>NC_089250.1:268074517-269548607 GCF_963930625.1 Muntiacus reevesi
TCAACACAAATGTTTATTTTTTATACTGCAGATGAAGCCAGAGGTCCAGCCAGCTGCTCTCTCCCCGCACCCCCTCCCTTCCCCCATCCCATCACTCTCACCTCTGCCTGTCATTAATGGCAAACACCAGCAGGAAGCCGTGGCCTGCACGCAAGTACTGTTCCCGCATGGCACCAAATTCCTCCTGGCCAGCGGTGTCCAGGACTGCAGAGAGAGAGAGAGAAGGGTCTCCAAGGGGACAAGGGTCCCACCAGCCACCCCCACGAGCCCTCAGCCCTGCCACCCTTCCCCCCACCATCGCTCCTGCAGTCCTCACTGTCTAGCCGGGCTGGCACACCATCCACAGTGCAGATCTTCGTGTAGGAGTCTTCAATAGTGGGGTCGTAGTCAGACACGAAGTAGGACTGGTGGGACGGGGAGAGGACCTCGTTATTGCGGCATCCCAGCAAAGGTGATGTAGCCTTGCCTCCGAGCCCTGACTTTCTCGGCCTCCTTCCTTCGGGGTCTCTTCCCCTCCCTGAGTCTGTCTCTCTTTGGGTCTCTGTGCCTTCCCATTGCCTTCCCCAGACTCTTTGCTGTGTCTCCTGCTCCTCTCTTTTTCTGGTATAAAGTACATTCCTGGCATCGTCATTACATCCTGGCTGTGTGGCACTGGACGAATCACTTCCCTTCTAAATCAGTTCCCCTCTCTGAACCTCCCTTTTATTATGTGAAAAATGAGGATAAAAATAGCTGTAGGCTTAATCCAGGGTTTGTGAGATTCAGGGAAAACCCCTGTTCAGTATTTAACACATCACGGGCATAATAGGTGCTTGGTTATTGGGAGCTGTTGCTGTGCAGATTATCTGCCTGTCTAGCTCTCTCTTCTCCTCCTCCTTTTTCTCTTCCCTCTCCCCCCCTCCTCCTCCCTCTGCCCCTTCTCCTCCTCCTCCCCGGGCAGTGTCTCCTCCCAAGGGAAGGTCCCGGTTCCAATCCGGCAGCGGAGAAGCTGCCCCGCCCGCAGGCCGGCCCCTCCCTTCCTGCCCGGTCCCGCCCGCCTCCAGCCAGGCTTTGGGCCAGTTTTGGGTCTGCCCCTGGGTGCAAGGGGCCCAGGGCTGGGGCCTTTCTCTACACAGACAGGGGCTCCCAGGCAGGTGCTGGCAGGGGTCTCTTGGTGGGAGAGCTCTGCGGTAGCATCTCAGTAGCAGACAGACACGTTTCTCGGGTTTCTCTGAGGTGGGAGGGTTTCCCTTGGCAATGGGGTGGAAGTTTCCCACGCAGAGGTGGGTTTTCAGGAGAGAAGTGATGACCTGGCATCTCGGGGTCTGCAGGCTGCATTCTGCCTGTTAGAGGGGTGTTTGGTGAGGGAGAGACCTAGCCCTAGGGGACTGAGGGGTGTGTCTGCAAAGGGGAAACTCAGTGGTGAGAACTGGGGGCTGAGCTCAGGAGCATCTGGGAGATTTGCCCTAGAATATAGAGTCTAGAGAGTCTTAAAGACCCTGGAGACGCATTTAAGATATCAGAGACACTCTCAAGGAGCAGGTCTCTCTGGGGGTGTCAGGAATCTGGGGGATTCCTCCATGGAGATGATTTGAGGACTAGCCAGATTTTCAGAGAGGGACTCGGGGAATCGGAGTGGAGGACGACTCAAGATGGAGAAGTGGTTGGTTTTCCTTGGGGAAGGCTGGCGGGGGGGAGGGTCTCGGTCTGGGGGAATGGGGGATTCCCAGAATTTGGGATCTTAGAGTTCTCTGGAATGGCCAGAGGGCAGAATCTGACTGGGGGAATCTCAGGGGCATTCTCCTAGTTAGGTTCTGGGTGGCTCAGAGGGGAAGCTCGGATCTGGGATTTGGAGGAGATGGGGCTCAGGGTGGGGGGAGGTGGCACCTGGGAGGGTGGGGGCCCGTGAGAGTGCTTAGGGTCTGGATGGGGTGACTTCTGGATTTAGGGTGCTCCCGGGAGGCACCCAGGGTCAGATCAGCAGGGAAGCGGGGTTTTGAGTACTAGGGATGGGGTGGTGGGTCTCAGGACTCAAGTATAGGAGGAAGGTCCCTCGTATGTGGGGGCGTGGAGGCCCCGAGGGGCTCAGAGTCACATCTGAGGGGATTTCTTTTAAGATTAGAGGGCCTCATGGAAGGTGCTGAGTGATGGATCGAGGGGAAACGGGAGCTCTGGGATCCTGCAAAGGGCTCAGTTCTAGGTCCCGGGGGCACCCCCCCGGGTGAGGGCCCTCTACCTGGATGAACTGGATGGTCAGTGCGCTCTTGCCCACGCCGCCGCCGCCCACGACCACCAGCTTGTGTGTCTCGCTGGGTGGGGGGTCCCCGGGTCCCGGCACCCCGCCCCGGGGCCGCCCCCGCCCTGTCCCGGACGCCGCCCCGCTGCTCATGTCGCCACCGCTGCCTCTGCCGCCGCTACCGCCTAGGGGGGAACCGGGCGGGGCGTAGGGGCGGGCCAAGCTAATAAGGCTACTGCATAATCATGAGCTCCAGCGAGAAGGGCTTGTGTCTCCGGACACTTAAGGAGGAGGCAAGGCCTGGGAAAAGGAGGAGCTATGCTAATAAGGGTAGGCGACCGGCGTTCGCCAAGAAGGGGAATTCCAAGTGGAGCGGGAGAATGCTAATAGAGAGCTGTGCTCACCCGGAGCGGCGCCACGCGCTCTCTGCTGGCGGGCCGCCTGGGGGCGGAGCTATGCTAATAAAGGCCTCATTCTCTCGGCGGACCGGTTGAGAAGATCGTTCGGGGTGGGGCTATGCAAATGAGAAACCCACCGATGCAGTTTCTTAGGACGCCATCCCCGAGGCCTTGTTCTAGTAGGCGGAGCTCAAGTACTCGCGCGCGGCCGTATATAGGCGCGCTCCGAGAAAGGAGCAAGTTTTGAAGGGAAGCTCAGCCTCCGACCTGGGATCCTAGCCAAACTCCCGACCCGGATGTCTGGGCTGGATGCTGGAGGCTCCGCCCGCTAAGGGACCCAGGCTTCCGGTCCCTGCTGTCCCAGCCAAGCGGAAGACAGACTGGGAGGGAAGATGGGGCCCTGGAGGGGGACAGCGGCTAGCTGGGCAGGGAGGGGCCGTGAGATCACTGCATTCCTAATTCATGAGCCAGCTCGCTCAAGCCGGGATGCCTGGGTTATGAATGGTCTAGGGTCAAGATTTCTGGGTCCTGAGAGAGGAGAAAGCTGAGACCCCAGGGTCTCTAGGGAGGTAAACCCAGACCCCTGAGTCCCTAGGAGAGAATAGGGCTGAAGGTTTGAACTCCTGGACCCTTGGAAGGAGGGGGCCAGGGGGTCCTTACTACTAGGTTCGGTAAAGGAGAGAGCTGAGAACCCAGACTCTTGGATTCAGTGGTTGCAGGGGCTAGGGACCGAAAGTCCTGGACCCGAGGAACTTAGTGAACCCGAACACCTGTGTTAGTGTAAGGTATTTGCTTGAGACCAGGAATGGTCTTTGGAAGACCAGAGGGTCTGACTCCTGGATCTAAAAGGAAGAAGCGCTCAGACTTCTGAGTCCCATGTGTGCTTAGTCGCTCTGTCGTGTCCGACTCCTTGCGACCCCATGGACTGTAGATTCATGGACTGTAGGCTCCTCTGTCCACGGGGATTCTCCAGGCAAGAATACTGGACGGGGTTGCCATGCCCTCCTCCAGGGAATCTTCCCAACCCAGGGATCGAACACAGGTCTCCCGCATTGCAGGCGGATTCTTTACCGGCTGAACCACAGTCCCATGAGGAGGGAAATATGAGTTCGGATACTCTGCTCTGAGTGAGAGGAGTTTGGGCTTTTCTGTTCTAAATGAGGCTGTAGGGTCGGGCTCCGAGGTTCTAAATTTAGCGAGGACTTGGTATCGGGATTCGGGGATCCCTAGAATGTAGGCGGGGCATCTTCCTACCAGTCCTGCATTTTTTTCCCTACGGCACACTCCGTGGAACTACAAGTCCCTTGCATCTGTCAAGCTGACCGCTCGTTACGTCACTTCCTTTTCCGCCGCTCTTTCCGCGCGCGTGCAGGGCACTATGGGGCTTAATCGCGGGCTACTGCAACCCCGCCCACTTCACCCCTCATCCCCTTGCTGTCCCCGCGCGGCAAAGGAGACGCGCGGACTACGCCTCCCGGCGTGCGTCGCGCGCACCCTGCCCATGTGTCCCGTTGGCTACTGGGAAACTGAGTCCGAAGCCTTCTCACCAGCCTTCGCCGTACCGTGCTCGGTACTTGAAGTCCCGGCAAGCTCGGCGGCGCTTTAGCTCCACCCCTCTCCTCCCTCTGCTCGCGAGCCCCGCCCCATCCCGCCCCGCCCCGCGCCGGGGCCGGAGCCGCAGCCCGAGCGGCGGGGTAAGATGGCGGCGGAGGTCCGGGCAGCGGGGCTCGGGCCTATTGGGGTGGGCGGGGCGGAGTCGGGTCGCTTGTTGTCCAGGGGTCCTCCCGGCACGCCGCAGGGCCTGGAGGGCTCGGCTGGGTGGCCTCGGGCCTGGTAGCGGCGGCAGAAGCTGGCGCCCAGAGAGGGGCCTTCTGAAGGCCCCGGGACGCATCTGTGGTGCCGGGGGGCATCTACGGGGCGTCCCCGAGAGGACTGGGGGCGTCAACAGGGCCTGGACTGAGACTGAAGCTTGCCTTCCATCATATAACTGCCTTGGGTCATTTCTGTGGGCACTGTTGAGCGTCTTTATGAGCTGACCGGAGGCTAGGGTCTGTTTAGAGGGTTCTGGGGCCATCTTGAGATCTTGTGATATGTCCCAGGGGTTAAAGAGATCTACAAGAGCTGGGGAGTATTTGCAGAGCCAACTATAGCGTCTGGGCTATGTCTGTTAGCTCTGGGAAGTGTGTGCACGGGCTGACCTGAGGATGCGGCTCACCTGCATGGGTAGGGGCCATTTAGGTGGGCCTGGAAGAACTCTTTCAGGACTAGGAAGTCTTTTATAGTCACCCAGAGGAGCAGGATGTACCCACTAAGGGAAGGAGACAAACACAGATGTGCTGAGAGAGGCGTGGATGGGTCTCCAGCTGTCTGAGGAGTGTCTAGTCTGGGTGACAGAAGGCTTGGGGCAGTTAGAAAGACCTGGAACCATCTAGGTGGCTTTGAGTGTGACTGCAGGAGTGCAGTCTCTATGCCTGGAGCAAATATGAATGCCTTTGGGGACCCGATAATTGCCTGGAAAATAAGACAATGAAGAGATTTGGAAAATTTGCTGGGCTGTATTGTACTTGCCCTTTCGAAAGTAATTGAAATGCAAAATGTTGAAAAATTATGCATGGCTCTGGGGCTACAGAGAGAGTTAAAATTAGTCCACACTGGTCTGGGAAAGTCCATAGGATCATCTAGAGTCATCTATTGCAGTGCTTCTCAAACTCTTTTGACCTTGATCTACAGTGAGAAATACATTTTTCATTGAGACTCAGGGTACACCGTCATATGAATTTAGTACTCAAGTCCCATTAATAATATTTCCATTTACTTGTGCTGTATGGTGAAGAAGCTTGTGTGTTTGATTTGCTTTGATGACAAGCTATTTGTGAAGCACTCAATTGCTACCAAGTTCGGGAAACTGATCTAGAGTGACCAAGCAGTGTCTGCAGAGGTTTTTCAGGTCTTAAAAGATGTAAGGAGCCCAGGGTGTGTCTGCAAAGCCTGAAGCATATCTAAATACACAAGGGAGGATCTTTATACCACAGGGGTTTTGAGGCTATGTAGGTCTGTAGTCAGCTCGTCTTGATTAAGCATCTCTTACCTCTTACACGACAGACACTGCCCTCCCGCGTACATAGTGTGTGCTCCCCGCCCCCCAGAGATGCTGGAGAGCAGCTCCAGGGCTGGGAACTGTCCAGGGGGGCTGATCAGGATGAAAGGTGTCTATGGGAGTTAGGGAAGGAGGTGCAAGCTCCTAGAGCTGGGAGGCGGTACAAGAGCTCTTTGAAAATCTGGTATGAGGCCGACCAGGACCGAGGTTTCTTTGTTTTGCACATATGCAACCGGCGGTGTGGGGGAGACCACAGTAAGGGAAACCTGGGCATTAAAGGCTAATGATAATTATTGTTACTCTGTGTAGAGGGCTTGGACTGTTAACTCTATGTCAGGAGGCAGTCTCCTTTCTCTGAGTTATAGTTTCCTATTGGACCCACTTGGAGTTAATGGATGGAGTTGGGGGTTAGAGGTTTTGAAGTTTTCTAGGACTGGATGCTGTTTTCAGAGTAGGAAATTTGATGGTCGCGGGGAAACGTACAGTGAAATATTCACGTTTTCTGAAGCCCTAATCAACACCCCCCCCCCCAACTCCGCAATCAGTCTGAAGAGTGATCTTTCAACCTCCACATGTAACCTAAGAATTTCTGTGACAACGCAAAGGCTTTAGCCACGCTTCCATCCAAGGGGCAGATAGGTGATTTGAGGTTGCTCCCTGTGGTGTCTGGTGGACAGCATTCCTGAAATGCGTGTTTTCATTTTCAAGGTGGCATACTGGTTTTGTAGATCATTGTATCCTAGTTCCATCTTCTATGTATAAATACATTCTGTCGGGTCCTTCACCATAGAGGAAAATCGATGCTTGAGGAAGTGGCGTGGCGTTTGAGGCACACGTGAGCACACTGGCACATTTCTCAGTTTAGGAAAGGTGGGTTTCCGAGACTTCCGGACACAGTATTCAACATCACAACTCGCCAGAAAAGAGTCTCGGCTCCTTTGGGGTCTTAAAGTTTGGTTGTGAGGGAAGCTGTGGGAACTGGGGAGTGGGATGTGGACATAGACTGGGAAGGCCGCCCTCTGACAGAGGAGGCAGCCGAAACTCAGACACATGAAGAGAGTTGCCCAAGCCCCTCCAGAGTCTACGCTGGGCCTGGGGCTTACTTGCGCCAGCCGGGGATGAGGTGGGGGTGGGGGGCGGAGGGGTGCTGAAGCAGATGCAGTGCTGGAGGCCACCAAGGCCTTCACGTCCATCGTCTCCTTCCGCCACCTGACACTGTGCTGCCCACGGGCCTCTACTCCAGACTCTGCCCCACTCCACCACTAGGTGACCATGGAGGAAGAAGATGAGTCTCGAGGGAAGACAGAAGAGTCAGGCGAGGATCGGGGCGACGGTCCACCAGACAGAGACCCTACACTTTCTCCTCCTGCTTTTATCCTGGTGAGGCTGTCAGACACCTGGGGCTGAGGGAGGGAGGGGCGGGGAGCTCAGATTCCGGGGCCCTGACTCCTGGACCCCCCAGGGAGGAGGGTTGGGGGCCAGGACTCTTGGCCTGTCTGTAGGGTTTGAGTCTGGTTGTAGAGGTGTCTGGAATGGCTGTGTTTCAGCAGCAGAGCTTGTGACCTTTGGAATGCATCTCTGACTGCTCTTTCTTTCCACCTTCTTCCCCTTCACCTTTCCTTCAGCGGGCCATTCAGCAGGCTGTGGGGACTTCCCTGCAGGGGGATCTGCCAAATGATAAAGGTATGATGGTGTCTGGTTCCTCCAAGACTCCTGCCGCATCTCTGCCTTCTTCCTCCTGCTCTCATTCATACACAGTTTCCCGAGGTCTCCCGGGTGCCCCCACTGGTGCTGGCACAGGGAGTCCCAGATGGGTTGGACTCTGTGTCTGTCTTGGTGGGGCTCACTGTCTGGTGGAGGGGAGACGCAGTCCCCACACAGAGGTAGCCCAAGGCAGCCCAGCTAGGCTAGTGTGGGGAGAGATGGAGTCTGGGAAGGCTTCAGTGAGGAAGTGACAGGTGACCTTGGTCTCTAAGGCCGTAGGAGCACTGTCTGGGGAAGCAGAAAGCCTGAGAGGCAGCAGGCATGCAACCCAGAGGCCACTGGACTGAGTTATGGGTCTTCGGGGCTGGCAGGCAGAGGGTGTTGGCAGGAGAGCCCAGTAAAGACTGGGTCACCGCAAAGCTCAGAGGCCAGGCTGATCTGTCTGGACTTTATCCTGGGGATGGCTGGGGGGACAAATTGGGTGAGAGAATTGGGGCCTCTGAAGAGTGTTGGTGGGACCCAGGTTGGGAGATGGTGGGATGGAGGCCAGGCGAGTAGGCAGATGTTCTTGGTTCCCTTGTCAAGAGCTAGGCAATCTCTTTCTTCCCTGCTCTACAAGGTCTCTGCCTCTAGTCCCCTGTCTCCAGTCCCCCAATCAATCTCTCTTCAGATGGCTCTCGGTGTCATGGCCTTCGATGGAGGCGCTGCCGGAGCCCACGATCAGAGCCCCGTTCCCAGGAATCTGGGGGGACTGACACGGCTACTGTAAGTAATTAGACGGGGCTAGGTACCTGGCCTCCTGGGGATGGGGCAGGAAGGTCGCTGGGGCCTGGGCCCCAGAGATGGCGCTGGGGACCCAGTCTCCTGGATCTGGGGTGGTGATCAGGGGCAGTGTGGGAGTGTCTGAGGGCCTGGTCCCTTGGGTCCTAGAGGCAGTCAGGTTGAAGGAATTGGTTGGATCCTCATGTTTTAGTATCTCAGATGTCTGGGTTACTGAGAGGTTGGGGCCTGGGGAAATGGTATGTGTGGTCCTCACATGAGCAGGCACAAGGTGGAACTCCTCCTGGCCTATTCCAGGTGTTGGACGTGGCTGCCGATGGTCTCCTTGCGGGGCTGGTGAGCATCCTGGATCCCCCAGACACCTGGGTTCCTAGCCACATGGACCTGCGGCCTGGCGAGTGAGTATCTGGGCTGCTGGACTGGGAGAGGCCCCGGCATGGGGGTCGCACGCACCTCTGAGGCTCTCTCCTCCCTGTCTTGCAGAAGCGAGGACATGCTGGAGCTGGTGGCCGAGGTCCGAATTGGGGATAGGGATCCAATCCCTCTGCCGGTACCCAGCCTGCTGCCCCGTCTCAGGGCCTGGAGGACAGGCAAAACGGGTATGTGGGGCCAGGGCCACCCTGGCAGGGGGTCAGCTGAGGCACTGAGGGAGCCTTAGCTGCTGTTGGTAGCAGTGATAATGCTGTTTGTGTCATTTAGACAAAACCTGTACCTTAACGTCTTCTTCCTGCTAGACTTCAGGAAAGGCTGTAAGCATGCACATGTTGTAAATAAAGCTGAAACTGACATGAGAGCTACTGCCTGGGAGCAGTGAGCGTGTGTTCAGGGCTCTGCATATCAGTGTAGCTGTGTTAGGAATTCGGCTCTCTGAGATGGGGGCTTCTCAGGCGCCGACTCCAGGAGGAGAAAAGTCTGAAAGAGGGAACGTTGTTCCTCGAAGTGGCATAGGCAGTTGCTTCGTGGTGGTCCTGAGCCCCAGGACCTTGAGTTTTTGTCTTCCGAGGTGGGCACCTGTCTGAGGGAGTGTCTACTCGCAGCCCCACACACGGTGCGGGCTGAACCGCTGAGCGCTGTAGAGCAGAGGGTCTGCCAGCTCTGGGCGTCTGAATCCCCACGGGGGATTTGTTAACCCACGGGTGGCCTGGCCCAGGGATGTGTGTGTGCGTGCCCGGTTGCTTCAGTCGTGTCTGACCCTTTGTAGCCCTATGAACTGTAGCCCGCCAGGCTCCTCTGTCCATGGGATTCTCCAGGCAAGAATCCTAGAATGGGTTATCATGCCCTCTTCCAGGGGATCTTCCCGACCCAGGGGTCAAACCCACGTCTCCTGAGTCTCCTGCATTGCAGGTGGATTCTGTACCCACTGAGCCACCGGGGAATTCTGACTAATTCCCCGGTTTTGCTGCCGCTGGTCCCTGGGGCCCTGATGAGAACCCTGGGCTCAGACTTCCCTTCTGCGTGTACATACTTACCGGGAACGGTGGGGAGGAGAGGAAGGCAGGGCAGTGGGTCAGCTGTGGGCAACTGTTCTGCCGGAGGCTCACACACCCTGTGAAGCAGGTCACGTTTTCTTTGTTTCTTTTTCCTCACATATGCAAGGTGACTTCCTTATCCACTAGACTCTGGGAGCATGGTGCTGGGGGCCCATCAGACTCTTGGGGGCCTTCAGGGGTCTTTTCATTTCTTGTATTATTTTTAAAAAGTTTATTCATTTAGGCCGCACCACTCGGCTTGCACTGTCAGTTCCCTAGCCAAGGGTTGAATCCTAGGCCTTGACAGTGAAAGCCCAGAATCCTAAGACCTGGAGTCATAGGGGATAAGTAAACAAGTGGGCGGACACTGTTACCTTATTTACTTATTTTCAGTCAGACCTTATTTACTAAACAGATGGTGGGTGGGATTTGGCCCCTGGGCCTTAAGTGATAGCCATAGGTGTGTCTGGATCCCGATAGCTGTCTTCAATAGGACCCTGAGGTTATGATCTGTTGTGCTTTTTTTTTTAAGGTTTATTTATTTTTTGCTGCACTGGGTCTTCATTGGTGCACTCAGGCTTTTTCCTTAGTTGCAGTGAGCAGGGGCTACTCAGTAGTGGTGGTGCGTGGCCTTCTCATTGCGGTGACTTCTCTTGTTGCGGAACGCGGGTTCAGTAGTTGTGGCACGTGGGCTTAGCTGCCCTGTGGCACGCATCAAACCCCTGTCCCCTGCGTTTGCAGGTGGCTTCTTACCGCACGGACCACCAGGGAAGCCCATGGGCTTGTTTTTCTTATCTTAGGTGTGTTTTCATCTTTATTTGGAATATGTTAAGAATGCAAGAAAAAGAAAAACTTAACCTGTAGTCCTGTTTTGCAAAAAAAAACAACTGTAAAGCAGCAGATGTTTGGTTCAATTTGCAGGCTTGGTTTTTGCCTGAGGTGGTTGTAATAACAGCTACTGTTGTCAGAGCTCCTGGCCAGAGAGTCCTTGAAGCAGAGATTTTTATCTCTTGTGCTGTTGTACTCTCAGTACCCCAAACTGCTCCTAATCGGTGATCAGAAAAAAGTGCTGAATGAATGAGTAGACTCCCATTTCATAGATGAGGAAACTGAGGGGTTGAGTCGCTTGCCTGTGGGCAGGTTGAGGTTGAGGGCTGGAGCCTGGGGTCCAGGTGGAAAGTGGACCCTGGTGCTACCCTCTCAGCCCCGGGCTTCTCCAGCACTGTCTACGTGACCCTGCCGAGGTCCCTGCTGGGGCAGGCGCCTGGCTGCTGTGTGTGGTGGAGAAAGTGGCCTCTGAACTCTGGTGTGTGTGTCTGAACCCTGGCCCCGTAACCTGGCCTGGGGGCAGCCCTGGTCACTTGGCTCTACACATGTGTAACTTGTGGTGTGGAGGCCATGAAGTGCTTCAAAAGCAAGATCTCGGGAAGGCAGAGGAAATAAGAAACGAAAGCCCGCTGCCTGCTGGGGTCAGTGATGTCTGAGTCCTGAGCAGATACTGCCCCGGGGATGGGGCTCATCAGACGGGATGGGGCTCATCAGACGGAATGGGGCTCATCAGACGGCCAGGGGCACATGAGGACTCAGCCTGTCGGGGCTCACCGGCTCTGCCACTTTGCACCTTCTCAGGCTCGTAGTAGGCCTTCTGTACAACGGGATGGATTCCCACAAGAGGGGCTTGACCCTGCAGGTGGCCCTAGGTTGGAAGCTGGCTCTCCAGTCCCCTTCCATGCCTCCTGTGGGAACGTCAGTGCTCTTGTTGGTTAGGGTGGTCTTGGGTCGCTGGCCTGCTTACCTCTCAGGATATGAGAGGGCAGCCTCCAGGCATCACTGACGGAGCTTGCACCAGGATCTCAGGGGAGATCCTCTGGGTCACAGTACCTACAGCCTGGAGCTGTTAGGAGCGTCCTCCGTGTTGACTGCTTGAAGCACTGGGAGCAGTGCCTGCTGGAGCAGTGAGTGAGGGCTGAGCGAGGGGGCCCAGCGGACAGGGTGCTGACTGCCTGCGTGCCCCTTGCCGCACCGGGACAGGCCCCTGACCCCCGCTGTCTCCGCTCTTCCTTCACAGTTTCTCCGCAGTCTCACTCTTCTCGACCCACCTGTGCCCGCCATCTCCTCACCTTGGGCACCGGAGACGGGGGCCCTGCCCCTCCCCCTGCTCCCTCCTCTGCATCCTCCTCCCCCTCCCCTTCACCCTCCTCATCCTCCCCTTCCCCACCTCCTCCTCCACCACCCCCGGCCCCCCCAGCTCCTCCTGCACCCCGGTTCGATATCTATGACCCCTTCCACCCCACCGACGAGGCCTATTCCCCACCGCCTGCTCCGGAGCAGAAGTACGACCCCTTCGAGCCCACGGGCTCCAACCCCAGCTCATCCGCGGGAACCCCCTCACCCGAGGAGGAGGAAGAAGAGGAGGAGGAAGAGGAAGAAGAGGAGGAGGAGGGCCTGTCGCAGAGCATCAGCCGCATCTCTGAGACCCTCGCAGGCATCTACGACGACAACAGCCTGAGCCAGGACTTCCCAGGTGACGAGAGCCCAGGCCCCGACCCCCAGCCCTTGCAGCCGACTCCAGCCCCTGGCACACCGCCCCAGGCCGACTCCACCCGGGCCGACGGAGCCCCCCGCCGGCGCGTCTTTGTAGTGGGGACCGAGGCAGAGGCCTGTCGAGAAGGCAAGGTCTCCGTGGAGGTGGTGACGGCTGGTGGAGCTGCCCTCCCGCCCCCTCTGCTGCCTCCGGGTGACTCGGAGATTGAGGAGGGCGAGATCGTCCAGCCCGAGGAGGAGCCCAGAATGGCGGTCTCCCTCTTCCGCGCCGGGGGCCGGGCAGCGCGGCCCCCACCCGCGGCGCCCCCTGCGGCCCAGCCCCCACCCCCGCCGCCCGCCCCCCGGGCCCCCGAGGGGGACGACTTCTTGTCTCTGCACGCGGAGTCCGACGGCGAGGGCGCCCTGCAGGTGGACCTGGGGGAACCGGCCCCCGCGCCGCCCGCCGCAGACACGCGCTGGGGCGGCCTGGACCTGCGGCGCAAGATCCTGACCCAGCGGCGCGAGCGCTACCGGCAGCGATCACCCTCGCCAGCCGTGGCCCCCGCCCCCGCCGCCCCCACCGGCCCGCCCACCCGCAAGAAGTCGAGACGGGAACGGAAGCGGAGTGGCGGCGAGGCCAAGGAGGCCGCCTCGTCCTCCTCCGGCGCGCAACCCGCCCCGCCGGCCCCGGCCTCCCCCTGGGACTCTAAGAAGCACCGCTCGCGGGACCGCAAGCCCGGCTCCCACGCCTCATCGTCCACCCGTCGCCGCTCGCGGTCCCGTTCCACCCGCCACCGCTCGCGGAGCACCGACCGGCGCCGCGGGGGCAGCCGCAGGTCGCGGTCCCGGGAGAAAAGGCGGCGGCGGCGGCGCTCGAACTCACCGCCTCCGGCCACCTCATCTTCCTCATCCTCCCGCCGCGAGCGGCACCGTGGCAAGCACCGCGATGGCGGTGGCAGCAAGAAGAAGAAGAAGCGGTCGCGGTCCCGGGGCGAGAAGCGCTCGGGGGACAGCGAGAAGGGCCCTGCCCCGGCGCAGCCGCCCTCCGGCTCCGCCTCCCTGGGCAGTGACCGTGACAGCCGCCGGCGGGGGGCCGTCCCGCCCTCCATCCAGGACCTCACGGACCACGACCTCTTCGCCATCAAGCGGACCATCACCGTGGGCCGGCCGGACAAGTCTGACCCCCGAGGCCCCTCCCCGGCCCCGGCCTCGTCCCCCAAGCGGGAGGTCCTGTACGACTCGGAAGGGCTGAGCGCGGAGGAGCGGGGCGGCAAGAGCAGCGAGAAGGACCGGCGGCGCTCGGGGGCTGCCTCCTCCTCCTCCTCCTCCCGGGAGAAGGGATCGCGGAGGAAGGCGCTGGACGGGGGGGACCGGGACCGGGAGAGGGACAGAGACAGGGACAGGGACAGGTCGTCCAAGAAGGCCCGGCCCCCCAAGGAGTTGGCACCCTCCTCGGGGCCCCCGCCAAAGCCCCCGGTCAGCAGCGGCTCGGGCTCCTCCTCCTCCTCGTCCTCCTCGTCTTCCCGGAAGGTGAAGCTGCAGTCCAAGGTGGCGGTCCTGATCCGTGAGGGCGTCAGCAGCACCACGCCCGCCAAGGAGGCCTCATCTGCCGGCCTGGGCTCCATCGGAGTCAAGTTCAGCCGAGACCGAGAGAGCCGCTCCCCCTTCCTCAAGCCAGACGAGCGGGCCCCTGCAGAGGTGGCCAAAGCAGCTCAGGGCAGCACCAAGCCCAAAAAGACCAAGGTCAAGGCCAAGGCTGGGGCCAAGAAAACCAAGGGGACCAAGGGAAAGACCAAGCCATCCAAGACCAGGAAAAAGATCCGCAGCGGGGGCAGCAGCGGCCCGGTGACGCTGAAGAAGTCCAAGGCGGATAGCTGCAGCCAGGCGGCGGGAGCCAAGGGGGCCGAGGAGACCTCCTGGTCTGGGGAAGAGCGGGCAGCCAAGGCCCCCAGCACCCCGCCCCCCAAGGTGGCCCCTCCGCCCCCTGCACTGACGCCCGACTCTCAGACTGTGGACAGCAGCTGCAAGACACCCGAGGTCTCCTTCCTGCCAGAAGAGGCAGCTGAGGAGGCTGGGGTCCGAGGTGGGGCAGAGGAGGAGGAGGAGGAGGAAGAGGAGGAGGAAGAGGAAGAGGAGGAGGAGCAGCAGCCGGCCACCACCACGGCCACCAGCACGGCAGCCGCCGCACCGAGCACCGCCCCGAGCGCGGGGTCCACAGCCGGTGACTCGGGGGCGGAGGACGGGCCTGCTCCCCGCGTCTCCCAGCTGCCCACCCTGCCCCCGCCCATGCCCTGGAACCTGCCCGCGGGCGTGGACTGCACTACTAGCGGTGTCCTGGCCTGTGAGTGTCCCCCGGGGGCCCAGGACAGGCGGGGCCAGACAGATGGGATCCGGGAGGAGAAGGTCGTATGGGGACGAGCTCGGAGGCAGCAGTGGCTGTGTAATGCCCAGCACCAGGAGGGCCTCAGGTGGGCGAGGGCCAGTCAGCATCTGTCCAGAAGACTCCACGATGTCTGGGTGCACTGGAAGAGAGCAGCAGGGGCAGCGGGCGGCTGGGCTGCTCCCGCACAGCCGGGAGGGCTAGGCTGTGGCCTGGGGTCTGCGTAGAGGCCGCCTGGAGTAGGCTTGGGGGAGGAACTGGGAAGAATGGGGAGAGCAGGGTCCCTTAGGGGACACTAGGAGTCTCTGCTAGACTGGGGAGTGGCCTGGAGTCCTGAGAACACACAGGCTGTGGGTGGGTTCCCTGCCTGAGGCCCCCTCTTCCTGGTTGGTCCTGAGCCGGAGACCTGCAGCCTGTTCTGGGAGCCAGGGTGGGAGCGAGGGGGCAGCAGTGGTTGGGGGAGGTTCATCCTCTCCTCTTGCATCAACTCCTGATCCCCACCTCCTGCAGTGACTGCACTTCTCTTCAAGATGGAAGAAGCCAATCTGGCGAGCCGAGCAAAGGCCCAGGAGCTGATCCAGGCCACCAACCAGGTGGGCTTCCCTGGGGAGGAGTCCCTGCTGCCCCCTCTCCTGTCCCCTGCTTCGGGTTAGGAGAGAACTACAGCAGGCTCTGGGGCAGGGTATTGGCCGGAAGAGGAGCCTGTTGCCTCTGGGACTGTTGGAAAATCAGGGTGGGAACAGGGGTACCAGTTCCATCTTCCCCTCCTGCTTATCCTCCAACCTTTCCTCACAGATCCTCAGCCACAGGAAACCGCCCTCAAGTCTGGGGGTGACCCCAGCTCCTGTGCCCACCTCCCTGGGTCTGCCCCCTGGCCCCTCCAGCTACCTGCTGCCTGGCAGCCTCCCCCTGGGAGGCTGCGGCTCCACCCCTCCCACCCCCACTGGGCTGGCTGCAGCATCTGACAAGAGAGAGGGCAGCAGCAGCTCCGAGGGACGTGGGGACACAGACAAGGTGAACTGGGCTTGGGAGAGGTGGGTTGATGGTGACAGTTTTACCAAGATCGCAGGCAGATACTGAGATGCAGGGGCCCGAGGAGAGCTGTGGACTGATGCCCCAGATGAGGACTTAGATAAAAGGGAAGTCATGCAATTGTAAGGAAGGAAACTTGTCTTTGATTAGACTTGGTGGGAGAGGGGTGCTAGGCAGGTTTTTTAAGAGTTCCATATAGAGATGGGGTGGGGGTAGGGAGATAGATGGATATGGTTATAAAGACACTCATATTTATACATATACCCACTGCAGTCTGCCCCTTGGTTACTTGTCTTTTTTTCTCTGACCCCAGTCTTTTTGTGTAAGCGGAGCACAGGGTGGTATACAAATGAAAAATCAAGTGTCTGTTGGTGGACGGAGGGAGGAAGAAAGGATACAGGGCAAGCAGGGGTTTTTTCTGCTGCTTTATCTGACTCCTGGGCCTTGGCTTGTGTGCCTTTTTTTGGTCTGGATGCTGGTCACTTGTCTTGTCACCAGATAATGGCGCTCTTCAGCCTTTCTGCAGCCCTCGTACGGTGCCAGAAGGCCGTCAGAACAAACCCCGTGTGAAGGGAGATGGGCCACTGCTTTGGTGGACACTCGTCTGTGGCCCGTCCATGGGCTGCAGGACAGGGACAGTGTGGGCTCTGTGGTGAGCAGCAGGTACCTGTTCCGCCAGCGAGTCTGCCCTGTTTGTTCCCTGCTGTTGTTGTCTCGGCACATCTGAGACGGAGGTGGGCCACAACCCCTTTCTCTTGGCCACATCTCTAGAACCCACTCCTGTGGGGCTAAGGAGGCCTGAGGAGACGCCCTGGGGTGGCCATGGCTCCCCTAGCAGCTTGCCCGACAGTTGGCATTCTTGTCTCCTGGGAGATGCTGGCCCTGAAGTGTGGGGTGTCCTGCCCTCCCGGGCCTCATTTTGCTGCTCCCATCTCTCTGAGGCAGCAGGGAGCAGCCGCCTGGCTCAGGTCTGTCTGCCTAATAGACTAAAGGGCAGTGGACACGTGGATCCTGGTCGGGGATGCCTGGGCCAGCCCAGCGTCCAGCCTGGAGGAAATGCTGGTGACACTGAGAGGCCCAGGCCTGGCCCGGCCGGCTGGGGTTTCTACAGCAAGGGCAGACCTTCAGGAGGACTTCACCTCCGGGGGCTGCTGGGTGGTCAGGAAGTCTGAACCAGCAGGCCAGTGAGTGGAGGCAGAGTTCTGCAGAAACTCACCTGCTGTCTCTTCTTCCCACCCTGTCACCACCTCCCAGTATCTGAAGAAGCTGCACACACAGGAGCGGGCGGTGGAGGAGGTGAAGCTGGCCATCAAGCCGTATTATCAGAAGAAGGATATCACCAAGGAGGAGTACAAGGACATCCTGAGGAAGGCCGTCCACAAGGTGGGCCCAGAGGAGACAGATGCGCGGGGGTGGGCAGGGGGAGACGCGGAGAGTGGTGGGTGTGAGCGGACAGGCAGGCAGACAGTGGGTCAGTCCGGAAGGTGAGAGGGCGATAGGATTTCCTCCAGCCCACCCAGGCCTGTTCTGGTGGCATCAGGGGCAAGGTCAGATGGCCTGGACCTGAGGGCGGGCCTCTCACCCGGGGGCCCTGGGGGCTAGTGGTGACTGCGGCTGCCCCTTGCCCCCAGATCTGCCACAGCAAAAGTGGGGAGATCAACCCGGTGAAGGTGAGCAACCTGGTGCGCGCCTACGTCCAACGCTACCGCTACTTCCGCAAGCACGGCCGCAAGCCAGGGGACCCTCCGGGGCCTCCGCGGCCACCCAAGGAGCCGGGACCCCCTGACAAAGGTGGCCCGGGCCTGCCCCTGCCCCCTCTCTGAGATTCCCGGCCCCGCCCCTTTCTTCCTTCGCTGCCTCTCTGGAATTCTGGACGTATTTATGGCTCCGTCTCCCCATGTCCCTCCCCCGTCAGTGGGATGATTGGGGGAGGGCTGCTGTGGGAAAGAGAGCCCCCTGCCCCACCCCATGCCCATCTCCCTCGCCCCAGAGCCTGTGCCCAGCGCCCAGACCCTTTGTTCGTGCCCCTCCCTCAGTTTCATTAAAGATTTCATGAAATGTTACCCCTGAGCCCCATGATTTTTAGCCCTTCTCAGAGTCCAGTTTGGGGAAGTGTTGGGGAGGAGACTTGGCCCAAGTGAGAGGGTGGTTAGCGGGGAGGGTAGACGGTGTGACTTGGGGCATGGGCAGCCGTCGCATCGGGCCTCTTCCTTTGTCTGTAAAGTGGGGGCTGTGAGGACTGGGAAAGACCTGTGGCAGGTGAAGCACTTGGAACCAGACCCAGGAGCTCCGCAGCTTGTTGCTCTTGACAGTGGTGGGGAGGGGAGGGCGGGGTCTCCACACCACCTGATCACTGTCTGCCCCGCTCAGGGCACCTGGGTGCTATCTGTCTACCTTGGAACTGCCCCAGAAACCCGATCTTTGTCCTCCATTCAGTTGGATTCTTTCCTGCTTCCCTGAGGCCGGGGTGATCTAACTGACTCCCCCGCGATGGAGGGAAACTGAAGCATAGCGCAGCAAGGGCCACACAGTAAGTCAGGCCTCTGTCAGCCCGTGTTGTTTTTTTTTTTTAAAGTAGAAGTAAATAGAATTGTGTCACATGGGTTGATAGGACCTTGGAAAGGTAGTTTTTTTCTTAACTTTTTATTTTGTATTGGAGTATAGCCGATTAACAATGTTGTGATAGTTTCAAAGGGGGCAGCAGAGGGACTCAGCCATACATACACATGTATCTGTTCCACCCGCCACGTCCATCAGTTCCTATTACCCAGAACCAGGAGTGACGAGGCGAGGTGGGAGCATCCAACCCATGGGGGTGGGTGAGAACTTCTTTACAACTGGCCTTTGCAGGCCCATACAGAGGGAGCCTCGGGCCCAGAAAGGGAAAGGACTGGCCCGAGGTCACCCAGCAGGAGTTGAGAACAGTACCCAAGGCCCTTGACAGAGTCTCTGCTTCTGGACGTTGGCTTGAACTGTGTATAGGCAAGATGGATATTCCAAATTGAGCCCAAAGGCCACCCTCAAAGCAGCCATTTTGAGAATGAGACCTGGATTCTGACCTGCCTTGTTTTCCTATTTTGTGACCTTTGTTCCTCTCCAAGACTCAGTCTCTTGGTCTCTAAAACAGGGGTGACTCACTAGGTCCCAGAGAAGTGAAGCATCAGCTGGCCCCTTGCACAGTGCCTGGCCCTTAGGCGTGAGCACCTAGGATGTGAGTGGCTTGCACAGGTGGATAAACGGGCCTTAAGGAGGAATAACCCCTTGCTTGGGTCAGGGCTGGCCCAGGGACACTGAACACCAGACACACAGTGATGACCGTGGCCAGAACCAGTTTATTGGTCGAGATGAAGGGCTCGGGCTCAGGCCTCCCCGGCGACCTGGAAATCCATGTCCTCGACCAGATCCTGGAGGCAGGCCATGTACTGGTCTGAGGTGAGGGAGAGTGGCTGGCTGTTGGAAATGTGCAGGTCGACAGTGTTCTCCAGGGAGGAGGCACCCCCTTGCCGCGCTATGTCTACAAGAACCCTGAGGCACATGGGGACAACCTGTGGGAGATGGGGGAGAAATTGTCAGGAGACACCCAACACCATCCACTACCCAGATGGGGTTGAGTAGACTACAAGTCCCAGCATCCCCCACTGTACCCCAGGATGACCCATTAGGCCCAGGCCTGGGAATTGTAGTTTTCCCCATATTCACACCCAGGTTTCGTTCAGTTCAGTCTCTCAGTCGTGTCCAACTCTGCAACCCCATGGACTACAGCACGCCAGACTTCCCTGTCCATCGCCAACTCCCGGAGCTTACTCAAACTCATGTCCATCACATTGTTTATGTCATCCAACCATCTCATCCTGTCGTCCCCTTCTCCTCCCGCAACCAAGGGAGGCCACCAAAACTCCTAGGGCCAAGGCTGCTGAGGAGTTCCTAGAAGCTAGGGCTCAGCAGCTGGTGCTCAGAAGGACTCTTGGGAGCTGAAGTACCTCACACGGGCTGCTAGGACTTGTAGTCCACCAACTTCCACATGGTTGGGTGAACTCAAAATAGGCTCTGGGAGAAAGGCCATTGGAGGGACACACAGAAGCCCCTGAGGAAGAACTGGCAGTTGCAGAGACTGCCAGAAGAACTATGGGAGTTGTTTCTGGAAGCAGCCTCCCTTTTAGAATCCACTCCTCAGCTCCAGGAGCCTGGGGCTGGCAGTACCTTGACCATCAGAAGCCTCTTGATCCATGGCTGGTCCTGGGGCCATGCCTGCCCCACACAGAACCAGAGGGTATAGAGTGGTGAGCGTCTGCTTCCTTCGATAAAGGCGATCAGATCTGGGGGCCGAGGAACAGAGAGTCAGGGATGGGAAGAAGACTTTCTACCTGCCCCCTCCCCCCTCCCCCCAAACCCCATTAACATCCTTACCTTCTCTCCTGATCAAAAGCCCAGCATACCTCTGCCACCATGACTGGGGGCAGTTAATTTGGGGAAAGCCCCTCCAATTATGCACAAGCTTAAATATTCCTCCTCCCTCCCTCTCATCAAGATGCGGTAGGGAGGTGAACCCCATCCCCACCCCCGACCCTGCCCAGAGCCCCAGTGTTTGGATGGGGAAACAGGCCCAGGAAGGGCGTTCTACTCAAGGATGCTCAGTGGTTCTGTAGTACCAGGTCAGTGGTGGTTACTGCTCTTTAACCCCTCAAGGCCACACTGTCCAATATGTAACCATTAGCCATGGCTATTTAAGTTTTAATTGTATCTAATTAAAATCAAATAAAACTTAAAATTCACTTCCTCATTTTCACTCACCTCCTCTAAATACTCAGCACCCACATGCAGCTAGTAGATAGCATGCTGGGCAGTGCAAATACAGTGCTATTTACATCACTGCACAAAAGTCTATTCGGATAGCAAGCCTCTAGAGGATATCTTTCTCCTGCGTCTGTCTTTCCACCACAGTTGGTAATAATGATAACAATTCTGGCAGCTAATTCCCTGAGCAGCTTCTGTATGCTGGGCCTGAGCCCCCTGCCAGCTCCAGGCAGGTAGGGAGAGGGAGGGGACAGTCTGCAGATTTCACAGGTTCAGAGCAGCCCATCCTTCTCCCCAGGTTCAACCACAAGCAGAGCAGCAGGGTCTGAATTCAATCTCCAACCTCCTGACCCCAGAGATTTCCACCACTGTTGCCTTGCCCTGCCTCACTCACCTGCTATGAAGGGCCCCAGGTTGAACACACCTCCTTCCCTGTCCTTCGGGACCTCGCCGGCAGGCTTGTGGCCACAGCTGGGGAGGAGTTCCTCGCCTACAGCCCAGTACACGTGGCAATGCCCCAGCCTCTGGGCGCAGAGCCACTGCCCAGCCCTCCACAGGGCCAGCCCCCCGCCCAGGCAGCTCAGCACCCGCTGCACGTAGCCGGTCACGCTCTGGTCTGTCAGGGACGCCGCGGGGTCCGGCAGTTGTATTGGCTGCCCAGGCAGCATCCTGTCCCCTGCTTCTGACCCCACCAGCCGCAGGCCCCCAGGGCAGAAGATGGTCTGCTGGAAGACTTGGCAGCCCCGGTAGAAGGCAGTCACCTCGAATTCCCAATCTGAGCAGCAGCGGCCATACCGTGAAGGGAGAGAGAGCATTAGAGGGGGTTCTCGACCCGGGTCCTGGCCCCTCCTGCCCCGCAGCTGGCACTCACCTTCCTCATTCGCCAACAGCTGCTTCAGGGGGTTTTCAGAGAGTCCCGAGTTTGGGCAAAGAGCAGGGATGTCTGAGTCGGGGCTCAGCAAGAGCTGAGGGGGTTTCTCAGAGGACACAGTCAGATTCGAGGGCCCTCTTTCTGGGCTCAAATCTATGTCACTCAGTAACTTCTCCACAATGTCTTCCTGGACAGGAAAAAAAAAGATCCAGGTGTTTCCATGGCCTTTTCTGGAGACTTCCCACTAACCAAGCTTTGTGTTCAGCCATGTGGAGACCCAGAGAGGAGACAGACCTGAGCTTTGCCCTCAAGGGGCTTCCAGCGTGGGGGAGACACAGCCACCAGCACAGTAAAAGATATACAGCTTAGGTGTATGCTGGGCACTACAATGGCCCGAGGGGAGCAGCTAATTCCAACCCGAGGATCCGGCTCTTTGCAAGCAAGACCTGGGCAGAGAGGGCTTTCCCTGGTGGTCCAGTGGCTAAGATTCCACACTCCCAATCCAGGCAGCCCTGGTCCCATCTCTGGTCAGGGAACTAGATCCCACATGCTGCAACTAAGAGTTTGCATGCCACAATTAAGACCTGGTGCAGCCAAATATTTTTTTAAGAAGACCTGGGCAGAGAAGTCTCAGTAGAATTTCAGAGAGGACTTTCCCTGGCACAGACATCAGCAAGATCAAGGATAGCGAGGTTCTGAGCTTGCAGGAGGCTGAGAGAACCCTGCACAAGGAGGAAAGCTGTCAAATCTTGGAAAGGTGGGTTGGGGCCTTGAATGCCTGGTGAAAGCTCTGAATTTTCTCTTGATGATGGCGCTGGGAAGCCATGGAAGGGCTGTGAACAGGGAAGGGTCAGGGGCAGACCTGGGTCAGGTTGAGGACAGACTGCAGGGGGGAGAATGGAGCCTGGGGTGACGGTCCCGGGGGAAGATGACGACATCTGGACAGGCTGGTGAGGACACAGAGAGGAGATGGGGTAGAGGCTGAGGGCAGCATGGCTGGGGAGCCTTCTTACCTGAGTATCAGAGGTACTGTGTCTGCCATTGTTGTCTTGAGAGATATCTGGCTCAGGTATGTCCCTGACTCCTGTGGAGAAAAGTGGGGAGTGTAGTGGCGGCCCTGGGAACACTCGAAATCCCATCCCTCTAAGGGAAGCCTCACTAAGGGAAGCACACCTGAGCTCACAAACTCATAGATCTTGTGCGGATCGTGGGAGTCCTTGCTGTGGTCCTCCGCTAAACGCAACACTTCCTTCCGGTTCAGGGCAGACCGGAAATTCCTCTTCCAGGTGGGCAGGTCGGGCTTATCCTTCCCAGGAGTATAGGCACCACTGGCTTCAGCCCAGGCCTAGGGGACCAGTGGTGCCAAGATAGTGGGGAAGATGACTTAGACCTTGCTCCAGGGGTCCTAACCCTGTCTCCTCTTGCGCTAACACCATCCTCTCCGCTAACACCATCCTCTCCTAACGTTCTAACTTGTCAAGGTTCCATCCCCAAATTCTCAGATTCTTTGTGCCCCAAGTCCCTCTACCTCTTCCCTTCAAAAACCTGTGCTTGCTAAGCCAGCCTTCCAGGTCCCAGTGAATGTCTGCCACCAACTTGTCCGAGGACACGCTCTGTAATAACCTCGGCCCCTCGCACTCTACCTCGGCTTACCACCACCGGTGTATCCCAGTTTGGTGGTAAGAAACCTCAGCTTCAGGGCCAAGTCTCGCCTCTAATATTCCAAGACCGGCCCTCAGAAATCCTACAACCAAGATTCCCACCCCAGGGACCTCTGAACCACCCAGGGTGCATTTCCTTCCTTTTCCGGTTCTATTCCCAGAACCAGGAGACTCCAGTCCTGACTGCTCTCCCACACCAGTCTGCGGATCCTACCACCTTCTCCCTTTCGAGTTCTAACTCCACCCACTTCCACCAGCCAGCATAAATAGCAGACAGCTCCAGGTGCGCTAGCCCCGCCTTCTCGGTCCCGCCCCCCCGGAACCGCCCCGCCCCGCCCCCCTAGGGGGCCAACCCTCCCTACTCGCACGCACCTGGAAGATGCCGAAATCCTCCTGCTGGGCATCCTGCCGCAAGCCGTGCTTCCATGGGATGCGGAAACGCGTGCGGCTCTCGTCCAGCCAGGCCACGCCCTCCCACTCCCCTCGGTCCAGCTGAGATATCAGCCAGGGCAGTATCCGAGGCTTTTGGGTTCCCATGGTCTGGCCTGCGCGCAGAGAATACTTCTTGGGCACAGGCGGCCTCCCAGGCCCGCCCAGTCGGAGGGTTCCGCACCCAGACCTCCGTCTCAAGGGTCACGTCGCAGGTCTCTAACCTATATTTTCTTAGGGTACAGAAGACCTTCTCCCATCCTCCACGGAGGCTCTCTAAATTCAGCGAGGACTCCCTCCAAGCCCATTTTACACCCCTCCCCTCTTTCCCCCAGCTTTTGCTGTGTAGATATCTCTACTTCCCTCAATTCCGCCGGTGTAGACCTTCTGTCTTCCATTGAATACCTCTCCCTCCCACCTACATCACCCAATGCAGATACTCCCAGCTCCAGGTAGCGCCCTCTCTCTAATTACTGCGGTGTAGATGCTACTGACCTGCAGACCTCCACCTTCCGCCCTTACCCCAGTGAATAGACCCTTTTACAGTTCCGCCACGCCGCCATGATCCTTTCACCCATTTCCACCGTAGACCACCCACAGTCTCTCCCAAACAACCTCACCCAGGGCATGTCCTCACTTTCTAGAGTGGACTGCCTCCCATTCGTATGAGTGATCCTTCTCTCCCGAGATCCGGCAATATAGATGCCTCCTCTCCCCTCCTCCCTGCTACTCCTAAGTTTGTTTGTTGGTTTGTTTGTTTACAGCCGACCTCGGCGCCTGCTATTGCTTCACGTTTTTCCCTGCTTGCTTCACTTTCCCCAGATTACAACAAAACCCGCCTTCTACACTGTCAGTGCAAACCCATCCTTTCTCCGGTTCCTCACTCCTGGACGCCACCAGCCCCTCAGTTTTTCCGTGTTACCTAAGTGTCGGGTCGGGGCGCGCAGGGTGCCAGGGCCCAGCCCTGTCTTTGGGGTCCCGTAGCTCTCGAACTCTCAGCTTGCACACCCCCACTTCCCGTCAGTTGAGCTTTAGAGGTGGGGCTTCTTTTTCTCTCGATTTCTCGAAATGAAAAGGGCTCGATCGTCGTTTGGGTGACAGACTCCAGAACCAAAGAGGCGGCTCAGAGAGCCGTGACGTCCGCTCATCTCCCACCCCATGCCCTTCTTGGGTTTTCCGACCATTGGCATGCTGGGAAAGTCGCAAGCAAATTAGGCGGCACCCAGCGCTCCGCCCTCTACGTTTGGGCCGTCACCAACCCGAGCCAGTGCGCAGGCGCGGGAAAGTTGTCCTAAGAAAGGAAAGTTTATACACGTTCAGAGGAGGAGGAGGTGGCGGCGGCGGGGGCCGAGGACCAGGTGAGCGGGACGTCAGCGAGGGCTTGGAGAGGAGGAAAGAGGAGGGAGCCGGGATCCAGGAGCGGGTAACTCAGTCCTACTTCTCCGACATCCAAGCGTCTTCAGTCTCCCAAATTCTAGCGTGAGTCAGAGTGGAACTACACCTCCCAGCAGGCTGCGCGGCGAACCAGTAACGGACCGAGGGGAATGTTTGCTGCGAAGCTTGCTGGGATTGGTAGTTCTTGATCCTCTACGGACTTCAGTCTCTTGGCATCTAATTTCAGAATCCAGAAGTCGGAGCCCTAGGGCCCCTTCTTCCTCGGGGACTCAGGGGTCTGAGGCCACAGCCCTAACCCTAACCCTTCTCTATTAGACTCAGGAGTTCATACCCCCAGCCCTCTTCTCCAAAAACTCAAGCGCTCAGGCCCCAGACCCCTCCTTCCTTCGACCCAAGAATCAGAATCCCCAGACGTCTCCTCTCTCAGGATCAAGGTGTCTTTGTCCTTATTCCTCTTCTCTCTATAGAGACAAGCATCGGAGCCCCCAGACCCTGAAACTTCCATAAAAGACCTGGGATCCCCTTCCCTCTTTGGGGACTCAGGAGCCCTGGCTCCCTCTTCATTCAGGGACTAGGAATTTGGGCCCCAGCCTTCACTTCTCTCTGAACCCTGGAGCCCATCCTTCATTTCCTTCTCTCACAGGTGCCCCCATGGCGGGCTCGGAAGAGCTGGGGCTCCGGGAGGACACGCTGAGGGTCCTAGCTGCCTTCCTTAGGCGGGGTGAGGCTGTGGGGTCTCCCATTCCGACCCCACCCAGGTAAGAGGAGTTACCGTCCTTCCTCAGGGAGCTGCATTTGGGATGGACCCCTCTCCAACTCTTGCTCCTGGACTCAGTCTGTCTCCTTTCCTGCCTTTTTATATCTCGCTCTCCTCCTTGTCCTGGGGGTTGCAGGGAAGGGCTCTCAGTGGGAGGACAAAGGGACTGCTTGTGAAGAGCTTCTGGGATCACTCTCTGAGGTCCCCTTCCCCAGGAGCCCTGCCCAGGAGGAGCCAACAGACTTCCTGAGCCGCCTTCGAAGATGTCTTCCCTGCTCCCTGGGGCGAGGAGCCGTTCCCCCTGAGTCCCCTCGGCCTTGCTCCCTGCCACTCCGGCCCTGCTATGGTTCAGAGCCTGGTAAGAGAGTTCCCTCAATCATCCAAGAACTGACAGGGTCAGCAGCTTAAAGCTGCTAGAGAGGATGAGGAACTAGTTGAAGATCACCCAGCTAAGGGAGTAGCTGTGGGGGACCCCCAGCACCTACCTTCACCCCCGACCCCCAGCTGGGCTGCTGTCAGTTCTGTGAGCGGCGCTAGGAGAGCTTTTGGTCTCTCTCTGTTATCTCTCTCTTTCCACATGTGCTTCCTTGCCCCTAAACTTTTATAGCCACCAGTACTCCCAGTACTGTATTTAGAAAAGGCAGAGGAACCAGAGATCAAATTGCCAACATCCATTGGATCATCGAAAAAGCAAGAGAATTCCAGAAAAACATCTACTTCTGCTTCATTGACTATGCTAAAACCTTTGACTGTGTAGATCACAACAAACTGGAAAATTCTTAAAGAGATGGGAATACCAGACCACCTTACCTGCCTCCTGAGAAATCTGTATGCAGGTCAAGAAGCAACAGTTAGAACCAGACATAGAACAATGAACTGGTTCCAAATCGGGAAAGGATTTCCTCAAGGCTATATATTGTCACCCTGCTTATTTAACTTATATGCAGAGTACATCATGTGAAATGCTGGACTGGATGAAACTGGAATCAAGATTGCTGGAAGAAATATCAGTAAGTTCAAAAGTGCAGATGACATCACCCTTATGGCAGAAAGTGAAGAGGAGTTAAAGAGCCTCTCAACAAAAGTGAAAGAGAAGAGTGAAAAAGCTGACTTAAAACTCAACATTCAAAAAACTAAGATCAAAAAAAAAAACAAAACTAAGATCATGGCAAATAGATGGGGAAACAATAGAAACAGTGCAGACTTTATTTTGGGGGGGCTCCAAAATCACTGCAAATGGTGACTGCAGCCATGAAATTAAAAGACGCTTGCTCCTTGGAAGAAATGCAGTGACCAACCTGGACCACATATTAAAAAGCAGAGACATTATGTTGCCAACAAAGGTCCATCTAGTCAAAGCTATGGTTTTTCCAGTAGTCATGTATGGATGTGAGAGTTGGACCATAAAGAAAGCTGAACACCGAAGAATTGATGTTTTTGAACTGTAGTGTTGGAGAAGACTCTTGAGAGTCTCTTGCACTGCAAGAAGATCAAACCAGTCAATCCTAAAGGAATCAGTCCTGAATTTTCACTGGAAGGACTGATGATGAAGCTAAAGCTTCAATACTTGGGTCACCTGATGTGAAGAGCTGACTCATTAAAAAAGACCCTGATGCTGGGAAGGACTGAAGGCAGGAGGAGAAGGGGACTACAGAGGATGAGATGGTTGGATGGCGTCACTGACTTCATGGACATGAGTCTGAGCAAGCTCCAGGAGTTGGTGATGAACAGGGAAGCCTGGCGTGCTGCAGCCCATGGGATCACAAAGAGTTGAACACCACTGACTGAACTGAACTGAACTGTACCCCCAGTAGGGAGGCAGGAGACCTGATTTTCAGTCACAATTGCCTGGCCGTTTTGCTTACATGAATCCTTTTCTCCAGTAGCAAAGTAGGAATGAGGAGCGGTGGGAACTGGACTTGATCAAGAGTGATAGGTAGGTTTTTTCTCATACATGAGCCTGGGTAGACTAGTAATGACTACTGGAGGGGCTTGCTTGAAGAGGATTTCACAGCTGGGTAGAAGAGTTCTGTAATGAGTTGCCTGAAAAGGACAAGGGATAGAGGGGGATGCTAAGGGTCATTAACCTGGGGTATGCCATGTGTTTGCCTTCCTTAGATGCGATAATCTTCAAGGTCCAAACACTCATAAGTCAGCCTGGGGAAGAGTACAAGGGGATTTTTAATCAGGTTTGCTCATTTGTCTTCAGTTTACCCCACTCTGAAGTAGAAATCATTGCTACCTGGCAAGATGATTGGGAGGAGAGAATACATAAGTTCCCGATGTTGGGGCCAAAGTTCCTGAAGACCCATCATTGGCTCTTTTCATTCCAGGCCCTGCTACCCCAGATTTCTATGCCCTGGTGGCCCAGCGGCTGGAACAGCTGGTCCAAGAGCAACTGAGATCCCCACCTAGTCCAGGTGAGGTGCAGAGGGACACTGGAGAAGGATGCAGGTAGAAGGGTCACCAGGATTCTGCCCCCAGCCAAATTCTTTTCTGCCTCCAGAATTACAGTGTCCCGCACCCACAGAGAAGGAAGCCCTGCTGCGAAAGCTGGTGGCCTTGCTGGAAGAGGAGGCAGAAGTCATCAATCAGAAGGTGATGGGTGGTCTGTTCCCCCTTTAGCTAGGATAGGAATTGCAGCATGGTTCCACACTGGGACCTGAAGCTGGATCTGCATTCTCACTGAATGGTCGGACAGCGGACGGTGGGACAAGGCTTCAGTGAAGGGGTTAGTGAAGGGTAAGCCAGGGCAGTACCTTAAATTACTGCCTTTCATTGATCGCTAGAGGAGGGTGGCTTATAGGCAAAGGACTGTGGCCACCAGAAACACATTCTAGGAAAGAGATTGGGACCAGGTGAGGAAGTAAGGAAACGTATGGTGATGGGAAAGGGTGGGAGATGTGGTTTGAAGCTGCTGATGCTGTTTAGTTGCTAAGTCGTGTCTGACTCTTAGCAACCCAATGGACTGTTACCCAAAAGCAGCTGTCTAAAATCTGAAAACCTGATTGACTATATAGGGCAATGACTTAGAATGTAGGAGAAATGGACTGCCAGAGGGAGTGGGCTTCTGGCTCTGTCCTAGAATCTAGTTGGCTCAGGAGCTTGGGCAAAGTGTACGGTCTTATTCATTGTATGGTAGAAGGCAAGGTCACTGTAGACACTGGCTTGGCCTCCGGGGTCTCTGAGAAGCCCACAGAAGCGTCGCTAGAATATCAGCAAGCTAGAACATAGCTGGTATAGGGCTTGGCCCTGATTGGCTGTTGGGGCCTTGGCAGGGGTGTGGCTTGGCTTCGCCGATTCTTAGCCATCTTTCTGGGAGTAGCTCGGCGGAGACCTTACAGTTTAGCTTGTGATTGGCTGATATGCTGGATAGGGGCGTGGCCTAGAGCGCCAGTTACACCCAGGACTCGCTTGAGGCCACGCCTCCCAGCTTCCTATTGGCTGGCTACGAGGGTGTGACTGAGGCTTACCGGGGCTCTTCCCCTCCCTGTCCCACAGCTGGCTTCAGACCCAGCCTTGCAGCGCAAACTGGCGCGCCTCTCTGCCAGTTCCTTCAGCCGCCTAGTGGAGCTCTTCTCTAGCCGAGAGGTCAGCCCTCGCCCAAGCCAAGCACTACCGTGCCCTGGGCCTCCGCCACCTTCCCCGGAACCCCTGGCCCGCCTGGCCCTGGCCATGGAGCTGAGCCGACGTGTGGCTGGGCTGGGGGGCACCTTGGCCGGACTCAGTGTAGAGCATGTGCACAGCTTCGCGCCCTGGATTCAGGCCCACGGGGGCTGGGTGAGCCGCCAAAGCCTCTCTGGGCTTCTCTTTGCCTAATTGTCATTGTATGTGTGTGTATTGGGGGTGGGGTGGGGTCTTAACCTCCCTTTCAGACATCACGGCTGTTCTCCCGCTTCCACCGTCCGTCCTTTCTGTGTTTATTGAGCACCTACTGTACACCAGGCACTGCCGTGATAACTGCAGATGCCCTGCCCAGCTTTGCCCACTCTGGTATACAAAAAAAGTTATGAGTCAGAAACAAATTTCCTCACCTGTAAAGGCAGGAGAACTCTAATACCTACCTCAAAGGGTTATTGTAAGGATTAAAATGGGATCATCCTTGTAGGTACTTGGTCTTTGTGGGATGACTGTCTGTGCAGCGCTGCCTGCGGGGTTACCTTTTCCCCAATATCCCCCTTCCTTGCTTCCTCTGCCCATCTGCTCAGGTATCACCCCCAGTGAGGCCTTCCCTGGTCTTCACTTAAAGTCGCAGTCACCCCCACACCCTCCCACCTTACCACGTTTGCTCACTGCTTTAAATACAGCGCTGGGCTCAGAGCTGGATGGGGCTCCTGTGTACGGACTAAATGACCTTTGGCTGCTGTCCCCGTCCCCTTGAACATCAATTGCTGGCTGCTCAATGGACACCATCTCATTTACCGGCCCCATCACTGCCAGTCTGTCATTGCTTCACAGACTGGCAGAAGCTGGCTAGGTGTGTTTGAGGAGCAGAGACGCAGCCAGTAGGGCTGGAGCAGGGTGGGTGAGGGGGAGAGGGTGGGAGATGCAAGCAGGAGAGGCGGCCAGATCGTGCAAGTCTTTAGGCCTTGTGATCGTGCTTAAGATCACATAGAGTGAGCCAGGAATTGTAGGAGGGCTCTTTGTAGAGGAGGGATGCAAGCTGACTTGGGTGGTCACGGGCGCCCTCTGGCTGCCGTATGGGGATTAATGTAGGGGGCAAGGGCGGAAGTGGGGAGCCCCAAGGAGATGCCAGAGCTGGTCCAGGGAGGAGATGAGGATGTATCAGACCAGGGTCGGGGCAGTGGAGAACTGTGGATTTAATCTGGAAATAGACCTGACAGAGTTTGCTCACGGAGTGGATGGGGAGACCGAATGGGAGAGAGGAGTCGCGGATGATGAAGATGCCGACCTGAGCAGCTGCAGAGCTACATCTGATGTCCCCTTAGACCAAGAAGAGCAGAGTGGAGGGGAAGGTGGGGGGCAGGTTTGGGGAGGAGTTAGAGGTGATCGGAGGTGGTCCAGTTAAGGGAGAGAGACCCTCCAGACCTCAATGCAAGACGATGATGGAACAGTGGATATTAGGGTCCAGACCTCACTGCAGAAGCTGGTTTAGTCATAAGAACATTTTATTCTTTAAGGAATGATAACAGGCAAGCCTGGCCAGGTACTCAGGCAAGGCCTTTAGTGGAATGATCCCATCTAAACCCCTCAACCACCTTATAGGATTCGATTATTATCCTGGTTTTATGGAGGCTGAGGGAAAGTCCTTTATTCAGGGTGGGGAATTGGAATTAGGACTTTAATGCAAAGTCAGGGCTCTTTATTGTTAAAGGTCTAGGACTCTGTTCCCTTTCTTTCAGTCTGTCTCCCCCAATGGTGGGGCTCTGTCTCTCCCACCCACGCACAGGACCCTGTTTCCGCCCACCCCGGGTCTCTGATCCTTTCTTGGGGTCTCCATGCCTCACCTCTCATCCCTGTCTGCCTCTCCCTGGGTCTCTGTCCCCTCCCCCTCTCTGGTTCCTTGCCTTCCCAGTCTCTGCTCTCACTCGGCCAGTGTGGACACAGCTGTGAGTGGAGGACGCCTCTCCACTTACGGGAATCCGCCACTTTTCCCTTCTAGGAGGGCATCTTGGCAGTTTCACCTGTGGACTTGAACTTACCCTTGGACTGAGCTTTCCCTCAGAAGTTGCTGCAAGAAGTTCCCTCACGTCCCTGCACTCTTTCCAAGCCTTCCTATTCCACTCAGGGCTGTGGGGTGGTGCCTGCCCTCTGTTTTTTGCCAAAAAAAAAAAAAAAACAAAAAAAATCTGTTTAAAATGTTTTCACATTAAAAACTTTTTCAAGTATTTAATTATGTGTTCTTTCTCTCAAAAACTAAAGGACTAAATAGAGGAGATTTGGTTCAGGGTTCTAGTTTAAAAATTGGGGGAAGAACCAATTCATTCCTTCTGGAAATATTCATTTGGGTCACCTACAAGCTCCTGTCACCTGAACAGCTATCTCCAAAACAAAGCCATGCTCTTCCTTCACGGGGCATCCAGAACGCCATCTGCTTCTCATTTTTCTCTTCACACTGCTCCTTCTGAGCCTTTTTTTGCTGGTGTCTCCTCATCTACCTGTCTACCAGAGAGTTGTCACCTTCTTAGGGCTATCACCCCCTTCACTGAATTATGTCTGTAAATGCCTAAAATGAAATGTGCAGGATTACAACGGAAGCCAAGTGCAGTCAAGCCTCTGTATCCACAGATTCGGTATTTTTGAATTCGCCTACTCGTGAACATTTATCTGTAGTCCCCAAACGAATACTCATGTGCCTTTGCACTCACTGGTAGGTGTGCACGTGCTCAGAGCAGTAAAGGAATGGACTGACCCAGTGGGCACCTTTCAGCTCAGGTCAGGCGAGGCAATGCTGCCTTCTTGTTGCAGCTCTCACACTGTGTACAGACATTCTTTCCACAGTCTATTCAGTGGCACCTTTTTCACATTTCTGTGCTATTTGTGGTGCTTTCGCTGTCCCAAAGGGCTCCAAAGCATAGCCCAAAGGTCCTAGCCAGCATTCTTAAGTGAAGGAAGGCTGCCATGTGCCACAATTAAATACGGTTTGTTGTAGATCATTTTTTTTATAGTGCTGTTGGCTGCAAGACAAATGTGAATGGGCCCACTATACATTAAATAATGTGTCTACAAACAGAAAATACACAGAAAACTTGATTATATTTTGGTGGGTTGAGGAAAGTGTTGTGACAAGACACTTGTGGCAGCCTGACCCTGTATTTCCCCCAGGATCGGGGGGGAATGGGGTGTTCGCCAATTCAGTGTTTGTGATGACTTTGTGGGGTGTAACTAGTGCAAATAAGGATCAAGTGTGGAAATAAAGCTTTCAAGATTAATATAAAAATTAGTGGTATAATAATAGACAGGCCTCCTCATTAATTAAAAATACCTAGGGTGGGTCTCATAACCATGATTTCTAAGGAGAGCAGGAATGACATTTGGAGATGGATCAGTTATGGTCGTGTGACAAATCATACATGTTTAGAGGCTTACAAGAACACATTTAGTAATCTCAGTTTCTGTGTCAGGGGCATGGGTGCAGCTTAGCAGGGTGCTTGGCTCAGGGTGCGACTATGCTGCTATCAAGGCCTCACCTGAGGCTGGGGGCCTCTTGCCAGTGCTTGTTTTAGCAGAATCATTGTGGCCTCATAGAGACACCCAACTCTTCGATTTGACTCAGGTCTTCTAACCACCTTTCTAATCACACCAACTCCCCAGTGATCTTGTCTGTTTCGTGGCCTGTGACCTAATGCAGCACTGGCCAATAGAAATATAACATGAGCCATATGTGTTATTTAAAATACAATAGTAGCCCCATGAAAGCAAAGTTAAAAAGTTAAATTAATTTTAACAATAATTTTTATTTACCTCATTTATCCAAAATAGAGTCCTTTTAACCTGTAATCAATACAAAAAATATGCATGAAGTATTACAGATTCTTTTTTAACGTGAAGTCTTCAGAATCTGCTGTGTGTTTTACAGCCATAGCATATCTCAGCTGAGACTTGTCATGACCCATTCCTCCCTTGTCCCATGAGGTTGCCATCTTGGAGAATGCAGAATTTGACACTTGACAACTCCTCCAGTTTTGCTTCCAGCCCAGACCTCCCCCCTGTACTCTATGTGGTGTGGAATTCGCTTAGTCATATCCAACTCATTGCAACCCCATGGACTACACCCTGCCAGGCTCCTCTGTCCATGGAATTCCCCAGGCAAGAATACTGGAGTGGGTTGCCATTCCCTTCTCTAGGGGATCTTCCCTATCCAGGGATTGAACCCCGGGTCTCCTGCATTACAGGGAGACTCTTTACCATCTGAGCCCCCAGGGAAGCTCCTGTACTCTATACCCAATGACATTAATTTATTCCCTAATGTTGTAGAGAGAATGTGTTATAATTTTTCCTTCTTCATAGCAACACGAGAGCAAAAGTAATTGATTGGGTTATTGATTGGCAATTGATTGGAAATCAGAAAAAAAAAAAGACACAAAAACCCTGCTGAAACATTTGGAGAAATAGAAAAGAAAAAAAAAATTCCACACAACATACAATGTAGGGGTCAAGATGTCGGTTCAGATAAAGTCTCTGCTTTTCAACAGACAACATTAAGAAAAGGAAAAGACAGGTCACAGATTGGGAGAAAAATGTAGTCAGTATACCTGACAGAGACCTGTATCTAGAATCGACAAAGAATGTTTACAATTGGTGAATAAGAAAACAACTCTTGTTTGCAAAAATACACAAAAGACTTGAGCAGACACTTGACAAAAGAAAATATACAAATGGGGGAACTTCCCAGGTGGTCCAGTGGTTAAGGACTCGCCTTCCAATGCAGGAGAAGTGAATTCCATCCCTGGTTGGGAATCTTGCAGCAACTATTGAGCCCACATGCTCTAGAACCTGTGCACCACAACTGAAACCCTAAGCAGCCAAATTAAAAAAAAAAAAAAAAAAAAAAAAAATTTAAAGAAAGAAAACATGCAAATGGCCGATAAGCACACGAAAAGGTGCTGAACAACATTGGCGGTCAGGGCAATAATGTAAGTCACAACCAGGAGATAATGTCTTCCTACATAGGAGAGTGGTTAAAATTATAGACTGATTTTATCAAGTGCTGGAGGGGATGCGGAGCACCTAGAACTCTCACGCATCACTGATGGGAATGCAAAATGGTAGAACACCATAGGAAACTTTGGGGCAGTTTCTTATCAAGTTAAACATACACCGAGCGCAGGACGCAACCATGTCCTCCTAGGTTTACCCAAGAGAATTGAAAGTGTACATCTACAGAAAGATTGGGACACGATGGTTCATCGCCACTTTATTCATAACAGCCCTAATCTGGAAACCACCCAGATGTCAACCAAGAGGAAAATGTGATCCAGCCATACAGTGGAATATTCCTCAGCAATAAAAAGGGTTGGACAATCGTTATATGCGACACGAATGAATCTTGAAAACATTATGCTGAGAAAAACAAGACAAGCACAAAAGAGCACAAACTTTTATAGGAAATTTTAGAAGCTGAAAAGATACACTATAGTAACAACACAGTGATTGCTTCTGGGTTGGGTGGGAGGGCGGTGTTGACTAGAAAGGGTGGTGGAGGAACTTTCTAGGGTGATGGATACATTCCACAAGTGACAGTTACCTTCATTCAACGAGTAACTTTTTCTACAGGTCGTGGGAAGCTACCTGGAGGAGGTGGCGACCGAGTTGTGCCGGGACTGACTCCTGATGGCCGGACGAAGCGGGTGGGTGTTCCCCAGCATGGGTAGGACTTGGCAAAGGCCAAGTGCTTGAGTGGGGTCACTGGGTTTAAAAAACTTGGAACAATTAAGTAGAGGGCTAGAGATTCAATACCTCGACGCCTGAGTCCCATTTCTGACTTGCTTCGGGACCCGGACAAGACCTCCCTCTCTTTGAGCCTCTCACTGCTTCAGTTTTCCCTCAGGAAAATGGGCACAGACTCCCTTATTCCCCTTTGGATTCCCTACAAGCTGGGAGAAGCCACAGAATGGGCGATGAGTGACAGTTTGCTTGAGCCAATCTCTGGAGCCTAAAGCCTGCTTTCCTTTCTCGTGGGCAAATCGTCACCTTCTCCTTGAGGCCAGCCGCTTTGTGGAGGCAGGCCGAAAGCCTCATGACGTCACATCGTTAATAAACCAATAGCAGATATCAAGAGGCGGGTACTTTTGGTGATAGTTCTATTTCAAGATGTCTGCTTAGCGCAGGGTCCGCCGGGAAGCTTTGAGGCGGTACTGGAGAAGGGGCGGGAACTCCCAGTAGTTTCTGCCCAATCGTCAGTCGCGCTTCTTGCGATAGACGGCCAGTCCTTCCCATCCCTGTCGACTTAAGGGGGCGGGGTTCGGCACGCCAGACTGGGCGGGCAGTTCAGCTTTGATGGGCGTCTGCTTCGCCCAATGGGTAAACGGTACTTTCAGACGGGTCACCTCCGCTGCCAATGAGATCTCCTAGCGGGGTCGCGGTGGGCGGGCCGTGGCCTCCAGTATAAGGCGGTCCCGGGGGAGTGCAGAGAAAGGGGGGGGGTCTCGGCGGCCGGAGGAGGAGTAGACGCGGGTGAAGATGGCGGCAGCCGAGGCCGCGAACTGCATCATGGAGGTGAGCGCCAGGAGCGCCGCCGGGGGCGGGGGGCGGTTTGGAAGTCGGTGTTTTACGCCTCCGCCGTGGGGAAGGGGCTCTGAATCGCCGGATTGGGGTTGAAGGCCCCGGGCCGTACGGAGGGGGGCGTCTCGTGCTCCGTATCCGAGGATACCGTTTGAAGTGTGGGTCCCCTAGCTTTCGGGGGCCTGAGGCGCCACGCCGAACCGAGGGCCTACTGCCCACTCCCACGTGGAGGAGGGCTGGGGGCGCTTCCGGCCTGGCCCCCACGTGGCCGCGGCACGGTGGGTGGGGAGGGGGTGTGCCGTGCCCGCTGGCCCGGCGGGTTCCACGTGCGGGACAAAGGCCCCGCCCCCGGCCGGGGGAGGGGCGCCCGGGGGGGGGGGCGGAGAGGCGGCACGGACCCTCCCTCCGAGGCCCCCTGCCCTCCTCCCCGGGGATCGTGACAGGCACCTCGGGGTGGAACTTAATGTGGGGACCTCCGTGCAATAATGAGGCTCTTGGGAGGGGCAGTGTGTTTCGACCCTCAACAAACCCCTTCCTGTGACCAGGGCATCTGCTTAGGCATCGGTTCAGGTTTCATGCACTCGTGCGTTGGGATTGGAGGAAGATGAAGAATTGGTTCCTTCTGGGACCCCCCAGCCCCACCCCAGTTTCCTGTCTCTGGATTCTCCCCCTCTTTGGGAGCTGGGGGGATGGGGCATGCCCCTGTGACCTCTCTCTGGTTGATGGGGGGGCATCGAGCTGAAGGAGATCTTTCCCGATTAGACGCTGTGCACCCCCTTGTGGCCGTTTCTGGGTGTGTGGGAGGGACATCTTTTTCATGGGGCGTGTCTCTAAGCCCCCCTCCCCGTCGAAGCCCTCCCGGGCGAGCCGAGAGAGAATCTGTCCTGGGAAGGGGGTGTGAGGCAGTGAAGGCAGCGGATTTACCCCCTTCTGACCCTTCCTCTCCCTGGGGTATTTGTGAGGGTGGGAGTTGACCTCCTCCTTCCTGAAACCCTGTTTGAGGGTCCTGAGCCTGCTTGCGTGAAATGGTGTCCCGTGAGGTGTAATTCTCTTGCAGCTATGTGGGGCTTGTCCCGATGCTGTGTCTCAAGCGCTCTGGGGGCATGTCTGGCGGTGATGTCCGTGGTGTAGAGAAATGGGCCCCCATGGGAGGTCCCCTCACCTGCCGTCCTTCTGTATCCGCGTCATTCACTGGCTTGGGGAGGATGAAGGTGGGGCTTGGAGCCCAGGGGTTATGTCTGTGATTTCACGCTTCGTGGCGCCTGGAGAGTGCTTGCATCTGGAAGAGCTGTAGTCTGTTGGGCCCTCTGTACTCGCACCTCTTAGCTTGTAGCAGTCTCAGGAATGGGAGATGAGGTCCCAAGATGCATACCTTGGGGGGCAGCCGCCAAGGGTCACTCCAGTGACTCCCCCTTGGCTCTCTGCTAGACGAGGGCCTTCTTGGCTGGAGAAAATATCTTCCTCAGAGGTGGATCCAGGACTCGGCCCCTCCCCTGGGGAGTTTCAGGGCCTGAGATGGTGGTTTGAATGGGGAGTAGATGGACTTGAGGGTCCAGGGTCTGGCCTCCTCCGTGGGACTCTGCCCTCCTGCGCAGAGGGTCATAATCAGGAAATTGGCGCTCCCTTGTTTTGTTTGGGACTCCCTGAGTCCCAGGCAGGAGCCAGCGGCCCGCGTGCCAGCTCTGGTGGGGGCGCCTGTGTACCACACCTCCTTTCTGGAATCCTCTCAGATGAGACACTGTTTTGCAGAGGTGGCAGATGCCCAGTGGGTGCTCGCTGCCAGTCCCCTTCACCCAGCTACAAATGGTACCCCAGGATGAGGCTCTGTGTCAGGAAGTGTCATCTAATCTGGGGAGATTAGACCATGAGGGGGAGTGACAGCTGGCAGTGCCCTTGTGCCTGGCGGGTGCCAGTTCCTCTGGCCTGGATGGGGGAGGCGTGTGTGCTCAGGTGCCTGGCCCAACAGGGGCAGTGTGGGGGCAGACCACCATCTCTCCAGCCACAGCTGGGCTAGAACCCCCTCCCCGCTCCCCCCACATCTCCCCCACCCCTTTTGAAAACAGCCTTGCCTCTTTACTTGTTCCTTCTCCCACCACTACTCACGAAGGAAAAGCAAAATTGTAGGCAACACCTCCTTCTCCCCCAAGAGCCCGGGTCGCCTGGCCTGGCCCTCCCCTAGCGGCTCCCGGTAGCTAATCCTTTCTCCCTGTTACTCTCTCCTAGAATTTTGTAGCCACCTTGGCTAATGGGATGAGCCTCCAGCCGCCTCTTGAAGAAGTAAATATCCTTTTGTGAGACCCCTTCCCACATACACATATCTCCTCACACGTCAGGCCCTTTCTAGTGGTCTAACTGTGATCCCTCTGGCTTCAAACCACTTTACCCTTTGCCCCCGAAACACTTAGTCCAGACTCCGTCCAGTTTTTGGCCCCCACCTGGCCTCCCCCAATACTGTGGCTACTTCCTTAACTCCATTTACAGCACCCCCATCCTTTGTCCTTCCCTGCCTGCCCCGCTTCTGCCTTCCTCTCCCCTCCCTTCCCCAGCTGTGGGCTGAGCTAGAGACGGGGGCAGAGAGACTGGAGAGATGGTAGGCCTGGCTGAGGTATCGGGGTTGCCCTCCTGGATGGTGCTCTGGGGGTGGGGGGTTCCTGGGAGAGGCAAGACGGCAGGTGGGGGCTGTAGGGTTGCCATGGTACGGTTTGGGGAGTGGTTCTGTATACTCCAGGGAGGAGTAGAGACCTGCCTGGAGGCTTCCGAATCGGTGTGGAGCCCCCAGATGTGACCCCATTTGCTCCCATTCACCCCCTCCCAGGTCTCCTGTGGCCAGGCAGAAAGCAGCGAGAAGCCCAACGCTGAGGACATGACGTCCAAAGATTACTACTTTGACTCCTATGCTCACTTCGGCATCCACGAGGTGAGTAAGGCTGCCGAATCTTATGGGGGGGGGGGTGGGGGGGTGGGGGTCATGTTGGGGAGGCTGGAGCTTCATCTCTGACGCATGCGCCCTGCCTTCCCTGCCAGCGGGCCCCCGCCCCCTCTGCGCAGGCAGAGCTCACACTCCGGGGTCGCCTCGCGCAGCCGTTGCCTGGGAGACCGGGTTAGCCTGGCGCTCTACCGGTCCTCTCCTGGGAGGCTGGGTTGGGAGTGCGCATGTGCATCTGAGACGTCAGCCCCCAGGTCAGGACCTACCGGTCTTTGCCGCCCTCTAGTGACCGGCAGCGGGACTGTCCCCCAGCGGCTCAAAGGTCTTCTCTACCCCTTTTGCACGTGGTGGACGCTGAGGTCCCAGAAAGCAGCAGAGATGGGGTGGGAAGATTTTTCTCTTTCCTTTTCTTTTTTTTAATTGTTATAAAATATGCTAACAAAATTTACCATTTTCACGTGGGCGGTTTAGTGGCTTCCGCTTACTGAGGACTTTTTAAAGTCAAGGCTCTACAAGGGGTTAGACGACAAAGGTAGAATCTGCCTAAGATGGGATTTTGGTCCATCCAGTCCCATTTCACGTAGGGAAACTGAGGTGTGTGGAAGGGAAATGATTTGTCCCAAGGGGACTAAAGCAGGTTTGAGGACTGAGCGCTTAGTCCTCGAGTTGATCAGCGTGTTGGAGGCCAGGACACCCTGGTTTTCAACGGGGGACGCCGGTCCCCTCATGATCTCTTTGTTCCCACCCCTGCCAGGAAATGCTGAAAGATGAGGTCCGCACCCTCACATACCGCAACTCCATGTTTCACAACCGGCACCTTTTCAAAGACAAGGTGGTGCTGGACGTGGGCTCAGGCACAGGGATCCTCTGCATGTTTGCTGCCAAGGCTGGGGCCCGCAAGGTCATTGGGGTGAGTGTCCTCAGCAGCCGGCCGGGTCTGGGCCTGGGAACAGAAAGGGGGCCCCTTGAGGCTCAGGGATTGGGTGGAGGGGAGTGGGATGGAGGGTGGGACTTGGAGGGGTCTCACCCTCCCTTCTTCCTGGGCCCCCAGATCGAGTGTTCCAGTATCTCTGATTATGCGGTGAAGATCGTCAAAGCCAACAAGTTAGACCATGGTGAGCCCAGGAAGAGAACGGGGTCTTTGGGGAGGGAGCGGGGGATCCCAACTTCCCCAGGGCCCTTCAACAAGGGAATGGGGGCCATGGAAGTCAAATTCAGGCGTTCATCCCAGAGGCTCTGGGCTATAAACAGCCCAAAAATCCCACCTTCTCAGAACCCACCACCTGACCATCTTAGAATCTGCATGTCGAAGTCACAAGCTTAGTGCTTCAGTCTTTTATTAAAGAAAAGAAAAGAAAAGCTCAAGAAGCTATCTTGAGTTTTTTCAGTGAGTGATAGTCACGTGGTTGGCACATGAGGCCCAGAGTAAGAAGTCTCCCACCCGACTGTCAGCCACTCTTCTCTAAGTGCAGCCAGCACTGCCTCCCAGAGAAGTTCATACCGATGAACAGACTTGCATGTGTACGTTTCTACACTCACATGCTGGGTTTTGACACCAATTATGTTTCATACGTGCCCTTTGCGATTTTCACCTGGGTATCATGTATTCAACCCCCTGACACAATGCTGAGAGGATCTTGCTTTTTGATGACCACCGCCCTCTGTCTTCACATACACCAGATCTGTTAACCAAGTTCCTGGTCATGGGCATTGGAGCTTCCAAGACTTTCATCCCCTACGTGTAATGTCATCATTAGTCACATATGAATTAATGTTATCTGTGAGGTCAGTTCATAAAAGTAGGGTGGCATGGATCAAAAGTGGAAGAAAGTTGGGCAGAAGCTGCAACATTGCCCTTCCCACCTGCAAGGTTTGAGGGGCAGAGAACATGGGAACATGTGGGTTTTCTTGATATGAGGGCCCTTGGCATTCTAGAAGCTGAAGGGGGTTTTTTTAAAAAAGAGAAACTAGTGTAACGAATCCCCAAGTTCCCATCACTCAGCTTTAAACGCCTCCTTTTGAAGCAAATTCTGACTATAAATCCTGCCATGTGTGTCTCTAGTAGATAAGGCCATTGTAAAAAATATGACCACAGGAATTTTCTGGCAGTCCAGTGGTTAGGACTGCTTTCACTGCTAGGACCCCACTTTGATCCCTGGTCAGGGAACTAAGATCCCACAAGCTACACAGCGCAGCCAGAAAAACAAAACATGACCATGGCTGTTAGTGGCAAAATCTCTTTTTATTTTTTTAACCAAACCAGTGTGTTGACTTTATTTTTTAATTTTACTTTGCTGCGTCAGGCCTTAGTTGCAGCATGTGGGATCTAGTTCCCTAACCAGGGGTTGAATCCTGGCCCCCTGCATTGGGAGCACGGAGTCTTAGCCACTGGACCACCAGGGAATCCCAGGACTGAATTCCAGTAGATTTCAGCAAGGGAGCTGCTCTGCCCCATAGAAAACCCTGACCCAGAAGCAGGTCGTCTGCAGATGGTTTGGCACCAGGTTCCCCATGCGTGTGCGAGGCGTGACGGGGAAGGAAGTGGCCGCCTTTCCTGCTCCGTGTCCTAGAGCGAAGGGCTGTCTGTGCCGGGCCCTGGTCCCGCCTGTTAATAGCAAAATCTTAATGTCACCTAATACCTAATTCACATCAAGCTTCTGTTCCTGCCTCAGAAATATCCCATGATGAATGATTTTAAAACTAAATTGACAGGGTGTGGCTTCAGCTCACAGAGTTCTATAAAGATGCCCCAACACAGCCCCCAGCCCTTCCTTGAGAAGACAAGGCTGTCCCAGTGGGGTCCCCAGGCCCTGAGGTGCCCCCACGCCCACCGCCCCCAGGGGAGGCAGGCAGACAGCTGTCCTCGGGGCTGGTGGCATGTGCCCTTGTCTGCCCACAGTGGTGACCATCATCAAGGGGAAGGTGGAGGAGGTGGAACTCCCGGTGGAGAAGGTGGACATCATCATCAGCGAATGGATGGGCTACTGCCTCTTCTATGAGTCGATGCTCAACACCGTGCTCTACGCCCGAGACAAGTGGCTGGTGAGGCCTCCGGCGGGGCGGGCGCAGCTCATGCAGGCTGGGGTCCTGCTGTTGAGCCAGTGTCTGGGTCCAGGCAAAAAAGGAAAGCCATCACAGGGACTGAGTACAGGGCCTGGAAGACATCTCCTACACAGATGTTAGGAGGCCCACGGGCGAGATGGAGGGGGCCCAGTACCGGAAGCTAGACAGGGACAGAGAGATGGTGCTGGAGAACCACAGCAGGCCAGAGGGGTAGGGACTGTGGACCCAGGTGCTGTTGGAGCAGGCCTCCAGGGAGCTGGCGGAGACCTGAAGCCCGGATGGAGAGGAGCCACATGGGATCTGAGGGGCAAGGCGCACTGGGCAGAGGATTTCAGCCAGTGCAAAGGGCCTGGGGCAGGAGCAAGTTCGCTGGGTGTAGAGCAGTAGGGAAGCTGCAGTAGAATGAGGATCGGGAAGGAAGTTGGAGGTGAGGGGTGGAGGGGCCTATGCAGGTCTCATGGGACCGCGTGGATGTGTAAGACTTGCTTTACTCCTCAGAGGGGCAAGGTTAGGATAGGCTGTGACCTAGATGCTCCTCAGAGCCATCAGGCAGCCATCTGGGGAGTAGACTGAGGCTGGGGACCGGTGAGGCCGCAGCAGGAGCCCACCTGGGAAATGCTGAGCTCAGACCAGGGCGATGTCGGGGGTGGACAAAGAAACAAAATCGGGCAACCTTGCCGAGTCCCCCCTTCCTTCATGCCCTTGCCCTGTTCCCCGTAGGCACCCGATGGCCTCATCTTCCCAGACCGAGCCACGCTGTACGTGACGGCCATCGAGGACCGGCAGTACAAGGACTATAAGATTCACTGTGAGCTTGGGGCCCGGGAGCGTACAGGGGCGCTGGCTGGGTGTGGTTACCTGCGGGCTCACCCCTCCTCCCCGCCTCCGCCCCAGGGTGGGAGAACGTGTACGGCTTCGACATGTCTTGCATCAAAGACGTGGCCATCAAGGAGCCCCTGGTGGATGTGGTGGACCCCAAGCAGCTGGTCACCAACGCCTGCCTCATCAAGGTGAGCGGGTAGGGTGGCTGGGGGTCCCTCAGGGTCAACCCAAGAAGAGCCAGCACCTGGCCCACGCTCAGGGCCATGAATGCTTGCTTGTCTGTGGTCTCGGGAGCTTATATACACACGTGGGTCCCTGATAATACCGACAGCCATCATTTTTCGAGGTTCCCTTTCCCAACTCCCGGTATCAACTCGCACAAGGATAAGGGAGGCAGGCCAAACTGGGTGGAGGAGGGAGTTTGTAGACGGAGATGGGGGGGAGCAGATGCCCTGACCGGGCAAGCCTCCGTGGCCTGAGGCAGGACTCCTGGTTTTACCCTGAGCAGTCAGAGGATTTTAAGCAGGGCTGTGATGTGATCTGTGTCACGCTGACTGATAAGGGCTGTGGGGGGAGAAGGCGGGAGCCGGGGAACCCTGTTAAGATGCTGCCGCAGTGGGGTGGCGACACTGGCCAGGGCGGGTCGTGGAGAGTGGATCCAGGCGATTCTCCAAGTCCTTCCAGGAGGTTGACCTGTCAGATTTGGGGTTAGGGTTGGGAGAGCAGGGCATCCAGCAGGGCCCCCCAGGTTTGCCCGCTGGGCCGGAGGTCAGGGAAGGGGGCTCACGAGGCTTTTCCCACAGGAGGTGGACATCTACACGGTCAAGGTGGAAGACCTGACCTTCACCTCCCCCTTCTGCCTGCAAGTTAAGCGGAACGACTACGTGCACGCCCTGGTGGCCTACTTCAACATCGAGTTCACCCGCTGCCACAAGAGGACCGGCTTCTCCACCAGTGAGGCGGGGCGCAGGGGCGCGGGCACAGTGGGGCCTGCCACAGGAGTGGCCGAGGGAGCCCCGGGGGCCTGCAGGCTTCTGACACCAGCCCTGCCAGCCAGCCTGAGCACACGGTGCTCCAGTCTCTGCGCCCGTGAAAAAGCCCGTCCCAGGCTTGATCAGGGTGAAGGGACCACAGTCACCGCCCAGCCTGGAGGCTCTGGAGGGGGTCCAGCGGAGGGAAGGTGGGGGTGGGGAAGGGCAGGCGGTGAGGGGGGTGGGCCGGGCTGATGCCAGCACACGCCCGCCCCCAGGCCCCGAGTCCCCCTACACTCACTGGAAGCAGACAGTGTTCTACATGGAGGACTACCTGACGGTGAAGACTGGCGAGGAGATCTTTGGCACCATTGGCATGCGGCCCAACGCCAAGAACAACGTGAGGCTCTGGGGAGTGGGCGGGTGGGCTCGGGCACCCCTCTCTGCCTGTTCTGGGGCCCAGAGACTTCTCGGCCCCAAACCCGCCAGCTAGCCCGGCTACCCTCTGTCCTGCACTCATCTGCCTGGCCTGTGCCCCCCAAACCCCCACCCCCGGCCTGCCTGTGGACCATAGTTTCATTCAGCACCTACTGGAAACCAGGGGGCCCCGGGGACCCAGCCATGATCAGGCCGGACCCCTGCTGTTCAAGTTCTAGACACAAGAGAGTCATGTCAGGGCCAGCTGGTGATGACTTCTGTGCTCAGCTGGGAAAGGGGCCGGCAGGTATTGGAGCAGGTGGAGACGGGGCCAGAGGATATCCTGGCTGGAGAGTGGGAGCGAGAAAGGAAAGGAGGTCTGTTTCATCCGCTGAGGTGTGGCAAAGTCAGGAGCTCAGACATGGGTGGGGGACTCCTGGGTTGGCGGCCTCGAGGAAGGTCTGAAAGTTGAGGGGCGTGGCCTGGGCTGGAAATGTCAAATGGTGCGTCACTGCGTGAGCTCAGATGGAGGGGAGCACCCCCGATGGCCCCCACTTTCTAAGTCAGGGAGGTAAGAGCCGGTTTCAGCAGCTGTTTTCAGCCAGGGATGATATTGCACCCCCCTCCCCCACCATGTCATCATCTGGAGACATTTTGGGTGCTACAGTTGAAGAAGGGGCATGGCTGGCATCTAGTGGACAGGCGGGGGAGCTGCTCAGTCTGCAGGGCACAAAATAAGACTCCCTCACAGGAAAAGAGTGGTCCAGTAGTGCAAAGGCTGAGAAAACTCAGACCAGAAACTGAAAGAGACCCGAAGAGGGAGGAGGGAGCCGGGAGTGAAGTGCAGTGAGGTCCGAGGGGGCAGCAGTTCTTGAGGTCATTGGTGACTTTGCCCCAGTCTTTCCAGGGGCTGCTGGGGGCCCAGGCTACAGGGTGAGCCCCAGGAGGGTTGGCCTCCAGGAAGCTTTGGAGGAGAGGAAGAAGGGACAGCGGGGTGGGGCCCCGGAGTTTTTTGAGAGGGGGAAGTTTGCTAGAGAGAGGTTTGCTTCTTGTAAAAGAAGAAAGAAATAACTTTTGCTGATGGGGATGGTTTTGATAAAGGAAATCTTATGATGCAGGAGACAGCAGCTGCCCCTCCCTTCCCCCTCCATCCCCCCCCCCCCCAAGGCGAGGGATTGGCTGGGTTCCAGGTGGTTTTGAGGATATCACGTCGGAAACCTCACGGGTCGAGACAGATGCTGGGTGTGGGAGCAGCAATGCGGCGTCTCCAGGGAGGGTGTGTGGACAGTTGGGGGCCCGCGGCACCTTGGGCGGGCTGTGCTGTCCTCCCCCTTCCCCCGCTGCCCTGTCTGCCCGCCCTGTCCCAGTCCCCCCTCACGGCCACACTCTCCCCACAGCGTGACCTGGACTTCACCATCGACCTGGACTTCAAGGGCCAGCTGTGTGAGCTTTCCTGCTCCACTGACTACCGGATGCGCTGAGGCGGCGCCGGCTTCTCCCACCCCAGCCAGGCTGGCCCTGCAAGGGCCCAGGGGCTGCGGCGTTCTTAGGCGGTTTCGGGGCTCCCCCTTCCTCTCCCTCCCTCCCACAGAAGGGGGTTTTAGGGGCTGGGGGTGGGGGGGCACATCGTGACTGTGTTTTTCATAACTTATGTTTTTATATGGTTGCATTTACGCCAATAAATCCTCAGCTGGGACGGCAGCTCCGCTTCCTGGGGGCATGGTGGGGTCGGGGTTCTGTCTGCTGGCGTCTGAACCGCCCAGAGCGCAGAGGCAGTGCCTGCTGGCGGGTGCAGGTCTCTGTCACCACTTCTGTGTCTCTGGGTCTTGCTACCTTTCCCCAGCCTCCCGGATTCCACAGCCTCCACTCTCAAGTCCCACCTGGCCCTCAGCTCACTCGCAGGGTGGTCTCCATTGGCTCTCAGAGTCTGTGCCTCCCCCAACCCCCTCTAATGTGTCCCTGTCGCGGGGCCTCTGTGCCGGCCTGGGGGAGGGCCGGGGTGTGGATTCCCAGCACAGCTGGGCTCTGAGGTTTCCCAGAAGGCCTCTCTCCCGCCTTCCCCCATCACACACATTGTTCCTCTCAGGCTGTTTTTTCCTGTGCAGGACCCTCCAAGGCCAAACCAAGGCTGATTGGCAGTGCCTGCTGCCCTACCCTCTCCACCTGGGGAAACTGAGTCGGGGGGAGGGGTTCAGAGAGTTCTTTGTGGGGGTGGCTGCCTGCTTCCTCCCCCAGCCTGGCTTGGAACTCAGGGGGTTCCCACTGCCTGCCCCATGGTAGAGATGCACAGTGAGACCCCACTGGCCTTCCCTGCTCCCAGTGACTGGCTTTCCAGCCTCTGTTGCAGACCTGGTGCCTGCACCTGCCCACCCTGCCCTTCCCAAGGCCATGTCCAAAGTCACTGGCCCCCTAGGTCTCTGTCCACACGACCTGGATCACCCTAGACAGAACCCATGACTTCTTTCCATGGCCTTCCTACAGCTGCTTCAGTACAGCTGAAACGCTTGGCCTGCTGGCACCCCACACCCATCTGCACACATTCCTCTTCTACCAGGATGGTGTTAGGGCCCAGGATGCCTCCACGACTTGAGGTGCCTCAGTTTGCCGCCTGTCCCAATTGTCAGTGGCCGTATTGCCCAGCCCCCACTCTGGAAGTCGCCTGTCCCTGACACTGCTGTGGCAAAAAGAAGAGGGTGAAATCGCGCTTTGCAGCATCCCCGCCCCCAGTCCTTTCCAGGAAGCCCTAAACTGCGTCGGCACTTGCAGGTGTCAGCTGCCCCGCCCCTCCTCCCTCCGCCTTAAAGGGGTCGCGTCTCCCGGGGCCTCCCAGGGGCATCGACGGCACCGCGGGTCCCGTGAGCTCTCCTTGGCCGCGGTGCGGGAGGTGGGCATCTCAGTCCTAATCCTGCCCTTCTGGAGTGGTGTGGCTCATTCGGCCTCAGTTTGCACAGTCTGAGAAGTGGGAACGCCCTGATTTCCTGGCTCCAGAGCAGGTGCTCAGGCCATTTTCCAGGCCCGGGGAGGGGGCGGGGCCGCACCCCGGAGGAGTCGCTTCGCCCACCGGTTTCTCAGACGCCGGCCCGCCCCACCCCCACGATGACCGCCCACATCCTCCTGCTGTTACTCGTCGCCTCCTCCATCCTGGGGGACCCGGACTCTGCGGGCAGGTGAGAAACGCCGAGGGCAGCGGGGACGGGGCGGGAGGGAGACCGCGGGGGCCGTGCGCCCTCTCTAGGCCGTTTTCCGCTTCGGTGGAATGGGAAGTTGGTCAGGAAACGGGCCCCGCCGTCTCGGAGTTCTGGGTACTCCCCGAGCCCCCTTTCTCGAGTGGGGTGTTTGAACCCGGTCTTCTCCCACGCTCCATCCCCAGGCGGCCCCAGCCCCACGTCTCCCAGCAGCGCGGGCGCCTCTGTTCCCTGGGCACGTGCCAGACCCACCGCCTGCCAGAGATCATATACTGGCTCCGGTCTGCCTCCACCAAGGAGCCGTCAGGGAAGGCTGGCCGCAAGCCTCAGGACCCCCACAGCTACGGGCGCCGCCGGCGGCGCGAGGCCAGAGTCCCGCTACGTCTCCAGGACCCCAGCCTGCGGCAAGGCCAGAGCAGTACCCAGCTCGCTGGGTGATGCTGGGCACATCTCTGCTCATCCCCTGGCTTCAGTTTACCCATCTGTGTATTGGGGCCGTGACCTCAAGTTTCAAGACCCCCTAACTCCACCTCCTGGGCTCTCCCCGCGCTGTGACTGGGCTGGACCCACGTGCACACCGGCCCCAGCAGGGACAAAGAATATTAACGTTCAGAGCTGAATAAAACGAGAGTTCCGTGTTTCAGTCGGCTTGTCTGTGCCCATTCTGGCCTCCCAATTTGAGCCTGGTCTCTATATTCTCCGCTTTATCCACGCAATTTCCCCCCCAACGGAAGTCCCTCTGATTAATTTGAATCCGACCCGCTGTAGCACCTCCACGCCAACTCAGCCCCTGCAGCCACATCTTCCGTGGGTGGTTTTGGTGGGTCTACCGGACCCCAAAGCAGTCCCTTGCCTCCCCTGGGTAGTGGGGCTGAGATTCACTCCGGCTCCCACGCGCGTGGGCTGAACTCTAAGCTGATCTTTCCTCGAAGAGAAAGAGAAAAGAGACAAAGAGTGGACTCGGGAGCCGAAGAATCTGGGGTTCGGAGGAGAGGTGCTGCGTAGAACAGGGGAGGGCCCAATGGTGGAGAATCATGCGGGTAGGAGTCTGAAGGCAGGGGATGCAATGGAGGCAGGGGATTGGACGCTGGAATTTGAAGGGGGCGGGAACTGAGCGCCGAGAATTAAAGGGGGCGGGGATAGAAAATTAGAAGAGGGCGGGGATAAAACCCGGGGCTTGAATACCCTGCGAGGAACCCCCGAGAGACAGAAATTGGGGTTCCTGGATGTTGGATAGTCGGAGGCGACGGGAGCTCCGGAAGCCCATCAGCCAAGTCGTGGACTCACAGCACTGGGGCTGGACATATGCAAGTGGGAGGCTCCAGTCCGGCGCTCTAAATAGGGGGCGGGGGTGTGTGTGCTCGGGCTTGGTCCCCCAAGATCGATCGGCGGACCCCTGACTCAGCGTGGTAAGTGCCGGACTGTAGGGGCGCGAACTCCTTCGGGGGCCGGAGGATTGCGTCTTGGGCTGGGAGTGCGGCCATCTCCATCACTTGTCCTCGACGCTCGCCTCTGCTCTCAGCCTCAGCATCCCCGAGGCATGCGCAGCAGTGTGCTTCCTCCCCCATCCCCTTCAGCCCGGGGCTGGGGGAAGGGACGCTGGGTCACCCCAGAGCGCATGAATTTATAGAGAACCCCCCCTCAATTCTCCTCCTCCCCCCCCCCACAAGTCCCCCACCCCCAGTCCTTGCCTCGGAATGGGAAGCGGAAATGAAGTGGACAATGCCAACGTCCGGCAGGTGTTCATTTCAAAATCGGTTTGGGAATAATGTTTTTCCCGAGATCCTGCAACTCACCCTGGACCAGTTTCCCGCCTCGACCCCCAAATCTTGAAAGCCCTTTGGAGGGGGCCACTGTCCGCGCACCACGTTCTCAGAATAACCACAAAAGGGGTTAACGCGAATTATCCGTCCTGCCTTTCTGTGCGTTCACAGAGGTCCCCGGTTGAAGTCCCCCCAACACTGGAGTCTACGGCCAGGACCCTCAAGACCCCTCAGGTGTTAGGGAAGGGTGAGCTGGCGTCCTACATTCCTAGGTCTGCAGAGAAGGGGCTGGGGGTCTGGGGAATGACCCTCTGTCCTCCTCCCAGGGCTGTAGCCTGACATGGCTGAAGCTCACCAGGCGGTGGGCTTCCGACCCTCACTGACTTCGGACGCGGGGGAAGTGGAACTCGGTGCCCCGGTGTTGCAGGAGATCTACCTCTCCGGACTGCGCTCCTGGAAAAGGCATCTCTCCCGTTTCTGGGTGAGAAGGGCGGCTACTTGGTTTCCTTCCGGGAATCCAGTTACCTGCTTCCGGGATGCGCGAGGCTCCCTTCCGGGCATCCTGGGTGGTCCTGCTTCTGGGAGTTTTCAGGTCCACTTCCAAGGCCCCTTAAAGCCAATTCCGGATTCTCTGTGGCTCACGGTTGGGTTCCTCAGCCTCACCTAGGAGAACTGCCATTCACCTGTGGTACCCACTTCTTGAACGCCCTTCACACTCTCCTCACATACACCTGCAAACACAACTTCCACCCCGGTTTCTAGATCAGCCCCCTTACCTGTGGTGCACCTCTGATCTTTCCCTTTCATCTCCAGGCTCTCAGCGAGATGCTCCCCATTCCAGAACCCCATGGACTGATCAAGGACTTGGGTAGCCCACACCCCAGTCCTAAAGGCCCCCTTTCCCAAAGCCCTTGCCCACGGCTTCTGTGCCACCTCCTTGCCCCTGCTCTCAACCCCCAGGACCCTTCCAGTATGTGGTGCACCCTCCCTCTGGTTCTGAGATGTGAACCTCCACCCTCTGGATCCCAAACTCCCACTTCTTGTCTTTGCACTAGAATGCCTTAGAATGCTCACATCCGCCTAGAACCCGTGTCAGCCCTGGGGTCCCCAGTTCTAGAAGTCTGGCACCATCTATGGAGTCTCCCTGGAGAAGGAAATGGCAGCCCACTCCAGTATTCTTGCCTGGAGAATCCCATGGACAGAGGAGCCTAGCGGGCTACAGTCCATGGGGTAGCATAGTTGGACATGATTGAAGTGACTTGGCATGGGCTCATGGAGTCTCCCTGCTGGCCACACCCTGTCTGTGAACACAGGTTTGAATGCTTTTGGGGTTCATCAGGACTGGGTTTGAGTCCTGACTCTGCCACTGACTAGCTGTGTGGCCTTGGGCAAGCGCGTCTCTCTGAACCTCAGTATCTCCACGTGTGAAACGAGAGTGATGGTAGCACCTCCCTTACGGCACAGTTGCAAGGATTAAACAAACTCACATGCAAGCCCTGAGTCAAGTGCTTGGCCCATGGCAACTGCTGAGGGTTAGGTTTTTTTTGGCTGTACCTTGAGGCATGTGGCCTGGAGAAGGAAATTGCCATCCCCCCCACTAGTCTTGCCTGGAAAATTCCATAAACAGAGGAGACTGGCAGGCTACAATCCATGGGTCGCAAACAGTTGGACATGATTGAGCACAAGGCATGTGGAACTTCCCTGACCAGGGTTTGAACCTGCACCCCCTGCAGTGGAAGCGAAGAGTCTTAACCTCTGCACCACCAGGGAAGCCCTCTGAGTGTTAGCTTTTTTTTTTTTTTTTTTTTTGAGTGTTAGCTTTTGACTATAATATGGTTCTTCATTTGCCAAATATCCATGGAGCATTTGTGAGGGGCCTCGCACCATTTGGGGCACTGGGGATGTGGCAGGGAGCAAGACAGACAGAGTCCTGCCCTCATGGAGAAGATAAGTACTCAAAACATAGAGAATGTCAGATGGTGACATGCTATAGAGGACGATAATGTGGGCAAGGAAGAGGGAGCATGGAGGTGTTAGAATACACCCTGGGGGCAGCCCAGGGTTCTGTCTGGAAGTTGGAACATTTGAGCAGGCTGGATAGCACTTCTATGGCCATATTGGTTGTTAAAACGGTTGTTAAAATAGAAATGTATCTGCTCCAGCAAATAAATAGCCACTAACCCAAACCCCCAGAGAGCCCCTCTCAGCCCTACTTCTGGGAACCCCTGGGCCTCAGGCCAATCCAGCAACTAAAGTGTTAACTTGTGGTTAAATACATAAACACATACATGTATACACACATAAATAGGTATTTAAGCTAAGATGTAATTATAGAAAATTACAGAAAAACAAGGATTTTTTAAGTGTACAGTCCTTGAATTTTGTAGTATCTTTGTAACTGGGGTAATACCTATGTAACCAACTTTCCAACAAAACAGCACAGCCATCATTCTAGAGTGTTCCTTAGAGCTCTTTTCCTGCCAGTACCCCTTACATCACCCTTGCTGCAAGGCAATCACCATTCTGATTTCTATGCTTATAGATGGATTTGAACTGGTGTTGCTATGTTGAAAAATTTTGACTGTAATGCCTGTATTCAAGTCAGCTCTGAAACTCCTTTCTGACTCAAAGGTCACTGATGGCCAGTGGCCCCCATCAGACACTTGTGTTAGTATAATTGATCATTGTAATCGTGACTCTTTCCTTTCAGTCACAAAGCTGCCTCTCACCCTGATGGTCACCTGGAGTCCTCACATCCTTCCTCTCCAATCAGGGACCCCAGGAACCACCCTGAAGCCGTAGCTCCTGGAACTGGGTCCCAAGGTGAGGGCTGTGCCCTCAGCAACACCAGAGTTGTAATTCCATAGACTCATTGCTAAGCCTGAATTTCTTCACTTAAAAAATGGGAATCTTGACAGTCCCTGCCTTGAGGGACTGTTGTAACCATTAGTTGTCTTAGGAGAAGGTCTGACTCACAGAAGTCACCACTCCAGCATTGCCATTCTTATCTTACATACCACATAGGTGCTGTGTGACCTCCGACGTGTTAGTAATTTCTCTGGCCTTCTGCTTCCTCATTTCTAAAACCATACTAGATAGTAATAGATCTCAGGCTCTATACCAAGCAAACCCTTTGAATCTATTGCTCATCTGGCCCTCATTAAGACCTCTTTTTTGGTCATGCTGAGTGACTTGCAGGGTCTTAGTTCCCTAATCAGCTAATCAGAGATTGAACCCTGGCCATGGCAGTCCTAACCACTGGACCACCAGGGCATTCCCTCATTTAGAGCCTTCTAAGCAGAGACATTACTTTGCCAACAAAGGTCCGTCTAGTCAAGGCTATGGTTTTTTCCAGTGGTCACGTATGGATGTGAGAGTTGGACTGTGAAGAAAGCTGAGTGCCGAAAAATTGATGCTTTTGAACTGTGGTGTTGGAGAAGACTCTTGAGAGTCTCTTGGACTGCAAGGAGATCCAACCAGTCCATCCTAAAGGAGATCAGTCTTGGGTGTTCATTGGAAGGACTGATGCTGAAGCTGAAACTCCAATACTTTAGCCACCTGATGGGAAGAGTTGACTCATTGAAAAAGACCCTGATGCTGGGAGGGATTGGATGCAGGAGGAAAAGGGGACGACAGAGGATGAGATGGCTGGATGGCATCACCGACTCGATGGACATGAGTTTGAGTAAACTCCGGGAGTTGGTGATGGACAGGGAGGCCTGGCATACTGCGATTCATGGGGTCGCAAAGAGTCGGACACAACTAAGTGACCTAACTGAACTGAACTGAAGGGAAGCCTATCATTAGTCCCATTTTACAGATGAGGAAACAGAAACTCAGAGAGATGTTTTCACTTCCCCCAGGTCACACAGCTGCCACGATGCAGAAGTAGAGGCAGACCTGGAAGAATCAGAAGTTTGGCTCTGGAGCCCATGCTGACTCCTCACTATCCTGGGCTGCTTTTCTAGAACATGGTCTCAATACTGATGCCCAAGAGTTGTGAATTACATGCAGTGGGTCACTTGGGCCAAGCATGCGGCTTTGGTATAGGCGGTTCATTGGCAGGAGATTAGAGTGTTGCTTGAGATGGTTTCCAATTGGATATGAAATTCTGAGATACAGCAGACTTCAGAGTATGGTACCCTCATCCATTTGGTTTCAGTGATTGACAGTGCCCTCTGGAGCCAGGGGCCCTGGGTTCAAATCATGCCTCCACCACTTCCTGGCTATGTGGCCTGGGACGAGTTCTCCAAACTTCCTGTCTCCTCCATTTCTTCACCCATATGATGGAGAAATGAATAATTACTATCTTACTGAGTGTGACAGGGAGACAAAATGATTTAGTGATGCTCCTGGTACTTGGGAAATGCTATAGAGAAATTTTCTGATATTAGGAAGCCCCTGTTCTATTGCAATCTAGAGCCCCAGATAGAAGCACTGAAAACATCTTTTAAAAAGAAAAACAGCAAAATTAACCATGTTTGCCAGTAACCTCCTTCTGCCAAGCCAAAGGGAGATTGTCCAGTAAATAAATCCCCAATGAGAAGAAGATTAGAAACAAAGAGGATATTGTAATCTTTAGTGAGGTCCTACAGTGTGCCTGACCCTGAGCTATGCAACTGACCACCCTGCGCCACCCTACCCCACCCCTAGCCCTCTGCTTCATTTTCTCCATAGCACCTCTTGCCATCTGATTCATCCCACTAAAGCCTGTATTTATGTAGGTGTTGTCTCTATCCCCCATGAGAGCAGGAATCTTGCTGTCTTGTCACTGCTGTTGGACTGCAGTAAGCCTTTGTGGAATGACATTTCCTCATCCAGCCCTCGTGACAGCCCTATGAGCCAAGTACTGAGATTTGGATTGTTCCCATTCTACAGATGAGAAAACTGAGACACAGAGGTAAAGTCACGTGCTTGCAGTCACTCAGCTAGGTAGTGACAGAGCAGAGATTTGAGCCCAGAGGGTGGGGACTCCAGAGCCCAAGGTCTAAACCATGACCTCTGGGAATTTCCTGGCAGTCTGGTGGTTAGGATTGTGTGCTTCTCTGGAAGACTGCAGGAGACACAGGTTTGATCCCTGGTCAGGGAACTAAATTCCCGTAAGCTGCATGGTTTTGGGGGAAAAAAAGTTTATACTTGTAAATGGCACCTGGCCTATAGTAAGCACTCATTAAATGTTAATTATCGCTAGTATGCTTCCCTGGGAGTTGGGAGTTTGGTTAGTTACCCAGCAGCTTGTGGAATGTTCCCTAACCAGGGATTGAACCCTGACCATGGCAGTGAAAGTGAGGAATCCTACCAACTTGACCACCAGGGAATCCCAACCCAACATTTTCATTCATTCCTCATTCATTCCAAGGCCAGCCCCTGAGCTCTGGACCCTGTTGTATACTGGCAATTGTTTTGCCTTTTTGACAGTCTCACCTTCAGGGTCTTGTCCGAGAGGGTCTTGTCCCTTCCTCCAGGGAGCCCTCCCTGACTCCCTCAGCCTGAGCAACCTGCCTTATTCTATCGCCATGAGCACTCACTGCATTCTGGTCTGACCTCCTTGGGGGCAGGACCCAGATCTGTCTGTTCCTCACGGCATCTTGGGCATGCATCTCAATGCTGAGTCAACATCTAAGAGTGGTGCTTAGCAGCGTGGATAACTGATTGAATAGGTGACCTTTCCTCTCCACAGAACGACTTTCTCACAGGCGTGTTCCCTGCTAGCCCCCTCAGCTGGCTCTTCCTCTTCAGTGCAATTCAACTTGCCTGCTTCCTCCAGCTGGATCCTTCCTTAGGACTGATGGAGAAGATCAAAGAGTCTCTGCCAGACTGGTGAGGTTTCCCACTTCAACCCAGTAACCTCCTAACCCCTTTCCCTCCACCCAGGACATTTCTATATCAGCCTGTGTGCCTGTTAAAGAAAAGTAATCTCCAAGACTTACCTGGGGTCAGATTAATGAAGTTAAAGCATCAAGTAAAGGGAGGTGATTTCCTCTATTGCCTCTGTACATTTTCCATCCTGGCTGCTTCTTGCTAAAGGGAATGTTGGCAAACTAGACAAAGGCCAGGTATGGTTATATATACTAACAGAAGTATGAGTTCTACTAATCTTCAGTTGTGTGGTATTAGGCAAGAGACCTCACTATTCTTGGTGTCAGGGGCTTCACAGCCCAAATGAACTTTTGGGCCAACCCAATGGTTGATTTTTAGGGTGGTTGGAGGAATTAAACAAAATCACGAATGTGGAATATTCAGTACAGTACTAGGAGGTTATGAAATGGGAGTAGTTGAATGATTATTGCTGTTTGGAAACCAGATATGGGTGAAGTTGCAGGTTCTAAGTCTTAGATTAGTCCTCCTGGGGAAAAACGTTCAAACTTTGTACAGACAGCCTGAAAGGGCAGATCTAGGATTGGAAGTAGAAATTTCCAGGAAGGCTGCTGCTGCTGCTGCTAAGTCACTTCAGTCATGTCCGACTCTGTGCGACCCCATAGACGGCAACCCATCAGGCTCCCCTGTCCCTGGAATTCTCCAGGCAAGAACACTGGAGTGGGCTGCCATTTCCTTCTCCAATGCATGAAAGTGAAAAGTGAAAGGGAAGTCGCTCAGTCATGTCCGACTCTTAGCGACCCCATGGACTGCAGCCTACCAGGCTCCTCCGTCCATGGGATGTTCCAGGCAAGAGTACTGGAGTGGGGTGCCATTGCCTTCTCCACCAGGAAGGATAGATTTACCTAATCCAAAGAGGGTAAGTGACTCCCTTCAAGTGCTCCAGGAGGGATTTGCTCACAGTCTGTCCTATTGCAAAGTTGCAAACATGTTGACTTACTGTATCTCTAGACCAGCCATTCCTAAACTTGAGTTTGTATTAGAGCTATCTGGGAGGCTTGTTAAAACACTGATTGCTGGGCCTGGGGCCCAGGAATTTGTATTTCTGGCAAGCTCCCAAATGGTGCTGATGCTACTGGGCCAAGGGCCACACATTGAGAACCTCTGCCTCAGGGTGTAATTTGATATCTGGTATAGTGAAAGTCACTCAGTATGCCAGACTCTTTGAGATCCCAGGGACTATACAGTCCATGGAATTGTCCAGGCCAGAATACTGGAGTGGGTCGCCTTTCCCTTCTCCAGGGGATTTTCCCAGCCCAGGAATCGAACCAGGGTCTCCTACATTGCAGATGGATTCTTTACCAACTGAGCTATCAGGGAAACCTGGTATCTGGTATATTTCAATAGAAATACCAGCTCACACTTATTAAGTTCCTGCCCATTTGCATGGGATGTGATTTTAGAAACTTGGTGTCTCCCTATTCCTGAGAGGAGATGCTGGGCGCACCAAGAGAGAGAATCACACTTCTAGCACTTCACCAATGAGGAAACTGGACTTTTTCTGACCTACTCTAATTCTATGGGATATGCCTCCAACAGCCAAAAGATCAGAGTCAGAGAGTGTTAGGAGCAGCAGGTGCTGGGTAAGGCTGGAGGGGAGGGATGTTCAGAGGCCAGGAGACGCTGGCCTAGTCTCTTCTTCTCTACCCGCCCCCAGGACTGGACAGCATCACAGGCTGCGGGGGGTCCTGGCGGCCGCGCTGTTTGCGTCCTGTCTGTGGGGAGCTCTGATCTTCACCCTTCATGTGGCCCTGAGGCTACTTCTGTCCTACCACGGCTGGCTCCTTGAACCCCACGGAGGCATGTCCTCGCCCACCAAGACCTGGCTGGTATGGGAGAGGCAGAACCCTTGATCAAGCCCCCTCTGCCCTGTTCTCTCCGTGGAGTGGCACCCTCGCCGCGCCCCCACCCCACCCCAGCACCTTGGCCCCGGGCTGCAGTGAGGCGTTTAATGAACCACTAATTCCTGCTCTGCGCCAGGCCCTGGTGCGCATCTTCTCCGGCCGCCATCCAATGCTCTTCAGTTACCAGCGCTCTCTGCCGCGCCAGCCTGTGCCCTCCGTGCAGGACACCGTGCGCAAGGTGGGCCAGGTACCCCAGGATGGGGAGGGAGGCTGCCGAGCGGGGAGGGGAGGGGTCTACGTCACTTGCCCTCTTCCCCTCCTTGCCCCTCAGTATCTGGAGTCTGTCCGACCCGTCCTCTCCGACGAGGACTTCGACTGGACCGCGGGCCTAGCGCAGGAATTCCTGAAGCTGCAGGCGTCACTGCTGCAGCGGTACTTGCAGCTCAAGTCCTGGTGGGCGTCCAATTACGTGAGTACTGCATCCAGCAGGCGAAGCTTCTGAAGCGGCGCCCCTAACCCTGCGAGTTCCACGCCCCGCCCCACGCCCCGCCCCACGCCCCGCCCACAATCCCAGGCCCGGCGGCGATTGGCGCTTCACTCCAGATGTGAGGCCATTGAGTCCCGCCCCCACGGTCCAATAGTTTAAACCTAGCCCAAGATGCTCCAGTATTCTGAGCTCCTCTCACCTCTCCAATATTCTGAACCCCGTCCATCCTGTGCTGACATTTTAGGCCTCATCCCCCACGCTCCCACGTTCGGAGACTGGGTCTTCAATGATATAGCTCCGCCTCCGGGACCCGCCCACATCTAGAACTCCGCCCCCAGCCCGCTAGTATTTAAATCAGAATTCCGGGCTCCTTCCAACATTTCAGTCCCTCCACTGGTTTCTGAAGAGTCTAAGCCCTTCCCCTAGAATAGGTATTTTCCTCTCCCTTCTGTGCGCACAGACGCCTTACCCTAAACGTACTTCCAGCAGATTTCAGGAGCTAGGGTCCTAGAACGCACTCTGGGTTAAACTCCTTGAGAATCTGAGGCATAGAACCAGGCAGCCAATTGCCCTGTAAGCGGCTTCCAGGCCTCTCATTCTGTAGGAAGCCATAAATAGCGGTCAGGCAGCATGTGATGCAGAGAAGGCAATGGCACTCCAGTCCACTACTCTTGCCTGGAAAATCCCATGGACGGAGGAGCCTGGTAGGCTGCAGTACATGGGGTCGCTAAGAGTCGGACACGACTGAGAGACTTCCCTTTCACTTTTCACTTTCATGCATTGGAGAAGGAAATGGCAACCCACTCCAGTGTTCCTGCCAGGAGAATCCCAGGGACGGGGGAGCCTGGTGGGCTGCCGTCTATGGGGTCGCACAGAATCAGACACGACTGAAGTGACTTAGCAGCAGCAGCAGCAGCATATGATGAGCTGGAGGTAGTGGAGAAGAAATAGATATTATTATTTTTTTTAGGTTCCACATATAAGTGTTATCATATATTTGTCTTTGTCTGACTAACTTTACTTAGCATGATAATCTCCATCACTGACTCGATAGACATGAGTTTGAGCAAGCCCCAGGAGTTGGTGATGGACAGGGAAGCCTGGCATGCTGCAGTACATGGGGTCATAAAGAGTCGGACACAACTGAGCGACTGAACTAATGTTGCTGCAGATAGCAGTATTTCATCCTTTTCTATGCAAGCCTTAGTTTTAGATTTTTTACTTCATGTTTTTGTATTAGATTCCACTCTTAAAATATATATATATAAACACTTAAATAACATATATAATAATGCATAAATAATATACATGTATAATTATATAAATAATATATATACACACCATATGTATATTTAATTGATATATTTCATTATACTTGTAAGGCACTGTCAACTGTAACATGCACCATTATCTTATGGACAAGAAAGGAAAAAGAAGTCTAACACAATGCTTTCTTATCACTTATACAGGTCAATCCTCATTATTCACACATTTTGTATTTGAGATTCTTCTACTTATGTTTGAACCCCTAATCAGTACACATGACACTTACGTGATCATTCAGAGAGTTGTGCAAGGTGGAAAAATTTGGACTTGGCTTGAAGTGCACATTCCTAGCTGAGGTGAAACAATAGTGGAAGGAACCTGACCCTGTGTTTCCCTTTGGAAAAATGGCTCAGTGTTGGCTAATCAGCGTTCACTGCCACTTTATAGGACATAGCGACCTTGAGTAACAAGAATCAGGTGTATATTAAAAAGAACTCACTTAGGGTCTTTCCTAGTGATCCAGTGGTTATAGAATCTGCCTTCCAATGCAGGGGACACTGGTTCAGTCCCTGGTTGGGGGAATGAAGATCCTGCATGCAGCAACTAAGACCCAATGCAGAGACGTCACTTGCATATACTGTTGCATCACATGGATATAATGTTACAATATTATACATATAGTAAAATACACAAGTCTTACATGTACAGCTTAATTAAGTTCTATGTATGTCTATAACCAGATAACCCCTACTTAGATCAAGGTATAGAACTTTTCTACCATTTGCTGGAAACTTCTGGATTTTTCCACAATATGTTGCCTGTTCTCAGGGAATGACAACTGCATCCTGCCTGGTCTAAGTTAAAGAAGTGTACGATACCATCAACTTAAAAGATCCTGAATGCTTCAAGGAAGACCAGAGATCCTGTGGGCTAAACTAAGACCCAGTGCAGCCAAATAAATAAATATATATATATTTTAAAAACATTTAATGAAAAGAAAATATCTAGAAAACACTAAAAATCTCTGACCACCTCCCTTTAATTCTTGTCCCTCCCACCATTGCCCGTGAGAAACACTTTGGTCAAAGTCTTTTCTGAGTGTATGTATACATATATTGATACCCAGGGAAATATAGATATTCTTTAAGTATATATATTTTATTTATAATATATAATTTTAACATGTATTATAATATAGCATGTTATATATCATATTACATGTTTGATATAGTATATAAACACACATAGCATGAATAGCATACATAATTTTAATTATGATTCAAATGTACATAACATAAGATTTGCCATTGTAACTATTTTCCAGTGTACAACTCAGTAGTACTAAGTATAGTCACAATGTTGTGACCCCATGAACTGTAGCCCACCAGGCTTCTCTGTCCATGGGATTCTCCAGACAAGAATACTGGAGTGGACTGCCATTCCCTTCTCCAGGGATCTTCCCAACCCAGGGATAGAACCCAGGTCTCCTGCATTGCAGGCAGATTCTTTACCGTCTGAGCCACCAGGGAAGCCGGTATATAAATACACATAACATAAATATCATATATAATTTTAATTGTGATTCAAATGTGCATAATATAAAATTTGCCATTGTAACCATTTTCCAGTGTAGAATTCAGTGCTACTCCTAAGTATAGTCACAGTGTTGTATAACCATAACTACTATTTATTTCTAGAACTTTTTTTTATCGTCTCAAACAGAAACTCTCTGTGCCCGTAGGCAAAACTATTCCTATCCCAGGGACTTCCCTGGTGGTCCAGTGGCTAAGACTCCATGATCCTAATGCAGGGGGCCTGGGTTTGATTCCTGGTGAGAGAACTAGATCCCACATGCCATAACTAAGACTCAGCACAGCCAAATAAATAATTAAAGTAAATGTTTTTTTAATATTTATTTACTTCTTAGGCTGTGTCCGTCTTAGTTGTGGCATGTGGGTTCTTCTGTTGCGGCATGTAGCTTTCTCTCTAGTTGTGGCCCGCGGCCTCAGTAGTAGTGATGCACAGGCTTAGTTGCCCTGAGGCATGTAGGATCTTAGTTCCCCAATCAGGGATCGAACCCACATCCCCTTCATCACAAGGCTGATTCTCAACCACTGGACCACGAAGGAAGTCCCTAAATATTTTTTAAAAATTCCCGTCCCCATTCTCTGAAGCCCCGGGTAACCTCTATTCTACTGTCTCTATGAATTGACTTATTTTAGATTTTTCCTAGATGTGAAATCATGCACTATTAGTCCTTTTGTGTCTGTCTCATTTCACTTAGCATGTGCTCAGGGGTCTTCTGTGTTGTCACTCTGCAGAATTAGTGTGACATTTTTATATTAACATTCTGTTGTATAGATAGACCACACTGTCTGTTCTTCCACTTGGTGGACAGGTTGGGTCTTAGTAGAATTTTCCTTTTTAATAAAATGGGATCATTTCACATGTCGTGTTGTGTGCCTAGCCTTTTTCACTGTGCAGCCTTTCTTGGTACCCAGTCTCTGTCAGTAGTATAGCTGTAACTTGTTCTTTTTAAACAGCTGTTATTCCATAACATGAGGGTAGCGTGGTTTAGCTAACTGATCCCCCATGGATCGACACCTAGGTTATTGGTAGTTACCTATCTTGATGCCTGCTTCATTGAGCTCCACGCTCCCCATTTGACATGGCAAAGTCTGGAGGGACCACCCCCCTCCCCCATTTCCCCCCTTCCCTTGACCCCAGCCACCCCAGCTGTGTGTCTCTCCTGCCCCACTCCCAGGTCAGTGACTGGTGGGAAGAATTCGTGTACCTGCGCTCCCGGAACTCACTGATGGTGAACAGCAATTATTACATGATGGTGAGAAGGGGAGACGGAGGTTAGGAAGTGGGCAAGGGATGGGGTTCATAGTTCCCCGGGTCTAGGGTCGGGGTGTCTGGCTAGAATGTGGGGTTTAGGGTCAGTGACCCCAATCACAGTCTGGAATTCACCATCCCGCCTGTTGGGATCAAGACGTGTGTTTGAGGTCAGTGCCTCCATCCTGCGCAAACCTGACCGCAGGCGTTTTACTGTTGCCTGGCCCGCAGGACTTTCTGTACGTCACGCCCACTCCCGTGCAGGCGGCACGCGCGGGCAACGCCGTCCACGCCCTCCTTCTGTACCGCCACCGCCTGGACCGCCAGGAGATCCTGCCCGTAAGAGGGCTGCCCCCGCCGGCTGGGGTCGGAGGCTGTGGTCCTGGGAGGCCGGTCACGAGCCCGTGATCTCCTGCAGACTTTGCTGATGGGGATGCGACCCTTGTGCTCCGCCCAGTACGAGAAGATATTCAACACCACGCGAATTCCCGGGGTCCACAGAGGTGAGCCCCCTCTACCCTCTCGTTGATAGAAGTAGAACAGTATAGTGGCTAAGAGCACGCTCTCTGGAGCCAGCCTGCCGGGATTCGAATCCCAGCTCCGTAACTCCCAAGCTGTGTGACCTTGGGCAAGTTATTACCTGTCTGAGCGTGAGTGTCCTCTTCGCTCAAATGGGACGATAAGGGTACCCGCAAGCCACTTGGCAAGTGGCTAACAAAGGTCCTTATTCTTACAACGTTTCCCCCCCCAGATCACATCCGCCACCTCCGTGACAGCCGACACGTGGCCGTCTTCCACCGGGGCCGGTTCTTCCGCGTGGGGACCCACTCGCAAAGCCGCCTGCTTTCCCCGCGGGCCCTGGAGCAGCAGTTTCAACGAATCCTGGACGACCCCTCTCCCGCCTGCCCCCACGAGGAGCATCTGGCGGCCTTGACCGCTGCTCCGAGGTGAGGGTCAGAGGTCTGGGGGCCCGAGGCCCCGCCAGAATCCTGAGGTCGCGGGCCTGGCGGAGGCTGGGCAGCGGCGAGGGGGGACTCAGTCACTCCTCCGGCAGGGACACGTGGGCCCAGGTGCGGAGGTCTCTGAAGACACTGGCCCAAGAGGCCCTGGAAGCCGTCGAAGGGGCCGCTTTCTTCGTATCACTCGACTCGGAGCCCGCGGGGCTCACCAGGGAGGACCCCGCAGCTTCCTTAGATGCCTACGCACACGCCCTGCTGGCCGGCAGGGGCCATGACCGGTGAGTCAGCCCGCAGATCTGGCCCCCACCTAACCTGCGACCCCAGACCCAATGCAGTGAGACCTGGGGACCTCTGAGGCCGTTAACCCCTGGACCTGGGACCCCAGATCCAGAACTGCAGATTTCAGGACCGCCAAACTTCTCACCTGGATTCTCAGACCTTGAGAAACTCTAGACCCAGACTCCAGACTCAGAATTGCAGACCCAGGGACCCCAGATCTGAGGATTAGTAGGTGCCAAACCTAGCGCCCAGGGAATCCGCCAGCCAACCCCTAAGCCTGGGGACCTCAGGCTCAGAAATGCAGACCATGGAATCCTGAGACCTTAATGCAGGTGCCCCAAATTCAGGACCTCGGCCCTGGGACCCCCTACCTAGAGATTTTCAGATAAATTCTTAGATGCCCACCAGGCACCACTCTGATTTCTGAGGCCCCTGGGAGAAGTTCCCTAAGCTCTCAGCACCTGTAAACCCTGAACATTTTTTAAAATTTTTTCTGAATTTTTTTCGAGCTTTAAAAAAACATGTTCTCTCAAAACCCCTGAACCCTGTGATCCTGAGATACATTTCAGAGACAATCGGAACCCCCTTCTAGAGACCCCTACCTTCTTACGGATCCCCACACCAGGCCCCCAGCCCTGATTCCTAGATCTCCCAACCGAAACCCACTCAGTTCCCACAGAGAGCCCCCCGACTTCCCTCCTGGCCTCTTTGACTCTTTGGTGACCGTGCTGAACTCTCTCCCGGCAGCTGGTTTGACAAATCCTTCTCCCTAATCGTCTTCTCCAACGGAAAGCTGGGCCTTAGCGTGGAGCACTCGTGGGCTGACTGCCCCATCTCGGGACACATGTGGGAGGTAGGGCAAGCCAGCTGGCCCTCCACCCTGGGGACCACCACCCTCACCCCACCATTTCCAAAGACCTTCCTCTCCAGTGCCTCAAGGTTAGAGGAAAAATGGAGACTCAGAGAGAGGCAGACACCAGACCAGGGTGACCAAATAAAGAAGGGTATCTAGGATTGAAAATGGAAAGTGTTAGTTGCTCAGTCTTTGTGACCCCATGGACTGTAGCCAGGCTCCTCTGTCCATGGAATTCTCCAGGCAAGAATACTGCAGTGGGTTGCCATTCCCTTCTTCAGGGCATCTTCCTGATCCAGGAATGGAACCCTGGTTTCCTGCATTACAGGCGGATTCTTTACCAGCTGAGCCACCTGGGAAATACATCTAGGATTATGACCTTTTTTTTTTTTTGCTGTGCTGCTCCATTTGCAGAATCTCAGTTCCCCGACCAGGGAAGGAACCCAGTTTCCTACAGTGAAAGAGTCAAGTCCTAACCATTAAACTGCCAGGGAACTCCCTTTGACCTTTCTTTGACAAATAGGCATTTGGGACTCAGGAAAGGGAACTGATTTGCCCAGAGTCACAGAGTCAGAAGTTGTTGAGTGAGAATAAAAATCCAGAATGTTCGGAGACCAGAGTGAGGGCTTCCAACCATATAACCCTGAGTCAGCAACCGTCCTCTGGCTCTGGGTTGCTGTGTGACCTTGGGCAAATTACTCCCCTTCTCTGAGCCTCCGTTTCTGCCTCATCAAGTGAAAGGGTTGTGTTTTCTTTCATCTTTAAGCTCCTGTCCAGTCCTGAGACCCTTAGCCTCTCTCTTTTCTGTATTTCATTTAGTCCTTAAACCATCGGGGGTGATGTCTACATCCCACTGGGTTCTGAGTCTTCTGTAGTGTTGCATGAGGGGTTAGCTGGGGCCCAGGGTGAGGATCAGGCATGTATGAAAGGAAGGAGGGCTGGTTCTAGATCTTGAGAGCAGCCTAAGGTAAGCACTGATTCCTCTGTGCCTGTTTCTTATTTTAAAAATGGGAATTTTTTTTTTTTTTTTTTTTTTGGCTTTTGAGTATGTTGGTAAATGACACTCTCATTTCAATTTAACCTCAGACCCTTCCTGTCATCTATCATCTCTGCATGTCATACTTTGAACCAGTCAGAAGTACAAGGGCAGTAAGCACCAACTGAGTATTAGTATTAGTCTTGCTTTCAATGCCTGTGACCCTGAGATCCCACCTGTGACCATCCAGAGGTTTCTGTTTCTCAGAGATTGAGGGGACTTAAGAAAAGAGGGGCCTGGTTCGATGCCCCTTGCTTGGTCCAGCGGGAGGAGGGACTCTGACAGTTTCTGTTTGCACACAGTTCACTCTGGCCACAGAATGCTTCCAGCTGGGCTACTCGGCAGATGGTCACTGCAAGGGGCACCCTGACCCCTCACTGCCCCAGCCCCAGAGGCTGCACTGGGACCTTCCAGACAAGGTGAGGCCAGGTTTCTAGGTTCCTCTTCCACATCCCCAAATTCCTGGGTTTGCCTCTCATCTCATCTCCACCCCCAGTCTCAAGCAAAAAATCAATCCCATCCCTAAGCCCAGTTCCAAACCCATACCTCAAATCAAGTCAAACCCAAACCCCAATCCTGTCTCCAATCTAACCCCATCCCAACCACATCCTCTATTCTAACCCTAACCCCAAACTAACCCTCTTTCCACCACCCCTGCTCAACCCCAATCCCCACACCACCCCCAACCTCAATTTAGTTCTATCCCAACTCAGACCCAACCTTGTCTCCATCCCAAACTCATATCCACCTCCATCCCCAGCACCATTCTTTTTTGGTTTATTCATTCATTCGGCTGTGCCAGGTCTTAGTTTGATCTTGCGGGGTCTTTTTGGCATGTGGGATCTTTTCACTGGGGCATGCGGGATCTAGTTCCTTGTTCCTGGCCCCCTGCATTGGGATCACGGAGTCTTAGCCACTGGACCACCAGGAAAGTCTCCCCATCACCATTCTTAAATTCAATCCCATCCTCAACCCTAATCCCATCCCATACATCCTAAGTGGCCTCAGTCATGTCCAACTCTTTGCGACCCCATGGACTGTAGCCCTCCAGGCTCCTCTGTCCATGGGATTCTCCAGGCAAGAAGACTGCAGCGGATTGCCTTGCCCTCCTCAACCCCATCCCATATCCAACCCCCATTCATATCCCATCCTATACCCAATCCAAACCCCAGTCCCAACCCTAATTCAGTCCTCATTCCCAGCTCCATTCCCCATCCGTGCCATCCCTGTCCCCAAACCTCAGTCCCATCCTGACCTTCACTGCCAGTGCCAGCCCCAACTCTAACCTCCTCCTGTCTGTAACCCCCAGCCACTCCTCCTCCCTCTTTCTCTGGCAGATCCATCTATCCATCTCTCTAGCCCTGAGGGCAGCCAAGACCTTGTCTGGAAACATAGACTGCCACGTCTTCCCCTTCTCCCACTTCGGCAAGAGTTTCATCAAACGCTGCCATCTCTCTTCAGATAGCTTCATCCAGACCGCCTTGCAGCTGGCCCACTTCCGGGTCAGTTGGGTTCCTAACCCTAGCCTCCCTCTCAGAACCTCAGTTCCCTTGGGGGCCCAAGACCCGTATCGTTGAGCCCTTTCATGACTTCTTGGTGGTGGGTCTGCCATCTTGATTAAGGGCTCCATCCAGCCCTCTCCCAACTGTATGTTCCTGGGCGGAAGGAGGCAGGAGGTCCACAAAGAGGTGGATCAGGCCTGTGAAGGCTTCCTGAGCCTAGCTGACAGGCGTGTCTCCTCCTTGTCCCCCAGGACAGGGGTCAATTCTGCCTGACTTATGAATCCACCATGACTCGCTTGTTCCTGGAAGGTCGCACAGAGACGGTGCGTTCTTGCACAAGGGAGGCCTGCAACTTTGTGAGAGCCATGGAGGACAAAGAGAAGACAGTGGGTGTGGGCCTCATTTGAGGCTTCGGTCATTTCCGCCTTCTCATTCATACATTTACAAACATTTAAGGAGCACCTTCTGAGGTCCAAGCTCTGTGATGAGACAGGGGAGGAACAAGCCGAGTCTCTGACCTCAAGGAGCTCGCTGATGAGGGCAGAGAGAGGCAGTTCAGCATAGTGTACTACATGCTTTAATGGGGATCACACAGAGGGCACGAGTGGGCACCCCTGTTTCCAAAGTGTAGGTCTCTTTAACCTCTGTGTGACCTTGGTAACTTTCATTTGTACCATTCCTCATGTTCCCTACATAATCTCTCTGCTCAGAACCCTGCAGGCACCTCTGTTTCCTCTCCCCCTACTTGTTCTGAGGCTCAGTGAAGGGAGTTTGGGCCCTAGATACCGGGGAACCCACCTGATTTTGTCTTGCTGTGTGACCCTGGGCAGGTGACTTCCCCTCTCTGTGCCTGTTTCCCTGCTGAGAAGTGGAGTTGATATCTCTGCCTTGCGGGGAAGTTGCAAGCTGGGTTGAGGCGGGGGGTGTGACAGGCCCCAGCAGTAAGCCCACTTCCTGTCTTTCCATGACCTGTGACCTCCCCGGGGGGCCTCAGGACACACAGTGCCTTGCCCTGTTCCGCCTGGCGGTGGATAAGCACCAAGCTCTGCTGAAGGCAGCGATGAGCGGACAGGGGGTCGACCGCCACCTCTTTGCTCTCTACATCGTGTCCCAGTTCCTCCATCTGCAGTCTCCATTCCTGGACCAGGTTGGGAGGAGGGAAAGGGTTAAAGAAGAGAAGGGAGGCACTTCAGGGCAAGGAGGGTGATGTTGGAAAAAGGAGGTATCAGCAGAGGAGAGAGCTAGGGAGGCCAGGCAAGAGAGAAAGGGAAGGAGTGGAGAGCGAAGAGGGGCCTAGAGAGGGGGGCGCGGTTATGGAAAGGATGTGACGGGCGTGGTCAGGGCGGAGGGGCGGGGCCAGTGGGAGAAGAATGTGGTCTAGAAGACCGCAGGGTCAGGAGTTGAAAGGGAGGGGGCGTGGTTGGGGGCGGGGACACGGGAAGGGGGCGGGGTCTAGAGGGAAAAGAGCGCAGGGTGACGTCAGGAAGGGGCGGGGCAGAGTGGCACACCTTGAAGGGAAATTGGCAGTTCAAGCCGCGGCGGCTTGTCTTTAGCGCACACGTGACTGACTTCTGTCCCTCAGGTTCATTCAGAGCAGTGGCAGCTGGCCACCAGCCAGATTCCTGTTCAGCAAACTCACTTGTTCGACGTTCGCAATTACCCCGACTACGTCTCCTCTGGTGGTGGATTCGGGCCTGTGAGTGGAACTGGGCCCTGAGGGAGGAGGGGGTGGGGGGTCCGCCCTCCCGCCTATGGCGGGGGGATGGGACCTGGGGCTGTGTTGTTCCCGTCACTCGCCCCTCTGCAGGCCGATGACCACGGTTACGGCGTGTCCTACATGTTCATGGGCGATGACGTGATCACCTTCCACATCTCGAGCAAAAAATCAAGCACAAGAACGGTGAGGCTAACCCACCCCGGCCCCTCCTCCCTCGGGACTACCACCTCCCTCCTCCCCTGCAGCTCAGGATTCCAGACTCCCAGCTCGCCACCTGCCCACGATCCCGGAGTCCCAGTACTCAAACCCCGCAGCCCTCAGGCCCAGGGGTAGGGACCCCAGCCCTCTTGCTTCTCAGCCTCTGGGAGCCCCTCTCCCAGCTTCTCTTGCACGTGACACATCTCTCCTTCCAGGACTCCCACCGGCTGGGCCAGCGCATCCAGGACGCCTTGTTGGACGTGGCCACCCTCTTCCCCGAGGGGCAGCATCTTAAGCGCAGGGGGTTAGGGGAGGAGGACTCGGGTTAGGGGAGGAGGACTCGGAGCACAGCTGTGGTTCTCTCCCCTGCCTTACCAGGGTCTCCAGGGCCCCCACGACAGCCACTAACTTTTGACGCCTTCCAGAGGGGAGCTGGTCTCCCCAGGAACTAGGGGGAAGGTCTCTGCAGCTGGGCTGGTGCAGGACAGAGGCAGCCTGTCTGGGTTTGGAAATCCCACATCCTGACTAATAAAAATGTGTGAGCTGGGGGTGTGATGTCCGCTGTGCTCTTGGGCTGGGCAGGGGTGGGTGAGGTGAGGGTCAGGGTGGAGGAAGAGAAAAGTTCCCATCCATCCCCAGGCTCCGCCATGAATTCTCAGTTACAGTCACCATGTCAGCTATAACCCTGGCACCTGCCTAATTTACTGCCTTTCAGCTTCAATCACACCAAACTCAACCATGCAAGACCCATCCCAATCAACCCCACAAGCTTTCATGAGCTCAGTTCCTGCTGCCCCAATACCAACTGCCTACCCTATATTTTAAAAATATATACACTTATTTGGCTGTCCTGGGTCTTGACTAGGGATTGGACCCGGGGGCCCCTGCCTCGGGAGCGCAGAGTCTTAGCTACTGGGCCACCAGGAGAGTCCCTGCCCAGCCTAAACTTAAAAGGTTGAGAACTCCCAAATGAATCCCCCAATACTCTTATTGCTTCTAGACACTGCCTGCATTCGTCGGTTTTGATTCCATCTTCACAGCCATCGTTGTTGCATCCCTCTGTCCCTTTCTCCACTAGTCACACCTCCTGTGACTGATTCCTGCCATCTAAGGACCCTTGTGGTTAGACTGAGCCCATCCAGATGATCCAGGATTAGCTCTTAATCTTAACTCCAACTGATTAGCAACCTAATTCCCCTTTGCCATGTAGAATACCATATGCACAGGGTCCAGGGCACTTTGGGGGAACCATTGTTGCCTGCCACAGGTGCATCGATGAAACCAGATAGGCCATGAGTTGGTAAGTGGCGAAACTAGGGGAAAGGTCATTGGGGTGGGGCTGGTTCACCAGAGTGGTTAACAAGCCACCGGGTGGTTGCAGAGAGCGGCTTCGGCCAGAAGGCCTGACATCAGGGGGGCTCCTCAAGGGGTGCGGGGCTGGGTGGGGGGACTCCTAGTTGTGCTTAAGGCTGAGCATTTCAAACAGATACTTGCCCAGCCAAGCCTGGGAACCAGCCAGCCTGAGGAGGTCAGTCAGGTAATCACCCATCCTGCAGATAAGTTTCACCTGCTCACCTAGGCTGAGGCTCGAGGACGTCACAGAGGTGGAAATCTGCATAGGGAGAACCCAGGGCGTGCAGATTCATATGGGCCTGGTTCATGGAGGTTCTTCTCCATGAACACGGAGGCTTCTGTAGCATCCTGGGTTTTACCCCACTCATCTTGATACAGCTTCTGCCCGTCTAGGAAGAGGGCACTCGGCAGCCATGCTGGTTTTGCAGTTTCAAGAGATGGTGAGTGCCCTGGCGCTTCTCCTAGAGCAGTTCGAGGAAAAAGGGGCTCACGCCCTCAAGTCGCATTGTGGCAGTGGAGAAAGAAGCCCAGAGGCGGGTAGGTGTAGGAGACCTGCAGATACTTGTTGACCAGGTGGTGGACGGCGGCTTCCACCTCGGTGAAATGATTCTAACGAATCTGGGAGCTCATGGTTGATCGGTAATAAGGAGTTAAGCCCAAAAAATGGTGTCGGCTGGTCTCAGTGACCGAGGATAGCTGAGTAGCTGATTCCAAAGATTGCAACTGGAAAAAGTGTTGGAGGGTGGTGGGAAGCTGGAGGAAGGGGCATCCCTGGGTCTGTTGCATCCAAACACTGTGGAAGGAAGAGGGTCTGTGAGACCATCACATGCACTCTGTAACAGCTGTCCCCAACATTTTTGGCAGCTTTCGTAGAAGACAATTTTTTCATGGACCAGTGTGGGGGTGGGGGGATGGTTTGGAGATGATTCAAGTGCACTACATTTATTGTGCACTTTATTTCTACTAGTATTGCGACAGCTCCACTTCAGATCATCATGCATTACATCCCAGAGGTTGGGGACCCCAGTCTATAAAACCCTTCAAAAGAAAACACAGGCGCAAGGCTTCATGACATTGGATTTGGCAATGACTTCTCAGCTTGGATGTGATAGCCAAAGCACAGAGAATGAAAGGAAAAAAAAAAAAAGATAAATGGCATTACAACCAGATTAAAAAATTCTGTGCATCCAAGGACACACAATCAATAGAGTGAAAAGAGCTGGCATGATGGGAGACTATAATTTGCATGTTGTGTATCTGATAAGGAGTTAATGTCAGATATATGACATGACTCCTACAATCCAACAACAAAAGCCAAACAACCCCATTCAAAAAATAGGCCAAGGACTTGAATAGACATTTCTGCACTGAAGATTCACAAATAAGCCCATGAAAAGATGTTCCTGGCAGTTGCCAGGAGCTGGGAGGAGGGAGGAATGGGGAATGAGGAGGTTTTGTTTAACGGCTACAGTGTTTCTGTTTGGGAGGATGAAAAGCTCTGGACATAGACAGTGGTGATGGTTACAAAGTTGTGAGTGTAATTCATACCACTGAATTAGACACTTAAATATGTTTAAAATGGTAAACTGTATGTGATGCACATTTTGCCAAAATTTTGAAAGCCAGTCATTCAATGCGCTCACGGTCATACATTCTGGGTTGAGTTGGACTCAGTGGCCTTGTTGTGGTCACCAGTCATTGGTCAGTGCATCAAGCTGAAAGGTCACCTGGGAAATGGGATGGCCAGGGCTTGCTATCTCTGTGGGGTATCTTCAATAAGTGTTCCCAAAAGAGCAGCCTGATTTGTTATTTTTTATTTATTTATTTTTTGATTTGTTCTTTTTTAAAAATTACTTGTTTATTTATTTTGTTCTTCTTTTATACGATTTTTAAAAGATACTTAGCTGTGCTGGGTCTTTGCAGCATGCAAATTCTTAGTTGTGGCATGTGGCATCTAGTTCCCTCACCAGGGATCAAAGCTGGGCCCCCTGCATTGGGAGCTCAGAATGGAGTCTTAGCCACTGGACCACCAGGGAATTCCCAGTGTAACTTTATATTTTAACATACTGGCTGTAGACCCATCTTATTACTCCTCTGTAGAAACAAAAAATCTTTGCTTCTCTCATCTATTTGTTTCTTCAGGAGACCTTTAGAATAATTGGGTCAATTCCTTTAAAAAATAATCTCACTGGGATTTTGACTGAATTTGCATTAAAACCACAATAGAATTTGGATAGAATTAACATCAGCGCAACATTCAGACTAGTTATCCAGGAAAATAATTAGTCTCTCAAGTATTCAAGGACTCCTTAAAAGATGTATTTGGGCCTTAGGGGTACGGAATTGGATTACTCATAATCTCTGATCATTGGCACACACTACTGTTACGTGTGCCAATTATTAAGCTATTATCTCTTGGATTCAAATTCGCTCCCTTGTGAATCTGGGACTCAGGGACTCTGAAAACCACACTTTTTCTTTGCCAACAGGCTGTGTTCGACTCTGCCAGTAGGGGGCACCAAAGGGACTGAAGGAAGCCGAGAGACTGGGCTCTTCCGGTTTGCTCTCTGCTTATTTCCTTCTCATCGGTTATCACCCAGCATAGCTTCTTTATCCCAACTGAGGCATTTCCTTCCTGCAGCAGCTGCTAAGTCTAGTTTGCAGTTTTTCCAAATCTTGCGCACCCTAAGAAATGCCAGTACCATTTTAGCATGCTTTCAGAGAAGGCCCCAGTTCCTGCTGGTCCTCTAAGCTCAGATAACATCTGCACCAGTTGAGCACTCTCCCCTCCTCATTGTCCTCCTTGGATTTCATCTTCGGTGAGCCTCTCACCCAAGTGTTTAGTTTTCATAATTCTAACCCATATTCTGTTTTTTTCCCTTCACCAGCGTTATTAGCTGCTTCTACTGTCACGAGTTATTACCACTATGATTCCATAGGGCTCTCTTTTTGCTTTTTCAGTTTCCTAGTTACCAACTCTTTATACCTAAGTAGTATTTCCTTATATGAAATCAACTCTGTGAAAATAACCAGTGTGATTTCTGTCTCCTGAATATACCTTGACTGACATCAATATTTGCAAGAGGAAGTGAATTCTTAAATTTGGTTTGGGAAATGGTTTAGTTGGTTCTTAGGGTTTGAACATAGTGCTGAGCTCCTTGTCAAGAAATGGAATGCTAATATTCCACAGTCTGCAGTGGCATCATGGTAAATCATATATTAGCATCCATCTTGGCTGTTGTGAGGTTCCAATTGAAGTCTGTGACTTGAGGGTTGAGTGGCTGCTGCAATGAACCATCAGGGCACTAATAATGGCCACAAGGAGAGTGGCATTCAGTGGCTTCTTCTGAGTGCCCTGACATGCTTAATGAAAGAACATTATGAGCTCAGATCTTTGCAATATTGCTTCTATGTTGGTATGTGGTTTTTTTTTTTTTTTTTTGGCTGCAAAGCATGTGGGATCTTAGTTCCCCAACCAGGGATGGAACCTGTACCACCTGAGCTGAGATCTTTAAACTCTCAGCTCCAATCATGTTCAGCGAACCAATCGTTTTCCGTGGAAACCCTAAAAGAATTTCACATTTCTTGTAAACACAGGGTCAACATGGTTGAAAATCTAACACAAGCTGTAGCTGTATGGATTCCAGAATTACATACCAAGATGAATTAAAAATCTCGCTAAGACTCTGGTAGGAAGGTTGGGGCGTTGATTGGGAAGGAGTGGAAGCCTGAGACTTACAAAGGGAACATCTGATGGAACACAGATAAATTTTGAGACTTTTGAACTTTCTTTGTTCCCACTTCTCCACACAGGCTATCAATTCATTCTCAACTCCCCTTTCAAGCAGAACTCATCAGAAGAGTGTACCATCACCGACATCCCATCGACTGAGGATCAAGTCAGAGTGAGCACAGATGCTGGTGCGTGGCATGTGCAGTTTTACTAGCGCTCTTTTGGTGCCAAACAGGAGACTGAATTCATGCCAGCATGAGGGGCCATTTATTGCTCAGGGGTTGGGCCCCCACGTTTTGGGGGAGTTCCCCCACCACTTCCTCCCCCCATTGTCCCAGTGGACCCCTCAAGTGGCAGGTTGCTGAGCTGATCGTGGAGGGAGCACATTTTCAAGTGTAGATAGTCCAGAGTGGCCACCTTCTCCCTGTAATGAGACAGTGGACAGTTAGTGCTGGTGAGGCCAGAGGCCTTGGGGCTGAAGAGGAAGGTGGGGGTGACTCAGGCCCTCTCTCCAAGACCTCACCCTCCTCCCATGCCCTCAGCCTGCTTCCTCACTCCGGCTTCATCTTGTCCGTCAGCAGCAGGTTCTTGGCCCGCAAGGCTTCGTCTTGGGCCAGCCGAAGGGTGGAGCTCAGGGCCTCTGCCCTGACGTGTTTGGCCAAGGCCTGGCGCTCCAGCTCCTGGGGAGAGGAGCGTAGGCGCCGCTGGGCTTGCTGGACTGGGCTGGGGGTGGAGGGGGGATCTGGATTGCGAAGCGCAAGGGGTAGGGTCCCCTGGGGCCCGCATCCCCCACCCCTGGAGTATCCCATCATGCCTTGAGCCTGAGGCTGATCCCAGCATCCCACAATGCACTGGGCCGTCCTGATTCCCTTGTGCACTTGACTTGTACCTGTCCCACCGTCTGTCCTCTATTGATTGCACTGGCCATCTTTGTCCCTGTAAACACTAAGTCAGCATCTGTCACATTGTCCCTTACTGCCCATGAGCCATCATGCGTTTGATGTCTGGGCCCCCATCTCGCATCACGTGGTGACCGTCTACATCCCATAATTCACAAGACCCCACATCTGCTATTTATCAGGCCAGCCTCTCTATCACAATAATAGTCCTCAGTGCTCTGGTGCCCTGTGTCCCACAATGCGCCAGGCCCCAGGTCCTTTACTGCCTCATTTGTCCATCTCACCCAATACAACTCATATCCCATAATATACTAGATCGCTATGTTTCAGAAGGTACACCAGCCTCGGATTCCACTTGCTATTGCGCCTGTGTCTGTGTGCAATGCCTCAGGAAGAGCTGTGCTTCCATTTCCCATACTACATTAGCTTACTCTGAGCTGTATTCACTGGTTCCCTGTCTGACTGCAATGATCCCATATAATGCATTGCCTCTCAAGGTTCATGGAAAATCAGGCTTATATTCCACGAAGCTATAGACTGGTGTCTGTCTTCTCTGTCCCACAGAGCACCAGATCCGGGTTCCATGATGCTTTGGGCCCAAGTCCATCACCCAAGCTTTCATAATGACTGACCTATGACTCACTAACCACCAAACTGATCTTGCCCCCCGATTCTGACATATCAGAGCCAACCGTTCCCCCAACACCTGCTGCCCCCAGCTCACCCTCCTCATCCTGCCACACACCAGCAGTATCCTTGCGTCTGGGGCTCCCCTCCCCCTGCCCTGATCACAAACTAGCCCATGGTGGCCCATGGTCCTTGGTACCAGAATCTTCTTGTGTAGCCTCTGGCAGCTAGGGCAGGCAGGAGCCAGGCCTCTCTGCTTCACCTCGTCCACTAGCGGGGTCAGCGCTCGTTCCAGAAGCTGCTGCAAGGACTCCGTGGACAACTGCTGTCCCTGGCTGGGGAGGGGTAGTCACCGGGTGAAAGAGGGCTCAGATCAGGATGGCTCAAGCCTACCGGCCCAGCCTTCACCCAGGCCACCTTCCCACCATGCACTGGGGCCAGACTACAGTGCATCAGGTATACTTAGAGCTTCCACCAGCACGGGGAACTCCCACAGTGCCTGGGGGTTCCCACTCCCGACACCAGATGGCCCTCAGCACGTCAAAAACTCACATTTCCCACAATGCCCCAGTTAAAATTGTATGGGAAGTGCCCCCACTGCTCTTAATACAGGTTAAACATGGTCCTGTGCCTCTCCAATACCCCAAGGTCTCACACTTCCCTACAGTGCACTGGGCAACTCTGCCTCCCACCAGTACCACTGCCCCACCTTCCCACGATGCACTTGGAAATCCAGGATGCTCGAAACAAAGCAAGACTTTCTCATGTTCCGCAAGACACTGACTTCACCGTGTGGGGAAGGGGAGAAATGCGACTCCCCAGATGCAGCAAGTCTGGCCCATCCTATGATACTTGGGGCTGCCCTGTCTCCCACAATGCATTTCCCTCTCCAGTCATGCTAAAGTCTCATCTCCTTCAATGCTTTGTCCTCAATATGACACAGAATGCACCTGGAGCCAGGCGCTGCTCCCTTACCTGGCACAGCGGGTACAGGAGCCTTGGGCTCCCCGATCCAGGTTCATAGAGAGGTCAGACACTCTCCGAGAGCTCTGAAATTGCCGTCCAAGCTCCTCCAGAATTGGTTTCACTGGGCCCAGTCCCTCCAGTTCGCTCCTCAGTGAAGCCACTGACACTGCAGACCGCTCCACCCTGAGATGTGAGAATAAGCGGTGCAGTGAGGTCACCTCTCAAAGAGAATACAGGCATCCTCCGATTTCTGAAAGGTCGCTTTATCCCAGTCCGTTTTTTTGGAAAGACCTACATTAGTACCTGTTTTCACTAACCAAAAGAAATCAGAAAAGAATTTTTGCTTTTATGAAAAAAGCACAAAGCATCTGTTTTGTAGCAAGCTCTTGTTCATTTGCTATGTTGCATCCGACTCTTTGCAACCCATTGATTGCAGCAGGCCAGGTTTCTTTGTCTTTCACTGTCTCCTGGAGTTTGCTCAAAGTCATGTCCCTTGATTGGGTGATGCCATCCAACCATCTCATCCTCTGTCATCCCCTTCTCCTCCTGCCCTCGATCCTTCCCAGCGTCAGGGTCGTTTCCAATGTGTCAGATCTTCAATGTGTCAGCTCTTTGCACCAGGCGGCCAAAGTACTGGAGCTTCAGCTTCAGCATCAGTCCTTCCAATGAATATTCAGGGTTGATTTCCTTTAGGGTTGATTGGTTTGATCTCCTTGCTGTCCAAGGGACTCTCAAGAGTCTTCTCCAATACCACAGTTGGAAAGCATCAGTTCCGCGCTCAGCCTGCTTTTACAGAAGCAGGACACATTGCTAGCAGTGGGAGTGGAGCCACCAAGCTCCTCCTCTGAGAACTACACTCAGTATCTCAGCATCAAGCCACCATAGCTTTGAGCTGTGTTCTGTGGGCATCTGTGCTTTACCTCAATTTATTTTGTGCATCTGTTGGCAAGATGTATTCTAAGGTAGTTGTTTCTTCACTTTATGCTATTGTGGCTTACCAAAGGTTTCACAGGAACCGCTCTACTTTCGTATAACAGGGTGAAGGCCCAACAAGGCTCCACCCAAGATTAGCCCAGCACGTCTGCCTCTATACAGTTTGCAATACCTCGCCACACGCACAGCCTCTGCTCTGACGGGTCTATCTTTTTTTTTTTCCTTTTATTTCGGGAATGCCTCTCTTTGTTCTCGAACTGGTTTGCCCTGTTCCCATTTGCCTCCCCTTGCCCTTTTAAGATACAGTGAAAGTGAAACTCGCTCAGTCGTGTCTGACTCTTTGCGACCCCATGAGCTATACAGTCAATGGAATTCTCCAGGCTGGAGTGGGTTGGTATTTCCTTCGCCAGGGGATCTTCCCAACCCAGGAATCGAACATTGCACGAGGATTCTGTCCCAGCTCAGCTACCAGAGAAGCCCCTCTTTTGTAGTGGCTCCGCCCATCAGCCCTTAGGTAGAAAGCACCTCTCCTTCCTCTCTAATTGGGGCCCCCACCTGTCAGTATTACAGTCTCCACCCGATTGGCTCCAGCTGATTGGCCCTTCACTCAAGGCTCCGCCCTCCCACGTTCCCACAGTGCTCCCGGGTGGGCCTTTACATGGTGCACAGCTCGTCCGCCCGGCCCCGCAGCTCCTGCAGGCCCCGCGCGGTCTGCGCCTGCTCGCGCTGCGCCCGCTCCCACTGGCCCAGGAAGCCGTCGAGCCTGCCACCCAGACCCCCAAGCAGCCGTAGGGCCTCCTGCACGGCTCCCTCCTCCTGATGCCACCGGGCGGTCAGCGAAGACACCTCCCTCCTGCAGGGGCAAAGGTAAGGAACCCGTCAGGGCTAAGTCTGGACACGTCCCGGTCCGCCCGCCAGGGCCTCTGGACCCACCCAGTCCCCGAATTCTCCCGTCCTGTTCATGTCTTGGAATCCTCTCACGTCCCCCAGAACCCGGCCCGGAAAGAATCCCCTTGTCAGATATCCTGGCTTTCTCTCGGCCTGCCTCCCAGCCCTGCGTCAACTGCTCCAGACACTGCCTCCTCGAGATACCACTCGCCCCAACCCTGTCCCCCTGAGTTTGAAGCCACCTGACAGCTCCCCAAACTTCGCCCACCTCATTTTCACGGGCCTCCCGGCCTCCCCGCCACCAGTCCTATACTCTACTCACTTCTTCGAAGTCCTGCCCTTCCGGGTCATCGCCCCAGAACACTCCTTCCTAAGCTCTTCGAGGCTCCACTCCACCCCCCCCCCCCCCCCCGGGCCCATCTCGAGACCCCACTCACCTCAGCTCCTCCAGGCCGGCAGAGACCTTCTGCAACTCTTGCTCGCTCACGATGGGGCCCTCCCCTGGCCGGGGCCCCATTCCCCAGCCGCCTGAGGCCAGGCCACGCGGTCGCGGAGGTTCGTCGGGGCTCCCGGGTGGACCGGAGCAGCCTGGGGGCTGGGTGGCGGGGCCCAGGCCGTGCCTGGAGAGGCCAGCCTCCAGCTTCTGCTCCAGCTCCTGTAGCTCGGCCTCCTGCCTCCTTGGAGTCTCATCCTGCAGTTGCTGCTGGAGGTAGCGCAGCTTCTCCTGGGCCGGGAAGGCAGGCAGGGTTAGCGGGAGCATCCTGCCCCTTGCCTCCCTCCACTGCCACCTCCACCTCCACCCCCACCCCCAGATGCGCCCAATGAGTTCCTGACACTAGAAAGTAAATGGATGTGGGGACGCGATTAGGGAGGGAAGTTCCATTAGAGGCCCAGCTGGAGTCTCAACTCACCTTAACCTCTAAATGCCCGCCTCTCTGTCTCCATCTAGCCCTCCACCCCAATTCTAATCCTCAAAAGGCCTCAAACTCCAGTCCCTCCTGTTTAGGTAGAACAACTGAAGCTTTTCCAACATTCTGTTGGGAAATCAGTGGGCGTGTGGGCAGGACAGGCATTCCCACTCCAAGTCTGACATGAATTCCTCTCCCTGGGACCTGAATATGACTGTGCGTGGAGAAGTATGACCGTGAACACGAAGGGGCAGGGGGTGGTGGTGGTAAAGGTGGTTGGCAGGGCGGGAAGTCCTACCCGAAGTCCACCTTGAGTACCTCACGTACTTGAGTAACTTCCTCAAACCCTTAGACCCCTCCGCCTTACCTCCAGCAGGGCAGAGTTCTGTTTCAGGACGTTGGTTTTTATTTCAGCGTCTTCCACCGACCGGGTCACCTTCCGGCAGTTCTCCTGGGTCAGGACACCAGGGCAGGGGCCCTGCCTTCCCATTCCAGTTCCGTCTCCCAACCCTTATCCTCGTTATTTTCCATGCAGGCTCCACCCCACCTCAGCCAAGACATGCCCCCTTCTTCCGCAAGGACTGCCTCCGCCCTTGGTTCCCTCGGCTCGCTTGGCTAAAGGGCAGGTTCTTCCTAGGACCTCTCCCATGCTCCCTGTCTGCTTGCCCCCATCTCTCTCCTGTCGACCACTCTACTCCTCCCCATTTCCTCTCACCCTCTTCCTACTCCTGCTTCCTTCTTTCCGCCCCGCTCCTGCCCCTCGGCGGCTCACCTTGAGTTGACTACAGTACCCTTCTAGTTCTTCCGCCTCTTGCCGCCTTCTCTCTAAATTCTCACTCAGCACAGAACACTCACTCTGGAGCATGGAAGGGAGGAGGGGTTAGCCAGGGCCTCCAGGGGACACCCCATGGGAAGTGGGGGAGAGGTGGGAACATCCCTTTCCCTTCTGAGCCTCAGTCTCCCCCAACTGGGCTATGGGTGCATTGAGCTGGAGAAGGGGAACGTGGCCCCGGAAGTAGAGTTGACGGGGGATGGAGTGGTCCTCACACCTGCAGCGTCTGCACGTGCTGGTTAACCCGGGTGGTCTTCTCCTTCAAGCTGGTGATGGAATCTTTGGCACGCACCAATCCACTGTTGACCCCACTCTGGGGAAGAACGGGAGACAGCCAGGGGTCAGTGGGTGTAGGGGAGCAAACCCCAACCCCAAAAGAAAGTCTTAAAACTGGCTTTACACCTTGATTCTGCCCTGGAATAGCTGGTGGAATTGGGGGCCAGGGCTGCACCTCTTTGATTCTTGGTGTTCTTGCTCCATTAAGCCAGGGGGCAGACTCTTTTTCTGCTTAGTGGATGGGAAGAAAAATAAGTAGGATCCAGGAGGGAGTTGGGGGTGGGGGGTTGCTCAGACATGTGGGAGGAGGAGGATGTTCTTAACCTGAGATAAATGCCTTTGGGTCCAGAGACATAAATAAGATAAACTGTTAAAACACATGCCCTGTCTTTCTCTCCAGGCAGTGGAGGATTCTAAAGATAACCCACTTTCCAAATATAAGCACTCACTATGCACCAAGTCACGCACTTACCCACGTTTTCCCTTTTATTCCCCACAACTGCACCTCTTGAGGTTATTTTGGCCCATTTTGCAAGGGAGGCAAATGAGGCTCAGAGAGGGGATGTCCTTTGTATTCCCAGGTACATGGTACGTGAGGTGCCCTTGTCAGAATTTATACTCAGAACCAGAAACATTGTCTTAAACCATGATGCCATGTGGCTGCTGATCATAGATAGCTACCTTATGTTATCATAACATGCTTTGTGATCCCTGTCAAAAAAAACTGACTCAGGAAGGCTGCATGTGACAGGATCTCCACTCTCCTGTCTTCCACATTTATAGAAGAGTTAGCCTGGCACATGACTGCCCAGCCAAAGACTACATTTCCCAGGTGCCCTTGCAGCTGGGCATGCCCATGTGACTAAGTTCTGGCCAATGGAATATGAGTGGGAATAATGTAGGCAATTTCCAATTCATGCCTTTAATAAAGGAAAGTAGGGAACATACCTCCCTTTCTCTATGATGTTGATGGCTAAAGCCAGAGCAGCCATCTTGGACCATGAGATGGAGGACATAAGATAAAAGAATATTGAATTCTCAACCCTGTGAAGCTGCCATACTCAATTCCAACCACTTTTGAATACTTTACGTGTGAGAAGGAGAACATTTTCCACCTTGTTTAAACTATGCTACTTTTGGGACTTCCCTGGTGCTCCAGTGGCTAAGACTCTGTTCTCCCAATGCAGGGGGCCTGAGTTCGATCCCTGGCCAGGGAAGTAAGATCCTCCATGCTGCAACTAAGAGTTGCATAAACACATGCCACAACTAAAAATATCCTGAGTAGGGTAACTAAAGACCCCACATGTCACAAGGAAGACCCAGTGCAGCCAAATAAATATTTTAAAAAAGCAACACTGATACTTTGTGTCTTTTATGTTACAGCAGCCAAACTTGTGACTTAGTAACTGAGCCTCTAGAACCCTGGGGCCTCTAACCTGCTTCATTTGAAGAGATCTGCTATACTTGAGATATTTATGTCAGCAATAAACTATCCTGCTTCAACCAGATATTTTGGGTTTCTTTCACAGCTGCTTAAGTAATACACAAAGAAAAAAGAGAACAAGCTTCCTCCATTGTAAAATGGGAACAACTTCACATTTCTTGCACAACTGCTCTGGATAAATACCGTGATAAATACTGTATTAAGGTGATATCAGCAAAATGGAGGAGTTGGAAACCCCCAAATTACACCCCTCAATGAAAACAATGAAAAAAAAGTGACCAAAACTGACTCAAGTCATTGGGAAGATTACAGCAATCATATATTGCACCTAATAGAGTTTCAAATCACATGTATCAAAAACTAACAGAATTGGGAATTCCCTGGCAGTCCAGGGGCTAGGACTCAGTGCTTTTACTGCTGAGGGCCCAGATTCAATCCCTGGGTCAGGGAACTAAGATGCCGCATGCAGCGTGGCACAGCGCCCTCCCCTCCCCATCCCCCAATAAAGAATGAATTGAAAACTAGAAAGTAGATCAGCAAGGAGATAGAAGACTTGAACGACATTATAAATCAACCAAACCTAACAGACATCTATAGAACATAACACGCAATAGCAGAATACACATTCTTCTCAAGTGGAATGAAACATTCTTCATGTGGTCAAGGACAGACCCTAAAGGATATAAAAACAAAGTGTGCTTTCTGACCTCAAAGACCTCAGTAGAATGAAATTAGGAATCAAAAGCAGAAGGAAATTTGAGGAACTCACAAATATTGATATGGAAATTAAACAACACACTCATAAATAATCAATGGGTGGAAGAAGAATCACAAGAGAAATTATACTTTGGAATGAGAGAAAATGAGCAAAGATTAGAATGGAGAAGATGAAACAATAGAACAGTAGAGAAAAATCAGCATACCGGAAGTTGTTTTTAAAAGATCGACAAAATTGCCAAATTCTTAGCTAGACTAACTATGAAAAAGAGGAAGAATACTCAAATCACTAAAATCAGGAAGGAAAAAGGGGACATTGCTACCAGTCTTAATGGTAAGAGAAAGGATCACAAGCGAACTCTATGAACAATTGGATGCCATCAAATTTGATAACCTAGATGAAACGGAAAAAATATTTGCAAAACACTAACTGGAGAAGAGACAGAACATCTGAATAGCCCTATAACAAGTAAAGAGTTTGAGTTAGTTATTTTAAAACTTCCAACAAAAAAAGCCCAGATGACTTCACTGGTGAATTCTACCAATCTTTTTCTTTTTTTTTTTTTTTAAAGAGTTGCTGCCAATTTATCTCAAACTCTTCACCAAAAAAACAGAAGAGAAGGGAACTAACTTATTCTATGAAGCCAGTGTTACCCTGATACCAAAACCAAAGACATCACCAGATAGTAAAACTACAGACCAATATCCCTTCTGAAAACAGCCACAAAAATTTCAACAAAATCCAGCAGCATATAAAAAGGATTATATGCATGTGTGCTTAGTCACGTCTGACTCTTTGCGACCCCATGAACTGTAGCCTACCAGGCTCCTCTGTCTATTAGATTTTCCAGGTAGGAATACTGGAGTGGGTTGCCATGCCCTCCTCTAGGGAATCTTCCCAACCCAGGGACTGAATCTGAGTTTCCTGCATTGCAGGCAGATTCTTTACCCACTAAGTCAAGTGGGAAGCCTTTAAAAAAAAAAGAAAGAAAAGGATTATACATTACACCATATATAATTTACCCCAGGCATGCAAAATTGGTTCAACATGAAGATTAACTTATGTAACATATCATATTAGTAAAATACAAGGTGAGGGTAGAATACAATCATGTCAATGAATACAGAAATAGCTTTTGACAAAATCCAATACTCTTTCATGATAAAAACAACAACAACAACAAAAAACACACACACACACAAAAACACTCAAACTAAAAGTACAAGGGAACTTCCTCATCCTGGTAAAAAGTACCTACAAAAAAAAAAAAATTAAAAACAATAAAACTAACAACAAAGCCATAGTGGTTTTAAATACACCCATAGAGGTTCTCCCTGCTGCTTGCTAATTTTGCATAGCAATTAGTACTGACTTTTCAAAATCAGTTCGAGAATGTTCCACGTAGACCCTCAAAGGTCTTAGATAACCTCTTGCCTACAGATTTCAAACCCAAAGGGGAAGAACTTGCATAATTTCTAAATTCCCAGTTGGAGCGGTCTGGAAGAGGATACATAATACAAAACTATACGATACGTTAATTCAAACCCTCCCCACGCCCAGGCATCAAGGAGCCAGCATATGAAAAAAAATAATAATAAAATAAATACACCCATAATTTTTTTGAGGCTGTTTCCAAATGTAGTGCCTTATTGCCTCACTTGAGTGTTGGCTGGACTTAGTGACTCATACCCAGTAAATAGCATAAGTCAGAGTGATGGTATGTGACTTAAGAAACTAGTTCATGAAAGGAACTGTGGCTTCCTTCTTGCTCTGTCTGGCTCTGGAGGATGATAACTGCCAGGCCGTAAGCAGCTCCTTCTGGAGAGGCCCATGTGGAAAGAAACTGAGGCCACCAACCGGGAGTATATGAGTGCGCCATCTTGAAAGCACCCCTTCCATCCCCAGTCAAACCTTCAGATGACTCTGTGTGCTTAATCGCCCGGTTGGGTCCAACTCTTTGTGACCCCATGGAATGTAGCCCACCAGACTCCTCGTCCATGGGATTTTCTCCAGGCAAGAATACTGGAGTGGGGTGCCATTTCCTCCTCCAGGGGATCTTCCCAACCCAGGGATCAAGCCCAAGTCTCTTGTTATCTCCTGTGTTGGCAAGTGGATTCTTTACCACTGGTGCCACCTGGGAAGCCATCAGATGACTATGGCCCCTGCCAAAATCTTTTTTTTTTTAAATATTTTTTGGCGGAGCAGCATGTGGGATCTTAGTTCCCTGACTAGGGATGAAACTCACGCCCCCTGCAGTGAAAGCATGAGGTCTTAAACACTGACTCGCCAAGGAAGTCCCACCCTGCCAAAATCTTGACTGCAACCCTAAGCCAGGAGCTCCCAACTAAACCACTCCAGATTTGCTGTTTTAAGGTCATGGATCTCTTGTTTCACTGCAATCACTAACAGATACACAGAATGATATTTTAGAACTGAAGACCCACAAAGTCTTGTACTTCTTCTTCTTTTTTTTTTTTTTTAAGTCTTGGACTTCTTGTAGGTAGAGGTTCTGGAAAACTAGGAGAGCAGGTCCTGGGGTCAACTCAGTTCTCCCACTTACTAGCTGTAAGGCCTCAGGGAGGGGACTTCACTTCTCTAAGCCTCTGTTTCTCTCCTTGTAAAACGGGGAAGGACTAATCACTACCTTCACGGGGCTGCTGTTGGGAAGAGTACAGGCTGACCCAGAAAGGCCACTGGTAAACACGTGGGAAAAGAGAAAGGGCACTGGAGAAAAGCTGGGGTCACTGGAGGTGAGTTTTAGCTTCTCTGAGAGCAGATTTGGGAAATAGTGAAGGCTGAGCCTGTCAGCCTTGGCTGAAAAGTAGAGGTGGAGGTGCATGCATACCTGCTCTGTCGCTGCAGTGGCGTCTGCCTCTTTCCCACCCCATGGACCATAGCCCACCAGGCTGCTCTGTCTACAGGGATTCTCTAGGCAAGAATACTGGAGTGGGTTGCCATGCCCTCCTTCAGGGGATCTTCCCAACCCAGGGATGGAACCTGCGTCTCCCGCATTGTAGGTGGCTTCTTTACCACTGGGCCACTGGGGAAGCCCCACGGTGGAGGTGGGCAGCAGCCAGATCTGGAGATAAACCCCTCCTCCTTGGCCACCCACACGCCATGCAGCTGGGCAGTCCAATTCCCCATTCCAAGCCTGCCTCAATTTCCTTTCTTGTCCAATGGGAATGATGATACCTTGGCAGATGGTGGTGAGGAAGGGTCAACAAGATGTTAGGATCCATAAGGCAAGCACCATGATTAGTGTCAGCATCATTAAAAGTAATGACAATAGGACATGACCTACCAAGAAGGGGCTTAGCACTGAGATCGCACAGCCGCCTCAGGCAGCAGGACAAATGGGAAGCAAGGCTGCAAAGACCTAATCTGTCCATTTCTGCACGGAGGCACTGACATTTCCTAAAAGCAATACCACCTCCTCAGTTGCATCCTCTGGCCTCATAAAGATGTCAGAGCTTAAGCCATGAACCAGGAACTTCCCTGGAAGTCCAGCGGTGAGGACTCTGTCTCTCACTGCTACTGGCTCAAGTTCGATCCCTGGCTAGGGAACTAAAAACCCACAAGCTGCACCGGCATGGCCAAAAAAAACAATAAAAAGGAAAACACGAACCAAAGCTATCTGCTTCACCATCTTCTTCGACCCTCTGTCCACTCTGGGAATTGTCATTCTCTCCCCGGGGGTCTCCATCACTCAGGGCTGTCTACCTCTTCTGTCCAGTTCTCTGTCCCACTTCTCTCTATGGTGTCCGTTCCTTCCTTCTCTAGGCCTCTGCCCCCCTCCTCTGTCTCTGGTTTTCTGTCTCCTCCTCAGTTGGTCTCTGGCCCCCTCCCTAGGTCCAAGTCCTCCTCTCCCGGGGTTCTTGTCCCCCCCGCCCCGGATCTGAGTCCTTGATCTCTGGGTTTCTGCCCCCTCCACTCAGTCCATCCATCTCCATCTTTCTCTCCTGATATAGCTCTGATGCTGTGAGCCAGTCCCTGTTACTGTCCACCTCTTCACTGTTCTTGCCCCTAGCCCAAGGTGCTGCCTGTCAGTAATTTTCTCCATTTTACGGAGAAGCCTCGTGGAGGCCGCAGCCCCACAGTGAGCTCGCAGCTGCAGCAGACCTTGATCTTGGCCGCCCAGGGCTCTTTCTCAAGCATCACAGTCCTCTGGGGGATGTGACTCAGAAATAGCTCCAGTGGGAGGTGGACCTCTGCAAGAGCTGCCTGAGTGATGCTGGCAGCGAGGGGGAGGAGATGCCTCCCGGGGCATCCATCCCAGCTGGACTCTCTGCCCACTCTCTTCTCTCGACTTGGTCCTCTTACCCGGGACCTTCACCTGGCCTCCTCTCTGGCCTGTCTGCCTTCGGTCTCCCCCCTCCAAACATCTCCCACCTGGGCCCAGAGGCATCTCCTAAGGAAAGAAAGCATCAGACCCACTAATCCTCTGGTCCTGGCCCTGCTTCTTACAAGCTCTCTGACCTTGCAGGGGGTCACTCCACCTCTCTCTGCCTCACTAATTATTTTTTTTTCTTCTTCAAATGGGTCATTATTCCCTTTCCTTGTAGAACTTCTCAGAGAGGAAAACGAGACCCCCTCCCCACCACAGGGATGTGGCACAGTGCCTGGCACATAGTAGGTGCTCAGTAAATGGGCACAGAGCCCAAACTCCAGTGTGGCTTGTCTCCCCTTGCCCAGGAACACTCAATGGCTCCCTATTGCTCTCAGGAGAATGTCCACACTTCTCAGCCTCTGTGTTCTGTGTTCCAGCCCCTGCCAGCCTCACCTCTCCCACACACCACAATCGAGCCACAAGGGCCTGTTCCCCCCAGGGCTCTTTTCAACTCCTGTCCTTTTGTTTATGCTGTTCCAGCTAGGTGGAACGCCCTTCCCTGTATTCCACCTTACTTATCTTCAAGACTCCAACCTGGGAGTTGGCTCTTCCAGAGAGAAAGCCTTTCCTGACCACGGCCAGTTGGGCCAAGGCCTTGCTCTTCAGGGCTCCCACAGTGACCTCTACTGCCCCCATCAATGCGGGGTGCCTCCCCCCACCCCTGACTCCTAAACCTGGCCCCACTACTTAGAAGCTGTGTGACTTTGGGGGTGCTGTCTAACCTTCTAGAGCCTGAGTATCTTCATATGTGAAGAGAGGATAACAACAACTAACCTGTATTCTGTACACACGGCTGACTCTTGGGCTACACATTTTACATGAATGAATTGCATTTCATTGTCATGACAGCCTCAATGAGGAGGGTGAAGTTCTCTACAGAACTCTGTCTTAGGTGCTATTGTATTTCCTGCTCCTAGACCGGCGCCTGACACATTTGTAGGTGTTTAAGAAATATTTCTTGAAAGAACATACACATGTGTCTCCATTTTACAGATGAAGAAACTGAGGCTCCGGAACACAGAAAGTGTTCAGGATCTGCTAATGAATCTTAGTATCATTATAAACAGGGTTATTGTAAGTGTGATTCTCAATGTCTGTGTCAAGCCTAGTTCAGAGCCTGGCCCAGGAGAAACCTGGCAAGGGGTGGAAGGTGATAGGGGAGTTAAAGGACCAAGGTATAGCACTGGTTAAAGAATCTGCCTGCAATGCAGGAGACACAGGAGACTTTGGTTCAATTCCTGAATCGGGAAGATCCCCTGGAGTTGGTCAGGCAACCCACTCCAGTATTCTTGCTTGGAGAATCCTGTCAACTGAGGAGCCTGGTGGGCTATAGTCCATAGGATTGCAAAGAGTTGGACACAACTAAGCATGCACACAGGTAGCATTCTATGCTCTAGTAAGAAATTCTCTAAATTTTCCTAGATTTTACTCACCTTGCAGTTTTGTCACACCTACTGAAGTGGTACCCTCTGAGAACTCATACTCATCCTTCAAAGCCCAGTGCCAACACCACCTCCTCCGGGAAGCTTTCCCTAATAACTTAGTCTGGTTTGAGGGGCCCTTTTCTGGGATCTCTGGTGTTACCTCCATCACGGAATTTATCATCCCATCTGTATCTGTCACTTCCACCAGACTGGGAGCTTCCCTGGAGCAGGGACCTGGCCCGATTCCCAGCTGTGACCCCAGCCTCACTCAGGGCATTTGGAAGTGACTAAATGAATGAAAGACCCACTTCCAGGCAACAGGCATCATTTACCCCTGATGGAGCAGATTTGTGGCTGCCTGTCAGGACCCTGTAGGGTGACCAGAACCTTCTCATTTCCAATCATGAAGACGGCCACCCCCCGATCCTCAGTTGTCTCCCACCAGGGTGAGGACCCTGGTCTTCCCCAGCCCAGCCAGGGGCCCCTCACCAGTATTTCCGTGATGTCTGGGTCATCTGGGGCCCAGGGTGGGGTAGGGGAGGCAGGGGGCACGGGCAGTGCCAGTGAGCTGCTGTCTTCCGTGGTTGAGTCTGTCCCCGAGGAGTCAGTGGGCTCCATGGCCGCCAGGTTGAGCAGGGACACATTGGTGCAGGCTGAGGACCGTTTGAGGTTCAGGCACCAGTGCATCGGCTCATGGGACATCCGAGGCTCAACCCTGGGGCGGAGAAACGGGCAGGAGGGTCAGGGTGCGGCCCCAGCAGGGCACGGCCCCTCCCGCCTCCCTGCCTGCACATCCCCTAGTCCCTCTGACTCCATCCCCACTACCTTCTTCCTCTTACACTCTTGAGTCCCCCTTGGCCACTGGCCCCCTGCCTGCCTCTCCTCAGCCCCGTCCTCTTCTTCCCCACCCCTTCCTCCAGCACCCACGGTGGGACTCGTGCTCTGTTGGAGGCAACTCGGCGCTAGGACCCCAACAGAGTGCAACAAACCCACCCGTGGAACGACACAGCCTTCTTTTTCTTCGCGATCCCCTTGACTGGGCTGGTTACCCCCCCAGGAGTCTCGGGGACCAGCTGGGAGCGGCTCTCGACCCCCGCTGGGGGGTCCCCGGCCTCATGGATCTCTTTGGACTGCCAGATTGTCTTCACCACCACGCTCGCCATGGCGTGTGGGGGGCCCGGCTCCCAGGGGCTCCCTCCTCCAAGACTGTCCACCTATTCTGACCACTGCCCCTCAAGGTCCCCGGTCCCCACAAGCCTGACTCATAAAGGACCCAACCACTGGGCCCCAGTAAGGTGGGGGGGTGGGGAGCACAGGGGTGGGAAATGTGACATCACCTTCCCCCGGCGGGGGGCTCGGTGAACTCTTCCTTGTCCGGGTTGCTAGTTCTGTTCTGATCTCTCCCCCACTTCAGAACCATAGTGAAACTGATTCATTCTGAATGGTGGACTAGCTCACTGTTTCTTGGGAGGGGTCCAAATTCCCTTTCCCTGAAACTCTGTTTCAGCACTCTCCCCACCCACCCCCAGCTCCGCCATCCGCATTCAGACTTGATTCATCGTGCGGGACTTGTGCCCAGGGTCTGGGGGGGGATGAGGATTGGAAAGGAGGGTCGCTGGAGGATCTCACATTCTTATGGGAGGTTGGAAGGGAACAGACAGACAAGAAGTAGAAACAAACTAAAAATAGCAGGTGTCCGAATGTGATATGAAGGGAATCAAAACCGGGTGATGGCAAAGTGGACATTTGTCCAAGCTCATCGATTTGTGTGCCTGGGATCTGAGCCTCTTATTGTGTGAATTCTGTGGATTAAAAAAAACCCCAAAATTAAGAACTTCCCTGGGGTCCAGGGGTTAGGACTCTTCACATACTGGATCAGGGCCCACCCATATGACTGCATCTTAACTTGATCATTGCTAGAGACCCTTCTTCCAAATAGGGGTGCATTCACAGTTATTGCAGGTTAGAACTTGAACATCTTTTGCAGGATGTAATTCAGCCCATAACAGGGTTGACGTGTATTGCTGTCTACAACTTTTTTTTTTTAATGGTTTCTTTATTGAATAAAGTTGATGTATATTTTTGTTGTTGGTGTTTTTATTTGGCTGTGCCGTGTGGCTTCCGGGATCTTAGTTCCCCAACCAAGGATTGAACCCCAGCCCCACCAGTGGAAGCACCAAGTCCTAACCACTGGAATGCCAGGGAATGCCCTGTAGCATTTTTAAAAATTAATTAATTAATTAATTTTTGGCTGCACTGGGTCTTCATTGCTGCGTGGGCTTTTCTCTAGTTGCAGAGAGCGGGGGGCTAGCTCTAGCTGCGCTGTGTGGTGTGTGGGCTTCTCATTGTGTTGGTTTCTCTTGTTTGGGGAACAGGCTCTAGGCTCTTAGCCTTCAGTATTTTGTGGTTCACAGGTTCTAGAATGTGGGCTCTCTAGTTGGGGTGCGTGGGCTTATTTGCTCCATGTCACGTGGGATCTTCCTGTATCGGGGATCAAACCCCTGTCCCCTACATTGGCAGGTGGATTCTCAACCACTGAACCATCAGGGAAGTCCCCCTGTATCATTTTATAAGGCTCCACATATAAGTGATATCATTTGGTACTTGTCTTTCTCTGACTTACTTCACTTAGTGTGATAATCTCTGTGTCCATCTGTGTCGCTGCAAATGACATTATTTTGTTCTTTTTTATAGCTGAGTAATATTCCATTGTGTATATAGACCATATCTTCTTTATCCACTCCTCTGTTGATAGACATTTAGGTTGCTTCTGTGTCTTGGTTATTGTAAATAGTGGGCTATGAGCTCTGGAGTGCATCTGTCTTTTCAAAGGAGAGTTTTTCATCTTTTCTGTATATATGTCCAGGAATGGAATTGCTAAACCACATTTTTAAAAAATACTGGATAATGTATGCAAGTATAACAGGGAGAGATCACTTTAAATCCCTAAATCCGGAATTTCTCTCCGAAGAGGGGCCATTCTGTTGTGACCCGAAGGACAAGCCAGCCGCGAGGAAAGTCAGGGTGGGCAGGGGACAGGAATGAGTCTTCATGTTGTTGTTTAGTCACTAAGTCATGTCCGACCCTTTGCAATGGACAGCAGCATGCCAGGCTCCTCTGTCCTTCACTGTCTTTTGGAGTGAGACAGGTCCATTGAGTCGGTGATGCTCTTGAATCATCTCATCCTCTGTCGCCCCCTTCTCCTCCTGCCCTCGATCTTTCCTAGCATCAGGGTCATTACCAATGAGTCGACTCTTCACATCAGATAGCCAAAGTAATGAGTCTGGAGGGTCTGAGTGGCCAAAAGGAGGCCAGTATGGCTGATGCATTTAAGCTGGGGAGGGACACAGCTGACTGATGTTATTAAAAGCACCCCGAGTGGCCAGGATGGAAGCAGGGAAGACAGCCTGGGAGGTCATAGCATGGTTCCAGCAAAAGACGATGGTGATGGTGGTCTGCACAGGGGGAGGCAGTGGCTGTGGGAGGAGGTGGCTGGTTTTCAGGTGTGTTCTGGCTTTGGTTTGGTGTGAAGGACATGACGGGGTCCTTTCTGGTAAGAGTGCCTGGGTGATTGATGGTGGGCCCATCTACCAAAATGGGAAGATGGGGATGAGTCCTGTTTTTCAGGTGAAAATTGAGTTGATTTGCTCAGGTCAGAATCTCAGAAACTATCGTGGTTCAACCTGTGAGCTCTTCGAGGGACTTCTGGTGTTCTCTCTCTTTGTGCTCCATCCTGAAACCAACAAGGAGTTGTCTAAACCTCATCTAGACCCCCACACATGAGCTTCTTCATGATGGTCTTAAAACTTAGCAAAGGGTCACCTGCTGAGCCCTTGCACCCCAGAATGGTCTTGCTCAAATCCGGTCTCTAATTTTCGGCCTCTGATAATGCCCCGTGGCTGCTGAGCGATTGCGACATGGTGAGTCTCCACTGAGATGTGCTATGTTTATAAACACCAGATTTCAAACACTTAGGGTGATATGTCAGCTATGTTGAAATCATAATATTTGGGTTGTTGTTTGTTGTTGAGTCGCTAAGTCATGTTCAAATCTTTTGCGACCAAGGGACTATAACCCACCAGGCTTCTCTATCCATGGGATTTCCCAGACAAGAGTAGTGGAGTGGGTTGCCATTTCCTTCTCCAGGGGATCACCCTGACCCAGGGATGGAGCCCGTATCCCCTGTATTGGCAGGCGGATTTTTTTACCACTGAACCATCTGTGCTGTGCTTAGTCACTCAGTCGTGTCCGACTCTTTGTGACCCCACGGACTGTAGTCTGCCAGGCTCCTCTGTCCATGAGCTTCTCCAGGCAAGAATACTGGAGTGGGTTGCCATGCCCTCCTCCAGGGGATCTTCTCAACCCAGGGATTGAACCCACTGAGCCACCAGGGAAGCCCAGTATTTGGGTGTGAGGGGTTAAATGAAATATATTATTAAGATTCATCTCACCTTTTCTTTTTACTTTTTTAACATGGGAGGAGCATATTTGTGACTGTTTTTGTGGCTCCCACTGCATTTCTTTTGGAAGGCGCTGCTCTAACTTGGCACTGGTGAGCCCAGGAGCTCCTGTTGGGGTTGCCAAATCCATCCCCATGAAGTCTACGAAGAGGGTGGCTCTTCCTTAGGGACATAATTTTGTTCATCCGGCTCTGGATGTCTCTCTTTGCACCCCCTGAAAAGCAGACTAATTCCAACCCACTACTATCTATCTGGTATCTATCTATATTTAATGGTGTTATCCTCAGGGAGAAAAGTGCTTCTTCCCTTGTCATGAATGGACTCCTCCAGTCCTTGGATTGCTTGACATTATCTTCCATAAAAAGGAGTTTTCCCAACTCCTATTGGTCCTAATAATTTGTTGTTATTGTTGTTTATGGGGCCATTCTACATAGTCTTTAGGGGCAGACAGCTTCCCCCCACACCAGAGATGTTTGTCCTCCTGGAATCCAAAATAGACTCCCAAGCCCCATCCCTGGAAGCCCAAATGGACGAATCCATTGAGCCTGGAAGAGGGGCTCTTCTGCCCAGTCCCCATACCCCCAGGGGATGTTCCCTGGACCCGTGACACTCCCTTAAGGCTCAATCCAAGCATACTAGGCTTCTGATATTGAAAAACCTGACGGGGGACTTAGTTCTTCTAGGTGCTAGAATGGTCACTTCCAGTTCCCTTTGCCCCAAATTTCTCAATAGCCCAGGGCGTTGGAGTTTCTGAGGTTTTGCCTTCCCCAAATACAGTCTAACGAGGAAGGTCTCTGGAGCGACAAGCGGTGTTGGTTGGGCCAAACAAAGCGGGTTCAACGACTGCTTTCCTTATCGAACGTTCTTCCTTCATTACCAGGTCCCCTTCTTGTTCAGGAAGAACTCAAAGTCTGGTGGAAAGACTCGCAATTTGTATTTGATATCTATTTAATGGTGTTACAGTTGCAACAACAACAACAAAAGCCATTGTATATTAGAATGCCAGAATATAGTTTAATCCCGAGCTCTGTGACCTTGGGCATGTCATTCAATCTCTCTGGACGTCAGTTTTAACCTCTGCTTAATGGGAGTAGACTTGAATTACTGTTTCCTCAGCTCTGGGATACTAGGCTTCCGGAGAAGTTAGGTCCCAACATCTCGGCGGCTAGAGAAGGGAAAGGAAGGAAGAAGGGAGGGGGAGGAGGTAGGGACGTCTCCCTGGAAGAAGATTTAAGGAGTCGGGGGGGGGGGGGGGGCGGTAAAGGGAACAGAAAGACGCTTGCGCAGTAAGCACCTCACGCTCTCCCGCCCCTCCCAACTTCTTCTCTGCAGCAGGGAATTGCAGGAGCCGCTCCACCTATCCCAGCCCAGGCGAGTAACGACCCCCCTTTCTCCTTCCTTCTCTACGGATCGTCGCCCTCCTCCTTTGCCCCCGACACCGGCCCAATCCGCGACGCCCGCGGGGGCGATCTATCCGCCCATTGGCCTCCGTCAACGTGAGTCCCGCCTCTGCAAGTCCACGCCCCCTCCGTCCTTCGCGTCCGTCCCTTCCTCCTGGGAGAGCCTCCGGATCCAATCGGTCCCTCACCCGGCCGAGCGGAGGGGGCGGTCCCACAGCACGTCACGAACTCCGCCCGTCTTTTGGTCAACTCCCCCACCCCCTCCACTCCCCGAGCGGAAATTGCGGGGAGCTGGACCAATCGGAACCGCACGCCTTTGTCCAGCGACCAATGAGACAGGCGGAGGGGTCGAGCCTGCGTCTGAACGCCAGTAATTGCAGCCTATAGGCGGCCCTGAGAGCGCAGGCCGGCGGAGGCGAGGGGAGGGGCCGGGGGCGGAGCCGCGGCCTGCCCGCCCGCCCGCCCGTCTGCCAGCCCGCCCTCCCCGCCCGCCCGCCCCCCGCCCCGGCCGGCTCGTCTTTTCAGCGCTGCCTGGGGTCCTTTCCTCCCGGTCCCCCCCACAGCCTGCCAGCCCCCGCTGTGCCGTGCCCTGCCCGGGCAGGCCTGGAGCCGACGCCACCGCCATCATGCCGGCCGTGTCCAAGGGCGATGGGATGCGGGGGCTCGCCGTGTTCATCTCCGACATCCGGAACTGTGAGAGCTCGGCCGGGGGAGATCGGACAGGGGGGAGAGCGTGGAATTGAAGGGTTCGGGGGGGTTACAGAGGGACCCAAGGGTTAGAAATCCATTGCGGCCATAGAGTGAGAGGCGAGAGAGGCCACCGGGGGTGGGGGGGGGGGACTTAAGGGTGGGTTGAGGTGAATGGAGGGGCTTAGGGTGTCATAGTGTGCCTCTCGAGGTGTCGACGCGGAGCGGTTAGAGGCGTCGCGGAGGGTTTTAATAGAGAGGAGATTAGTAAAGTCCCGGGAACAGGGCATGGAGGTGTCCCCTGGGAGTGGAAGGAAGGCTGGGGGATCGTATTAGCGGTAGGGTTAGAGAGATTCCCTGTTGTAGATGGAAAAGGAAGAAGGTGCATGGGAGGGAGGGTGGGTGGGGGTACCCTGTGGAGAGGTAGAGTAGGAGGAGGCCAGAGAGGACTGGGAGGACGCGAAATACAGGAAACCTAAAAGGAACCGGGCTAGAGGGCTTGGGCAGGGGGTGTCATAGAGGCCAAGGGGCTAGACAGGTCACGGAGGCGCTCAACTGGTTCATAGAGAGGACTTGAGAATGATAGAAAGTCCCAGGGATTTGGGGAGGAGACATGGGAACAAGGGAGACTCTCTGGGACCTTGGTGAGGCATAAAGGGGCTCCTGAGTGGAGGATTGCTTCGGAGACGTAGCGGGCAATGGAGAAGGGGCTCGAGGGGTTACTGAGGGGAGCATGGAGGAGGAGTGCTGCAGATGGAGAGTCCTGGAAAGAAGAGGTCATTATAATGTGGGGACTTGGGGGAAGTGCCAGAAGGGAGAGAGCTCAGATCTCAAAGAAGGGGCCTGAGGGGCCTTAGAAATCCATGGGGAAGAGATCTGGACAGCTGGGGGGCCTGGGGGGAAGCCTGGTTCCAGAGGGGTCATGGGTCAGGGAGCAGGATGGCCCTGAATCTGGAGCCTTCTCCCCTCTGACCACATCAACATGGGGACAGCCGTCACCAGCAGGAAGAATGGTCGTGACTATGGGAGGCCTGGCGCCAAGTCAGCTCCTAGCTCTTAGGAGCGGGTGTTGGTGTTTGGAGCTGCCAAGAGCTTCAGAGGCTGTATCCGCACAGGCTCCAGGGTCAGCCAGGCTTGGGTTCGAGTTTGAGTGCTCCCGTCCCCTTGTCTTGTGACCTTGAATGAGGGACTTCACCTCTCGGTTTCCTCTTCTGTCAGGAGGGACTGCCGATGGCCTTTTCCTGATGGGGTTGTGATGATAACTGTATGTGAGTGAGGCGTTTCACACATTCCAGGCACTAGATGTCTTGGCTCCTGTTTTTGTTGTTTGGCCGAATCTGAGAAGCGGCCTCTGCAAGTGCCCAGTGATGATTTTAGAATTTAGCAGGTATGGGATGATCTGGCACATAGTAGGTGCTCAGCGAGTAAGAAGGGTGGAAACTTGGGTATCAAGTGGCAGAGGGAGGTTATGTTTGTTAGGAAAGAGGTGGAGCATTGAGGGGTTGTGGGTTGGGGGGGGCAGCTGTTAGAAGCAGGTGTGCGTTGCCTCTGACACCTACCTTATGACCCTTGGCAAGTCATTCAACCTCTTGAAGGCTCCGTTTTCTTATCAGCTGACTCCATCTTGCCTCTGAAGATTCATTCATTTGTTCTCACTTGACAAATGCTTTTTGATCACTCCAATGTGCCAAACACTTCCAGGGACGAGGGCTACCACAGTGAACAGAAATTCCTGCCCCTTGGAGCACTCGTGCTGGGAAAGAGATTAAAATATAAACACAGAGAACTGCAGACGATGACTAGTGCCGTGAAGAAAAATAAGGACGGGAAGAGGGGGAGGGTAACAGGATTGAGAAGGGGCAGGCAGTACAGATTTTGGAGGCAAGAGAGGTCCAGGCAGCGGAATGGTGTGTTCAAAGATCCTAAGGTTGTAGCACACTTGGTGAGGGTTCAGATAAGAGCGAGGGGGCTTGTGTGGTTGGAGCCAAGAGAAGGAGGGAGGGAGAGGTGGGAGATAAGGGCAGAGAGGGAACAGGGAGCGGGTAGGGCTTTGTGGGCCATGGGGAGCACCTTGGGCTTTCTCTGAAGCGAGGGTGGTGGGAACGTTTTGAGCATGGGAGGGCTGGGAGCTGATTGATGTTTTAAAATAGTTCCTCTGGCTGCTGGATAGAGAATAGACCCAAGGAGGTAGGAATGGAAGCAGGGAAAGAATTAGGGGGCTGTTGCAGGCGTCCCTGCTCAAGATGGTGATTTACTCGACTGGGTTGGGAAGGAAACCGTGAGAAGTGTTTGGATTAGAGATAGATCTTGGTGGATCTACACAGGGATTGGATGGTGGGGGTGGGGAAGGAAAGAGAAAACAAGTGGGTGTCACCGCTGGACCCCAGAGGGAAGCCAGAGGATGGAGGAGAGACTCCAACTTGGGGGCAGTGGAGACTGTTTAGCCAAAAGAATCAGGACTGGAGAATCAGGGTGCCCCTCGTCCTTGGCTTTCTCATTGAGTGTATGTTGAATGGCTGGTATGTTTCAGACCTTATCATGGGTGCTGGGAACACAGTGGTAGATAGGACAGACTTGTCTGTACCCCCATGAACCTCCCAGCCCTAGAGGGAGACAGGAACTGCATAAAAATTGCAGCTGTCCATCTCCCAAACACTTGTATATGGATGTTCATACAGCATCATCGATGACCGATAGCCAGAGAGCGCAAACAAACCCAGATGTCCATCAGCAGATGGATGGAAAAACACGATGTGGATACCCACACAACAGAATATTATTCAGCCGTCAAAAAGAATGAAGTACTGTAGAGGCTACAACATGGATGAACCTTGAAAAACATCATTTTAAGGGAAAGAAGCCAGACATAAAAGGCTACATATTGTAGGATTCCATTATAAGAAATGTGCAGAAGAAGCAAATCCAGAGAATCAAAGTAGTTGAGCGACTGCCTAGGGCCTAGGGGGTGATGGAATGTGGAGTGGCTTCTAATGAGAACAGGGTTTCTTTAGGGGGTAATGAGAATGTTTTGGAGTTAGATGGTGGTGATAGATGGACAGCACTGTGGATCTACTAACCTGAAATGGCTCTGCCAAGTGGTGGGCTGTGTGCTGTGTGAATTGTATCTCAATTTTTCTTTAACTGAAGTACTATTGATATACAATCTTGTGTTAGTTTCAGATGTACAGCAAAGTGATTCAGTTATCCATATATATATTTTGTTCACATATTCTCTTCCACTGTGGTTGAATATAGTTCCCTGTACTATACAGCAAGTCCTTTTATTTCACGTATGCCTCTGTCTGATGATCCATTAAATTTATTTTTTTTATGTAACATAAAGTCAGATCTAAATATATTACAAAGCATTCAGGGAGGTGTATCTTGTTGCCCCTCAGAAAGTCATGTGAAATTTACTTTCAGAATTGATATCAACTTGTTTACAAGCCCTATCCTGGCTCCCTTCTTGTTCTCATCAAAAATTTTATATTTATTATATTTATTTATTTGGTTGCACTGGGTCTTGGTTGCAGCATGTGGAATCTAGTTCCCCAAACAGGGATTGAACCCAGGCCCTTTGCATTGGGAGCTTGGAGTTTTAGCCACTAGACCACCATGGAAGTCCCCCAGTTTTTTGTTTTTTTTTTAAGTGGGGTAAAAAAAGCTTGTAGCTGTCCTAAGTCCAGTGAGGGAGAGGGCCATCGTGTTGGGAGAACAGGAGCTGTCTTATTGCATTGCCCAGACAATGTGGAGGAGTTAGCCAGGCCAGAGGAAGGAGAGGCGAGCTCTGAAGGCAGAGGGACAGCACGTGCAAAGGTCCTGAGGCCCTGTGGAGACTCTGCGCTAAGGCCTGTGTGGCTGGTGCAGAGAGGGATGTGATCTGACCTTGGGAAGGTGGGCAGAGGCCAGGATAGTGTTTGTCCTGAGAGCACTAGAGAGGGTTTCAAGCCCGAGTGAGGGGAAGAGTAGGGTCAGGGGGCAGGTGGAGGACAGGAGGAGAGTGGAGTCCTCCTACTGGAGGCTTGGCACAGTGGAGCTGGGGAGAGGATCTAGAAGGGGATGAAGGCAGGCTTTGAGGAGAAGAGCCAGGAAGGGCAAATTCTGCAGATAAGAAAGGGAGGGGTGAGGCCAGGCCCAGCCTGAAGGCGTGGTCCTGTCTTGTCTGGAGGGGGAGTCTGGCCTCCAGACACTTATCTGCTGGGAGCTCCCTGAGGCAGGGGCTGGGTTCCCTGTCTCTAGGGCCCCAGCCCTCCCCAAGCCTGAGGAGAGTGCAGGCCAAGCTCTCCATGGGGGGCACATTTCACAACAAACTGTGATCCATCCTATTTGTGACAGTCGTTCCCAAACCCTGGAACACAGGCCCCGGTCTGATTGCTCCCTGGGTCCCCAGTTCCACCTTCTTCAGGGCCTGGCCCATGGGAGCCCTTTTGAGGTATTTGCTGATTGAATGAATGAATGAACGAATCTATCTTTGTGAGCACTGATTGAGCGCCAGACGCTCTTCTAAGTAATGAGACCACAGTGGTGAGCAGAAGTCCCCTCCCTGTGGTGCTCCATTCTAGTGGGGAGATGGACCAACCCACAGGTAAATATACAGTGTTCAGAGTGCTGGGAAAAAATAAAGCGAGGAAGGGGTGTAGGGACGAGGTCAGGGGTGGTGCTCTGGTATTGGCTGGTCAGAATCTCTCTCTGAGAAGGTGAGCTTGGAGCCAAATTTGGTGGGTGAATTGGCCCATAGAAATCTGGAAAAGACATTCTTGGTTGCACAGACAGCTTGTGCAAAGGCCCTGAGGCAGGACTGTGCTTGAGGAATAGGAATGTGGGGAGAGGGTGGGAGCTGTGGTCAGAGAAGGAACTAGTGGATCCAGTAAGAACTTTGCCTTTACACTGGGCCAGATGGGAGCCAGGGAGAGATTCAGAACGGTGAAGGAATAGGATTTGACTCAGCAGAAGGAATGAGTCCCACTTTGGTGGTGCTCCAGCATCAGTGTGTTAAAGGAACTGGCTTGATGCCGGCAACAGACAGATCCAGGCCTGAGCCCCCTTTCTCCCTCTCGCTGTGTTTCTTGTGACCTCGGTCCACAATCACATTCAGCACCTCCCTTGTGTCAGGACAAGGGGCTTCCCAGATGGTGCCAGTGGTAAAGAACCTGCCTGCCAAGGCAGGAGATGCAAGAGACGTGGGTTCAATCCCTGGGTCAGGAAGATCCCCTGGGGGAGGGCATGGGAACCCACTCCAGTATTCTTGCCTGGAGAATCCCATGGACGGGAAGCCTGGCGGGCTACAGTCCGTGGGGTTGCAAAGAGTCGGACACGACTGTAGCGACTGAGCGCTGTGTCAGGACTGCCCTGGCCCCCACCCCTGCCCTTGGGGAACCAGTGTTCCCAGGCAGAGGCCCAGGGTTTACAGAGCAGCACATGCCCCCTCATGTATTGGGAAGCAGTTCAGGAGGTCTTTGCAGCTGAGCTCAAGCCGGGGAATGACAAGGTGTGACTTGGTTGCTCAAGGAGAAAATTCTCTCTAGGGGAAGTTGAGGACTTTGATAACATCCAACCCGGGGCTTTCATGTGGCAATCCACATATGTACATTTTTTTTATGTTGTTCAGTCCATGGGGTCGCAAAGAGTCCCACACAACTGAGCGACTGAACCGACTGACTGAACTGAGTCAGTGATGCTATCTAACCATCTCATCCTCTGCCCCCTACTTCTCCTTTTGCCTTCAATCTTGCCTAGCATCAGAGTCTTTTCCAATGAGTCGGAAATTAACTATACCTCAGTTTTTTAATTGAATTTATACACACACACACACACACACACACATATCCTTTTTAAGGTTCTTTTCCATTTTAGGATATTATGAGATTTTGAGTATAGTTCCCTGTGGTATACAGTAGGTTCTTCTTTATCTCTTATGTATAGTAGTGTGTATATGTTAATTCCAAACTCCTAATTTATCCCTCCCAACTTCCCAGCTATCCCCTTTGGTAACCTTAAATTTGTTTTTTATGTCTATGAGTCTGTTTTTGTTCCATAAAGAAGTTCATTTGTATCATTTTTTTAGATTCCACAGATAAGTGATATCATCTGATACTTGCCTCCCTCACATATCTGTTACTTCACTTAATATGACAATCTCGAGGTCCCTCCACATACAGACATTTAAATTTTCCAGGAGTCACATGAAAAAAGTAAAACCGGGGAAATTAACTTTAACATGTTTTATTTCCTTTACCCCGGGATGGCCCAAATATTATCTGAATGTGTAATCGATATTTTTTCAATGATTAATGAGACAGTTTATGTTCCTTTCTCCACTCGGAAGCTCCATTTTCATTGGAAATAACTTGCTGTCTGAATAGTTCATAAAACTTGTAGTTAAAAAGAAGCTTCACAAGAGAGTCCAAGTCGTTCCAAACATACTTTTCTGGTAACTGAGTGGAGGATCAGTTTTTAATTTTTAGCTTGTTACAAGTCAATTAGGAATCCAGTCCCTCAGAGGCACCAGCGTATTTGGAGCGCCCAGCGGCCGCGTGTGGCCAGTGGCTCCCCTAGTGGACGCAGCAGGAACAGCATGTTGTGAACCTCACAGGGATCCAGTGTCAACAAGTCTCATCTCCCAGAACCCTCTTGGAGGACTCCGGGCTGTCCGGACTTGTGTGGGAGACAGCAGGGCGCATCCTAGTAGAGAGAAACATTTGTTCCTTTGTGCTGTAAACAGCAGTTGTCTGGAAGGCACTGAAGGGCCTGGCAGTGAGGCGCCGGACAGTGCCTGGGTTACCTGACTGATGTGAGAGCGCGACAGTCCCTTCACGGCAGTCAGGGTTGGCGAGGGTCCCTTTGATGGCAGCGACAGGCGCACCCCAATGCCCCCGGCTACCATGTTCAGGGAAGCTGCAGCTCCCCCAGCCAGGAGTCCCCTGGTACATCTGGAGTGTTCAGCAGTCACCTGCCCTGGCCTGTAGCTAGACGGTGGCCTCGTTCCCTCCTGCACGGCCCTCACGGGAACAGCTGCGGGCAGAAGAGGCCCCTGCCCTCCCATGTCTCCCCAGCACCCACAGGGAGCCCCACAGTCTACCCCCACCTGCTGTGCTAGCCCCCGGGTTTTCACACAAGCTGACCTTCGTACCCCAAGCACACCTCCCCTTATTTCTGCTTGGTGCATTTCAGCCTTGTCCATTGAGCCTCAAATCCCAGGAGTGGGATTCCCTGGCAGTCCAGTGGTTAGGGCTCCATGCTTCCCCTGCAGGGGGCACGGGTTCGATCCCTCATCAGGGAGATAAGATCCTGCATGCTCTGCTGTGCGGCCACCAAAAAAAAAAAAAAAAAAAGTATCCCAGGAGCTGGATACTGGGAAGCTTTCTTCCTCCCATATGATTCTAGGCTCCCAGCCCTCACTGTGTTTGCCTCTGTCAAAGTTTTCCACGTTATCTCTATCAGCCTCTCCTCCAATCAGGGAGCATCCCCAGGGCAGAGCAGGTATGACATCCCTGAGCCTGACCCAGGGAATGTTTGAGGATAAAGGAATCTTTTTAAAAAACATCCTGAAGTGCTTACATGCCTCCTGTGACAGGGAGCTCACCTTCTGTTGCAGGCTGGTCCTGAGTGATGAAAAATTTCTTCCGGCAGCCCAGTTCTGTCACAGCTGCCTTTCTCCCATGCGTTACCCTCAGCAGCACCCAGGTGCTGTCTCTGGGCACCTGGGCACTCGATATTTGCCAAAATGCACCAAGCAGAAATAAGGGGAGGGGGGCACTAGATATTTGCAGAGGTTATGTGCTCTACCAGAATGCCTTTCCTCAGGGCCAGAGAGCATTCTCTGATGGGAGATCTGATGCTTTGTAATTTCTGTGAATTCTTTTTTATAGGGAAGTATATTGGTGAGCCAGAAGACAATATCAAATAGATGTGGACAATTTAAAGACTTTTAAAAGTTTATTTTTAATTTTTACACGTAGCCGCCACTAGTATTTTTTATTAAAGGAGTGAAATGTCCAACTATAGCATAATTGAATAATTCACTCAGCTGACTATCACAAATTCTTTTTTTTTTTTTTTTATTTGGCTGCACTGGATCTTAGTTGTGGCCTGCAGGCTTTGGGGTGGGCTTAGTTGCTCTGCTGCATGTTGGTTCTTAGTTCCCTGACCAGAAATTGAACCCGTGTCATCTACATTGGAAGGTGGATTCTTAACCACTGGACCGTGGGTAAGTCCCTTAATGTTTATTTATTTGGCTGTGCTGGATCTTACTTGTAGCACATAGGAGCTTTAGTGAGGCCAGCAGGATCTAGTTCCCTGACCAGGTATAGAACCCAGTCCCTCTGTGTTGGGAGCGTGGAGTCTAAGCCACTGGACCACCAGGGAAGTCCCAAGGAATTCCTGAATATTCTTTAAATTTTCCGTATCTGTTTGACATTCTGTTCTATGTCATTGATACACTTAACTATAAAAACATGTTAATATATATTCCTATACAAAAATATTTATATATTCACTTACACATATATATAGTATATCTATAAAAAAGCTCACAGATCAGAAGTGATGAATTTTGATGAAAACAAAATTCATCAAAATCTGATGAATTTTCCCCAGCTGAACACAGCTGTGTAACTGGCCCCCAGATGCAGGAACAAACATCCCCAGCTCCCCAGCACCCCCTGCTCACTGCTCAGTCATCCAACACCCTCGGTTAGTTTTGTCTGCTTCTTGAAGCTTTTAATAGATGTGTAAGCAAAAGCCAGGGCTCTAGTGTCGGAAATGTAATTACCATTCAGATTTCCATTTACCTGTGGTAAAAGTTAGGCAGCCACCATGTGGTATGTGGTCCATTTATAAAAACTGGTTTTGTTTTTTTTTTCCTTTTCTGGTCCCTACAGAATAGCTTTAAGACAGCTCATTAGAGTGAGTGTTCCACGTTGGGAAGAATGAATGGAGCATGCGCACCATAGGCGAGGCCCCGCCCTGCGCGGGTGCCGTTCCGCCCCCGCCCCGCCCCAGGGGAGGCGCTGTCCTGACGCCCTGGCCACCCTCCCCTGGTCACTCAGCAGCGAGGCTTAATTCTCCCTGGTGAACTGCTTCTGAACTCGCCTCATCTTTCACGGCCCTCCTCAAATGTCCCCTCCTCTCGGCAGCCACCAGCAAGGCCCCAGGGCTGCCCCCATGACCTCCATCCACGCATACCTTGCTCAGGTGTGGGCAGGAGGTATGCAGCCTGCGCCCCACCAGGCCCGGAGGCCCTGGGGGAGGCTCAGGAGTGCCGGATCTCTGTAGTCCCAGGGGCCCGGCGAGGCCCCCATCAGCCTGCCCCGCAGGGCTCAGGAAACGTGTAATTAATAAATGAAGCATCAGATGGGCTCTGGGACCACACGGGCCGGTTCAGCCTTATCACGGAGATACTGGCCCTTCATCGCCTGGGTCCCAGAGACCCTCCTCCCTCCCTGAGGACGGAGCGGGTCACTGTACCTCTTCAGGCACTTTGAATTTTTTTCATATCGTCTTGTCTTTCCTGAGCTCAGCCACTCAGTAAGCCTGTGAAACGTGGAGTCATTACTAGAAAAGTGACCCACGCTCGCCCTCAGGTGGTTCTCAGTGTGGTCTGGGGACGGGGCAGACCCAGACACCACAGCAGCGCTGGCCCGGGCAGTGTGGGGAGCCCGGGGAAAGCCTGAGAGCAGTCCTACCCAGAGTGTGAGCCGCATGAGTGGTTTTCAACTTCCTCAGGAGCCACATTTTTGTTAAAAAGCAGAAAGGAATGGGCCAAATTAATTTTAATGTATTTATGTAACTTGATACACTCTTGTTCAGGCGCTCAGTCGTGTCCGACTCTTTACAGGCCCATGGACTGCAGCATGCCAGGCTTCTTTGTCCTCCACTGTCTCCTGGAATTTGCTGAAATTCTCGTCGGGTCTGTGATGCCATCCAACCATCTCTTCCACTGTCACCCCCTTCTACTGCCCTCAGTCTTTCCCAGCAACAGTCTTTTCCAGTGAGTCAGCTCATCACATCAAGTGCCCAGAGTATTGGAACTTCAGTTTCAGCATCAGTCCCTCCAATGAATATTCAGGATTGATTTCCTTTAGGATTGACTGCTTTGATCTCTGTGCTGTCCATGGGACTCTCAAGAGTCTTCTCCAGCACCACAATTTGAAAGCATCAATTCCACATGTAATCAGTATTTAGACTTTTTTTTTTTTTTCATTTAAAACCACCCTAATGGCAGAACGTGAAGAGGAACTAAAGACCCTCTTGATGAAGGTGAAAGAGGAGAGTGAAAAAACTGGCTTAAAAATCAACATTCAAAAAACTAAGATCATGGTGTCCAGTCACATCACTTCATGGCAAATAGATGGGGAAAAAATGGAAGCAGTGGCAGATTTTTTCTTGGGCTCCACAATCACTGCAGACAGTGATTGTAGCCATGAAATTAAAAGACACTTGCTCTTTGAAAGAAAAGCTATGGCAAAACTAAATATCAGTATTAAAAAGCAGAGACATCACTTAACTGACAAAAGCTGGTCTAGTCGAAGCTGTGGTTTTTCCAATAGTCATGTATGGATGTGAGAGTTGGACCATAAAGAAGGTTGAGCTCCGAAGAATTGATGATTTTGAATTGTGCTGCTGGAGAAGACTTGAGAAGAGCCCCTTGGACTGCAAGGAGATCAAACCAGTCAATCCTCAAGGAAATCAACCCTGAATATTACTTGGAAGGATTGATGCTGAAGCTGAAGCACCAGTACTTTGGCCACCTGATGCGAAGAGCCGACTCATTAGAAAAGACCCTGATATTGGGAAAGATTGAGGGCAGGAGGAGAAGGGGACGGCAGAGGATGAGATGGTTGGATGGCATCACTGACTCAATGGACATGAGTGTGAGCAAACTTCCGGAGATAGTGAAGGACAGGGGAGCCTGGTGTGCTGAAGTCCATGGGGTTGTAAAGAGTCGGATACAACTTAGCAACTGAACAACAACCAATAATTAATATTTTAAACTTTGTAATGAGATAGTTTACATTCCTCCCCCCCACACACACTGAGTCTTCTAAATGTGTCTTTGTCACTCATTTCATTTGAGAACAGGCACCTTTCAGGTGCTCAAGAGCTGCCTGGCTGACAGCTGCCATATTTGACAAGGCAGCTCTAGCATCTGCTTAGAACTGATCAGGAGGTGCTAATCAAAGGGGGCTTCCTGAAGGAGTTGATAGCTGAAGTGGGGCTTATGGGAGCTTCCCTGGAAGTTGGGAGTAGTTGGTGAGGCAGGATTTCTAAAGAGAAGGAGAGGACATACTCTTAAGTGCTCATTCATTCATTCATCTTAACCTCCTAGTTGCCTGGGCGCAAGCCATGGGTCGGAGCAGTCTCCACCCTTCAGATGACTAGCCATTTATTTTTATTATTTATAATATTTATTTTTATTTGTTTGACTGTACCGGGTCTTAGTTGCAGCATGTGGGATCTAGTTCCCTGACCAGGGACCGAACCCAGGCCTCCTGCATTGGGAGTTTGGAGCCTTGACCACTAGACCACCAGGGAAGTCCCGACCAGACATCTATTAAGCACCTGCTGTATGCTGGGCACTGTTCTAGAAACTCCCTCATGATGGCTTGTAATGAAGGGGGAGCCAAGGTTTGACAGTAGAGAGAAATGGTTATGCAATGTGACATGTGCCAGGGAGGACCTTTTTTAAAATGAGGAAACCAAAGAATAAAGCACTGCCTTTAAAGAACTGGCCAGGAAAGGCCACGTGGAGGAGGTGACAAGAGCTGAGACCCAAATGACAAGAAGAGAATTGGACAGATGGGCATAGCAGGTGCAAAGGCCCTGGAGGTGGGAGGGCATGTGGAGTGGCCCTGGAACTGGCGGAGGCCTGCCAGGCCGGACACAGTGAGATGTGAGGGTGACCAGAGCTTGCTAGCCCCGGGGTAGAGTCCCCGCCCTGGGAGGCAGGGAGGCTGCTGCAGTGATCCAGGTGGGCGGGCATGGGGTCTGGACAAGATGGTCATGGTGGAGGTTGCCTGGGCTCGTGTTCTGAAGGTCGAACAAAGAGGATGTGGCGACGAGTGAGGGGGTGAGGACACCTAGGTTTCTCTGCTCGGAGGAGCTGAGTGAGCGGTGAAGCCTGTCAAGGGTGAGATGGTGAAGTCTGGCTCAAGTAGAACTGGGAAGCTGGAGGAGGGACACAGCCAGCGGTGAGGGCAGCCGAGACCGGGTCACCGTCCAGTCGGATCGTGGTCCGATGGGGACTCCCAGGCATCAAGGAGCACAGAGGCTCGCGGGGCCCGGGGAGGCCCTCTCGAGTCCGCCTCTGGGTGGATCTCGGCAGAAGAGTAGGGACGTTGCAGACAGACGTGTAGGGGGGAAGGAGGAAGTGGGTCTGTGGGCCAGGCTTCGGGGGTGGGATGGGGTATGGAGAGAACTGGCAGGTTGTGAGGAGGGACCAGGCGGCGGCAGGGGAGGGCAGTGTGGAGCTCAGGACGCAAGGCCTGGTGAGCGAGTACAGTTGGGACGCTGAGGGCAGAGGAGGTTTTCAGGGGGTGCGGAACTCAGCGGGGATGTGGGGTTGAGGGCCCTCGGGGCCACCCTGAGGGCAGCCGATTTCTTCACTCATTCATTCATCACACATTCTCTACCAGGGGCTTATTTCAGCTGGGGGCTGGTGCAGAGCCATGGATGCAATGGCAACAGGAGAAGGAAGAAGGGAGGGGGTCAGGGATCGCTCCAGAGTGTGTGCCAGGCTTTCCCCCTGGGTGGTAGGGACCCCTGAGCGCAGGTTCTTGGTTCCCTGAAGCTCCCATATAGAGATGGAGTCCCAGGCCTGACTTCAGCCTCCAGACCGGGACCCCAGCATAGAGAGGATCCGCCCTTCCACCTGGGAGGGTCCTGGTCCCGGAAAGTGAGGGCAGGCAGCTCCACTCTCGGGACCCTCCTCACCTGCCCTGCCTTCTCCTTCCCAGGTAAGAGCAAGGAGGCAGAGATTAAGAGAATCAACAAGGAACTGGCCAACATCCGCTCCAAGTTCAAGGGTAGGCTGGGAGCTCTTCTCCTGGGTCCTGTGGGAGGAGCGGACTGGGAGCTGGAATACCCAGGACTTGTAAGTATGATCCTTCCTCACTTTTGCCACCCTGTCCTCCTTCCTGTGACCCCAGGGGACAAAGCCTTGGACGGCTACAGCAAGAAAAAGTACGTGTGTAAACTGCTGTTCATCTTCCTGCTTGGCCATGACATTGACTTTGGGCACATGGAAGCCGTGAACCTGCTGAGCTCCAACAAGTACACGGAGAAGCAGATTGTGAGTCTGGGGAGGAGGGGCTGGGGGCTGGACCCCTGGGTCTGAGGGAGGAGGGGCTGGGGGCCTGGACCCCTGGGTCTGAGGGAGGAGGGGCTGGGGGCCTGGATCCTGGGTCTGAGGGAGGAGGGGCTGGGGGCCTGGACCCCTGGGTCTGAGTTGGGAGGGGTTGGGGGCCTGGACCCCTGGGTCTGAGGGAGGAGGGGCTGGGGCCTGGATCCTGGGTCTGAGGGAGGAGGGCCTGGGGGCCTGGACCCCTGGGTCTGAGGGAGGAGGGGCTAGGGGTGTGGACTCTGGGTCAGTTAGCCACAAGGCCCCAAGCCCCCCACCTCCTTCGCGCCACCTAGGGTTACCTGTTCATCTCGGTGCTGGTGAACTCCAACTCTGAGCTGATCCGGCTCATCAACAACGCCATCAAGAACGACCTGGCCAGCCGCAACCCCACCTTCATGTGCCTGGCCCTGCACTGCATCGCCAACGTGGGCAGCCGCGAGATGGGCGAGGCCTTTGCCGCTGACATCCCTCGCATCTTGGTGGCCGGGTGAGGCACTGGGGACCCAGCTGGTGGGGTGGGCTAGACAAGACCCAGCCCAGTTTGAGGGTCAGAGAGGCAGTGTCACCTGCCCGAGGTCTCCCAGCCGGGACGTGGGGATTACGCTGGGCGTGGTGACAGCCCCATGGGTGTCTCCTGTCATCTCACCAATCGGACTCGGCCCTGTAAGGCAGCTCCCCAACAAAGCCAGTGGGATGTCTGTCTAATGGACCTTTTTTTTTTTCATATTTATAAATTATTGTTTATGTACCATAAGAAAAAATAAGGTCAAAAGTACAGTTAAAAAAAGTGGAAATTTGTCACTATTTATTAATAACTTACTATTCTTGGTAAGAACTAGAAAAATGTTTTGTCCCAAATAAGAGGCAATTGAAAGGCCTGTAGAGTTTCTTAGGCATTTTCCTTTGACTCTCATACAACCTTGGTTACCATATGGTATAAGATAAACCAATACAAAGGGAGTGAAATAACCTTTTTATAAAAATAATAGGAAGCACAGATCTAGTAATGAGAAACACTGGAAATAAATATAACGATAGTGTTAGTTGCTCAGTCATGTGTGACTCTTTCCGACCCTGTGGACTGTAGCCCGCCAGGCTCCTCTGTCCATGGAATTTCCCAGCAAGGATACTGGAGTAGGTAGCCATCCTGCAAAATGAATTAAATGATTTTTTGCTCACAGGAATGAAGGGGCTATCACTAAATGTGATAAAACTTGCAAAATTTCTGATTGACCTTTAACATCTGGTGAAGAAGAGGCAATGACCTTAAATCATGTCGGTGACAGCCTTCCAGAACTTTTGCCCCTTCTCCATTCATTCATTTAGCAATCATCTATTGAACATCTATGTGTGAGGCGCCGTGCTCTTTGCTGGGGACGTAGCCATGACCAGAGGCAGACACGGTCATCATCTTCCCAGTGTTCACGGTCCAGAGGTGGGGGATAAACATTGATTGAATAATTGCAGGATGAAACATATTACTTTCTCTCAGAACCCTGCTGTGGGACACAGGAGCCTAAGGGCGTTTAGTGGGAGCATCTGAACTAGGCTGTGGGTCGGAGGGCTGCTCAGAGGAAGTGGCATTAGGTTGAGACCTGGGTGAGGAGGAGGAGTTGGCTGTGAAAAAGGGAAAGGCATGAAGGGCAGTGATCAGCCTGTGATCTTTCTGAATCAGGAGGGCATTGAGCAACTGTTTCTTGAGCACCTGCAAAGTCCCTGGCTCTGTTCTGGGCGTTGGGAGGCAGGAGGGAGCTGGGGGAACAGTTGTCCCCACCCTCAGGGAGCTGGCATCTGAGAGGGGCTCCAAAGAGCAAACGCATAGGCAGAGAAGTGAGTTGAGTTCAGACAGGGACAGCTACAGTGAAGAAAACAAAACAGGTGGCAGCGTGGGGGGCTGGCTACTTAAATCAGACTCATCAAGGAGGGTGTCTGCATGGAGGTGCCGTGTAATTGGAGACTGGAATGATGAGGAGAAGACAGTCAATCAGAAATATCGGAGAAAGTGTTCCAAGCAAAAGGAGCAGTAAGTGGAAAGACCCTGGGATAGGCATGAGCTTTGTATTGGGTTGGCCAAAAAGTTTGCTTGAGTTTTTCCATAGTGGTGTTTGGATTTTCTTCTGATCAAAATGGGAAGCAATTGGTGTGTTTTGAGCAGGTAAAACTGTTGGTGTTTTGAGCTGGATTTTGCTTGGGGCATTTGCTGAACTGGGTGAAGCAGGGTATTGGTTTTGGGGCCCTGCAGCCTCTGGGAATAGAAGACAAAGCTTGTTCAAGCAGAGGCTCCAGAGGCCACACTTCAAAGTGAGGGTGACCTAGAAATAAATCCCCTTAGGGACTATAGGCAGAGTTACCCCTTTCAAGTCTTGGCATGGAACAGGCCACAACTCTGGTTTTCAGCCTGATTTTCCCTTTCTTGGGTGATCCATAGATCCGTAAGTCAAGTTTAGTTTAAAGAGATACATACTGCTAGTTCCCTACCCACCTGCTAGTGCCTGACAGACGCAAACAAGTCTTTTCTGGAGAAAGCCACCTTCACCACAAGCCTCTATGATTTTCCTAGATGAAGCTCCAGGTTATATGAGAAGCTCACAGTCGAAAATCACTAAATGCAGGCTGCAAGGCACCATGAAGGAGAGCCAGCAAAAAGAAAACAGAAAATAACAGTTGAATTGGAGTTTTCAAGGAATTCTGTGGTGGTCCAGTGGCTAGGACTCAGCATTGTCACTGCCAAGGGCCCAGGTTCAATCCCTGGTCGGGGAACTAAGATCTCACAAGCCACGTGATACAGCCAAAAATAGAACTGGGAGTTTTCATAAAGAAAATAAATGGTTTAGTTTAGCAGCAGAGTAGACAGAACCAAAGCAAGGATTGTAAATAGAGACATGTTAATCAGAATGCAGCCCAGAGAAGCAAAGAGATGGAAAAATTTAAGAGAGGCTAGGACGCGAGAGGGGAGAAGGGGATTCAAGCTTGCGCCGAGGCCCCTGGCCTGCCGGGCCTCCGTGGTTGGTCTCGCCCTTTGAGAGCTTCCTCACACCGCAAGCGACTTTTGGGTGTTGTTGCCCCTGGGGTGTCGGGGGTTGAAAAAAAAAAAGAGAGAGGCTAGGAGTCAAGGGAGATAAAGTCTAACAACACCATTCAGAGTTCTAGAAGGAGAAAAGGAAGAGAATCGTAACAGAGGCAGTGTTTGAACAGAGGATAGCTAAGAATATACAAGAATCAGTGAAAGCTTGATCCTAAGTTTCAGATAGCCTAGAGACTGTAGGGGGCGCCAAGCCTCCTCCCAGCTCCTCCCACACACAGGCCCACCTGCCTCCGGGCCTCCACAGGCTCTTCACTCTGCCGGGAACATCTGTGTAGATTTTTAGTGTTTTCTCTCGGTTTTCTGTTCACCTGGTGCCGCATCAGTGAGGCTTTCGTCCTAAACACCGTCCCCAGAGCTCCTGCGCCGGCCCTGGAGGAGGCTACTGAACCCCGACGGCGTCTGTTGTAGAGTGGGGCTGCCCTGGCAAGAACATAAGTTCTCTGAGGACACTCTTTGGACCAATTTGTCCACCACTCTGTCCAGTATTCTTGCCTGGAAAATCCCACGGACAGAGGAGTCTGGTGGGCTACAGTGCATAGGGTTGCAAAGAGTCAGACACGACTGAGCTGCTGAGCACGCACATGCAGTCCGCAGTGCCGCCGGGTGCCCAGTGCCTAGGCGGTGCTCAGAGGAGCAGACGGCAGCTAAGTGAAGGTGCAGAGCCACGCCTGCCCTGCCTGTAACCCCATGAGGTTACTGGGATGCAACCCATTTTGCAGAGGAAGAATTGGGGGCCCGGTGGGCCGTGAGGGCAGCACCAGATGGGTTCCTGGGTCCACCAGGCTCTTGCCGCCTCTCGCTGGACACCCTTCCTGGGAGGAGTGAGAGAGGAGGAGGGCGGTGTGCAGGGCTGGGGCCGCACTGACCCCCACCCCCACCCCACTCTGTGTCCCCACAGGGACAGCATGGACAGCGTGAAGCAGAGCGCGGCCCTGTGCCTGCTGCGGCTCTACAAGGCCTCGCCCGACCTGGTGCCCATGGGCGAGTGGACGGCCCGCGTGGTGCACCTGCTCAACGACCAGCACATGGTGAGGCCCCTGCCCCCAAGACCCAGCCCACCCTGGGCATGCCCCGAATGCCGGAGGCCCCCTGCCTCTGTCCCCAACACCCACCTGGCCACTCAGGGATCCTGTCCAGTGTCCCCAACATCCATCACTCACCCCACCCCTCAGAAAAAATCCAGCCTCTGTTTCTGACACCCAGAGTTTCCCCCACGTCCCAGTGCCTGCCCAGCCAGCGTAGAGACTCGGACCTCTGTCCCCTCCCCTGATGCCCCAGTCCCCCGAGGGCCCTGACCTGCCTCTCTCCTGCCCCCGCAGGGCGTGGTCACAGCTGCTGTCAGCCTCATCACCTGTCTCTGCAAGAAGAACCCGGATGACTTCAAGACGTGTGTCTCTCTGGCTGTGTCTCGCCTGAGCCGGGTAGGTGTGGTGTCCACGCCGACTGCAGGAAGGTGACCCTGGTGTGCCTGTTCCCTGGGCACCCCTCTGGTCCCCCTCACGCTCCCTGAGAGACCATCCAGCCCAGCGGTTAAGAAGGCAGGCTCAGAGCTGAGTTCATCCCTGCTTGGCCACTTCCTGGCTATGGGGCCCTAGGCAAGTGGCATCACCTCTCTGGGCCTCGTTGGCCTCATCTGCTTGAAGGGGGTGATTCCAGGTGCCTGTCTCACAGCATAGCTGCTGTGAGTTAACCTGGATAGCATGTGAGAGCAGCGCCCAGGGCACTGGGAGCTCCCAGCAAGGGAGGTTGCTCTCCTGCCTCCCTCCCTCTTGAGCCCTCTTGTTTCCTCCTGCTGCTTCTCCTACTTTTCCTTCTCATGCATCTTTCTTTCCCTCCTGGGCATATGCCCCGAGGCTGCTTCTTTGGTCAGCTCTGTGTGGGCTGACACTGAAGACACAGATGAGTGAGACCCAAGCCTGCCTTCAGGGGCTTCCTCTTCTGTTTGGAGGAGGGATGCATTGCAGGACAGGCCATCTCAGGCACAGATTATCATACAAGGGACAGTATGTGTGGTCATGGAGATAGCAAGGACGTTGTAGGCCCCCAAAGAAGGCACTCTACCCAGCCTAGAAGTCCAGGAAGGCTTCCTGGTGGAGGTGATCCTTACCTGAGTTGAAACTTGGAGTGAATAGAAACATTTCCTGAGCAGGTAAAGAGAGGCCTGGGTTTTCAATCAAAGAAAACAAAACATTAGCTCATTCGTTCAACCATGTTTTTCATTCATTCACCACACATTCGGATACTCCGTGGGCCACGCTTGGTAGGAGAGCCACAGACAGTGGAGGGGGGGCAACTACTGTCATGAAGGGGGCTCAGAGCAGGATGAGGCTTGCTTCCTGGAGAAGGGGTTTTCACGGTTGCATAGGAGTTTGCCGTGAGGACAATAAAGTCACAGGCTCTTTCACTAATTCCCCCACCCTTCGCTGAGCCCTTCTCTTATCTGACTGTGTAGTAGGCCCAGGGACCCAGGAAAGGGTCAGACTCAGTTCCTGCTCCTGAGGAGCTTCCAGTGTTGGGGGAGAGCCACACAGGAGCGGACTGCCCTCCTTCCAGGGGCCTCCCGTCTCTTCTGATAGGCGTGGGTTTTCCTGTCTCTGGGTCCCCGTTCAGGCAGTTTCCTCTCTGTGGAAGAGCCGGCCCATCCTCTCCATCTCAGAAAGCACCTTCGTCCTTGAGGCCTCGGCCCCCAGACACTGAGCGGGATGCGCAGCTGGCGCTGTCCTCGTCCACGCCCTCTGCCCTGGATGGCATCTTTAACATCTTATGGAAAAACCCCAGTGAACTTTTTGGCCAACCCAATGTTTAAGTCAGTAGACTCAGTAAAGAAGGTGCCTTCACCCATGTGCCTGCTCTAGGGAGCTGGTAAGGTTCAGCTGCTAGTGGAGGCGGCCCAGGGTGTTGTGAGGTGCCGAGCTGGCATCAGGAGTTCACAGAAGGGGATCAGATTGGCCAACATTCCCTGCCCACCTATCACCAGCTTTACTTGGAAAGATCGACCAGTCCTAGCTTGGGCTTAGATCCACCCGGTCACACTCTGTGTCCCCGAGGCTTCCTCACCACCCTCCCTGAGCCTCCAGTTTCTGCTCCATAAAGGTTCACGCTGTGACAGCTGCCCCTCCCCGTTCCCCTGCCTCTGCCCACCCTTCTCTGCCCCCAGATCGTCTCCTCGGCCTCCACTGACCTCCAGGACTACACCTACTACTTCGTGCCGGCACCCTGGCTTTCTGTGAAGCTCCTGCGGCTGCTGCAGTGCTACCCGCCACCAGGTACCAACAAGCCCGCGTGGGCTGGGGCCTGGGGTCCCCCGACTCCAAGGCTGGCCAGGGGGCAGGGCGCCAGGGGTCTGTGTCGATTTCCCGGAGGCTGGCCTGGTGCCTCCAGCCCCTGATCCGAGGCCGCAGTGGGGGCAGTGCCGAGCCCACAGCCCACTCAGGCTCTGGGACCAGTATGTTGTTGAGGCAGTGAGGGGCCGGGGTGGGGGGGGGGGACCTTCAGCAGGGAGTGCTCTCCCCAGCACAGGGAACGGACAGATCGCTGTTGATTCCCCTGCCGTGGCCCAGGGGCCCTCTAAGGCAAGACTCACGCCCCCGCCTGAAACGTCGGGGCTCTGTTACCTCTCTTACAGATGAGGAGACCGAGGCTTGGAGAGGGGGGCCTTGCCCAAGGCCACCCAGCACATCAAGGGGTAACTCCAAGCTGGGTGGTAGGAGTCAGCGTAGCTCTGTTAGGGTTTTCATGCCCTCAGTGCTCGTGGTCATGAGCGCTGGTGTGGACGAAGGACCTGCAGTGAGCAGGTGCTGTGCCAGGGTGTCCAGCCGCCTCCTGCAGAGCTGGTGGGGGGCAGCTGTCTCAGAAACGGAGGCTTGGAGATGAGGCATCTTTCCAGGCCCTCAGTTCAGTTCAGTTCAGTCACTCAGTCGTGTCCGACTCTTTCCGACCCCATGAGCTGCAGCACGCCAGGCCTCCCTGTCCATCACCAACCCCCGGAGTTTACTCAAACTCATGTCCATTGAGTCAGTGATGCCATCCAACCATCTCATCTTCTGTCGTTCCCTTCTCCTCCTGCCTTCAATCTTTCCTAGCATCAGGGTCTTTTCAAATGAGTCAGCTCTTTGCATCAGGTGGCCAAAGTATTAGAGTTTCAGCTTCAACATCAGTCCTTCCAATGTACACCCAGGACTGATCTCCTTTAGGATGGACTGGTTGGATCTCCTTGCAGTCCAAGGGACTCTCAAGAGTCTTCTCCAACACCACAGTTCAAAAGCATCAGTTCTTCGGTGCTCAGCTCTCTTTATAGTCCAACTCTCACATCTGTCCATGACTACTGGAAAAACCATAGCCTTGACTAGACGGACCTTTGTTGGCAAAGTAATGTCTCTGATTTTTAATATGCTATCTAGGTTGGTCATAACTTTCCTTCCAAGGAGTAAGGATCTTTTAATTTCATGGCTGCAGTCACCATCTGCAGTGACTCCAGGCCCTGGGCAGCGACAAAGAGCAGAGCCTGACCACTGAGTCCGTGCACATAACCCCTTCCCTTTCATGTGGGCCGGGCTCCCCCAGAATGTCCCGATCCTCGGGTGTCTGACCTCACAGAGCAGCTTGAGGGACCCTGTGCTGAGGTGCTCAGCACATGGTAGGTGCTTGAGAAACAGTGCCCTTCGATTCAGCCAGGGTGCTGAGCACCTACTGGGGACGGTGGCTGGTGTGCGGCCCTGAATCTCCGCAGCCAGTCTGCACCCTGTAGCAGAGTGTACGTGACACCGAAGGCCCTTCTCAGCCTGGGAAACCAGGGATGAATTTTGTCGTGAGTCCCTGGGGAAGGCTCTCCCAGCTGAGCTTCTTTGCTCACCCCTTAAGAAAAGGTACAGCTAGAGCCCAGGCCCCGCCTCATAATTTTGGCGTGTGCCCAGAGCGGGCTTAAAAAATACAGTCCAGGACTGCAAATTAACTATGATTATGTCTTTGCCATTTTTTGCCCCACACCTGGAATAGTTGCGCCTCCCACTGCCTGTTTTGTAAACAATGGGAGAGTTTTGTGTTGCGGTGTGTCGAACATGCTGGTTTCGGCTGATAGCTCTCTGGGTCCTTTAGCTGGTTTTCTGTCTCGTGAATTTCCTGATAGATCTGGTGCCGCATTCTTTGCTGGAACATTTGCCAGCTGTTCTGTCCACTTGGGGTCACCTCACGGGCGAGGGAATGGCAGTTCTCCGGGTTTTGTGAGCTCCTGGTTGGCAACTGTCTCAGGTGCTCAGACCCCTCCTTGGGAAGGGCCGGGCTTGGGGGTGTCTCTAGGGAGGCTTACTGGCGCTGTCCTTGCTCTGTGAGACTCCTACAGGGCCTGGGTGCTGCAGCGGGGGAAAGGGAGGCTCCCACGGTGCCGCCTCTGGCCCATCAGAGTCAGCACAGAGCAGAGCAAGGGCCCAGGTCTGGTTTCCTGTCCTCCATCAGCCTCCCTGTGTGGCCTGGGGGCCCCAGCCTGAAGCTGCTGGGCCCTCCCTCTTCCTCTGGAGGATGGGGGCCATGGCGTGGGGGGCCCTGCCTGCAGGGAGCTCAACCCGGGGCGTGCCCTCTGTTTCCTCAGAGGACGCAGCCGTGAAGGGGCGGCTGGTGGAGTGCCTGGAGACCGTGCTCAACAAGGCCCAGGAGCCGCCCAAGTCCAAGAAGGTCCAGCACTCCAACGCCAAGAACGCCATCCTCTTCGAGACCATCAGCCTCATTATCCACTACGACAGGTGCCTGTGGGGGCCAGACTCCCAGGTCCTAGGGGACGGGGTCTGGGAATGTGACTTCGAGGTAGGAGGGCAGTGTGGTTGTGGGGTGTTGCCGTGACTCACAGGTGCTGGGCCCCTTCTGCGGGGCAGAATTCCTGGCTCTCCATATCTGGGCTGGACGGCCCAGGTGTCAGGTCCCCGGGCATGGTTGTGACTGGGACAGGGCAGGAACTCAGAGTGGGGTCCTGAGGGGGATGCAAGATGCGTCGGCTGGGGCCAGTCCTTCGTCTGCTCACATCAACTGTGTGTTCTCACCGCCCCCGCCCCCCATCTCTCCCTCTCTCACCGGCAGTGAGCCCAACCTCCTGGTTCGGGCCTGTAACCAGCTGGGCCAGTTCCTGCAGCACCGGGAGACCAACCTGCGCTACCTGGCCCTGGAGAGCATGTGCACGCTGGCCAGCTCCGAGTTCTCCCACGAGGCGGTCAAGACGCACATCGACACAGTCATCAACGCCCTCAAGGTGCGACCTCTGGGCGCCTGTCCTGGCCACACTGACCTGGCTTGTGGCTCCTCTGCTCCCTCGGAGCGACTCGGGGACCCAGCGGCCCTGGGTGACCAGGCCAGGTCAGAAGGGAGCCTAGAACATGCCCTACCTGCTCTCCTTCCTCAGACGGAGCGGGATGTCAGCGTGCGGCAGCGGGCAGCTGACCTCCTCTACGCCATGTGTGACCGGAGCAATGCCAAGCAGATCGTGTCAGAGATGCTGCGGTACCTGGAGACGGCCGACTACGCCATTCGTGAAGAGATCGTGAGTCCTGGGAGGGGCCGGGCACCCAGACTCCAGGGCCTGAGGGAGGAGGGGCCCTCCTCCAGGTGGGGACATGCTGAGCCCAGATGTGGCGAGTCCACACCCCAGTTCCCCTGCCTGGGACACACATGCACGCCCGACCTTCCCTCCGCTGGTAGGTCCTGAAGGTGGCCATCCTGGCTGAGAAGTACGCCGTGGACTACAGCTGGTACGTGGACACCATCCTCAACCTCATCCGCATCGCGGGCGACTACGTGAGCGAGGAGGTGTGGTACCGTGTGCTGCAGATCGTTACCAACCGCGACGACGTGCAGGGCTACGCTGCCAAGACCGTCTTCGAGGTCAGCGCCCCCGTCTCACCCCACGATGGGGCTTCAGGGCAGAGCCAGGACAGCTGAGGCTGTGGGGCCAGCTGGCCCGGGCCTCATCCTCAGAGGGGCCGGGCCACCACGGGCCAATGTGAGGGTCAGCAGGGCACAGGATGCCCGGTGTGTAGTCACTGGTCCCTGAGTTCCACCAGCTTCCCGCTCTTTCCACTCCAGACAAGAGTTCCCATTCAGCTCGGTTTTATTCCCAGCTCAGTTCAGTCACTTAACTGCTCTGTGCCTCGGTTTCCCCAGCTGTAAACCCACTCACAGCAGTCACCAGGCTTCTGCAGTTAATAGGAGTCAAGGGCTCAGTGGAGCGCCGGGTACATGCCAAGCGCTCCTGAGCCAGGATGCTGCTGCTCACCGCTGTCCCCGCCCGCAGGCGCTCCAGGCGCCCGCCTGCCATGAGAACATGGTGAAGGTTGGCGGCTACATCCTTGGGGAGTTTGGGAACCTGATTGCTGGGGACCCCCGCTCCAGGTGAGGGGTTTGGGGCTCCAGGGCCCACCTGGGGTCCTGGGAAGGGTCCCTCTGAGGGAGGCGGCACCTCCCACAGGGGCTGCTGGGAGAGGCCGGTGCAGCCGGCTGCCCACCGACATCTACCCACTCTCTGCAGCCCCCCGGTGCAGTTCTCCCTGCTGCACTCCAAGTTCCACCTGTGCAGTGTGGCCACGCGGGCCCTGCTGCTCTCCACCTACATCAAGTTCATCAACCTCTTCCCGGAGACCAAGGCTACCATCCAGGGCGTGCTGCGGGCCGGCTCCCAGCTGCGCAACGCTGACGTGGAGCTCCAGCAGCGGGCCGTCGAGTACCTCACCCTCAGCTCGGTGGCCAGCACGGACGTCCTGGTCAGAGCCCAGTTCCCACGTGCCCCGCCCCTGCGCCTTGCCCCCACTCCCGCTGGAGACCGGTGCTGACCCCCGTCCCTGACCAAACCCTGCAGGCCACGGTGCTGGAGGAGATGCCACCCTTCCCCGAACGCGAGTCATCCATCCTGGCCAAGCTGAAGCGCAAGAAGGGGCCGGGGGCCGGCAGCGCCCTGGACGACAGCAGGAGGGACCCCAGCAGCCACGACATCAATGGGGGCGTGGAGCCTACCCCCAGCACCGTGGTGAGTCCCGGGGAGCTGGGCCGGGGGCGGGGCGGCTGGGCCCGGCCAGGCCAGCCCCTTCTCACCTGCCTCCATGTTGCCTGCAGTCCACACCCTCGCCCTCCGCCGACCTCCTGGGGCTGCGGGCAGCCCCTCCCCCCGCGGCTCCCCCGGCCCCCTCGGGTGCAGGCAACCTCCTCGTGGACGTCTTCTCCGACAGCCCAGCCGCCCAGCCCGGCCTGGGGCCCAGCCCCGAGGAGGCCTTCCTCAGGTACCGGCCTTGGGCCCAGGGCGGCCCCCTTTTCATCTGCCCCCCACCCCAACTCCCCTCTCCCTGAGCCTCGTGTCTTCCCTGGCTGCTGCCTGCCCCGGTCTCCCCCCTCCCTCCCTCTGGGCCTCTCTGGGCTCTCGCTGACCCTGGCCACCCTGTGTTGTCCTTCCCTGTCACCGTCTCAGCCTGCTCTTCCTTCTCCTTCTCTCCTCCCGTCTCTCTCTCTTTCTCTCTCCGCCCTCTTGCTGCCTCTCTGGGATTGGCTGCCTGCCACGCCTGTCTTCTCTTGTCTGCTCTGGGATTGGATGGCCCAGCGAGCTGGAGCCGCCTGCCCCTGAGAGCCCCATGGCTTTGCTGGCTGATCCAGCTCCAGCTGCTGAGTAAGGGGTGGCCTCAGGGGGTTGGGGGGCAGACTCTTGTATCCCCCCGGGAGGGTTAGGGGACTGGGAGCTCTCAGCAGGCTCTCCTGATGAGCTGCGAGGGCTTGGGAGTGAGAATCAGGGCCGTCTGGTATAGGGTAGGGGGGTGATGGCTCCTGCCAGGGTCCTCTTCCCATCAGAGGCAATTGCCAGTCTGATTGAGGGGCTCTGTGGGGAATCCAGGTATGTGGATTCTGGGCTTCCGTTCCTTCAGGGCTTGCTGTCTCCCACCACTAGCTCTGGGCCTTGACCTCTAGTTCCCCAAGCCCCCTCCCATCTCCCTCCTTTCCCACGTGCAGCGCAGGTCCTGAGGACATTGGCCCGCCCATCCCCGAAGCCGATGAGCTGCTGAATAAGTGAGTTGTGGGTGAGGTTGGGGACGGAAGTAGGGATGAGTGGGGAGTACAGAGCAGAGCCCAGGCAGGCACCGTCATCCTGCCCCCCCACTGCCCCACGCAGGTTCGTGTGCAGGAACAACGGGGTGCTGTTTGAGAACCAGCTGCTGCAGATTGGAGTCAAGTCAGAGTTCCGGCAGAACTTGGGTGGGTCCAGAGGGCAAGGGGGTGAGGTTCAGGAGACCCCGACTTGGGGAGGACATGGAAGGAACTCAGATGGAGCTCTGCCTCTCACCCCTGCTCCCACAGGCCGCATGTATCTCTTTTATGGCAACAAGACCTCGGTGCAGTTCCAGAACTTCTCTCCCACTGTGGTCCACCCTGGAGACCTCCAGACTCATATCCTCTCGGCCTGGCCCAGCCCTGCTCCTCCAGGTCTGCCTTCCTGGCAGCCGGGAAACAGATCCAGATCCCTCTTTGGCCCCCTTACTTGAGAGCCTGAGCCCATGGTACTTTTCTGAGATTCAGCATCATCTGTAAGAGGGATTGAGCCTCTTTCCCAGGACAGGAGAGGACACTGACATGACATGACAGGGATGCAGGAGGTGTTATTTCCTGAATCCCACATGCTGTGGGCATCAGTTGGTCCCTGTCAGGCCCCTCGCTGTGTCCTAACCTTTTCTTCCATCGGGTTCCATACCCATGATTCCAGTGCCTCGGCCAGTCACTTGGCCTCTCCGAGCCCTGCACTCCCTTCGGTGAAGTGTGGATCCTCCTCTTCCTTCTCAGTCTTGTTTTGAAGATCAGTGTGGCTAGAAGACCCTGGAAGGGTGTCAGTCCCCTGTCCGCCCTTCTCTGGGCCTCAGTTTCCACAACTTGGAAATTAGAGTGATTATACCCCAAAACTTGAAGACCATTTTAGCTTTGTTTCATTCAACATTTCCAGAGACCTCCCGGAGGCTCAGCTTTGTGCTGGGCAGGGGCGGGGGCAGAGACATAAGACCCCAACTTGCCAATGGGTTGTTGAACAAAGGTAGATGGTGGTAATACTCATTGCTACCATTTCAGTGAACTTACCATGTGCCAGACACACTGACAAGTACTTGTGGGAGATTATTTCATTGACTGCTGAGGACACTTACATCCATTTCGACGATGAGGCTAAGAGAGGTTAAGTGACGTCTTAACCTCTAAGAAGAGCTGGGATTCAAACCCAGGTCAGCCGTCAGAGCCAGAGCGTGACCTGTGCCATAATGGAGGTGACTGAGCCCGCTGTGGAAAGCCAGAGGCACCCAGGTCAGAGCTTTGGATTAGGAAGGACTTTGGAGCTGGGTCATGTTGGATGAGCCCGGGACGGCAGGGCTGGGCCCCTCAGAGACCTGCAGGCTGGGGCCGCCAGGAAAGTTCTGAACCATCAGGTGATGATGGTGAAGTCCCTTTGCCCTCCTCAGCGCCCCTCCGTTCCTCCCCACTACCCCACTCGCATTTCTGGCTTCCTTGACCACGGGCGGGCACAGCTGGCCGTGCAGACCAAGCGGGTGGCCTCGCAGGTGGACGGCGGCGCGCAGGTGCAGCAGGTGCTCAACATTGAGTGTCTGCGGGACTTCCTGACGCCGCCGCTCCTATCGGTGCGCTTCCGGTAAGTCAGGAGGCGGGGCGCTGCCGGGTGGGCGGGGCCTCCAGGGCGAGGGCGGGGCCTGATGAGCCTGCTCTCTCCCAACAGGTACGGGGGCGCCCCCCAGTCCCTCACCCTGAAGCTCCCAGTGACCATCAACAAGTTCTTCCAGCCGACGGAGATGGCGGCCCAGGACTTCTTCCAACGTTGGAAGCAGCTAAGCCTGTGAGCCGCGGGGGAAGGGAGCCAAAGCCGCCCTCAGGGTGGGCGGGACTGGGGCTTCCAGATCCCTGACCTAGACCTTTTCCCGCCCCTAGCCCCCAACAAGAGGCCCAGAAAATCTTCAAAGCCAACCACCCCATGGACGCGGAGGTCACTAAGGCCAAGGTGAGAGGCTAGACAGGAGAGGCACGGGGGCTACCATCCCAGTCCTGCCTCTCCTTTCCCGAACTCTGGGATTTGGGGTGCGGTGGCTGCTCTACTTGAACCTGTTTTCCCATCGGTAAAGGACTAATTTCCACTCCCAAGGGTTTGGGGTAACTGGCATGTTGCTGTCTGGGAGCTAACAGAGATCGGGCACCCCCTGTCCCCCTTAGCTCCTGGGGTTTGGCTCTGCTCTCCTGGACAATGTGGACCCCAACCCTGAGAATTTCGTGGGGGCTGGAATCATCCAGACTAAAGCCCTGCAGGTGGGCTGTCTGCTCCGGCTGGAGCCCAACGCCCAGGCCCAGGTGAGTGGTGGTTCCCAAGGCCGCCTGCTCCGCGTGCATTCTCTGCTGTCTTCCTCTCCCTTTTCTTCCCCGCTTTTGTCTCTCTATATCCTTTACACCCTTTGTGACTTCTTTTTTACCTTTCATCCTTTCCCTCTCTCATATCACCTTTCTGACCCCTTGATCCTTTCTGTCTCATCATTTATCTGCCCTGTATCTAATCCCCCTCCCCCACACTCTCCATCCCCTCTGCCTCCTCCCTGAGTTGCCCTGTCTCCCCTAGATGTACCGGCTGACCCTGCGCACCAGCAAGGAGCCCGTCTCCCGTCACCTGTGTGAGCTGCTGGCCCAGCAGTTCTGAGCCCTGGACTCTGCCCCCCGGGGATGTGGCCGGCACTGGGCAGCCCCCAGGACTGAGGCAGCTTTGGTGGATGGGGCAGCGAGGGACCTCTTCTGGTGACAGGGAAGACCCTGGGGTAGGGGGATGCCCAGGAACTTCCTCCGGCCTTTTGTATTTTTATTTTTGTTCATCTGCTGCTGTTTACATTCTGGGGGGGTAAGGGGGAGCCCCCTCCCTCCCTTTTCCCCCGAAGCACAGAGGGGAGAGGGGCCAGGGAAGTGGGTGCCTCCTCCCCTCCCACCCCATCCTGTCATAGCCCCTCCTACCCCCTCCCCTTCCAGGGGCTGTGTATTATTGTGAGCGAATAAACAGAGAGACGCTAGTAGCCCCCGTCCTTGTCTGTGTCTGGCGTTCAAGTCCAGTGGTCAGAGGAGTGGGGTGAGGGCATGCAGAGTGTGGGTGGCCAGGCCCCGCAGCCCATATGTGGGGCTTTGAGCAGACAGCAGCAGCAGCAGCCGCCGTGGCCCCAACTGCAGCGCCACCAGCCGCCATCCCGTGCCTGGCTCCTCAGTCCCCGACACCAAGTAGCAGGCTCTGGCTACCTGGGCCCGGTGGATAGCCTCTTCTGCTTTCTCCTCTGGCTGCCCCGGCTCTGAAGGAAGGACAGCGAGGGTCAAGGTGACCAGTGAGGCCTGGACAACTAGGATGCCAACCTGAGGGAGCCACCCCCATCCTGGGCTAAGTTTGACATCTAATGGAAGAGCCTCCAGCTCCAGCCAGCTGTCAGGACTTGAGATCAGACTTTCTCCCCCGCTTCCAGCCCCAGTGCCCCACTTTCCTGGGGACACTGTGTGTGCAGCCCCAAGGAACCTGGTTACAGTACAGATCACAGACATGCAAGAGATGCTGCCCAGGAGCCAGGCACTGGCCTCCAGAGGACCCCACCCCACTTGCGAAGCAGGTGCGGAGGTGGAGTGCCACGGCTAGGAAGGGACAGTTCTTTACTCCTCCAGGGAGAACTTTTCACCATCTTGTTAACTCATCAGGGTCTTTGCTGGGATTGTAGTATCACTCTAAGTCCCTTTCTTTGGGCCTCAGGTTCTGTGTGACAGCTTTTCCTCCTGGACCTGGGTTCTGTGGAATCTACCACCCTTCTCCACCCAAAGCCTGTATTTTCAGCAGTAGAGCAGGAGCGTGTGGATGTGGAAGCCAGGCTGCCTGTGTTTGAATCACAGCCGAGCTCTGCTGTTTAGCTAAACCTGTTAGCTCATCTATAATATGGAAATGATGATGTGAAAGTTGCTCAGTCTTTTCCAGCTCTTTGTGACCCCATGAACTATACAGTTCATGGAATTCTCCAGACCAGAATACTGGTGTGGGTAACCTTTCCCTTGTCCAGGGGATCTTCCCAACCAAGAGATTGAACCCAGGTCTCCCGCATCGCGGACAGATTCTTTACCAACTGAGCTATAATGGAAGCTCGAGGAAGAAGTGAAGCAATACACAAGCAGCACCTGGCAGGAGATGAGGTTTCGGTGTTTAGGGTCAGTCAGGAGGCTCTGAAGCTTGCAGGCTGGGCCCTCCTTGCCCTTCCCTTCAGCTCTCTTCCCTCCTTGCCTGTGTACATGCCCAGGGCTCACCAACGGCCATGCCCAGTCCACGCTTCTCCTACTGCTTTCCCCTCCCCCGCTTCTTACTCCCGCCTCGTGCCTCAGCCTGTGCAAAGGGGTCGCTGTGCCCGCCGCTGACCTGGTGGGAAGTGAGTGGCGGTGACCAGGGTGTAGAAAGAGCGGAGAAGGCGCCGGCGGTGCTCCGGAGACGGTTCTGAAGGTGGAAGAGGGGCGCGGTAACGCAGAGCCCCTGCCCAGCCCCCTGCCCCTCCCGGCCCCCGCCCACCTCCAAGTCACCTTTATCCCGCGAGGGCTCCACTGTGAAGAGACAGCGTTTCAGTTCCAGGTGGAGGAGCAGCAGCCTGTGAGGAAACAGGTGTCACGGCCAGGAAAGAGGTGCTGAGGACCCCCAACCCACTCCCCCTGCAGCGCCCTACCCGAGGATGTCCGTGTGCAGCGGGAAGCCCGCGGGCAGCGCTCGGGGTCCCAGCGGCAGGCAGCCCCGCAGCGGCTCCAGTAGGGGCTGCCACCAGCGCTCCAGAAGCTGCAGGGGGCGTGGTCAGCAAGAGAGGCGGGGCCCAAGGGCGAGGTCAGGGGGGTACCCAGGGGAGGCAGTTTGGCCAGGGAGCTGGGGAGGAGACCACAAAGGCAGAGGGGGCCGCGGGAGGGAAGAGAGAGGGGCCTGGAAGGATGGGGAAGAGGGGCCCCGGAGGCGGAGCCCAAAGGAGCGGGGCCACTAGAGGGTGGGGCCTGTGGGGGCGGGGCCTAGAGAGGGCGGATCTACGAGGGGCGGGCCGGACACAGGGCGGGTCCAGGGTAAAGGCGCACTCGCCTGGCTTGGTGCTCAAAGGAGTGCCAGGGCTCGCGAGTAGAAAGGTGAACTAGAAGCAAAGCGGGACGGAGCCCCGATTCACCTGCGCATCCAGCTGGCTGAGGGGAGGCCGCGGGCCGCAGAGCAGACACAGTTCCAAGTCCGGCAGAAGCGTCAGGGTCAGCAGCCGGTGTGGAACCTGCAGCAGCGAGGAGGGTGGGCTGGCCGGAGCTCCTCCTCTTCTCTTCGCAAGCTCGGTCTCCTAGAGGCGGTCCTCCAGGTCCCACCCCTGGCGCGCTCCTCCCAGCCCTCACCGTTCCCCCGCTGCCCGCCCCACCCACTCACTCACCGTGGGGCTCCCGTGCGGCAGGTACACCGGGTAGTCGCGAGCGGCCTGAGGAGGCAGGGACCCCACCAGCCAGGGGAGCAGCACGGCCTCCGGCATCCCCAGCCGCCACCAGCTCTCCGTCGCTGCCACCACCCGGCCCGACACGACCAGGCTGACGAAGGCCGTGCCCGCCGCCTCAGCAAACCCGGAGAGGGCTTCCTGGGTAAGGGAGGCAGGCCGGCCGCGAGTCAGAGAACATGAGCAGGGGTGACAGACTTCCCAGGTGGGTGAGTACGGGAAGAGACAGGCGTACAATTCAAAGCTAACTTGATGGCTGTGCTCCTGTGTCTCACCCTCCCTGGGTCTGAGTTCCTTCACCTTCACATGCAGGTACCATCCCCGAGTCACACAGTAAAATTAAACAGGTAGGCTGACCGCCGCCTAGTCTGACACGTCCTTTTAACAGCACCAGCTACGGTTTATTGAGTGCTATTAAGTGCCAGGTGGGTGCAATCTACAAGCTACTGAAGCTCAGAGAGGTTGTCAGCTGCCCAGAGCCACACTGCTGGGAGGCAGCCATGCCAGATGAAATCAGATCAATATTTAAGGAAGAGCAGATAGATTTCCGTGGAAGAAAGAACAGGATGTGTCAGGGCAGAGAAACTGGGGAGTTGTAGGATTTGTGAGACTCATGAGGCAGCTGGGAGAGGCTGTTAGTTAGCAGAGGTTAGGGCAAGAAGGCAGGCGGGCATCAGATTCCTCAGGTCCTCAACATGAGACTAAGGGGCTAGGACCTTGTTCCGGGTCTGATGGAAGTCTCGGGTGGGCTGTGACCAGAGGAGGGGCAGTGTCAGCTCTAGGTGTAGAAAGATCCTTCTGGGGTCAAGTGGGAGGTGGACTGGAAGCCAAAAGTATAGGAAGAGGCAATGGTCCAAAGGTAAGAGGACGGACACTGGCCTCTGACACAGGGCCAGAGGGATAGTTTTAAAAGTTGACAAGGCATTCCCAATACCTGCAGCAGGGACCCCTCGGGAGGAACCACACAGTCCACACACTGGGTCAGGTCCCCGATGAGCTCTGAGTCCCCCAGGAAGCTGTCGATGAGGCGGTAACTGGCCTAGTAGAAGGAAAAATGGAGGAGCCTAAGACCCAGGTGGCACCCAAATCTGCTGGCTCCCCCCAGAAAACTGGCCCACTGGGCCTTCCTAGGGGATGTCAGACAACCAAGATGCCTTGGGAGCCCAATGGATAAGGCTGCCCCAGGGGCTTCTGGGAACTATAGTTCCCAAATATCAGTGACCAGGTATCCTAACTTCCCATCCTCATGTCCTACAGCCTCACCCTCAGCTCCTTCTTCAGTCTCTCTACGTTGCGGATATTGGTTAGCTCTTCAAGTCCCACGAGAAGAACCTAGAAGAGGAGAGTAGGGACCCTGGACAATTGGTTATAGGACAGGAGGGGTTGGGACTCAGACTCCTGTGTCTGCGGGAGGAGTCGGACTGAGGGACAGAATTCCTGGGTTCTACAGGAGGCTGTTGGGAGTCTGGACCCCTGGGTCTGAGGGAGAGGGATGCTGAGAGCTCAGATTCCTGGGGTTGGGAAAGAGAGTAAAGGAGGGACTTCCCTAGTATGCCAGTATTCTTGCCTGGAGAATCCCATGGATGGAGGAGCCTGGTAGGCTACAGTCCATAAAGACACAAAGAGTTGGACACAACTGTGACTTCTCTCTCTTCCCAGTGGTCCAGTGGTTAAGACACTGCACTTCCACCCAGCAGGGGGCAGGTTCAGTCCCTGGTCTGGGAACTATGATCCCACATGCCATAGGGTGTGGACAAAAACAAACAAGAACTTTTTTTTAAAAAAGAGGGTTAGGGAGTCTCACCATGGCCCCAAACACCATCTGGAGTAGTCTCTCCAGCCTCAGCTCCGAGGTGCCCTCCTCAGACGACAGAACAATGAGGGTGATGCTGTGAGAAAGGAAGGTGAGAAGGATGAGTCCAGGCCAAGTAAACAAGGCAAAAAGGAGAGTAGGTCTACCCTGGATCCATGCCCCAGCACAACCGGCCCCTCGTACAAAGAAGCTCAGCAATCAGGCTGAATGCCTTGTCAAAGATCCCACAGCCCAGTCTCAGCTGGCGCTGGAGAGCTGGACAGCTTGGGGGTCCCGCAGACACAGGGGCTGTCCCCCTGGCCCTGCCCCCAAGCTGCTCTGGGAGACCTGTCGTGGAAGCTCTTCCACACCACGGTTGTGTCTTCCGTCCTCGCAGAGCTCAGTTGCACCTCGAGATTCTGCCCAAACATGTGGACTCCATTGAGGGAGCCGATGACAGAGAATGGGAGCTGGGGAAAGATTGGGAACTTGAGACAAGAGCCCCCCAGTTTCCTCCTCCTTGAGAACCAACTACTCAGGCCCCCAACCCCGTTCCTCTCTCTAGAGCCCCTGGCCCCTCCTCTTCAAGGAACCAGGATTACTGGTCAATTGCACCTTCGACGGTCTAAACACAACTCTGAAACTTCCCCAGCCTCTACTCCCTTGAGGACCCAGAGGCCTTCTAAATCCCTGCTATTTCAGAGATCCAGGCGCCCAGGGTCCCACCTGTTGGCGGGCGGGGGCGCCACCGCGGCTGCTCCTGCAAAACAGGGGGACCCCGCTAGATGCCGCGAGGCACAGAAGATGTACCGTGCCCTCGGTCCCCTCCTCCCCCATCTGGAACGTTCGCTACCCAGTCCCCTCATGGGGAGAGTCAATGCCCGCCTCGGAGCACGCCCATAGTCACACGAAGTCGGGCTGCTGCTGTCCGGAGCCGCCAGAGGGCGAGATAGGAAGCTGATTGGAAGAGGACTAGATTTCCGCCTTCCTCATCCCAACTCAAACCCCTCCTCAAGCCCTTTTCCAGCACCTACCCCCGAGCCCCGTTACGCTCTCTTCCGCCCCAGCCGGAAGTCACAATACCCCTAACAAAGATGGCGGCTTTGTATTTGCTAAGCTGACTGTTCGCTACTTGAAGCGATTTGACTCTATTTAAGAAGAGGATGAAGAGCCCAATTTGAAGGTAGTGACTACTCCAAGGCGCTGCCTCGTAACCACCACGTAAGCGAGTGTGTTTCACATTCTGAATTGACAAACAACCGTGCCACACTCAAAGATGGCGACGATGCCGAAGCGTTGCCTAGCAACCGCTTTAGCTTGGCTTTCTCTTTTACGGTAGGAAATACTACGGGCTCAAAGATGCCGACCGCGCCTTGGGGTTTCCTAGCAACGACCAGTCTTATTTTTCCTTCTAAGGCTATAAATAGTTGTGCCCCTCTCAAAGATGGCCGCATGACGAATCACGAGCAATCTTCCTTAGAGCAAAATTGAGAAAGACACCATCTCCCCCCTTACTTTCGAGGATGGTTTGGTCCGGCAAGAGTTGCCTAGTAACCAACAAATGACTTGGTTGTTTTTGTTATTAGAACAAGAAAGATGAAATCCTTTATATTCTAGAATCGTAAAATAATATTATTTATAATGAATTTACACATGATAGTGTATAGTGCAGAATGTGAAAATACTCCTACCGAAATCCTTTCCCTGAAATAAAAAGTTAACAGTTTAACACAGGATATTCACGTTTTCACAGATACTACTGTACTAATGTTGTTTTCAAACTTTGTTTTTCTCATGAAATTGTATAAATATACTTCGTCTTTTTAAAATGTCTTATCCTAACCTATATCATGGATGTAACAAAATATATTTAGCTCATTCTATACTGACGTAAGTTAGGTTCTTATCACTATGTGTTTAAAGGTATAAAGTAAATATTCATTAAGTTATCAGTTAATCAGATCGTTTTTCTCAGAACAGCTGCCTTCATTTCTGCAAATACATTTACAAAACATATAGTTGTATTAAGAAAGCATTTATTTCTTTTAAACATGTTTCGCCTGCATTCTGGATTTGATTTCTGATAGCTGATAAGAAATAAGACATTTACTTGTACATTAAATTACATGAAACTTAAAGAGGAATAAAGTGCATAAAATAACAAATGAAGTAAAATATCAATTTTTCCTTGTAGTTCTATGAATTTCTCCTTTAGTCTTCTTATATTTATTTAGAGTTCTGATATACTTAGGTTTATTTCTATCACTTTCCTTTTTTTGGTAAGAAGTAGAACACTCCATAGACAGCATGGGGACTATCTCAGAGGCAAGAGGGACCTATTTCTATCATTTTATTTTTATATTTCTTGTTGTCCTGCCTTTTCCATGCTTATTTTCTCCTTTCTTTTAATGGATTTGTTTCCTCAGTCCATTTTGTCCTCTTTCTTCTGGCTTCAAATTTATACATTAATTCTCTTTTATTATTTTTGAAATTTTGCCATCACATTTAATTCAGCAAAAGGTTAAAGATTTTTAAACCCTCTCTCAAAAAATAAAAAAGAATGTGACAAGTTAACTCCATTAAACTCTCTCCAGACTAAGCAGCTAGTGTTGCTAGCATTCTAATTTGACTTTTTAAAATGCCTTCATTGAATACTTTTTCTTATTTTATGCAGGCAATTATAATTGTATGTTTATGATTCATTTTGTCCTCCCTGTTCCTTCTTGCATTTCAGATCACTTTCCAGGGATAGTTGAAAAATTTCCATAAATAAATAAATAAATAAATAAATAAATAAAAAGAAAGAAACATTTCCTACTTCCTAGAGGATTTCCTACTGGAAAACTCTTTCTCTACTCACAATATTTCTAATACCAAATGTGTAGGTTTTCCACACCAAGCAGTTCCCCAGTTTTCTGTGGACACAGACTGTCTTATAAGCCAATTAAATTCTGACACCAACCACCTAGAGTTACATACACACACACACTCATCCTTAAGGTCTCAGATCCACAAGACTACAGCCACTTCACACACCAGTTAGAAGTAGTGGGTCCCCAGGTTACCCACACTTTGGTCTGAGTGGCCTACATGTAACAGGGATCCCCATGACCCCCTCTTCTTATTGCCCTAACTTGGCCTCTGTTCACTGTTGCTGAATAGAAATTCGGAGATAAAAGAGTTTTGGGTGAAGTAGAGAAGAGTAGCCTTTATTTCTTTGCCAGGCAAAAAGGGACCATAGTGGGCTGATGTCCTAAAGACTGTGTGACCCACCCTGGAACGGACAGTGAGGAGTGTCACAGTGTTCAGGAAGCAGGGTATGATCAGCTCGCAGACCATTCTTGGATTGGTTAGCATTTAGGTGAAGTTTCAAGCATCATCAATTTTCTGGTTTCAGCTAGTCTAGGGTCTGCATTTTTGTGGTCAACAGTTTTCATCTGGAGCGGGTCTGCTTCCTGTAAAAAACAACTTAGGAATGTGTGTCAGGCCTTTATCTCTATCTTTCAGAGAACTGGGATTTCACTGGTTCTGCTGTGTGGCAGAATTATAGTCTAAATTGTTACCAGTTCCCCAGTTCAACAGCTATTCTTTGTTTCTACATCTTCATATTTCCAAATCATTAACTTTTGGGTCAGCACTTTACTTCAAAAGACAAGGACACAGGGCTTGAACACTATTTCATTCTCATGTTCAATAATTTGCTCTTAGGGTTCACAGAACCCACGGAAGCATTTTACTCACTATTGTTGGTTTATTATAAAGGATATTACAAAGGATAAAAATGAACAGCCAGGGGAGTGATAGATTGGGACTTTGGAATTAGAGACACAAACAATTACATGGATATGGAACTTCCCTGGGGGTCCAGGGCTAAGATTCCACACTCCCCATGCAGGGGGCTCTGGGTTTCAACCCTGGAAATGGCAACCCACTCCAGTATTCTTGCCTGGAGAATCCCATGGACGGAGGAGCCTGGCGGGCTACAGTCCATGGGGTCGCAAAGAGTTGGACACAACTAAAGTGACCGAGCATGCACATGGCATGCACAGGGAACTAGATCCCTTATCCTGTCACTAAGAGTTCACAGGCCTCAGCAAAGATTTCATGTGCCACAACTAAGAACTGGCAGAGCCAAATAAATAATAAAAAAATAACTTGGCAAAAGTGGTGGGATGTCACTTCTGAGATTAGGTTATAAAGATGGCAACTTCTATCCTTCTTTGTATTCTCTCTCTTGCCCTCTCTTGTTCACTCTGATGCAGCCAACGCCATGTTGTGACTGATCTAAAAAGAGGTCCTTGTGAGTCAGGCTGGGACCTGAAACTTGGGAACCTTTCCTAGAGCGCTTGCACTTAAGCCAGACATCTTCTTGAGCAAGAGGATATAATGAAACTATGAGACTAAAAATAACTGCATGCATAATGTTTTCCCAGTTGGGGAAAATTATGTACATATGTGCAAAGTCGCTTTGTGTCTGACTCTTTGCAATCCCATGGACTGTAGCCCACCAGGCTCCTCTGGCCATGGGATTCTCCAGGCAAGAATCCCGAAGTGGGTTGCCAAGCTCTCCTTCAAAGGATCTTCCCCACCAGGGGTCAAACCTACGTCTCCAGCAGTTCCTGCATTGAAAGCAGATTTTTTTTTTTTCTTCTTTTTACTGCTGAGCCAAAATCATGATGTTGAGAGGGTAACAGGCAGGAAGGCCAGGGGTCTCCAAATGGAGGAATGAGGCTGTAAGTACCAGACATTTTTATCTCTCTTAACCGGCAGAAAAGAACAAACCAGCGATCTGTTTTTCCCTCTCTATACAAAATTAAAAGGAGGTTTCTCCTAACATTCTGTGTGGCCATGACACCTGGTCTCACCTAAAGCTAACTACTCCCTTGAGTTAACCAATACATTTCTTTTTCGTATGGAAATGTTGTCTTAAGCTATGTTAATGAACCCCAGACTCCATCTTCAAGTTGGTTCCGCCAAATGGCCTAACTTACTTATTTAGGTATTGTTCCCCTAATCTATGTAAACGAAACTATTTGTTGGTACAAGATGCAAGTCAATAGTTTTATGGCCTGGGATGAATTATCTGGTGCCATTCTAGATTTTATGACATTCCTTTCTTTTCATTAACAGACTGTGAGTGACTATATAACATACAGCTAAAGACTAGGAGGGGGGTTCTCTTTTGCCCCCTTCTGATGCCTATGTCAGAAGCTTTCTCTATCTCCTTTATACTTTAAGAAAACTTTATTACACAAAAGCTCTGAGCGATCCAGCCTCGTCTCTGGCCCCGGATTGAATTCATCTCCTCCGGAGGCCAAGAATCCCGCGTCTTATCGTTCAGCAACAACCTTTCAATGTTCAATAAGATACAAAAAGGCCACAAACCAATTGCCACTTCTGAGGCTCCAGGAGCAAAAGGAGGGTATTGTGCCCCACACACAACACCACCAAGGGGTGGGCAGACCACCTAAGCCACCTTTCCAGCCCAACCCGTCCCCACACTCACCTCATTTAAAGAACCAGCCTACTTCCCCTCACAAGCTAGCAGGGGTGCCTGTTTCTTGTTCTTTTCCCTCCCTCAAGCTAAGAGTCTGTGGGAGGGTCCCAATAAAGCCTTGCCTGAATTTCTCATTTGGCCTCTTATCAATTTCTATTGATTAAAAAGTCCAAGGACCCTGGTCAGTAACACATGGAACCTCTAGTCAATAACCTGGGAGGAACTGAACCCTGCAACAATGACAAGAATGAGCATGGGAGCAGGTCCGTTCTAGTCGTGCCTTGAGATGATTACAGCCCTTGCTGACCCTTTGATTATAGCCTGTAAGGAACTCTGGAGCATGGGACCCAGCTAAGCCACATCACAATTCCTGATCTACAGGAACTTCAAAGTAACAATGTTGTCGTTTCATGCCACTAAGTTTTGGGGTAATTTGTTACACAACGCAAAGTAACTTAAGTATTGTCCTTTATTTCTATTTTGCATATTGTGGTACCTTATGAACCTGACACTTCCTGTAGCTGAATCCTGGGGGTGGAGGTGGGGCTGCATCCTGTTAATTTTTGCTTCTGTGAGTTCTAATTTCAATCCTTGTCTCTGCAGCTGTGGTCTTTGTGCTATTGATCGGAGTCCTCTAGGGAGGATTCACCCTCCAGGTCATCACAGAGTGTCAGGCTGGGCTCCCCGTGGTGTTTAGCAACTTCCCACTATTTTACACATGACTGTGTATATATGTCGATGCTACTTTCTCAATTCATCCCTCCCTCACCTTCCCCTACTGTGTCCACAAGTCCCTCTACTAGATTCATCAGTACCATTTTTCTAGATTCCATATATTTGCATTAATATACTTGCTTTTCTCTTTCTGATTTACTTCATTCTGTGTGAGAGGCTCGAAGACTAGCCCAGAATTAGATCAGCTGCTGTGGAAGGCCATTGCTTAGCTGAGGAACTACACCAAGTTTTTCACATCACAGGTGCCATAAGGTTCTTGGTAATGCCAATGAGCACCTCTGGAATTTCTTTTCCAACCCTATCTTTTTTTGTTGTCAATTTCTGTTTCCATTCTGGGGGAGGTGAGATCCTTAAAGACTACCCATACCTCTTATGAAACCACCAATGTCACAAAAACAATGTCATATCATCTAATTATCAATGCCAGCAACTGAAGTCCAGGCTAAAATATCTCATTGTTTGTTTTACTATTTGTAATCCATTAATGGTAACAATGGTAACGGTTAAAAATCAATTAACAGAACCAGTTTTGCATTCAGCTTATCTAAAGGAAAGTTTCCTTATGGTTAGGAGGGAATTTTAGGTACCATTTCAAGCTCCATACCTGTTGATCACTTTGCTTTTCTCCAGTTTACTTTTATCTTCCTTATGATTTTATTAAAATTTAATTACACTAGCATACAAAAGAAGAGAACTGCTTTAGATTTAAAGGAATTTTAAGATGTCTAAACACAGGTTCGGTCATTGTTGGATCTTGATGCAAATAAAACAACTGTAAGAAGACATCTTGTGAGAACTGGGGAATTTTGATTATGGATTTAAGTGTTGTACAGTACCAAGAAATAAGAATTTTGTTAGAGGTGTTAATGGCACAGTGGTTTTCTGCAATTTTTTGGAGATGCCTATCTAGCACGTAGAGGTTAAATGATACGATGTTGGGATTTGCTTTACAAGCGTTCAGCAAAGAAAATAAAAGGGATCAATAAAGCACATGTGACAAAATGGTGACACTGCTGAGTGCAAAGCAATGCAGTCTTTTACCTTGAAATATATTGACAAACTGTATTGGAGCAAGCTGTTTAGTTTCCATTTCCACTAGATCACGTCTGAGCCTGCTCATTTCACCCAAACCTTCCCACCCTCATGGACTTATTTCTCCAACATTAATTAACATGACAAAGATAAAGTGACATATCATTGGCCCCTGTGTTAACACTTATTAACTTGTGAATATGAGCGATTTTCTTTTAATAATTTTTTGCATATGGGAAAAACCTTAGTTTCCTCCCCAATTAAAAAAAATAAAGTATTTCTGTTTTCCTAAGTTTTTATTGATTAGTAATACGTATTTGGGTAGTAAATTTCTGTCAACACAAATGTTACAGTGACTTCCGCAGTTTACGGTATCGTTTTCAGCTTGGTTTATGAAGTCTTATGAGGACAAACAGTTCAATATTTTCCGTCCTCTGGCTTTGCTGTAATGATAAGAAACTCTTTTTCTCCCAGTCTTCAGGATTATAGAGTGTTATGTTTTCATTTGTTATATTTACATTTTTAATCCACCTGGAATGTATTTATGTCCTAGGCCAGTTTCTGGCTCTTCTCCCAGAAAACAACTATCAGGTGTTGCTTAGCAACCTCCACTTGGGTTAGAGTTCGGCTTCTTTTAGTGGGGAAAAAAACAGCTGCACTCCCTTCAGAGTTGGTTGCCACCTTAAAGCGTTGCCTAGTAACCCCGTTTCAGACGTGTGATTGGACCCTTCACACGACCCACCCACCCCCACCCCCCAAGAACCAGAAAGAACTTAACTAGAAACCTAATCTGTCTTTTTAGGAAAACAAGGGCAGCGTATGCGTTGCATAGCAACCAGATCTCCTGGCCTTTCCACTGAAAGCAGTGTCAGAAAGGTCGCCCCCCTCAAAAATGGCGTCTGACGCGCCGCTTTCAGTATATTTCGCCCTCGAAAGTTCTGCCAATAATTCAAACTCCCACGTCTGGTCCCCGAAGGAGTTCTCTAGGTACTTTTTGAGTCTTGCACACACTGGGTGCGAAGGAGGATGGAGATAAACCCACCGGCCGTGAGCGCCCCGCACAAACATGGCCGCCAGCGCGCCGCCAGCGCCGAGAGGCCGTCCTGCGCGGGGGCGCGCGCGGCGCAGGCGCACTTCCGCTCAGCCCGCGGTGTCTGAGGCGGCGGCGGTGGCAACGGCGGTGGCGGCGACGGCGGCGGCATCTGCGGCGCGGGGCATGGTCCCCGGGTCGGAGGGCCCGGCCCGCGCCGGGGGCCTCGTGGCTGATGTGGTGTTTGTAATTGAGGGCACGGCCAACCTGGGGCCCTACTTCGAAGGGCTCCGCAAGCACTACCTGCTCCCGGCCATAGAGTGAGTGCCGTTTCCGCGGCCCCAACCCCGCCCTCCGAGTTTAGTTTTTCTCAGTCTCTCTCCTCACCCCGACCTTTCACTTCCGCCCCTCACAGGTATTTTAATGGCGGTCCTCCTGCCGAGACGGATTTCGGGGGAGACGTGAGTCTTGGAACTCTCGAGTTTGAGGGAAGATGGGAGTCCGGACTCTCGGGTCTGCGGGAGGAGGGGGCGGTACCTGGACCCTGGGCCCGAGGTGGGAGGGGCTTGGGCCTGGACTCCTGGGTCAGAGGCGGGAGGGGCTGGTGTTTGGACTCCTGGGTCCGAGGGGCTGGGGTCGGGATTCGTGGGTCCGAGCGAGGAGAGGCTGGGGTCTAGGACTCTGGTTTCCAGGAGAATGAGGCTCGGGTCCTGGGTCCGAGGGAGGATGGGCTGGGGTCCGGACTTCTGGGTCCCAGAGGGGAGGAGGCTCGGGTCTTGGGTCCGAGGCAGGAATACTGGGGTCCGGACCCCCGGGTCCGAGAGGGGAGGAGGCTCAGGTGCTGGGCCCGAGGGGAGAGGAGCTCGGGTCCTGGGTCTGAGGTGGGAGTACAGGGGTCCGGACCCCCGGGTCCGAGGGAGGAGAGGCTGGGGTCTGGACCCCTGCGTCAGAGAGGGGAGGGACTGGGGTCCTGGGTCCGAGGGGGGAAGGAACTGGGTCCCAGGTGAAAAGTTCTTCTGTCCTCCCCTCCCAGTATGGGGGCACCCAGTACAGCCTCGTGGTGTTCAACACGGTGGACTGCGCTCCAGAGTCCTACGTACAATGTCACGCTCCCACCAGCAGCGCCTATGAGTTTGTCACCTGGCTCGATGGCATTAAGTGAGCTCTTTTCTCGGCTTCGGGAAGGGTTGGGGGAACCTGGGAGGGACCGCTGAGGAATGGTGGTGTGGATTTGAGCTGCTGGATCCAGCCCCTCACATCGGTTGCTAAAAAGGGCTGTGATGGGGATTGTAGTTTTGTCCCTAGGTCACTTTAGTGGTTGGTTCTGTATGCTCAGCTGATGTTGCTGTCTGGCTTGGAAATAGAAAGAACTTCCTGGTCAAGGAGGCCTGGGGAAGTCCAGCACCCCTGTCCTACTCCTCATGTGTTCTTCCCCTTTGTGTCTCTTGCTTCTCCTGTCTACTCTAGTTTTTCTTTTTCTACTAGGGGCATTGAAACCTGAGTGCAAGAGGGGTGGAGCTAAGACTCTGTGCTTTGGAATGACTTTTGATACTTCACACTGCAGGTGCAGACAGCCTGGGGCCACTTTTCAGTTCTACCACAACAGGACTCCCAGACCCACGAGTCCCTGTCCCCTGTGTCTAATAGAACTTATCTCTAAAAGGGGAACAGTAATAGTACTTATAGTCATCCTGTTACTTATCCAGTGTTGAGAAAACAGATTAAAGCTTAGTGACTTGGAAATTCTCTGACGGTCCAGCAGTTGGGACTCTGTGCTTCCACTGCAAGGGACATGGGTCCGATCCTTGGTGGAGGAACTAAGATCCCACATGCTGAGGGGCACAGCCAAAAAAAAACTAGTGGCTTGTTTCCTTAAGTAAGGAATTCAGGGGTGGCTTTGATGGATGGTTCTCACGGTCTCTTGTGGGATTTCAGTCATGATGAGCTGGGACCGCAGTCATCCGACTGTTTGACCGAGACCAGAGGATCCATTTCCAGGGTGGCTAACCCTGTGGCTGTTGGCTAGAGGCCTCAATTCCTTGCCAACTGTTATTCCTAAGATATCTCTCCATGGGGCTGCTTGAGTGTTCTCCCAACATGGCAGCTGGCCTTCTTCAGCTTGAGCAATCCAACAGAAAGAGCAAAAGGAGGCCACAGAGCTTTTTATAATCAAATCTTAGAAGTCACACGCCATCATTTGTGTCACGTCCTGTTTCGTATACAGGTCAGTTCTGTTCAGTGTTGGAGGGGGCATAAATACCAGGAGATGGCACTCATCGGAGATCTGGTTCTGGTGACACTGTAGGGAACTTTGGGAATCGAATAGTGGGTGACTGTTGAAAACAGTGCCTGACACAATTAAGTGCTCCCTCAGCTTTTGCTGTTCTTTTGTGTTTTGGTTTCTTGGTCTGCAGAGGGATAACTAGTCCATATCGGCACTCTGGGGAGGGTCACAGAAGCTAATCTTCGTACTGTGTTCAGCTCAGGGTCTGGTCAGAGTCCATTAAGCAACACGGGTTTGTGGGCTGCTGTTATCTTCATTCGCCCCTGCAGAAAATGTTTGTTGAACGCTTGGTTTGTTTCAGGCTCCATGTGCTAGACCAGGCGCTGCACATTCACATTCCCCTCTCATGGTGGTTAGAATTCATGGTCCAGGTGGAGCAGGGTTTCTCACCCTCGGCACTGTTGACCCTTTGGGCCAGGTGATTGTTGTATGTATGTTGTGGAGGGGTGGGGGGGGCATTCCTGTGCATTGTAAGGAGTTCAGTAGCATCCCCGGCCCCTACCCCGCAAATGCCAGTGGTCCCCTCCCTCCCCAGTGTGATAAACAATAAAAACAAAGATATCTCCAGACATTGTCAGATGTCCCTTTGGGGACAGAATCCACCCCAGTAGAGAACTTCTGGAATAGATTGTGGTGAGATTTGAATACTGTGGAATGGGGGCTCCTTGAGGTTCAAGTCCAAGTCTGATGTCCCTCAAGTCTCTAGCACCCAGCACAGGGCCTGGCATGAAAGAGCCCTAAGTAAAGGTTTGTAGAACAAGTGAATGAACGAATGTCCAGAATGTACTTCATACTCTGGTTCTCCCTGGTAAACGCCTGTATAAACATCAAGACCCAATGCAACGTCCTTCCCTGATTCCAGCGAGCCGTCAGCTGCTCTCTCCTCTGCCCCGTTGCTCCCAGGTGTTTCCCTGTTACAGCTCCGCACCCTGGGCTGTGAATGCCCAGGTCTTGGGTGTTTCTCCTGCTGTTTGCCTCCAGCAGGGGCCTGAGACCCAAGAGGCCTGGGAGACCTTTGCTGAATAAATAAACGAGTGAAAGCTTTAGGGGAGAGAATCACCAGGAAAGTGAACCTTCTGGTGGATGTCAGGAGGAAGAGTCAAACCCCCTTGTTTAAAATGTCAAGGGCACTAGGAAGATAAGAGGGAAATACTTTCCGAACACTTCCATCCCACATCCACCCTCTCCCTTAACCAGCTTAGAATACACTGTCAGCCTAACCAAAGAAGAAAGCTCGTGTGCTGCCTGCGCACCAGAATCCTCCCGATCAGCCGGTAAACGTTTTAAGCCATTACTGAATATTCACAGTCATCCCTGTTTTATCAGGTCCTGTGCAACCATCTAAATTCAGTTTCTGTGACGTTCAGGGCAAGTCTGTAACAGAGATCACAAAATCAGCAAGTATTGTTCACGTGGAGAAATCTTATCTTCTCCTGAAACATCCATTACGTACAGTACAAGGCAGGCAGTGTGATTTTTGGAAAGTTCTTTCTTGCTTTGAGGAGTTTCATTTCTGATGTTACATTTCCTGTCTGACGAGTGAGGCGATTCCCCCACCCCCTACAGCGAGTGATACGGCATCAGAAGGGACAGCCCAGGTGTCTTCCCCATAGTTTTGTGACATTGCATTTATGCCTTCATTCGTTCACTGGTTTGTGTGTGCATTCATTCAGCAGACAATTTGTGGGGCAAATTGTTTCAGGTACTGAGGGGGCAGGAGGTAAGCAGGGTCCTGGGCGTCTGGAGCTAGTGTTTCCATGGGGTGACAGGCTACGGCAGTCATTGGTCAGAGCTGGCTGCAGTTCACATTCATTCATTTTGACTAGTCCCTCTGGGGGGCTCCAGGGGAGGGGCTTCTTAGGCTGTGAAAGTGGATGACAAGGACTCAGGGGTGTGACCTCAGGAGGAACAATTGGAGCAGGGCGTGAGGATAAGGAAGCAGTGGGTCAGATCCCACCTGTATCACCCAGGACACTTTTCATTTTTCACTTTCACTTTCTATTTCTAATCTGAGGGATTTATTTGAAATTTTTTGATATTTAAAAACCTACTTCCCAACTGGCCATATATTTTTTTATCCTGCTCCCCAGTTTTAAGTTTTTCTTAGACAAAATATTTGTTCTGTGTCTTTCTCTGAGCTGGTAACAGATGGCTTATGGTTAATATTCATTAAGGGGAAAAAAAAAGCAAACTCTAGGGTCTCAGAGTGGTCAGTCAGTCTCACTTTCCTTCAAATTATTATTTGTTTTTAGAAATTGAGGTGAAATTCCCATAACACAAGCAGTCATTTTCAAGTGGACAAGTCAGTGGTATTTAGTACATTTAAAATGTGCAGCCATCTTCTCTGTTTAGTTCTGGAACATTTTATCCCTCTAAGAGAAGACCCCGCATGCCTGCAGCAGCTGCTTCCTGCCTCTCCCCCTACCCTTAGCCCGGCCAGGAAGATGGCTTGATTTCTTCCAGCACAGGCAGTTGGCAGTAGGGTGGATCCAGGGTTGGTTGATTCATCGGCCTCTGCCCCAGCTCTGTGGTATTAAAATTCATGTCCAAACCAGAGTCTCCATGGTGAGGAGGAGGAGATCTGGGGAGTGGGTGCTGGGGAGGAGGAGCGGTGTGGGCTGAGTATGGGAGCAGAGGACCAAAGTCTGCACTGGGGAAGAATTCAGGTAGAGCACAGAGTGGTCACGCTTTGGCGGCTCACTTACTCAGGAGGCACTTCCTGGAGCCCGTGTGTCCTCAGGCACATCATGGAGCTGGCTCAGGTCTCAGAGGGCTGCGCTTTCTTAGGGGGAGGTAGGCTGCAGGAGGAAGCTTGATAGTCACAGTATTGGGGGATATGTGCTGTGATCGAGGGTGGGCTCTAAATTCACGTGGCAGGTGGGGAAGGCTTCCTAGAGGAGGATGACATGGGAGTTGGGATAGATGTGCAGGGTTTCCACCTGGGCCAGAGTGGGAGGCGGTGTGTGGTCTTTGGGGGGACAGCACAGGTAGAGACTGGGATGTATGGCGGGTGACAGACTCCCGGGGCATCCAAGACCTTCTCGGACGCACCCAGGGGGCGATGGAACGAGGTGGGCAGGGCCTGGGGCGGGGCGGGCTTGGCTCTGTTCTTGATGACCAAGGCTGGATTTGAAGCCATATGTTTATGTAACACACAGTTCCAAGCCCTCCCCTGTGCCATACTGGGGGGCGGGGTGTGTGTGGCTGGGGACAAGAACAGTCCAGACCTCATCCATGCCTGGTGGGGGAGACACAGACACAGGGGCCATGGTGCAGAGCCACAGGACCCAGTCTGCCCAGATGTCCCCCGCAGCAGAGGGTCAGCCTTGCCATCACGTGACCCAGAGAGTCATGGTGGTAGCAGCTGCCGTCCAGCAGAGGCCTGCCACGCGCCCCACAGGGACGGACACCGGTGACCCCTCTGTAGATCAGGTGGAGGAGGGACCAAGTCTGTGTCATAATTTCCTGGGGCCGCTGGGACAAAGTACTGGAAACAAGGTGGTTTATAACCACAGCAAGTTACCGTCTCTCAGTTCTGAGTCCAGGAGTGTGAGATGACGGCGGGGGTGGGATGGGGGGAGTGCCATGCTCCCTCTGGAACATGTAGGGGAGGGTCGTCCTTCCTTGCCTCTTCAGTTTCCGGTTGCCCCAGACGTTCCTTGGCCTGTGCAGTGTCCCTCTGATCGCCACGTGGCGTCCCGCCCCCTCTCTCATCACATCCATGTTTGCTTTCCTCTGAGCGTGTCTCTGCTTCCCCGTCCCCCTTATAAGGACACTGGTCATGTTGGGTTCAGGCCACCCTTCCAACCTCATCATGCCTGTTCACCTCTGTAAAGACCCTGTTTCCAAATCCGGTTGCATCCTGTGGTAGTGGGGGGTCAGGACTTCAGCATACCTTTTTGAGGGATGCAGTTCCACCCCTAAAGGTGGGAGGGCAGAGGAGGCCCCACAGCAGGCTGGGAAGGTAGGGGAAGGCCAGGCAGACGGCCCAGCGCGGGGCAGGCACATGGGGACTGGGCCACAGCGTAGGCTCCTGGGCTTAGCGTCCTGGGTCCTTACTCTGTTCTGTCCTCCGATGGGGCCTCTTGCCAGAGGGACCCCCTCACAGGAAGTGACGAATGTCCCCTGTCCTTGTGCCAGCACTGGGGATAGGGCGGGACACTCCGAGTGCCCCCATCCTGAGGGGCACAGACTGTGGAGAGGCTCGGCCCAAGTGTGGGCCCCTCCTGGGGGCTGGGGGGTGGCGGCCCTGGGCACCCCAGGGGCTGACCACGTGCCCCCTGCAGGTTCATGGGTGGGGGTGGCGAGAGCTGCAGCCTCATCGCTGAAGGCCTCAGCACGGCCCTGCAGCTGTTCGACGACTTCAAGAAGATGCGGGAGCAGATGTGAGTGTGCCCAGTGTGGGGCCCACGCCCATCTGTCCACCTGACCCGTAGCCTGCTTGGTGGGTCACAGGCTCCACCCCCGGCCTCCCTGGGGCGTTGGGTGGGCTGTCTGTGCCGGACACTGGGAGCCGGAGGCAGGAGGTGTCCCCTGGCCCACTCACTCCCTGTCTCGGAATCCTCATCTGAAAGGGGAGCTGGCTCGGAGTGTGCCCCCTGCCTTCCCTGTGGTTGGGTGACTTCCAGCAACTCAGGAGGCTCTCTGGGCCTCAGCGTTCTCAGCTGGGAAATGGGTCCCCACTCTGGACTTCCTGGGAGGTGGAGGACTTGGTCACTGCTGCTGCTGGCTCGGGTCTTTCCTCGGGGTCCCTGCGGCCATCCTCTCCTCACCTTTCCTTGTCCCTGGTAGCGGCCAGACACACCGAGTCTGCCTCCTCATCTGCAATTCACCCCCGTACCTGCTGCCTGCTGTTGAGAGCACCACGTACTCAGGGTGCACGACGGAGACGCTGGTGCAGAAGATTGGAGAGGTGACGCCTCCTGGGTCGGAGGGAGGAGGGCTGGGGGCCGCCGGCCTGGGTCTCAGGGTGGGCACAGGCGCCTTCACCAGCCCTGTTGGCTCTGTGGGGAGAGCTGCAACCCAGAATTGCCCAGGGCAGCTAGTCTAGGTCTTGGGTCTCCAGTCCCAGAGCCTGGCGGGGACTTGGCCCTGTGGCTTCGTCCTGACTGCTTGTCCCCTCTTGTACAGCGAGGAATCTACTTCTCCATCGTGTCCCCCCGGAAGCTGCCTGCCCTGAGGCTGCTGTTTGAGAAGGCGGCTCCTCCAGCCATGCTGGAGCCCCTGCAGCCGCCAGCAGACGTGAGCCAGGACCCACGGCACATGGTGCTGGTGCGGGGGCTCGTGCTGCCGGGTGAGCCTGGGGGCTGCTGGGGGCACAGGGTTGGGGGGTGTCCTCCCCGGCTCCCTCTCACTCGGATGTTCTTCGTGTCTCTCAATCCCCTTCTTAACGGGCTTGCCTGATCATCCTTGGCGCTCAGTCGGGGGTGGCTCAGCCCCAGGCCCCCTCCAGCCCAAGCAGCCTGTGCCCCTGCCTCCAGCTGCACCCGCGGGCGCCACACTCACGACAGCCCCCCAGCAGCCTCTGCCACCGGTCCCCCAGCAGTACCAGGTACGGACATTGCCAGGGGAGGGTCGTGCTCCTGGGGCTCGGCAGAAGCCCTGGCCCCTCGGGAGAGACCTGGTTGGAATCGTTAAGCCTTGGGGGTTAGGGGGTCTCCCTGGAGACACCTGCAGGGGGGACTCTTCAGGCCAGCAGTCACATCCTCTTAGGATGTTGGCGCTGGACAGGATGGTCCTCACCAGGCCCTCCCCTCTGTCATCAGGTCCCTGGGAACCTGAGTGCAGCTCAGGTGGCTGCCCAGAACGCCGTGGAGGCGGCCAAGAACCAGAAGGCGGGTCTGGGCCCTCGCTGTGAGTACTGGCAGGGCTGTGGGCTTGGGCAGCCAGGTCTCTGCACCCCCGCCCACATTCCTTCCCTTGGTCTCTCCCACAGTCTCGCCCATCAACCCTCTTCAGCAAGCCACTCCAGGAGTGGGTCCCCCCTACAGCCAGACCCAGGCCACCCAGCTGCCCCCAGGGCCCCCTGGCGCCCCCAAGCCGCCTCCCGCTTCCCAGCCCAGCCTGGTCTCCACCGTGGCCCCAGGCCCGGGCCTGGCCCCCCCTGCACAGCCCGGGGCAACGTCCATGGTATGTGCCTGCCTCCTGGCTGCCAACAGCGCAGGGGAGGAGAGGTCGGCCTTCCTGAAGAGGGCCCGAGGGCATGTGGGTCTTGTTGTTTGAGGTCCTCGGGAGCTCACAGAGCCTGAGCTACAGGAAGGCTGAGACTAATGGGTCTGGGGGTAGAATCGTGGGGCTGGTACTCTGGGCGGCTGAAGACTGTTCTGAGGAGCCCAAAGGGTCCTAGGAGTCCAGGGTTCTTGAGCGAACCTGAATTCTACAGGATTAGAGCATCTGTGGTCCCAGGTGTGGCCCAGTGGTGTTTTGGGCCTGGGGGTACATAGGAAGGGACCTTTGTTCTCCTCCGCTTGTTGGCCTGGCCCTCTCAGGACAGCCCCTCTCAGGAGATGGTCTGACCCTACCCTGTGGCCCTTCTCTTTCCCCTCTGGCAGGCGGGCACTGTGGCCCCGGGCGGGGTCAGCGGCCCTTCCCCGGCCCAGCTCGGGGCCCCAGCCCTTGGCGGGCAGCAGTCAGTCTCCAACAAACACCTGGCCTGGAGCGGGGTCCTTGAGTGGCAGGAGGTGAGCGACTCTGTCGGCCAGCCCTGGTGTGTCCTGGGGTCATAGGATTTGTTGTCCTCAGGATAGTCCCGAGGAAGCTTGGGATGTGTAGCCCAGAGTTCAGGGTTGAGAGAAGTCTCAGCTTCTCGGCTCAGGGAGGAGCCAGGAGATCGTGGCATGGAGGGGACAGTGGGTGGTGGGGTTTGCGGGCAGGAGGAGGAGGCCCACATTTGTGAAACTTGAAGGCTGGAGGATTGCGAGATTGGCGGTCTGATGAAGGGGTCCAGGGCTTGTGGGCTTTAAACTGGGGGGTTATCCTGAGCTTTGGGGGCTCCCTGGAAAGGGCGGAGAGGTCAAAGGGATAGAGGCTCAGGGCCCTTCTCACCCAGACACACCTTTCTTTCCCCCTTAGAAGCCCAAGCCCGCCTCTGTGGACGCCAACACCAAGCTCACCCGGTCACTGCCTTGTCAGGTCTATGTGAATCACGGCGAGAACCTGTAGGTGGCCAGGGTGGGGTGGGTGGCAAGCAGGGGTGTGCGACTCCTGACGTGTCTCCCGGTGTCGCCGCAGGAAAACGGAGCAGTGGCCCCAGAAGCTGATCATGCAGCTCATCCCCCAGCAGCTGCTGGTGAGTGCCGGTGGTGGGTGACCGTCTGCCCCTCCGCCTCTGTCCTCCCCTCCTCAAGGCCCGCTCCGCACGCCCTCTGACCTGGGTGTCTCCTGCAGACCACCCTGGGCCCTTTGTTCCGGAACTCGAGGATGGTCCAGTTCCACTTCACCAACAAGGACCTGGACTCTCTCAAAGGCCTCTACCGCATCATGGGCAACGGCTTCGTGAGTCGGGTGGCTGGGCGGTGGCTTCCTGTCCCCCTGGGCCCAGGGAGCCATTTTTGATGGTGGGCCACCTTTGTGACGCTGGTCTCTTCAACTCTGCGCCAGATTGAGGTTTCTTCCACATTAAAACCATGGCAGGGAGTGACAGGAGCCATTGGAGAAAGCTCTGGGCTCTGACAGGTTTGCAAGGTGTCACAGCTTCCTGGGGCCAAGAACAGCGGAAATGTGTTCTCCCGCACTTCTAGAAAAGAGAAATGCAATCAAAATCAGGGTGTAGGCAGGGCCATGTGCTCTAAAAGCTCTGGGGGAAGACCCCTCCTTGCCTCCTGCAGGTGGTAGCCCCAGGCGGGCTTGGCTTTAGATAGCCTGAGTCCAGTCTCCTGTTCTCATCATCTCATGGCCGTCCTCACTGTGTGTCTTCACGTGGTGGTCTCTTTCTGGTGTGTGTCTGTCTTCTTATGAGGACACCTGTCATTTGGACTGGGGCCCACTTGAATGGCCTCATCCTATCTTGTTACCTCTGCAAACACCCTGTTTTCAATAAGGTCACGTTCCTAGGTGCCACGGTCTGGAACTTGAACATGTGTTTTTGGAGGACACCATTCAGCTCATAGCACTACGGGAGGGTCTTGAAATAGGAGCAGAACCAGTTACTGAGTTCATTCTGTGAACCCAGCTCTTTTCCACGAGAGAGGACTCCTTGTAGGTTACCTCATGGATCCTTCAGGAAAATTCTCTTCAGGAAAATTCTAAAGAAGGCAATTCTGAGAGTTAAGAATGCCTCCAACTGCAAGTCACAGCACACCCAACCGGCAGAGGTTTTAGAACAGATAGGTGCTTGGGGTGAAGGCTTGGACCAGCAGTTTATCATTTCTTGCAGTCTTGTGTGGGTCCGCTGGGCTCAGCTGGGTTAGTCCTGCTCGGGGTCTTTGATGGGGTTGCCATCAGATAGCCAAGACTGTGCTCACCTGAAAGCTCATCTGGGCTGGAGGTCAAGGTGGCCCCCTCTTGTGGTGCTGCCCGTCACCTGGGGTTCAGCTGCGCCTGGTCATCCGAGTGCCTCCTTGTGGCCTCCCCGTGTGGCTCGGGCTCCCTCACAGCGTGGCAGCTGGGTTCTGAGAGCCTGGTACAAGCAGGCGTTCACTTGTGACGTGCAACAGGACGTCCAGAGGAGGGCACTCTCAGGGTTAGGTCTGTAGCCCCTTTTCATCAGGGCCAGGATCTCTGGGGTTCTCCTTGTTTCTCTCTCGTGTCTGTGAGATGGTTTCTGAAGCTCGAGGAATCCTGTCTGACTTAATGTAGGAGGGCAAGAAGGAGGTGTGTTATCAGCCTGTATTTCTCCTTCGTTAGGAAAACATGTTCCCACACACACAAGCAGGCTTCCCTTCACGTCTTGGGCTAGACGCGGGCCCCTGGGCCACCCATAGAGACAGAGGAGGCCGCGGGGGAACAGGCACCAGTGAGGGCACTGGGGCCCAGACGGGTTGCTACCCAAACAGTCGGGGTTCTCCTCACAGGGAGGGGGCAGATGTTAAGCAACTGGCAGGGTCTACCTTGCCTGAGAAAGTGAGACTGGCTTGGCCAAGGTTCCTTCCACTGGTTCCCTAAGCTCACCAGCGCCTCCTCCACTAAGAGCCCTCTCCCAGAAGCCTCGCGTGTTAACGGCCTTGCCTCACGTTCACTTGCATTCCCTGGGCACTTCCTGTGTAGCCAGCCACGCGCAGGACGGCGGGTGTGATACCCGGGTCCATCCCTTAAGGTGTGAGCGCCGCCTCCCGCAAGTCTCATTGCAGACGCTGAGGTTGAGGGGATGTGGCGCCCCAGGGGCCTCTCGGACTTCTGTCAGTCAGGGTGTCTGCCACCACCGTTGAGCACGCACTTCCCGTGTCAGCTCTGTATAGAATTCCCTCTCAGCTGTGAGCCCTTTGAGGGGGGCAAGATTGGAGGGGGCTTCCTCTGCTCTCCACCCAGCCATTAGCAGGGGCCCAGCTGCACCCTGTTCCTTCGGGCACCCAGCTCTTTGGAGCAGCCTCAAGCCAAACTTGGAGTCTCTGCCACCTTTCAGAGCAGAAAGCTGGCTGCTCCTGGCCTGTGGGGCTTCTAGAACCTTCTAAAACCCAAAGAGGTGGGGTGCCACCTCCTGCAGGGTGTGACGGTTCGATCCCCTCCCGCAGGCGGGCTGCGTGCACTTCCCCCACACGGCCCCGTGCGAGGTGCGTGTGCTCATGCTCCTCTACTCGTCCAAGAAGAAGATCTTCATGGGCCTCATCCCCTATGACCAGAGCGGCTTTGTCAATGGCATCCGGCAGGTCATCACCAACCACAAGCAGGTGCAGCAGCAGAAGCTGGAGCAGCAGCGCGGGGTGAGTGACGTTGCAGCTCCCCCCCCCCCCCCCCCCGTGCCTGTGCTGCCCCCCTGGGCCCCCACTCTCACAGCAGGACCCCCGGGCCCTCCCGGGGCTCCGGGGCTGGGCACGTCCTCCTCCGCCAAGTTCAGTCTCAGCCCGTGTTTCCCTGCAGCCTGTCTCCTTTATAAGGAATGTTCTTGTTGAATCTCTAAGACACAGTTCCTTCTTGAGGAGCATAAAGTTTACATCCTAGACAAGCCCCCCAGCCCAGGAAAACGTTCCCGGCTCCTGACAGGGTCCCATTCAGCACGGGGACTCCTGCCCAGCCACTGACCTGCTCCCTCTCTCCCCACACAGATGGGGGCCCAGCAGGCACCCCCTGGGCTGGGTCCCATTCTGGAGGACCAGGCAAGACCCTCGCAGAACCTGGTGAGGACAGGGCCGCGGTGGGGGGGCGTGCAGAGGACGCCGTGATTCTGACTGACCTCGCAGAAGAGGTGGAGGGGTCTGGGGGCTCCGTCCCTCACCCCTGTTTTTCCTGTCAGCTCCAGCTCCGCCCGCCGCAGCCCCAGCCTCAGGGTACCGTGGGGGCCTCTGCAGCCGCTGGGCAGCCCCAGCCCCAGGGTGCTGCCCCGGCCCCTCCAGGCGCCCCACAAGGCCCTCCTGGAGCAGCCCCCGGCCCGCCCCCTCCTGGACCCCTCCTCCGGCCCCAGAACCCCGGGGCCAACCCCCAGCTGCGGAGCCTCCTCCTCAACCCGCCCCCGGTGAGATTCAGGGAGGGGGGCATATGGGAGCTGGGGGTCTTGGGCTTGACAGTTGGATTCCTTTCCTCATGGAGGCGGGAGGTTGGTTTGATGGGAGCGGGTGCCTGGAGGTCGCCCGGCCCTGCCTCACCTGTCCTACGTGGGCTTCTGCTGAGATTTTGAAGGGAGCCCAGAGGCCGCACCAGGGAGTGGGGCAGGTGGGTACTCTCAGCTGGGGCCTCTGAGCCACTTTCTCTGCACCCCCCCAGCCCCAGACTGGGGTGCCCCCCCCTCAGGCCTCCCTCCACCACCTCCAGCCGCCAGGGGCCCCTGCGCTGCTACCCCCGCCACACCAGGGCCTGGGGCAGCCCCAGCTGGGGCCCCCTCTGCTTCACCCGCCACCGGCCCAGTCCTGGCCTTCTCAGCTCCCCCCGCGGGCTCAGCTGCCAGGTAAGAGGTTCGGGGGAGGCCGGGGCCTGGGCTGTGTCCCAGTGTCCCGTGACTTCTGGGGAGTGAAGTCCTGGGACCCAGGAATAGCGGGAGCCCTTGTGGCTCGTGGGGGCTCCATGGGCCCCCGGGAGGTACAACCCAGGGCACTGAGAGCCAAGGCAGCAGGCGCTCTCCCCCCCACTCCCCGCCTCCGTGTCCTCTGGGGTTGCTGGGAAAGTCTCAGGGCCTGAGAGTTGTGCTGGGGACGGGCCCCCACAGGCTCACAGGAGGCAGACGGCCCGGGGCCACGTGGGGTCAGGAGGCGCCTCTGGGGTCCCCCCAGGGCTCCCTCGACCCCCCCCGTGCCTCGGGCCTCCAGAGGTGGAGGGAGGACTCAGGCCCAGGGCCCTCCCGGGCCCCAGGGACCACCGGGAGATGCAGTCCCTTCCCACTGCCCCCCAGGTCAGATGCTGCTCAGCGGGGGGCCCCGGGGCCCGGTCCCCCAGCCGGGCCTGCAGCCCAGCGTCATGGAGGACGACATCCTCATGGACCTCATCTGAACCCCGACACCCAATAAAGTTCCTTTTAACACACGCCCCGGCTCCCGTCACTGACATCCCCCAGGACTGGGCAGGAGGAGATGGGGGGAGACACCTCTGCCCTTGTTCTTGCTTCAGCAGATGCCCCCGAGGCCCCGGGCTGGTGAGGCTGGGGCCTCGGTGGTAAGTCAGGCCCTCTGGTGCAGCCTGGCTCTGGGGAGGTGAGGAGGCTGTAGGCAGAGGTCCTAGGACCACGAGCGCCCATGGAGGTAGAGAGGGTACCAGGCGGGCCCAGAGGAGGCCTGTTAGTGGCAGTCAGTGAGGCCGTGAAGGAAGGCGGTGACAGTCTAGGTGCAGAGATGACAGAAAGGAATGTGTGGGGCAGGAGGAAGCCTGGAATGGTCAGAGGACAAGTCAGTGGAGGCCTCTGGGAGCACGAGCCTTTGTGGGGGAAGGCAGGCGTGGAGAGGCGGGCAGGTGTCAGGCGGGGAGGGAGCTCATTCCAGACTGAGCAGCTGGAGGCTTGTCCGCGGGACGCGGCAGGGCTGCAGCGGGCCAGGCCGGGGGGCCAGGGCCAGGTCAGTTGGGGGTCAGCTCCCTGGGGGCTGCGGGAGGTGAGGGGGCAAGATAGGAGGCTGGGAGGAGCCGCGGGTGATATTCCTAGGGAGGGAGAGGCCAGAGGAGGGGCCGGAGTTGGGGAGCAGGAGGGCTGAGGCCAGAGACTGGTGTGCCCATGTGCAAAAAGTTGCGGGTATAGGGTGGGGTCCAGGGTGGTCCCCAGGACCTGGCCTGGGTGCTGGTAGACGGTGGACCTCCCTGAGGCGGGAGCCGGGAGAAGGAGCCAGTGGTGATCGCTGATGGTCCGGGACATCCGAGGGACCGGGGCCACGCCAGGAGCCCGGGGAGTGTGCTTAGGGGCAGCCTGTGTGCTTGGTGGTTGAAGACGCAGGAACGGGAGAGGTCTCGTGTGGAGAGAGCAGGCAGAGACCAGGCTTCCAGGGCTTTGGACAGAGTGGACAGTGGGGCCATCCTGGTGATGGGAGACCTGGCGGGGCTGTAAGGAGGAGGTACAGGTTTGGGGTGCAATGAGGCAAGGGGCCTGAGGCTGTCCTTAGGGAGACATCCAAGGGGCAGCTGCTCTGGCCTGTGGGCAGAGACTTAGTTGTCTGTTGTCAGACCAGCCCCGCAGCAGTGATGCTCAGAATGTGGTCCAGAGGTGGACCACCAGCATCCGCATTGCTTGAGACGCCTGTTAGCATCAGATGCCCAGGCCCCTGTCCCAGGAGAGAGGTTGCAATCTGGTGGCCCCTGGGCCACTCTACAGATGAGTTTTGTTTGGCCTTCCCTGTGTTAGGCTATGTGGTATTTTTTCCCTAATGAGTTAGTTGTAAAAATCAGGATGAGTCTGTTGCTCAAACACCCACACACTCACACATACACACACAAAATCTGCAGTCTCGTCTTCTCTTGACAAATCAGAAGATCTGGCTCCCCTGGGTCCACCCTCCTGCCCAGCAAACAATGGGCTGGAGCCGTCCCTGTCCACGGGGCGTGTGCTTTCTGGTTCGCCACAGTCCCCACCACTCCCTCCTGACTCCCCCACCACGAGGCAGGAGGCTGTCGCCTTCGGCATGGGGCTGGCACGGTTGGTGTCCCCGGGGTAGTATTCGGAGACAGTGAAATCTTTCTTGTACCCATGTCTCTACCAAAAGTGGCAAAACGAAAGAGAGAACGAGAGGGCCACGTGTTTCGAGAGAAATGGGAGCGAGCCTATTTCTTTGTGGAGGTGAAGAGCATGCCTACGTGCTTAATATGCAAAAAAATCGTGTCTGTGTTGAAAGAATACAACCTGAAGCGTCACTATGAATCGAAGCACAGTAAGAGTTTCGACCAGTACACGGAGCAGACGCGGGACGCGCTTCTCAGCGAGCTGAAGAAGGGCCTCAAGTGTCAGTAGGGCCACTTTCGGAAAGCCGACGGGAGCAGCGGCACGGCTGCCGCTTGAGGGTCCGGAGTCACGTGGCACAAATTACCCGGGTGTTCCAGCCCACGGATATCCAGTTTATAAGGGAGCCAAAGAGACGCCCCCCGAACAGAAACCCCGATCTGCTTGGACCGTCGTCTGAGTCTGGCAGGCATCCGCGTCTCGCGGGAGGGGAAGAGAAATCTGAAGATTGACAAGTCCAGTTGCTCGACCGAGTCAGATCAGTCGTGGCCTTTACTGTCGCTGCTCATGAACTATCACCACCCAGTTAGCTTTATTTATTTGTGGCGTGGAGGATCTCGATGTGACTGAAGAAAGCTGTGACATGGTGCCAAGGCAGGCCCGACCCTGGGAAGTGACTTGTTTTCTGTGTGTCAAGAGAAACACATTTTTCACGAAAGCTGGTCTAAACACCTAAGCACAGCTGCAGACCGTGGTGGTGATCAAACCATCTTGTGTCACGGGGACGCAGGCGGGTTGCCTCGATCCGAGGTGGCATCATTGGCAGAGACTCGAGGCAGGTCATCGCATCAATTACCAGGCGCCGACCTTGCTGTGAAAGGTCAGTGGGGTGGGACTCGCGACACGGTCCCCGCGACAGGCTTTTTGTACCTTAACCACGGGCAGGCTGGTGATGAACTGGACCCAGTGTCTTATAGAAGCTCTGCGACCTTGTCGTCATGTGACATGGGGAAGCAGTCTGAACTGTTGCAGTCCATCAACTTGGCTCATTTCAGGTGAGCCAGAACCCACACCTCGGTTCCCCTGAGAAGGTCAGTCAGAGACTTTGGGTCAAAGTTCCTACCCGTCTGAACACTCTTTTTCTTCCAAGGACATTCACAAACAGCTACTTGAATGTATGATCGTGTTCATCCAGTCCAGGCAGACATGGGGAAGCCGTTGGCAGGGAGGATTCTGACTCCCTTCTGTTGGCTGCAGTTGGTTTCCAGAGAGGAAAGGCATGGCCTGGACAGCGTTCATTCAACTGGTGGGGCTAGAGACCAAACTGCCCCAAGGCGCCCAGCCTCCAGACTTGATGAGAATGAACTAACACTGTCCCATTTGCTTTTCTTGGTTACTGTCGATCGTGTGAACGCAAACCGCAAATACTAGCTGCCGAACTCCAGGGCAGGGGGCTGCTGGTCGCTCAGTGGGTTCCCTCAGAAGATGACAGCCCCTCACTGCTCTCCAGTAGTCGTCCTGAATCTTGGTGTTCAGAAGCACCCACGCTTGTGAACAGCCATTTTCCGTTAAAAAACTGAATCAAGTTCAATGCCGCTCCCAGCTTCAGGAGTCCAGGTCGAGTTCTCAGCCACCAGTCCCACCCTTGACATCTGGGGGTGGCATGGATGAGGCCCGCCCCTTGGCTTCGTAGTCCAGGGAGCAGAAGAATTACAAAAGAGAAAAAAAAATTTAGTAATTAAATACTTCTATTTTTCAATTTGTATTTTTTCAATTTGGATTTAAAAGATAAACTCCAGTTCCATACCTGTTTGTATTATGTTCCATGCATTCACCAGCGTTCAGTAAAGATTCCATTTGATTATATTTCTGGCCGTCGACTTTTCTTATACCTGGCGAGCTCACTCATTTATGTGGCCCACCTGGCTCCTGCAGGCGTTTGAGTTTACGATCCCAGCCCTAGAGTCCTCTAGGACCGTCGAAGCGAATACTCCAGTGGGGGAGGGAGGGAGGCTGGGCTTCAGCATCCAACGCAAGCCCCCTCGGCGACTCTGGTGTGGACAAGAGGTCGGAGGGAAAGTGGGCGAGGTCTCCCCCGTGGCGTGCGTTACAGGGGTTCTCGAAAACTCAGATGGCTCCAGGGGCCAGGCAGGTGATGGAAATGCGTGACACGGACGGGTGTAAGACGACAGGGACTGACGGGGACTGTGGCGAACTTGGGGAGTGCTTGCCCCACCTCACAGCATTCAAATTAAAACAAACAAAAAAAACACTGTGAGGACCAAACAAAACCCGCTGGTGGGTCTCAAGAGGCCGCCGGGTCGCCATTTTGTGACCTCTGGAACAAGAAGACGCGAGGACAAGGCCAGAGGCCAGAGGAGGACCCACATGTGAGGGCTGGGCCCGGGCTGGGGGACAGGAGCCGGCAGGTGTGTTCTGGAAGCCGAGTTTCCAAGGAGAGAGTGACCGACTGGCGTCCAAAACCACCAAGAGGGAAGAAGACTAGCAGGACGCAGGCCATGCTGTTCCCACCAGGGTGGACATGGCCCCGTGGGCAAACACAGACACTCCTCGAGGCCTTCCGGGACAAACTGATCAAACAAACCAGTGGCTGTTCCCAGTCACTGGGGGCCCTTGACCTCAGCACCCAGTTAGATGAACTGAAGACTGTCACATGTCATCACCCCATACTGTACCCCAGATGAGAAGCAAGCCGTGGGTTACGGCGTGCCCAGAGAGAGGAGGTGCGCGCACAGAGCTCACCTCCACATTTCACAGCCCCGGTGTAGACAACAGCCTCTCAGAACCAGCCAGCACCAAGAGAGCAGGACTTTCCGGAAAGTTTTTCTCTGAGCATGAGATATGGTTAAAGCTGCTGCAGTGTAGAAGTAGTACAGGCCTTAAACATCAGGGTTGAGACTCCAGCTTCTGTACCAATGAGCTGTGTGGCTTTAGGAAGGTACCCCTACCTGAATCTCTGATCCCATGTGGCTAGAAGTGATTCCTGCAGGATTGAGCCCTTGAAGGAGAGCTGCCTTTAGCCAGGTTGCCATCACTGGTCAAAATATGCTCCTAGAGGGCAAAACTATATCTAAAAATGCATGCTACTTTGTCAGAACCACCTGGGCATCCATGACGGTTGTAATTTGGGTGAGTGACTGGTTAGAAACATTTCATTTCTGACCAATTCGCTTTGGGGGCCAGGCATGCAGGGCTGGAAGCAAGACTGCGAAACTGATGAGAATTCTTCTACAGGAACAGATCTGGCAAAAGTGGGAGAACATAATTGGGAAAAAGAAAAAAAAGCTAGATCACTGACACATTAATGGTTAGATATCTGTCTTGGGTGAGAGAATGCCCACCTTCTATGAAGAAAGTTTGAGAAAAATGACACCCTCTAAAAAACATAGTTGTCTCAAGGTACATAAAACTCACTAATATTTTCCTATCACCTTGGGCTTTTAAGGAAATTAATCTTAAAATTTTATTGAGTTACATAGGAATCTAGTTTCATAAAGATGGGAAAAACCCACTGAAGTGTAGAACAAAAAGTGAAGTATTGTTTCGTACCTCATTCTCCCCTCTCACTTCAAATACTGAGCAAACCACCAGCCTCCTCAGAGGCAGGTTCATCAGTTTGGTGTTTGGGTTTATACGCTTAAGGTTGTAGATACACATTGACAGTTTCTTAAATGTTTTATGTAACTGAGGTCAGTTTCTATATGTTCTTTATCTTGCCTTCCCCACCCCCAACCCCCACCCCTGCTTGAATCATGGCCATTGGTCCACATCATTCAATACAAGTAACTCTGTGTCCTGTTAGTAAATGGTTGCTTCCCCTGGTGTATTAAGTGGACACATTCCAATCCCACAAACCATCCAGTCTGCATAAACTGCCTGTTGATGTAACCATTCCGTGGCTTAAAACAATAGCATTTACTGTCTCACAGTTTCTCTGGATCTGGAATCCAGGCCCAGCTTAGCTGATGCTTCTGGCTCAAGTCTCTTGAGGTGGCAGTCAAGCTGGGGCTGCAGTCTCATCTGAAGGCTCCACTGGGGGAGGGCCTGCTTCCAAGCTCATTCACATGCCTGGGGGCAGGATCTTTTTTTCACCTTTGCCTCTACACAGCACCTCAGTTCCTTGCTTGCTCTTGGCTGGAGGTCTTGCTTGGTTCCTCACCTTGCAGTCCTTTTCATAGGACAAACAAGCCAATTTTTTTTTTTTTTTTTGTAACCCAATAGTGGAAGTGATAGCCTATCACTTTTGCTGTATTCTGTTCATTAGAACAGTTGCTAGGTCCAGCCCACACTGAGGCTGAGGACAAAACAAAGATTATAATACTAGGAGGTGGGGGTCATGGGGGCTGTCTTTGAGGCTCTTTGCCACATTCTTCACGGCAGCTGGATAGCTGTATAGTTTTCCACTATTATAAAAACTGCCGCAGAGAATCAGCATGAACATGTATCTCTTCCCCTTCATTTGTATAGGCATTTCTTTTTTTTTTTTTTTTTTTTGACCACACCCAGGGGCATGCAGAATATTAATTCTCTGACCAGGGATCAAACCTGTGCCCCCTGCAGTGGAAGCGAGCTTTGTTAATCACTGGACAGCCAGAGGAGTTCCTGTTCAGGGATTCGCATGTGATATATTTCCAAGTGGAGAATTTCCAAATTGAGGTGTATGCCGATTCTATTCTTATTTACTTCACTTATAAAAAACTCAACTTATTTTTTGCATAATAAAGCCTCCTGTGGTTCACAATTTTAGAGGCCTCCAAATCAATCCAATGCATGGTCTCTCCCAGCCCTCTCTGGAGACTAGTTACCGATTTCTTGTGTGTTCTTTGGGGATCTGGACTAGCCCGTAGAAGCGAACAAAAATATATTCGTTTTCTGGCTCTTCTAGCCAGTGGCAGCTTGCTTTATATTTTTATAAGCAGCTTTATGGAGGTGTATGATTGAGTTTGGATATATGCATCCACTTGTGAGAGAATCATTACAAACAAGGTAGTGGGCATTCATCACCTCCAAAAGTTTTCTTGTGTCCCTTCGGTTTTCTGTGTGTTATGTGTATGTGTGGTAAGGACACTTCAACAGATCTATCCTCTTAAATTTCAGGCATGGTAGAGTGTCAGTAAGCACAGGCTCTTTGTTCTACAGAAGGTCTCTAGAACTTACTCTGCCTTATTCTGTAGATTACTTTTTTTATCTGAGAATTTATCTTGCTGGTTATACCAGGACAAAAAGCCTTCTTTTTTTTTTTTAATGGACCATTTTTTAAGTGTTGAATTTGTTACAATACTGCTTCTGTTTTATGTTTTGGTTTTTTGGCTGTGAGGTGTCTGGGATCTTATTAATAACTCCTAGACCAGGGATCAAACCTGCACCTGCTGTGTTGTAAGCATGGGGTCTTAACCTCTGGACCACCAGGAAGTCTCTCATCCGTTTGTATGGCTGCATAATACTCCCCCCGGGAATGCCATCATTTTCCCAGTCGCTCTCTTATTGGCTATGTAGAATGTTTCTGGTCTTTTGGGGTGCCCATTTTAATTTTTTAGCGGGGTGCCCATTTTAAACTGCGACTGAACTGCCAAATTGTCCCCTCCAAAAAAATAATGTGGCATGTCAGTGATTGTACCAACTCATTTCTTGCCAGTTCACCAGTGTGAATGATACTGCATGGGAAGAGGCTGGGCAGAACACGGCCGTCTCAAGGCACCTTGCTTCTGAAGGCGAGGAGAAAGCCCTCTGGGCTTTGCAGTGTGGGAGTGTTCGGAACAGTGCCTGTTGCGGGGCAGCTGGGGGCTGTTGGTTTCCCTATCTGCGGAATGAGATGATAAGGTTGTCACTCTCATGGCCCAGTGTGTAAGGGTTCAGTGAACTCAGACGGGAAGTGCTTAGCAGTGTCTAAGACATTTATTATTATTATTGCTTTTTCAAGGATGATATGTTTTATTTTTTTTTAATTTTATATTTTTGGCCACACCGCACACAGCGTGCAGGATCTTAGTTCCCCAACCAGGAGTTGAACCCACGCCCCCTGCAGCGTAAGCACAGAGTCTTAACCACATCAGGGAAGTTTCTCCAAGAATTATATATTTTTAAATTAAGTTTTACAGGCAGGCACCAGCTCTGACAACCAGTCAGCCTCCCAGTTTTCATACTGTGTCACATGCTTACATAAACTGCATCCATAAACCATAAAAAGTAATTTATCATTTCCAATTCTTTTAAAAAAATGACAGGAGAACCTGAAGACACTTATTAAGCAAACTGAAGGCTGGACCTTCCTAGGTTTTTATGAGCTTTTCCGTTTAATCATTTACAGCTACTTTGCTTGCAACTCATCTGGCAACATTTTTTTAAAGCAGCTCACTTTTATTCTTTCCAATTCAGGCAACACGCTCTGCATGCAAACAACTCTCGTATTAATATTTAATTCATTTGATAGGGTGAAGTTATTAACTGAGGCTTAACTGGCATAAACAAGTTTGGTAACAGACAGCTAGCTACTCCTCAGGAAGTGTACCACTTAACAGATGGGAGCAGAACCGCTTAGTCATAATAGTAGCTAGCTAGGCTGGGCAGATTTTACAGATACGATGAACCGTGTCTTACAAATTGGCAAATTTGATAAGCTAGATGGTTTCAGAGAGCTGTACTGTACTAATTACAGTAATTACTAATAGAATTTCACCCTGTGTTTTCATTTCTCATTCTGACATGTTGCCATTTTGCTCATGCTGGAGTGGATCCTGGCACACCTTTCTCCATGCTTATACAAAATCCTAGGAATTCACACCAACACATTGTCCTGATGGGATGTGGAGTATGGGAAGGCATCAACTAGGTGGAGAATAGAAAGAGCACAGAAGAGGTCAGTCTAGAGACAGCAGCAGGGGTCCCACCATGTGGGGCCTTAGAGGAAGAGTTTGTAATTAATTCTAAGGGCACTCGCAAGCCACTGGAGTCTTTTTTTTTTTTTTTTTAAACATTTTCTTTTATATTTTTATTTATTTTTGGCTGTGCTGGGTCTTCATTGCTTTGCTCGGGCTTTCTTTAGTTTTGGTGAGCCGGGGTCTCCTCTTGGTCGCAGCGCACAGGCTTCTGACTGCGGTGGCTTCTTGTCTCAGAACACAGGCTCCAGGTGTGGCCTTCAGCTGTTGCAGCGCACAGACTCAGCAGCTGTGGTGCACAGGCTTAGCTGTTCTGCAGCATTGTGAAATCTTGCCGGAATGGGGATCAAACCCATGACTCTTATCCACTGTGCCACCAAGTAAGTCTCACTGGAGTCTTCTGATGAGTGGAATGAAAGTCAAGGTGACAAGAGTTAGAAGGCTATTAGCCATGCGAGAGACCACAATGGCCTGTACTAAGAATGATGAGAATTGAGGGTTTAGGGAGATTAAGGAGGAGAAAGGGCCTTCTCTCCCTGCAATTCTTCTTCCTACTGCCAGCAGTGGGGTCTCCTGACATAGTCAGGCCTCTAGAGGTAACTGTTGATATCTAGTTGGCTGTCTGGGTCCAGAGAGTAGTGATTACCTATTTGGCCACAATCCAGGTCAGATTTGGGGCTCAAATATGACCTTACCTGGGGCTTCTCCTCCCATGTGATTGCTCCTCATAGATCTGAACTCTAAAGGGATGGAGTGTCCCAGCCTCTGTACACACACACGTCCTCGTGATCTCATTCATTCTCATGAAACACTGAAGGCTCTCAAAGTTGTGTCTCCAGACCTCCCCCCATTTACACTGTTTAGTCAACACTGCAAATGTACCACGTAGAAACAGAAAATAGATTGAGAAGGGGACTTCTGTCCCTACGATTCTCCTTCCTACTGCCAGGAGTGGGGTCTCTTGACATAGTCAGGCCTCTGGAGGTAACTGTTGCTATCTAGCTGGCAGTCTGGGTCAAGAGAGTAGTGATTCCCTATTTGGCCACAATCCAGGTCAGATTTGGAGTTCCATCTCTGCCCACCCCACCCTGCTCCTCCCACAGTCATTTCCCTTTCATGAAATGACACCTCTCTACAAGCAAAACCCTTGAAATCACTTCACCCTCTCACTTTCACTCCCTGCACAAGTCCTTTGGGCTTCAGCTTGAAAATACATTGTGAAAGTGTGTACTTCCACTGTGGCCACACTCCCTGCGGTCTAAGCCACCTGTGACTCTCAGGTGGCTTATTGCCATAGTCTCCTATCTGCCCTCCTGCTCCACTAGCCCTTATTTCATATTCAATGCAGCAGCTGGAGGGATCTTTAAAAATATAGATGTTACTGTTTCAAAAGGTTGCATATGGTAAGAATTCCAAATAGTCTGCAAGAACAAACTGAGTCTCCTTTCCATGTCTTTGACTCTTCCATCTGCTGTCTTCTCTCCTCAGAGGTGACTCTGGATCCAGCTTCTTCTGTAGACTTGTAGAGACACTGTGGGCATGACTCTATGCATTTGTGAATGATTTGTTTAAAATGTAAATGAGACTTTGTCCCTTCCTTGATAAAAAACCTTTTGATGGTTTCCCAGCAAAGTGAGGCTAAAATCCAAATTCCATCGCGAGGCTATAGGACGCTGCTTGCAGCACCTGGCCACTGTCTGCTTCCTCAGCTTTCCTTCATCCTCTCTGCTCCAGTCCTGCTCCACGCCTCCCCCCCCTCCCCCCACCCCGCTTTCCTTCCACTCTCAGGATTTGCATCCTGGCTGGTCCCTCATCTTAGCACACTCTTGCAGCCTCTGTGGACTTGCAGGCTGCCTAAAGGTCACTTTCCTGACTTCTCACGGTCACCATCCCATCCCCCATAGAGTGCATTTGCTCTATTTGTAACACTTCACAAAATGCGATTATTTATTTTCTCCAGTGGGCCTGGTTTCTTTGTCACCACAATTGGTGCCCAGCACAGAACTGGAAATGGCACTAATAATAATGATTTTAAAAGGAGAAAAACTGGGTTCCCTGGTGGTCCAGTGGTTGAGAGTCTGCCTTCCAAAGCAGGGGACGTGAGTTCGATCTCTGGTAGGGGAATTAAGATCCCACCTACTGTGGGGCAACTAAGCTCAGGCACCACCACTACTGAGCTCATGTGCTGCAACTAAAACCCAATGCAGTCAAAAATAATAATAAAATAAATATTAAGTAAAAGGAGAAAAACTATCATTTAGGTCGTCACTGTGCCAAATACCGATCTAATACTTCATCAACTCTTTTGATTCTCATAGCCATTTTAGGGTTAGCTAGTATCTACATTTAAGAAACAAGGAAACTGAAGCAAGAAATGTTATACACAGCTACTAGCATGTGAATACGCAGTCCTTTAATAGCTGAGTGAATGAGCGAATCAATGAATGGCCCTGAGAGGCAAGTGGCAAGGAGAAGTAGAGGGACGCGGGCGGAGCCTAGGTCGCGGGAGCCAATGGGCACGCAGCTGTGGGACCGTCGGCTCCGCCCAAGCCGCGCGAAGGCCGCTGGGAGTTGTGGTCCCTCGTCCGCCTGGCCACGTCACTGCCTTGAAACCCTAAGTCCTCTCCTGTATTTCCGAACCTCTAGGCCGGTTCGCTTGCCTCCAGGCCTATTATTCCTTCCTTCCTCTCTTTCTGACGCGTCCCGACGTAGTCTCCCGGTGGTTCCGTCGGCCTCCCGGCATGCCCCCCCCAGGCCCGGAGCCCGCTTGGTATCACCCTCTACGTTCATTCCCCGCCCCCCGCCCCGTCTCCCTTCGGTGTGTCCTCCCAGCCCCGCCCACTGAGGTGGTTTCTTTCACGTCCTCTCAGCCCCTCCCCTTCGTGCGCGTGCGGCCCATTGTCCCGTCCAATTGCCGAGTTCCCCGCCCCACACACCCTTTCCCGGGCCCCCCCGGCCCTGTTTGGTACGCCCCGGCCACGCCCCCTCGCGGACGCTGTTGGTACGCGCCGCGCGCCCCTGCTCGCCGCAGTGGTTTGGCCGCGGCGACCCCTCTCCGGAGACGCGTCCCCTGCGCTTGGTACAGCCCGGCCCGTCTCCCCCGGAGCCGCGCGCCCGCGCCCCTCAGTCGGCGCAGCCCGCAGCCCCCCGTGAGGCCCGTGGCAGCCCCCCAGCCCGCTCGGCCCGCGCCCGCCATGGTCCGTCCGCGCCGCGCCCCGCACCGCTCCGGCGCTGGGGGCCCCCTCGGGGGTCGAGGCCGCCCCCTGCGGCCCCTCACGGCGCGCGCTGCCCGCTCGCGCTCCTGGCCGGCCAGCCCTCGAGGCCCGCAGCCGCCGCGGATCCGGGCTCGCTCGGCCCCTCCCATGGTGAGCCCCCCGCCCTTTTTCCAGAGCTTTCCACGGCCCCGCCCCCGCCGGCCCCTCCCCCGGGCTGGCGTCTTTGTCCCCAGCTCCCACCCCCTCGGGGGTTTCTCCGGTGACCCGAAGGGTGGTCCCGCTTTGGGACCCACTTCCCCCGTGAAACCCCCCGGGTGGTACGCGCCGGGCTCTCCCCTTTGTTTCGCATTCGGGATGGGGTGGCGGGGGTGGGGTACGGGGGCGGTAAGGGCTCAAATTACTGCTGACTCCGCGGCCTGATTTGAACGCTGGGTGGGGGGCGGGCGGACGGTCGGCGTGTACTGTTGTTTTTCCAATTGGAAAGTTGCTCTCTCTCCGCGCAGAGAAGCTGGAGAAGGGGGAGGGGCGGGGGGAGATGGCGGCGAGGGGCCTCGCGTCTCGCACTCGGGCGCCCAGGTGTTGCCCCCGGGGGGCGTTCTGTAGGGCGCCCGGGGCGTGTGCGCCCGGGGTTCGTTTGCGCGATTGCCCAGGTGTCGGGTGTCCCACTGATCGCGGTAAGCCCAGATGTTAAACATAAACACAGCTTCGCAGGGACGCTGAGTTAGACACCCTTCCTCAGACCCACAACCTCTACATGCTTTTTAAAAATTTTTCGTAAGGTTTTTGCGGGGCGGTAAATTCACACATCGCGACGTTTAAAAACACGCACAGCTAAACCATGACACGTTTGTTCAGATGCGCCGCTTACCCTAACCTGGGGCTAATTAGTAAATACCGTGCCTCACCGTTGTACGTGGCGGGGACCTGTGGCAGCTGCACACCAGCCTTAAGCAGGTTTTCTCGGTGTTAGAGTCAGATGCCCGGCCTCTGAACACCTCTCTGCTCTTAACATCGCACTTCACTCCATTGCTTCCCTGGGGAGGCGGGTTTCTTAGCGTTCGTGTCCGCTTGTGAACAAGCGTCTCCTGGGTCCTTGAACGTGCGTCTTAAGGCGTTCATCTCTTTTCTCAGTATTACATAGGCTTCCTGCGCAGTGATTAGCAAAACACATGTGGGAGGCACAGCCAGGCTTTACACACACCTGTCCAGATGTGACAGTCCTTTAAGGATTGCATTTAGGTCTAGTTCTTAAACGTGACCCTCCACCTTGATGCTCATCCTGCGTTCGGTGAGACCTGGGCTTAAGCTTTCCTGATCTTCACCCCCCAGATTAAAACGTGCTCAGTCTGATGGCTAGAAATACGGTAGAGTTTAAACAGGTGTCCCTGGTACTTATATTACCCGGGTCCTTAAGTGCGTTTGTCTGGATCCCAGAGGCTTCTACAGTTGTGTGATCTAACTAGTTTCTTGGATGTTGTGGGCTCTGGCTGTGGTGCCTACGCGCCCAGGGCTCCGACAGTCTATCTCCATCTCATGAACACACACCACCATGTTCTTAGAGCGGGAAGCTCTCTGCCTTTCTTCCTGATCTCACTGGATTGTCTGAATCCCAGAACCACCTGCCCTCATGGAGAGGACGCTTGCTCAGATTTCTTTACCTTTTAAGCTCTTGCGAAATACAGTTTTTCCTGTCTCATATTCTGGGGCAGAAGACACCTGTGTGCATTATAGGAAATTTGGAAAAAATACTCATTAGTAGTAAGATGAAAAGTAATAACCACCTTTATTTTTTCTGGCTGCCTGGAGGCACCTACTAGAGAGGTTTTCAAGAGTTTCCTGCTGCCCGGCTGTCCTAAGCGCTCCCTTGTTTGTTTTGAGATGTTTTTGGTGTGTGTGTGTGTTTAAAGGTGACTGGATAGTGCCCCGTGTGTAGGATGTGTCCTGCTTGGCTTTATTGCCGCAACATTCTGGTGTTTTGCACATGCTCTCAAGACACTGTGTTTGGGAGACCCTCCGTTTGTTGTCTGGCTCCCGGTTCCCAGAGGGTTTTGTTCTCTCTGCTTTCGGTCACTTCCTCCTGCCTCCCCAGGATCAGCCTGAAGTGGCTGCAGCCTGGGCTGCGTGAAGGAGGGCTGGAGCCCGCCTGGCGGGAGCCGGAGGGGAGCCTGGATTTTCTCTCCAGGGCCGCAGGAACCGTGGAAGAGAGTTCTGTGCTTGGGTGGGATGGGGCAAGCCGGTGTGCCAGCCAGACAGAGCCCAGTCTGGCTGTGCATTGTGGGCGTGTTCTGAGGCGGCTCCAGAGCCCCAGAGAGCTGCTTCTGAGTTGCATCTCAATAAAGGGAACCAAAATTGATGATCCTGGGAGGATGAGTGGGGCGCATCTCTAGTAAGGGGAGGGCATGGCAGGCCAGGGTAGAGCCTGGCTGGAGCAAAGGCTGAAGGGGAAGCAGCTGGTCGCTTTCAGGGACCAGTGTTGAGGGGACAGGCAGGCTCCGGGCAGGGCACGGCCAGAAAAGGACGTGGGGGCCACCCAGTCTGGGTCTAGGTTCTGGAAGGAAGGGTTTGGAGACTGCCTGGGTGGTTTGCGCAGGGGGCCTGGGGTCTGGACATTGGGGTGTCCCTTCTGGGGTAGGTGGAGAGCAGCTCCTCACTTGCCTCCGCCTCTTCCACAGCAAGGTGCTCGAGTCTTTGGGGCCCTGGGCCCCATTGGGCCCTCCTCGCCCGGACTCGCCCTCGGGGGCCTGGCTGTCAGCGAGCACCGGCTCAGCAACAAGCTGCTGGCCTGGAGCGGCGTCCTGGAGTGGCAGGAGGTGAGCACCCGTGGCCAGCACCCTGGGAGTCTGTGGGGTGGGGGCTGACCCGGGGGTCTTGCAGGCGGGGGGCCAGCCTGTACAGTGGGCGTGTCCAGAGACCCCTCTGCCCCCACCACAGAAGCGCAGACCCTACTCGGACTCCACCGCGAAGCTGAAGCGGGCCCTCCCCTGCCAGGCCTACGTGAACCAGGGCGAGAACCTGTGAGTGCGGGTGGGGTGCGAGGGCGGGTGGCAGAGGGGGTGCGCCCCGCTGACCCTCTCCTCCCGCAGGGAGACTGACCAGTGGCCGCAGAAGCTGATCATGCAACTGATCCCGCAGCAGCTGCTGGTGAGACCCCACCCTCACCCGCCCGCCCCCCCCCCCCGGCTGCGAGCACCTGCTCAGCCCTGACCCTGCTGCCCCCGTGTCGCCCCCAGACCACCCTGGGCCCCCTGTTCCGCAACTCCCAGCTGGCGCAGTTCCACTTCACCAACAGAGACTGTGACTCCCTCAAGGGGCTCTGCCGGGTCATGGGCAACGGCTTCGTGAGTGGGGCAGGGGTGCTGGGGGGCGGCAGGGACAGAGGCCCCGGGAACACTGTGGTGACCAAGCGGTAGGCAGAGCTCTGCCGGGACAGTCGAAGCAGGTGGCAAGATCCTGGGAGATCTCCAGGGGCATCCCCGTCCCTGTGAACCGGGGTCTCACTGCTTAAAGGGGACAGCAGAGGAACCCAGCTCCCCGCCAGGCCGGGGCGGGTGCTGGGCACAGGAGCAAAGGGGGGGCCTGGCCAGCCCTCCAGGGAGCCGGGAGCTTGTTGGGGTCACAGCCCCTGGCAGGGACCTGGAAGTGGGGCTGACAGAAAAGAGCTGGAACAGGGAATAGCCAGGTTCCTCATCTGTGATCTCCTGGGGGGAGCCAGGGCGCTTGCGTAAAACCGAGGCAGTAGTCTGAGTGTAGTGAGTGCTCAGTAAACTGGAGCTGGTGAGGTTGTTGAATCGGGGTTCAGACACAGCTGGTGTGGGCCCGTTTCCAGCAGCTGCCCAAAGGGAACTGCCTGGAGAGCTCCACTGGGGTCTCTCCAGTCCTCAGTCCCCTTGGGACAGACCGCCTCCCTGCTGTGGTCTTCAGGGGGCGCTGTGCGGTCTTCTTGGGGTTGTGACAGCTGTGGGGTCTCTCTCCTGCCTGGTCACCCCTGTGTTCAGCACTGTTTGCTGAGAAAGTGCTTGCTCCACCCCGATGGGGATGGGGACGCTTGTGTGGCTCAGGTTCTCCTGTAGTTCCAGCAAGGAGGCAGTAGCTTCTCATGCAACAAGCATTTATGTGGCACTTGCTGTGTGCACTGTTGTTATGCCATTGTACAGATGGGGAAACTGAGATGCAGAGTGACTTGCCTTGGGTCAAAGCTAGGAGGAAGCAGAGCTGGGTCTGCTTGCAGGCTCTGGTCTGGCACCCCCCCCGGGTGTGGTGGCCTCTGTCTGCTGGGCCCGGGCTCCCAGGACAGGGCTGGTCTGGGGTGGGGGGCAGGGTGTGGGAGATGGAGCCCTCTCAGGACCCCCCCCCGGTCCCCCCCGTGGGGCCCGTCCTGACCCCAGATTCCTGGTTGGGGGGGGGACACCGAGGTGCAGGTCCATAGGTGCTCAGGATGGCGGCCCCGGGTCACTTGGGCGGTTTCCGTCTCTTGATGCCCTCCCCTCCCGCAGGCGGGCTGCATGCTCTTCCCGCACATCTCTCCGTGCGAGGTGCGTGTGCTCATGCTCCTCTACTCGTCCAAGAAGAAGATCTTCATGGGCCTCATCCCCTACGACCAGAGCGGCTTCGTCAACGCCATCCGGCAGGTCATCACCACCCGGAAACAGGTGTGCCCCGGGGCTGCCGCTCGCAGGGCCCGTGGGGCGCGGGGAGCCGGATGGGCTCGCGGGCAGAGCAGTCGGTCGGAGCGGGGTGTGTGCACGCCGTGGCTCACACCTCACCAGCGGTTCACAGCGTCCCCTTCACTCGAAAGTGTCCCAGCCGAGGGCACGGGGGTCGCGGGGCTGGGCCAGTGCTGGGGCGTCCTCCAGGCCTGTGGGCAGCCTGGCAACAGAAGCCCGGCAGGGGTCCGAGGCGGGGCTGGGCCCTGGGGCAGCCTCCAGGTTCCCAGGCTCCTTCCTTGGGGAGCCCGGGGTACAGCCCACCTGTCTCCCCCCACAGGCAGTGGGACCCGGCGGCGTGGCGGGCCCGGTCCAGATCGTCAACAACAAGTTTCTGGCGTGGAGCGGAGTCATGGAGTGGCAGGAGGTGAGGCCGGGGGACCTTGGGACCAGTGCTTTGTCCCTGACCCAGGGCGCCTCCCACTCCTGACCTTCTCCCCTCTCTCCTCCCAAAAGCCCAGGCCTGAGCCCCACAGCCGGTCCAAGCGGTGGCTGCCCTCGCACATCTACGTGAACCAAGGGGAGATCCTGTGAGTGGCGAGTGGCGGTGGCGGGCAGGGGGCAGGGCTGGCAGACATGGGCGGGGCTGGCAGGAGCCCCGCCTCCTGACCCGCGGGCGCGTCCCCGCAGGAGGACGGAGCAGTGGCCTCGGAAGCTGTACATGCAGCTCATCCCGCAGCAGCTCCTGGTGAGCGGGGGAGGGCGCTGCCTTCACCCCCGGGGGGAGGGGCGGGGGCGGGCAGAGGGCGCTGCCTGCTCCGCGCGTGAGGAGGGTGGGGTGCTGCAGGCCTGGCTTCGGCGGGTCCCAGCCGGGGCGACGTGCAGGGTCGTGGGGTGGCTGCCGGCTGGGGGCCTCATGGAGCCGCCCCCGGGCCCCGCAGACCACGCTGGTGCCGCTCTTCCGGAACTCCCGCCTGGTGCAGTTCCACTTCACCAAGGACCTGGAGACGCTGAAGAGCCTGTGCCGGATCATGGACAACGGCTTTGTGAGTGGGGCAGGGTGCACGCAGGGCTGACGACCCCCAGACAGCGGCTCGGTGCGCAGAAACTGAAAGGAGACGCAGTGAAGGTTCCCACGAACCGGCCGTGGGAAGCGTGCAGTGCTCTGGGCCTGGACAGGACTTGTCCTGACCCGGGGTCACAGATGGGGAAACAGGCTCAGAGGCCGTGCCCGCACGTGCTGGGCCTCTGGGGCCTGCTGCTGCTGTCTGGGTTCCCTCCTGCTCCCAGGTCCTTACCTGCCCCATGTCCTCTCCCTTCCCTGGGACGGGGTCTGTCTGCCTCCAGTTTGGGCTCTTAAAGCCGCGGCGCTCATCTGCGCATCTCAATTGGTCTCTCTGCTCTGCAGGCCTCAGTCTCTCCGTCTAGGAAGTGAGGGTATCGGGCTTCTGGGCTCCTGAAGCCACAGCTGTCCGTGTCCACTTCTGGGTGTTTGCTTTACTGGTCCCGGCTGTCCCCAGCTCAGCTTAGCATTTATTTTAAGTCAGCTGAAGGTGTCCTAGCTGTGCCTTCGTGTTTTTGAGGGACTAGTTCTATATGCTTTCTGTTGTAAAGAGTTTAAAAGCAGAGTTCCCTCAGGGACACCCCGCAGCCTCTCAGCTCTGGTGGGTGCTCTGAGGGTTGGCCCCCGTGGTGGCACACAGCCCTTTCTGGGGGCCTGTGGGGCCTCAAGCTTTCAGCCAGGGAGACAGGGTTGGTGACCCCGGGCCTGCAGAGGGCGAGGATCCGGTGAGGGGTCGGGAGGCGCTTGGTGCCTGTGGGTACTGAGCCACGTGGTGCATCACCCGCTGCCCAGCCTCCCTGCCCCCCTGCTGCCTGTAGGGTTTCCCGGTGGGAGGTGGCCCTGGGGCCCCGCCGGCTGTCTGCTAGCGCGGGGTGGCTCCTGTGCGGTGCTGTCCGTCACAGCTGTGGCTGGTTCTGGGCGCTTACCCGGCCGGCGTTGGGGTCACAGGATCACCAGAGTGTGCTGGGCGGGCCCTCGGGCAGGCATCTCTGGCTTCTGTCTTGGGTCCCCTCATGGGAGTGGTGACAGGGCTGGGGATGGCCCGGAGTGCTCCGTGCTCTGGCCGCGGAGCGCGCGGAGGACCAGCGTGACCGCTCTGCACCGCCAGGCCGGCTGCGTGCACTTCTCCTACAAGGCTGCCTGCGAGGTCCGCGTCCTCATGCTTCTATACTCCTCGGAGAAGAAGATCTTCATTGGCCTCATCCCACACGACCAGGGCAACTTTGTCAACGGCATCCGGCGCGTCATCGCCAACCAGCAGCAGGTGCTGCAGCGGAACCTGGAGCAGGAGCAGCAGCAGCGAGGGGTGAGGGCCCCGCCGCGCCCCTTCTAATGCCCCTTCGCCCCGCCCCCTGCCCTGCGGCTGACTCCTCCCTGCTGTCCTTCCCCACAGATGGGGGGGTAGTGGGCCCCCCCGGGGCCGGGCCTCTCCAGGAGTCACAGACGACGCCCCTGCGAAGACTGGTGAGTAGCAGCGGGCGGGGGGCAGGAGGGCCCCGTGGACACACCTGTGGTTGGGAGGTGGTGTGACCCTGGCCTCTAGGAGATCTAAGAGGGAGAGGCCCGCCTGCCCCCGCTGAGCCCCCGGAGGCTTTCAGCCTGGGGCAGGGCCAGGCCCTTCCTTGGACCCTGGAGCCTCAGGGTCAGGGCCGCAGGGTGTGGGGGCCCCCGACAGTCCCTCTTTCTCTGCGCCCCCCCACCCCCAGGTCAGATGCTTCTGAGCAGGGGCCCCTGGGGACTGCGCCCGCCCAGCGAGATGGAGGACAGTGTCCTGCGATGTCTCCAAGGACAGCCCCCCCTGTACGTTTCCCCAATAAAGTCTTTTAAAAGCCCTCTGGCCACTTGGCTCTGTTTAGACCCCCGGCTTCGGAGAGGCTGGCCCCTCTCACCTGAGCCGGGAGAGGATGCCACCATGCACGGAGCTGCCCGCTGCTCCAAGTCTTCAGGGTTTTTCCTGCAGCTGCTCCAGGCTGCCCTCCCTGCCCTGTGGCTTCCAAGGACATCCCTCGGCTGGAAGCAGATACAAGGCAGGGCCAGGCAGGTTCCAGCTGCCACCACCATAAACCTCCGCAGCCCACGAGAGGCAGGGGCTGGGGGGGGGGTGGGGGCAGAGTCCCTAGTAGTGTCTTCCTGGGACCCTGGGCCCAGCAGGTCTGTGCTGCTGGCCTAGCTGAGTGAACCACCCTTCTCCCCAGCAAAATGCTGGCCAAGCATTAGGGAAAAAAATTAGCGTTTATTGTGGGGAGGGGCGAGGGCTGGAGGGCGCGGGGTGGCTCAGCCCTCTGAGAATTGGCGGTATAGCCGCTCAAGCTGCGGCGCCACGTGCAGCCGAAATGGGATCTCCAGGACAGCCGCGAAGCCTTCGGCCAGCGTGGGGGCCTCGAACTGCTTCCTGGCGGCAGAGGGTGCGGGCTGGAGGCGAGGCCCAACCTTGGGGCTCAACCCGATGTCCCCCCACCTCACCCTGTGGCCCTCACCTGTAGCCATAAATGACAACATCAGACACAGGCACGTGGGAGGAGTCCGTCATCTCCCGGAACTGCGGGGGCAGAGGTTGGCTGGTGAGGCCAGGGCTGGGTGTGGGGGGTACGGCGCGGGGCGGCTTTGGCCGCTCGCTCACCCGGTTGTTGTGGCGCGCCTGCTCCACGGTGGCACTGAAGAGGAAGCAGCGGCAGGGCACACCCGCATCCCGGGCGCACTTGATGTACCTGGGGGAGGGGAGGGGAGGGCGGGGGGCTGGTAAAGGGCCCGGGCCACTCTGCAGGGGCCTTCCCTGGGACCCTGGTACCTGGCCCGGCTCTGCACGTCGGGGTTTGTGTTGTCGATCACGACTGGTTTCCTTTGCTTCAGGGCCGCCTCACATGCAGTCACACAGCGCTGCCACGAGCCCAGAGTGTCCTGGAGACCCAGAAAGAGATCAGAGATGGGGCCTGGGAGACCCAGGGGGACAGGGACCTAGAACCGGCAGGGGGACACAGAGCAGAGTAACGGGAGTCGGGGGAGAGTCTGAAAGGACAGTGGTCCAGGGAGTGGAGACAAAGAGGACAGTTCCTGCGGGGTCAGGGGGCACTGAAGACCGAGTCCTACCCTGTTCACGTGGACGTATCCAGCTGACACGAGATGCTCCCGGAGGAAGGTGGACTTCCCGGCTGCGAAGGGCGCAGGGTTAGTGGGGCTTCAGGAGTCAGAGAGGGGCTGGGGCTTCTGGGGGTCAGGGAGTCTCACCCCCAGGAAATCCCACGGCGACGACCACCTCCGGGTCTGAGCTTAACAGGGAGCTGGACTCGGGGAGGTAGAGAGGCCCAGAGCGGGTGACGCTCCTCTGGGAGGGCAGACAAGGTAAGAGACGGCACCCCATCCCTGTGCAGCCCCCACCCTGCCCCCCGCACCGCCCTGCAGGCCTCACCGGGTCAAAGGCTGGGAGCTCGAAGCGGGCGGCAGGCCACTTGAGAAAGAACTCCTCTGGTGTGGTGAAGGGCAGGCCCAGGTTCAGGGCGAACTGTGGGCGAGAGGGCAAGTCAGCTGGGGTCGGGGCGGGGGGGGGGGTGTCAGGAGGGGTGGGGGCAGGCTCCTGGAGGTGGGACACTCACCAGGCGGTCTGCACAGGAGAAGTCTTTCTTCTTGTGCCCAGGGGCCCAGTTGGCTGGGCGTCCCGCTGCGTCTGGAACACAGAGCCTGGTCTCCACCAGCATCCTTGGGGGCGCCCCTGCCCCCCGCATCAGCGTCCAGCACCCACCCACCTCCTCCCCAGCCCCAGGCCCTTACCTCCCACAAAGATGCTGTCCCCGATGGAGATGGGCACTCCCTCGTTGGCCTGGGCAGGGACGGGGACACACGAGAGGCAGTAAGGAACTCACGCCCACATCTGTCGCACTAACGGGTCCCATCAGGAGGTCTGCTCTGTCGGGTCTAGCCTCTGAGACCTCAGCCACTTCTCACCCGCTTCGCCGGACCATCCTGGCCACCCGTCTGTTCCACAAGAGGCCGCCAGAGGGCGCCCGTCCCCACCTGGCGCAGCTCCGGACCCCACGCAGCCTGACCCCCCTCACCCGCTCAGCGGTAGCCACACAAGCCTCCTCCCTGCCCGAGAACACACCCAGCTCCATCCACCTCAAGATCCTTGCACTTGCTGTTACTCTGCTCTTTCCTTAGATGACACACGGCTCCCTCACTCACCAGCTTTAAGCTTTTACTCAATCAATACCCGGCCTTACCTCACTGTTTACACATCCATCAACACACTTGTCCACGCCCTCCCTAGTCTGGGAGCACCCGGGCGCAGGCAGGTCTGTCTAGTCCACTAATATGTTCAGCTCAAGAAGCTTTGTTCTGAAGAACAAACCCATCAAGGAATCCACGAGTAATTTCTCTCTGGACCACTCTGGTTGTCCGAGTTTAAGATCACTTGCCTCACCTACCAGTATTAGGACATGACAGCAAAAAACCCGAGGCGGCCAGGCCAGGGGAGCGGGTGACAGGGGAGGTCACGGCGCAGAGACCTGGGGTGGGCAGGCGGGCAGGGAGCCCGGGGAGTCAGGCTCACCTGCTCCTGCAGGTGGTCCCACATGCCGCTCACCGGCTTCCGGTACAAGCCTGCGTGCGTGGCCACCAGCACCTGTGGGTCGGGCGGGAGTCAGACACGGTCCTTGACTCTGCTCAGACACCCAGAGGGGTCCTTCAAGGGCACCTGAGTCCCAAGGACACTACGCCAACACTCACCAAGGCGAGCGCCACTTACAATGCGTCTGTCAGCATAACCACCCCCGGGGCCCCCACCCCATCTCCAGCTGGCTCACCATGTCACACCTTCTCCCCGGGTCTCTGTTTCCTCCTCTCAGGCCCACTGCACTATCTCTGACCCCTGTCTCAGCCTCTCTGACCCCCACATAGCCCTTCAGCCTCCCATGCAGCCATACCTGAAAGGGGACCCCCAGCTTCTCCACCACAGCCTCCACCTTGGCTTTGAACTCCTCCGCTCGCAGCTTGCCACGCCCGATGCCCATCTGGTTGGTGAAGATCACCAGCTGTGAAGGAGACGGGGTGTCACCAGGGCCCCTCCTCATCAGGCCCGGGCTCACCTTGTGAATTGGCCCCCACGGGGCACACACCTTGTAACCCTCGGCGGCCAGTTCCCGGAGCTTCCGTGGAATCTCTAGGTACAAGATCCTAGGGCGGGCGAGGAAGTGCAAGGTGACCTGGGGCCCGGATGCACCTCACCACCCCCTCCGCCTGCCTCCAGTCACCTCCAGTCACTGGGGCCAGTGGGAAAGACCTTCCCAGAACGGGTGGTGATGAGGGTCCCGTCCAGATCGAAAGCAGCCACCTGGCGTCACCCAGAAAAGAGGAAGAGCAGCACTGTTACACCTCTGGTCCACCTCGCTCGCAGGCTGGTTCGCGTCAATTCTGCAAGCTGGGACTGTGACCGCCCGCCCCTTACAGATGGGGAGACCTAGTCACAGCGGGCCTGCCCATCTTAGGTAAGGACAAGGCCGCCACCTGGACACAGAGAGTGAAATCTCCTCTATCACCTCCCATGACCCTCAGTATTTCAGTCTTTAAAATGGGTTTCATATCCGACCCAGCCTCCTTCCATGGCTTATTTTCACTTCGGAGGGCTAATTACCATGAAAATCCAAATAAGAAGTTTTGTTTGGGTGTTAACTTGACTGTGCCAGAGCTCCCTCAGTCTTCAGTTTGGGCCTCACCTTGCTCCGGGGCTTCACATCAGGTGCTGTGAACACCAGCAGTTTCTCGAAGGTCTCCCAGCCAGGGGATGACTTCCTTATCCGCTTTCTCTGCTGCTCCACATTCTCCTCCTCTCCCTCTCGGGTCCCAGGAGGGGTGCCGGGTGGAGTGTCTGGCTGGGATTCTGGAGTGCGGGCTTCTTCCCAGCGCAGGGTCAGCGGGTGGAGGCCATTGACCAAATACAGCGTGTCCCCCACCCCCAGAGAGCCCTTCAAACCCGGTCTCAGCTCCTGGGTCCCGGCAGTTGAGGGGTTAATTCCCAGCTGTAGAGAGAGGCAGTAACTGGAGCTGGCCCCACCCCCGGCAACCTCCTCCAATCAAATAACCCGGGAAAGGACTCGCCCTTCTCCACCAGCTAATCAGACCCTTTAGCCCCGTTGGTGTACCGCCAATCAGGCTCTGGGAAGATTAGCAGCCTCCAGTCTTACCCAATTTAAATGCGGATGGATGTTTGCCCGATTGCAGCGAGCCACACCTGTTCCCCTCCCAGAGTCTGGTTTTCCCAAGTGGGCCCGTTCCCCGCTGGGTGGCGATTCTCCATATCCTCCACCGCCACCCCTAGGCCCGCTGCCTCTAGTTATGGAATCGGTACCTGTTTCACTGCCACCGTCCGAGTCTCAGGGTCAGCGACCAGCTCCACTGAAGATGGAAGGGGTGGAGTCAGGACCTGAATCCTTGAGTGACTGCTTCCCTCCTTACTGGGGAGCACACTCCGCTTCAAACCACAGGATGGGGCCATAGCACCCATTCGGCAGGAGGAAGCAATTTATTTTCTAAGTAGGATTGGCTCGCTCCTTGACATGCAGTAGCCAGATAAAGGCCTTACAATTACCTGGGACACTAGTCCTCGCCTAGGGACACGGCAGGTATTTTTCTGTGTGGATATGGCTTCTCCTTGACAACGCAGGCCTTTGACAAGGTGCAGATTCCGGGCTTGGCCCGCTACCACCCATCTCTGCTTAACAATATGCACTTTTTTCCACAGAACCGGCTCTCTGCTTAACAAGGGTCGTGGCCTCATTCAAGTCTTCGCGGTAGCTTGTGAGTATCCTTCTCTGCCCAGTGACAGGTGTCTCGGGATGGGCTCCATCCGCTCCCGTCCAAGGTGTCTGGCTAAACCCAGGTCAGGAATACCCTTTTTTCTTTCTGTGCTCTCCACAGGGGGCACCTACCAACTTCGGGACTGGCCGCACCACGCAGTTCCGCATGGTGGCCAAGCATATCCCCTCCTGTCTATCTTTCCAACTGCCTGTGTTCCCGCTCGTTAAGCACGCCACACCACCCGGTCCAGCTCAGGCCCCGCCCCGCCTACCCTGGTTTCGGGAGCACTTCCGGTCGGTAACCTGCGTCAAGGGTCCCCGGCCCAGAATCAGAGCTTGCCCGTCTGGGGGCAGGAGGATGGGAGGAGCTCCCCCAGCGGGGCTCTCCAGCCACAGGCGACCCTGGGCCTCCAGCCTGGCCATTCTGGGAGTCGGCCTAAGGGGAAATAGAGGAACAGGTTTGAGTGGCAGCCCGCAGTTGCTACAGGAAGTCCCGCCTCCTTCCGCCCCCTCCACTAGGAATTCCCTTCTTCCGCTAAAGGTTCCGGAAGTCCCACCCACTCGTCGGCCTCGGGAATAGCTCGGTTTCCCAGGCGACGACGCCCCACTCTACCTCCTGGAGCTTGGACCCCAGCTTTCCAGGGCAAAGGCCGAAAAACTCGCGCTCTCGCCTCGGCCCCACGCTCACCCCTGCCCACCGCTTGGCTCATTTGCCACTTCCGACCAGGGAGCTCTTGCCGGAGGCGCTGTGCCGGCGACTCGGCTGGCTACTGTCTCTCCGCCCACGGAAATGACTCTTCCTACCGAAGTGGGCGGGGCATTGGCGCCGCTGCGGCGTAAGCCCCGCCCCTCAGGCCCAGGGACCCTAAGGTCTCTCTGCATCTCTGACCTTCATCTCCCCTGCTGGCAGTATGAGACTCAAGCCAGTAGGGGGGAGTGGATTCCACGCTCACAGATTTTCCTCTTTCCGCGTTGAAGTCTTTCATTTCTTTCGACGGAGATAGTTACAGCAGGAGGAATTTCTCTTTAAGGTTATTGTCAGTTGACGAAACCTTGCCGGGACAGCAGCCCTACCCTGCAATGCTGCAGTTTTCTCATCTACAGTGTGAGGATAATCGTTTTCACTTTGTGGGGTTACAAAGAAGATCGAGTTAGTACATGTAAATAACTTTTAAAGGCGTCTAGGTAATAGTTTACCCTATTGAAGTCTTGTCTGTTGTTAGCATTCCATCGGTGGTGATCTGATGAGAGAAGGGGATTACGCGTCTGCATCCTCAGACCAGAAGCCATTTGTTCTTTTACCTCCAGCTGTCTTACATTAGTCCGAAACTTCCCGGCCTCAGCTGGGGGTTCCTGGCTTTTCCTGGGCACTTATGTGGGCTCAGGAGACCGACTCAAAACTATTATCATTCCGAAACTTACAGCCCTGAAGATTGGGATCCCACGATCACACAGGAATGGAATCCTTCCTTCCACCCTGTGTATCTACCTTTTCTTGTTTGTAAAGTGGGAACGAATCCAGTTCCCAACTTTGCATTGAGAAGCAATGAGACCTGCTCATTTGGCTTCGAAAAATGTTGAATGAATACCCAGAACACACTTCATATTCATTTGTCAGAGGTAAAACTCTTTAATCTCAGAGCGCCCCTCCCAACTCCCGATCCCCACCCCCGACTCTCTCCCCCAAACCAGGGCCGGAGAGTGAGGCCCCCTGCCCCCCACCTTGGGTGGACGAGGGCCCTTTAAGGCACCTGTTGGGGGTGGGGGGAGAGGGGCGGGAGCTGGTAACGTCCTGGATGCAAGGACGGGTTTGATTGGCAGGCAGTTGTGGGATGTAACCAATGAGAGGGTATCAGACGCAAGAACCGGATCAGGCCATCCCTGAGGGGGCCAGAGGGACAATTGTCGGGACTTCGGCGAAAATCAACGCCAGTCCCAGTAGTGTAAAGAACGTAAATGTAACGCCACAGGCCAATCCTGGGTACAGGAGGAGTTGGCTACGCCCCCAGGAGGCTAGAGCCAATCAAATGGGGGAACTCAAGAAGGGTGGATGAGTCTCTCGGGAGATTGGTCAAGCCCTTTACAGTGTTCAAGTCAATCAAATGAAGGAGCTGTCCATTCGCTATGCTGAAGTGGAGAACGATTACCCAATTCTGGAGCTTGACTCTTTCGGGAATGGAGCCAACTCCTTGCGAATTAGCCACGCCCCGGTCGCAGAGCGAGCCAATTCCTTACTAGAAAGAAATCTGTCGCTGGGCAGAGAGCAGACAGACCCAATCCGGAAATTGGATAGGCCTCGCTCGGCGGCGCGGGAGTTGTGGGCTGGAAGGGTGGCGGGAATCTGCAGGGACTGGTCAATCCTGGTGGCCCGGGCGTGGGAGGCCGGTCCCGGATCTGACTCGGATTGGCGGGCCCCGGGGGCGGGACAGGGGTGTAGTGTATGGGTGGGACGGACGCCGGGCCGGGAAGCTCCTTGGGCCTCAGTATTTCTGCTTCAGCTTCTGGAAGTCGCTGGTGTTGAGCCGTGGCCGCGGCAGGTCCCCGAAGACCTGAGAGTCCTCGGCCTCCCGCAGCACCAGTGCGCGCATGCTCGCCGCGATACGGTCCAGGTCCGGCGAGGAGGGCTGCGGGAACGGCGACACGGATGGGATCAGAGCCTGTGCCCCAGGGCTCCAAGTCCTCTCCCAGCACTTTGCCCCTGCGACGCCTACGGCCCGGAAGGCCCTTCGTCCTATCCTGCTCCATTTAGGGCTCTGCTACCCAACTCAAGGCACCACCTCCTCCAGGAAGCCTTCCTGCCCCTCTCCTCGCCGCGTTCTCAGCCTGGTCCTTTGTGCACGCACAGCAACCTGTCTCACTGCGGTCCTTCCAGAGCGGAAGTGCTGCCTGGGTGCTGACCATCAAGGCTGTGTGCACCCAGTCTCACGTCTGAGGACCGGGTTTGGGACTCAGTCATGTTCTAATCAGGCTTCTGCCAGCCACTAGCTGTCAACAGGGATTTTATCTCCCTAGGTTTCTGTCTCCCCTCTGAAAAATGGGGCAGATAGCAGGGCGTGGGCTATCACCACGGTGATTGCTAAAGAGAGCTGAACGACCAAGTTGCCAAGACTGTAGAGAAAGGAGCCCCTGCCTGTCAGGAGGGGTCCTCACTCTACCTGCAGCCTCGGCACCCAGTGCTACCTCCCTTAGGAACCCTGTCACCCTCGGCTGGGCCTGACGCCCAGCGGAATGAGAGGCCACAGACGGAAGCCGGACTCAGGCCCTCTCGGAGGCCAGCCCAGGACCCAGCACTCAGGCCTCAGAGGTTCAGTTAATTATGTTTCCACCACCAAACAAGGACAGCAGCAGACAGTGAACCCTGCCAGTCTGTAAAGGAGGACGCTGAGTGTCACAGGGAGGGGGAAACCACAGGACCCAAGGCCTCCTCCCTCCAGAGCTGTTTTCCAAAAGGAAGCAGGGTTCCAATTCCAGCTGAGTCTCAGGAAGTCACATGTACCCTCAGTGCCTCAGTTTCCCTTCTGCTTCAGAGGTTTAGTGATGGGTAATGAGGACCCACCCAGGCCAGCCCAGGAACCTATGTAGGATGGTGTGGGAGGAACGGATGACAAGGGAGGGGGCACAGATTCCAAGAGGGGCCAGGAATATGAGGGGTGGGGGCAGAAAGCAATCTGACCCCGCTGAGCCTCAGTTTCCCCATTTGGAGGGGACACCAAAACGTCTGCGCCCTGCCCAGATCAGGTATTCTGCTAACAGAGCTGTTTGTGGAAAGGAGAGGCCACTCTCCTTCTACAAGGCTGCTGCTGCTGCTAAGTCCCGTCAGTCGTGTCCAACTCTGTGTGACCCCATAGAGGCTACGATCTAGTTAAAAACTGCAGGGCTCTGGCCCGAGAGCCAGCCTTGTGAGGAGGAGGGGCAGATCAATCCTGGGAAACGTGGCATCCATGTCTGAGGGCATCCCGGAGGAGATGCCTCTGAGCCCTTCCCCACACCCTCCTTCCCCGCCTCCCCCACTTGCCCCTCACCGGCCCGTTCTCCTCATCGGACGACCGAGCTTCTGTCCTCTTCTCCTTGAAGGCCCAGACGGGCACGGACACAGGCAGGGACTTGGCGTACTGCTGTGTCGGCAGGGCTGAGGCCGGGGGCACCGAGTAAGCTGGGGGGCCAGCGGGAGTCTCCTCGCTGAGGCTGCCATCTGGGAGAGAGTGTGGACTCCAGCCTCTGTCCCTGCCTTGAGCCCAGCTCCCCACACCCGCACTCCGGGGACGGGGACAGCCTGCAGCACTCACCGTCCGTGCTCTCTGGGTCTGACTCACAGAAAGGGGGGAGGTCCTGCAGCGTGCTGTCCTCGTCCATCACGAAGAGTCCTGCGGGTGGCATCAGAGGCCCGGCCGCTTGGTGCCTGCTGCGCTCTGAGCGCTCTGGACTGCGGCCACTGCCACCGCCTCCCTGTCCCCTGCACTGGCCAGGCCCCTGCAAGCCTCGGGCCTTGCACACCTTTCCCCTGGTTATCTGGCTGGCCTTCGGCAGAAATAAATCTAGTTTCTGTCTATCTGGCATCTTCCTGGGTGAAAACAACTGGTTGGATGAACACAAAATCTGTAAGATTCATTTGGGATGAACTGACTCAAAATACAGGCTGAGAGAAAGACGAGATGCTTATGATCCCTGTTTGACAACCAGGACCCAATGGTGCAGAGAGATTAACTTACTTGCCCTTAGTCTCACCGCTAATAAGGATCTGAACCTAGGTCACCTGGCTTCACAGTCTGAGCCCCTAACCCCATGGGTTTGTCCAGCAACAGTGAGAAAGTCAGCCACTGGTAGTAACAGTAACAAGTAAGTAACTACTGAGTTGAGCCCTCCACCCACCCACCACTGGAGAACTCCTACTCACTCTTCAAAACCGTAATGTTACAGTCCAGTCTCTGGGAAGCATCCAAGCTCTTGTTTCCCCCACTGCAGCCAGTTGCTCCCTCCGCTGTTGCTTGTACCCCTGACCCTCTTTAACTTCTGTGTCTGCTCTCACAGGCATCAGGCACCCCAAGTTTGCAAACCAGTCCTGTCCTACTCACGCTCCCGGCTCAGAAGGTTCCCTCCCCGCCCGCCCCACGTCCTCTACAGGGCACTGCTTCATGTCAGGACTCTTCATTCCTTGGCCAGACCCGCAGTACCTAGAGAAAAGGCCCGGAGTGGGCTTTCTCTGTGCCCAGCATCTCCCAGCGGAGCTGGTCCCAGGAAACGAGGAAAGGAAACCGAGGCTCAGGGAGGAGAAACGACTTGCTCAGGGTCACAGCATGAGTCACAGGCCAGCCCACAAGACAAGCAAGCCGCACCCCTCCGGGAAAGCCCACCGCGGAGGCGACTGACCAAGAGCCACCCAGCCCCTCCCGCCTCACCTCCATTGTCGCTGATGCCCTGTCGCTCCCCAGAGGTCTCCGTCTCTGTGTGTTCATCCTCATCCTCATCGTCTTCCTCTCTGGCGAGGGCAGGCCGGGGTGGGCTTCTTGCGGGGCTGGGCGGCTGCGGTGCTGGCGGGGGCACAGGGGGGCGGGCTGCGGCGGCCGCCCGGTGGGCCAGGGCGATGTCGTGGAGGCAGCGGCGGGCGGCCTCGGCCAAGGCCCCTCGGCCGTGGGCCGCGTAGGCACAGGGGCCCGGGCGGGGTGGTGGGGGTGGCGCGGCCGTCAGCAGCACCAGCTCCGTGCCCGTCCGGGCCCGGAAGCGCTCGGCGGCCCCCACCACGGCCTCCCACAGCTCCTCGGGCCGCCCCGACGCCATCCGCGCCCTGCGGGGCAGAGCAGGACAGAGGAGGCTGAGGCCCAGCAGATTTCACTGTCCACCCAGCCCCACGTGTTCACCGGGCCCTGGACTCCACGCCCGGCCCTGCTCGCCACCTGATCCCAGCTGAGCTCCTCATCTCCCCCCGCAACCGACCCCCGCCCTCCATTTCTACAGGACTCCGCTCCATCCAGACCTCCAGGCCCTGTCCTGGGCCCCCTGCCCCATCCTCACCCTGTCCCCTCAGCCCCCAACTCTCCTCTTAGCCCTGCCCTGGCCAGTATAGGAGCCACCAGCCACACGTGACTAGGGAGCACTTGAGATGTAACTGATCCAAAATGAGATGTGCAGAGAGGGTGAAATCCACACCGGACTGTCAAGGATTACTTAGCACAAAATGGTAGGATGTAAAATATCTCATGAGCAATCTAAGCTTGATTAAATGTTGAAATGACGACATTTATTTATGCTGACTAAATAAAATAAGAGGGTAAAAGTGAATCTCATCTGTTTTCTATTTTTTTAATGTGGCTCATAGAAAACGTGAAGTTATACACATGGCTCAGATCATACTTCTGATGGACTATGCTGCCCAGCACCATGGTCCCAGCCTCCAGTCCAGGAGGCACCCGGGCCCCGGGCTGTGTGTGTGTGAGGGGGTCCTTTTACCCCCAGAGCTGACCCTGCTCCAGCATCCCCTGGACAAGGTCACAGGCCCTCAGCCCAGTACCGGAAGGCTCGCCCCGGCCTCACATACTTCTAGACTCCTGAGGCCCAAGGCCTTCAGTCAAGGTGAACCGCCCCCCACCCCCGACTTGGACCGCTTGTCTCTGTGTACTTGTCACTCCTGCACCCACCCCGAGCGCAGGGCGTCTCCTCCCCATCGATGGGCTCCCGCAATGTCTGAATGATCCCCATTCTAGCCCAGATCCCTCTGGGAGCACTGCTTGGATGGATCCACATCCATTTCCCCAACCAATGCGGGAGGCCCTCGAGGGCAGGCCTGTCGGATTCACCTCTGAGACACCAGCCTTGCCTGGCACAGGGCAGGTCTCAGAGAGCTGGAGTGGAGCAGAAAATGGGATGCCAGCTGCTTTCTGCACCTGGGCTCTGCCCACAACGTCCTTCCACTTCCAGCAGGTCCTCTGGAAGTCTCCCCTGATCCCTCAAGATGGATCAGATGCCTCCCCTAGACCCACAACGCCCTTGACTACCTCCATTACAGCTCTTGTCACACAAGCTTGTGACAGCTGTATCTCTGGCTGCCTCCTCCACCAGACTATGAGCCACCTGAGGTCAGGGATCTGTGTCCCCAGGACAGGTTCACCCTAAGTAGATGACCCGCTTGGATGCATCTCCTTACAAGCGGGGAAGAACAAGGACCAGGAGCCTGACTTCCCACCCTGACTGCTGTGTGACCTTGGGCCACTGAGTGGCCTTCTCTGTGCCTGTCTTCTCCCTGTAAACCAGTGGCTGAGCCAGGGCTGCTGGGCAGCGGAGAAGCCTCCCCAAAGAGGCAGCAGGCTCCTCATCATCGGAGGGATTCGAGCTGGGCTGTGATCTAGCCCTCCAGGGTCGTACAAGTTAGATTTCAATTCACATCCTCTTTGTGACTCAGGATGAGAGAGGCCAGAGTTTGCTGAGCGCTTGCTCCGTGCAGGGACTCTGCACCGGTCATGACCCCTCCTACCTACCTACCAAGGTGGGAGCTGTTACCTCACAAACAAGACAGTCAAAGCTCACGGAGTACAAAGCCGTTCCTGGCAGCCACAAGCAGTGAGAGCACAACCACTGCCAGTCCTGACAGACCCTGGAGCAAGTTTATACCACACCTCCCAGGCAGGGACCTGAGTGTAATCCAGTTTCATCCCACTCTCTCACCACCCCTATGAGGGCGGAGCTACGATCATCCCACTTTACAACTGCAAACTGAGGCCTGGGAAGACTCATTGACCAGGGTCAATGTCTTGACCAAGACCGAGGGCTGGGACCTGGATCAGTCATCCTGGATCCAGAACGTGTTCTTAATCCTAAATGCCACACTGCCTATCTTATGAGGAAAGATTTATGGCTTCCTAGTCCACAAGGGAAAAGTGAGGCTCAGAGGCTCAAGGCACTGGCCAGAAGGAACACAGCTAGAAAGGGCAGAAATGAGGTCAAACTGTGGTCTGCTTGACAGACTCCAAAGCCCAACCGAACTGGGAGGTACCCAGGGTCTCACAGCCACTCCTTGGGTCCCACTCGATGGAGAAAACTGAGGCTCAGGGCAGGAGAGTGAGTGGCTCAAGGTTGCACAGCCTGGTAATGCCAGGCCAGGGTGCCCTTCCTTGGGATATCAAGATATGGCTCCTCTCCTAGAGGAGATCTGAGAGCAGATCAAACTCCAAGAGCCTGGGAATACCTGGAAAGAGTCAAGTGGGAGTGAGCTGGTCATGAGTACCCCACTCATACCTCAAAGATGAGGAGAGCGACTTACGCAGACCTCTCTGCCAAGGCTTGGGGGTCTTGGGGGCAGGGGGGTGTCTCTGGCATTGGTTACCTAAAAGGAGAGTAGCCAAGCCAAGTACGCCCCGCCCCCCCAGAAGAGTCTCCCACCCCTTCAGGTTCCAGAAGAAGTCCTGTTATCTTCCACGGAGATGCTAGATGGAAGACCCCCTCTCCCGCCAAATAGAGGTACTTAAGATTAGGGAAGAGTCAGACACGATTGAGCGACTGAACTGAACTGAAGATTAGGGAAAGAGGGAGGTGAGACCTGTCCCCCACAGGAGGAAGGGACAGGTAAGGCAACTGACTTTTTAGAATGAGGTGGGGGGTGAGGTTAGGAAAGCGACTCCAGGAAGAGATGAAGAAAGGAAAAGTCCCCCAAGGAATGAGGGATGCTATCATTCCAGCGAAGTCCCCCCAGCCACCTGTCAAACTGAAATTAAACCCCTTCCCCGCTTCAAGGTGGGAGGAACTCGGGGATACACCCTGTGGCCGGGGGCAGGTGAATATCTGGGGTCTTTCTCTACCGCTCACAGAACTCACTACTTGGTTCGGGGGCTCAGGTAAAGACCCACTTCGCTAGGAAGCACACAGGAAATCCCGCCCAGGTGGGGGCCAGGACCGGAAGTCCCGCCTTTGGACGGGTGAGGGGCGCCCCGCGGCCTCACCGAGTAACCCCTCGACCCTGTGGACATGGTCCACGCCTAAGTCAAGAATCCTAGTGGGTCTGAAGACCGGAGGATAGGGCTGTCCAAGCTTTGCCTAGAGTCAGACACGACGGTTCCCGCGGCCGACACCTTTCCAGCGCTCAGCGTGAGGTCACTGAGCGATCTCTGCCCTCTGATCAACGCAGGCTATACCCTTCCCACGAGCAGCTCGCCCACCCAGCGCCCCTCTCCTCCGGACGGCCAAATCCTCCCCACACCGCGGTTCACAACGCCGCCTCCACTCACGTGCCCGTAGCCAGCATGGCCGGCCCGGCACCGTCACCGCCCTCAAAAGACATGGCGGTACCTTACGTCACTTCCGCATCTTTGGCCCGCCTCCACTTTGCACACTCCACCTCCCTAACCCCAGACGCCGGAGACCAACATGGCGGCAAAGGTGCTTCGCCGGATCCCAGTGGGACATTGGCTTCGGCAGGGTGTCCATAAGAAAGATGGTAAAAGAAAGGCTTCAACTTTCTTAAGACACAAATCTAGATTTCGACTTGTCGCCCCAAAATATGGGGAAAATACTACATGCACACTCAGGACTACAGTATACTAACTCAAGCGAACTAACGTCCCTCATACACTAGTAACCTCTTCCACAGTGGAAAGCAATGTCCATTAATGACATGGCAACCAGCCAGACATCATTCGTCCATAACATATACATAGGCTCCCCAGCCTATCCCCCTTCAGCACCAAGACTGGCAAAGAGCCGACATGGCAGCCTCTCTTGCTTCAGTTTGCCCAGCTTCAATATGGCGGCTGAGACCGCTTTCTACGGTGACTTAGGAATTCGTCTGGGACTGCTTCGTTCCCGGGGAAACTGATGGTTTCATCCCTTTAACCCGAGTCCTTCAGGGCCTCTTGTGATGCACAGCTCCTCTAACCTTTTCTTTTACCCGTTTCTTCCAGGACCCTGCTTTCGCGCCCCGCAGAGAGATGGGACTGCCCCGCATTAACATGGCCTCAGCTCGCCGGCCTTGGCCGTGCCCTCGAGCAAAATGGCATCTTTTTGGCTTCGATGCCAGCATGCAATATGGAGGAAGGACCAGGCCTCTCGGAGCCAGCTTGATCGAGGGGGTGGAGCTCTTAGATCCGCCCCCTTGTTTACTTCGTGGTTAAGAATGTACTACTGCGCCTGCGCACTGGCCGCTCCGCGTCTAGCGTCTGCGGCATGTGACTCAAAACCTCGTGGTTCAAGCTCAACCACCCCATTCTGGAAAATGGTTACACCCACTCCTGTTCTAGAACAGATAGGGACGCTACCACTGTCTGGGCTTGCAGGGAGTGTCCAATCCGGATGTGACAGCACGCTGACCCGGAAAAGGAGGGGGCCGAGGCAGTGGGGCCTCGGCCGCGGCTATGGAGGGAGCCGGTTACAGGGTAAGTACCAGAGACGCATTCTTTCTCTTCTGTCGATGCGAAACTTCCCCCTCCGGTGACCTACTTCTTTCTCAGGCCTTGCAGGGATTCTGGGAGCCCGGCACATCCTTAACAAGCACACCATTCCCTTAATAAACGCGCTGTCACTGCTTCCTTCCACTTCCTAGGGAGACTCATATCATTTAGCTCCGCCCCTTGGGCTGCTGAGGCGCTCTTCTGGGCCCCGCCCTCTTTGGAATGCACTTTTGCCCTTCCCCGGCTTCCAGGGTCCCAGAGAAGCCTGGTCGGTATTCAGGCTTCACGTCGCCGACCCCGTCCCCTAGGTAAAGGTACCTCGGGGTCCCGCGTCCTGGTGCATAGCTTCTCCCCTCAGTCTGTTCCCATTGGCTCTCTTTGGGGCCCCGCCCCTTAATGGTACCTGTTTCCAGGTGGTGTTTGAGAAAGGAGGCGTGTACCTGCACACCAGTGCCAAGAAGCACCAAGACCCGGACTCCCTCATCGCCGGCGTCATCCGTGTTGTGGAGAAGGTGGGCCTGGAGAGAGCAGGGCTCGGGCAGGCCCAGAGCGGGATGGAGGGCGGCACCTGTAGGAGTACAGTGTGGAGGTCAGCGATGGGATCTTAGGAAGAAGAGGTGGATTTCTAAGGCTGAGAGTTCAGAACTGGGAAGAAGTTTGGAAATAGAGTTTAGGGAGTTTGGGGGTAGCCTCTCCAACCCCTCTTTCTTTCCCACAGGACAATGATGTCCTCCTGCACTGGGCTCCTATAGAGGAGGCTGGAGATTCCTCCCAAATCTTCTTCTCCAAGAAGGTAGGCTTCCCTGGCTTCCTCTTCTCCACTTGCTTTTTTCTGGGATGGAGCAGTCGAAAGCATTTGAAGGATTTGGGTAGAATCCCAGACCTACCACTGGGGAATGTATAAGCCTGGTTGGGACTTAAGTTCTCTCTGCCCGCTGGTTTCCTCTTCTCTGTGAAATGAGGCTGAAGAGGCCCATTCACGGAGAGAAAGCAGACACCATGCGACTTGTGGCCATGGAGATGGCGCCTACCGCCTCGCCCCCTTTGCTGCTTGGGACAGCCCTGCCAGGGTGCAAGAGGATAACTCAGTCTGTGGATTCAGGTCCCAGGGGCTCTCAGCCCATAAGGACTTGAAGGAGCATGGAAAAAGGAAAATGGGGCCCAGCAGGGTACTGTCATATCTATCCTTTTCATCAGGAAAAGCAAGAGATTTCCCAGAAGCCTCTTGTATTGGTTAGGAGTTGCATTTGGGTGTTCATAAATGAAACAGGAATGCTAATGGCCTAGGGAAGATAGCAGCTCATTTCTCTTTTTCTTCCAAGCCCAGAATGCAGTCGTATAGGTTCATATGGTATCAGTGACTCAGCTTCCTTCCATCTTTGCTTCGTAATCCTCCACACATGGCGTTTATCCTCAACATATCCTTGTGGTCCGAAAGGGTTGCTGCAAGTCCAGCCTTTTTAACTGTTTTTGTTCACTTTCCATGTGTATGGTGGGCAAAAGAGTTCTACTCATCGTGATTACTCAAGGAAGCATGCTGCTAGAGCAGCCACCATTCCAAAGGTCTCCATTCCTAGTGGTAGATAGAAGTCTCTAGAAGTCTTGTCCTGGCAATTAAATGGTCCGTCTTGGAAATGATACATCCAGCCCTTTGGCCAGAACTAGGTGCCTGTCTCCGCTCAGCCAGTAGAGTTCAGTTAGCTATAATCCATCCTAATGTATGCCTGTGAGACGGACAGCTGCAAGCATTTGACAGCACTACTAATTATCACTGTTCTGTGCAAACGTTGGCAAAAGTATAAAATTCTTCAGGTGACAAAACAGAGGGCAGAAACTAACCAGGGGCTAGTTTGGCAGCTTGTGGGCAGCTGTCTGTGCTGTTCCTCAGCCTTCCCTTCATGGCACCCAGAGGCTCACCTGAATAGGATGTTCACTCCTGTCGGTGCCTTTTAATCAAGAATTTCCTGGGCTGGGTGACCCTGAGGGCAAGTGCGGTGCCCTCTTTCTGCCTCAGTTTCTCTTTGTTCAGTGGGGCTACCTGCCAGGGTGGCCTCGAGGCTCAGATCTGGAATCCATGACCCCTTAGTCTCTTTTCCTGCCTTCCCCCAAGGACACCAGTGGGGGTGACTCCTGCACCTCTGAGGAGGAACCGACCTTTGATCCCGGCTATGAACCCGACTGGGCTGTCATCAGCACCGTGCGGCCACGGCCCCGCCATTCAGAGCCCACGAGAGGTAGACTAAGGTGGTTCCTGGGCTTGGGGGTGGGTGGGCAGGTAGACATGATTTGTCCTCAGTGGTCATGGCCCCGCGGGCTTTGCTGCCCACGGTCAAGATGGCCACCCACACTGGCCTCCAGTCCCCGGAGAGTGGGTGGGGGTGCAGGGTGGTCGCCAGGTCACGTCCAGCATGGCCAGCGTCTCCAGGATATGCAGTCTGGTCGACCCCTACCCCAGGCTCCCTGGTTGTGGGCACCCCCATGTAAGTCCTGCCCCTGGAGTCTTCCAGACTGTGGGGCAATAGTCGCAGAGGGACAGGGCAATTCAGGCCATCCTGGAGTCACATGGTGGGGCTGGGGGCACCAGAGGAGGTAGCTAACCTCCAGGAGATGGAGAAGCCTCCCAGGAAGAGGTGTTGCCAGAGCCCGGCTCTGGGGGGCACGTGAGCGGTTTCTCTCCCCGCAGGCAGGGCAGCCGGGGCAAGGCCAGAGGTGTGGGGCACTGGGAAACCGCAGCCTTTTGCTGTGGCTTGAGTGTGGGGTCCAGAGAGAAGAGAGGGTGAGAGGTGAGACAGACAGGGTGCAGGGAACAGACCGGAGGGGTTGAGGGGAGCCTGGGGAGATTTTGGAGCAGGCACGTGTCTGCTCCGGGCTCCCCTTGTTTTCCTTAGTCCTTTCCTGGAGGGCCTGGGCTGACTGGGGGGGGGGATGGGGTGGGGGTAGGCACCTCAGGAGATGACTGAGCCCCTCCCCGCTCCCCGTCCCCCCCAGGTGCGGAGCCCAGCTCCCCCCGGGGCTCCTGGGCCTTCTCGGTGAGTCTGGGGGAGCTCAGGTCCATCCGCCGTTCCAAGCCGGGCCTCAGCTGGGCATACCTGGTGCTGGTCACGCAGTCCGGTGGCTCCCTGCCTGCCCTGCACTTCCACCGCGGGGGCACCCGTGCCCTGCTCCGCGTCCTCAGCCGCTACCTGCTCCTGGCCAGGTGAGCCTGCTCCCGGGCCGCAGCCTGACCCCTCAGAACTGGGAAGGAAATACAACCCAGACCGATTTTCAGGGCAGAAAAAGAGAATCGAGTGGCGTGGTGCGTATAACTCCGGGATAAAGGGTAGTTTGGCATCGGGCAGGACCTGGGCCCCAGATTATGGAAAGAGTTGGTCTCCTTTCTCTCTTGAGTTTGTATCACCTTCTGTGGGGCCCAGGAGGCAGAAAGCACCTCTAGCCCACACCCCAGCAGTTTCCTGGGGGCTGCCCCTCCACGGCCTGTGCCCGAGTCGGTCACCCTGGCCGGGTGGTGAGAGGGCCTCGTTGGCCAGCCCTGGGCCCTGGGGCGCCCCTGGGGTGCAGTCGTGGTCTCAGGCCTGGGCTGGAGATTCCCCACGGGCAGTCAGGACGCTGGCTGGGGTCGCCCACACGCCCCCCTGCGCCCCCGCAGCTCCCCGCAGGACTCCCGCCTCTATCTCGTGTTCCCCCACGACTCGTCAGCGCTCTCCAGCTCCTTCCACCACCTCCAGCTCTTCGACCAGGACAGCTCCAATGTGGTGTCTGTGAGTCCGCGGGGCCAAGCTGGTGGGCAGGGACAGTGCGGGGAGGACCGTGCCGGCGGCTGGGCTGTGACCACCCCTCCACCCCGTCCCCAGCGCTTCCTCCAGGACCCCTACTCCACCACCTTCAGCAGCTTTTCCCGTGTGACCAACTTCTTCCGGGGAGCCCTGCAGCCTCACCTGGAGGGGGCCTCCCCTGACCTGCCCCCGGCCCCAGACGACGAGCCCGAGCCCGGGTTCGAGGTCATCTCCTGTGTGAGTGTCCGCGTGGATGCCGCTGCTCTTGCAGCCACCTTGGGCTCGGGGCCGCATTGCCCCAGGCTCGCATCCTAACAGCACCACCCTCACCGGGCTGCTTGATGGACTGTGTGGAAGGTGCTTGTAGCCTGTGCGCCTCGTGCCTGTTTTTAATGTTGGGGGAGGGTAACCTTATCACCGAGCCACGAAAGAAAATGTTTCCAGCACTACATTTTCTGTTTGTCCGTCTAGCTAAGAAAGGCTCTGAGATGCCTTGGAGGGGGCTGGGGTCTGCCGGGCAGCTGAGGCCCTGGGCTCACCCGCCTTGCCTCGTATCTCCCAGGTGGAGCTGGGGCCAAGGCCGGCTGTGGAGCGGGCGCCTCCCGTCACAGAGGAGGAATGGACCGGCCACGTAGGCCCCGAGGGCCGCCTGCAGCGGGTCCCAGAGCTGAAAGCCCGAATCTTCTCAGGGGTGAGATGGGGGGGCAGGTGGGGGGGCAGGCCGGGGCAGGGCAGCGGGCATCCAAGGGGAGGCCCCTCTGAACTGCCCTCCACCTCTGCCCCCCAGGGTCTGAGCCCCAGCCTGCGGCGCGAGGCCTGGAAGTTTCTCCTGGGGTACCTGAGCTGGGAGGGCTCAACAGAGGAGCACAAGGCCCATGTGCGCAAGAAAACGTGAGTGAGAAGGTGTGGCCCCTGCCCTGCTGGGCTCAGCCCTTGCTGCCCCGGCCGCCGGAGTCCACTGGAGGCTTTTGATCAACAGTATATCCCTTGATCACAGGGATCAGGGACATCAGCCCTCACACGGGGATGGAGGCAGTGGGCCCATATCTGATGCTGTTTTCATCCCTGGGCCATGCGATATCACGGATGCGCAGCAGGCTTCCTTCCCACTGTGCAGCCACCTCTCCTGGCTTATCTTGTGCCTCTGCTGTGTGTCCTGGCCCCTGCCCCTGGGGCTGTCTGTCCACTGGGGCTAACAGACTGTGAGCAAAAGCCCACAAGGGTGTTGTGTATCCCGAGAGACGCCGCGGAGGGGAAGTGTGTTGGTGAGCTGGGCTGAGCCCCGTGGGGCAAAGCAGCAGGGTGTCCTTACTGCTACCCTTTCCCCACCAGGGACGAGTACTTCCGCATGAAGCTGCAGTGGAAATCTGTGAGCCCCGAGCAGGAGCGGAGGAACTCACTGCTACATGGATACCGCAGCCTCATCGGTGGGTGCGGGCGGGGATGGGGGTGCCAGGCCAGAAATGAGATCCTCTAGGGGTGAGGGGGAGCAAGATGGGGGCGAGCAGGGGTGAGTGGCCAGGATGGCGAGGTGAGCCGTGGGGGGCGCTCCAGGCTCCCTGGGTTGAAATCTGCTCTCTAGTCACTGAGATATCTTGGTAAGTGATGTGATCTCCCTGGGCTGCTGTGTCCCCACCTGTCGCTGGTTTGGTGACTGTCTGCGGCTGGGAGGGTGTGGTCAGCCCGTGAGTGTGAAGCGCAGCACCTCCCATGGAAGCGGCCCAGCGGTCTCTGGAGGGCCCACAGCTGCCTAGGCGTGCTGGCGGCCGGCAGGGATGGGACCCTGGTCCCTTCACACCTTCACTTTGTCCCCTGTCCCCGCAGAGCGGGATGTGAGCCGCACCGATAGGACCAACAAGTTCTACGAGGGCCCCGAGAACCCAGGGCTGGGCCTGCTGAATGACATCCTCCTGACCTACTGCATGTACCACTTCGATCTCGGTGCGTGGCAGTCCAGGGAGGGGCTGGGGGCCGGCCCGGGGGCACTGCTGGCCTGGGCGCGGCCCTGACCCCGTGTCCCCCCAGGCTACGTCCAGGGCATGAGTGACCTTCTCTCCCCGATCCTCTACGTCGTCCAGAACGAGGTGGACGCCTTCTGGTGTTTCTGTGGCTTCATGGAGCGCGTGGTGAGGCTCAGGGCGGTGGTGGGAGGCAAGCCCCCTCACAGGCCCCAGGGGCTCTGGCTTCTCACGAGGCCCTCTGCCCACAGCACGGGAACTTCGAGGAGAGTCAGGAGACCATGAAGCGGCAGCTCGGGCAACTCCTGCTGCTCCTCAGGGTGTTGGACCCGCCGCTCTGCGACTTCCTGGGTACGTGTGGTGGGTGGGGCCAGGGATGGTAGGACCAGAGATGACATCCAAATGTGTGGATGTGGTCCAAATGAGAAACAATCCCCCAGAACCCAGAAGTGATGTGTAAAAGCAGGACTGCAGTTTGGAGCAAAACCTCAGTAAATGCAGATGTGGGCACCCCCGTCCCCGCTGCACGATCAGGTGGCTCCTTCATGCCCGTCAGTCACACTTTCCAGAGGAGGGCCTGGCTGTGGTTCCTCGCAACTCCCAGCTGCACTTAGCTCTTATCTCTGCTCACTCCTGAGTCAGGGATTGGAAGCTGGTTCTTTGGGCTCTTGGGGGTGGGACAGCTACATTTTGGCTGTAAAATTTGACTACATTACTTGTGTAATGTAAAAAATGCAGGAAATTCAGGGAAAGGAAGTTGAAATTGCTGTTGCTAGAACTGTTCTTTTGAATGCAGATGATGATAAATAAGCTAGTTGATTGGTGGACATTTCTTCACGGAAATTCAGGGTCACGCTGGGGAGGAGAGATGTAGCTGGTATCACTTCACTGAAGAGAAAAACTAAGGCTTAGAAAGCATATGCCCCTTTCAGGGACACTTGGATGTTAGCTGCCTCTCTGTGTCACTTGGAAGTTTTCTAAACCGTCAGTTTTTATCGACTACATGGTGTTCTGTTCAGTTTAAGGATGTATAAGAGTAGATTTAGCCTGACTTGCTGGACATTTAGGTGGTTTGTAGTTTTTCACCATGATAAATCTGTATTTGTGGATAATGTCTTTAAATTCCAAGAAATGATTTATATCCGCGTATACTTGTACATTTTTTGAAACATTCATCCCCATCGCTGCTTTCCTGGAAAGCTCTGCCAACTTACGTTTTTGCTAGCAGTGTACACCAGGGCCCAGTTCCTCACACCGCTCCCCACCAGCTTTGGGTGTTGACCAGATTGTTGTTCTTCCTCTGAATGGACTGGTTTTACTGCCTCCCTTCCTCATGAGAGTAGAGACCAGGGGTGGCTCCTCGCGTCTGGAGCCTGGAAGGCAGGATGGGAAAGGCTCCTGCTGACCTGGGCAGCGCCCCCCACCTCCTTCCCAACCCCACCCTCCACCCCCACGAGCTCTTCATCCACTTGCGAGCCTGGTGCGGGTTCTTAACCACCAGCGTGACTTCTTAGAGTCCAGTCCAAACATCGGGTGCCCTGTGAATTAGAGCGGGGTTGGGGTTGATAGATAGCGTTGCCCCTCCCACCACTGTCCCCCTCTCCAGACTCCCAGGACTCTGGTTCTCTCTGCTTCTGCTTCCGGTGGCTGCTCATCTGGTTCAAGAGGGAATTCCCCTTCCCGGATGTCCTCCGACTGTGGGAGGTGCGCCAGCTGGGTTGAGGGGGAGAATTGAGGCAGAGAGACTGGTGGGCGGGTGGGGAGGTTGGTGGGAGGTGGGCAGGGCATGGGGCCGACCTGGGTGGGGCCTGGGGCGGAGGCTTTGCCAGTGACCGCCTCCTCGGGCGTGCCAGGTGCTGTGGACAGGGCTCCCAGGCCCCAATCTGCACCTGCTGGTGGCCTGCGCCATCCTGGACATGGAGCGGGACACCCTCATGCTTTCCGGCTTCGGCTCCAATGAGATCCTCAAGGTGAGCCCTTGGCTCCCCCGGAGACACATCAGGGTGTGAGCTCCGTGGAGGCGGGCACCGCCCCTGTGCCACAGCCCCTTTGGGTGGTGGGTCCTCAGAATAGGATTGTTGAAAGTGTGGTCAGCTAAGCTGTGAGCACAGCGGCTGGGGCACACCTCTGTGCGTCTCCTACCCCGTCTTACCCCTGGCTCCCTCAGAGAGCTTTTGGCCCCTGCAGGAGTGGGCCCCCGCCCCTCCCCCAGGGCATTAGTGCCTAGCAAGCAGCCTGAGAGCATGACCTCTCCTGATGCCAGGGCTCCACTGTGAACCCTAAGAGGGCCAGCCCCTTGTGTCTTCCACTGGGTCCCCAGCAAGAAGCACAAGAGTAGGTGCTGGGGCAGTGGTGGTTGAGTGCTGGCTGGCAGGTGGGCCTGACCCCACCCCCCACCCCACCCCCACCTGCCCCCCGCTCTGCAGCACATCAACGAGCTGACCATGAAGCTGAGCGTGGAGGACGTGCTGACGCGGGCCGAGGCCCTCTACCGGCAGCTGACCGCCTGCCGGGTGAGTCCCTGATCCCTCCCGATACCACCCCCCAACCTCCAGGAAACCTCTGACTTGATGCTCCCTACCCCCCACCCCCCACCCCTCCAGGAGCTACCCCACAACGTGCAGGAGGTCCTAGGCTTGGCGCCGCCTGCAGAGCCCCAAAGCCCCTCGCCCCCTGCCTCCCCACTGCCGCTGTCGCCCACCCGGGCCCCACCGGCTCCGCTCCCCACCGCGGACACGGCCACGGCCACGCAGCCCGACAGCAGCCTGGAGATCCTGCCTGAAGAGGAGGACGACGAGGAAGGCGTCGACTCCTAACAGTGCTGGGCTACTGCAGCAGCCCCACAGGACTAGGCACTTTATCCAGCTCCTGCCCCACGCCCCCGCCCCTGCCAGAGTCGGGACGCAGGAGCAGAGGGGCAGGGCCCTCCACCCACTCCTCCCTTCTCTTGAAACTGACACTTTTCCTGTCCAGGTGACCTCGAGAGGTTGGGGGAGGAAGGCCACCACGCTGCCTTGGCCCTGGATGGGGAGGCGGGTGGTGGAGGCTCATGGTCTCCCCAGACCGTTCTGCAGAGTTGATGTCTGACCGTTGTGACCCTGATTTGGCAGATGAGGTGTAAGAGGCAGCCCCTTGGGGGTGGGTGAGTGGTGGGGGCTTGTGGAGGCAGCGCTCCCTTACCTGCCTGAGTTTGGGGCTTTTGGAGGAGCGAGGATGGGGTACTGGTGTGCAGCCGCCACGTAGTAGATGAGCTGGGGTACATCCCGGACCTAACTCAATGGGAGGGCCTGCGGAGCTGCTCGCTCGGGCCCTGCCTACCAGCTTCTTGTTATGAGAAAAATAAACTCGTGTTTCACCCACTGTCAACTGGGCTTTTTGTTACTTGCATAAGGATCCATTGGTGTCATTTACAACCGTGATGGGCACTATGATTACCACCTTTTACCAGTGGCGCAAAGCGGTGTCCATCCTGTACCTCCTTCTACCCCAAGTGGAGCCCCACGGCACAGGAAGGAGGAGGACCGCTTCCGGGGCTCCCGGACAGGCGCAGCGCCTTCTATCGCGGAGGTTCACGGTTCTCCTCCCTGCGAAATGGGGTAACGGTTGAGCCAGGGAGGGGGCGGGACCACACGGCTGATTCCAAAAGTACTTTAATAGTCGCTCTTCTTTGAGGTCGAGTGCGCGGCGGTTACCGCATGTAAGGCTGGAGAGTGGGTGCCCTGCCCACTTTCGAAGGGGCACCGGTGGTGGTGGTGGCGGTGGTGGGCGGGCGCCAGGTGCCCATGCCCCATCTTGTTGATGATCCGGGGCTCCTTCAGGCGGGTGCTAGAGCCAGAGCCGGAGATCCGACTGTTGATCAAGACTGCGGCCCGCAGCGCCGACTTGACGGCCGTCTCCACCCAACCGTGCGGGTAGGCCGTGTGCTCGCCGGCGAAGTAGATGCGGCCATAGGGTACCGACCAGTCGTACTCCCGCCCCTCGTCCTTGTCGGTTTGAAAGAGCGTCGGCGGCTGCACCACGAAGCCGCCCTGGCTGTGCGGGTCCTCCGCCCAGCGCTTGACGATACCGGTGCCGTCCCAGAGTCGGTACGCGATGGGCCCGTGCAGCGCCGCCACGTCGTCGAGCGCCAAGCGCAGCGATTCGATCAGGCTCCGGCCGGCGAACGGGGCCGCCGCGTCCGACCACGTGTACGAGGCGAGCAGCAGCGCGCCGTCGCCCGGTGCCGGGTAAAAGATCACCCGCGACGGGCGGTCGGTGCTCGAGTGGCCGCCCTCGATGTGTTCGTCGTGCCAGAAGGGCCGGTGGAAGCTCAGGAACACCTTGGTGGCCGGCACATAGTGCAGCCCGCGTACCGCCTCCTGCCGCTTGCGCGTAAGCGGCGGCGTGAAGGTGATGCGCTGCAGCGCCGGCCCGCTCACAGTCAGCAGCACTACGTCGGCCATCATGGACTTCAGGTTCCGGGTCCGGCGCGAGGACTTGATGTGCACCCTCACCTCGTCCGTGCCCTGCTTAATCGCCACGACGGGCGCGTGCAGCAGCACCGGCCCCGACAGCGAGCTCAGCAGTGCGCGCGGCAGCAGGTCCCAGCCGCCCACGATGCGGCTGTACCTACGGGCGGGGCGCGAGCAAGATGGACTCTCGGGCCCCGCCCCTCCCCAGCGGCCCCCATCCCGGGGCGCTCCCCTCTCCAGGTCTCACAGGCTGGTTCTAATTCCCCGCCCCCTCGTCCACCGCCGCCCTCACCCGTCCCCGACGTCCCTCGAGGCCGGGAGGTAGAGCGGTGTGACCCGGACACGCCGTCTCGGCCCCTCTGTACCACGCCCCTCTCCGGGAGCCTTCATTCAGAGGACCCGGGACGCGGGGAGAGTGCAGGCGGGACCTAGCACGTCTTCCCGCCCCCAGCCGGCCCCGCCCCTCTACGGGCCCCGCCCTCTCGTCAACTCCGCCCCCTCTACGGGCCCCGCCCTCCCATCGGCTCCGCCCCTCTACGGGCCCCGCCCTCCCACTGGCCCCCGCCCACTTGTGGCCGCCCCGATCCGCCCCGCCTTCTCACCGGAGCCGGTCGCTAAGGCAGCTGTGGGCCCGCAGGGCCTCCGCGAAGCTGAGATAGAAGAAGCCGTCCTTGGACATCACATCTCCCAGGAGCCGCACGGCTGGCTGGCTCAGGTTCCCCTCCCCGAGGAGGTATTCCTGGGGACGGCGCGGCCCGGGTCAGGGCCCAGGCAGGCCAGGCCGGCCGGCTCTGTCCCTATTCCCTGGCGGCGGGGGGGGGGCGCTCCCCGCGGAATCTCTGGGTTTAGTGTCGGTTCCCTGGACCTTGACAATACGGTCCCCCCTCTTGTGACAGATGAGGGAAACCAAAGCCCAGAGAGGGGCGTGTCCAGCCTCGTAAGGAAAGGAGGTGGTGGCAAGCCCAAGCCCGGCATCCCCGGTTCCTGCCTTCTGACTCCGCCGGCGCCTAAGCCCCAGGAGCACCGTCCTTGTCCGACTCCCGCTCAGATAGCGACACGTAGGCCCCCACTCACCAGTAGCGTGTGCCTTTCAAACTTCATCATTGCCTTCTTGCAGCCTAGTGTCCGGAGATCTTTGATGGCCTGTGTGGGACAAGCAGACGGTGCTGAGCTGTGGGGACAGGACCAGGGAGGCCCTGCCCACTTCTCTTGCCCACGGCTGCCCATTTACTGCTCTCATTCAAGCCAGGACGTTGCCCATGCTGTGCCCTCAGCTCTGCCCTCCACTGCAACTCAATGTCTCCCCCGGTAAGTCTTTCCGAGTTACAGCGTCACACAGCCCTGGTTGGGTGTTATTCTGCCTGCCCGTCCAGCTCCCGCGCTCCTCACAGGCAGGGATGGCGCAGTCTCAGTTGGCCCCGTGTCCTTCTGGTGCCCAGTAATTACTTGTCATCTGGGTCTCTGTGCATCCAGACGGAAGCCGAGTCCCTCCTGCTGTACCCGTCAGCTGTGACAGGGCACGACTGCCCTATTCTTGGCACCTCCCCTGCCCCAGCCTTTCTGTGGCTCCCCAGCACCTGCAGCCAGAGTTCCAGCCCTCGGCCTGGCGTTCAAGGCGGCTGCCAGGCCCTTGGTCACCATCCCTTAGGGCAGCTCCGGCCTACAGTGCAGTGTCCTGTGCCCAGACCACCCTCTGGTCCCCCCACCTCCACGCCCCTGCTCCTGCTTCCCCATATCATCTCTGCTGGGCACCTGAGTGGCCCTCGTTCACTCCTCTGTTCCTGTCCCGGAAGCCTCCTGCCCCCTCTGATTTCAGCCCTCTCCTTTGTCCACCTGGCTTCTCCCAGGTGGCCAGGGAGCTCCCCGAAGGAGGTGTCCCTTCACTCACACTCACCCTTCCCCTCATGTTTTCCTGGACTCTGTAAACTGGGCAGTGCCAGGGCACAGAAAAGGCCTCCACTAAGTGCCCACACTTGAGGTGGTCCCGGCCACTGAGAAGGGGATGGGAGATGGGGATCAGCAGTATTTAAGGGGAGCCTAAAGACGGAAGAGCCAGTGACAGGAGACCAGAAGGAACGGGAAAACGGCAGCCAGGTCAGGAGGAGGCGTGTGGCTCAGGAGGACAGGGCAGGGGACCAGGGCTGCAGGGCTCGCGGGCGCGCCTACCCTGTTGAGAGCCATCTGGTAAATTTCTTCAGGCGAGCGGCCCTTCTCCTTGGGGTTCAGTTTGTAGCCTAGCTTCTCGGGCATTTTCTCCACCACGTAGTTACGCAGCTTCACCTCGTTCACCTCTGTCCACGTGTTCTCGTCATATTGGGTGAATTTGGTCAGGTTGAGGCCCAGGCTCTTGCAGAGCTCATGGAGGATCCTGAGGGGGTGGAGGTGCCCGTGAGGGTCAGGCGGGGGCGGGGACCCCTCTCCCCAGCGGGGCTTGGAGAAGGGTAGGGGGTAGGTGGGGCAGCTGGATATGGGGTTTGGGGATGGGCATGAGCCTGGGGCAGGGCTAGATTGGGAGTCTTCGGTGCCAGGGACCAGAGACTGAAATGAGAACAAGGCTGGAAGGCGGAGGGTTTGGGTTTGGAGTGGGAGTTCAGGGCTCACTTTCACTGGGGATGAAGTGGAATAGCAACAGAATGGACAGAATGGGTTGGATGGGGGTGGGAGCTGGGGGTGGGGAAAGGACGAGGGTCGGGGAGGACAGAGCTGGGGTTCTGGAAGGGCTGGACACGGTGGCTGGGCGCTTCAGGGGTGCAGTGGTGGGGCTAGAGGTGGGAGGCTGGGAGGACAGAGTTGGGGGCGGAGTCTAGGCCTGACTTGACCAGGGCCGCAAGTTTGGGGTCCGGGTTGGTGATGGAGCCGAGCATCCAGCTGAGTCTGGGCTCGGGCCTGGGCGCGGGGGGGCTGGGGTGGGCGGGGGGGGGGTGCCTGGGGTGGCCCCGCACCTGCTTGGTTGCCAGGCCTGACCTCACCTGTGCGAGCTGGGCATGCGCATGGCCCCCAGCTCCCCAATCCAGCCTGTCTTCCGGTCGCGGTAGGTGAGGATGCGGCCCCCAATCCTATTGTCTGCCTCCAGGATGGTGACCTGGGGAGAGGTGGCAAGCAAGTCCTTCAGCTCTTCCCACCGGCCCCCATCTCCACTCTGTGGCAGCCCCCCTGCACCCCGCCTTCCATCCCCACAGCAGCACAGATGGAGACCAGAGAAGGACCCTTTTTTATGGGGAGGTGAGGGGCTTGGTGGGAGAACAGAAGGTCACAGTGAACATGTACAGTGCGACGGTTGGTTTCCAGACTGCAGCAGGAAGGCTGCTGGGCAGATTTCAGAGGGACTTCCCTGCTCAGGGAGTGGGGAGATTCCTTGTGCAGACTGAAGCCATTGACCCGGCCCATACTCATTCTTGGATTCAGTGAGGGGGACAGTGGTGCGACTTCAGGGGGCACTTCCCCTGTCTGGACTCTCCCTCCCTCTCCACCAACACAAAACCCCCCCAGGAGCTAGGTGGAGGTTTCCAGGGACTTCCCTCCAGGATGAGAGTGGGGCAGGGAAGGTCAAATGTCTCTCAGCACAGACACGCGCCATCCCTCTGGGTTTCAAGTTACTGCAGAGGGTTCCAGGCTCCCGACCCCCAGACCACGAGGAAAGCAGAGCTCCCTCTCCCCTCCCCCCATCAGCCTCTCCCCTCAGGAGGGACGTGGCCGGGTCCCTCCACCCGGGACTCCCAGCTGCAGCAGGAAAGACTCGAGGTAGACCTCCAGCATTACTTCTCACCTTGTGTCCAGCATCGCTGAGCACCTTGGCGGCCACCAACCCGGCCACGCCCGCACCAACCACAACCACCCTCCGGGGCTTCAAGGTCCGATTGAGGCCCAAGGTCACGACTTTGAGCAGCTGCTCGTAGTCAGGGTCGTGCATGCATTTCTCGAAGGGGTCATAGATGTGGGCCGTCTGCCAGTCCAGGGATGCCACCAGGCTGAGGAAGACGGGGACCAGGGCGAGGAGGCGCCAGGCTGGGGGCAGGAGGACAGGGTCAGTGGGCAGGTCGGCGGGTGTGCGGACAGGGGGTGGTGGAGCAAAGCAGGTTCTGCCCCCTCCCCTCCCGACTTACCCAAGGGGTCCATGACTCTTGTGTCTGGGTTGGAGATGTGTCTGGGTCAGAGGGGAAGCAAGGCCGCTGTCACAGGAGCCTGCGTCCCCCCAGCCTGACCCGCTGGGGGCTGCCGGCTCCCACCTCAGCCCTCGCCCCTAGGGCCGTGTGCGTCCCCTAATCCTGGGCTGGCCAGCTCCTGTCCTGCCTCCGTTTCTCCTCTGTCCGCCCTGTCTCCCCGTCCCCCGTCTGGGTCCGTGGGGCCCCGTCTGTCCGCAGCCTCCTCGCCACCTCGGGCTCCCCAGGCACACCCCTCTCTCCTCTGGCCCCTCTGCTGGTCTGCCTGCCGCCGCGTCTCCCTCGCTGGCCTTAAACCCAGTGGCACCCCTCCCTCCCCTCCCTTTTGGGAAACCCAGCTGTGGGAAATGAAACTCCTTTCCTGGGCAGCAGGTCAGATGCTGAGTCTAGTCGAGGCTGGAGTGGGTGGGGGCGGGGAGAGCACATCAATCTGTTTTCTTCCTCTTGCCCCAAATAGTTCAGGGGCAGCTGGGCGGCTGCAAGTACATGCTCAGGCGACCGTGCTGAGCGCGGGGGCTGCCCCTGGCCCCCCTGAGCTGGCCCTTGTGCCTGCCCTCTGCTTTGCCTCCTTCTTGGGGTGGGGGCGGGTGCGGGTGCATTTCTGGCCTTGGGACAGCGTGCTCCCAGGGACAGCTGAGTCCTGTTATGAGTCCTCGGTGTCAGTCATCTTGGTGCCCTGGAGGGTCCTCGCTGGCTCCCCTCCCAACCCATGTGGCCGCTCTGAACCTCAGTTTCCCACTCAGTGACTGCTGCCACGGCGAGCCCAGGGGGATTCAGTGAGTACCCCTCAACCCCAGCCCTGCACCAGGAGCGCTCCCTGCGCCTGCGCTGGGAACCCCTGTGTCGCCTCACTCAGGCCAGAGCATCGGGCGCTTCTGTCTGCCCTGCCTTCGGCCACCGCCACCGCCACCGCCGCCTGTGTGTGCTCTTCTCCTGAGAGGCGAGCTGCAGGCAGGGAGAACAGGCTGACCTGCCTCCAAGGAGCCCCCACCTGGCTCACGGCTTTGGGGCTTTAGCTGGGTCCTTTGAAGGGGTCGGGGATGGAGAGGCGATTGTGGGGACTTTTTTGGGGGTTGGAGGAGCAAGCACAGGAGGGGGGGGGGGTTGGTGGTGGTGAAGAGGAAAGCCAGAGGGCGGCAGGTCCTTGCAGCTGATGGGAAAATCCCAACCGTAAATCAAAGAGGGATGTGGTCTGGTGGAGGTACGGGGGTGGGGAGTGCACAGAGTGAGTCAGAAGGCATCTGAAATGGATGGGTGGGGAGGTGTGGCCAAGAAGGAAACAGAATCAGTGAGCTGGACAGAGCCTCGGAGACACAGAAAGCCAAGGGCGAGTCAGCAGAGACTGGAGGCAAGAGGGACTTTCCCCTGTCTGAGCGGGTCTGTGATCAGAGCTTTGCACTGGACAGATGTGGAACCTGAAACTCAGAGGGGACCGGGGAGCGCCCCAGGACCTGCCCAAGGCCCCAGAGCTGGCAGGCCTTCCCATCACAGAGCCCGCCGGCTTCCTTAGTCAGGCCCTCTGAGGGAGGGAGCTGGCTTGTCCCGGCGGTGCGGAGGTGGTCATTTGCACTGGGGGCCCCCGTGGGGAACGGCACAGCTGGGAGTCCGGCTGATCTTAGGTCCCCGTGCCCTGCCCAAAGGCCCCTCTGCTTTATGGCCAAACAGCACAGTGATGGCCCCACAGGGAAAGGAAGCGGCAAGAACACGGAGGCAGAAAGAGTGGAGGCAGCAGAGCCAAGGGGCCCCAGGCGTGTCTGGGCGTGTCCAGGCGGTGTTCCTAACCACTTAGTTATTAGCTCAGGCTGTGGACTGGGGACGGGCCAGCCGGTGGGACCATCTTTGCGGGGTGCTCCCGCGCACTGCAGGATGTGAGAGGACCACCACTGGCCTCTGGATGCCAGGAGCACTTTGCCCCTCAAGGCTTAACCCCCACTGATGTCTGCATTCCCAGGTGGGGGGAAGCATTGGGCTGGGGTTTGGATGATGTTGGGTGAAACGCCCAAGAGCAGCCAGATATGGTCCCGGGAGCACCTGGCAGGAGGGGAAGTGCTGGAAGGCTGGAGAGCAGAGGTTACTTTGGGGTCAAGAGAGTATGAGTCATTTGGGGATTGCTTGGGTAGAAACGGGACCTCCCAGAGTCATTCCTGATAATGTCAAAGAGATTGGTGTTAGGCTTGATTTTGGGGTAAGAATTAGGGGCAGGAAAACGGGGGTTGGATTGGCTTGGGTTTCCAAAGCTTGGGTTTCCAAAGCTTGGGAGCAGGAGACAAAAGACACACCAGGCTTCCCACCAAATCCAGCACCGGTTGCTTCAGCTGATTTGGAGGTGCTTTTGGTGTTTCTAAGGAACAATGTCAACCCTCTCAGATAAAAACTGTCTTTTGGGTGAAAGCCCTACCTTATTTGACTTGCTTCTGGAACCTCGATGACAGTTCTAACGGGATTAGCTCACCTCTGGAGCAGCCAGAGATCTGGCTCTGGCCCCCCAGGAGCCTCCAAGGCCCCTCAGGACAGCTAACAGTGATGGCGGCCACAGAAGTGGGCGAGGGACAGGGCTAGACCCTCACATATGTTCTCTCCTCTGGGTCAGTTAAAGACCCTGAGTTGTTCTTTAGTTGCTCAGTCGTGTCCGACTCTGAGACCACATGGACTACAGCCTGCCAGGCACCTCTGTCCATGGGATTTCCCAGGCAACAATACTGGAGTGGGTTGTCATTTCCTTCTCCAGGGGATCTTCCCGACCCAGGGTTGAACCTGCATCTTCTGCATTGGCAGGTGGGTTCTTCACCACTGAGCCACCAGAGAAGCCCAAGACCCTGCATGGCCAGTATTAAAACTTTCACCATGTCTCAGAGGAGGGCAGGGCCTACCCAGGGGATGCCAAGAGCCCCAGGAGGGAGTCAGGGGTCCCAACTTGGATGGTCAGGGGGCATGGAGAGTGGAAGGCAGATGCACTCACCTGAGGCCCCTGACCTCTGGCCTGACTGGCAGACAGGAGCCCCTTCCCCTAGGGCGCACCACCCCTCCTTCCTGGCTTTCAGAACCCCGGGGCTACCGTGGGGATACTCACTGCACGGCTGGCTCTGACGGGCTCTCTCAGTGCCCATGGCCTTTCTGCTTAGCCCGGGATGGACGTCATCGTCGGGCGAGGGTGAAACCGGGGTGTCCTGTTTTCCCTGTTAGACTGGCAATGCCAGGGTCCTGGTGTGGGGTCGGATCAGCTGGGAGGCTGTGGAGCGTAGGCCCTCCTGTCTGGAAAGCTTTTTGTTATGAAAAATTTCAAATATAAATAAAAACAGACAGACTAGGATGATGAAGCCAGGTGCCTTTATCACCTCTTAGTTCATCTTACCTCATTTACACTCTCTCCCTCCCCCACTGGATTACTTTAAAACATTACTATTATTTGGGAGGTAAATGCTTGAGGGTGTTTCTGTAAGGCAGGGGTTGGCAAACTTTTTCTATAAACATTTGAAGCTTTGGGGGCCACGTGGTCTCTGCCTGGCCTACTCAACTCCATCATTCCTCCTGCAGTCATATGTAAATGAATGGGTGTGGCTGGGTTTCAATAAAACTTTATTTACAGAAACAGGAAGTGGGGCCATAGTTTGCCAACCTCTGCTCTGAAAGATATAAGAACTATTTGATTTTTACTAAAATTCCAGTATCATTATTGCATTTAAAAATGACATAAAATCAATGCTTATACTTCCCCGATTGACTCAAAACTTTTTTTGTTTTTTAGAACAACACAGTTGGTTTGAATCAACATTCAAAGAGCCCACACTGCATCTGAGTGATACTATCTTTGTCAGTAATCATCACTTTCAGCTCAGTGGATCTGGGGTCTGTGTTCCTAGAACTGGGAGAGTTGGGGAGAACTGATGAGACCCCATGGCCCCAGGGGGGCCTGAGCCTGGCAGAGCAGCCTACCAGATCTGATCTCTGCTGCAAGGACATTTCTGGACGTCATGGGGCTGAACCAGGATGGTGTCTGCGGTGAGGTGCGGGCTGTGCCTAAGTGAGGCATGAGTCCAAAGGGACCAGGGCTGAGGTGTGTGAGGACTGTGGGACAGACAGGCGCAGGGGCAGCTTGGGACAGTTAGGTCTGGGCGGTGTCCATGAGTGGACCTGACTTGTGAGGGTGAGGCAACTCGTGTCTGGGACGTTCTGCAGAGCTGCAGGTCTAGAAGGGAGACTTGGGCTTTTTTTGGCCGCGCTGTGCTGCAACGTAACTTCCCTGACCAGGGACTGAACCTGTGGCTCCTGCAGAAGAAGCAGAGTCTTAACCACCGGACCACTGAGGAAGTCCCAGGAGGGCAGACTTTGAAAGCACCCAGGCAATTTCGAGGTTGACTGAAAACCTCAGGAGCGGTGGTGTGCCAGAGCCGGCTCACACCTTTTCACAAGAGTCATTTAATTTGCAGACCTTTTTGTGGTTTTGGTTTGTGAACCATTATTAAAAGATGAAAACATTTACCATGAGTCTTATTAAAAACAAGGGTAAAACTCAAAATCCATCCACCCCTTGAGTATTTGATTACCTTTTACTATTACATATGTACTCTCCAGGTAAACTGGCTTTATCTACACAGTGTGCCTCCATTTCCCTAATTCATGTTCTCCGACTTCGTCCTGGTGGCTTGAAATCATCCACAGTGGGAGAATTCACACCGTGGAAATGGGCACGTGCTACCTCTGACCCTGGAGGACCAACTACTAAAACACTGACCAGCACACCACTGCTTGGGGATCATCTGTTTCAACCTCCTGTTGAAGATCAAGGGTGCTCTCCCTCGGGAAATGTTTCAAACACTGACTTTTTGATGCCCAGGGGTGCCAGAGGAGGCAGGGGCGTTCTCCCGGGGAAGGGGATGGGCTGTAAGCTGTTTGAGGGCATCTTGGGAGATGAAAAGTCAAAACTGTAAACCCCCAGTTGCTACTCTTCTCCCTAAATAGGGAGAAAAAATGCTGTAACCACTTAGTGAGAAAAAAGATTCACCTTTTTAAAAGCCTCTGACTCCAAATTTAGCCACCACTTTCTTCATGTTAATGAATGAAGAGGAACTTAAGAAGCCTTTCTGCACTGACAGGGAAACGCATCTGTGTTTTCTTCCTGGAAAGGGAAATTGCAGTTACAATGAAGCCAGCATCACGGGGTGGCATTCAGTCACAGCGGCTGGCCCTGTTGCAATCTTGGGGGATCCCTGGTCTTCCAGGAAGCCGTTGGGGGCCATTCTCCCCATGGTGCCCGAGTACCAGAACCACCCCTCCTGCATGGCTGTTGTACCAATTTATTACAACCACCTGCGTTCTTCAAAAGCCTTGTGCGTGAGATCCCTTGGGGTGTGGGAGGAAAATATTAAAACTACAATCTTTTTAAAAAGATTTGATTTGATATGAAGCAATCTTAAAGTTTCTGTTACCATGTTGCTTCTGTTCTACATTTTTATTTTTGGGCTGCAAGGTATGTGGCATCTTAGCTCCCCACAATAGACTGAACCCACACCCCCGTATCGAAGGGCGAAGTCTTTCAATCTTTCAATCACTGGACGGCCAGGGAACTCACTTTGATTGAAAAACAAACTAAAAAAACCAAGAAAGCAATTAGGCTTCACTTGTTTAACATGCGAAGTAATAGGTATGTGCTACGCATTGGAAATGCAAGCTAAAGGAATTTGTTTTTCCTATCACGACTGTGTGGCCCCTGCCAGGGTGACCTCATGGGTGGGCAGATAACCTCACGGGTGGTTCCATTTTTGAAACCCCAGTGCCAGACTGGGATCTGATGTATAGCAAGTGTTCCAAAGATGGATACTGAATGAATACATGTAGGTAAAATACTACTTCCTAAGGGGACTCAAGGGGGTGGGATACGGGTACCGGATGGGGTCACAGCTCCCAGACTGCACAGAGGGCCACTGTCGCAGGGGGTGGAGCCTTTGGAGAAGCAACTGGGGTTGCTGGGGTCTCCCGCCTCTGGTTTGTTTCCCCTCCTCTTCCGTGGCTTCTGCTTGGATGAGACAGTGGTCTCCAGAAGTCCAAGATGGCTCAAGGAAATGACTCACAGTCATGACTTTGGGAAACTGGACAATGTATGTCCAGGGACAAGCCCTGGGCACTCCAGAGTCAAAACACAGCTTAAGTGTGTGCGAGCCAAGGGAGGCCGGAGGGCAGACTTCCCGCCCTGCGCCACGAGCAAGATCTGAGTGGATTTCCCCCCAAGCATGACCTGGAACCTACTCTTTTCCCAACCTTCTCCTAAGTTATCCACAAAAACAGCAGCTTTTAAATTCCACAATACATTTTATTTAGAAAAGCAACATACAGCTGTAGGTATTTCAGAGAGTACAGCAGAATGTAAAGACAAACACAAAAGACACCTGGGACACAGCTGGCTTCTGGCCACTGGATCTCACTGGAACCGACCAGGTTTGCCCTGACTCTGGGAGGCTCAGAATCAAGTCTGTGGCTGCCCCTGGCACCCTGGCCACTTCCACAGGCATTCATGCGGTGGGCAAGCGTTTTATGCTGTCTCATCTCTACTGTTCATCTGTGTGAGTGACAGGGACTGTGCTGAGCACACAGGGGGGACAGGAAACAGGCCCACAGGGCACACAACCTGATGGCGAGGGGAGAAGTGAGTAGTCTGCACAGTCTAGTGTGGCCAGTGTTACCAAAGGTGTGCGATCACAAGCTCAGCGTGGGGGGGCCCGCGGGACGGCCCCCGACCCGGCTTCAGGGTGGCCAACGCGGTGTGTCAGCCAAGCAAGGGGAGACCGCTTTTCTCTTCTGACCTGTCTCTCCTCCTTTGAAATCCTATGTCCCACTGTCCACTCCATCCACAAGCCACGTCTCTGAACCGCTCACACTCACTCCAGGCAGCTGGCTCCGTGAGGATGGAGCTCTCCTCCCTTTATCTCTGACTCTGGGTCTGGCAGAGTGGAGGCCTGGCGCCCTGGCTAGGAGACAGGCGGCTCTCTGCCGGCTCAGCCCTCCTCCAGCACAACTGGAGGCGGGTAGTTGTAGCAGGTGAAGAAGGTCTAGGACATGGAGAAACCACACCTGCGAGGAGGCTGCTGCCTGGACCAGAGCGCCGAGTATACTTACTACTCACTAAGAAAAGTCAAGCCACAGAACAGTTCTATCAACAGCGCAACTGTTTGAAAGACAGAAACACACAAATACGTACTTCCCTGCACCCCAACAATGCGACAGTAACCTAACCCCACCCCCGCCCTGGGCAGCGGGTTCAGTCGAAGGTGATGCGGAAGCTGCGCTCCTGCTCCTTGCGCCGGCCCTCGCACACTTTGGTCACCTCCTCCACCTTCCTCTGCAGCAGCGCCGAGTTCTGGTCGATCCACTGCAGCGAGTCCATGTGCGCATTGAGGATCTTGCAGATCTGCTGCAGCGGGTCACTGGTGTCGGCCGGGCCCCCCGCCGTGTTCAAGTGCTCGATGATGTCCTTGAGGTCCTGGGCCATGCGCTTGAGCTGCGCGTCGATGTTCTCCGCCAGCTTGTAGGTCTTCTCGCGCTCCTCGTCGGCGTGCTGCAGGTGCACCGTGCCGCTCTGCTCCTTGACCGACTCCTCCAGTGGGCTCAGCAGGTCCTCCAGCTCCTTCTGCTGCGACAGGATGAAGTCGAGCTCCTGGTCCAGCCGCTTCTGGTCCAGCTTCACCTTCTCCACCTCGCGGTGGAGGCTGGTGATCCTCTCACCATTCTCGATCAGCGTGCGGTCCCAGGCGTTGACTTGAGTGGCCTGCTGCAGGAAGTGCCGCTCCTGGTCTTCCAGCTCCAGGCTCCACTTGTTGATGAGACTCTCCAGCTGGGCGTAGGTCAGTGCGGCGCTGGTCGACCCCCCAGCAGCCGCGCTGGGGCCAGAAGGCGCGCTCCCAGAGACCGCCGTGTTGCTGGGGATCCCGGCTGGAGTTAGCGGCTTTATGTTCAGGGAGAAGCCGGTGGTGCTGGTAGTGGCGGCGGTCGTGGTCGTGGTGGTTGTCGCTGTGGAGGTGGTGGAAGCTGCTCCAGGGGGCTTCAGGTTGAAGCCCATCGTCCCCGCTCCCGCTGTCCCCGCAGTGGTTGCTGGGGTGCCAAGGGAGAGCCCGGTGGCGGCGGATGAGGTGGGAGCGGCTGCCAGCGAGGTGAAGAGCGAGGGCCCGGCGCTGGCGGTGGTGGCGGCGGGGGTGGGCGCGGCTGGCTGGGCGGCTCCTGCTCCAGTAGCTGCCGGAGCGGCAGCGGTGAAGGGCAGCCCGCTGAGTGCTGGAGGCTGGGCCGGGCCGCCCAGGGAGCCTACGTTGAAGCCAGAGGTCCCCGTCTGGGATGCGCTCCCACTTGTGAACGAGAAGCCCCCGGACGTGGACGTGGTGGGCGGGGCGGCAGATGTGGTGGTGGAGCCAAACACAAAGCCGCTGGGCGCCGCGCCCTGGGCGGACGTGCTGGCGCTGGAGACCGCACCGCTGAGCGTGCTGCCCCCGAGCCCGAAGCCGGCGGGCTGTGTCGGGGCCGGGGCCGCGGCCGTGCTGCCCAGGCTCAGCTTTGGGGTGTTGCTCCCTAAGGAAAATCCGGTGGCTCCTGTTGCAGGCGTTGTGGTCCCAAAGTTGAAGGCCGGGGTCTGTGTCGCAGGAGTCTGGGTGCTGAGTGAGAACAGGCTGGTGGAAGGGGTGCTGGCGGCTGACTGGGACGGAATCCCAAAGCTAAACCTGCCAGTGCCGGACGTGGAGGAAAAAAAGCCCGAAGCGGCCGTGGTCGTTGCGGTCTTCGCGGTGCCAAAGGTGAACCCGCCTGTGGGGGCCCCAGTGCCTCCAAAATTAAAACCGCTCATGGCTCCAGACTCTGGGGGCAGCAGCTACTCCGGCTCCAAAGCAAATCCACCGGTGTCTGCAACCTTGGGAAGATTTGCAAAGCAGGGGAAGTGACATGATCAGACGGCAGATCTGGAAACACCTCAGTGGCACGATGGAGCTCGGTCTGAAGGGGGCGGGACTCTATTCTGATAAGCGGCTGCTCCCCTTCCTGCGGTGTAACCTAACCAGGCCCTGCTGAACCAGGAAAGACCACAGGGAGCACAGCCCCGCCCCGGGGGTCTAGCAGGGTCAGCACCAGCAGGAGGCCCACTGCTGGGGCAGGGGAGGCCGAAGAGCAGGTGCCTCTGGTGAGCGGGATTAGAACCACACAAGAGCCTTCGGGACCTGCCCCCCAGGTCTCCCTGCTGACTGCAGGTGGGTGTGGGGTAGGCTGATTTGGCTGAGCACCACCCCGAGTGCCCCTCTGAACCTCAGAGACCGGCCCCGGGAAGCTGAGCTTACGACAGGGCCTTGGGTGCCAAAGGCTCTGTCTGGGCACACCCCGCGCTGTTTAGGAGGACAGAGGGCACACGGGCGCAGTCCCCTGCCCTCCTAACTCGGGGTGGGCAGGAGACCCGAGTGCTCGGAGCACCTGGAGCCCCTGGCCACAGGGGCTGGTTTCAAGGGGACGTGGAGATTTGAGCTGACCAAGAGACCGCCCCCACCTGCAGGTGTGGGGCACGGAAGATGAGCATCGGGGGAAAGTGAGCGCCGCCAGAGAGAGCAGAGAGGAAAGAGCGAGAGGGCAGAGTATGAGAGCTGCCAGAAACCCCAGTCCTGCTCACCAACCCCGCCTGGTCTTCATTAGAAGCTCTGGGAGCGAGCACGTCCCTGTTCAGTCAAAGGTGACTGCGTATTTGCATATTTTTTCTATTGGAAAAAGCCCTGAGCAAAGCCATCTGGTAGCTGGGAAGTCAAAGGTGACTTGGAGAAGAAAGAGTTGGAGGGCATCCTGGGTAGAGGCGTTTTCAGGAGAGTGATCACAGGCTAAGCACTGACGGCTGGCAGGCTGCTCACGTAAGTGACATCTCCTGCTGTCTGGAGGCAGAGATGGTGTCCCCACATCCAAGATGAGGAAACTGGGGCTCAGGGGGCTGCGGTGATCTACTAGGAGCTGACCCCAGGCCCAATCCATCAAGCTCCTCATCCAGCACGGGCACCAATTAGGGGTCAACTGGGCATCAGATATAAGGGAAGCCCTGCATCCTATCTACTGATACAGCCTCTAAACTATACTCAAGAAACACTGGGAATGACAACAAAGAGAAGCAGAACACAAATTTACTACTGCAGTATGACCTCAGCTATGGAAAAACCCTGAACAAGGAGGGCTGAAAAGAAATGCACAGAGATGTGTCTGGGATCCGTCTTTGGCTGGTGGGACTACACATGGATGACCTCTCCCTGCTAATTTGCAGTAGTTTCCAAGTGCGCTTATTCCTGCCTGTACAATAAACATAATTGATAAGCTAGGTTTTTGAAAAAGATCCTCGAATTATAGTGTAAATTCACTCTGAAGAACCAGCTAACCCGTGCAGCTGGGTTCTAGACTCACAATTTGAGCAGGACAGACGGGGTGACTGAATTAAACAACCTCCCCCAGGCTGGCACTCGGTCACACCTCGTCTCGGTTGTGGGGCCGCGTTGGATTCCAGAGGTTGTGCTGAAGGCAGCAGGGGAGCCAGCACGTGGACGTAACACCAACACCATGCTCGGCCACAACCAAAGACGTGGCCCTTCAGAGACATGCAGGCCCCACTCCCCAGAACCTGGGGATGAATGACTCTAAGTAGCAGGAGGAATTTTCAGATGTGACTAAGGATCTTGAAATGCGGAGGCAGCGATGGGACTACAGAAGAGACCACCCGAAGGTGGAAGCAGAGGCTGGAGGAACGTGCCTTGAACTTGGAGACAGAGGACGGTGCCACAGGCCAAGCAATGTGGGTGGCCTTTACAAGCTGGAAAAGGCAAGGAAACGGATCTCCCCTGCAGTCTCCAAAAGGAACCAGCCTTCCTTGATTTCAGCCCAGTGAGACCAATTCTGGACCCTGATCTCAACTTCAAGAGAATAAAAGTGCATCGTTTCAAGCTGCTAAGTTTGCGTATTTGTGAGAGCAGCACAGGAAATGAACACAGCTGGGGAGCAGAAAGTGCCTGACGGGCATGAGGGGGACCCCGTAACTCCTGAGGACCTCGAGACCCAGCGGCCTCGTTAGGAAAGTGGAGTGGCCACTGCGGACCTGGAGTGTGGCCGAGTCGGGAGGGTGCGGTGCTCACGACCACGGTCCCCGCGCAGACACAGGCCGCACTGTCACCTCTGGAAGCTGGGGAGGGAGGGAGGGGGGGAGCCCCGAGGGGCCGTGAATCCAACCCAGCTGTGGTGTCCTCAGGAAAAGACTGTGGTGGTAGCTGGCCCCAAGTCTAACACGAACGCACGGTCGGCTGCCACTGCGCAGCGGGGCCTCGGGCTGCGTGGCCCATCCCCGGCTGAGGTGAGCGTGGTCTGCGGGCGGCTGGCTCGGGCACTGACAGCGCTATGGCCCAGCAGTGTCACCCCCGCACGCCACCCCCAGCCAGCTTCACACCCGCCCTACGAGGAGGTCGGAGGATTACCCAGATCAGGGAGGGCGGGCTGAGACGGAGGTAACCTGCAAGCCCACCCCCGGGTGGGCAGTGACCGACTCCCCACACCCCGCGCTGTAAAGCTCTCTTCATTTCCACTTCATCCAGTGGGCCCTAGCTCACAGGGCCGGCAGCCCTGCTCAGGGGGCATCGCCACCATTCTGCACCCAGCTTCCACTCTACTCCCTCACATGTTTATTTTCATCTAAAAGCAGCTGCAAGACGGCTTCCTTGTTTTCAGGCATGAGGCTGGGTTCCTTCTTTGGGTATGAAGAGACCCCAGCCCAGTTCACTGCAGAGCCATCTTGAGCTGAGTCTGTTACCAGCGAGTGGACAGACGTGCCCGGACACCCACACAGCTCAGTTTGCAAGAGCATGCTCAAGACAGCTTTTGCTATTAATAAGCTGCAGCTAAAATTTTTCCGAAAAGCATTTATAGAAAGTTTTCACTTTTTATATGATTAAGAAACCACAACGAAGATGATCTCCCCCACCCGCCCCCGCCCCGGTGTCTTGTCTGGTTTAACGGTTTACTGTTTATTAAATGCCTCATCTCCTTCCAACACCTTGGATGCCAAGGACCCAGGAAGAGTGGTGAACACATCCTGATACAGTTTGTCCTGGCTGTTACTGCTCACTTACCACTGACCCTCAGAATGTTGCGAGTTTCTCACAGATGTGGTCAAAAACACACAAAAACCCCTCTGCCCTTTATGAGGGCTTTTCCACTGTTACCAAAGGGTTGAGCTTTCCTAAAAGAGAAGCGGATGCTGTTGAGGGGAAGTGATGCTGTTCTTGGGAAGAGGGGCAGGTGGGCCTGGGGGTGGGTGCTCAGCACAGCGGGTTCTCTAGTCCATGGGGCTGCCTCGAGGTCACTAGGGGTGTTACTGGCAGAGCATCCAGCCGCACACTTGCCCTTGTTTTCCAAACCACATCCAGGTGCCTGCACAGTCCCGAGAGTCTGGGAGGGATTCCCATGCACAGGCGCGGCCCATCCCCAGCTTCAAGGACGCGGGTTGTGTCGTCCGTCACCACCGCCTTCGCTCTGATCCATCAACCTTCCCTCTGTCGTTAGTTCTTCTGCCTCTCCAAACCCGAGCTGCACCTGCTTTATTCACTCCAGCACGTACTCGGCCCTATCCCATGTTCAGCAACAACACAGCAGGAAACGGTCCATCCCCGGAGGCCGGGGGGCACCGAGAGCACGCTACAGGGATATGCGAGCACCTGCTCTGCACAGACACCGTTCAAGGCCCCGGAAACATGGCTGTGGACGAGACAGAGGACCGCCTGGGAAGACAGGAGAAAAAGAGACACCACGGAGGAAGCCCTCGGAGTGTCAGACGAGGCTCAGTGTCCTGGAGGAAAGACCAAGTGGGGCGGGCCAGCGGGGTGCCAGTGCAGGGGCGAGGGGGTGAACCGGGGTGGCCAGAGCAGCCAGAGCAAGTCCCAGCGTGGGACCAGGGTGGCCGGGGCAGGTGGCACTGTGCTGAGTCCTGGGCTCCCCTTTCCTTAGATACTCGGAACAGGGGTGGCTGTCTGGGAAGGAATACAAGGGAAGGGAGGACCTCAACCTTGGACCAAAAGGGAAGATTAACCCTAATCTCAGAACCTGAGACCTCGCGTGGCAACAAGGGACATCGCGGATGTGATTAAGGATCCCAAGTGGGCAGACGGCCCTGGCTTTCGATGTGATCACGAGGGCTCTGAATGGAATCGGGAGGCAGAAGAGGTGAGCCAGAGGGACTGTGACCCCGGAAGGATGTGAGAGCAGGTGGCCTCCGGGAGCTGGAAAAGGCACAACCCAGACTCTCCCCTGAGTCCACACAAGGAACACAGCCCTGTGCACCCGACTCAGGCTTCTGATCTCGGGAACTGCAAGCGGAAATATTTGTGTTATCTTAAACTGCCAAGTTTGTGGCAACGTGTAACAAGTGCAACAGGAACTTAACACAAGAGTGGGGGACAAAGAAGGAAAAGGGCGGAGCTTGGTGAAGGTAAGTGAATGGGAAACCCGTCCTGGAGTGGGGCTGAGGAAGGGGCGGGGTGAGGGTGCTGGGCCTGGCAGCTGCAGGCGAGGGGGTAAGAACAGCTGTGGTTCTGGAAACCTGGACATCCTCTGCCGAGGGGCGACCTCCTGGGCCGTGGATGTGTCAGACACCCAGCAGCGATGGGCCGCGTGTGACAGAGGGAGGGGCAGGGTGGCCTGGAGCACTGAGGGGGGCTCGTGGAGTGGCAGGGTCAGCTCCACAGGGCAGGATGTCCCTGTTCTGCTCACGGCTTCATCTGCAGCACCAAGGACAGTGCTGGGGAACTAACACTGAAGGCCGCTCACTGCGGGCCACCCATGTGAGCAGGACTGGCCAGGAGCAGTAGGGAGCAGCACACCGAGTCTTCCTGGGTGAGGGACAGGCTCAGAGAGGAGCCATGACTTCCCCAAGGCCACACAGCAGCAAACCCGAGTTCCCGGGAGGGAACTGAGTTCCTTCTGGGGCAGGAGGTGAGCAGGTGTCAGAATCAGCATGAGAGGGGCAGTGGGGTGCTCGGGCAGACGCGTGGCCGAAGGAGCAACACACCTCCCGGTTGCCGGCCGGGGTCAAGGGCCGGTCACGGAGGAGAACTGGCAGCAAAGCCAGAGGACCCTGCTTCTTGCCGACACCCCGCAGCCCTTCACCTGTCACCTCAGAAGCTCGAGCGACCCTCCCAGAGCAAGGCTTTTCCACCAGGCCGGGGCAGCTGCCGCCCCCCAGCCCGCCTCCTTCCTTCATGACAAACTCTTCTTCACTCGGGGCAGCAATGAGTCCGGCCAATGGGCTCCATTCCCAATTAGCGATGGGCTGGGAGGAGGGCAGCAGGCCCACAGCGGTCGTGACACGTCCAGCCTGCGCGCTCTCTCAGCGCCTGGCAGGACACAGCCCAGCACCGAGAGGCAGGCGCTGCAGCCTGCCGGCCCGAGCGCCTGCTCCTCCACTCCCAGCCCCAGGGTCTTAGTTGGAAGTTCATCTCCTGGGGCCTCAGTTTCCTCATCTGAAAAAAACAGGATGACGGCTCCAGAATCATATGGTCTCTGGGAAGATGAAACAGTCGGCGATCTGTGTCAAGCACTTAGCACTGTGTCTGGTGCATTCTTGGAGCCCAGAAAACAACCTACTATTGCAGTTAATAATATTGCAGTTGTGGGAAGAGACCCAGCAACCGCTTTTGGCATCCCGCCCAGAGCCACCTGGTGGCGCTGCCCACAATGCCGAGCCCAGCCAGGACAGGCAACTTCTGTGCCAACTATACTTTCCCTGTGGAATTAGGTCTTCAATTAAGACTTGGAGGAAGTGCAGCCATGGGCTCAGAGAGACCAGAGGAGGGGAGGAGAGAGGGGAGAGAAAAGAGAGGGGATCAGACATCAGTGGTCATCAGCTGGGCCGGTACCTCTGCGGCCTGAGTGCAGGGATCCCCTGCCTGCCCCCACCACACCTCCCCTGGGCTGTCTCACCACAGGCCAGGCCCAAGTCCACAAACTCCTGCTTCCTAAATCTCTCTTGAATTGGATCTCCTCTCTCCCTTGAGTCAAAGAAAACACCTCTAAACCTCAGGGGATAGATGAGCCCAGAGAGCCTGCCTTGCAAGAATGGACATCAGCCGATCAGGGGCGAGTTGCCTGCTACCCAGCCCTCAGCCGGGGCAGTCTCAGCTGTTCCAGGTTCCAGAGCAGCGAGGCGGCACGCGGGGCCCGACCAGAGTGCAGGGTGAAGTCACGGGAGAGACCCTGAAGGGACAGGAGACTTATCCAGGCTGTGGGGGGCCGGGGGGGGGGGGGGGGGGGGGAGACAGCACCAGGGGCCGGGCAGGGGCTGCTGGGGACCTGGGCCAATCCGCCTGGCTCTTACCCAACCGCCCTGCCCGCAAGGACCAGCCAATCCCAGAGGCAGGAACCAGAGCCCCGCTCTCGGGCAGGCTGCGGCACAGACGCCTCGGCGCTCCTGGCCAGCTAGTGGCCCTTCCTCCTCCATGGCATGAGGCGTCCCCACAGGGAGTCAGGACAGAGACCAGCTGCCCTCTCACCTCCTCAGGCGGCCGGGGCTCTGGTCCTGACTTCCACGGGCCTCCTCCTCCGTGTGGACGGCACCCTGGAGGCCTCTGACGCCTCCCAGGAGGCGCGCCTGCCTGCCTGCCTGCCTGCTGGGGGTGGGGAGGAGGGTCTGTGAGAAGCCTGGCCCCGGTCCTGCCGCCATGCCCTGCTCACTTGAACAGATCCCCAGACGGCCCTGCACACCAATCCCCCAGGAGGCCTGCTCATACGTGTTCTGCTGGGGGGTGTTTTTAAAAACAAAAATTGCACACTTTTTGTGAATAGTTTGCTCACATGGTTCTATGTTCAAAAGGTACAAGAGGGGTCTCTGTGGTCCCCCTCACCCCCACAGCTACCTCTCTTCCCTGGAGACAAGCTTTCGGGTTTCTTGGGCCTCTTTCCAGAGATTTTCGACATCTTTAAGCAAATGCAGTTTGCACTCTCTCCCGCTGTGCACACAAGGCTGCATGGGCCAGGAGCACTCTTCGGCACTCTTTTTTGTACTGACAATATTTTAGAGGTCATTTTAAGCAGGCTTATCATCCTCACTGGTGCTTCCAAGCTGGCACAGTGGTAAAGAATCCACCTGCCATAGCAGGAGACACAGCTTCAATCCCTGGGTCAGGAAGATACCCCGGAGAAGGGAATGGCTATTCACTCCAGTATCCTTGGAGAACTCCACGGACAGAGGAGCCTGGTGGGCAGCAGTCCGTGGGGTCACAGTCATACACAACTGAGCACATACACGTATCATCCTCACTAGACGGAGGAGGAAGCGTTCTCAGAAACCCCTCAGCTTCCTGCCCCTTGAACTGCCTCCAGCTAGTACAAAAACTGCTTCTTGGACCCAGAGGTTCTCAGCTATCTGGCTTCTCCCTTTCTTCCCTGGAAAATAACCTCTCTACCACAAGCAAACACCTCACCACTAATGAGCAATTACACTCTCCTTCTCACTTCTGAGGCCCAAACTTGCACCTGAAGGAGCTCAGGTGGTAGGAAACGGCAATCCCCACGGGGAAAGCAAATCAAGTTAGACGTGTGGAAAAGTCAGGAAACAGCCAGAAGGGTAGACTTTAAGGAAGATTCTAGAAACACTCTTATAGAACTAGGGGAAAAAAAAAAAAAAGGACTAGACAAGATCTTGTTCTTGTACTAAAAGATTTTTCTCCCTCCACCTAACTGCATTCAACATTTAAATTTTAATGGAACAATCAATATACCAGTCCTTTCTTTAAAATCTTGTTTTGGCCATCACCGACAAAGCCAAGAGTCCCCTGATCACTATCTGTCACCCCTGGTCCCCACGCCTGTGAGGTACTCTGGTGAAAAGCAGTCGTATATTTCATCTACATATGCTTGCACACGTGTTCACAGTCAGAGGAAATCATTTTACTCACATGTTTTCTCTACTCCCAAGGGATCATACTGCATGTGTCACTCCACAATTTGTAGTTTTCAACAGGTTTTTCATTCCTTACAGCTGCTATAAACCAGTAAGCTAGAAGGAATGATAAATATAATGTGGTGTGACTAGACCACATTTACCCATGCCTCTAATGATGGGCAAGCAAGTTCCAGAAAAACATCTACTTCTGCTTTATTGACTACGCCAAAACCTTTGACTCTGTGGATCACAACAAACTGGAAAATTCTTCGAGAGACAGGAATACCAGACCACCTGACCTGCCTCCTGAGAAACCTGTATGCAGGTCAAGAAGCAACAGTTAGAACTGGACATGGAACAAGAGACTGGTTTCAAATCGGGAAAGGAGTACGTCAAGGCTGTATATTGTCACACTGCTTATTTAACTTATATGCAGAGTACATCATGAGAAACACTGGGCTGGATGAAGGACAAGCTGGAATCAAGACTGACAGGAGAAATATCAATAACCTCAGATATGCAGATGACACCACCCTTATGGCATAAAGTGAAGAAGAACTAAAGAGCCGCTTGATGAAAGTGAAAGAGGAGAGTGAAAAAGTTGACTTAAAGCTCAACATTCAGATAACTAAGATCATGGCATCCGGTTCCATCACTTAATGCCAAATAGATGGGGAAACAAGGAAAACAGTGACAGACTTTATTTTCTCGGGCTCCAAAATCACTGCAGATGGTGACTGCAGCCATGAACTTAAAAGACGCTTGCTCCTTGGAAGAAAAGCCATGACTAACCTAAATAGCATATTAAAATGCAAAGACATTACTTTGTTGACAAAGGTCCATCTAGTCAAAGCTATGGTTTTTTCAGTAGTCACGTGTGGATGTGAGACTTGGATGTGAAAGCAGAGTGCCGAAGAATTGATGCTTTTGAACTGTGGTGTTGGAGAAGACTCTTGAGAGTCCTTTGGACTGCAAGGAGATCCAACCAGTCAATCCTAAAGGACATCAGTCCTGAATATTCATTGGAAGGACTGATGCTGAAGCTGAAACACCAATCCTTTGGCCACCTGATGCGAAGAACTGACTCCTTGGAAAAGACCCTGATGCTGGGAAAGATTGAAGGCAGGAGAAGGGGACGACAGAGGATGAGATGGTTGGATGGCATCACTGACTCAATGGACATGAGTTTGAGTAAGCACCGGGAGTTGGTGATGGACAGGGAGGCCTAGTGTGCTGCAGTCCACGGGGTCACAAAGAGTCGGATACAACTGAGCGACTGAACCGAACTACTGATGGGCATTTAGGACGCTTCTGGTTTTTCTTTACTATAAACAATACTCCAACAAGCACACTCACTCATGCTTTCTCAGGCACAGGCGCAGACACTCTTCCAGGGCAGATCCCAGAAGATCCCAGAAGAACAACAAGATGCCACATATTTGCATCTTGGTTTTACTAGGGACAACCAAACTATTCCCCAGCTTGCCTATATCTGCTTTATTCTAACTGGCAGTGCCTGAGACAACCATGTCCCTACAACCTGTCAGCACCCGAAGTTAGGAAAGTTCTGCCAATCTGGTGTACCAACCGCATTTATTAAAAAATAATGATGAACGCACCAGCCATTAAGTGCTGTTATGTGCCGCGTGTGTGGATAATCCACAAACATACCTCATTCATTCAGTCAACAAACATCCACTCAGACTTGGGACAAGAAAGGCCTTGAACTGGGCAAACAAAAGACAATATGGCAGGGCCGCCTGTCCTCAAAACCTTAGAGTGTTATAAACGTGATGAAGGAAAAGCTACCAGAATTTAAAACAGCTACTCAAACAAAAACTTGTGCGCAGATGTTCTCAGCAGCATCACTCCCAAATGACCAAAAGGTGCCCATGCGCCGACCTCTAAGCGCCCCGTGCCTCCATCATGCCGCTCCGGTCCCACAAGCCTTCCTGCCGCCCTTCACACATGCCTAGAGCACTCCTTCCTTAGGGCCTTTGCACCTGCTGTTCTCGCCCCGTGGCTTACTCCCTTACCTCCTTCAGGTCTTTGCTAAAATGTGAACTGTCACCTCCTCAGTGATGGCTTCCTTGGCTGTCCTTAGGAACCCAGCACCACCTGAAATACGATACATTCCATTACAGATCTCATTTGGTGTTTGTCTCCCCGTTAGAAGTGGGCTCCACGAAGGGCAGGATTTGGGCCTGTGTCTCCACTGCTGCACCCCCATGTTTGGGACAGCTGTGGGCCGCTGGGCACTCAGCAAACACTGGTTCATCGAGTAAACAGGGCCAGGTTGCTTTGTGCCAGGTACTATTCCAAGTGCTCTTCACGTACTAATTGGTGTAGTTCTACGATGTTCCTATCATGGGGTAGGTACCATTAGCACCTTCTTTCCAGAGTTAAGAAATCTGCTCAGTGTCAACATAAATATCAAAGTCAGGGTCAAAAAAAAGGTCCCTGTGCTGAAATAATTCAGAGCTTACTGAGGATAACAGAGAGACAGATTATTGGATGGCATGGTAGACACTGCGCAAGGGCTTTGGTGAGAACCTACTAGAAGCTCAGGGGAGGGGCAAGGACACTGTCCTAGGGAAAGAAAGGATGTTTAAATGTTTTGAAGGATGTGGAGGAGTTAGGGTGAGAAGAGGTTAGATCAGTAGCTCATTCCAGGCCAAAGCTCAGATAGGCAAGGGTCTGCTGCCTTGAGGAACAGTGGAAAATGCCCTGTGTCAAAACCACAGGATGCCAAAGAAGGTATACAAATAAATGGCTGATAAGCACTGGAAAAGCATCCTCAGCTACTGGGAAATGCAAATCAAAACCATAATGAGATACCAGCTCACTGATGCCACTAGGATGACAATAATAAAAAAGGTCGATAACAGCAAGCCTTGGAGTAATCTGAACCCTCATTCATCACTGGTGGGGGTGTAAGATGATGCAGACACTTTTGAACAGTCTGGCAGTTCCTTAAACATACAGTTATCCTATGATCCAGCAATTACACTCCTGGACCTCTCCCAAGAGAAATGAAAACATATGTCCATACAAAACTAGTACACAAATATTCTTTAACAGCTGAAAAGTAAAAACAACCCAAATGACCATCAATTGATGAGTGGATAAAATGGAATATTATACAACCTTACAAAAACCCTATTGATATATGCCACAAAATGGATGAACCTAGAGCACTAGACACCTACTGCATGATCCCGTTCACATGAAATGTCCATTACAGGCATATTTAGAGACAGAAAACAGATGAGAGGCTGCCTACAGATGGGGGCATGGGGAGTGCCTGCTAAGAGGTATGAGGTTTCTTTCTGGAGTGATAAAAATGTTCTAAAATTACATTGTGGTAATAGGTTCACAACTCTGAATGTACTAAAAACCACTGAATTTGTATAGTTTAATAAATGGATGTGAATTATGCACTATTTCAATAAAGCCATTAAACCAACCAACCAAGCATGGGATGCCAGGGAGGGGCTGAGAAGAGATGCTTCTAAAGGCAGGACTGTGTTTTCTTCTGGGGATGCGTGAAGCTGGCTGAGAACAGGCTGGGGAGGAGGCTGGAGAGCTCCAGTCAGCTGAGGCCAGCAGGGGGCTCCAGTGGAAACACAGCCCGGAGCAGAGCCCACCCAGACAAGACTCGGAGAGGGGGACTTGCCAGGGCTGGGGGCTTTATGACACGCGTGTGCTTGCAGGTCGACAGAAATCCACGGCCCTGTGCTCCCCCTGCCCAGCCTCCCTCCTGCAACCAACACCCGCGTCCCAGGGGAGAGGCAGTGATGTCACTGGGGGAGGGAGGGAAAGGCAGGTTGTGGCAGAGGCAGTTGGCATGGAGATGCCACTCCACAGCCCCTCCCTGTCCCTGGCTAGCAATCGCCGCACTGCCATTTCCGGACATTTACCTTGTGCCTTGTCCACAGAGCTTTACCTGTACTGTTGTATGTCTCTGCTAAGTCGCGTCCCATTCTCTGGCAACCCTATGGACTGTAGCCCGCCAGGCTCCTTTGTCCATGGGATTTCCCAGATCAGAGTACTGGAGTGGGTTGCCATTTCCTCCTCCAGGGGATCTTCCTGACTTAGGGACCGAACCCACATTTCCTGCATTGGCAGGTAGATTCTTTACCATTCAGTCACCTGGGAAACCCTGACCTGTACTGACTACAACCCAAAGAGCAGAACCACCAGCGTTTCCATCTTACAGACAGGCAAGCTGAAGGCAAGAGAACTTCAGTAACTCGCCCAGAGTCGCCCAGGTGGTAGCACTGAATGAGGCCGCCCAGAGCTGAACTGGGGCCTCAGGAGCCTCTCCAGAGGGACCTTTTCCACCACCACGCAATGCTCCCTCGCATGCTACATCCAGTACCCCTTCCTGCTCCCTGACAACATTCCAGGCCATCTCGTCACCTTCCAGACTAGTTCAGTGGTTCGGGTTTCACTCTCGAATCCAGTTCAGTGCTGTCCGTTTCCCCACTGCAGGCTGGACACCTAGAGACCTTGAGGAAGGGGAGCCTGCTCCTGCTCTGGGTGGGGGTGGGCAGGAGAAGGACAAAAGACTCTTCAGCAAACCTAACAGGTCTGAGGTCCAGGGCCCTGCTGGCCCGCAGATACCCCCACGGGGCCGTCCTCACGGGTCTGTGGAGGGGGCCTGTGACGTTTCCCCGCTGAGCTCCCCTGCCCCGGCCTCCACCCTGGCTCCCCCCGTGACTGGCCATCCAGCAGTGCCAGCTGCCTTCATCTCGGCCTCACTCCTTTCCTCTGAGCTCGAGGACCCCAGGGCAGGGATACAGGTGGCCCCCAAGCCACCCCCATCGGGCAGGATGAGGCTGTCTGCTGAGAGAGGGATGAGCAGCCCTGACAGCCGCCGGGCGCTCTCCTGCTGGGCACCAACAACTCCACGGATGCACGGGGCAAGGCCACGCGGGCCACTGGACCACGGCGCAGCTCAACATAGACCAGAGCACAAACGCTGTCCAAAGCATAAAAAAGACCCAACACCACCCTCCTGACTCAGAGCTGACAGCCGCTTCTTCATTCAGCATAGCACTGGCTCCACGGATAACCAACGCCAGTCACAGACGTGACCCTGCTCCCTGCTGGCCTCTGATCCCCGTCACACACCCCAAAAATATGTCCTCCTCTGCCAGGGCAGAGAACAAAAGACACTGAAAATTCCTCAGGGCAGGGTCACCACCACCCACCGGCCTGACCCAGATTGAAAGGGTGCCAGCCTCGTTCAGACGCTGCCGGGTCCTGTGTAAAGTCGTGGGGGGCAGTGTTTGCGGGGAGCAGGGAAAGGGGTCTCTAAGAGTCATCTAGGAGGTTTGTTGCCAATTACCTTCAGTTTGCCCTGACCAGTCTCTGCACACACCTGATGGAGGGGCATCCCAGGGCTGGCAGCCTGTAGCTCTCAGATGAGGAAACTGAGGCTCTGAGAGGGAGGTGTGGTGGGATGGCTATGTCCCCATCCTAATCCTTAGCATCTGGGAGTATGCTACCCTATATGGCCAAAGGGACTTTACAGACGTCATATTCAGGACCTTGAGGTGAAGACACTATCCTGGATTATTGGGGTGTGCCCCAGAGTGCTCACAAGGGCCCAGGCAAGAAAATGGATTCTCCCCTAGAGCCTTGAGAACAGGAGTCCCCAACCCCCGCGCCGTGGACTTGTACCAGGCTGTGGCCTGTTAGGAACCAGGCTGCAGAGCGGGAGATGAGGGGTTGTTCTCCATGAAACCCGTCCCTGGTGCCAAAAAGACTGAGGATCACTGTTCCAGAAAAACCCTTTTTAGACTTCCGGTCTCCAGAAGGGAAAGGGAATCGATGTGTGTTGTCTGAAGCCACTAAGAGAAGGGGTTTTGGAGGACTCTGAGCCGCCAGGCCACGTGGCAGACCTGAGCTGTGTGTCTGGCCCCTGCACTGCCCTTTCCCCAGTTGAACTGGCCTTGGCCTTCCTGTCCTTGTTTGCCAGGACGCCCACTCCCAACCCTTGCTCCTGGCCTGCATGATCTAGACAGCTGCCCAAGGGCCTCTTCAGGGAACAGAGAATTGAATCCCCCAGTTTCTGTCCCTCAGCAACTCATTCTAAAAGGAACTGATGTGAGGGCTTCCCTGGTGGCTCAGCGGTAAAGAATCCGCCTGCCGATGCAGGAGACACAGGTTCAATCCCTGGTCCAGGAAGATCCCACATGCCCTGGAGCAACTAGGCCCACTCGCCCCAATTACTGAGCCCACACACCCCAGAGCCCATGCTCCTTAACAAGAAAAGCCACTGCAACGAGAAACCCATGCCCTGCAACAAAGGCCCAACAAAGCCAGAAAAGGAACTGATGTGGGACTTCCCTGGTGGTCCGGGGTTGGGACTCTGCTCCCGCCGCAGGGGGTGGGGCGTGGGTTCAATCCTCGGTTGGGGAACTAACAGGCTGCATGTTTTGTGGCGCAGCCAGGGAAAAAAAAGTTTTGATGCCTCGTGAGGCCACAGCTGAGGGCTGGGGGCTGTGAGGAACAATTCCTGGGAATGAGGAGGGTCCTGACTCACCCACTAAGTGCTCAGGGAAACAGGTACACAGACGTCTTGCTTTCGAGGGGCTCTGAAAGCAGAACGAAGTGTGGTAGGAATAGGAAGAGAAATGACCATGGGCTGGCCGTGAGTAAGTGCTGGGCTTTACCTACAGCATTTCACATAATCCCCTCAGCACCCAAGCCTTGGAGAGAAATAACGCTCATACTTAGGCAAGCAGACCCCTTTCTAGGAATTTTACATACATTTACATATTTAATCCTCACAATAAGCCTACGAGGTGGGTGATCTTATCCCCACTTTAAGGATGAAGAAACTGAGTCACACAGAGAGAAGATGCCACTTGCTGAGGGTCAAAGAAGAAGCGGACTTGGGATGTGAATCTAGCAGACTGGCTCCAGAGACAATGCTCTGAGCCACCTTTCCCGTGATCAAAAGGCCAAGGAGCCACCAGAGCCACTTCTAAGAACGAAGCAGAGGCCCAGCAGTCAGGGCCACGACGGCACCCTTGGCCAGGATCAGGTGACATGGGTGCGGGACCGAAACCTGGGTCCATCTGATGGAGACCCAGTGCTTCTCCCATCATACCAGGCTGTCATCTTGACTGGGAAAGCAGCGGGTTCTGCCATAGAACAGGCAAGGAGGACCTCCTACGGGGCATGGGGCTTGGAGAAGGGCAGGTGGCAACCAACAGAATTTGGCAGTAGTAAGCAGCAGCAGACCTGAGGTGAAGGTCCAGGTCCAGCTGCCTCCCAGCAAGCTATGTCCTGAGCTGGGGGTCAGGGACCCCACAGTCTGAGAGGAGACAGGTTCTCCCTGGGACCTGCAGGCCTTTAGAAGGTGTGCAGCAGGGGCTGGGCTCTAACCAGCAGTGTGGCCCTGCACAATTCCTCTCACCCCGCCGGGCCTCCGCCTTGCCCCCTGCGAGCCCCGCGGGTCAGCCTCTGTGATCTGAGCCCCGTCCTGGCATCGAGCCTTATTCCCAGGCTTCTGCACAGGCTCTCCTTCCTCCTCCCTAATCCCCTACCTTACTGGACTGGGGCGTCTCCCCAGTCCAGGGCTTCGCTAACCGTTGCCAGGTGTGCAGCCGGCCCCCAGAGAACCCCCCCCACTCTCCCTCCCCATCAAAGAGCCGGGGTGACGCAACCTCCTGCAACTGCCACCTCACTCCCCAAGCCTGGCTCCTCCGCAATGAAAAAGAATCCCCAGCAGCCCCACCCAGGCTCCCAGCCTCAGCTCAGGAGCTGAAGGGCCGGGGGGCAGCTGGACCCCGAGTACCTGGCCAAGCTGGGGGAGGCGGAGTCATCTGAGTACCGGGGGGACCATGGATCCAGATGAGGGGTGGGTGTGCAGAGATGGCGCAGGGTGCCAAGACCTGGGCTCACAGGCACCACTGATGACCCACTGCCCAGAAGCTTAACAGGCTGGGAAGGGCTAGGAGCTCAGAGTGCTTGCTGGCACCCGCTCTGCAGGGGTGAGTCAGGCTGCATGGGCGGGGTGACTGGCACCAGGACTCAATTCTGTGGGAACCAGCTGGAGAGAGAAAGAGGCACATGGGGCAGGGACCGCCCGGCCAGGGCCTTCTCAGTCAGCAAACTGCAAGCAACTGGTATATTAACAAACTATCTGACCTGACCAACCTCTCAAAACCCCAGAGTCCCAGTCTATGCTGCTGCGGCTGCTAAGTCGCTTCAGTTGTGTCCGACTCTGTACGACCCCAGGGACGGCAGCCCACCAGACTCCCCTGTCCTCGAGGTTCTCCAGGCAAGAACAACTGGAGTGGGTGGCCATTTCCTTCTCCAATGCACGCATGCATGCTAAGTCGCTTCAGTCGTGTCCAACTCTGTGCGACCCTATGGACAGCAGCCTATCAGGCTCCTCCGTCCACAGGATTCTCTATGCAAGAATACTGGAGTGGGTTGCCATTTCCTTCTCCAAGTCCCAGTCTATGAGACAAAACCAAATAGAGGAACAGTCCACAGAATATCCAACCCGCACTCTTCAAAAACATCAAGGTCACAGGAGACAAGAAAAGTCTGAAAAGCCTCGACAGACCAGAGGTTGCTGAGGAGACGTGAAAACTAAGTGTAATTCGGCATCCTGGGGGGATCCTGAAACAAAGGAAGGGGTTAGGGAACAACAGGTGAAATCAGAAGATAGGGTGGGCGAGGGGGTAGGTCACAGAAAGACTAGCATTGCCTCCTGAGTTGTGACAAACACACCGGTGTAACACAAGATGCCCACGGTGGGGAGACTGTGTGAGGGGTTCCTCGGGAACTCTCTATATTGTCTTTGCTGCTTTGTGGTCAATCTACAATTAGTCCAAAATAAAAAGTTTATTTAAAGAAAAATTACCTAGTCTACCAGTTATAATCTAGAAGGTCTTCTGATAAAGAGAAGACTGGGGGATGACTGTGCCCCCTTGCTGCCAGTGGCCTGTCCAATGGCCTCCCCCAATCCCACCTCCTAGTACTCAACACGGAGGAGTCAGCCCTTACTTCTTACTTAAAAGGCCTTTAGAAGCACTACAGCTGGGCACTGGAGAGAAAACACACCTGCCTGAATAACAACGACGACTCCCTTATGAAACACCTCACTCTGTGCCAGGCACTAGTCCAAGGGCACCTGACCTGGATTAATTCATTTAATCCTCAAAACAATACTAAGAAATAAGTACTGTTGATGGCCACACACGTTGGCCATTAGCACGTTTCTATTAACTCCATATTTGATTCTGGAACTACTAATGGAAAGCAAGACACATGTAGGGGAATTGCCAGTAAGCTAGTAAGCCAGGTGTAGTCAAGGGTTGAATCCAACAACTTGGCTCCAGAGTCCGTGCTCTTAACCATTACTGTTTCCTTGGTAAAAACATAGCCCCTATAGGGCAAGAGCTGAAATACAAGCAGAGTGGATAAAGTAATCTAAGAGAATGTGGTCAGATCCCAAGAAAGACTTCCTGTATGCAAGAGTAGCCTGTACTAGGGATGCAGTATACAATAAACCTAATTAATACCACCATATGTTGTGTATGAAAGCTGTTACATGAGTAAATCCTAAGAGTTCTCATCACAAGGAAAACAGGATGTATTTTTTCTATTTCTTCAGTTTTGTATGTGTAGGAGATAATAGATGTTCACTACACTTACTAATCAATTTATGAGGTATGTTCAATCAAATCACTATGCTGTATGCCTTAAGCTTACACAATGCTACAAGTCAATCATATCCCAATAAATCTGGAAGAAAAAAAAGAGCACCTGAACTTGAAAGAAGAAAAAAAGAAAAAAAAGCCTGCATGTCTTCATTCTCAGATAACTCTCAAGATCAAGGTCCCCTGCCTTCTCTGGATTCTGATTCAGTCTCATAAGCACTCGGAAAAGCTCAAGTCCCGGTGTAATGTCCTGCTGTGGATGAACGGAGGTGGATAAAGGACGGGTTTCTACAGCACAGGAAAGACCCACAACCACTTGGGCTGGGAGGGTCCAGCGCACCAGGAGGGGATGACCAGGAAGTCCCATTTCTTTGAGCAATGGATTACAGATCTTCCTATTTCTGGCAGACCTGCACGACTGATAGTGGGGAGGGTGGGGGAGCTGAGGTAGAGGACAATCTGAAAGGGAGTCTAGGTGGGGGGTATGGACAAAAGAAGGAACCAACTGGCCTGAAAGGAATGTTGAGGATAAGCGTTGAGGCTAGGTGGGCAGGAGACAGAGAAAAGATAAAAAGCCTGAGGGCGATAACTGACTCCCTGCAACAAGATGGGGCTGAGCGTCCATGTTGTAAATGGGGAAGGGCGGGGAATGGCTGGGAATTACCTTGGAGGAGGTAAAGGAGACACAAGGATCGCCTTTTAGCAAGTGTTGGATGGTCTAGCGTCTAGGGTTCCTGGCAGGAGGGTTGGAAGGGGTTCCTTCCTGCTCACAATAAGAGGTTGAGCGAGCAGGTATTAAGTGGGATCTCAGTTTCACAGGCGTCGACTTACTTGATTCTCACTAATGACCCCACCAGGTAGAGTTGATTATTCTCCGCGTTTTACAGATAGTCCCCTATCCAGGCTGCTAGAGAATTCAGATCATTTGCCCACGGCCACCTTCGCCGGCCTGTGATTTGAATGGAGCGCGCTCTGTGACTCACGCCAGGTTCTAAGCCACAGGAAAGGTTCTCAGAGTGGTACGGCAGTTGAAGGATGAAGAGAGTAGCATGTGGCTGGCCGGAAATTCGCGAAGCAGGGGAAAGCAAAGGAGAAATGAACTGACGCGAGTGTCGGGGAAGAGGGGTTACCAGGTCGCCAGAATCAGAGGGAGCAGAGGACCGGATCCCAGAGTCAGAGAGAAGGGTGGGTCAGAAACCCCGGATTAGGGAGAAAAGCGGGGCTAGATTCACGGGTCAGGGGAAGGAGAGGCCTGAACCCCCGGGATCGAAAACCGGGATCCGATTCCCGAGGGTAGGGGTGCAGGCCCGCCTCCGGGTTGGGGCCACGCGGGGCGGGGCGCGGAAGGATCCGCGCAGGCAGTGCTGCGCCATCCGCCGTATATCTGTGCCCAGTCTCGGGGGCCGCCTCATTCCCCATCCTCAGATCACGGGTCTTTCCTCACGCTACCGCCACGCCGCCTCCGCCCGGTATCCCCGGCCATGGCTCTGTAGCCGCGACCCCTCTGTGCCCCCGGCCAGTCTCCGCGCTCACCGCGCCTGCGCTCTCCGCTCCTGCCTTCTCTCTTCAGCCGAGGCCGCCGCCGCCTCTTCTTTGCGCAGCCATGGAGTGAGTAACCGCTCGCCCCTCCCTCTCCAACCGCCTTTCCCGCCCTTTCGAAGCTCGCGGCCCTCACGACCGAGTCTGGGGGAGGGGTGGGGAGACTGAAGAATCACGGTCGCGCAGGCGCAGAAGAGGGAAGACGCGCGGTCTCTCCCGACGGAGCATGCGCACTCGGGCGGGTGCGTTCTTCCAGACAATTGGTGTTTAAAGAAGATAGCCCACGTGCGTGTGCGCCTGCGCACTAGTTCCCAGACACGGTGGCCTCCCCCCCGCCCCGACCGTCTGCGAGCGATTGCTCATGCGCAGCTTGCCCACCTGAGGCTGTATTTTTGCGTAAAGGTTGGGCATTAAGCAGCTGCACAGGCACACTGGTCCCCGTGAGGGCGGTGGCCTGAGGGAGCTACGGTGCGGCTCCGGAGGTGGCGCATGCGCTGTAGCCTTCAGCGAGAGAGCCGCCTCCCACTTTGCTCAGGCGCCGAGCTCATTTTCTCTCCCTTTCATTTAGGCACGTGCTGGGGCGGGGACTGGTTTAGATTGACAGGGGAGAAGGCGGGGATTAGAAACGACCGGTGTAGGGGGCGGAGCTAGGATAAGAGGCGTCGCCGAGGACGGGGTTGGGGCGGGGTTACCCATTGTGGAAGGGGCGGGGCTAACAAACCCCTTTGCTGAGGCGGGGGTGGGGTTTCTGCTTGAGAAAGAGGTGGGGCCTCTGGGGAGTCTTCAGGGAGAGGTGGAGCTAAAGTAAACCGTTGGGGCGGGAGTTTGAGAGACAGTGGCAAAGCAGCCCCAAAATTCAAAGGGAGGACGGCGATTTGAACGGATAACTTTGACGACTCGGCGGGACAAGGGGGAATTCCCATGGGAACAGATTTGAGCTGGACTTTAGGGAGGGTGTGGGACCTAAAAGTTATATTTTAGAGGAAGAGGTGTGACTGGAAGAAAATTCCCCTGGGATTGAGCGTGGTGTTTTTTGTTTTTTTTAATGAAAGGGAATATTACAGGGTGAGTGGAAAGGACTTTAAGGAAATTCCCTTGGGAGACCATTAGGTTTCTGTATTGGAAGGATTGGGTCCTGGGAATTCTGAGAAATAAGGCAAGCGTAAAGAGAATTCCCTTGGGAGTGGGTGGGGCTCAGATACAGGGAAAGGACAGGTTTAGAATTCTGAAAGGGTCTGGGGGTGGGGGTGGCTTGATTTCCTGTGCCTTTGGCAACAGTAGGTGAGGCTGATCCTGACCCACTCACTTTCGGTGTCACACTTGTAGGTCCTCCACTTTTGCCTTGGTGCCTGTCTTCGCCCAGCTGAGCAACCTCCAGAGCCTCCTCCCAGCTGTTGGTGCAGCCTCTTCCATTGCCATCGGTGCCCCGCGCCCGTGCTGCAGCCATGTCACTCCTGGCGACCCTGGGGCTGGAGCTGGACAGGACCCTGCTCCCAGCTAGCGGGCTGGGCTGGCTCGTAGACTATGGGAAACTCCCCCTGGCCCCTGCCCCCCTGGGCCCCTATGAGGTCCTTGGGGGAGCCCTGGAGGGCGGGCTTCCAGGGGGGGGAGAGCCTCTGGCAGGTAAGGGCAGGTGAAGAATGGAGCTGGGGTGAGCTGGCGGGAGAGGGGAGAAGAAAGAATTCATTCATTTGATAAATATTTAATGAGTACCTATAATAGGGCTTCCCCAATGACCTGACTTGACCTGGCTCAGCAGGTCAAGAATCTGCTTGCAAGTCAGGAGACATAGGTTCAATCCCTGGGTTGGGAAGAAACCCTGAAGAAGGAAGTGGCAACCCACTCCAGTATTCTTGCCTGGAAAGTCCCATGGATAGAGGAGCCTGGTGGGCTACAGTATATGGGGTCACAAAAAGTTGGACATAGCTGAACAACTAAGCAACAACAACAGCATAATATGTCAGGCACTGTTTTAGGGGATACAGCTGGGAACAAGACTGACATGATCCCTGCCTTCTTGGAGCGCACACTCTTACTGGGGAGATATGCAAGAGACAAATTAAATGATGCATGGGAATAAGTCGGAAACACTTAGCTGAGTTTAAAAATGGCAATGAGAAAAAAAAAATAAAAATGACAACGAGGACAAGTTTGGTGGGGGGAGCCAAGAAGCCCTCTCCCAGTCAGTAACATTTTGGCCGAGACCTAAGGAGTGGTAAGGAATGACCTGTAAAAAGACCCAAGGGGAGAGCTTTTCAGGTGCAGGAAACAGCACAAGCAGAGCCCCTGAAGCAGGAATTATTTCATTCATTGCGGACATCGGTGCTAAGTCACCAAGTCGTGTCTGACTCATTGCCCTATGGACTGTAGCCCACTGGGCTCCTCTCTCTGTTCATGGTATTCTCCAGGCGAGAATACCGGAGTGGGTTGCCATGCCCTCCTCCAGGAGATATTCATGACCCTGGGATCGAACCTGCATCTCTTACATTTCCCACATTGGCAGGTGGGTTCTTAACTTCTAGCACCACCTGGGAAGCCCATTTTATTCATTGGTGGTGGTTTAGTTGCTAAGTTGTGTCTGACTCTTGTGACCCCATGAACTGTAGCCCACCAGGCTCCTCTGTCCATGGGATTTCCCAGGCAGGAATACTGGAGCAGGTTGCCATTTCCTCCTCCAGGGGATCTTCCCGACCCAGGAATCAAACCTGGGTCTCCTGCATTGCAGGCAGATTCTTCACCAACTTGAGCTCTGAGGGAAGTGTATCCCAAATGCTTGGCGCATAGTGGGATTGCAGTAGTTAAAGATGAAACAGGGTGTGTTTACATGTGATCTCGTTTGCCATTTATGAATAAACCAGAGAGTAAATCAAGAAACCAGAGATGCAGGGTAATCAGTAAGGAGGATGTTGGAACAGTTGAAGAAATGGCTGGTTGACTGTTTTGTCATTTGGGTCATTGATGGTTGGTTGGTTAACGGGTTGGTTAGATGTTTGGTTTATTGGTTGGTTGGTTGGCTGATCTGTTAACTGGTTTGATGATTTGTTGATTGGTTGGTTCACTGGCTGACTGGCTGGGGGTTTAACTCAATGAATGGGATGAATGAGTTGGGCATGACTGAGATCTGGTTGGGTGGAGGATTAGGAAATCAAGGAGTTTTCTGTCCCTCTGCAATCCTCCAGGAGATGGCTTCTCTGACTGGATGACAGAACGGGTCGACTTTACAGCCCTGCTCCCTCTGGAGCCCCCCATGCCCTCAGGTGCCCTCCCCCCACCTTCCCCACCCCCACCTGACCTGGAAGCTATGGCTTCCCTGCTCAAGAAGGAGCTGGAGCAGATGGAAGACTACTTCCTCGATGCCCCTCTGCTCCCACCATCCTCCTCACCTCCGCCGCCGCCCCCGCCCCCGCCGGCACCTTCCCTCCCTCTCCCCCTCCCCCTGCCCACCTTTGACCTCCCCCAGCCCCCTGCCCTGGACACCCTCGACTTGCTGGCCATATACTGCCGCGGTGAGGCCGGGCAGGGGGACTCGGGGTTGGCGCCCCTGCCCACACCTCCGCAAGCCCCGCCCCCGCCCCCGCCCCCGCTCCCGCCCCGGCCCGCCCCCTACCCCAGTCCTGCCGCCAGCCGAGGAGACCGCAAGCAAAAGAAGCGAGACCAGAACAAGTCCGCGGCTCTGAGGTACCGCCAGAGGAAGCGTGCAGAGGGCGAGGCCCTGGAGGGCGAATGCCAGGGGCTGGAGGCGCGGAACCGGGAGCTGAGGGAGAGGGCGGAGTCGGTGGAGCGGGAGATCCAGTATGTCAAGGATTTGCTTATCGAAGTGTACAAGGCTCGGAGCCAGAGGACCAGGAACAGCTAGCCGGGCGGGGGCTTCGGGCTGTAGGGGGCGCTGGTCTTGGGCACCCGGGCGGAGTGGGGAGGGTCCCCAGTCATCCCCCTGCCTCCAGCTTCCTTCCAAACCCTCCCTCCCTCTCCTTTCTCTCTCCCCCTCCCCTTTTATTCTTGCCTTCCCTTCCCTCCCCCCCAATCATGAGACGTTTGGCATGAGTCAGCATTTACACCCTTCAAGTAACATCTGAGGAAGAGGCCCATGGGGAATTTGGGAGGCAGGGGAGAGCTTGGAAAACCGGTCTCTCAAGCAGGGAAGTGAGCCCAGGAAGCCCTGCAGAACGTCTGTGCAAAGAACAGGGAAGCCATCTGGAGACCAAGTCAGGGAGGGCTCAAAGAAAGGTGCCCAAGGAATGAGCAAAACAAGCCAAGTGACCTTGGGAACTACATTTGGAGGTGGAACCAAGAGGTAGCCGACTTGGCAGAGCAGGTGCATATTTGGGGGGTCTGGGGGAGTGGCCATAATGGGTGACGGGATGTACATTTTAGCTCTGGGAGGAAATCAGTGTTTTGTGAAGGTGTTGGGGGAGGTGAGGGAGGGCAGGGACTGATTGATCATTTTGGAAGGGGGCTTTGTGAGTGGAAATAAAAGGAAGAACTTCCTCTGATTATGTGCGTCTTGTCTTTGAAAGGAGAAGCTGGGGGGAGGGCAGTCTTACACCAAAGACAATAATGATAATAATGGAAACAACATAATCCTTACGGTCAAGCACACACTTTCTACCCAAGGTCAAAGCCAAGAGGAGACTGAACTGGTAGAGATACAAGACCCGCTTTTAACTTCCATTTAGTACATAGACAGTGAAAGAAAGAATAGCCAAAGGTGCCAGCTCCCCATGGTCCTTGTCACCAAAAAGGGTGATGCCAAAGGGGCCGGGTGGCTGGAGCAGTTGTGGGGCACCGGGTGGTGAAGAGCAATGGCGCTGCGCTGTCAGGGGAAGTCAGGAGGTAAGTGGGCGGTGACCTGGTAGTGGAGAGTCGGATCTGGGTGCTAACACTTTCTCCATGATAATCTTTATGAGCTGGAAAAAAAATTCATGCAGATGGGCACCCATTACAGAGTTGGGAATCAATTTAAAGGGTTCTGACCGGTGTTTAAAGATACGAATAGAACGGTAGAAAATACCACTCTGTTGATTTAATATCTTACTTTGCATCACGGTAAGAAAAGTTTGAAAGCCACTGGTAGACGGCAGCCAGCATCATACAGTGATTTTCAGACACTGCCCACTAATAAAACCGCTATCAACTCACTTTGAGATGCCCGATCCCGCTCCGCCCAAAGTAAGTTTCCTGCCTCTCGGCGGCTCTGTCTTAGCAGGACTCTACCGCCAGGGGGCGCCCGTGCCCCGACGTGAATGAGTTATCCTCTATTCTCTACTCAGCCCAAGCCCGTGATCTTGGGGTTCCTTCTCGCCCTGAGGGTCGGGTTTACTGGGGACTGGAAGCCCTGACCACGAATAGAATTCCCCAAACAGAGGACGGCAGGAGGGCGCAGGCGGTCACGAAGGGATGTGGCCATCCTAAGATACCCCCTTATCCGTTCATTCCACAATGTTCATTAAATGCCTCCGTGCACCTCCCAGAGCGCATATTCGGTGGGGGAGAACGGACAAGACCTCAAATTCACCACCCTGCCTGTGCAGGGAGGCCTCCTCGCCTAGACTGGTGTGAGACAATACGAGTGGAGTCCTGCTGGCTTGGAGTCCTTGGGCAGCTTGCATAGCCTCTCTGTGCCTCAGTTTCCTCTGTTCTAAAATGGGCCTAATAACACCTGCTTCATAGAGCTATCATGAATATTAAATGAATTAATATTTGTAAATTACTTTGAAGGATCTGGTATATTTGTTAAATCAATTGCTAAAAATTCCCATTTTACAGAAAAGAAAACAGGATCAGAGTAGGGAAGTGAATCACCAAAGCAATATTTTTTCTCCTAAGGAGAACTCTTGAGTTGAGCCCAGTGATCCCCAATTCCCAGCCCAGAGGCTTTTCCTTGGCATTGCACCTGGGGTAGAAGTAAACCCCGTTTCCTTGGCACAGTGGTGGGGTGGGGGGCGGTGTGGGTGCTGAAGCCAGTGAAATACTCTAGCAGAGCCCAGGGCTCAACAACACAACAATCAGTGTTGGAATCACGACTGAAACTAGCGTGGGGCCCTGTCTCTGGGTCAGCAGAATAGCCAGACAAGTAAATAAATCATTTTCTTACCATCAGCGACATCCACACTGCAGTATAGATGTACAAGGAGAGGAAAGTGAGCTGACCAGTCAATAAGATTCAGAGTTGCCTCTTCAGTACTGAATTGTGATGACTATGAAGTAAGGTTGGGCATGGCATTAGCCCGAATTCAGGAGAAAGGGATCTAACAGGGCCAGAAAGTGCAGGTTAATTACATGACCAGGTCCCAAGATAGCTGTATCACCTATACCTGCTGCTCTGTGGTCTTGCCCTGAATGTTCAACCACGTTCAAGTTCCGCTTGGAGTTCCCTATGACCATCTTGGGCTTCCCAGGTGGCTCAGTTCAGTTCAGTTGCTGTCGTGTCTGACTCTTTGAGACCCCATGGACTGCATTACACCAGGCTTCCCTGTCCATCACCAACTCCTGGAGCTTGCTCAAACTCATGTCCATCAACTTGGTGATGCCATCCAACTATCTCATCCTCTGTCATTCCCTTCTCTTCCTGCCTTCAGTCTTTCCCAGCATCAGGGTCTTTCCCAAGGAGTCAGTTTTTTGCATCAGGTGGCCAAAGTATTGGTGTTTCAGCTTCAGCATCAATCCTTCCAACGAATATTCAGGACTGATGTCCTTTAGGATGGACTGGTTGGATCTCCTTGCAGTCCAAGGGACTCTCAAGAGTCTTCTCCAACACCACAGTTCAAAAGCATCAATTCTTCAGTGCTCAGTTTTTTTAATAGTCCAACTCTCACATCCATACATGACTCATACATGACCCAGGTGGCTCAGTGGTAAAGAAATCCACCTGCCAGTGCAGGAGAAAAAAAGTTATGGCTACCAAAGAAGAAAGCAGGAAGAGGGATAAATTAAGAGTTTGGAATTAACAGATACAAACTGCTATATATAAAATAGGCAATAAAAAGGGACGTACTGGATATAGCACAGGACCTACTGCTCAATATTTTGTAATAACCTATAATGGGAAAGAATCTGAAAAGGAACATATGTATGTATATATTTAACTGAATCACTTTGCCGTACCCCCGAGACTAACATATTGTAAATCAACTGTACTCCATTTTTTAAAAATCCATAATGTACAATTATTTTAACCATCTTAATGTGTGTAATTCAGTGGCATTTGTCACATTAATAATGTGGCACAACCATCACCACTATCTCATTCCAGAACTTTTTCATCCCTTCCCCCACCCCCAAACAGGAACCCTCAACCGGTTAAACAGTCACCCCCAAATCTGCTCTCCCCTCAGCTCCTGAAAACCACTAATCTGCTTTCTGCCCCTATGACTTTGCCCAGTTTGAGCACTTCATATAAAGGGAGTTATGCAATATTTATGTGCAAGAACAGAGCCCTCAAAGGTATCCAGATCCTAATCTTTGGAAACCTGTGGGTGGTCATTTCTGTGGTGGAAAGGACCCTGCTGATATGGTTAAGCATGTTGAGATGGGGTAATTATCGGGGATTCCCTGAGTTGGCCCTAAATATAACCACGAGGATTTTCCTGAGAGAGAGGTGGAGGGAGATTTGAGCACAGAAGAGAAGGAAGTGTGATGCAAAAGCAGATGAAAGCAGAATCAGGCAGAGGAAGTGCTATGCCATTGGCTTTGCAGATGGCAGAAGGGGCCCAGGAGGCAGGAAGATGCATTCTCCCCTGAAGCAGGGCTTCAATTTCAACTCAAAACACACAAATACATTCTCTTATGGTTCTGGAGTCCGAAAGTCCAAAGGGAGTCCTCAGGGGGATAGAATCAAGGTGTTGGCAGAGGTCGTTTCTTCCAGAGGATCTTAAGGTGAATCTCTTCCTTGCTTTTTGCAGGTTTGGTGGTGGTCTCACTTGTTTAGTCACTCAGTTAAGTGTGACTCTTTCGCGACCCCCTGGACAGCAGTCCCCCAGGCTCCTCTGTGCATGGTACTTCCCAGGGAGACACCAGAAAGCCCTGAAGGTATCACTACAATCTCTTGTATTACCGTCTACTCCTTTCCCCCTGCTGTGCTCCGAGCTCCCTCTGCCTCTCTCTCATAAACCTGTGATCACAGTGAGGGTCTACCTGGGGAATCTCTCCATCCCAAGATCGTGAACGTGATCACTGCTGCAAAGGCCTTTTGTCCTGCAAGGTAACATAGTCACAGGTTCCAGGGATTAAGATGGGGACGTCTCTGGGGGCTGCTCTTCAGCTGATCAGAGACACTGTCTTTTAGAATCCTCCACCTGGGATGGGACTTAAGAAGTGGCCAACTCAGACAGCGTTTATAATTTTCAGGCAAAGAAACAATAAATCTGTGAGGAATTGACAGAATAAAGAGGCATTGGGGGCCCAATTAGTGAGACTGTAAAGAGAATTTAGTCTTGTGACTGGAAATTAAAGCAGTAACCCAATGTTTCCCAAGGTTGGTTTGGCCCTCCCTGGTGGCTCAGATGGTCAAGAATTAGCCTGCAATGTGGGAGACCTGGGTTTGATCCCGGGGTTGGGAAGATCCCCTGGAGGAGGGCATGGCAACCCACTGCAGTATTCTTGCCTGGAGAATCCCATGGACAGAGAAGCCTGGCGGGCTGCGGTCTGTGGGGTTGCAGAGAGTTGGACATGTCTGTGACGAAGCACAGGAAGCTTTCTTTATTCAGGGTTCTCGGCTTGATCCCCTATGTCTGCTGATAAGGGCGTCCTCCTTCCAGGTGTGGGGAGGGTACCTTTCACAGGAGAGATTTATTTCCTGCTTTCAGGGAGAAAGAAAGGGGGGTCAGAGTGTCTTATGTTTGCCACTTTTTTCTTCTTTTTTAAAAAACATTTACTTTTGGCTGCGTCAGGTCTTAGCTGCACGGGCTTCTCCCTAGCTGAGGCTTGTGGGTTTAGTTGGGTCGTGGCATATGGGATCTTAGTTCCCCAACCAGGGATCGAACCCAAGTCCCCTGCACTAGAAGGTGGATTCTTAACCCCTGGACCACCAGGGAAGTCCTGAAGCATATTTTGAGATGGCCCGTCCTGGGCCCCAAACACACTTGCAGACACGTGCAAGAGCTCACAGACACACATCTGGGGCACACTCTCCACCCTACTGTTTCTCCCGAGATGGGTAGAACCCTATATCCAGGCAGCCAGACCTAGTTTTCAGGCCAAGGAGACCCAGAGGCAATGACGTCTCCTGCAGCAGAGAAAGAAGAGAGTTCTTGACTTGGAGTGACACCTGGGTCCTGAGCGCTCACTAAGTGCCCAGGCCCTATGGCCCTGGGTCTCCCTGGAATCCTGCCAGCGGCTGACCTCCCCTCTCCCAGTCTTTCTGGCCATCTCTTGGACAAGCAATGAACAGTCTACTTGATTTGAAAGAAGGGAAGTGTTCTGGGCCCATTTTGCAAGTCAGCAGAAATTGGAAAACTGACTCAAAATAAAAAAGCAGAGACAGAGGTCCTGGTGCTCCTTCTCCTGAGAGCCTGTCCCCCGAGGGCTGCTCTCCATGACCCCCAGTCCGGGGTGCAGATGACACAGTAGCAACGGCAAGAGGAGGGACACACAGCTTGGTACCAGCGGGGACCATTCAGTTAAAAGTGATGTCACCTCCTGTTTGAGAAACCACGCAATAGGGAAGTAAAGTGAGGAACTGGTTATAGATGAAAAGGAACTGCGCGTTTCTCTGTGCATTTCCCCTGTTTCCTTCTATGTATTTGTAATAAACTCAGCAGTTTTCCTGGTCAGCAACTTTCCATCCTACACAAGCTCCGGGCTCTGTGAGAGCTGACAACTGTGCGGCGGGGTGCAGGGGTGCGCCTGAGATTGTGAGTTCTGGTCCCCAGGTTGGACAGACCCTTACAGGTGGCCACTGTCTCCCCCACTTAGGGAAACCATGGCTTTTTGCACCACAGTCTGAGGAGGGAAACAGACTGTTCTGGGGATCCCCCCAAACCACTCTGAAGTTTGATGAGTCACTGGAAGGACTTAAAAGAATTCAGAGAAATTGTCATACTGATGGTTTGTTACAACAGAAGGATACAGATAAAAATCTGCATACCCGGGAATCCCCTAGTGGTCCAGTGTTTAGGACTTTGCACGTTCATTGCCCAGGCTCTGATTTTGATTCCTGGTGGAGGAACTACGATCTTGCAAGCCATGTGGTGCAGCCAAAGGGAAAAATAGAGTAGAATGTTGTTGTTGTTGTTGTTTAGTCACTAAGTCCTGTCTGACTCTTTTTGTGACCCCCACCCCCCATGGACTGTAGCCCGCCAGGCTCCTCTGTTCATGGGATTTCCCAGGCAAGAGTACTGAAGTGGATTGCCATTTCCTTCTCCAGGGGATCTTCCCAACCCAGGGATAGAAGCCAGTACCCTGCATTGGCAGGTGGATTATTTACCACTGGGCCACCTGGGAAGCCCATAGAATAGAAGAGAACAGAAAATAGAATAGAATCAAATCCGCAAAGGAAAAATTGCCCAAGGCAGTATTGAGGGGAGATCGGGCACACACTTCCGGTGGGCTCTTCCACTGTGGACAGTGCTTGACTTTCCCATTGCTATGGCCTGAATCGTGTCCCCTCCAGTTCATATGTTGAAGCCCTAACTCCCACATGTGACTATAGTTCGAGAGGAAGACAAGGGAGCAAGGTTACTGAGGTCCTAAGGGTGGGATCCTTGTACAACAGGATTAGTGTCCTTATAGGAAGAGACGTGAGCGTTCTCTCTGTCTCTCTGCCACGTGAGGGGACAGGGAGGAGGCAGTCATCTCCCACTCAGGAAGCAGGCCCTCACCAGGCACCTTGGTCTTCATCTTGGACTTCTGACCTCCAGGACTGTGAGAGAGTACATTTCTGGTTTCTCTCATTTCCCCCATTTATGTTGTACAAGCTGCCCAGAGTGTGCGATATTGTGCCTGGTGTGATTAGTCACTCAGTCGTGTCTGACGCTTTGTGACCCCATGGACTGCAGCCCACCAGGCTCCTCTGTCCATGGGATTCTCCAGGCAAGAATCCTGGAGTGGGTTGCCATGCCGTCCTCCAGGGGCTCCTTCCAACCCAGGGATTGAACCCAGGTCTCCTGTATTGCAGGCAGATTCTTCACTGTCTGAGCCCCCAGGGAAGCCCAAGAATACTGGAGTGGGTAGCCTATCCCTTGTTCGGGGGATCTTCCCAACCCAGGAATTGAACCAGGTTCTTCTGCATTGCAGGCAGATTCTTTCAGCTGAGTGGTATGTTACGGCAACTCAAAGCAGACCAATACACCCAGCGACGACGTGTGATAACACAGATGCAGCATAGACCTTGGAGTCCAGTGTTTTTACTGGGGGCCTGTTATAGGTTTGTGTCCCCCCCCCCAACGAAAGATGTTCAAGTCCCAACCCCCAGTCCCTGTGAATGGGACCTTATTTGGAAACAAGGTCTTTGCATGTGATCAAGTTAGGTGAAGTCATGGTGGGGGGGGTGGGGCGGCTGGACCCTAATCTAATACGAGGGCTTCCCAGGTGGTGCTGGTGGTAAAGAACTCACCTGCCAATGCAGGAGACGTAAGAGATTCCGGTTTGATCCCTGGATCGGGGAGATCCCCTGGAGGAGGGCATGGCAACCCACTCCAATATTCTTCCCTGGAGAATCCCCATAGGTAGAGGAGCCTGGTGGGCTACAGTCCACAGGGTCGCAAAGAATCAGACACGACTGAAGCGACTTAGCACGAATGCAACATGATTGGTAGGTATTCTTTTTTTTTTTTTTTTAAGACACTTGCATTATGAAGAGTAATAATGAATAGAACAACACAAGTCAGGCTACTTTTCAGGCAGAAGAACAATGTGGAGAAAATGTGATGGTCATTCTAAAGTACTTTGTAAAATAAAGTGGGAGAATGATCATCCAAATTGAGAAATATTGCTTCTAATTATAGTTACATTTTTTATTTGAAAAATGCTTTGACTTACTGTTATGTAAAGAACTGAAATGGACATATATGTTTGATTTGTCTAAAAACTGTTGTGCTTTTTCAATATTGTTATTTAGTTGTTAAGTCATGTCCAACTCTTTGTGACACCATGGATTGTAGCCTGCCAGGCTCCTCTGTCCATGGAATTTTCCAAGCAAGAATACTGGAGTGGGTTGCCATTTCCTTCTCCAGGAGGTATTCTTATTTAAAAAAAAAAAAAGGAGGCAGGGCTGAGGGGACGCGCGGGCGGTGGCGTCGCCATGTCGCACGGCCACAGCCACGGCGGGGGCGGCTGCCGCTGCGCCGCCGAACGGGAGGAGCCGCCGGAGCAGCGCGGCCTGGCCTACAGCCTGTACCTGCGCCTCCACCTGGAGCGGCTGCAGTGCCTCAACGAGAGCCGAGAGGGCAGCGGCCTGGCGTCTTCAAGCCGTGGGAGGAGCAGACGGACCGCTCCAAGTTTGTTGAAAGTGATGCTGATGAAGAGCGTCTGTTTAATATTCCATTTACAGGCAATGTCAAGCTAAAAGGCATCATTATAATGGGAGAAGATGATGACTCACACCCCTCTGAGATGAGACTGTACAAGAACATTCCACAGATGTCCTTTGATGATACAGACAGGGAGCCAGATCAGACCTTTAGTCTGAACCGGGATCTTACAGGGGAATTAGAGTATGCTACAAAAATTTCTCGTTTTTCAAATCTCTATCATCTCTCAATTCATATTTCAAAAAACTTTGGAGCCGATACCACAAAGGTCTTTTATATTGGTCTGAGAGGAGAATGGACTGAGCTTCGCCACAAGAGGTGACCATCTGCAATTATGAAGCATCAGCCAACCCAGCTGACCACAAGGTCCATCAGGTTACCCCACAGACACCCTTTATTTCTTAAGGGCTGGCCAAGACTCCCACAGAGGTGTTGTGTTGGTGAAGAAGTATGACATCATGTTGGGAAGGACAAAGAGAGATGGGGCTCCAAAGAGAGTTGGCTGCCACAGCCTCTGCCAAGCTGTCTTTGGGGCTTGCTGCAGAAACCTGGCCTATGGAAGGCCCCACACCCCAGGAATGGTTGTGTGGGTGCCAAGGGACAATCGTGGTTCTCTAGGGCCCTACAGAAATTGGGTCTTGGGCTGGTCAGTACCTGGCAGCCGTGGATAATGCCTGCCTTCCCAGTTTATGTGGCCATGGGATCCCAAGTGTCTTGTTGCTTTGTGGCAGGATTATTGTGTGACTTGTTTTTAAAATGGAAACTATTCCTGGGCTGCAGTAAACTTTCTGAAGCCTCAGCATTGTGTTTGCATTAACCATCTGGAGGGTCTCCAGCTAGAAATACTTGTCCCTGCTTGCTCCTTCTCCCTGTCATCTTTCAACATTCTTGTCAAGTTGCCCAGCTTGGAGTTGTCTGTCATGCACCAGTGTCCCATGTTATAGCTTGAAGAGCAGAAATCTGATGTTGCTTAATAGCTTGAGAGGGTCTTTTTTTCCTATTGCCCAGGTGAGCAGTCTGAGGAGATCATTGTTGCTGTGTTTGTGGGTATCCTGGTCGGGGTAAGATTGGGACTTTGATATGCTCCTCTTTGGGACATCCTTAATGTTTATCAGCTTTTAACTAGTGTTGTAAGCCCAATGGCAGAATTTGGAGATCTCAATTCTTCTGTTCATGGCTTTCTATTCACTGTGACTAATCAGCTTCCTAATAAATCCTTGCCAGACTTAAAAAAAAAAAAGGAAATGTGGACACCCAAGACACTCATGCCAAGGGCTTAGCATTCCCTCCCAGTTGCTGGGCAAAGCCCACACCTCTTTTTCGATGAGATTAATTCTTTTTTTTTTTTTTTCTGGCCATCTTAGTTCCCAGACCAGGGATTAAACCCAAACCCCCTGCAGTGGAAGCATGGAGTCTTAACCTCTGGACTGCCAGGGAAATCCCGAGATTAATTCTTGACTACATGCATTACCAGTCACTTGGGGAGCTGGGTTGGATGCCAGCAGAGTGGCCTTAGATACGTGTCCTTCGTTGCTATTTTGTTCTGACCTTCAGGAGAGGGATGGACACTTATCAACTCAGCCTCTGGGCAGTGCTGACCACGCTCTTCTGTTAGGGCGGGTCTCAGTCTGGAAGCTTCTCACCGGAGATGCCTAAATCTTTTGCAGGCCCCTGAGCAAAATGAAAATGTGTGGCCCCTTTGACAAAAAAAACAAAAAGTAGGAAAAACCTTTTTCCTTAACATTAAAAAAAAAATTGACGTGGGATTTCCCTGGCAGTCCAGTGGTTAAGACACAGAGCTTCCACTGCAGGGGGCACAGGTTCAATCCCTGGTCAGGGAACTAAGATCCCATAACCCATGCAGTGTGGCCAAATTAAAAAAAAAAAATCGCTGTAAAATGTCCATCACGTAAAATTTACCATTTAACCATTTTAAAGTATACAATTCCGTGACATAAAGTACTCTCACGATGGTGTGGACCCTCCCCACCATCCGGTGCCAGAACTTTTACATCTCTCCCAAAGGACACCCCTACCCATCAACAGCCACAGCCACAGCCCCAGGCAACCAGTAGTCTACTTTAAAATATAGGCCCCTTCCGAGCATGTGGCCCTGTACAAATATATATGTTATAATAAATAATAATAATAAATTACAATGTATATATATTAATGTATTTATCTGGCTGAGCCAGTTCTTAGTTCTTTGATCTTCATTGCAGCATGCCAACTCTTAATTGCAGCATGTGGGATCTAGTTCCCCAACCAGACTATGGATTGAACCCCTTGCAATGGGAGCCCAGAGTCTTAGCCATTGAACCACCTCGGAAGTCCCTCTTCACAGTGTTTTTAATTTACTAGCTAATGTCCAATTCCCCAGGTTTGACTGGGGGTTGGGGGGGCGGTGAGCAGTGTAGACTCTCACAGGCTCTCAACGCAGCATATTCCAGACTCTATGCCCAAGGAGGGGGATGGATGTGGGATGGGGGCTGAGAACCTGTCCCTTGATCTAGGCTGTCCCTGGGTCAGCCTGGTGTGATCCAAGCTTCCAGTTCCCCAGGTGTGTGCTCCTTATCCCATGAGATTTCACTTACAGAACACAAAGTCCAAGATCAAAATTATTAGGAATTTCAAGATGACCACCTTAGAGCATCAAACCTCAGTCAGGAAGCCCTTCGGAGCATGGGGCCCTGGGTAAATATTTCACTTCTTACTGTGGAACTGGAGGCCTTGTGTGGACACAGACATGTCCCCAGGACAGGTGGGGAGGTTGTGTCCTTTGGGGATCCTGGCTTTGGGGTCACGCAAACAGTGAGGCAGGATTTGTGAGGTCTTGCCTTCCTCTGCCCTCAACTTCTTCTTGGAGTCGACATTTGCCTGGCAAATGAATGAATGACTGAATCCCTGCCTCTGGAGCCCTCCCCACCCATTTCCCTTGAGAGCCCCACTGGCCCGAGGCTGATCCGGGGTGGCTGCGTCCTGCATTAGACCTGCCCTGCAACGTCCAAGCATGAAAGGAGAAGTCAGAAGAGATGTTTTCCAGACATTGGCAGCTCTGAGCTTCCTCTTTCGCTCATTTGTGAATGGTCACATTCCCCTTCCTGTTGGAGCTTCCTTCACGGACAGACAGGCAGGTCCAGAAACTGGACGGCCCCGGAAACTCCTGGCCCCTCGGACATGGAGAGGCTGTTGCTGCTGCAGCTTCTGCCCCTGCTATGGGCGGGTGAGTGGGCCGTGGGGAGAGCGGGTCCCAGGCTGGGGCTGGGGCTGGGGCTGGAGCTGAGCCTCTGTGTCCCCCCAGGGCCCCTGCAGAAGGAGTCACTATACCAGCTGCAAGTGCAGGGGTCGGTGACGGTGCAGGAGGGTCTGTGCGTCTCCGTGCCCTGTTACATCTCCTACCCCCGGCTTGACTGGACCGACTCCACACGTGTTTACGGGGCGTGGTTCCGGAAAGAGGATAAACTCCAAGAGGACGTTCTTATGACCACAGACAACTCAACCCGGGGTGGAAAGAAGAAGAGAAATAGCCCATTCCACCTCCTCGGGGACCCCAGGGCCAACAACTGCTCCCTGGGCATTGCAGATGCCCGCAAGAAGGACAGTGGAAACTATTATTTTCAGCTGGGAAGAGAAGCTGCAGAACACATTTACAAGAATAACCAGCTCACTGTGAATGTGGTTGGTACGGAAGGGTCCCCAGGAGCAGAGGTCAGGGAGGGTGGGAAGGATGGACCCCGTGCCCCTCCATCTCTGAGGGCGGTGGGGGACAGTGGCCCACAATCAGATCAGGGTGGGCACACCAGGGGTCCCCCTTGGGGTCTGGCCTCTCCGTCTCTCCTCTCCAGCGCTAACATGGACTCCCGATGTCCGCATCAAGGAGCCCCTGGAGTCTGGCTCCAGCAGCCGCCTCAAGTGCTCCCTGCCTGAGACCTGTGGCTGGGCCACGCCCCCCACCATCTCCTGGACCGGGGCTGCCCTCAGACCCCCGGGACTGGACTCCAAGGAGGCCTATAACTCCCCGGAGATCCTGCTCACCCCCCGCCCGCAGGACCACGGCTCGAGCCTCACCTGTCGGGTGACCTTCCGCAGGGCTTCTGTGAGCGCAGAGAGGACCGTCACGCTCAACGTGTCCTGTGAGCACTGGGCCAGGCCCGCGGGGTGCCTGCGGGGCTGGGAATGGGTGCTGGTGACCCCAGGCCAGGGGCTGAGGGGGCCCTGTTCCACTTTGCTTCTGGTTCTGTGCCTCCGGGAAGTGTGGGGGGCCCTGGGAAGGGGGCCGGGGCAGGGGCAGCTCTGACTCCCTTCCTCACCGCGGCGTCTCTGCCCCCCAGATCCCCCCCAGAAGCTGACCATCAGCGTCTCCGGAGGAATTGGCACAGGTAGGAAGGGAGGGCCGTGGAGCATGGCAGGGATCGCAGAGAAGGGAGAGCCCCCGTTCATTCCGGATACACGTAGATGAACCTCAGAAACATCACCTTAAGGGGAAGAAGCCGGATGTTTACATGCCACATCAGGAAGACATAAATCTATAGAGACAGTCGTGGTCGCTTAGGGCTGGGATAATGGAAGGACTGGGGGAGATGGCTGAGGGGTGCGGAGTGTTTCGGAGGGGGTCGTGAAAATGTTTTAAAATTGACTGTGGTGATGGTTATCGAGTGACTTTCAAGTGGTATGTAAATGGAGTTGTATGGTTTGTGAATTATATCTCAATAAAGCTACTTAAATATGCGCTGCAGTATGTGAACCATGAACTTCCAGATGTTCAAGCTGGTTTTAGAAAAGGCAGAGGAACCAGAGATCAAATTGCCAACATCTGTTGGATCATCGAAAAACCAAGAGAGTTCCAGAAAAACATCTATTTCTGCTTTATTGACTATGCCAAAGCCTTTGACTGTGTGAATCACAATAAACTGTGGAAAATTCTGAAAGAGATGGGAATACCAGACCACCTGACCTGCCTCTTGAGAAATCTGTAGGCAGGTCAGGAAGCAACAGTTAGACCTGGACATGGAACAACAGACTGGTTCCAAACTGGGAAAGGAGTACGTCAAGGGTGTATATTGTCACCCTGCTTATTTAACTTAAACACAGACTACATCATAGGAAACACTGGGCTGGAAGAAGCACAAGCTGGAATCAAGATTGCCGGGAGAAATATCAATAATCTCAGATATGCAGATGACACCACCCTTATGGCAGAAAGTGAAGAGGAACTAAAAAGCCTCTTTAAGAGGAGAGTGAAAAAGTTGGCTTAAAGCTCAACATTCAAAAAATGAAGGTCATGGCATCTGGTCCCATCACTTCATGGGAAATAGATGGAGAAACAGTGGAAACAGTGTCAGACTTTATTTTTTTGGGCTCCAAAATCACTGCAGATGGTGATTGCAGCCATGAAATTAAAAGACACTTACTCCTTGGAAGAAAAGTTATGACCAACCTAGATAGCATTTTAAAAAGCAGAGACGTTACTTTGCCAACAAAGGTCTGTCTGGTCAGGGCTGTGGTTTTTCCAGTGGTCATGTATGGATGTGAGAGTTGGACTGTGAAGAAAGCTGAGCGCTGAAGAATTGATGCTTTTGAACTGTGGTGTTGGAGAAGACTCTTGAGAGTCCCTTGGACTGCAAGGAGATCCAACCAGTCCATCCTAAAGGAGATCAGTCCTGGGTGTTCACTGGAAGGACTCATGCTGAAGCTGAAACTCCAGTATTTTGGCCACCTCATGCGAAGAGTTGACTCATTGGAAAAGACCCGGATGCTGGGAGGGACTGGGGGCAGGAGGAGGAGGGGACGACAGAGGATGAGATGGCTGGATGGCATCACCGACTCGATGGACATGAGTTTGGGTGGACTCCGGGAGTTGGTGATGGACAGGGAGGCTTGGCATGGGGGGTCGCAAAGAGTTGGACACGACTGAGCGACTCAACTGAACTGAAAGCTGCTTAAAAAGCTACTTGTGGGATCTCTTCACAACTTGAAAAAAATAAATAGGATAGAGAAATAGAAAACAGGGCTTCAGAGTCTGGGCTCAGCTCTCTCTCTCTGTGTCTGTCTCTATCGGTCTGTCTGTCTCCCTCTCTCTGAGTGTGCCTCTGTTTCTCTCTCTCTCCAGAGCTGGAACACCTGGGGAACGGCTCATCTCTTCCTGTTGTGGAGGGAGATTCTCTGCGCCTGGTCTGTGACACTGACAGCAACCCCCCGGCCTCACTGAGCTGGTCCCGGGGAAGCCGGACCCTGAGCCCCTCACATCCCTTGAGCCCTGGGGTCCTGTACCTGCGCCGAGTGGAGTCGGGCCACGACGGCGAGCTCACTTGTCGAGCTCAGCACCCTCAGGGCTCCCTGTGGGTCTCCCTACATCTCTCTGTGCAGAGTGAGCTGGGGGTGGGGTGGGGCGGGACAGGACACGCGGGACAGGACACGCGGGTGCAGGGAGGGGACAGACACCACTGACTCTCCTCCCTCTCCGCAGCTCCCCCACAGCTGCTGGGTCCCTCCTGCTCCCAGGAGGACGAGGGTCTGCACTGCAGCTGCTCCTCCCGAGCCCGGCCGGCCCCCTCCCTGCGCTGGTGGCTCGGGGAGGGGCTGCTGGCGGGGGAGTTCAGCAACGCCTCCTTTGAGGTCAGCTCCAGCTCCGCTGGGCCCTGGGCCAACAGTTCCCTGAGCCTCCGCGAGGGGCTCAGCTCCGGCCTCAGCCTCAGCTGCGAGGCCCTGAATGTCCACGGGGCCCGGAGCGGGTCTGTCCTACTGCTGCCAGGTCAGGGGTCTGTTGTGGGGGGAGAGGCTTAGAGGGGACGGGAGTCATCCTAGAGAAGATGACGTTTGGCGGGGAGAGGGGCCTGGGCGGGAGGGTTGAGAGGCAGGGGTGGGGGCAGAGAACTGTCCTTCGGCTGGCTGGGGCCTGAAGGGCAGGAGAGCTCAAATTCTATGGGAGGAGGGGGCACGTGAGTCCTGGGGCTTGGAGGGGAGTCACCCTCAATCTTGCTCGTCTGCAGGGAAGCCCAGGCTTGGAGGAGAATTTGTTCTGGGGGCCATCGCGGGAGCTGGCGCCGCTGGCCTGCTCAGTCTCTGTTCCTGCCTCATCTGCTTCACGTGAGTGTCGTCTCTTGGGGGATGGCGAGTGCAGGGTGGGAAAGGGGACGGAGCCTTGGAATCCCTGGAGGAACCCCTCTGGAGGAATCTTCATGGTATGGAGCTTTGGAGAAGCAGGTCATGGGGCAGGGAATCAGAGCAGGGTCTGTCCCCACCGTGCACCCCAGCCATCGGCGAAGGACGCCTGTTGTCACTATGAAGGTCCTGAGACGAGGTGCGTGCCCTGCCTCTTGGCCTTGGTCTGCCCTTCCAGCCTGTCCCTCTCTTAAGTTTTCCTATCTTTTGGCTGCTCCACGCAGCACATGGGATCTTAGTTCCCCGACCAGGAATTGGGCCAGCAGTGGAAGTGCCGAGTCTCAACCACTGGCCACTGGCCTGCCAGGGGAAGTCCCGGCCCCTTCTAACCTCAAGTGGGGATGGGGAGGGGGTTGGAATGGGGGCAATGGCCACCCTGCAAGCTCTGAGCCAGCTGGGCTGCTGAGAGGTCCTGGTTTCCCCTCTCAGACTGAAGACCTGCAGGAAGGCAGCCCGTGAGAAGGATGAACCCTACACACTGGGTCCCACCTCCCAGGTGAGTGGTGAGGTCCCTAAGGTTCCCAGCTGGCTGACTCCCCACCTGGCTGACTGCCGTGGCCGCAGTCCTCGTGATGACTCAGATGCTCATCACGACCCACACAGGCTTTTCCTCTTGGGTCCCATCAGCATGGGGCTTCCCAGGTGGCTTAGCTGGTAAACAATCCACCTGTCAATGCAGGACACATGGGTTCTATCCCTGGGCTGGGAAGATTCCCTGGAGGAGGAAATGGCAACCCACTCTAGTATTCTTGCCTGGGGAAAGTACCACGGACAGAGGAGCCTGGTGGGACACAGTCCACGGGGTTGCAAAGAGTCAGACACAACTTGGCAACTAAAACAACCCATCAACACAGCCACTCAGTCCAACGACCTGGGAGCCCCTCCCTTTTGCCCTCTGTCTCCTCCAGACCACTAATCCCTCTTACTGATTGTATTTACTTCCAACTGGGCCGTCCTCCTTTCTCTCTGGACCCCAGACCCACTTTCCCCTCACTTCCTACCTCGCCTCCCCCAAGACAAGATGCCGCAAGAATCTCCCCAGAATAACTACTATGTACTACCTACAAAACCAAGTTCAGGGGCCCCCAAGATACCAGCAGGTAAGTTCTGAGACAAACTTATCAGGCAAGACATTTCAAGGGCTTAGAGTTTCCCTCCCAGGTGCTGGAGCGAAAGGTCAAATTTTCTTCAGGCAAGGTTAACTCTTTCTGGCATAAGATCTTTCGATTATAATACTCATAATGGGGGCTTCCCTGGTGGTCCAGTGGTTAAGGTTCCACACTCCCAATGCAGGGAACTAGATCCCACATGCTGCGGCTAAGAGTTGGCATGCTGTAACTAAGACCCAGTGAAGCCAAATAAATAGATAAACATTACCAAAAAACAAGCAAACGAAAAGGCTTATGCTGCAGTTTGGGGGTTGTGTCTGCCTGACTCTGTAATGATGCGTGGTCCCTGAGGTCAGCTCAGGCCTAAGCAAATCCCTGACCTTCTTATGCCATCCATCCCATTCCAGTCCTATTAGATAGTAGTATAACTGACTACAGCTTGAATGTCTGCTCTCCCCACTGCAACCGTGAGGTCGGGGGTGGCATCTTCTTTGTTCCTCACTGAACATCCAGTGCCTGGCACCAGGGGAGCAGGTCCACAAGGCAGCACTGGAGTCAGAAGGACCTAGAATAAATCTTGGCCTTACCAATGATTAAACGTTGGACTTGGGGACATTTACTTAGTTTCAATTTCTCCACCTGATGTGTGTGCACTTAATCGCTCAGTCGTGTCCAACTCTTTTCGACCCCATGGACTGCAGCCCACCAGGCTCCTCTGTCCATGGGGATTCTCCAGGCTACAGTACTGGAGTGGGTTGCCATGCCCTCCTCCAGGGGATCTTCCCAACCCAGGGATCGAACCCAGGTCTCCCTCATTGCAGGTGGATTCTTTACCATCCGAGCCAGCAGGGAAGTTTATCAACACAGCCCTTATTTATTTCCACCTGACAAATGAGGATAACAGAGTCCTCTGGACCACTAATCCCTCTTACTGATTGTATTTACTTCCAACTGGGCCGTCCTCCTTTCTCTCTGGACCCCAGACCCACTTTCCCCCAATTCCTACCTCGCCTCCCCCAAGACAGGATGCCGCAAGAATCTCCCCAGAATAACTACTATGTACTACCTACAAAACCAAGTTCAGGGGCCCCCAAGATACCAGCAGGTAAGTTCTGAGACAAACTTATCAGTCCTCCCAAGTAGACTGTTGTGAGGAATCTAGGAGACTGGCAACTGGTTATCAAGTGCCAGGCATTAATACTCTCAAGCATTGAATGAATGAATGGGGGCCCAGCCAATGTTTGGAATGAAGAGGTGAAAAGACTGAACGTTCAGTTTCCAGGTTCACTTGTGGGCCCTTCTTGCTCTCTCCCAGCTCTTTATCCCTTTTTAAAATTTTTCAATTGTTTATTTTCACGTGGCTGTGTCAGGCCTCAGTTTCGGCGTACACATCTTTGATCTTCCGTGCGGTGTGTGGGATGTTTAGTTGTGGCTCGTGGGATCTTAGTTCCCTGACCAGGGCCCCCTGCACTGAGTGGGTGGAGTCTTAGCCACTGGCCCACCAGGGAAGTCCCCAGACCCTGTTATCCTAATATGACGTCCTTCTTTCCCCTCCACGCAGGGTTACCAGGATGAGTGTCCTCCAGGCAGCCCCCAGGCCTACCCGCCCCCAGCGGTGGCCGCCCCCCTCTCAGGGGAGGAACAGGAGCTTCATTACGCCTCCCTCAGTTTCCTCAAGCTGAGACCCTGGGAGCCTCGGGACCAGGCCGCCACCAGCACCACCGAATATGCAGAGATCAAGATCCTTAAATGACGACCCTGCCTCCCGCAACCTTCTGCAACCTCCGGCTGGGGGACTCAGGGCTTCTCAGGGAAGAGAGACATCAGGGATGATGCCTGAGAGAACAGTTTTCCATGTACACGGGCTACCAACTAGTGTATGCAAGTCCCGCTGGTGGGGTGATGGGCAGAACTGGGCTCACGTCTCAGACCCATCACCAAACACGTGTCTGAGTTTAAACACATCAACTTCCTTCTCAGCCTCCTACTCTGTAAAATGGACATCACAAACCTAACTCACAGGGTTGTTGTGGGCATCAAGGCAGTAATTAACATATAGTGTCCCACGGGGGTGAATGTGCAAAGGGCATCGCACCCAAGGTCAAACCTCTTCCCTGGGCAACCTGCTGGGATAAGGGTCTGGCATGCTGGGCCAAATGGGGACCACTCTGCAGGGCTCTCAAGCTCCAGAGGTGCCTGCTCCCACTCCCAAGGCTGAGCAGAGGTTGTCATTAGGCAGGATCACATCCCTAGGCCCCACGTAGCCCGCCCCTCCCTTCCCTTCCACTCACACTCACCCCTGGCGCACTTCCTGTGAACACACTGCAAACTGGTCTTTCTGAGCCTGCTTCCTGGAAACCCAACTTGTCTAATTTCTCGGACACAAAAATCATTCACTGATTATCTGAAATAAATGACAAGGGTTCTTTTTAATTCTGTGTCCTTAATATTTTGGTTCTTAAAGAGTTTCTTTTTTTTTTTCAGAATCTGCTTATAAAATTCCTTGCAGTTCCATTCTGTGTCCATTTACATTGTAATATAGTTTTTACAAGAGTCACAGCCAGCTGCTTTTGTTCTTTTCCCCACTGAGAGTCCATTTAACTTTTTCCATTGTTTCCATTCATGAGGGAGCACGCCCAATAGTAGCATTATGAGCCAAGATAGGAATATGTTTTAGCATAAAGTTAATAATTTCAGGCTGTAACTGCTCTACAAACTAGAGGTGCTGAAGGATGTAATTACATCTTACGTGGCACATTTTACCTTGCCATTTTTCAGGATTAGGTTGCATCTCTTGATCAATGACCTTTAGAAATGGTGTCTGGACTTCCCTGGTGGTCCCGTGATTAAGAATGTGCCTACCAACGCAGAGGATACAGGTTTGATCGCTGCTCTGAGAACTAAGATCATTAATGCTGAGGACATCCTCCTCCTCTTTCAGAGGCTGGGATGATCTGTCAAAACCCGGGCTCTGGAGACAGATAAAGGCCGCTTCAGGGACAGGGAGGGAGACTGCCCACTGTCCACACTCTTGCTGCTCTGCCTGGATGTGGGCTTCTCCTGTTGTCTGAGCAGCGCTGATCCTGCTGGCTTGGCTTACTCAGAGAGGGGAGGGGAGGACCGGGGTGGGGAGGGGAGCTGGACCTTGGCCAAGTGCATCAAGGGCGGGAGGGTGGCGTTGAGGGGGTGCAGGCATCGACTTTGACCATCCCTCCTGCCTGAGCTGGGATTCCCCAAGGGTGGCTGATGTCCCTCTTCTCTTGTGGACTCATGAACACAGAGGGGCTGCCAGTGGGAGATTTTCTGATGGGCTTTCTCTCTCACTGAGGAATACCTCCTTCTGCAAAGGGTTATACACCCTTCCTTTCAACCAGGAAATGGTCATCAGTCTGCTCATTCTTTACTCTCCAGAGAAAGGAGAGAATCAAGGCTTCTCTGAGCAGTTTATGCCCCCTTTCAGCCTCTGATTCTTCCCATCCCAAAGCAGGGCGCACAATTTAAGATATCCAAAGTGAAATTCAAAGAGGTATGTTTATCTCCTCCTCCATTTTTCTTTTTAATTGAAGCTCCTCCTCCTTCTTGATCCTTCTCAGTCTAATTATTTGCCACATGCTGCTGGCCAGCCCACCTTTGACATCTCTCCCCAGGCTCTCTCTTTCTCTGTCCTGTGGCCTCCTCCCTGGTCGCTCCGTGTCCAGGCTCCCCCCAGAGTTGCCCTCCAGTCTGAAGGACCCTCATTCTCCATCACAACCTGTGCTTTGTCTTCAGAGTGCCGACCACAGCCCGAAGTCATGTCCTTTCGCTTGACTGTAGGCTCCATCAGCTCAAGGACCTTGGTGCCTAGGTCTGGTTCGTCAGGATCCCCTGGGCAGCATGATGGGTGTCGTATAGTATGAACTCAAGACATGTCTGCTGAGTGTTTGTTGAATAAGAGGAAGGGTGAATGTGCAGAAGAGAAGGGTAAGTGGATGAGAGAATGAGTGGTAAATGAGTAGACGGATAAAAGGGTGAATGGATGGAGGGATGGATGGACAAGTATATGGATGGGTGCATGGACAGATGATGGATGGTAAGTGAAAGAATGGATGAATGAGTGTCTGCTCAAAAATGTGAACAGCTCTGTGGAAGAGTGGAGGGAACTCCGTGGTGGTCCAGTGGTTAAGAATCTGCCTTCCAATGCAGGGGATGTGGGTTCAATCCCTGATCAGGGAACTAAGATCCCACATGCTCTGGGGCAACTAAGCCCTCTCACAGCAACTAAGATCCGACACAGTCAGATAAATAAATATTTAAAAAAAAGAAAGAGTGGATGGTTGGATGAAACACTGAAGAGACAGATGGATGGATGGGGGAAAAAATGAGCTAAATTTTTCCAAAAGGGACTTCTTTTGCAGACAGTCGACTCTCCAAGTTCCAATGAAACCATTTATTGTCAAAGCATAGTGGTGCCAATGGCAGCGTCCCCACTGAGGGGACCAGCCCAACCCCCATCTGTGAACGGGGGTCTTCTCCCCCCGAAGCCTCAGGGGCTGGCGGGAGACAACAGCTGAAGGGAGGGACAGTCGAAAGGAGGGAGTTCACAGTATCTGGGGCCTAACTTCTGGGTTCCCTGAGGCTGATCTAGACCGATGATGAGCAGTTTCACCTGAAGAAGCGGCAGGAATGCACATTCGAGGGATCTTTCGAGAAGCTTATCTGTGATTCTACAGCAAGTCTTGAGTCACATAGCTCCTTTTTTTTTTCCTATTTCAAACCCCAGGCTGAAAGTTCTAGAAGACAATAAAAATGGCTGTCAGTGTCACTTATTCAAAGGGTACCCTTTTAAGCCCCTACTGTGTGATAGCAGCTTCCCATCAATACTTTCTAGGGATGGGCCACACCACCACAAACAAGAGGACCAGGGAGGCTCTGCTGGGCTTATAATCTGGAGGAGAGTTGTAGAGACACGACAGATTAAACACACGCTTCCCCCCAGGAGGGGACAGGGGGTGTGCAGAAAACAGGAGGCGTGATAAGGGAGGGGGTGGGGAGGCACTTCACTGGGGCGATCAGGGGAGTCCTCGGGATATGATGGGCAGTGGTGAGGAGCCAATCGTGGCAAAAACAAAGGGGCCAATGGTCACAGGCCGTGGGGATGGCGCATGCCGAGGTCCTGAGGTGGGACTGATCTCTGCCTGGGCTGGAATCTGAGGGGAGGACAGGCAATCGGGCCAAGGCAGAGGCAAGAGGATCCCCAAGTTGCTCCAAGGTCCCCGGGCTCCTTAAGGAGCATCTCCTAATTTCCTAACCAAGGGAAAAATCTGCTGCTGAGTGAGTGGTCCTCAGAGACTGAGCAAACTGGAAACTATGGTCCTGAAAGGGGCCGTTAAGTTTGCTTTTAAATTTCAACGGTATGGGCTGGACGGGGAGGTCGGATGGCCTTCTCGGTAAATATGACTGGGGCATCTGTGAGCCAGGCCAGCGACGTGAGTGGGGAACAGAGATGCAGAGACAGACTCGACCTGGTTCTCACGGAGCTCATCGCCAGCAGGTGACTATGACAAGTGACCATGCGCCAGGGGATCCCGGACAGGGGACGGAGGCAGAGCCCCGGAGGAGGTGGACAAGGAGGAACTTAGCAACTGCCCGGAGGGACAGGGTTGAGGGGCAGGGAGAGAGGGCTGTGGGAGGAGCCAGGTCTCTCAGACAGCTGTGGAGGTGGGGACAGAGACTGGGACGGGGGCAAGCCGGGTGGAGGGGGTCATGCCTTCATTACTGGAGAGTGTCTGTGGTTAAGGTGGAGTGTGCTAGGCTCCCGAACAAACAAACAACCTGGCATTTCTGGAGCACTCTGCGCCCAGGAACGGGCGTAAACATCAGACGGCATCAGTGGAGACAGCGAGGGGAGCCAGGGACAGGGTTGAGACCGCCCGGTTCTTCCTGCTGGAACCCACCTAGAGTATCACCTGGAGGTCCAAGGGGTCGTAGGCAGATACCCGCAGGTCCTGCAGCAGGGCTTCCAGATTGTTCCTCAGTGTGGAGTAGGGCGGCTTCTCCTCGTACTGGAGGGCCATCACCACCTTCAGGTACTCCTGCAGGGTCTCTGCGGTCAAGATACGGGGGAGGCCTGAGAGGGGTGGCACCCAAAACCCAAAGCCCAAGGGGCTGTGCCCAGAGGGTCTCAGTCATGGTGCTCCTTTGCTCAATGCTTCCTCTGTGCCTGGCACCGCCACAGTCACGTAATAGATTTTTTTTTTTTAAACGTTAAACATAAGCACCAGGAAAGTGGTACTGAGAGCAGCAGTGTGCCTGTCGCCTAGCGTCACTGACAGGGATAGAACAGGACACTGTAGGGAAACAACAGCCAGTTGAGATGGCGGTGGTCAGACTCTCACTGCCGTCCCATGGTCCTCTTGCTCTGGTCCACACTCTGTAAACAATGACTCTGCGTGGTTATGGAATGGCTGAGATTGTTTATAGCACTGCGCAGGAGAATCATGCCTATAGAAGCACCACCTGAAAAGCCCTTGCCGCGCGGTGGGTGATGACAACCATTAGAGAAGAATAAAGCCTGTCTGCCTCGCTGCTGCCGAACAAAGCGTGTCTGCAGCTCCTTGCGTCTTCTTCCAGCTTCTTCCTATCTGCTGCCTGGCTTGCAGCTGGCCTACCCTGGGCTCAACTATAGCAAGACAGATAGTTACTCGGGACATTGTAGAAGTCCCAGTAGGGGACTATAGATAGAGAGGAAACCTAGGCAACTTTTGGAGACTAATGCTGCCTCAAGAAAGCTATTGGGGCTTCCCAGTGGTGTAGTGGTAAAAGAATCCGCTTGCCAACCCAGGAGGCACAGGTGATGTGAGTTCGATCCCTGGGTTGGGAAGATCCCCTGGAGGAGGAAATGCAACCCACTCCAGGACTCTTGCCTGAGAAATCCCATGGACAGAGGAGCCTGTCAGGCTACAGTCTGTGGGGTTGCAAAGAGTAGGACACGACTGAGCAGGCACACACACACAGAGCCCGCTTAATTCTGGGGCAGAGCCCACTTGCCTGCTGGCTTGCACCTCTCACGAGCATCCTATATTAATAAATCTACATTGTGCCTATCATTTTGCCTCTTGATGAATTCCTTCTGAGCTGAGACAAAAAGAATCCGAGCCTCGGTAAGTCCAGGCATCAGGTGAGTGATTCCAATTAAAAGACCGTGGGGTCAAGTCCTAATCTGACATGCATGGATTTATAATCAGCTATCAACTCATGCCAACCTTATTTCATCAAAACCCCTACTGCTTCCCCCTCCTGTATTGTTTTAAATCAAATCCCCGCTGATTATATGATTTTATCTCTATTTGGTGTGTATCTCTAAAATGCGGGCCAACAAGCTTTTCCTGTGAAGTGCCAGACAGTAAATATCTTTGGCTCAGAACGCAGGGAACCTGTGAGGGGAAGACCAAACTCAGCTGTTCTCCCACAAAAGGCCCAAGAAGGGAGGCGGGGAAGCCAATGCACGTGACTACGCACCAAGACTGCTTTACTGATGGATACTGCAGCTTGAATCTCACAGGTTTCATGTGTCACAAAATGATGTTCTTTTGATGTTTTTTCAAAAGATACAAATGGAATTTTAAACAAAACAGAAACAGATGTATAACTAGAAAGGCATTTTGTCATATGAAATGTGTATTTCTAATTATAATCCGTTACTCACATACATATATATATAACTACAACTATGTATCACTGAAGCTAGTATCTCATTAAGCATTTCCTGACCTTGTGCAGGGCATTCATACTTTTGCTGTCTTTTAGGTTTTGCTTATCTGTTTATTTTTGGCTGTGTTGGGTCTCTTTGCTGTTCTCGGGCTTTCTCCAGTTGCGGCGAGTGGGAGCCTGCTCTCTCATTGCGGCGCCTAGCCGTCTCACTGCAGCGGCTCCTCTCGTTGCAGAGCATAAGCGCTAGGGTAAGCGAGCTCAGCAGCTGGGGCTCCCAGGCTCTGGAGCGCGGGCTCAGCAGGGTGGCACACGGGCTTAGGTGCCCCTTGGCCTGCGGAGTCTTCTCAGCTCAGGGATCGAGCCCGTGTCTCCTGCACTGGCAGGTGGATTCCCAACTGCTGGACCACCAGGGAAGTCCTTTAACTTAAAAAAACCCCACCTGATCCTCCATCCCTGAGAGCACTGCTGTTAACATTGGCTGCACATCCTCTCCAATGCTTTCTTCTCTGATGAGATCTTTTAATAATGAAAATGGGATCTGACCATGTATATATATGTATGTACATATGTATTTGGCTGCAAGGGGTCCTACAGTTGTGGCATGTGGGATCTTTGATCTTCGCTGCAGCACGCAGAATCTTTAGTTGCAGCATGTGGGATCCAGTTCCCTGACCAGGGATCGGACCCGGATCCTCTGCACTGGGAGCTCAGAGTCTTAACCACTGGACCACCACGGAGGTCCCTGTCTTTTTCACTTTTAAAATCCCCATTAAATGGATTTCATGACTGACTAATGAGTTACAAGTGAAATTCCAGCTGACATTAAGTGTATTTTACCACAATTTAAAAAATATCCATAAAATTCTATAAGCATTGACACAGAAAATCTCCACAGAATCTTCTTAGATGGAAAAGTAAGTCAGAGACAAATACAGGTGATATGATTCCGTTAAAAAAAAAACCACACATTATGTGTATGTGGTTACATGTGTGTGTGCGCGCTGCTGTTGTTACTGTTCAGACACACTCTTGAATCTGGGTGGGGGGAGACTTGTTTCTATGAGGGGCACAGATACACTTGTGATTTGGGAAACTCAAGGGAAATAGAGGGATGTGAGGACCGGTACCCCGGGATGGCCCGAGTCCTGGTCTCTCTGCGGCCCCTGCCTGCTCCCTCCCTTGGGACATACCTGAGGGGGTGATCCAGCGACTGCACTGTCCCACGAGGCCCTCCGGGTTGTCAAGAAACCTGAAGGGACAGAAGCATGCGTGAAAGGCCTTTCAGGGAAGGAGAGTCACCTTTTGAAACAGGACGTCTCATAGACGTGCCCTAGTTTTCCTTATTCTCATCAGTTGTGACCTGGAACAGGAGTCCCCAAACTTCAGGATCTAATGCCTGATGATCTTGAGGTGGAGGTGATGTAGTAATAAAAGAAATAAAATGCACAATAAATGTAAGGCGCTTGAATCATCCCGAAACCATTCTCCCACTCTCCACCAGTCTGTGAAAAACTGTCTTCCACAAAACCAGTCCCAGTGGCTAAAAGGTTGGGGACCGCTGCTCGAGAGAGTCACCTTGGACACTGGATGAGTGAATTCTGAACGAGGTGTTCAGCGTTAAGCACAGCGTTAAGTACTTGCAGGCTTCCAACTGCGATATTTTTACCAACTTATCAACACATTACCTGGTTTCACCTGTGTGTGTGTCTGTGTGCATGCTCAGTTGCTTCAGCTGTGTCCGACTGTGACCCCACGGACCAAAGCCCACCAGGCTCCTCTGTCCATGATATTCTCCAGGCAAGAATGGGTGGAGTGGGTTGCTATGCCCTCCGCCATGGGATCTTCCCCACATAGGGATCAAAGCCACATCTCTTAAGTCTCCTACATTGTCACGCGGGTTCTTTACCACTAGCACCACCTGGGGTGCCATTTGTAAATATATACATATATAAATACACACACACACCCCCCTCTTGGACCATGAAAGAAAAATGAAAAGTTAGTGGGGAGGGATAAATTAGGAGGTTGGGATTAACATATATATACTGGTATATATAAAATAGATAACCAGTAAGGATCTACTGTATAACATAAGGAACTCAGTATTTTGTAATATACTGTGTGCAAAAAGAATCTTTAAAAGTATATACATGCATATATATACATATTAACTGAATCACTGGCCTAGACACCAGGCTGGCTCCCCACTGTCCGCAGAGTGGTGCTGTGATCCCCTTCCCCTCCTCTACAGCCCAGAAGTCCCTAAAAGCCTCTTGTTCTCCAACCCTTTCTGTTCCACCCCCTCCCATGGCTCTGGGCCCAGCTCAGGCCTCACTTTCTCCATGGACCCCGGCCTCCTCCCCAACTTTCCATTCACCTCCCCACAGAGCCCCAGAAAGTCTGTCTATGCCTCTGCACATACCGCTCCTCTGCCCTTGGGTGCCTTTCCCCACCTTGATCCCCAGTAAGTGGCCGCTCTCCCTTCTGGACATGGCTTGAGGGCCCGTCCCCTGGGAGCTTCCTCTGAACCCTCCCAGGCAGAGGAAATGGGTCCCTCCTGAGTGCCTGCACACAGGTCCACGGATGCCTTACAGCAACTGTCACATGTGTACAAGGATGGGGTCTGATGCATGTCTCTCGGGATATATGAGGTAGAAGACTGAGCAACAGAGTGATGGCATAAAAGGGCTGTGCCAGCCTCAGGACAGCGTAAATTGTGTGAGTACTTCCCCCACACAGGCTCTCACCGTCGGGATCTGGGGACCTCTCTGCCCAGCTGCAGGCTTAAGAGCAGAGACCAACTCCAACCGGAGTCTGTGCTTTCCCAGCTGGGGGTCTTGCATGCCAGAAAGCCTTGGGGAATCAGACTGCCTCTCATCTGTCTGTTATTCATTCATTCTGTCATGAACTAGAATTTACAAAAAAAAAAAAAAAAGAATACATATTTGCTGAGTGAATGGGAAAAAAGCCACATACACCAGCAACGTCAGAGAGGACAGTTGAAAAGTGCAAGTGTTAGTTGCTCAGTCGTGTCTGTCTGAGACCTCACGGACTGTAGCCCACCAGCCTTCTCTGTCCACGGAACTCACCAGGCAAGAATATTGGAGTGGGTTGCCATTCCCTCCTCCAGAGGATCTTCCTGACCCAGGGATTGAACTCAAGTCTCCTGAGTTCCAGGTGGATTCTTTACCATCTGAGTCACCAAGGAAGAAAATGTGCATATCTCAACACTGCCCCCTTGTGGTCCCTCAGGTCAGCTGACAGAGGCTGGGCTGTGGGGTCTAGAATGAGCCCCGCATCACCACTGACATTTCCCAGAGGAGCATCTTCATGTTCCCGGCCCTCCTCCTGTGGTTGTGGTTGGGATCTGGGGTTCTGGAAAGGACTGTTACCTATTTTCTCAGGGCCTCTTGGTGAGAGCAGCTCAGTCTCATCGCTAACACAGCAGACTGTGTCAAGGAGCAGTTCACAGACTAACCACACTAAACATGTTAGCGATTGGGCTGTGTCCTCCGACTACCTGTGTCGCTAATTCTGAGACTCGTTTACACCTGGCTTCGTTGCAAAAAATACAAAATTACTGGAAAACTAGAAAATAAGTGCAAAAAGAAAAGAAGAAAACAGGGCAACGGGCTTGTGTTATGGCAGGTACTGAGGCTGCCTTCCAATGCAGAGGTTGCCTGCGGAAGCCTGGTTGCTGAGGGCTGCTCTCTCTGTCCATCTCTTCCCCCTTCTGCAGAGATGTTAGGGCATTATTAGCACCCAGGTGGGACCGCCTCACTCACCTTCTAGAGTCGATTCACCTGTCACCACTGCCGCGAGACCTGCCCTGGCCTTTAAATCTAAGACAGCAAGCATGCCCACACCCTGCCAGTGCCACTGGCGGATACCCAGGGCTCTGAACTGCCTGCCCCACCCTCCGACCTCTGACACGCCTTGTGTTCCACTATCTATTTGCTGTCTCTCCCATTAGAATGTGAGTTCCTTGAGGGCAGGGGTGTCTGTCTTAAGTTATTCTGTATCCCCAGGCCCTAGAAGAGCCTAGTGCAGGGAAGTGCTCAGTGAGTATCTGGTGAGTGGAGGATGGCTGCATCCAAATGCCACCAATCCCCTGCGATGAGCCTCTCACACTTGGGAGGTACCAGCTTCCAGGTGAAAGGGCCTCCTCTGGAGTCAAAGGGGCTGGGAGTGCCTCTCATCAGCTGTGTGACCCAGGCTGACCACCTAAGATCTCCGTGCTTCAGATCGGGAGAGCACTTGCCTCAGGGCTGACACAGGGAAGTGGTGGGCGCACTGCCCAGGGCAGAAAAGCATAGTTAGCCATGAACAGGTAGTTACGGACAGGCCAATGTGACAGGTGTCCCTTCCTCGGAAGTGAACAAGCAGGAGGCCCGATGCAGTAGGGGTGAGGGAAGGGCTCCCTGGGGAGTGACCACTAAGCTGAAACATGACGGAGGATGAGATCTGGGGCGGGGCACCACTTACGCCAATGGAACACACACATACAGGCGCGTGTTCGATTGGCATAGATCAAGCACAACATATTTTTCAAGGATACAGCTACATCTAAAATTACTTGAGGAGAAGCACTGAGCTTCTTTAGAAATGTAAAAAGTTAAAGAAATAAAGCATTAAGTGAAAGAAGGAGAATGAGATTTAGAGCACAAGACCATTTATGCAAGTCAAACGCACTCATCACACGTTTAAGAAAAAAAAAACTTGTTTAAGGACACAGATGTGACTATACCTTATTTAAAAGCAACAGTCAGAAGCAGTAAACTCGACACACATGTAACTATGGGGTTAAACTGGAAGTGTTGAGTGAAAAAAGCCAGAAACGGTGAGATTCTTAGCAGAGTAACATTTATGCAAGTCAGATACAGCGCCACGACTGTCATGCAAGTTTAAGGATACAAGTACATTTAAGGAAGCATATCAGTAGGACACATATATATTCAGTATGTATGAGTGGGTATCCCTGGTTGAGTAAAGGAAGATGGGAGATAATAAAGGGGGCAAAATGAGAGGCTCAACATGAACCACCGACACAGCATGCTCGGAACTGAGAAGACAGACAGACTCGATGCCGTTCACTGGAGAGTTTTCTCTTTCCACTCTCCCAGGGCTTCTGCGGACAGCTCCTGAGACACTGCTGAAGTTTGAGTCTCCATTTGAACTTCAGGTTTGCACTTTAGATGCCATACCCAACCATCTCCTGAATGGCTCCTCTTGGGGTAACTCTCCAGCCCCAAGACTACACCAGAGCTCGAATCTCGAGCTCTGGACCTGCAGAGCTGCCCTGAGCTGCAGAGCTGTCTACGGTCCACACACTCAGCAGCACCTCCCCTTACAGCCAACAGCCCCTCTGTCCTTGGTGCTGAACCGCGCACCCACCAGCCCCCTCCCCCCGTACCCCACTGCCCTCTGTCCTTGGTGCTGAACCACACCACCCAACACTTCCGGGTTTATCCCACTGTCCTTGGTGCTGAATGTCTAAAACAGAACTAGCAAGATCTGGTGGTTTCACACGTGGAAGTGAGGGAAGTGTGGACACTAGAGGCCAGGGTTGCCAGATACTGAGACAAAGCCCAGGCCTAACTGCTCAGGTTGTCCATGTGTCCCTGTTGGAGTGAATGAATCATGGTGTCCTGCACACGGTGAGCATTTTCTACAGGCCAGGCTCTGTGCTGAGTGCTGTGCACCCAACTCCCTCAAATCCTTCCACCCAGAGGTGGGCGCTAATAGGAGACCAGCTCATGGAGGACACTGATGCTTGTGGAGGTTAAGCTGCCCACCCAACACCCTGCAGTGGTGGGGCCGGAGTCTGACCCCAGGCAGTGTGGCTCCAGAGCCCATGCTCTAGTCTGCTGGAATGGACGAGAGCACGCGCCTGAGAACTGCAGATGCCAGAGGCTGCCTCGCCCTCTTTTCTGTTCCCTGCTGGGTTCTGAGCTTCTGCCCCACCTGCAGGGATGGCGGACCAGCACTGCGCTCTGCTGACCCCTGGACTCACTTCTGTTTCAGCTTCATGATCTCCTCGGTGTTGGGAAGGCAGTTTGTCCATGGCAGGGTCCCATAGAGCCACTTCAGCAAACAGTAGCCCAGGGTCTGGAGGTCACTGCGGCGGGAGGGCCCTGGGGAGGGAGGGAAGGAGGTGGCCACTCAGGCAGACGTTCTGACATGCCCATCCTAATCCTTTCTCTCTCTCATCAACTCAGGCATGTGCTCACACACGCAACCCACCTGAAAATACTGGCTCTCAACTGCTTACCCACTTATCACTTGTCTACTCTCAGGCCTCCAGGAGTCTCTCAGTTACTCATTCACAACCTTGGTCATCTCTTCGTCCCTGCTTTCACTAGCTCACTCCCTCACCTACTTGTCTTTCATTCATGAACCTATTTGTTCCATGAATCCTCAGAACCTTGGGTGACAAGCCCCTTCCCACAATCTTTTCTTTTTTACTATTTATTTATTTAGCCACACTGGGTCTTAACTGTGGCACGTGGGATCTTCGATCTTCACTGCAGCATGTGAACTCTTAGTTGCAGCATGTGGGATCTAGTTCCCCTGAATTGGGAGTGCAGAGTCTTTGCCACTGGACAACCAGGGAAGGCCTCCTTCCCATATTCTTAAATTCCAGACAAGAGTTTGGTTGGCTCCCAGCCCTTGACAGTCCAGTGGAGAGATGTAACAGGCATGAAGGTGCCTAGAAGGATGGCCACTGAATTCAGCCTCACTTGGGAGGGAAGGACAAACAGAGCAGACAGCGGGGTTTGGTTTTCTTACACTTCCTGAAGCACATGATTTAGAGAACACTTCATAAGCATTCGACAAACACTGCGAGCTGTGTTGGACCCTCTGCCACCTGGTGCTGGCGGCACACACACCGTCCCTTCCCTGGGGGGCTCAGCGTAACGGGAGGATGCGGGCAGGGACATGGATGGCCCTAGTTTCAAGGGGTTTGGGCGAGAGAGGCCCAGCCTCCTCAAGGCGTCTCCTCAAAGGGCGCTCTTCCCTCCCTATGTGGTTTCCCGGGATAATCTCACACCTGTCCCTGGGCTTCAACTGCCAACTTCTGAAATGCTGCTGACATCTGGGTCTCTGTCTAGACCTCACTGGTGTGCTGCAGAGATGGATAATCAGTGGTTTACAAGTGCGTATTCAGCAGCCCCTCCTGGATGACTTCGAAGTCACCCTCTCGCATTCTAAGTCCACACAGATCCCGAATGTGGACCTGGGGACCCCCAGGGCTCCCTAGCAGTCCTCAGTGTTGCCCCACAACGCTCCGACACGTGGGGATGCTGTCCATGGTTCTGACCCCTACCATGGCTCCCTGCCTTAGCGGGACTCCTGCATTTGGCCACCTGCTGTCCATGGCTGTGCCAACCGAGGGCTGCCCTTGTCTGAGGAGCATGTCTCCAAGCTCCTGAACCCCTTCTCTGGCCCCTTACCACATCCCTTGTGCAGGTCCATGCTAATGAACTCAAGGTCCCCCTCATGTGGGCTCCTGCTGCCTTCGGTGTAAGCCACATGTCTGCCACCTGGCGAATAGCGGAAGGTGAAGCCGTAGCCTGCCAGGGTCACCTGTGTGCACGTGGGGAGAAGCCATACAGTTTGAAGATTAGGAATCTGTATTCTGAAGTCGGAGATTTCAATTGTGGGTGCAATTTGAAACAACCCAATACCAAACAGTACAGGAGGATGTAGAAAGAACCCAAATCAGTCATTCCCATCACTGCTCAGTCCCAGTTCCCAGAAGTAACCACTAACAGCTTCTCACATGTTCATTTTCTTTAAATAATCAGCAAACGCATGTGGGTAAGAAGGATGCTCTAATTTTCCTCAGAGGGATCGCACTGTACCTCCTGTTGGGCACACAGCTTTCTGTACTTAAATAGTGTATTAACTGCAGAGCCAGACAGACCAGATTCCAATGCCAGCTTGGCCCATCAGTGCCCATGCAACGCTGGGGAAATTATGAAACTCTCTGGGGTTTGATTTCTCTATTGGCCAAATGAAGGTAATGATAGTCCTCACCTCGCAGGGTTGTGAGGAGGCTTAACTGGGTTTAAAACGCAAAGTGCTTAGCTAACACACAGTTAGCCACATCAGCCGTCTAACGGCTACCTCTTATCCTGCGAATGGAGAGGGGACGCCCGTTGGCTTTGTCCACGCGAGACCTACATTCTCTGGTCACAGTTTGTGGTGGTCACTTTTATCCGCCACAGGGTGCCTAGACGTGTCGCCAAAGGTTATTCTGGGTACGTCTGTGAGGGTGTGACTGGAATGGGTGGCAGACTGCCCTCTCTAGTGTGTGGGCCTCGCCTCATCGGTTGAAGAACAGAACAGAAAGGCTTAAGTGAAAGGGAATGCCCCTTGCCTCTCTGCTTGAGCTGAACATCAGCATTTTCCTTGGGTTTGAACAGAAATACTGGCTCTTCTCAGGTCTTGAGTCTGCCAGTTTTTGGACTGGAACTCACACAGGTGTTTTCAGGCCTTTGGACTCTGACTAGAAACATACCATTAGCTCTCCTGTTCTCCAGCTTGCCAACTGCAGATTTAGGGCCCCTGAGCTTTTTTAATTTGAGTCAAATTCTTATAATCTCTCTCTCTGTATATACACACACACACACACATATACACACATACACTTTGTTTCTTTTTTTTCTTTTTGGCCTCCTGCTATGTGGGATATTGGTTCCCTGACCAGGGATCAAACCCATAACCCCTGTATTGGAAGCTCAGGGTCTAAACCACTGTACTATCAGAGAAGTCCTAGTTTTGCCTCATATGGTTCTAGGATTTTTCTCTGAGACCAGCCCTCTCCAACTCTCAGTCCAAGTGATTGAGGTGGGGCTCACCCAATCCATCTCCACTAGGGTTGCTAAATGGAGGGGATTTAAGCCTCATTTGCTGGTGGTTATTTTGTCATCATAGCAAAGAGGGACTGCCTGATAATGAGCAATGCAAACACGAGAAGAGCCCAGGGATGGAAGATCCAGTTTCCTAATGACAGGGTCTGAATTTTTAGAATCAGCCATGCCTGAAGCCAGCGAAGTCCTGGATCTTTCCACTCCAAGGAGCAATAAATTGTACCTCTCTTTTTTTAAACTAACCCCACCCCCCTTTTTTTGCTTAAGGCATGTTAAATTTGGTTTCTATCATTAGAAAGAGTAATTACAATTTACTTTAAATACTAATCAATATGCTATCAGAAGTATATATATTAAGGTTTTCCCATTTTACTGTCAGAATCAGTGTTGTCAGGAACATTTTGTACGTGTATCTCTTTTTTTTCCTCTTTTATTTTTGGCTGCATCGGGTCTTAGTTGCGGCACTCGGTATCCTCACCGCAGTATGAGGGATCTTTCATTTCGGCTTCTCTCTAGTTGTGCTGCGTGGGCTCAGCTGTCCCGAGGCATGTGTGACCAGGGACTGAGCCTGTGTCCGCTGCATTGGAAGGCGGATTCTTAACCACTGGACTACCAGGGAAGTCCCTGTAATATATCTTTGAATATATGGAATGGATAAATTCCTCACAGAGGAACCGGTAGATCAAAAACCTTATGCAGTTAGTTCCATCAATCTTGCACAAGCAAACGACAGTTGGTGGAACCTGCTACCCAGGTCCGCTGCTACCTCCACCCTGACAGCTGGCAGTGGGGGGCCCTCTTCTGTGCACTGACTACCTGTGGAAATGGTAGTGAAATTATAGTGTGAAATGCATGTTTAGCAAATGTTAGGTACTGTATTTGAATCAATAAACGTGAATCCTTCTGCAAAAAGAAGACAAAAATCCATATACACTTAAAATTTTGACTGCTGTAAGAAATTATCTTCCTAAAAGTTCACCTGAGTACACTTCCAAAAAGGAAAGAATTCCTGTTTCCTCACATCCGTATCAGCAAGAGATATCCTTTTTTTTTTTAAATTTTGTCCACACAAAAGGTAAAAGTAGTAGTGTATTTTCAGTTTAATTTCCATGTTACTAGAATCTAATAATAATTGCAGGAGGTTGAGCATTTTTTCATACATTTAACTGACCTGTGGATTTCTTTTTCTATGAACTGCTTTTCCTATCCTTTGTCCATGTTTCTACTAAGTGGCTTATCTCTCCTCATTTACTCAAAGAAGCACTTTATTTTATACATGATGGATAGCAGTTCTTTGTCTGCAATAAGCATTGTGAAATAAATGCAGGTTTTAAGACAGGCGAGACCCGGAGCCCAGAGAGCCCCTAGGGAGGGTGAGGATCCGGCAGTTACCTGGCATAGGTTCTCTGGATTCACAAAGATATTCTTAGCTGTCATGTTGCCATGAACGTACTCGTTCTCATGGAGGAACTCCAGGGCATCCAGCTAGGGGAGGAAAGCAAGCGTTTCTGTGAGAAGTGCTGATAACACAGGGAGGCTCTGATGCAGAGCCTCGGAAGGAAAGCCCGCTGCTGGGCCTGGGGTCACGTGGTCCTGCTCGTCATGAGGGTGGTAACAGTGACAGATTGCCTGTGTGTGTGTTCAGTTGCCTCAGTCGTTTCCAACTCTTTTCCGCCCCATGGACTGTAGCCTCCTCTGTCCATGGAATTCTCCAGGCAAGAATACTGGAGTGGGTTGCCATGCCCTCCTTCAGGGGATCGTCCCAACCAGAGATTGAAACCGTGTCTCCTGAGTCTCCTGCGTTGGCAGGCGGACTCTACACCCAGTGAGCCACCTGGGAAGCCCCAGGGGTGGATTGAGCCTGACTAATTCTGAGTGAAGCATTTGGACGCCCTCCCTGACAGCACACCTAAGAATGTCTTAGAAGATATGAGTCTTCTAAATTCAGTATTTAGAAGCTTTTAAATTCAGTATTAAAGCTGACATCTCATTTTCCATCAATCTCTTGTATCTACTGGGTTGGCCAAAAGTTTGTTTGTCCTCAAGCCAGTACGGGAAAACCCAAATGAACTTTTTGGCCAACCCATTCTTTCTTAGTTGATCAAAATCTCAGGAGGGGAAAACGTTGGTTACTTATTGACCCTTGCAAAAACAAACAAAACCAACACTCATGTTCACCAGAGAGGTTTTCTCATTTGTTCAAAAAAGCAGAAATACATTTAATTGAGCAATTTGTACTTTTATTTCTAGCCCTGACTTTTCCACTGAGCTCCGAATGCATATACTGAACCCCCAGGTGCTCGCTGTATCCTGATTGCATCCCCCTTGATGCCAAGACTTAGCTGCCCACCCCATTCTGCTGCTTCTACAGACACGCCGTCCCCAGCCCAGCTCCTCCTCAGGCCTGGTCCTCTCGAGCCCACCTCACTCAGCCTCCACCTCACCCTCCCTGGCTGTGCCCACATGGCCCATGGGGTCCTTCTACACCCCGAGCTGATGCTGCCCCTGCCCGTCCTCAGTCCTCGCGTGGGTCCCCGGCCCTCAGCTTGGCGTTCAGGGCCCTGGGTCCTCTGGTCACTGCTGAGCCGCCACGCCAACCTCAGCTCCTGCCTTTCACCCTCGACATGTCACACGGCAAACACTGCGAGTAAAGACCTTCGGGACTCATCCCGCCGGCTGCTTATTTATATTTTTCACTTATTTTTATTTATCTTTGGCTGCCCTGGGTCTTCACTGCTGCATGCAGGCTTTCTCTAGTTGTGGCGAGGCGAGGGCCACTCTTGGCTGCAGCGCCCAGGCTTCTCACTGTGACAGCTTCTCTTGCTGCGGAGCATGGGCTCACTAGTTGCAGTGCACGGGCTTAGTTGCCTTGCATGGCACCTGGGATCTCCCTGGACCAGGATCGAACTCATGTCCCCTGCACTGGCAGACGGATTCTTAGCCACTGTGCTACCAGGGAAGTCACTATGTGTGTATTTGGCTGTGCCGGGTCTCATGTGCGGAAAATGGGATCTTCATTGTCACATGTAGGGTCTTTAGTTGCAGCATGCGAACTCTTAGTTGCAATAAGTGGGATCTAGTTCCTGGAGCGGGGATTGAACCCGGGGTGGGGGGGAGCCCTGCGTTGGGAGTGAGGAGCCTTAGCCACTGGACCCCCAGGGAAGTCCCTCCTCCAGCAGTTTAAGTTAGGTCCTCTTCTTCGTCACAGCATGGGGACACTTGTATCCAGAGCACTTTTCACTATTGGTGCAACTGTGGCTTAAACTCATCCTCTCCCACTAGACATAGAAACCATGTCTGTGCTGCCCCGCACTGCACTCCCAGGCCCTGGGACAGTGTCTGACACTCAGCAGGGACAGGATAAATATTTCATGGGAGGATGGATGGGGGAAGGAATGAATGACAGAGGTTCTGTGTGCTGTCCCCAACACGAGCCTTTGCCTAAGCTACTTCCTTGGGCTGGAACACTCTCACCATGTATTCCCACTCCCACCCTACCCCGCACCTTGCTATTCCCCACTCTGGTTTAGAAATACAGTCTACCAGGAAGCACAGTTGAACCCCCAGTTTAGGCTGGGACCCTTCCTCCAACTCCCACAGCCTCCTGAACATCCCTCACGGCATCACTTATCGCTCTGGTTCTAAAGGTCTGGTGTTCAGCTGTGCCATTCACCCTGCTTGCCCCAGTGCCCAGCGGAGGGAGATGCGGGCTGTGTCAAAGAGCAAACAGACTGGTAAACTAGGCCACCATGACCTGGACGGGAGCCGGAGACCCTTTGGTACCTACCAGCCGGCAGGCCATCTGGAACACAGACCTCACCGACATCACGCGCTTTGGGAAGTCATCCAGGATTGACTGAAGGCTCCTCCCCAGGATGGGAAACACCAAGAACCTGGAAGACACGGGTGTCCCAGGAGGTGGGAGAGAAGACTGGGGCAGGGACAGAATACAGTTCACCAAGGACGGACTGTGGCTGGGGACTACCAGGTCCCAGTCCAGGGTGAGATGAAGGGTTGGATGGGCGGGGGGTTGGTTTGGCTCAAAGCTGGGGGAGGAAGGAAGCGACTCCAGCAGCTCCAGGGTCCCAGCCATGCCTGGGCATGAGACAGAGAGAGAGGAAGCAGCCAGCGAAGCGCATGCGAGTGAAGCGACTCACCTGTACTTGTCCTGGTGAATGCCGAAACCGATGCAGGTGGGAATGGCCAGCTGCGGGATTGAGTACAGCTTCTTCCACTTGTTCACTGCGGGAGGCAGGGGCCTGAGAGGTCAGGGCCCACCTGGCCCCACACCCACAGTGGCCCACAGCCCACTCAGACCAGAAGCAGAACGCACCTGAGTCCCGACCAGACCCTGGGTCTCCTGCTTGGAGACACCGCTTCTGTGGGTGGGTGAGGGCTAGGGGGGGTAACGACAGGGGGTGTGAACGTGGTTTTGAGAAAGCACTGACAAATCTGGAGTGAGTGGAAGGGGTAAGAGTGACCGTGTAACCCATGAATTCTCACGCAGAGCTAATGAGATCGGGAAAAGTCTAAACTGGTCACTGTGTCACTAGAGGTCTGGCCAACCTTTCAGGATCTCAGTTGAATGGTAAAGATGGAGCAGAGTGCTGATGAAAGTTTAGTAACGGGTTGTTCAGGAAAAAAATAGCCCTGATTTGTGTTTGCGGATTTCCGTGGTGTAAATGCTTCCCAGTACGGCCAGTTACAAGCTACCAGTGTGGTATCATAGAAGATAGAGAGTTGGGCAGAGAGGCAGTAGCATGCCCTTACATGCTATTTCCATCACACAGATACAGTGAATGGAAGCAACTTCAAGAGTATAGATAATAGGGACTTCCCTGGTGGTCCAGTGGTTAGGACTCCATGCATTCACTGCCAGGGTCCAGTTCAATTCCTGGTCAGGGAACTAAGATCCCACATGCCACACAGTCTGGCCAAAAAAAAAGCACAGAGTGTAGATAACAGATAATGGAAAATGTAGACAGATAACAAGGAAGTGATAAACTTCCACGGGTGTTTATCGCCCTCGTTCCTTCCTGTGTCACGTTCCGTTTGTTTCTGGCTGTGTGGGCTCTCGGCTGCTGTGAGGTCTTTTCTCAAGCTGGGGCTGCTGTCTGATGTGGGGCACAGGCTCTGCGGCGCGGGCTTCAGTGGTTGTGGCTCCCGGGCTCTAGGGCACAGGCTCAGTAGGGGTGGGGCGTGGGCTTAGATGCTCTGCAGCATGTGGATCCTCCTGGGTCAGGGGTCAAACCTGGGTCTCCTGCATTGGCAGGCGGATTCTTTACCACCGAGTTACCAGGGAAGCCCAGAGGTAAATTGATATAATTAATTACTTTATATTTATTTGGCTGCTCCAGGTCTTAGTTTGCAGCATGGGAACTCCTAGGTGAAGTGCAGCATTCGAACTCTTAGATGTGGCCTGCAGGATCTAGTTTCCTGACCAGGGACTGAACCTGGGCCCCGTCCGTTGGGAGTGCAGTCTTAACCACTGGACCACCAGGGAAGTCTCTGGCACAATTAGTTTATGATGGCTGTGTTTTAAGAACTGGCTTACAGTATTTCTGAAAATTTAATACTCGGCTCTCAAGAGCTGGGACAACGAGCCAGCCTCAGCCCATTGTCTGTTGTCTGTCCTCTGAGGCCCAAGGGGTGATGGGAGCAAACCTGGGCCTTGAATTTCATCCCCACCCTTCCCACACAGGCAGGGAGAAAGCAGTTGTTCTGACCAAGCTGGTGCCTCCAGCCTCTCCCCCACTTGCCCACTGCCCTGAGGAATACCTTGCAAAGGCTTGGCAGCCCGCTGGAAGAAGTTCTGTTCATTGAACAAGCGCCCATCCTTGGCATCCTGGGGGGGGGAGGGGAAGGGAAAAGGCTGTCACACTGGAATCTCATAGGCAAGGGCTCCCAGATCATCACTGGCCATGGATCATCCCAGGGTAATGTCAGCAACACCCTAGGTCCCCCAAGTCTTGCACATCAGAACCAGATTCCCTAGGGTGCTTCATGTGACCACGTATCAGAGACTTTGAGTTACTGCCTAGGTTCCTTTTCTTTTATGACAGGATACACAAGTTTTCCCTAGACACAGGCCCTTCAGTTAAAAACTACATTTTTCCAGTCTCCCTTGCAGCAAGGAATGGCCACATGATCAAGTTCTGGCCAATGGGGATGTGAGCAAAAGAGAGATGGGCAACTGTCAGGTTATGTTTTCAAAGGGCTAGGGTAGGCTCTCTCCTTTCTCTTCTCCTGTTCCAGTTGGCTGGAATGCAGATGAGATGGTAGGAGCTGGAACAGCCATTTCAGCCCATGAGATGATTATAGGTTGAAGGTCTTGGAGCCACAAGAGAGAAGGAAAGTAAGCCCTTTGTTTATGGAACCACCATATCAGCCCTGGGCCACTGCCCCAGACTTTTAAGTGACAGAGCAATAAGATATTATTTTTGTGTAAGCCATTATTATCATTGGGTCGCTTTTCCCAAGCAGTCAATCCACATACTTTAACTAAATACGACTAGTAAAGTTGGGTTCTTAAGACCACAGGATCAAAGAGAGCTGGATTCGAATCCCAACCCTAACATTTATTCATTTTTTCTATAAAGTACCTCTTATGTGCCTAGTATTCTTTTGGTTATTGGTGATAGAGCAGTGAACAAAGCAACTTGCACACTGGTGCCCCCCGGCAAGTGACCAAGATTTTATTTTCTTGTCTGTTAAATGGGAGAACATGGTGACTACCCTAAAGGTTTGATTATCAACCAGGGCTGGGCACAGAACAGGCTCTCAGCAGGTAGGTGCCAATACTCATCTGTGAGTTAGGCTCCGGAGCCCTCACTTCAAATCACTCACAGGGCCTCCATCCAGATCCAAGGGAGGGCACCTGAACTAGCTGTCTCGGATTTTGGGTGCTTGTGCAGATCACATGGCCAGAAAGCTTCTGAGTCAGGTCTCCGGGACGGACCCGACTGCAGCCTCTGAGGGGCCCTGTGTCAGAGAACCCAAGGCCCAGAGGAAGATGTGCCCCGCCCAAGGTCGCACTGCTCTCTGCTGGTCAAGGCTGTGCTTTTTGGCCCGCCCAGCCCAGCCCAGCCTTCCCCTCCCCTCGGGGCTGCCCACCCAACCCGGGCCCACTCACTAGTTTAAGTGAGAATCTTTGTTTCTGGGGGCTTGACTTGCTGCCTGTGGTGGAGTCAGACTCAGCTGTGGACAGAGAAAATGAGCGAGGTTATCATCTGCAGGGAAGGTGAGGGTCATTGTCCTCTGAGTAACAAGCAGCAGTTATGGTTAATGAGTTCCCACGGGGTCAAGTGCATTCTCGACTGTCAAGACCTGAACCATCTCATTTTCAAACAGCTTCCTTCTTTCTACCTCTTTCTCTCTCTAAGACACAGCTGTGCACACATGTGGGTTCCTCTAGAGAATCACTGAGCCTGGGGGTGGTCCTGAAGCCCCTGACTCAGCCGCTGTATGCATGTGTCTGCATATACGGGTGTGTGGCTGAACCACACTGACTCCGTCTTGACAGAGCCATCTTAGGCCCACTCTTCTGCCCTCTCCCCTTTCTTAGTCACTGAGCTTTTGCTTATGAGGAGTGTACCCAAACCAGCTGCGTTACTCATTAACTTTAACTCTTGCCTTCCTCTGAAAACTGGAAGAACGCCTTCTGCTGACACAGATGGTTAATGGTTCATGAGGAATAACGGTCATGAGATCCCTGGGGGAGGAACCCCCGCTTCCTGTGGGCCTAGACGTGCTTCTCCCTCAGTAGTCAGACTATAGCTTTAGCTTCGTCCCCTTTAAAGCCCTCAGCACCCTTCTGGCGAAACAGCGCAGTTGCAAATGCTTCCAAATTGCTGACCACTGAATCCTATCCATATGTAAGTTACCCACGATAATCTTCATAACTGTACTTTATGTTTCTTCTTTTTTTGGCTGCGTTGGGTCTCAGTTGCCACACTCAGACTCTCTAGTTGTGGTGTGTGGGCTCAGAAGTTGCGGGATTAGCTGCCCTGCGGCACGTGGGATCTTAATTCCCAGACCAGGGATCGAACCCGCATCCCCTGCATTGGAAGGTGGCTATCTTAACCACTATACCAATAGGAAAGTCCCTCCGCTTCATTTTTTTTTTTTTTTAAATCTCAAGGTTCCTTCTCAGGTCAGGGGACACTATTCAATATTCATGTCTTTGGCCACTACATAAGCTCCCCTCAGGGGAGGGTCCCTGCAGCAGCCTTCAGCCCCTCAGGGATCCCCTGAGCTCCAAGTCCCAGGGTAGCCCATATCCAAAGGCTGACGGCAGGCGATAGAAAGGCCCAGCGGTGGTGGCCTAGCACAGAACCATACTGAAGGACCACTTCTGCTCCTGCCTCACCCACTTCCTTCCTTTCCCATCTCCCCCTGGGGCACTTCCTCGTAAACAGTCTTCCAGCTCGGCTCTTTCTGCTTAATAACAGACTCTGCAAAGTCTCTTGTCCTGTGCTAAGCGCGAACTTTGCACACACTGTTTCCTTTAAGGCTTGTGACAGCCCAGGAAAGATCTGTGTGCTCAGTCATGACCAACTCTTCTGCGACCCCATGGACTGTGGCCCGCCAGGCTCCCCTGTCCATGGGGTTTTTTGGGTTAAGGATACTGGAGTGGGTTGCCATTTCTTCCTCCAGGGGATCTTTCTGACCCAGGGATCAAACCAGAATCTTTCTACTACCATGTAATTATGGTGGCTGTCGTTAGCTATATTAAATATATATACAGGCTGCACTGGGTCTTAGTTTCAGTATGCAGGCTCAGCTACTCTGCGGCATGTGCGATCTTAGTTCCAGGGATAGAACCCACATCCCATGCACTGGAAGAGCAGTTTTAACCAGTGGACCACCGGGGAAGTTCTCATTGTTTTTTTATTTTTTAAAGAAAGAAACGGAAAATTTTATCCAAGCCAAATTTGAGGATTACAACCTGGGAAGATTATCTCAGAAAGCTCTGAGAACTGTTCCGTGTTCCCACTTCACAGATGAGACCAGAGGGCTGAAGCTTAAGGAGCCACATGATACGGGAGGCTCTGTGCCAGGCAGATCTGGGTTTAGGTCCAGGCCTTCCATCAACTCTGCATGACTTGGTGTCACACAGGCTAACCCCCTCTGGGCCTCTCTGCTCCACGTCAGTAAAAGCAGGAGTAATGAAGCTCATCCCGGAGAGTGGATGCAATGGTTCGGAGGGCAGGAGCAACCGGTACAGCTGAGCAGGAATCACAGCCAGCTTTTCTTCTTCTTGGCTGTGCTGCATGGCTTGTGAGATCTTAGTTCCCCGACCAGGGACTGAACCTGGCCCCTCAGCAGTGAGTGCAGAGTCCTAACCACGGGGCCACCAGGGAATCCCTCAGTGTCACTTTTTTTTTTTTTTTTAATGTTTATTTATTTGTCTGCGCCAGGTCTTAGGTGCAGCATGTGGGATCTAGTTCCCTGACCAGGGATTGAACCCCAGCCCCCTGCATTGGGAGTCTTAGCCACTGGACAACCAGGGAAGTCCCAGCTTCACCCTTCATATGAGCCACCCAGGGCCCCTCTTCCCAGCCTCAGAGCCCAGCACCACTCTGGGCAGGCCGGGAGCACTCAGTAAGTGGCAGCTTTTAAAGTATCATCAGCCAAGGGCCCGCAGATGTAAGTGGCAGCGCGGCCTCAGCCGACACAGCTCATTCTGGAGTTTGTGAACTGAACTGTCGCCCAGGGTCCCTGCCGGCTCTCTGCGTCATCCCTCCGTTTTTCTCTTCTTCCCCACCCTTCCTAGCCTCCCAAGCTGGCGTCGTCTAAGACACTGAGATAAAGGGCAGGGAGGTGGTAAAGTGGCTGAGTAGCCATGCTTGCCCACAAGAAGCTCCGGCTGGAGCAGGGCGGGAACCAGGGCTTACTGAGCCAAGGCCAAAGGTGACCTGAGCTCGGCCTTGAGGAGGGAAACTTAGGAAGGTGCTGGATCTTGGGGGAAAGGGGGTCCTTCCCACCTGTGAGGAGGGGGCCAGGGGGAATCTCTGAGGGGCAACCAGGAAATGGCCGGGGCACCTCGTAGGCGTAATAGCAGGATCTGTCTCACAGAGCCACCTTGAGGTCTGAGGGTAAGCACCACTCAGTCAACCACTGAATGAAAGCGTTATCCTACATGCCCAACACTCAGAAGCAGGTACCAGCTGAGTAATTTAAATTGCCAGCTCAGTAGCAGCTGGCAATTTACATACAATTTCCCTGCACTACTCTCCCGATTATAAAGGGCTTTTCTACACCCACTAACTGTCCCTCCCGCTGACAGCTGGAGGGCCAGCTGGGAAACTCCCATTACAGACAGGAGCCAGCAGAGACCTAGGAAGGGTGGCGGACGTGGCCGAGGCCCCTGGAGAGCCTGGATGTAAACCCCTGGAGCTCCAGATGCTGTGACCTGGGAGACCCCTGCTGCATGCAAACCTGATGGATGTGTGGAAGGTTCCTACATGTGCCAAAGGCAGACAAGGGTGTGGTAGGCAGGCAGGTGGCAGCCTCTGATTGCCAAGAGACAGGTGACCTTGAACTTGGAGCAAGAATGCCATGCTGGCATCCATCATAACCACAAAAACTGAGAATTCCCTGGTGGTCCAGTGGCTAGGACTCAGTACTTCCATTGTGAGGGCCTGGATTCAATCCCTGGTTGTGGAATTAAAATCTCGCAAGCCTCTCAGCATGGCCGAAACCCCCAATCCCCACCCCCCCCCCCACAACAAAGCCAAAAAAACAAACCAGAATGACAACAGGAAGCATTTATATGCTGTTTGCTGTTTGTGCACTGTTCTACTCATTTAGCTTTCCAACGACAACACCGTGAGGTCAATATCAAAGCTCTCCATTTTGCAGGTGAGCCAGGTTGGGAATCTGCCTTCCAGTGCAGGGGCTGCGGGTTCGATCCCTGGGTGGGGAACTGGGATTCCACATGCCATGGGGCAACTAAGCCCGTGTGCCACGACTAAGACCTGACGCAGCCAAATAAGTAAACGAGTGAAAGTCGCTCAGTTGTGTCTGACTCTCTGCGACCCTGTGGACCCGCCAGGCTCCTCTGTCCATGGAATTCACCAAGCAAGAATACTGGAATGGGCAGCCATTCCCTTCTCCAGGGGATCTGCCCAACCTGGGGATTAAACCCATGTCTCCTGCATTGCAGGCAGATTCTTTACTGTCTGAGCCACCAGGGAAGCCCAAGTAGATAAACAAATGTGTTTTTTTTTTAAAAAAGAACAGTGATTCCACCTGAGGATTACTAGCTAACAGTCTCTCCATCTTTGGAGGGTACTCTGGGACAGCCTGACTCTGGTTCTCAACCGCGGGAGGTTCTGCCCCCCACTGGGCATCCGGCAATGTCTGGAGACAGTTCCGGTTGTCACGACGGGGACAGGGGACTGGTGCTCCTGGCAGCTGGGGGCTGAAGGCCAAGGATGCTGCTAAACACACTGTCATGCACAGGACGCGCCCCACGTGAACACCAAGGGTGCCGAGGCTGGAAACCTGGCCTAATTTATAAGACGGTAAAGGGCATACTTAAAACGAGCTCCAAGGGACCCCAAGGGGAACCCATGGAAAAGAAAGGCAGCCATTCTCCCCAGAGCAGCTGAAACTGACGACCAGGGAGAGGCTCAGGGATGCCGCTGGGAGAAACACACGGGTGTGTTAAGGGGCTAGAGAACCAACACTTTGCAGGTGTGAGGAAATTAAGGACCTTGTGCTGTGGGGCTGTCCCGGAGGGTCCAGGGGGCCCTAGTGTAATCAAGGGCTTTCATGGTGGCACTAGCTGGCCAATACAGGAGACGTAGGAGATGTGGGTTCAATCCCTGGGTTGGGAAGATCCCCTGGAGGAGGGCATGGCAACCCACTCCAGTATCCTTGCCTGGAGAATCCCATGGACAGAGGAGCCTGGCGGGTTATAGTCCATGGAGTCTCAGAGTCAGACACGACTGAAGTGATTTAGCATGCGCACACACACAGTGTAATCACAAGGGTTCTTAGAAAGAGGGAAGCAGGGGGAGATCTGACCACAGAAGAGGAGAGGGCAATGTGATGACAGAAGCAGAGACTTGGGTGATGTTGCGCTTTGAGGATGGAGGGGCCACAAGCCGCGGAATGCAGGCAGCCTCCAGGAGCTGAACAGGCAAGGAAACGGATTCTCCCCTGGAGCCTCTGGAAGGACCAGTCCTGCCCATATCTTTTTATTTTTTTGGCCATGCCGTGAGGCATGCAGGATCTCAGTTCCCCAACCAGAGACTGAACCTATGCCCCCTACAATGTAAGCATGAGGTCTTAACCCCTGGACCACCAGGGAAGTCCCTCTGCCCACACGTTAACTTTAGCCCTGTGAGACGGATTTCAGACTTGGGACCTCCACAACCAGAAGAGAATAAACGTGTGCTGTCTTCAGCCATTAAGACTGTGGTGATTTGTGATGGCAGCCACAGCAAGGGACTACAAGGCGTGCATCTCCATCCACAAGGGCACAGACCTGGAGGGCGGGCCTGAACTTGAATCCTAGCCGCTTCTAGGGAGCAACTCTCCAGGCATACCGTGGTGAGCAGCTGCAGAAATGGACGTAGAAGCCTCTATACTGGTCCTCCCAAATTGTGCCAGGAGACCAGGGAGGGTGATGTTACAATTCAGTGTTTGACAAAGGGAGAGAGAGTGCCACCTCATAGGGCTGTTACGGGAATAAGGTGAGTTAACAGACCTAAAGGACTTAGCAGGGGACGCCCAGGGTGGGCTGGAAGTGTCAGCTGCCATCCTGGTTGCTGCTGCTGTTTCACTGTCAGTTTCCAACTACCTCCTCCCGACTGGCGCAGACTGGCAGAAGCCAAGGGTAGCCTGTCCTGCGGTAATGCTGCCCTGAAGCACATCCATATGCAGCCGCCCACCCCACTGTGCCCATGCCAGCACCTGGGCCTGGCACGAGGTGGGGATCTGCAGAAGAATGAATGACGCTGGCGGGCTGGGGCTGGGAAGGGGTTTGCTCTTTTCATCAAACAAGCCGAGCCACAGAAGGTGAAGACACACGGCCCAGAGCCTGACCTTCCACTGCGGGGTGCTGGCGTGAGGACATGGGTGGCTTCTGCCTGCAGATGCCTCCTGCCTTGTCTTTCTCCCTCTTCCCTCCCTGCCCCCTGGGGCTCTCCCCATCCTTCTTCCTCCAGCCTCTTTCTTGCTGTTGGTTCTGCCCCGCTGTCCCTTCCGCTTCCTGTGGCAGCAAAAACAGAAATGAGTGAACAGGCTTCTGCACATACCAGCCAACCAGGCCCGCGAGAGTTTAACAATCTTGGTTATTGAGCTGGTACTACTAACAAACACCTGTGGCTGGACTTGCCCTTCACAAGGCTCATTACTCTCTGACTCCACACAGATTACGCTCTGCACCTGGCATTCTTCTCCTCCTACACTCTCCTGTAGCAGTCTGCATTTCAGAAAGAAGGTCACGGGCTGATAACTTGAGGGACACCACACCCGGCTGCTGAACTGCCTGATGTCAGCTGTGGTCATTTTGAAACTTTGCAAAGAAAGAAAAACAAAAAAGCAAGATCTTCACTGGGATATAAAACCTCTCCCTACTCCCCTATAAAACTGAGGGTAGCACAGTTCTTGAGGTGCTAGCCTGTTGTGATAAAGCCAATTCTTCTCTTTCCTTCAAACCCTGTCTCTGTAATATTTTTTATTTGGCATCGATGGACAGGGGTCAAGATTTTGGCAACACTCCCTCTATCCTCTTCTCATTCCTTCTCACTCAGATGCCTTCCTCTTCCCTCCCTCCCTCCCCCTCTTGTGGTGTAACGGTTACAAAGGCAGAACATCTAGGTTCAAGTCCCAGTTCTGCCACTTTGAGGCTGTGTGACCTTGGGTGAGTGGCTTCCCCTCTCTGTGCTCCAGGGGGTAGGATGAGATAACATGAGTATCTCCCCCTAGCGTGGCTGGGAGCAATAAGTGGACCCAGAACAGTGTCCCCTCCTGCCCGCCCCCACCTCGCCCTTGCCTTCTGTCCCTCCACGACTAACGCTGCCTCTGCTTGACAAGATCCCTCTACAGTTTTCCAAGCTCACTGCCTCTGTCCCTTCTCGTGCTTCAGGGTCAACAGCCCCAGGAGGTGGGCAGGACACTCTCTCTCACTTTTCCGATGGGCACGCTGAGGGAGAGCTGCATGTCCAGGCTCACTCAGTGCACCAGAGCCAAGTCACGACTCTACCCGGGTCTGTGTCCAATGCCCAGGCTCTAAGGCAGGACAACCAACCTGAGGCTCAAAGCTGCCTGCATGAGTGTCTGCCTGGCACTTCCAAGTCCAAGGTTTCCTCTCAAAATCCACATTTCTGGCTTTTCCTGACAACCTGGAAGCTCCCTGGAGCCAGGGCTAGTCATTAACACCTCTGGGTTTCACTTTGCTCATCGAGAAAATAGGGATGATGACCATACTGACATCATGAGGCTGTTGTGAGAATTAAACTGATTAACATGAAGCAAACATATGTCCATGTGAAAACCTATACACACACATGTTCACAGCAGCATTATTCATCATGGCCCAAAGTGGACACAGTTAAAGTCAACCAATAAATAGAACCAGATGTGACATAGACACATCTTATTCAGCCATAGAACAGAAAGCAGTTCTGACAAAGGCGACAGCGTGGGATGGACCTTGAAAACATCCCCGTGCTGAGGGGAAGAAGTCAGACACAAAAGGCCACACAGTGCATCACTTCATTGACCCGAATTGTCCAGAACAGGCAAATCCATAGAGACGTAAAGTAGATTGGTGTTGCCAGGGGATGAGAGTGACTGTTAAAGGTACAGGGTTTCCTTTTGGGGTGACAGAAATATTCTGGAACTAGATGGTGGTGATGGTTGCACACCATCCTGAATCTGCTAAAACCCACTAAATTGTAGACTCTAAAATGGTGAATTTTATATTATATGAATTTTATCTCAATTTTAAAAAAGGCAAAAAAAAATCGCAGAAAACCACATAAAGTGCTTACTTAGGGTCTGGTCTAGAGAATGCATGCAGTAAATGTCAGGTTGCTTAAGACTAATATTTCCAGTGCAGTTATTTTTTTCTTCATTGAAACAAGGTGTCTGACTGCATTTTTTTGTTTACCTACTGACAGTTTTTAAACTTGGCCCTGCTTCTTCCCCTCCTGTTGATAAAAAAGCCTGGAGCTCCCTCTTTTGCAACTGGTGTAGATTCAGACCACACGAAGCTCTGGCTCATGTAGACTCCTCATCCCCGCCTTCCCTCTTAACCACAGTAGAAACCTATGCTGGGTGCTTTTCCTTGTTCGTGTAGAGCTGTTCCCTGCCCCCACCTCGTATCTCATAATGCAAGCAGTAAACCCTTCATGTCCTCATTCACTGATTCCAACCAGCTCTGGGGGGCAGGGCCCACCCCATCTCTGGTGGTAGCGATGAGTTTCTCAGGTAGCACTAGTGGTGAAGAATCCAGCTGCCAGTGCAGGAGACATAGAGGCGCAGGTTCGATCCCTGGGTCAGGAAGACCCCCTGGAGGAGGGCATGGCAACCCACTCCAGTATTCTCGTCTGGAGAACCCATGGACAGAGGAGGTTATTGGGCTACATTCCATAGGGTCACAAAGAGTCAGACACAGCTGAAGCGACTTAGCATGCATGCATCCATCCTATCTCTGCAGGGCAGACAGAACAGTCATCAGTGCTCTTATCTTCCGGCCACACTGGGCTTGCACTCCCGTGTGAGGACAGTAGCAGCCTCTACACAGGGCACAAGCTCTCTGGTTGGCCACAGTCCCCACCACTCCCAGTCGCCTGACTCCCAGCCTCCTGCTCTTACTTACTCTACCTGCCCGGCAGCTGCAGGCACCTACGCTGTAGGCAACTACGTCTGCAGTCCCAAATCTATGAGAAAGCTGCCTTGAGGCAGGTCTGCTGCTGGGATACACTGTTATTTCCCTTCTCAGAAAGGGGTTCTCTCCCCTCTGCCTGGGCTCCAAGACGGCCCACCCAGCCCAGCCCCTGGCGCCTGTGCAGAGTGTACCTTCATAGAGAATGCCCTGGTCATCCCTGGTCTGGAGGCATCTCAGTTTCCAGTGCCGCCCACTCTTGTCTGTCAGCACCGTCCCCACTGGCAAAGCCTCCAGCGAGGTGGTCATCCGGCTTCGCTTCAGGGTCTGAGGGCTGCTACGGGGAGTTGGGGATCTGCTCAGGTTCCCTGCAGGAGGGTGGTCAGAACAAAGAAAAGGCAGCCATGGGGATGGTAGGGAGCTGTAAGCAGGGAGGGGAGAGGTCAGCTCTGGCCATGGAGACATGGCTTGCAAGGGCAGCCGGTAGGCAGGGCGGCAGGGGAGGATGCTGGGAGGAGGGTCCAGGAACGGGGAGGGAGGCCTGAGCAGAGGCACGATGCCCCACTGGCAGATGACCCTCCTCTCCCACCACTGAGAGTTAGGCCAGGCTGAGTAAAGCTCTCACCTTTGGGTTTCCCACTGGTACTCAAGGTGTCTTCAGATCCAGAACTCTTGCCTTCCAAGGGGAGGGAGAAGGAGGAGGAGGTAGCATAGCTGGACCATTTCACTTTCTTGGAAGATGTTTCGGAACTGGTGTTCCTTTTTCTCCTTGAGCCTAGAGAGGTAGACCAAATGCAGACTGCAGTTACAAAGGACCTGTCCAGGAACCATTATTTCAGAAACCCTGAGATCATATTCAACCACTCTTTTCCCTTTGACTCTCACAGCCAAGTTTTACTTCTATCACCTGAATAATCTAAGCAAACCCTTCCTTTTAGTTATTCTTTCCTTCACGGGTCTGAACTCCTTTTATACCCTTGAGCACTGTGTCACTGTGTGATCTCCTTCACATAATCTCTTCAGATCTATCTTCCAATTCACTATTCTCCCTTAAGCTGTGTTTGCTGCTGCTGCTGCTAAGACACTTCAGTCGTGTCCGACTCTGTGCGACCCCATAGACAGCAGCCCACCAGGCTCCCCCGTCCCTGGGATTCTCCAGGCAAGAGTACTGGAGTGGGTTGCCATTGCCTTCTCCACCTGATGGCCATGATGCTATTTATTTGGTTGTGCTGGGTCTTAGTTGCAAGATGTGGGATCTAGTTCCCTGACCAGGGATCGAACCTAGGCCCCCTGCATTGGGAACACAGAGTCTTAGCCACTGGATCATGAGGAAGTCCCAATATTTATTTTTATTATCATAAATTTTATTTGGTTCTTTAAAATTCTGCCTAATCATTTCTAACTAGTTTTTGTTCCTTCATTATCAATAAGATTTCTCTGCACCCAAATCTGTGCCAGGCATGGTTGTGGGTGCTGTGCAAACAACAGGTTACAAACCAGAATCAACAGAGCTTACAAACCATGATAAATCCCTATTCTTATAGAGCTCAAAGCTGAACAGTAATATAAATGAGTAAAATAATATATTTAAGGCTTCCCTGGTGGCTCAGTCAGTAAAGAATCTGCCTGTGATGCAGGAGACTGCCTGAAGCGCAGGAGACGCAGGTTTGGTCCCTGGGTTGGGGAGAGCCTCTGGAGAAAGAAATGGAGCACCAGGAAAGTCCCCTGACTTTGTTTTAATAGGATCCTTTGGACTGCCACTTGAAGAGAACCATAGATGATGGAGAAGAAGCAGGGACAGCAGGAGGAAGAAAGCTTCTACGACAATACTGGTGCGGGTGAGACGGACCAGGGTGGTGGGAGGCAGTGGTCTGATTCAGCAGTGATTTTTAAAGGGAGAGCTGATGAGATCTGCTGGCAGGCTGCAGTTGTGGGGTGGGAGAGAGAGAGAACTTGCAGATGACTCTAAGGGCTGAGAAACTGGACAAACTGAGCTGCTGTCACCTCGATGGGGAAGTCTCTGGAAGGGGTGGACGGGACGGCAGGCGTATGAAAAGGTTGGTTCTGGGCACATGGAGACACGTATGGGACATCCAATAGATATCAAGCAGGCAGTCTGATTTATATGGATATAGATTTCAGGGGAGGAGTCCAAGCCGGAGACAGAAATGAGTCAACGGTCAAGTTTAGAGCCGTGAGTCTGCTAAAGATACCCGAGGAGAGAGAGACTGAGTAGAGAGAGTGAGCCTGGGCTCTGGGCTTTAGTATCCACGCAGGGTCTGGCAGGCTGCAGAGGCATCTGTCCCCTCTTCCTAGATGCATGCACACACACACACATCACCCCTCCTCCAGGGAGAAGCGCAAAGACCCGGTTCTTACCTTGGGAGGATGATGTAAACGGTTTAACAAGGGACTGGGACTCCTCATGCCTCTCTGTAGGCAAAGGTTTTCCGCAGTGGGGGCAGAATTTGAATGTTGCTTCAATACCTTTGCCACAGTCTGGACAGATCATGCTAGAAAACAGAATGGCAGGGGGACAGAAAGCTGAAAAACTTAATCTATTGCTGTCAAGTAGTCACCTGAGTTCCTCTTGGTGACAACATTGCAGAAGGAAGAAAAGTTATCATACCCGAAATTCTCTCTCAGAAAGTAGCCTTATTTTTTTTTTTTTCTGGCCACACCTTGTGGCATGCTGGATCTTAGTTCCCTGACCGGGGTTTGAACCTGTGCCCCCTGCAGTGGAAGCACAGCGTTATAACAACTGGATCACCAGAGAATTCCCACAAAATGGCCACTTTTAAAATGAGTTCCTGCCTCCTGTGTCCAGTCTCTCCCTAAGGGCCCAGGGCAGGTACAAAGCAGAACAAATGCAGGGTGAAACTACAGAGCTCACAAAAGGTATAGGAATGCCTTGAGGTCAATACAAGTTGGTCAGGAGAACTTCTCCGATCATGGAAGCTTTGAGGGTTCAACTGTAATTGTGATGCTCATTTCTTGAACCACATGACAGGGATGGGAGAGATGGTTAGTGCTCACCAGATAGCCACATACGCCCCCTTCAATTCCCAGGGTTCCTTACAGTGAGACTGGGGCCATATAACTAATTCTGGCCAATGGGTTGTGAGCAGAAGTCATTTTCCGGCCAAGGCAGTTAAGGGCCCAAGTCCTCTGCCAGCCGTCCTCTGCAGGGATGGCCCTGAGGAGGCCACTTACTCCAGACAGCATAGGCATGAGATGAAGGCCAGCTGCCTGCCTGGTCCACACTGAAATCCCATGATTGGCAAGTTAACTTTCCTTGTATAAACCACAGGGTTTCAGGGCTTATTTGTTACTGCAGCATAGCCCACCACACCCTGACTAACTTAGTCAGATATTGGGTGTTGACTATGATACCCTCTAAGCCTTGTGTATTTCTGGAGTATTTCCTAATACTTTAAACAAAAATCAAAGCCAAAATCACACACAGAGATTGTGACAAATGAGGACATAGCAGGTACATTCACTAGCTTGGGCAGCCACAACTCACTCCCACAGTAGATGGTTTAAACGACAGGGAATTTATTTTCTCACAAATTTGGAGGCCAGAAGTCTGACATTGAGGCATCAGCAAGTTCGGTTTCTTCTGAGGCCTCTCTCCTTGACTTGCTGATGGCCACCTTCTCACTGTGTCCTCATGTGGTTGTCCTTCTGTCTGTGTTCTAATTTCCTCCTCTTTTAAGGACACCGATCATATTGGATTAGGGCCTATCTTAGTCTGTTTAAATGGCTATAATAAAATATTACAGACATAGGACTTCCCTGGTGGTCCAGTGGTTAAGAATTTGCCTTGCAATGAAGGGGACGTGGGTTTGATCCCTGGTTGAGAAACTAAGATCCCACATGCCATGGAGCAACTCAGCTTGAGCGCTGCAACTAGTGAGCCTGTGTGTCACAACTAGACCCAACACTGCCAACAAAACAAAACAAAACAAGCCCATAACCTGGGTGGCTTACGAACAATAGAAATTTACTTCTCACAGTTCTAGAGATGGGAAGTCCAACACCAAGGCACCACTGTGGCTGGGTCCTGATAAAGGCCCTCTTCTGGGCTACAGACTGACAACTTCACCCTGTGTCCTTATATGGAGGAAGGGGCTGGGAAGCTCTCTGGGTCTCTTATAAGGGCATTAAGTCCACTTATGAGAGCTCCACCTTCGAGACCCAACTACCTCCCAAAGGTCCCACCTCCTAAAACCATCACATCGGGCATTTCAACATAAGAACTTTGTGAGGGCACAAACTTAGGGAGGCCCTGTTGTGAGGGGCTGCCCTAAAGACCTCATTTTAATTACCTCTTTAAAGGCCCTATTTCCAAATATGGATACATTCTGAAATACTTAGGTTGAGGGTTTCCATGAATGAATTTTTGTGGGACATAACTCAGGTCATGAGAGCAGGATGAAACTAGTTCATAAGAGAAGTAGAGAAACTCAACAGGGATAACAGTACAACAGGCATTTTCTTTTTCTTTTTTTTTGTTGGCATTTTCAATGAATATATTTTAAACAGTAAAAGTAAAAAAAGCAAAATAATTTTATTTGTTCCTAGTGTACAGTCCTGGTTATTAGCTGGGATATCAAAATCAAAGTCAAAACAAACTTTTGCTCATGACTTCATTTAACCTTGCAAGACAAAGGTTTTTTCTTTTTACTTTTGTTTATCTTTGACAAATAACAACTGTCTATATTTAAAGTGTAAAACTTATGTGTATACGTATATGCCTGTGTGTGTGCTCAGTCGTGTCCAACTCTTTGTGAGTCCATAGACTGCAGCCCACCAGGCTCCTCTTCCCATGGGATTTCCCAGGCAAGAATATTGGAGTGGGTTGCCATCTCCTCCTCCAGGGGATCTTCCCGACCCAGGGATTGAACCCACCCCAGGGATTGAACCCGTGTCTCTTGGGTCTCCTGCACTGACAGACATATTTTTACCCACTGAGCTATCAGAGAAGCCTATATATATATAGGCTATGTATATAATATATATATATACACACACACATATACACACACATACACACACACATGTATATATATATATATATACATATGAAAAGCTGAGATTAAAACAGAGTAGTTCAGGCATAAAAAAACAAAACTGGGTGGTCACTGAGGATCTGTGAGAACTCGAACTTTCTGTGAATGCTACCTAACCCAAGGACACAAACCGTTTTTTGAAACATCTGCTACCTGGCATCTTGCGTCTCAGGGTTGTTTCCCCTGTAGCCAAACCACCATTTTGGATCCCAACTAATTCTTGCTTAACAAGCACCCTTACTTCTTGCCAGCTCCAATTGTAATTCTTGATAAACAACTCACGTAACTAACTGTGGCCTTGCAGTTTTTGCCTTTAGAAGCCTCCTCCACTTGTAGTCCGACGGAACACAATTCAGGTTGCTTCTTTTTATTATTTTATCAAAACACGAATATATGTATCCCTTTTTAAAATAAAAGTGCTTACTGAATTTTTCACCGCATGGCTTCTGTTTTACGCTTTGTGTCTTTCGGCAGGCAGGCATGCGGGATCTTAGTTCCCCACCAGGGACTGAACCCGCACCCCCTGCACTGGGAGGCGGGCTCCTAACCACCCGACGACCAGGGAGGTCCTGATGTGTTCTTTATTAGGATGCTCTCGGGCTGCAGTCCTAACAAACTTCATTAATTGCCTATTTTAATCGGGTCCCCATTTCTGAAATTTTGGTTAACAGTATACATTATGAAACAATTACCATAATAAAACTAATTCACATATCCACCACCTCCCATAATTTCAACTTGTGTGTGTATGTGTGTGTGTGGTGAGGAAACTTGCGACCTACTCTCTTGGCAAATTTCAAGTATACACTCACATTATTACTTACTATAGTTTCCATGTTATACACTAGGTCTCCAGAACTTAATTATCTTACAATAGGAAGTCTGTACCCTCTGATCAATACTATCCCTTTTCCCCCACAGCCTCTGGTAAGCACTATTTCACTCTGCTATCATGAGTTTGACACTTCTTTTTAGATTCCACAGATATGTGGGATCATGGCATATTTATCCTTCTGTGCCTGGCTCAATCCAATTAAAACTTTTTCCTTTATTAACTTTAAAGGCTGGTCTCTGTTGCAATTGCAAAGAGTGGAGTCCTTAGAGTCCCAGGTTTTAGTCCCAGGCTGCTTGGATTTGAATTCCAGATGTGCTCTTTGCTGGGCGTGTTACTTAGCTTCTCTGTGCCTCACTCTTTCCAATGGTGAAATGGGGCTTTTAACAGTTCCTATTTGACAGAGTGGCTTCCTGGGTGCCTCAGTGGTAAAGAATTTGCCTGCCAATGCAGGAGATGCAGGTTTGTTCCCAGGATCGGGAATATCCCTAGAGGAGGAAATGGTAACCCGCTCCGACATTCTTACCTGGAAAATTCCATGGACAGAGGAGCCTGGCAGGCTGAAGTCCATGGGACTGCAAAGTCAGACACAACTGAGCCTACTCACATTTGAAAATGGTTGGAGGCATAAGTGGAATACATTTCTATCAACTGCTAAGAACAGGAAAGTCTTTTATGTTACTGGTTATCATCTTCCATTTGTTAATATTTCTATTCCTCCCTTTTCTCTTTCTATATCTTAAGCTCTGAGCCTCTCAGATCTCTCTAGTTCTTCTTGGGGCAGACTCATGAAAACCCAGTGTCTGCCTTTGAAACCACTGCCATGTCCATGATAACTTTCCTCCTAGGAATGAAGTCTGAAAGAAGCAACACACAAGAGATGGAGCAGGAACAGGCTGCTGGTGGGGAATAGGCTTTCAGGGGCATGTGCCCAAGGGGATGGTACCTTTATGGGGTCACGATCTGGCCCTCAGATTCACTGGGCTGGAAACTCCATCTTAACTGTGTCCTGTAAATGAATAAACGTGGAGAGGCTGACTCAGGCTTGCTGTACATGGGAGTAAAAAATAATGATTTATGTTTATTGAGAATTGGCTATGCAACCAACACATGCTAAGTTCATTCATTTATTCAATGATTATTCACTGAACTCCTACTACTGCAAAAGGAAACCAACAGGCTCCTGACCTGACAAAGCTCATTCTAGGGGGGAATACAAGCTTAATAAACAAATAAGCAAGTAACTTTAAAAAAGTCACATGAGGAAAGAACTATAGTAAACTCTCAATAAATATGTAAAGAATAAAGAAAGGATTCCGAAGGCTGAAGTCACCATTTCAAGGTCATCTGGCTAGCTCAGGGCTCAAAACCAAGGCTCCAACACTCCAGTCTTTTTTTTTTTTTCCAAGTCAGTCTTTATCATTCATTCATACATTTTCTTTACTGATTTGCTCAATATTTACTGAACATAAGGAATGTGTTAAGTATTGTATCCCTCCTGGCAGGTCCTGAAACGCAGTACAGCAAAAGAGCTAATGGCTAGACCCCACCTTAGGGCAGGAGGAATAACAGTGAAAAGATTTGCCTCGGCCCCGCCCTCTGCAGGGACCACGGATGACGTAGCACCAAGGCGGGGCTTCCGTCACACTTTCCATTAGCTTGGCCCGTCTCCGTTGAATCCACGCCCACCACTAAGACGGGACAGCTGCAGCTGACAGGTATCTCGGAGACTAGAAGATTCTCTCATCCTGACCCGCGATCCCCGCTCCTGAGGGCTCAGTCTTCCACAAAGGGTCGCGCTGACGTCACAGACACCACGACCGAACTGTGGCTAGGCCCCTACTCCGCCTCGTCTTCCCCTCACCTCTGGATTTGGTGAGCTGAGTGGGCAGACAGATATTTGCAGCCAGACTCTTTTGACCCTCCAGGGGAACTGGGACTCACCTTCTCAGTTACCCTGCGGAAACTTCCGCTAAGGCGGGAGGCGCTGCGCGCGCATCCTCTCCCCCGAGGGAGGACTGCGCCCGCGCAGCCTATGCCGACCTCCCGACTGCCAGTGGGCTGTGCCTGCCTGGGAACTCCATTTCCCAGGCACCTTTGCGGCAGGCCGACTCAAGGCTGGGGGAGGGATTATTCCCTCATCGTCCAACCCTCATCCACCTTTTGTGGAACGCTTCCTGGTTCTACTGCGCATGTAACAATATAGGCCAATCGTAAGGCGGGATGAGCTCCGAGGCATTTTTCCCTCCAATCAGAGGTCACAGTCTCATTTCTCCCGCCTCAACTCCGCCCCTTACCTTCGCGCGTCTTCTCAGGAATTGTTTTCTCCTCAGTGTGTTTCCATGGTGGCACTCTGCCTCCTTCAGAAATGGAAAACCCTCTCAGTCTTCTCGAAAAGGCAGAAGACTGATTTGGTTGCCCATCAAAAAGTGGTCTACAATACCCAAATGCCACCTGGGGCCGATTGTTTTTCCTAGTCTATTTCCCAGAGTGCTCAGCGGGCCCATTAAAGACAAGGAAGCTGGTGGAGATGGGAAGACAAGGAAGGCCTCCGCACAGCCCTCTGGGAAACGGAGTCCCGACTCTGGCGCAGAGGCTTCTGGGTGAAGTAGTCGTGAAGAAATTCTCCCGGCACCGGAAGTGGATAAGAGGAGGCGCGTGTGAGAGCAGTCGTGTCTCCGCCTCTCACCCGGCCGGTGTCGTGTCTGTTAATCCGGTGGACTGCAGTCTCGAGGTGAGGATATACTGGGGATGGGCTCACCGAGGAGCCTTGTGGGCAAGGTCCATTCCGAGGGGTGACGGAATGCTCCTGGGGCGATTTCGTCTCTGAGCCCGTCGCCTTGGGCTGTAGTTAAGGTGGAGTCTTGAAGGCTGGTTCGGAGTAAAGGATCAGGATCCTGCTCACGTGCTTCACTGGTAGAACAGTTGGTAGAATCCGCCTACAATGCAAGAGACCCAGGTTCGATTCCTGGGTGGGGAAGATCCCCTGGGAAGAGAATGGCAGCCCACTCCAGTATTCTTGCCTGGAAAATCGGGGTCGCCAAGAGTCGGACATGACTTAGCGACTAAACCACTACCACATCTTGCTAAAGTGCTTTCCAACCCTAACCGGCCGCCCTGAGAGGAACGATTCTATTTCATTTTATTCTTGGATGATGAAACTGAGACTGAAGGAGGTAGTGAGTTGCCTCGTTGGCAGAGCTGGGCAGGATCTCGGGGGATGAATGAATAGGAGTTCTTTAGAAATTCAAGATATTTACCATTCATTTGAGCGCTGTCTGTGTGCCAGGTGCTGTTCTCACATTTTCTCTTGTAGTCTCCGCAGCAGCTATCCTGTCGTCAGAATTTTCTAGACTTTAGAAAGTTAATGGTGTGGGTATTTCATATTTGGGGCTCAAGGCTTCCCAGTGGCTCAGCGGTAAAGAATCCTGCCAATTCAAGAGACGTAGGAGACACGAGTTCTATCGCTGGGTAGGGAAGATCCCCTGGAGGAGGGCATGGCAACCCACTCCAGTATTCTTGCTTGGGGAATCTCATGGACAGAGGAGCCTGGCGGGCTACAGTCCCTAGGATTGCACAGTCAGACGCGACTGAGTACGGGGGCACGCAGGTGGCTCAGTGGTGAAGAACCCGCCTGCCGATTCAGAGAGATGCGAGTTTAATCCCTGGGTGGGGAAGGAGGAAGAAATGGCAACCTGCTCCAGTGTTCTTTCCTGGGAGACCCCATGGACAGAGAAACTTGGCAGGCTACAGTCCATCGGGTCGCAAAACAAACAACAGTATTTCATAATGTGAGGCGAGCAGAAGTAATGCCATGGCAGGCAGCTTAGATTAGGAGTAGGCCTTCCTACTTCTGGGTGGTAAGATTATCAGGCCACCTGGATACAACCAATCAGTTTAACACTGACCGCCGTTTGCCAATTAGGAACCGGGCGGAAACCACTCCCCCCCCCTCCCCCGCCCCGAAAGTGCTCACCCTATAAATTTGTGTAACACTTTGGGCTCGGGGCTCTCTGACCCCTGCACCACTGCGTTGGATGTGGCAGGAGCCCTGACTTGAGTCAGCAATAAACTTCCCTTTTTGCGAGTTGCATTGTCTTGGAGGCCTTCTCTCTTCCCGCTCGGGGATTCGGACATCGGGCATAACAATAATTAGGCCACACCCCCAGTGATATCTGGGGCAATTCTTGGAAATTGAATATTTCTGCAGGAAGAGTCATTAATATTCACACTGAAGGAGAGTAAAGACTATGCATAGCCTGTGGCGATTTGGGTTCAGTTTGACTACCAATTTATGAATGAAGTCCTGGTTCTAAGCCTTTTGTTTTTAGAATTGTAGATAAGAGATTGTGGACTGGTTTTTTTCTGCTTCATTTTGTACATGTAGAAAGTGACACACAAAAAGGGTGAATGTTGTGGCTGTGGTCCCACACCAGGAAGAGGCAGGACTCCCTGACTCCAGGGCCTAAGACTTTCCAGTCTGGTGATGATTTGCCTTAAGTTACTATGACAGAGTGGTTTACCTTGAGCTTCACCTCAGGGCTCCAGTTTCTTCCCTCCCAGGGCTAAGTTTATGAGATGTGGACAGAATGGGATTTGGAAACTGTCCATAGAGTTCTAAAATTCAGATGTCTGTGAGGGTCAGGCAGATAAAGAAATGAAGAGAAGAGTCTGGGTGATGACTGTGGGGCCTCTCAGAGAGATCATCCCATCTAAGGGGTGGAGAGCTCTAAATGGCTTCCAAGAAACTCTGTGGGAGTTCTGTGGGAATGCAGACCCCATGTGGCCAAATCCTAGGATTTTTCAGAAATTGGAAATTGAATTTTTAGGTGAAATCTCCCAGCTTTTGAGTTTGGGATTACTTAGAAGAACTTTCTGTCAAAACATTCTGTGCCAGGGCTTTCCTTGTGGCTCACTGCATGCTAATGTAGGCGACATGGGTTCAATCCCTGGTCTGGGAAGAGCTCACACGCCATGGAGCGGCTGAGTCTGTGTGCCACAACTACTACTGAGCCTGCCCTCTAGAGTCTATGAGCCAATACTGCTGAGGCCTGCATGCCCTAGAGCCCGTTCTCCATAACAAGGGAAGCCACCGCAATGAGAAGCCCGCACACCACAGCACAGAGTTGACCCTGCTTGCCATAACTAGAAAAAAGCCTGCACAGCGATGAAGACCCAGTGCAACCAAAAATAAAAAAAATTTTTAAAGAGAAACAAACCAAACGTTCTATGCCAACTCAGGCCAGATAAAACATCTGTGGATCAGACATAGAACAGACTTGTGGTTGCCAATTGGGAGGAGGCCTGAGGGAGGGATGGATTGGGATATTGGGATTAGCAGATGTAAACTACTATTTATAAGATGGATAACAAGATCCTACTGTATAGCACAGGGATCTATATTCAGTATCCTATAATAATGGAAAAAATATGGAAAAGAATATACATACGTATAACCGAATCACTGTTGTATAACACATTGTAAATTAATTATACTTAAATTTTTTTTTATATCTGTGGATTGAATTATACTCACAAATCAAGTCTTAACCCCTTTGTGAGGAAAATCATTGTTGCATAAAATATTAGCTATTATAGGCCTGAGGTTTCTCTGGTGGCTCAGTGGTAAAGAATCTGCCTGAGATGCAGGAGACCCAGGTTCGATCCCTGGATCAGAAAGATCCCCTGGAGAAGGGCATGGGAACCCACTCCAGTATTCTTGCCTGGAGAATCCCCATGGACAGAGGAGCCTGGCAGACGACAGTGCATGGGGTCAAAAAGAGTTGGACATGATTGAGCGACTTTCACTTCACTTCACTTCATAGACCTATCACATTCCATTATCTGCAGTCACAAAATCTAGAAAGCTCTCGCGGCGCCACCTCCGCCCTTCCGCTGCCACCCCGCTGGCCCGGCCCACCATGCCGCCCATGGCACACGGGCCTGGGCCCGCGTTCCAAGAGGGAGCACTGGGGCCCGGAGGCCTTCTGGGGCGCCTGCCGCCTCGGGCTCCAGGTCGGGGTAGAGGGGATGCAGGTTCGATCCCTGGTCAGGAAACTTAAGATGTCCTGCAAGCTGCTCAGCCAGGCCAAAAAAAAAAAAAAAAAGAATGGAAGCCACTCCCCTTGAGAAAAACCCTCTGGAGAGAATCCCACCTTGCCTCAGCCAGTGACTGCTAGTCAACTTCTTCCTTCATCTTCCTGGAGCAAGGCCTAAAGGGCTTCCCCAGTGGCTCAGTGGATAAGAATCCACCTGCCAGTCCAGGGGACATGAGTTCAATTCCTGGTCTGGGAAAATTTCGCTTGCCACAGAGCTGCTAATCCAGGTTGCAGCACAACTAGTGAGTCTACGTGCTGCAACTACTGAAGCCCGCGCACTCTAGAGCCTGTGCTCTGCAACAAGAGAAGCCTGAGCACTGCGACTAGAGAGTAGCCCCTGCTCGCCACAGTGAGAGAAAAGCCATGCACAGCACAGCAACCAATACCCAATAAAAAAAATAAAATGTATTTAATTGTTTTAAAAAAATAAATCTACTCTGAGAACCAAACATTTTTTCCATGAAATTGATGCCTGGACCTGACTAGAAATGCTGTGATTTATTACTTTTAATTATCCTAGCTAGAGTGGATATTTTTACCTCCACTCTGGGAATATTGAAGTGTTCAGTTATGAAATGCTCCCCTTATTCCCTGCCCTCTGCACTGGGATTTTAATGAAATACACCGTATATGGTGGATTACCTTTTTATAATCTGAAAATTTCTGAATTTAAAGCATACTTGACCCAGAGGCTTAAGAATTATGAACCCATGGTGTTGCTTTATGATGTGGAATGCTTTCAACACCCATAGATATATGCCACTTAGAAAGTACATAGAGGCCACACCAGTGTACAGTGTTTTGCCTATTATGAGTTGAGAATGACCCAGTGGGCAGTGACCATATTTTTTTTTTAAGTGAAGTAAATAGAATGGTAAACATCCTAGTCCACTCTACTTTGTAAGATGAAGTATTGTTTCATGAAGCTTTTGTTCAGTTATGTATGCAAATGAGAAGTCATAGTATATATTGTCTGTGTTACTGTGGGTCATGGTTAAAAAAAGTTGAAGAAATCATGCTGTTGTAGAAATAGCAAGTCTTGGAGGCTCACCTGAACTCTAGTCTTCGAGATGATAAAAGTCCTTACTGTGTGCCAGGCACTGTGCCCACAGTGGTGAGCAAGCAGAAGGTTCCAGCAAGGTGAGAGATCTGAATGTCCACATCTCCCACGTGGGTATTCATGGACTATACTTAACCCTGACAAGTGCTAAGGAGGGCTGTGAAGTTGCTTTGTAGGCTCTGAAGTGCTGGGGCTGGGTGCTTTTAGTAAATAGAATTGTTGTGATTCCTGCAGGGAGACGCACGTCCTCACTCCTCCTCCTGCTTCCGGACGATTTAGGAGTTCCTCCAGCATGGCCAGAGAGTCAGCCCTAGGAGGAAGGCACACTTTCTCCCAGTTTCCTAGTCCTTTCTGCTGCCCTGCCAGCCAGAATTGTGGAGGGGAAGGAGGGGGAGCTTAAATGAGGACCTGGTTGTTGGGTTCCCATCAACTACAACTGAGGTAAGTCAAATGTCCCTCTCATCCCAACCTGTCATTCCCCGGAGGCTGCACATCTGACCTGCCTTGTTCCAGCTCACTGTCTTATGATGGCCCTTCTCTCCTCGCTCCCAGTCAATCTCAAAGGAAAGTTCTCACACTGTCACTGTCCTGCTCAGTACTCTTCCAGGAATCCTTATTGCCTGGTACCTTTCCAGAAATCCTTATTGCCCCCTGGATAAAATCCAGGTTTCTCAGCCCATCCCTGCATGACTTGGGTCCTGCCACCCTCTTCCCTCTTTTTCAGTTTCCCTCACACAAAGCTGTACTATTCCCTTCTTGGCCTTGTGTGAAAATGTTACTCCATACTTTGCAGCTTCCTGCCTTTGATCAGACTCTTTCCTCTGCTAGAATATACTGTGGCCACTATCTCCAGCTGGTAAATCTTCCACAGCCTTCAAGACTCAGTTTATTCTCCCCACCTTTCCTGGGCAGCGTTAGCTCCTCACTGCTCTGGTCTCCCAGGTCACCCCTGTATCCTCCACTGTAACACAGATCCACCAGGCTGGGGTGTCTCTGCCCGTATCTGTCAGTCCCATCAGACTCTGCACTCCACAGGGACAGGTGCTAATTGGGACTCATCTCTGGGTCCCTAGAGATATCACTGGTCTGGCACACAGGAAGCCTTGAGGTGTTTGTTGAATGAATGAATGAAAATGGAAATGAAACAGAAACAGACTCACAGACATAGAAAACCAACTTGTGGTTGCAGAGAGGGGAGGGGGTAGGGGAGGGACGAATTGGGAGTTTGGGATGAGCAGAGGCAAACTGTTATATATAGAATGGGTAAACAACAAGGTCCTACTGTATGACTTGAAACTATTCAATATCTTGTGATAAACTGTAATGGAAAAGAATATGAAAAAGAATGTATGTACAACTGAATCACTTTTCTGTACAGCAGAAAATAACACATTGTAAATCAACTATGCTTGAATTTTTAAAATAAAAAAAATTTTAAAAACTTAAAATCTTGAACACTGAAAAAAGCAAAAGTCAAGGTAGGTGGATGTTAGGATGAGGCAGACCTGCCTCTGTGACCTTGAAGGGACAGCATGTCTCCTTTTCTAGACTCCTTGTCCTTGCCTAGAAAATATGGGGTCTCACATCTGAAGCTTCTCACAAGATGACTTTTGCCAGAGGCCTGGCATGTGGCAGGTGAGGGTGCTGAGGAGAGCTGTTGGCCCCTCCCTGACCCTAGTTCCGCTGCATTCCAGGAAATTGCCACCCTCAAGGACGTAGCCATGGACTTCACCTTGGAGAACTGGGAGCAGCTGGGGCAGGGCCAGGGAGACCTGTTCTGGGACACGGCGCTAGACAACTACCAGAACCTCTTCCTGCTGAGTGAGTGCCACCCCTGCCCTGGGGAGTCACCGCCCTGCTCAGGGATCACTCATGGCTCTCTCTCACCCAGGGGGTGAGCTCCTGGTTCCTGAGCGCCTCAGATCACTGTGCTCAGTTGCCTGATTCTGCGACATCAGCAGTGCCTGGTGACCTTTTTGATTGTTACCACTTGGGAGGAGTGGAGGGTGTACTCCTAGAATTCAGTGGGTGGAGCCCGGGGTGCTGCCACACACTCCAGAATTTCAGGGATTATCCAACCCCAAATGTCAGTAGTGCCTGGGAAGAGAAACCTATGCTTGCCCTCCAGCTCCATCGGCACTTTCCTCTTCCTCGTGGTAGAGGAATTCCTCCAGCTGACGCTTCAGGGGCTTCACTGCTTTAAGACAAACTGCGACCGCTTGAGCACTCCCTGCCTCTCCCCTGCCTGGCTTGCTCACCGCTCATTTTATGGTCTGTCTCCCTGTGCTGGGGTGGGCACCTCCTGCAGGCAGCAACTCATGCTGCTCCCTGGTGGAGCCTCTGTGTCTGCAACAGACAATACTGGCTTTGGGGGCTCAATGAGTAGAAGAGGGAGCAGCAGGAATCACTGTGTCAGGAACTAGGTCTTGTGCCAGGCCAGCACTTAGAATGCTCTCTAGTCCTCCAGACACTCATCTATGTGTATTTATTAGCAGTGTATTCCTTTCCTGTAGCTGCTTTTACAGATGCCACAAATGTGGCTGAAAACAACATACACTGACTCTGTTCTGGAGGTGGGTCTGACTGGGCTAAAATCTGGGCATGGGCATAGTTGGTTTCTTTTGGGGGCTGTAGGGGAGAATCTCTTTCCTTGTCCTCTTTCAGCTGAAAGCCGAATGAAACCTACTTGCTGTGCTCACGGCCTCTCATCTTTGAAGTCAGCAGTGGCTTTCTCCCCACTGTAGGATGCATCCCCTGGGATTCCAACTCTGTTCCCGCTCTTGAGGAAGTTTGCAGAGGGTAGGGAGCAGAATTGGTCTTTGGGACCCCCAACACATTCCCATCGTGGGGCCCGTCCTGTGGAGGCCTCTGATGTGTCCAGTCCACGGGAGAGTGAGTGAGTCACAGATGACTGAGGAGGTACATGACTCTCATTGGCAACTCTCTTTTCTCTCTCAAGAGCTGTTACAGATCCTTTGTATCCCCAGCCCTGGTGGTCACAGCTCTGATCACCCTGGACTGTGGCTGGGTCCCTCTCCTCCACTGGGCCGGGAACCCTGCACAGCTGGATCAGGTGCTGAATACTCACCAGGACAGCCAGGAAGTTCCTGCTCAGCAGCCCGATGGCCCCCCATGCTGATGTCATCTGGTTGGTGACAAGGCCTTTCTCTCCCTATAGACCCCCCCCAGACCCAACCTGACCTTCCATCCAGATGGTGGGGAAAAGCTGGAGGCCCTTGTGAAAGAAAGCCCAGAGTCAACAGATGCTGGTGAGTAGGCAGCCAGGGCCCCCCCCAGGGAAGGATGGAGGGAGCTCATAGGGTGTGGTCCTTTGGTGGGCCCTCTGTCTTTGGGACCTCCATCCCTCCCAGTAGGTCTGCTCACACATCTCCACCCCCTGCTTCTTGGTTTCACTCTGCCACGCACTGGCTTCAGGTTGGGGAACCTCACCCTGCACACCTTATCTCGTGTACCTCTATGTTCAGCACGTGACTGTTTTGGTGCCCTTCGTCTGTCCCCTCTGCATCCTTCCAGACTCAGCAGGGCTCAGCATTCCATTCCCTGAGTCAGTCTCTCCTCCTTTGTCTTGTGCCCCTTGAGCACTGTGGACCTCCCTGTCTACCTATTTCACCTGCCTTCAGGCAGGCCCGTCCTTCCTTCCTGGCCCAGCAGATGGCCTCTCTGTTAGTGACTCAAGCCTGGGCCTAAACACTGCTAAGAGCATTCACTCTGCCCTCTCCCAGGCCAGTTTCTCTGGGGGTCTGGCCAGGCAGTCAGGATTGCCAGGTGTGATGCTGGTCAAGACATCCCTGAAGGCAGAGTCAGGGGCCCTCCCTGCGGTACCAGTAGCTTTCCTCATTGTTAGACTGTTCACATGAGAAGGGCCCCTGAACCAGAAGCCATGGTGTGGGGGCTGCATGGCTCAGTCTCAGCCTGCACCTAACTGTCAACAGGCAACTCTGTTCTTGGTTCACCTCTCGTGAGCGTGGACCTTCTGTAGCCTCCTGTTGAGCACACAGGTGTTTCACATGGACCCAGGCACCATGGGTTTCCCTTTCTGCCACCTTAACATCCAGGCTGACTCCAAGCTTGTATAGCCACATCCAGATAAGTCCTCCTGTGGTGACAGTGGTATTGGGTTGTCATCCTTTATACCTCTTTTTCACTGAGTGCACTTCTCTAGGAAGTAGATGATGGGGCTGATGGGGCTGATGATGGCAAGTATGCCTTCAGAACCTCCATGGCTACCCAGCGCGCCCCCCCCCCCCCTTTTTTTTTAAATATCTATTTGGCTATGCTGGGTCTTAGTTGTGTCAAGGTCTCCGTTGTAGTATACGGAATCTAGTTCCTTGGTCAGGGATTGATCCGGGGTGCCCTGCCTTGGGAGCATGAGTCTTAGCCACTAGGTCACTAAGCAAGTCCCACAGCTCCCTCTCCTAACACCTCTTGAAATGGGCTCTTTTTCCTGTGATGCCAATACCCACTGGATCACCATGCTGGCCCTGTCTCCTTCATCCCCTTCCCCGTCAGGACTGACTCAGGATGCATCACCTGTTCTCCTTTTTGTTTGCTCTTAGCCTGCAGCTCCTGTCTTTAACCCCCAGGGAACAGGAGACCTTTGCACTTGCCCTCTCTTTCAGACATAGCTGAGACTTCTCCTCTGCCTCAGGACTTCTTGGAAGAAGGACTCTTCCAGGAGATTATTGAGACTTTTTCCAAGGATGATCTTTGGAACTCCCATTTGGGAGAAGCCTCCCTAGGCCAAAGCTGGTTAGATAGTTTGCTAGGAGATTCAGAAAGTTTTCTGAGGTCTGATATTACTAGTCTGGAAAGTCCCACAGAATGCAAAAGCCACAAACTCAAGAGCCATGAACTCAAAATAGACCTCAGTCCCGAGTCCCACCTTTCCCCAGGAGCAGATTCCATGACACCTGATCTCCCTGAAAAGAGCCTGGCACCAGCTAAGTCTCAGGAATGTGGGAATGACTTCGGGTGCTACTCAGACCACAGCCAGCAGGATACCATCCAGGGAGGGGAGAAACCGAATAAGTACAATGAGTGTGGGAAGAGCTTCAGCCAGAGTTACCTTGTGATCCAGCACTGGATTCTTCACAACAGGGAGCATCCCACTGTGCTTCAAGAGTATGAGAAAGATGTCAGCCAGAATTCCTGCCTTTTCATGCAACTAGTGACTCACACAGGCTACAAATCTTATGTTTGTAACAAGTGTGGGAAAACTTTTAGTCAGAATACACACCTTCTGTGCCATCAGAAAATTCACACTGAAGAAGAACCATGGGAGAATCAGGATGGTGACTGTCTAGCAGATCACGACTCACAGCCTTTTGAGTGTCATAAACCACCCCCAGGTAAAACCTACAATTGTAACGAATGTGGCCAGAGTTTCAGCCAAACCTTTCATCTCTCTCTGCATCAGAAGACCCATGCTCAGAAATGCTACGAATGTGCCAAATGCAAGGCACCCTTCAACTCCAACAGATAACTCCTCCAACATCAGAAAATTCATGCTGCAAAAATGAACACTGAGGATCAGGAGGGTGGGAATGCCTGCAGGCAGAGCTCCTTGCTTGTCCAACAGCAGTCTGTTCACACTGCAGAGGAGCCTTATAAGTGTGATGAATGTGGGAAAACCTTTAGCCATAGCCTGGCCCTAAAGATCCACCAGAGGGTTCACAGTGGAGAGAAGCCTTACAAATGCAATGAATGTGGGAAAGCCTTTTACCGGAACAGTCACCGTAATGAACACCAGAGGGTTCACACGGGTTACTGGCCCTACAGATGTCACAAATGTGTCAAGAGTTTCAGCCGGCCTTCCCACCTGATTCAACACCTGTCCATTCATACTACAGAAAAGCTCTACAGCTGTGCCAAATGCAAGAAGACCTTCAGCCACAATGAACACCTTGTTCAGCACCAGAAAATCCATGCTGTGGAAACCCCCTACGAATGTCAGGAGTGTGGTGAGCAATTTGTTTGCTGCTCGACCCTAACTTGCCACCAGAGCATTCACACTAGAGAAAAAGGAGGACTTAGTGAGAGCCAGGAGATCTTATATGAGAAACCCGAGCACAGAGAGCATCCAAGGATCTGTGGGAAGTGCTTTCAGTGTAACAAATGCGAGAAAACCGGCAGCCGCAGAAAATACCTGACTCAGCACGAGTTGATTCACACCAGGGTGAAGCCCTTTGAGTGTAACCAGTGTGGGAAAGCCTTTGGGCAAAGTTCACAGCTCTTCCAGCACCAGAGGATCCACTCTAGATCGAGATCATACAGATGTGGGGACTGTGGGAAGACCTTTATCTACAGTACCTCCTTCATCAAACATCAGTCCCTCCATGGGATCGAGCATCCCTTTAAATGTAACTAGTGTGGAAGGACCTTCAGCCAAAGTGCACGTCTCTTAGAACATCAGTTAGTCCACACTACGAAGAAGCCCTTGAAACCTAAGAAGTGTGACAAATCTTGGCTCACAGTAACCACCTTATTCAGCATCAGGGAACTCAGGCCAGAAAGAAACCCTTTGAGCAGAATGAATGTGGGGAAATTATCCAGGAGAGCTCATGCCTTTCTAAGCACCAGGGAGTTTACACAGATGAGAAGCCCTATACATGTGACTGTGGGAGAACCTTCAGCCTGGGTGCTCAGCTCATTTACCACCAGAGAGTTCACACTGGAGAAAAGCCTTACATTTGTCAGGAATGCGGGAAAGCTTTCAGCCAGAGCTCGTGCTTCTCTAAGCATCAGAGAGTTCACAAAGGTGAAAAGCCCTATAAATGTGACAACTGTGGGAAAGCTTTCAGTCAGGGCACTCCGCTTATCCAACACCAGAGGATTCATACTGGAGAGAAGCCTTACGTTTGTTAGGAATGCAGGAAAGCCTTCTGGCAGTGCTTGTGCCTTTCTAAGCATCAGAGAGTTCATACCAGGGAGAAGCCTTATGTGTGTGCTAAATGTGGGAAAGCCTTTGCCCAGAAAACAAATCTGATGCAGCATGAGACAACTCACACAGGGGAGAAGCCTTATGCTTGTGGTGTGTGTGGGAGAGCCTTTCGCCTTAGGGCCCATCTCAGTCAGCACCAGAGAATTCACACCCAGGAGAAACCATATCAGTGTCAACATTGTCAGAAAGCCTTGTGCTGCTGCTCAGGTCTCAGCCGACAGCAGTGAGTTCACACTCCGAAGTAGCAGGTGGCAATCCTCCCCATTACCCCTGGGTAGCAGCAGGCTCCCAGACATCTGAGAATGTGTTCCTCCAAGGCCCGAAGTTGAAACCATCCCAGTGTAAGCTCCTCCCCCCCATGAGTAATTAATCTCTCTAGTAATAAAGATTGATTAGAAAATTTGCACACGTTTCATTAAAAGAATGAAAACTGGAGCTTTGGAAGTCAGGTAGACTGGACCCTGTTTACTGAGTTCAATCCCAGTTCTGCCACCTGCCAGGTACTTAATTGACCTACAGAGAGTCTTGGGGATTCACTATCTATATCTGTAAGATAGGCACAATCCTAGTTACTACCTCAAAAGACTACTGTGAACATAAATAGATGCAAAGCACTTAGAACCAAGTACCCAGCACATAGTACTCACCAAGTGTGAGCTACAAATAAACGTCAGATATAACAAATACACTCTTACAATAGAAGAAAGAGATGATTCAGCAACCCTCTTTCTATTCAACTGCAGTTACTGTTGCTACTAATATTACTCATGGCTTTAATTTTCAAAGTTTTCCTTCAGTATACCCTTGGCTTAATTGTTTCCAAAATGTCAGCAGTTTGTTCTTTACTGAAAAAAAAAAAAAAGTCTATTCCTTCCCTCCATCTCAGGTCTGTCCTAGTACTTTGTTAACTAACCCACAAAAAGCCAAGAAGAATTTCTTAACATCTAATATCTCACAGCAAGGATTTTCCACTCCTAGCTTCCCAAATCTCTTAAAGGATCCCCCCACACCCACATGCTATCCCTTCCCATAGTCTCCCATTTTAAATGGTTGGTTAAATGATGAGACCAAATTTATCATGAAAGTTAAAGCTGTTAACAGCTGGATTCAGTTAGGAAAGCTGCAGTGGATATCATTGTCTCCACATGGTTCACACAATCTACGCAGAAGATGTACTTGATGAAAAAATAGTGATGCACAGAAATGACTTCTGGAATGTTCATCCTCCATCATTTGTCCAACCTGGCCACTCACAGGCACTTTACTATAGGGTCCAAGTTGGGGATCACCAACACTTTAAAGCCCTGCCCTTGCCTTGAAGCTTCTGGAATCAAAGGAAATGAATGGTCTCATTTCATAGAGGAACGCTGTCTGTTGCCAGGTGATTCCTTGGAGTTGGAGCCCTTGCATTCACTGCTCACTGTGGCCAGGCCTGTTCTACAACTGAGTCTCACTTCAGGGAACCACATGACCAGCTCTTTTGATGGCACCTCCTCAGCTCTGAGCTTTTGCGTACCACTTGCTACATGATCCAGTCATCTGTTTACTGAAGCACAAACAATCTTACAAATATACTGGACTCTGGCACTTTTAATATTCTTTCATATTTTTGGTGCTAAAAAATTTCAAGAGTCTATGCTCTGGGCCCCTGGGATATTTAAAACCTTGCACCTTGAGTTGCACTGGTTGGTTTTTTGAAAATGGGAACTTACCGGTTGACCACACCACCGTGGGGAGTGTACTGGTTTTCAAATGGCTGAAAATGTCCAACTTCTCCCTGCCTTTTGTATCTGAGCAACAGGCCTGATACATACCCAAGGGGTGGGGTAGGGGTGGGAACTCAAATTGCTAAGTGTATTCAAGCAAGAGTTTTGACACCAAAGAGAAGTCAGAGGCCCTGTGGAAAGCTGGCAGCCATTTGTGTGTGTGTGTGTGTGTGTGGTATCTGTGTAACTAATGAGCTGTGTTCTGTGGACCAGGGTAGAAATGCCTACCCTCAAGTTTGAGTGTGTGTTCTCTGATTAAAAGTTTTTTACTTTCTAAGGGTTGATTGCTTTTCTGTGCTTAATGTCACACACCCGGCCAGGGGCTGGGCACACAGTCACTGTCAAGTACTCACAGTTCTGGGAGGGGAGGGCTCCTGATGGTGAAAACCGTCCCATGATGAGATGATTAATTCTGTTTTTCCAAAGCCCAGGAGGGTCAAGGACAGCTAGGGAGCCACTCATTTTCAGCTGTTCATCAGCATATCATCAACCAGCAATTTTCCATCCTCATTAGTTCTGCTTAATCAAGGAGGAAGTGTGGACTGCATTGTTGTTTATTCTTTTCTAGTTACAAAGATACAGTTGGGCTCAGGCAAGAGTTGTTGCTAGAATTTAACATTATTTTGCTCTCCTGGTACTTATTTTACTTTCCCTCTCCCCCTTTATCCTCTACTGGTGACAGATACCAGTTCCCCACTCCTGGAAAGGTAGGAAGTCCTCTTTAAATCAATTTAAGTTTTTTCTTTCTTAAAGCTGATCTGAAGGAAAATGTATGGCACACATCTGCACCTAAAAAATTTGATGGTGGTGTATCACTGAGGTTGGGGAACATTCAGCTAAAGCCTTGCATCCTGCCAGTGGGTAAACTGGATTATGCTATGGCAACCCAGTCATATGTCAGTCACAGTGACTGTTCATTTCCCTCACTAGTACTTCATGTTCACTGTGGGCTGGCAGGGGTGGGGCTGTATCTCCTCTATCTACCCAAGAGACCAGTGTTGCCTTTTGAGTCTGTTGATCCCTCTTGGTCACCCCAGTGAGAAAATAGCTTTAACACTGCCTCAACTCCAGGACTCCAAACTGCACTTTGGGTGGGCACTGCTGTCCACTGAAAATATGCAAATTTCCATTCATGGCAAGTGATACTGATCATTCGATCATAGTTGTGGTTGAAAGTTTTTAAGGACATAGACTGAAATTAATAGAATCTTCAGACAGTCAGTGGCATCTTAGGAGGATGGAAGTTAGCCATTTTGCATAAACCAAGGAGGTGGCATATGGATACCTAACATTAAGAAGTTATTGATCTGGGAAAATCATACCTATTAATAGAAATGGTGGTTTTAAGGAGCTGGGGGAAAAGGCAGTTTTACAAAATGCCCACTTAAAAATGGGCAAAGGATCTGAATGTAGATTTCTTCAAAGAAGATGCACAAATGGCTAACAAGCACATGAAAGATGTTGAACATCAGTCAGTTCAGTCGCTCAGTCGTGTCCGACTCTTTGCAACCCCATGAATCGCAGCACACTAGGCCTCCCTGTCCATCACCAACTCCTGGAGTTTACTCAAACTCATGTCCATCGAGTAGGTGATGCCATCCAGCCATCTTATCCTCTGTCATCCCCTTCTCCTCCTGCCCCCAATCCCTCCAAGCATCAGGGTCTTTTCCAATGAGTCAACTCTTCACATGAGGTGGCCAAAGTATTGGAGTTTCAGCTTCAGCATCAGTCCTTCCGATGAACGCCCAGGACTGATCTCCTTTAGGATGGACTGGTTGGATCTCCTTGCAGTCCAAGGGACTCTCGAGTCTTCTCCAGCACCACAGTTCAAAAGCATCAATTCTTCGGTGCTCAGCTTTCTTCACAGTCCAACTCTCACATCCATACATGACTACTGGAAAAACCATAGCCTTGACCAGATGGACCTTAGTTGGCAAAGTCATGTCTCTGCTTTTTAATATGCTCTCTAGGTTGGTCATAACTTTCCTCCCAATGAGTAAGCATCTTTTAATTTCATGGGTGCAATCACCATCTGCAGTGATTTTGGAGCCCCAAAAAACAGTCTGACATTGTTTCCACTGTTTCCCCATGAAGTGATGGGACCAGATGCCATGATCTTAGTTTTCTGAATGTTGAGCTTTAAGCCAACTTTTCCACTCTCCTCTTTCACTTTCATCAAGAGGCTCTTTAGTTCTTCACTTTCTGCCATAAGGGAGGTGTCATCAGCACATCTTGATTCCAGCTTTTACTTCATCCAGCCCAGCGTTTCTCATGATGTACTCTGCATTTAAGTTAAACAAGCAGGGTGACAATATACAGCCTTGATGTACTCCTTTTTCTCTTTGGAACCAGTCTGTTGTTCCATGTCCAGTTCTAACTGTTGCTTCCTGACCTGCATACAGATTTCTCAGGAGGCAGGTCAGGTGGTCTGGTATGCCCATCCCTTTCAGAATTTTCCACAGTTTATTGTGATCCACACAGTCAAAGGCTTTGGCATAGTCAATAAAGCAGAAATAGATGTTTTTCTGGAACTCTCTTGCTTTTTTGATGATCATTAGCAAAATGCAAATCCAAACCACAATGAGATGCTACCCACTAGGATGGCTATAATCCAAAAAAAAAAAAGTCAATTCCCTGGTGGTCCAGTGGTTAGGACATGGCACTATCACTGCCCTGGTCCCAGGGTTCAATCCAGGTTGGGGAACTAAGATCTCAAAAGCCACATGGTGCAGTCAAAACAAAAACAAAAAAAAGTCATTATTACATGAAGATTTCCTTTGGGGGGGGGGCCTTACAACATTTAATTGCTTGGTTTTGAAAATTATGGGTAGACTTACCTCTCTGTTGGTAAAGAAAGTCCCAACAAGATAGAAACGAATTGTTCCCTTTGTATCAAAAACTGTATAAAAGCAAATCTCTGCTGAGTCAGAAAACTTCCTTGTTTGGTAAATATCAGCTGTTACAGAGAAACAGAAAAGAACTGATAAACTCACCAGGAAAACAGCATCACAAGGCTTGGGCCATTCCATTCCTGAGAGATTATTTACACCTGGTATAACAAAAAAGTGAAAGTGTTAGTCGCTCAGTTCAGTTCAGTTGCTCAGTCGTGTCCAACTCCTTGCAACCCCATGGACTGCATCACCCCAGACTTCCCTGTCCGTCACCGACTCCCGGAGTTTATTCAGACTCATATCCATTGAGTCAGTGATGACATCCAACCATCTCATCCTCTGTCATCCCCTTCTGTCTTTGATCTTTCCCAGCATCAGGGTCTTTTCCAGTGAGTCAGCTCTTCACATCAGGTGGCCAAAGTATTGGAGTTTCAGCTTCAACATCAGTCCTTCCAATGAACACCCAGGACTGAGCACCTTTAGGATGGACTGGTTGGATCTCTGCAGTCCAAGGGACTCTCAAGAGTCTTCTCCAACACCACAGTTCAAAAGCATCAATTCTTTGGTGCTTAGCTTTCTTTGTAGTCCAACTCTCACATCCATACATAACTACTGGAAAAACCATAGCCTTGACTGGATGGGCCTTTATTGGCAAAGTAATGTCTCTGCTTTTTTTTTTTTTTTAAAGTTCTACCACTTTATTGTACCAACCCATTTCCCTCCAAGCTCGTGCACACATGCTCAGTCATGTAATCCCATGGACTTCAGCCCACCAGACTCCTCTCTCCACGGACTTTTCCAGGCAAGAATACTGGAGTGGGTTGCCATTTCCTTCTCCAGGAATGTCTCTGCTTTTTTTTTTTTTTTCCAGGGGGAAGAAAAGAGCGCAAGGGCTCCCGCGAGCACCCACGTGCCGTCATCTTCCCTCTCCCTGCCGCCGGGGCCAGAGGGAAGAGACGCGCGTGCGTGCACGGAGGTGACAGCCGCGCGCCACCAGCCCCCCGGCCCCGCTCACCCCCCCAGGAAAGGGGACGGCGAGGCCACCCTGCGGCGCCCCCGGACTCTTGTCCGCGCCACGCCTCTCCCCACGTCCCCCGTCCCAGCCCGCGAGGCTAGGGTGTCTCTGCTTTTTAATATGCTGTCTAGGTTGGTCATAATTTTCTCCCAAGAAGTAAGCGTCTTTTAATTTCATGGCTGCAGTCACCATCCGCAGTGATTTTGGAGCCCCCCCAAATAAAGTCAGCCACTGTTTCCACTATTTGCCATGAAGTGATGGGACCAGATGCCATGTTCTTAGTTTTCTGAATGTTCAGCTTTAAGCCAACTTTTCACTCTCCTCTTTCATCAAGAGGCTCTTTAGTTCTTCACTTTCTGCCATAAGAGTGGTGTCATTAGCATATTTGAGGTTATCGATATTTCTCCTGGCAATCTTGATTCCAGCTTGTGCTTCATCCAGCCCAGCGTTTCTCATGATGTACTCTGCGTATAAGTTAAATAAGCAGTGTGACACTATACAGCCTTGATGTACTCCTTTCCCTTTTGGAACCAGTCTGTTGTTCCATGTTCAGTTCTAACTGTTGCTTCCTGACCTGCATACAGATTTCTCAGGAGGCAGGTCAGGTGGTCTGGTATACCCATCTTTTTCAGAATTTTCCACAGTTTTGTGATGCACACAGTCAAAGGCTTTGGCATAGTCAATAAAGCAGAAATAGATGTTTTTCTGGAACTCTCTTGCTTTTTTGATGATCCAGTGGATGTTGGCAATTTGATCTCTGGTTCCTCTGCCTTTTCTAAATCCAGTTTGAATGAAAGAATTGCTGTGAGGGATGTTTCTCAGGGGAAGGATCTTGAAAAAGGCTTTAAGGGTCCAGTGGGAGATCGCCAGGAAGAGAAGGAAAAATGTTACCTTTACTTACATACCTGGCCAAAATTTAAAGTTGTATGACAGTGTTGAGGGTGTGAGGAAACTACCACTCTTACCATGCAAGTGGAGATGGTAATTTACTTCAGCCTTGAAGTAAATCAGTCCATTAATCAGTGACTATTTTCTGAGAACCTACCATGTTTTAGGCAGTACTCTAGACTCTGGAGACAGAGTGATTAAAGACACAAAAGGCAATAAAGAGGAAACACGTAATAGGAAATTAAAAGTTCAGTTCAGTTCAGTCGCTCAGTCATGTTCGACGATTTGTGACCCCATGGACTACAGCACGCCAGGCTTCCCTGCCCATCACCAACTCCCAGTGCTTACTCCAACACATGTCCATCGAGTTGGTGATGCCATCCAACCATCTCATCCTCTGTCGTCCCCTTCTCCTCCCGCCTTCAATCCTTCCCAGCATCAGGGTCTTTTCCAGTGAGTCAGTTCTTTGCATCAGGTGGCCAAAGTATTGGAGCTTCAGCTTCAGCATCAGTCCCTCTAATGAATATTCAGGACTGATTTCTGTTAGGATGGACTGGTTGGATCTCCTTGCAGTCCAAGAGACTCTCAAGAGTCTTCAATACCACAGTGCAGAAGCATCAATTCTTTAGCACTCAGCTTTCTTTATAGTCCAACTCTCACATCCATACATGACTACTGGAAAAAACATAGCTTTGACTAGATGGACCTTTGCTGGCAAAGTAATGTCTCTGCTTTTTAATATGCTGTCTAGGTTGGTCATGACTTTTCTTCCAAGGAGTAAGCATCTTTTAATTTCATGGCTGAAGTCATCATCTGCAGTGATTTTGGAGACCCCCCAAAATAAAATCTGTCACTGTTTTCATTGTTACCCCATCTATTTTCCATGAAGTGATGGGACCAGATGCCATGATCTTAGTTTTCTGAATGTTCAGTTTTAAACCAACTTTTTCACTGTCCTCTTTCACTTTCATCAAGAGACTCCTTAGTTCTTCGCTTTCTGCCATAAGGGTGGTGTCATCTGCATATCTGAGATTATTGATATTTCTCCTGGCAATCTTGATTCCAGCTTGTGCTTCATCCAGCCCAGAGTTTCTCATGATGTACTCTGCATATAAGTTAAATAAGCAGGGTGACAATATACAGCCTTGAGGTACTCCTTTCCTGATTTGGAACCAGTCTGTTGTTCCTTGTCTTTTCTAACTGTTGCTTCTTGACCTGTATACAGATTTCTCAGGAGGCAGGTCAGGTGGTCCCATCTCTTGAAGATTTTCCAGTTTGTTGTGATCCACACAGTCAAAGGCTTTGGCGTAGTCAATAAAGATATAGATGTTTTTCTGGAACTCTTGCTCGATGATCCAACGGATGTTGGCAATTTGATCTCTGGTTCCTTTGCCTTTTCTAAATCCAGCTTGAACATCTGGAAGTTCACGGTTCACATATTGTTGAAGCCTGGCTTGGAGAATTTTGAACATTACTTTGCTAGCATGTGAGATGAGTGCAATCGTGCAGTAGTTTGAACATTCTTTGGCATTGCCTTTCTTTGGGATTAGAATGAAAACTGACCTTTTCCAGTCCTGTGGCCACTGCTCAGTTTTCCAAATTTGCTGGCATATTGAGTGCAGCACTTTCACAGCATCATCTTTCAGGATTTGAAATAGCTCAACTGGAATTCCATCACCTTCACTAGCTTTGTTCGTAGTGATGCTTCCTAAGGCCCACTTGACTTTGCATTCCAGGATGTCTGGCTCTAGGTGAGTGATCACACTATCATGATTATCTGGGTCATGAAGATCTTTTTTGTATAGTTCTTCTTTGTATTCTTACCACCTCTTCTTAATATCTTCTGCTTCTGTTAGGTCCATACAATTTCTGTCCTTTATTGTGCCCATCTTGTGTGCATGAAATGTTCCCTTGGTATCTCTAGTTTTCTTGAAGAGATCTATACTCTTTCCCATTCCATTGTTTTCCTCTATTTCTTTGCATTGATCACTGAGGAAGGCTTTCTTATCTCTCCTTGCTTTCTTTGGAACTCTGTATTCAGATGGGTATATCTTTTCTCCTTTGCCTTTCACTTCTCTTCTTTTCTCAGCTATTTGTAAGGCCTCCTCAGACAACCATTTTCTGTTTTTGCATTTCTTCTTCTTGGGGATGGTCTTGATCACTCCTTCCTGTACAATGTCACGAAGTAAACAGGCAAAGGAGTGAAAGAGGAATGAAAGGGTGATCAGGAAATATAATTATTTGAGAAGGTAATGGTGAAACAAAAACTATGTAAATCTCAAATGCATAGTAGAGAAATATTAATGTATAGCAGCTTTACCTGTAGATTTCTTCTTCCTAGTGTTTGTCACAACTTGAGCTAAGGTTTTCTCGACTTACCATAGAAGGCATCTCAAAATATTAGGGTAAACAAGATGGATGCCTTGTTTGGGTCCTTTAGGCTACTTGGGGTAGTAGACTGTCTTTTTTTCCACAACTTTATTTTTGGTTGTGCTGGGTCTTCGTTGTTGCACGCACTACTCTCTGTTTGCAGCATGCAGGTCTACTGTAGTGGCTTCTCTTGTTTCAGAGCACAGGATATGGGGCACACGGGCTTCAGCGGTTGCAACTCCCAGGCCCCAGAGCGCAGGCTCAATAGTTGCTGCACATGGACTTGGTTGCTCTGTGGCATGCAGGGATCGAACTCGTTTCTCCTGCACTGAGGAGCAGATTTTTTTTTTTTTTTTAAACCACTGAATCACCAGGGAAACCCTAAACTGTCTTTCTTCTTTGAGTAGTTTTGAGTTTTCTGTTACCTGAAACTCAAACATCTTTTGTAATATAGTTTATTAGTCTCATTTTAAGTACAAAGAAACTGGATCAGTCAGCAAGACAATGGCAAAGGCAAGATTCAAAATTAGGTTCTCTTAGTTTAAAAATCCAATTATTCTACACTAATATGTTAATAAAAGAGGGGTGAGTCTTTGAGAAGGAAGTGGACCAAAAATGCCGAGAAAGTTACATATGTTGTGGAATATATTCTGATGAGTTATTTAAAGATGCCACATTGCTGACTTTAAGGATGAAGGGGCCACCAGCCAAGGAATCAGTGCAAGTTTTCTAGAAATTGAAATTTTATAGCATAAGACATAATAAATGCAGATGGAATAAAAATGTAATTGTTAAAAATCATAAAAGTACTAGAATAAAATACAGGAGAATTTTTTTCATAATCTTGGGCATGAGGAAGGTCTTTCTTAGCATGACAGTTGATCTAAAAAGTATGAGAGAAAATAGAACTGAATACATAGAAAGTTTAACATTCTGTATAGTCAAATATACCATAAGCAAAACTAAGAGAAATACCAAACTAACAAAATACCAAAGAATTAGTATGTATAATACATAGACTTGTTCCTGTAAATCAATACAAAAATGCAGCCTGATTAAAAATGGGCAAAATATACAAGTAAGCAATTTGAAGAAGACAAAACATCAATAAGTGTATAAAAAGATCATTAATCTCCCTATCAATAGGATATTTTTAATTAGATTAGAAATGTTAAAAATAATAAGACTAATACTGAGTATTTATGAACGACATGGAGGAACAAAGAAATAGGCACTCATATACACTTTCAGGAGTCATGTAAATTGGTTTATCCTTTTCTGAGGATTATTTAGCAATAACTATCACAATTTTAAATATGGACATTCTGTGATCCCATAAGCTTACTTCTAGGAATTCATCTTATGGGGATAATTTGCACAAGTGTTAAATAATGTATGTCCAATGATGAAAAAGTAAATAAAACAAATATCCAATAACAGAGGTTGGTTAAATAAATTCAAGAAACTCTAGCATGAAATATTATGCGGCTGTTAAAAATGGCAAATAATGACACAGATATATACACATGTATATTTAATATTTTTTATATTTAATATTTTTGTACAATATGTACTATATTTTTTTTGCATTGTCATGGGAAAATATTCCCATTATATCAAGTTAAAAAATTGTTACTAAAATCACATATCTGTGATTATACCAGTAAATATTTTATGTGTGCCATACCATGCTCAGTCACTTCAGTTGGGTCTCTCTGCCACTCCATGGACTGAAGCCCTCCAGGCTCCTCTGTCCGTGGAATTTTCCCAGTAAGAATACTGGAGTGGGTTCCTGTGCGCTCCTCCAAGGGATGTTCCCAACCCACTCCAGTATTGCCTGGAAAATTCCATCAGAGGAGCCTGGTGGCCTACAGTCCAAGAGGTTGCAAAGAGTTGGACATGACTCTTGGACTCTTGACATGACTCATGACTTGGACATGAATGACTAACATTTTCAGTTTTCATACACTTCATAAGAACAGAAAGGGAGAAACAGCAGAAAATTGAGAGACCTTATTAAAGATCCCAGCTGAAGATGCATCTCATTTAGACCACCCCATACCTACCACACCACCTGGAGACACTGTAAGGTTGAGAAATATGGGGGAAGCCATGGTTTTAGGGTGCAGCCCTTAAAATGATCAGAAGCTGTCCCAGCTGTTGATAAATGGTGCCATCCTCCTTCCAGGAAAATAAAGGAACCAACTCTTTTGATACAAAGTGTTAGGGCTCCTCTCTGGGAGGAAGTTACAACTGCTGATGAAGGCTGAATGGAATCCAACAGCAGAATCACCAGTCTGTTTCACTCGCAGGCTCTCTAGTCAGCATGAGTTCTCTGATCAGCAAGCTGCGTGCTCCAAGAAATGGCTTTCTCAAAATCACGGCAGAGATAGCCACCATGCATAGTATGAAGTCTCTGGTGTTCTGCCAGGTGTGATCCCCAGTTGAAGTCGTCTCCACATTTGTTACATGCAGAGTGCTTGCCACCCCTGTGAACCTTCTGGTGTTGAATGAGGTGTGAGATCTGGGTATACGTTTTCCCACAGTTCTTACACTTGTAGGGCTTCTCCCCAGTGTGAATCCTTTGGTGTTGAATAAGGTGAATGCTCTGGTTGAAGGCTTTCCCACATTCCTTACAGGCATAGGGCTTCTCACCCGTGTGAATCCTCTGGTGTTGAGTGAGGGATGAGCTGTGACTGAATGTTTTCCCACACTCCTTACACTTATAGGGTTTCTTGCCCGTGTGGATCTTCTGATGCTCAATAAGATGGGTGCTCCGGCTAAAGGCTTTCCCACACGCACAGCACTCATAAGGTTTCTCTCCCGTGTGAGTCCTCTGGTGCTGAATGAGATGGGAGATCTGGGTGTATGCCTTCCTGCAAACTTTACACTCATAGGGCTTCTCCCCGGTGTGAATTCGCTGGTGGCGTGTAAGTGAAGAGTTCTGGCTGAAGGTTTTCCCACATTTGTCACACTTGTAGGGCTTTTCACCAGTGTGAATTGTCTGGTGTTGAATAAAGGAAGAGGTGTGACTGAAAGCCTTTCCACAGTCATTACAGACATAGGGTTTCTCCCCTATGTGAATACTCTGGTGCCTCATGAGGTGGGAGATCTGGGTGTAAGCCTTCCCGCAATCGTGACACTCATAAGGCTTCTCGCCAGTATGAATTCTCTGATGCTGAATCAGCGACGAACTGTGGCTGAAGGCTTTGCCACACTCCGGGCATTCATAAGGTTTCTCTCCAGTGTGAACTCGCTGGTGCTGCGTCAGCGACGAGCTGTGGCTGAAAGTCTTCCCGCACTCATTACACTTGTAGGGTTTCTCTCCGGTGTGGATTGTCTGGTGCTGAGTCAGGGAGGAGGTGTGACAGAAAGCCTTGCCACACACGTCACATTTGTAGGGCTTCTCTCCTGTGTGGATTTTCTGGTGGCGAGTGAGGTGGGACACCTGGGAGTAGCACTTTCCACACTGGTGGCATTTATAGGGTTTCTCCCCTGTGTGGCATCGCTGGTGCTTGATGAGGGAGGAACTCTGGGTGAAGGCTTTCCCACACTCCTTGCATTTGTAGGGTTTTTCTCCAGTGTGGATCCTCTGGTGCTCAGTGAGTGATGAGCTCTGGGTAAAGGTCTTGCCACACTCGTTGCAGGCGTAGGGCTTCTCTCCTGTGTGGATGATGTGGTGCTGGATGAAATACGAGCTGTTGCTGAATGCCTTCCCGCAATCATTACACTTGTAGGGCTTTTCTCCAGTGTGAATTCTCTGGTGTATAATGTAGTCAGAATGGTAGATGAAGGCTTTCCCACATTCCGTGCAGTTGAATGGTTTCTTCTCGACAAAGGTCCTTTGGCATTTGAGGCTCTTTCTTGACCTGGTCCACTTCTGAGGCCTCTCTCCCCCAAGCACTCTTTGCTTCCTGATGAAGGCTGAGGTCCTCTTGAAGCTTCTCCTAAGCTCATTGCAGTCAAGGCCCCTCTTCTCATGGGTATCTTCCTTGAGAGTAGCGAACAACCACCTCAAACACCTCTCCTGCTTGCCCTGGTCTTCCAGCTGACAGTCACACGTCCAGGACTCCCCCAGCTTGGCATCTCCAAGCACTGCCCTTAAAATTCCCTCCATCTTTGCCATTGGGGAAGGTACCTCTTCAGAAATACTCTTTTTTGGAAGCATCTCCTGATTAGTTGCAGAGCTTGTCTCCAAGTCTGAAAGAAATGGAAAATATCAACTTCATCTGTCCCAGGACAAAAGAAGCTGATTATTTAGATATGGCATTGTAATCTCAAAAAGATTTCAAAGTTCATATTGCTAGTTCAGAAGGCATGAGGTAGACTCATGTTGTGACACAGAAGGATGGACTCAGTATATTCTAAACACACAAAAAATTGAGTGGCAAAGCAGTTTATGTGCATAATGGTTTCTTAGCCATAATGCGTAACACATTTTCACAAATCAATAAGAAAAAGATAAATAGTCTAATGAAATGGTGAAGCAGGAATGTGAACAGATATTCTGTAGAAGAAAAACAAGTGGCTGATAAATATGCAAAAAGATGCTCAACATTAGTGGTAGTCTAAAAAGTCAAGTTACTCAGATGCCATTTGATACTTTTTAGATTGGAAAATATTAAAAAATATTCAATGTTGGCAAGCGAGGATGGTAGGAGCATTCTCATACCATTGCTGGTGGGCGTGTGCAGGGAAAGAGTTCACACAGAAGGTCCACTTTACTCAGCTTTTATTTCTCTCTGTAACCATGGCAATGACACTTGGCTAAACTCTGAGCACTAAACTCCTGGGATGTCTACATTGCTACAGGTTATCTTCTTCTGTGTGCTCGAAACCATGGGTCAAACTGTAGTAGGCTATCAGCACTGTTCACTGTAAGTGGAGGGTTCATGCCGTCCATCTGGTGCCTGGTTTGTGGTCCTCACCATGGCTGGTTATGTAGCAGGTATATGCTAATGTTGGGCTTCCCAGGTGGTGCTAGTGGTAAAGAACACACCTGCCAATGCAAGAGGTGTAAGACACACGGGTTTGATACCTGGGCTGGGAAGATTCCCTGGAGGAGGGCACAGCAACCCACTTCAGTATTCTTGCCTGGAGAATCCCATGGACAGGAGACTGCCAGGCTACAGTCCATAGGGTTGCAAAGAATCAGACGTGGACTGAAGCAACTTAGCATGCACACATATAGGGTAGAGCATGTGTTAGAGCATCGTTTCACGTGCTTGTTGAACACTTGGGTGTCTTTGAAGAAAATGGCTATTGAGATCCTTGGCCCACTTTTTTTCTTGTATTTATTTATTTGGCTGCACTGGGTCTTAGCTGAAGCAATCAGGATCTTTAACTGCAGCATGCAAACTCTTAGTTGCAACATGTGAGATCTAGTTTCCTGATCAAGGAGGAAAACTAGCCCACGCACTGGGAGTGTGAAGTCTTAGCCACTGGACCACCAGGGAAGCCATCCTATTTTTAACGAGATTGTCTTTTTATTATTGAGTTGTATGAATTATCCGTCCCTTGCCAGACATATAATTTACAAAATCTGTCTTGTATTCTGTGGGTTGCCTTTTCTTTGCAGTGTCTTTGAAGCAAACAATTTTTAAATTGTGATGGTATCTGATTTACTTTTTCTTTCGTCACTTGTTCCTTTGATGTCATATCTAAGAAACCATTGCCTAATCCAGTGACATCAGGATTATTTTCAAAATCCCACATTGTATTTAGTCGTCATATCTCTGGGGGTGAACCCACTACCATCCACTCGTTTGGTGATTTTTCTGGAAGGATTTACATGACTCAACAAGTTGAATGCCCAGTTAAAGTTTCTACAGCAAAGTATATAACAAATATGTGTGTGGGTAAAGGGCTTCCCAGGTGGTGCTAGGGGTAAATAACCTGCCTGGATTGCAGGAGACCTTAGAGACATGGGTTTGACCCCTGGGCTGGGAAGATCCCCTGGAGGAGGGCATGGCAATCCATGCCAATATTCTTGCCTGGAGACTCCCATGGACACAGGAGCCCGGTAGGACAGTCCATGGGGTTGCAAAGAGTGGGACACGACTGAAGCAACTTAGCACGCAAAGGCTAGAGAGATCACATGCAGGCTTCTGAGTCATCCTCTCTGCAAGAGTCACGTGGATGTGCTTTTCTCTACTGATGTGAACTTCAAAGACACATGGAGATGTTCTCAACCATGGAAACCCACTTGAGTCTCAAGAGTCCAGAGTTCTCTTAGTCCTCATAAGAAACGCAGTGAAGTGGGTACTATTAGTGTCCTACTTTACAGATAAGCACCCAGAGCTTACGTCACTTGCCCACAGTCACATGGCCTGTCAGTGGCAGAGCTCAGATTTGAACTCAGAGAGTCTGGCTCCAGGGCCCACACTCACTGCCGCATGAACCAGTGCAGTAATAGCTCAAGCAAGCAGCTGTGAAAGCACCAAGAAGGGGCAGGTCACTCAGCCTGGAAGTCAGGGGAGGCCTCCTGGAAGAGGTGACCTGTATCCTTGAGGAACACGAAGGCATTTGCTAGGCAGACAAAGCAGGGAAGGGTGTTCCAGGCAGAGGGAAAACATGTGCAAAGACCCAGAGTGGGAACACATGTTCAAGTTCAGGGTGGGACAGGGGCTTTGGTGAGTGAGGTTACGGCATAGCGTATCACCACGGGTGGATGGTGATGAGAGATGAGGCCAGAGACAGAACGGGCTGGACCATGTAGTGAGGCCTCAAGTACCAGGTTTGGGCTCGCACTCAGACTCGGGGCACTGGGAGGTCACAGGAGGGCTATAGGCAGGGGAGGGATGGGATCTGGGGCTGTCTGTGAGATGAACCACAGGGTGTAAGACCAGAAGCTGGGAGGCCAGGAAGGAGGCTGGGGGGGTGGTCCAGGTAAGGTTCACTGAGGCCTGAGCCAGGGCTGTGGGGTGGGGGGGAACTGGGCAAAGAGAGGGGGCAGGAGGGACAGGACTGGAGCCTGATGTGATGAGTGAAGGGGAGGGAGGGGGCAAGTCCTGGTCCCACAACAGGACGGACAGTGATGGAAACAGAGATGCTTCTGTCCCCTCCTCTGATGAGACTGTGGGCTAGTAGGGGCAGAAATCTGGCTTCCTGTCTCCTAACATGTCAGGCCAAGTACCACTGGAGCCTATTCTGAGCATGGGGTTTCCTGGGTGAGAGGCGCCAGGCTGCCCTCTACATGTTAACTCACTTACTCTTCCCAGTTCCAGGTACTATCATTGATCCCATTTTGCAGATGAGGAAACTGAGGTATACAAGGGCTAAATGACTTGCCTGAAGGTCACAGAGCCAGGAAGTAGTGGAGCTTGGATTCAAATGCAGGGCCCAAAGTGACAGCCTGTATATTACATTCCCTCACTCTTGAATAACCATCACTGATCACAACAGATGGGGTGGGAAGATGTCTCACACCTGCTAGACACACTTACCCACCTGGACAGGTACCTTGCTGGGCTTCTCTCCTCTCCATCCTGGGCTCTTCCCCTTGCTCCAGACGGGAGATCACATCGGGTTTGGCCCCAGGAAACCCTGCCCCTGGAAAAGACACAAGACTTGGCCATGGATGCCATGGTTACAGGGAGGCCTTGGGGCTGGGCCCCAGGCCCTGGGTCTACAGAGGAGATGCATACATTGGATGCCTAATGATTGGAAGATCTAATGGCCAACACTAAACTTGATTACTGAGTGCCTACTCCATTCCAGAGAGAGCCTGAACCCCGATGTCACTGTTTAAGCTTCCAGCTCTGTGTTCAAGTTGAATGCAAAATACATACCACATTTTGAAGACTTGACATGGAGAAAAAAGCAAATGATCTCATTAATAATTAATAGGCTATTATGATGTCAACGTCACCCACATGATCACACTTTGGCTAGATTGGGTGCCACAAAACAGATAACTAAAATTCATCTCATCTGATTCTTTTTTTTTTTTTTTTCCAGGCCTGCTGTCTTTGGGCTTTCCAGGTGGCTCAGTTGTAAAGAATCTTCCTACCAATGCAAGAGATGTGGGTTTTAATCTCTGAGTGGGGAAGATCCCCGGAGAAGGAAATGGCACACAACTCTAGTATTCTTGCCTGGATAATCCCATGGACAGAGGAGCCTGGTGGGCTATAGTCATGGAGTCGCAGAGTCAGACATGATTTAGCAACTAAATAAGAAACAATTCCTTTCTTCCTGCACTGGGGGGAAGTGTTCCTCTCACCAAATTATGCCCCCAGGGACCTCAGCACATGACCTGATTTGGAACGAGTGGCTTTGCAGATATAACTAATTAAGATGAGGTCCTAATGGATTAGGGTGGACCCTAATTCTAATGACTGGGGTCCTTATAAGAATAGAGACACACGGACACATTGGGAGGGAAAAAGGCCAGGTGAAGATAGAGGCAGAGATTGGGGTAATGCGGGTACAGGGCAAATGAAACAGATGTTTCATTCTATGAAACAAACAGACTCATAGACATAGAGAATAGATTTGTGGTTGCCAAGCATTGGGGGGAGGGCAGGAGGGAAGGACTGGGAGTTTGGGATTAGCAGATGCAAACTATTATATATAGAATGGATAAACAACAAGGTCCTATGGTATAGCACAGGGAACTATATTCAACATCCTGTGACAAGCCAAAATGGAAAAGAATATGAAAAAGGATATATATATGTATAACTGAGTCACTTTGGTGCATAGCAGAAATTAACATTGTAAATCTACTATATTGCAATAAAATTTTTTAAAAAAGCAGCAGAAGGCAGGGGCACTGGCTGAAGGGTCAGTGGGACAGGCAGAAGACTCGGCGCCTGGGTATGCTGGAGATTCTAGGAGAAGCCATTGCAGAGACAGATGCATGGGCCACCCAGCAGGGGCCCGGGAGAGGAGCAGAGAGGACCCCAGTGAGTGAATGCCCACAGTTAAGCAGTGGGTGGGCATAGAGGCCATGAGAGGAGGGCAGGGGGCAGAGACTCACCCAAAGAGAGAAGGTTCTGGTAGTTCTCCAGCATCACATCCCGATACAGCTCCCTCTGGCCAGGCCCCAGGCGGCCCCACTCCTCCGGGGTGAAGTCCACGGCCACGTCTTTGAAGGTCACTGACTCCTGCAAGGGCCAATATTACATCACAGAGGGGCATGTCTTTCTAGAATCCCGGGGTGGGACAAGTCATGGGTCAAGAGCCTACCACTTGCTCTCTGGCCTGAAACATTCTGAGTCGGCAGAGTAGGGTGGCAAAAACCCGAACGAACTTTTTGGCCAACCGTATAGAACACGGTCCCCCACCTTTACCGCCATCTGGTGGAAAGTTGTTATACTACACCAATTATTTCTAGCATATGACAGTTGACTGCCATCTGCGTGTAAATTGCTATAATAAATATACCCATGTATGAGGGAGATAAGCAAATCACGCCATTGAGATGAAGTACCCTTGTGCAGTGCGTAACCTACACACCTGACAACCCTGAGAAACACTTAAAAAACTACCCAGTCATTGTGTGCCAGAGCTATTCCTAAGTCACACTCCATCCTAGACTCCTACGCGATCCCAACCCCCACTCCTGACTCCAAGAATAAGGCTCAGGGGTGAAGCAAAGCCATCACTACCCACTTTACCTGGTAACCAAAAGGCTGCTGAGCATTAGATGATTGATTTTTAGACCTCATCTAACACCCCACCCAGTTCAGAGCATCCTGCGGCCCACCCGGCACCCCCCAGTTTCAGAGAAATCCTATCATTGTATCTCTCCCAGTACTGAGAGAGGCAGAAGGTCGTGAGGGCACACACAGAGGCAGGGAGGCCCTCTAGGGCCCACAAAGTTATCTCCGGGAAGAGGGAGCCCAGACTCACCTGGCCCTTGCTTGTCAGGGTCCTGATGGCCATTGCAGGGTCCCAGAAATGCATCCCCAAAAGAAAGGACCAGACCTGAGTCCACAAAGCTACTAGAGGGAGACAGAGCAGAGAGGGCGTCAGTTCTGGCTTGGACAGACACTCTGCCAAAGACATCTCGTGACAAAGGGGCCCCTGGTCTCCTGAGAGCCAAGGCAAAGGCTCAGGGCAGGCTGCCTGAGGCCTCCATTCTGTAACCATCACCATTCACAATCAAGGGGTTCAGCCCACTGCACCCAAACAACGGCTCTCAGAGAAGCAGCTACAGTTATCCCCAGGTGAGGAACTCTGAGCCCAAGAGGCCAAGGTCATTGCGCAAGGTCACAGAAAGATCAAGTGTTGGAGTGAGAATCAAATCCAGCAGTCTGCTCGCAGAGCTAATTCTGTTTTACAGATTTGCTGTGTTGGGTTTTAGCTGCATCTTGTGAGATCTTTCACTGTGGCACATGGACTCTTTACTGTGACCCAACAGCTCAGTATTTGTGGCACGCAGGCTTAGTTGCTCCCCAGCATGTGAGATTTTAGTTCCCAGACCAGGGATCAAACCCATGTCCCCTCCATTGCAAGGTGAATTCTTAACCTCTGGACCACCAGGGAAAGCCCAACAACCCCTCCTTTTTGTCTTATAATTTTTATTTGTCTTAAAAAAATTTTTTTTAATATTGGAGTAGAGTTGATTTGCAATGCTGTGTCAGTTTCAGGTGTAAAGCAAAGTGATTCAGTTACACATACATATTATATGTTCATTCTTTCTTTTATGGTTATTTTCTCTTACAGATTATCCCAGAATATTGAGTAGACTTCCTTGTGCTCTACTGTAGGTCCTTGTTGGTTATCTATCTTATACACAGAAGTGTCTTGTAATTTTTAAATTGTGGTAAAACACATAGAAAATACACCATTTTAACCATTTGAATATATACAACTCGGTGGCATTTAATGCAGTCACAATGGTGTGCAGCCATCAGAGCTATCTAGTTCCAGGACACTTTAATCATCACCCTGAAGGGGAACCTTGTGCTATTAACCAGTCACCCTTGAATCCCCCTTCTCCCATGCCAGCCTCCCCCACCCTCCACAATGACTAATCTCTCTGTCTCAATGCATTTGCCTACTCTGGACATGTCACATAAATGGAACCATCCATATATGACCTTTTGTGTCTGGCTTCTTTCACTCAACACAATGTGTTTAAGACTCATCCATGTTACAGGCTCATCAATGTTACAGCACACAATCAGTGCCTCATTCCTATTTTATTTTTAATTGGAGGATAATCACAATATTGTGATGGTTTCCCTTTTTAAAAATTTTTTTATCTGGACCATTTTTAAAGTCTTTATTGAATTTATTACAGTATTGTTTGTGTTTTATACTTGGTTTTTGGCCCCGAGGCACATGGGATCTCAGCTCCCAGACCCCTGGATTGAACCTGCATCTCCTGCATCGGAAAGTGAAGTCCTAACCACTGGACTGCCTGGGAAGTCCCTCCTCATTCCTTTTAATGGCTGAGTAATATTCCATTGTATGGATGGACCACATTTTGCAGAGCTCCTTTTACCTGTCCCAAAATCCTGCTTCAGGATCCTGGACTCCTGCTTAAGATGTCATTTAAAGAAAGATTCCAGCTACTGAAACCAAGTTCAAGAATCCTCTACAAAGAGAAGTTGGTGTTCAGAGACTTTCTTGGTGGTTCAGTGGTTAAGACTTGACACTTCCACTGCATGGGGTACAGATCTGATCCCTGATCAGGGATCCCATATGCTGCGTGGCACAGCCAAAAGAAAAAAAAGAGACAGAGAGAGAGAAGTTGGTGCTCAGCCTGTGGTCTCCTCCATTCATTCATCAAACATGCTCTGTGCCCCATGTGAGTAACAGGATCCACTTAGGGTTTTAAGGGCAGAGAGATGAGTGAGATGTGATTCTGCCCTCAAGGGAATTTCTGCCTGTGGGGAAAACAGGCGTGGGCAATAGACCAGGTGGTGGGCTGAATAATGGTCCCCAAACATATCCCTTGGATGAACTTTTTAAAAAATATTTATTTATTTGGCTGCACTGGGTCTCAGGTGTGGCATGTGAACCCTTAGTTGCAGTATGTGGGACCTAGGTCCCCAACCAGGGATCGAACTCGGGTCCCCTGCATTGGGAGATCAGAGTCTTAGCCACTGGACCACCAGAGAAGGCCTAGGATGAACTTTTTTTTAAATAAGATTTTAAAGGTTTTTTTTTCTTTTATGTGGACCATTTTTAAAAGTCTTTATGGAATTACCACAATACTGTTTCTGTTTCATGTTTTGGTTGGCTGCGAGACATGTGGGATCTTAGCTGCCTGACCAGGTTGATCAAACCCACATCTCCCGCGTTGGAAGATGAAGTCTCAACCACTGGTCCATCAGGAAAATCCCCCAGGATGAACTTTTGATGTGATTAAGATAAGCATCTTGAGAAGGGAAGATCATCCTGGATTATCTGGCTGGACCCTAAGCATGATCACAAGGGTCCCTATAGGAGGGAGGCAGAGGTCGATCTGACACGGAGGAGAAGGCGGTGGGACAGATGTAAAGAGGAGTGGCATCAGAGAGACAAGGCACCATGCCTCTAGTTTTGAAGCTGGAGGAAGGGGCCACTAGCCAAGGAATGCAGGCAGCCCCCAGAAGCTGGAAAAGGCAAGGAGAGGAGATGGATTCTCCCCTGGAGCCTCTGGTGTGGTGGGGAGCATAGCTCTGCTGACATCTTGATAGTCGCCCAGTGAAAACCAGTTCAGACTTCTGGCCTCCAGAACTGCAGGAGAACACTGCAGCTCTGTTGTTTGAAGCCAGTAAGTTTCTGGTAATTTGTTACAGCAGAAATGGGGAACTAACACAGTTCAGAATAGACCCAGAGTCTCACAGGTGGCAAACAGACATATATTAAACACAGTTAGCTACACAGGAAAACGCATGCATCTGAGGGCTGAAACCAGTGGGTGAAATTTTCATGAAGGTCTTACACAGTCTTAACTCTCCTCACAAGTCACTCATTACTGCAGATCCTCACAAGTCACTCATTACTGCAGAGTCCCCTTATCTACGATTTCGCTTTCTGCGATTTCAATTACCTGAGGTCAAGTGTGGTCCAAAAACACTGAGTGGAATATTCCATAAAGAAACAATTCATCAGTTTCAAATCACACACCATTCTGTCCAGCTTTGTCCCACCTGGTATGTGAATCATCCCCTTGTCCAGTGCATCCTGCCAGATGTTCAGTAGCTCAGTCATGTCTTAACTCTTTTGTGACCCCATGGACTGTAGCCCACCAGGCTCCTCTGTCCATGGGATTCTCCGGGCAAAAACATTGGAATTGGTTGCTACTTCCTACTCCAGGAGATCTTCCTGACCCACGGATCGAACCCGTGTCTCCTGTGTTGGCAGGCAGATTCTTTACCACTGAGCCACCTGGGAAGCCCCATCCTGTGTGATAGCCACTTAGTTGTCTTGATTGACTCTTGAAGTATCACACTGCCTGTGTTCAAGTAGCCCTTATTTTACTTAATAATGGCCCCAAAGCTAAAGAGTAGTCATGCTGATGCTGGCCACTTGAATATGCCAAAAAGAAGCTTGAAGTGAAAAGGTGAAAGTTTTCAACTTAATAAAGAAAGAAGAAAAAAATCATGCCGAGGTTGCTAAGAGCTATGGTAAGAATTAATCTTCTAACCGTGAAATTGTGAAGAAAGAAAAAGAAATTCAGGACTTCCCTGGCATCCCGTAGTTAGGACACTTTCACTGCCACAGCCCCGGGTTCAATCCCTGGTCAGGGATTATCTCGCAAGCCTCGTGGCACAGCCAAAAGAAAAAAAAAAGTCCACCTGCAAAAGTTAGTCACAGTGCCTAAGAGCTTAGTGCAAGAGGCATTAAATTTGTACAATGAGGTTTTTTGAGAGATGATATTCATAAAAGTTTTATTATACTATATTGTTATAATATACAATTATTACCTTTAATCTCTTACTGTGCCTAATTTATCAATACAACTTCATCATAGGTACAACTGTTTAGAAGAAACATGGTGTGAAAATTAATAAAGGGGAACCTCATTTAAAGTGGGGCTTCCCTGGCAGTTCAGATGGTAAAGAATCTGCTGGGAGTGCAGGAGACGCAGGTTCAATCTCTGGATCAGGAAGATCCCCTGGAGGAGGGAATGGTTACCTACTCCAGTATTCTTGCCTGGAGATTTCCAAGGACAGAGGAGCCTGACAAGCTACAGTTGCAAAGAACTGGACATAACTTAGCAACTGAACACACATAAAACTGGAAAAGATGTACACTGTATCTCCTTCGAGAAATTAACTACAGCAGCAACTAGGCCAATGAGAAACCATAATCACCTGGAACTTTCACTTTTCTCCAATGGACTTTTGTTAGAAACAACTCTTCCCGAATTCCTTGTTTTGTTTCTTTCTCTATAAAATAAAGCTCCCTCTCTCATTTGTTGAACTTAAAATGGCTTTTGCTATAACCTTCTTTTCCAGAATTACAATTCTCTGTTATTCTTGAATAAGCCCATTTTGCTGGTAAAATAATTGGTTGTTTTATTCTTTAGTTAACAATGGTATATAGAGGGTTCAGTACTTTCCGAGATTTCAGCCATCCACTGGGGATCTTGGAGTGTATGCTCCAAGGGGAAGGTGATTACTGTAATTATAAAATGAAGGTAATTTTTAAGCAGAGAAACTTGGCAGACACATTAGCCAAGTGATCAAGACCAATGTGACCGGTGATGGCCAAGCTGACATCACAGGCTGTTGGTCTGTTAAGGACACAGTATCATTCCTAAGGTATTCCTGCCAAAAGCATGTGATCTAAATCTAAACACGAGGGAACTTCCAACATGTCTAAACTGAGGGACCGTCTAGAAGCACACGGTGTGTTATTTTCAGGATTGCTGAGATCGATGAAGGTCAAGATCGATGAAGGTCAAAAAAAGACTGAACGGAGGTTCCGTCTCCAGGTTAACAGAGACTAAACAGATAGGACCACGAATGCAGTGCATGATATGGGATTTTTCTTTTGCCATTTAGGACATTATTAGGACAATTACCGAAGTCTGAAGAAAGCTTGCAGAGTAGCTAATCAATTGTATTGTATCGATGTTCACTTCCTCGTGTGATCGTGATGCAATGGTTTTGAAGGAAACCGAAACTTTGTTTTTAGAAAAAACACAGAGACTTATGGGGCCGGGGGGCACACAGAGACCCAGAGAGAAGGGGACAGACTCAGAGATAAAGAAGCAGAGACCTAGGGAGAGAGAGGGAGACAGAATGGGGATTAGGGTGATGGTGGGATATTAGAGCGGGAAGACGAGACCCAAAGAGAGGGGAACAGACGCTCAGGATCAGGACAGGCACCGAGGGCGTGACCGTGCAGAGCAGGCTGGGGCTTTGGGGTTGGACATCCCTGGGCGTGAGCCCAGGTCGACCACTCATCAGCTCTGGGATCTGGGAGAAGCCTCGGAATCTCCCTGGCCTCTTTCTTCACCTGCCAAGTGAAGAACTGGTACACTCTCCTTTCTAGGAAATCGCAACATTTCTGCACTTGGATAGACTCCTCGCAAACAGCAGGCGCCCAATTCCTGCGCGCTGAGTGGAAGGCAGTCGGTTCTGGGGCCGCCTCGCGAGCGACAGGAGGGGGCGGGGCGCTGCCCACAGGGCCCTTCCCCTCCCACCCAGGCGGACTCTGGCCCGCCCCCTACGTGCCTGCCTGCCTGCTTGGGCCAGCCCACACCCAGCTGCTACCTCTCGGGTCCACCAGATCCGAACTCACCTGTGCGCCCCCGCGGGTGGTGCACGACGGCCAGGCCTTCCCGCCCTCCTTCGAGCCCCGGAGAGCGCCTGCGCGGTACAAGTCCCGGTACTTTAAACTCGGTTTCGCAAACTGGACCACATTTCCCGAAAACCATTGCGGCTCACGCTCCTCCAGGCCTCGGGTCTCTGAGAGCGTGGGAATGCTGGGAAATGGAGTCCAGAAATAGAAGGTCGGGAGAGAGAACAGTGTAGATAGCTGCTTTGCAGCTCCTGAAAACATAGTATTTGGGAAATGTATGGCTCTACTGGCACAGTGAGTGTTCCTCTTATAGCCGGAGTCTTTCACTGTCCTCCACAGAAGACGACGTCATAGGCAAGTTAACCCATCTAACTGAACTACCTCTTGCTAAAGTAAAAGTCTTCAAGACAGCACTGATGGGGAATGAATCGAGCCTGTTACTTAATTGTTCAATTTTCCTGGGCAACCGCCTTCCTGTTTGGTTCAGTTCCACTGTAGAGGGGGAGATAAAAAATATCCTCTGCGTTGGGTTGTGAGGTTTGAATAGGTTGAACTAAGTAACGCCAGTAAAACACCATCTACGTCGTTATTAATAGTTCCCATCTCTTGATCTTTGTATTTTCTGTCCCCTCTGTCCACAATATCCTCTCTCTTCTACTTTTGGAAAATTCCTACTTTTCTTGCAGGAAAAGCTCTAATAGCCTCCTGTAGGAAACTTTCCTCTATTTCTGTAAGTGAAAGTGGGATCACACTGCTTGCTGCTCAAAAGCCAATAAAGAGACAAGGCTGGTGGAGAAGAAAATATGCTTTATTTTGGATGCTGGCAACTTGGGGGGAACTCTGCATTCAAATGGTTATATCTTTCCTTTTCTCCTTTGCTTTTCGTTAGCTCCTGGTCTTGTTTTTGCTGACTGTATCGAGCTTCTCCATCTTTGGCTGCAAATAATATAATCAATCTGATTTCGGTGTTGGCCATCTGGTGATGTCCATGTGTAGAGTCTTCTCTTGTGTTGTTGGAAGAGAGTGTTTGCTATGACAAGTGCGTTCTCTTGGCAAAACTCTATTAGCTTTTGCCCTGCTTCATTCTGTACTCCAAGACCAAATTTGCATGTTACTCCAGGTGTTTCTTGACTTCCTACTTTCACATTCCAGTCCCCTATAATGAAAAGGACATATTTTTTGGGTGTTAGTTTTAAAAGGTCTTGTAGGTCTTCATAGAACTGTTCAACTTCAGCTTCTTCAGTGTTACTGGTCGGGCCATAGACTTGGATTACTGTGATACTGAATGGTTTGCCTTGGAAACGAACAGATCATTCTGTCGTTTTTGAGATTGCATCCAAGTACTGCATTTCGGACTCTTTTGTTGACTATAATGGCTACTCCATTTCTTCTCAGGGATTCCTGCCCACAGTAGTGGATATAATGGTCATCTGAGTTAAATTCACCCATTTCAGTCCATCTTGGTTCGCTGATTCCTAGAATGTCGATGTTCACTCTTGCCATCTCCTGTTTGACCACTTCCAATTTGCCTTGATTCATGAACCTAACATTCCAGGTTCCTACGCAATATTGCTCTTCATGGCAAATAGATGGGGAAACAGTGGAAACAGTGTCAGACTTTATTTTGAGGGGCTCCAAAATCACTGCAGATGGTGCAGTCATGAAATTAAAAGATGCTTACTCCTTGGAAGGAAAGTTATGGCCAACCTAGACAGCATATTAAAAAGCAGAGACATTACTTTGTCAACAAAGGTCCATCTAGTCAAGGCTATGGTTTTTCCAGTAGTCATGTATGGATGTGAGAGTTGGACTACAAAGAAAGCTGAGTGCTGAAGAATTGATGCTTTTGAACTGTGGTGTTGGAGAAGACTCTTGAGAGTCCCTTGAACTGCAAGATCAACCAGTCCATCCTAAAGGAGATCAGTCCTGGGTGTTCATTGGAAGGACTGATGTTGAAGCTGAAACTCCAATACTTTGGCCACCTGATGCGAAGAGCTGACTCATTTGAAAAGATCCTGATGCTGGGAAAGATTGAGAGCAGGAGGAAAAGGGGACAACAGAGGATGAGATAGTTGGATGGCATCACCGACTCAAAGGACATGAGTTTGAGTAAACTCTGGGAGTTGGTGATGGACAGGGAGGCATGGAGTGCTGCAGTTCATGGGGTTGCAAAGAGTTGGACATGAATGAGCGACTGGACTGAACTGAACTTGGAGGGATGGTGGACACCCACACACACAACTAGTGGACAAAGCTTTTATAGACTGAGAGAGGGGACTACATGCAGACACAGCACAGTCAGCTCTGACAGTCATCCTGAAGTTGGTCATCGGTGGGCTGACTAGAGGCATCTTGATTATTTTACGTACAACTAATCTTCAGATCCAGGATCAGTTTGTTACTATTTCCTTGAGGCCAATTCTCAGAACAGTGGCAGTTTATGTCACAGCTACAGTCTGGCCATCATGTATATAACTTCTTCCACATGATGGGGGTGGTATTTAAATATCTACAAGACAGCTCATAGGATGTGGCTCAGACTATTAGCTATAACCCCTGAGAAGGAACTAAAGTTCCTTAACCATGTTTAAATACTAAACTCTTATTTAGTCTTGTTGGATTATTTTCTGTTTTTTCTTCTGCATTTTCTCATTTTTCTGATGATGCTTATTCTTTAGTTGAAGTTTTTGCACAGAAAAAAAAATAAAGGGCTGGCTGAGGTCATGGGGGGAAGGACCATGGAGTCCTGCTCCATTTCATTGCCATCTGACCTAGCCAGAATTGGCAACTCCCACCCTTGGGTTCCCACCACCTTGATAGTATAATAATTGATGTATTGTAATTATTAGGTAACTATCTGTCTCTCCCACCCCAGACTGAGCTCTCCTGGAGCTCTCATCACACTATAATTTTTTTTATCACACTATAATTTATGAACAGTTTAAGTACCCATCTACCGTGCATTACTCCAAGGAAATTCCCAGGAACATAGGCAGTGGCTGGACCTAGTGTGAAGATATTTCTAAAGACCAAAAAAACACTACTACCCAAGCAAAAAGCATTTTGAAGCCACCAGCTTAGGCTCTCTTCATCCCCCCAAGCTAAAACCTTTCCCAGGGTAGGCATTGGTCTGCCCACCAGCTTAAGAACTGAGCATCTCCGAAGGGGCTGCAATACCCCCAAATACAGGCCAGCGGTGCAGGTGAAGGGGACGGCGAGCGCATCAGGAGCGACGTGGCCTCCTGAGAAGTACGTCTACGCTTGGAGAGGCTGGAAACAACTCTAAAATCCTCTCAATTGGAGATGGTTCTGTTTCAGAGGTCACTTCCTCTGTTATCTCTCTTCAAGACCGCCCCAAAGTGAGCTCTACTGTGCAGGTATTAAAATTGGTATCTTGGCAACAGGTAAGATAGGTAGCAGGCAACAGGCAAGCTTTTGACCTTTATGGTCGCACCACAGTACTTCTCCTTTCAGATGCATTCCCCCCCCGCCCCAAAAGTAGGAATGCTTGCCCCCTTCAAGTCCTCATCGTAGGTTATCGATCACTCTTGAAAGTCTAAACAACCTCTACTTTGAATCAGAGCGATTGGAATTGACAGATGAGTGAGACATGGTCCCAACCCTTGAGGAGCACTCAGTCAAGGGAGCAGAGCCGGACACCAGCTGAGGCAGAGTCCTCCAGATACTGATGGAGACATTGAGGAATTTGTCACAGACTTTAATAAACTTCTTTTCCTTTCCCCTTACAGACCTCAAAACCAGCACCCTACTGAAGCAGGAGTTTTCGGTTTCGCCTGTATGTAATAGCCCTGGTCAGAGAGAAAAAGCCCACCGGTTAGAAAAAGAACTTCAGACCCCCACCAGGTCTACCGACCACCCAAAACCGTCCCTCCAATCATCGGCTTTATTTGGCTCAGCCAGTGACATCATGAGTCTCCGGGCAGATTTCAGGGTTCCCAGCCAATCAGGAGAGAAAAGTTGGGACTGGGAGATAGGGTATGAAATGTTGAAACAGAAAGAAGGGAAAAAGACAGCAGGCTCTGGATTGAGGACCCAGGAAAGACATAATGGGGCCCAGGGGTGGGGGAGGAAGCAGAGAAGAGAGAGAGAGATGGTCAGAGAGATATGAAAGAAAGGAAAAAGAGATAGTGAGGGGGCGGAGAGACAGAGGCATAAAGTGACTGCAGAGAGATTCCCAAATGACAGAGTGACTGATCCAGGGCAGTGCCTTTCCTTGAGGGGCCCAGTGGGGGCATTTGGCGACCTCAGGAGAGGGCAGGGATGACTCACGAAGCCACGATGACACCGAAGGCCAAGAGAGCCAGACACACGGAAATGATGCTGCCAGTCAGGCCAGGGTTCCATTGGAATTCATTTTTCTTATGATACTGCAGGTCCATGCGGGGCTGCCCGTCGACTGGGGTGGAGGGGCGGGCGGTGGGGAGGGAGGGGAAACAGCCTGACCTCCAAGTCATCACCCTTCCTTGGGCATGCACCCACACCAATCTGCTCACTTGGCAACCTGGCCAGGGTCGGGCCTCTCTCTCACTTCTCCCTGCTTGGTCCCTGCCCTTTCCTGGGTCTGACTTTTTCATTCATCCATTCCTCGTATTCTGTGTCCCAGGCATCATTCTAGGCTTTTGGGATACTGCTGGGAATTCCTTTGGCAAACATCCTTGCCCTCATGGAGCAGTCAACATAGCACAGCACATTGACAGTGAAGAGCCCAGCGCCAAATGCATCTCATTGGATGGGGGGTGGGGGTGACAGAGAGGACTTGGTGAAAATGCTAGTCCCTCAGTTCTGACTCTTTGCAACCCCATGGACTGTAGCCTGCCAGTTTCCTCTATCCACAGAATTCTCCAGGCAAGAATACTGGAGTGGGTTGCCATTCCCTTCTTCAGGGGATCCTCTTGATCCAGGGATCAAACAGGTCTCCTGCACTGCAGGCAGATTCTTTACCATCTGAGCCACAGGGAAGCCCACATCTCACAGGGAAGTGATCCTTTAGTGTGTGATCAGGGAGTTCTCTCTGAGGAGGGGGATTCTGAGACTTTATTGAAGTAAGGAAGAGAGAGGAAAGTGAGAGAGAGAGTGGGAACAGCATGTGAAAAGGTTGAACATGATGATTCAATCTGGATGGATTTATAGCAGTTCACTGTATCATGCTTTGTACTATAAAGATACATATTTTTAAAGCCTCTGAATGAGTGAATTCAGTACATCCTGCCAGAGTCCCCAAGTATGGCACTGGCTGTAAACAAAATGCTTTTCAAGTGCCTGCCGTTTTGGCCTTAGAAGCATTGTAAAGTTACAGAGGAGGAATTAGGAGGAGGAAAGCGAATTTCAGAACATGGAAGCAATTTCTGTGCCATACAGTAATCAAATGGCAAGGGAAGTGGTCAAGGTTTTATGTGGGAGACCTCAAAAGCCATATTCAGGAGTTCTCTCATGGTCGGCTGGCTAAGACTCTGCCCGCACTCCCAATACAGGGGGCCGTGTGTTCCATCCCCGATCAGAGAATTAGATCCCACATGCTGCAGCTAAGACCTGGTACAGTCAAACAAATAAATACACAAACATCTTTTTAAAAAGCCGTATTCACTGGGATGTGGCTGGCTTCACCTCTCATGCACCTGTCCCACGCCTTCCCCTACCCTGGGAGCTTACTGAAACAGTACTTTGCTCTGATGCATTTGGGACTGGTCATCTGACAATGTAAACAATCCAGGACTTCTTCTTTCAGCAAGCCTGAGCAAGAGGAAAGGGAGAAGTGGGATAAGGGGAGATATCAGAGGACTGGCAAAGGGCAGGAAGGCAGAAGGGGAAAGAAGAGAGGGAGTCCCTTGGCCTTCCTGAATTTGGAGGTCCCATTTTGCTCAATGCACTGATGAGTCACATTAAAAATAATAAGTACATAATTACTGAAGAGTGGAACTCAGTTGTGTAGTTGACTTAACATTCAGTTGGTAGACATGTGATTATGTTAAATTGATTTTAAATTAAATGTCTACTGAAAGAATGTGTGTACTTCTCTATTCCTATTCTGCTGCCCCTGAGGCACAGACTGGCTGCCTGCTCACTCATGTGCCTTCCCCGCTTCCTGACACACAGGAAGACTACATTTCCCAAGCTCCTTTGCAGTAGTTTACACCCATGTGACTGAGTTCTGGCCAATGGAAAGTGGGCAGAGGGATGTATGCTACGCCCAGACCTAGTTATAAAAGGCCCTGCGGGATTCTGAAGCTAGCTTAGCAGCCATGACATAGCTGCAGCCTGGACCCTTGCGCCACTTGGAAGATCTGTTCAACTCTCAATGGAATTTTGGCAAAAGAGAAATAAACCTTTTCCGTTAAACCACTGAAATATAGGGGTTTGTTTTTCACTACAACATAGCCTATCCTAGCCTAAAATCTCCCCCACAAATCCTTTTTTGAAGGTTGCAATGACTTTCATAAGTCCTCAAAAATCAGACATCCCTTGGTGCCATATCTTTGCGGTGGAGGAAACACCAGATGGAGTAGGTGTGATAGCAGGGCTTGATTTGGGGGGGGGGGGGGGGCGGGGAGGGGAGACAAGGTCAAAAGGGGGTAAAGTGAAGTGCAAGTTGCTCAGTCATGTCCGACTCTTTGTGACCCAATGGACTATACAGTCCATGGAATTCTCCAGGCCAGAATACTGAAGTGGGTAGCCTTTCCCTTCTCCAGGGGATCTTCCCAACCCAGGGATCAAACCCAGGTCTCCCACATGGCAGGCGGATTCTTTACCAGCTGAGCCACAAGGGAAGCCCAAAAGGGTAGGAGGGTAGCAAAGGGAAGAACAGATAAGAAACCCAGGACTTACGGCAAATTTTGGGATCACAGGCTGCAAGAGAAAAGAACAGAGGTGACTTAGATTGGGCCAGCAATTTAAGAATTTAATGGGAAGGGACTGGGAGAGGGAGGAAGGAGTGAGATTGGAAAAGGAGAGAAGGAAATTTGGGGGAGAGGCAGAGAAGGCTGAGTCATAGGGGAGATAAGAGAGGAGTTTGGAAGACAAGGTGGGAGAAGGGAATCAAGTGGTGATGGGGAAGGGGAGAAAGGGGCTTAGGGGAGAGAGATGCCACACCTTTTAATTCATATGATCTTAACACTCTCTTGAGTTCCTTGATTACCCTCTCCCTAAGAGTCACCAGCTCATCCAGCAGAGGCTCATCTGAGGAAGGAAACAGATCCTTATTTGGTGGGAGGCACTCAGCAAGCCGCCCCACCTGCAGCTTCAAAGAGAGGGGGTGATGGGAATTCCCAGCTGGTCCAGTGGTTAGGACTCTGAACTTTCACTGCCGAGGGCAGGGTTATCCCCAGTTGAGATGCAGACAAAACAAACATTTAAAAGAAGAAAGGAGGGATGAGGAAAGTCCTTTTCTAAGCAAGACTGTCTATTCCTCTGGATCCACTGGGAAAATCTATGACCTGGAGGACCTACATCTACCTTCTGATCCACTGCTGGGACCCAGGCTAAACCATCCTCCTGTGGCCTCAGTTTCCTCATCTGGTAAGTAATAGAAGGGTGGACTCGAGCACCTCTCCTCTGCTTTTCCCTGACCTACTCTCTTTTCTTCTATTCTGTCTACACTCACACCTTCACGATTTCATCCAGCTGAATAGCTTCATATATTACCTGGACAGGCACTGTCCAATATGGCAGTCACTAGATACACATGAGGATTGACCACTTGAAATGGGCTAGTCTGAATTGAGAGATGATGTTAGTATAAAATGTATGCTGGATTTCAAAGACATGGTATGAAAAAAATAACTGTATGATGTCTCAACAGTTTTTGTGTTGATCTCATGTTCAGACGGTAACAGTTTAGGTATTAGGTTAAATAAAATCTATTAAAGCTTATTTTACCTGCTTCTGTTTACCTTTTTCAAAGAACTGGCTACCAGAAATTTTTAAATGACCTGTGTGACTATTTGTGCCTCACATATCTCCACTGGACAGCACTGTTCTATATACACTGATGCCTCCTGAGCTGGTGTCACTAACCTACACCACTCGCTGATATCCAGGGGTATATATCTAACTACCCATTCAGGATCTCCACCTTCAATGTCTAACAGGCATCTTAAACTCAATGAGTCTAAGACTGAACCTTGATATCCTCCTCCAAACCCACTTCCAACTCCATCTGTGAAGACGAAGTCTGTTCCATCTTCACTGAGGGAGCCATCATGTTTCTAGTTACCCAAGCCAAAATCCTTGGTGCTTTGACTCTTTTTTTCTTACATTTCACATGCAATTTGTCAACATGCATTTGAGCAAACCCTGTCTGTGAATATTCGAGAGAGGTCCAGAAATCCAACATTTCTTACCTCCTCCAATGCTGCAATTCTGGTACCAGCCATCATCATCTCTTGCCAGGGTCATTGATTGCTACAACCTTCTCACTGGTCCCCCAGCCTTCCCTGTTGCCCCGCTAAATCTGTTCTCTGCAGACAGAGGGACCCCATTAAAAGCTCAGGCAGTTCACTAGCATCACGGTTCTGCTCAGAATCCTCCTATGTGACCCAGAGTAGAAGTCAAAAGTCCTTATTATTATAAGTCCCTACCAATTAATGGGTACCAATCTATGCATGCCCACCTCTAGAATCTCACCTTCTACAGTTCTCCCTTGCTCTCTCTTCTCTCCACTCCAGCCTCCCTGGCCTCCTTGAGGTTCTATGAATATGCCAATCATTGACCCATCTCAGGTATTACAGTGGTTATCCTTTCTGCCTTCAGCCTTCTACCCTAGACTTCTACCCCTTCATAGTTGCTTCCCCCTCTCCTCCACATCTTTTCTCATATGCTGATCTTTCAGCGACAACCTTCTTGGCTGCCCAATTTTTTTAAAAAACCATCCTTTTATGTATTTATTTATTTTTTTTTATTTTTGGCTGCACCACGCTGCATGTGAGATCTTAGTTCCCAGACCAGGGATTGAACCCATGCGCCCTGCACTCGAAGTGCAGAGTCTTAACCACTGGACCACCAGGGAAGTCCCCTGGCTGCTCTGTTTTTACCTGCAAGCCCCGCCCCTATTCCCAGCACTCCCTATCCCCTGGTCCCTGCTTTATTCTTTTCTCCATGGCATTTGTCCCCATCTGACATAGTGTAGTGAAGGGTTAACTCAGGATGCCTGAGTTCTTCAAATGTGCACATTCCACAAAAGCTTTGGCTCTCAGCTGACTCCCTACCTCCTGGGAGGTAACCTCTAAGTCCTTTGGAATATCCTGCTTGTCAAGTGTGTCTTTCTTTACTTGGGAGCCTTGGGCCACACCATATAGCCTAGCTAACGATGTGATTCATGGTGGTGGCTGTGGGCCGCAAGGCAGCAGGTTGATCACTGGGGGAGCTGGAGACAGAATAACTAAGATCAGTAACTTGGGTGTTCCATGCCTATGTAGCCAACCTCCAATAATATTAGCTGGTAGAATCATTGACCCAGGCTCTTCAAAGATGCCATTGTCATAAAAGACAGCTGAATCAGAACAGATCCAGGATTGAAAGAAAACTAGCAATGAATGGCATGATTGAGACAATTGGGAACATTTGAATGAAGATTAATTATTAGATGATAGTATGGAATTGTAATATAAATCTGTATACACTGTAATATAAATTCCAAGTTACGTTCATTGTGCAAGAGAATGTCCTTCTTTGTTTTTAGGAGATTGCCTGCTGAAAAATTTAGAGGTGAAGTGTCACTAACTCTGAAATGGTTACACACACACACACACACACACAGACCAAATGTGGCAATAGGTTACCATGTAGTGAAATGTTAAGAATGGTGATTTCCCTGGTGGCTCAGACAGTAAAGTGTCTGCCTACAATGCGGGAGACCCAGGTTCCATCCCTGGGTCGGGAAGATCCTCTGGAGAAGATCCTCTGGAGAAGGAAATGGCAACCCACTCCAGTAATCTTGCCTGGAAAATTTCATGGACGGAGGAGCCTGATAGGCTCCAGTCCACGGGGTCCCAAAGAGTTGGACACAAGTGAGTGACTTTACTTTCACCTTCCAGTGGCTAAGACGTCCTGCTCCCAAAGCAGGGGGCCCTGGTTTGATCCCTGGTTGGGGAACTGGATTCCACATGCTGCAACTAAGACGTGGCACAGCCAAATAAAACTATTAAAAAGAATGGTGTGTAGGTGCTTATTGTATTATTCATGCAACTTCTCTATCAGAATTTCTTCCAAATATAAAAATCATTTTTTTAAGAGGTGAGAACTTAAAAAATGACTATGTTTAGGCCCCGTCCCCTATATTCTGATTTAATTGGCAGGGGCTGCTGCCTGGGTTCCTAGACTGTTTTAAAAAGTTTCCCAGGGGATTCCAGCCTACAGCCTGAGTTGAGACCTGCGGCTATAAGCTTTTTTGTGAAGGTCCGTCCAGACAGTCAGTATTTTCAGCCTTAAGGGCCATATGGTCATTGTCCCTTGCTGAGCAGGAGCAATATAAACAATACATACATAAATGGGTGTGGTTGTGTTCCAATAAAACTTTATTTGCAAAAAACAAAAAAACGGGGCTGGCATGTCACCTAACCGCTCTGAGCCTCAGTCTTCCCCTCTGTAAAGGGCAGATCACAACAACGCCCACCTTGATGAACTGTCCTAGGCTTTTCTAGAACTTTGTCAGACACACAGTAAAGGCTATACGTGCGGTTGCTTTTATTTTTATATAAAGAGAAGGCCTAGTGGACCGGTGGAAAGGGAGGAGGGGCAAGGGAGCTGGGAGAAGGTTTTCCCTCTTAGCTCCTACCTCTCAGAGAATTAGCCATTAAGTTGCTTGTTTGATTCTTGACAAAGGACGCCACTAGGTCCAGATGGTCTATCCCTGGGGAGGAGAGGGGAGGAAATTCCCGTGGGTCCCTGGGAAAGCCAAGGGATGATGACTCCATCTCCCTTCGGGACTGGCCCCGCCCTCCCCCTGTAGAAGGCGTGGCCTCCCCGCCCAGCCTCCGGCTAGCCCACTGGGCCCTTTCGCCAAGGTCCGGGGCCCTCTCTCCGCCGCAGCACGCACCCACTCTGCCCACAAAGGCGTTCAGCGCGTAGTCCCGGAAGAAAGGCCCTTCCATGCCCCGCAGCACGACCTGAGCGCGGGCCTGCAGCTGCCCTTGTTGGAACCGGCTGGGGATGAGGGCGAGGCGCAGCTGCTTCAAGGCCTCCCGCACCGAGTGGTCACACTGCAGGCAGCCCCAGTCTCGGCGGGCGCTCAGGCCCAGGAGCAGCAGAAGGGCCCAGGCCAGAGGCATGGCGGGGCCTTTGTGACGTCACAGAGGGCACCCCGGTCGGCCCCGCCCCTCAGGCAGAGGCGGGGTCAGGGAGGCCCAGGGGAGTGCGCGCTGGGGCGGGTTGGCTGAGCACCTACTGTGTGCCAGGTGTGGAACTGGAGCTAAGGAGACAGTCTTCAAAATCCAGAAGTCTCTGCCCTGCCCTCTTGGATCTAACATTCATTCTTTTATCTTATGTGTACTGAGCACCTACTATGTGCCAGATGCTCTTCCAGAAACTGGGGTTAGAGCTGAGAAAAGCAGGAGATCCTTGCTCTCTTCAGCACTTACATTCTTTAATTCAACAGATATTTATTGAACACCTACTATGTGCCCGGCCCAGTTCTAGGCGCCTGATGGAGCTCGGAGGCAAACAGAGATAGTCTCTACTCACATAGTTTACGGTTAAAGAAATGTCAGTGGAAAGCCCACTCTGTACTGGGCACTGGAGACAGACTGAAGGAGATGGACACAGTTCTGGTTCACGGGGTTCCTTCTAGCAGAGGTGGAAGGAGGTGTAGCCGGAAAAAGAAGTGTAAAACCTAGTAAACAGATTAGTAAATAAGATCATGACACAGCATTAAGTGCTGAGAAGCAAATAAACCTTGTGATATATGATGAGCTCCTGGTATGCTAGTGACCCAAGGTCAGGGTTGTGTTCACTGCTCTTGTCTAATGTCTGACACGCCCTAGGTGCTCCATAAATATTTAACAAATTCAGTGACTCCACAGAAGAGGAAAATGTACTTGGTTTTTGCCCTGGGTTTTCTTTTTTTTTTTTTTAATCTTCAAACCTAGAGAAAATTTGCAGGAGCAGTACAATAAATACTCGAATATACCTTATTAACACTCACATCCATTGTCTCTCTCTCTCTCCAAAATGAAGTACGGCAAAGGCTAACGGTTTTGCAAACTTTAAGAGGGTCATAGCAAACATCCTCTTCCACCAACACAAGAGACAACTCTACACATGGACATTACCAGATGGTCAATACTGAAATCAGAGTAATTACATTCTCTGCAGCCGAAGATGGGGAAGCTTTATACAGTCAGCAAAAACAAGACTGGGAGCTGACTGTGGCTCACATCATGAACTCCTTATTGCAAAATTCTGACTGAAATTGAAGAAAGTAGAGAAAACCACTAGACCATTCAGGTATGACCTAAATCAAACCCCTTATGATTATACAGTGGAAGTGACAAATAGATTCAAGGGATTACACATGATAGAGTGCCTGAAGAACTACAAACAGAGGTTCATGACATTGTACAGGAGGCAGTGACCAAGACTATCCCCAAGAAAAAGAAATGCAAAAAGGCAAAATGGCTGTCTGAGGAGGGCTTTCAGATAGCTGAGAAAAGAAGAGGCGCTAAAGGCAAAGGAGAAAAGGAAAGATATACCCATCTGAATGCACAGTCCCAAAGAACAGCAAGGAGAGATAAGAAAGCCTTCCTCAGTGATCAATGCAAAGAAATAGAGGAAAACAATAGGATAGGAAAAGCTAGAGATCTCTTCAAGAAATTATAACATATAGAGGTTAATTAAATGTTAGTTTCAGTTAAACATGGACAAAGGATTTGAATAGATATTTCTCCAAAGAAGATCTGAGAATGGCAAATTAGCATTTGAAAAGACGCTCAACGTCACTGAGCATTAGAAGAATGCAAATCAGAACCACAGTGAGAGGACCTTCCTGGTGGTGCAGTGGATAAGAATCCTCCTGCCAATGCAGGGGACACGGGTTCGATCCCTGGTCCAGGAAGATCCCACGTGCCAAGGAGCAGCTAAGCTTGTGCACCACAACTGCTGAGCCGGTGCTCTAGAGCCTGTGAACTGCAACTGCTGCTCCCACATGCGGCAACTACTGAAGCTCGTGTCCCTCTGGAGCCTGTGCTCTGCAACAAGAGAAGCCACAGTGAGAAGCCCAGGTACCACAGCTACAGAGCAGCCCCCGCTCTCCAGACCCAAAGAAAGCCGAGGACAGCAGGGAAGACCTAGCACAGCCAAAAATAAAGAAATGATCAAAAAATAAAAAAAAAACACAATGAGCTACCACCTCACACCAATTAAGATGGCTCCCATCTAAAAAACAGAAAATGACAAGTGTTGATAAAGATGTGGAGAAATGGAACCCTTGTGCACTGTCATTGGGAATGTAAAATTGCACCCCTGCGATGGAAAACAGTATGGATGTTTCTCAAATAATTAAAAGTAAAATTACTATATGACCCAGCAATTTGACTTCTGGGTTTTTATCCAAAAGAATTGAAAGCAGAGACTGAAAAAGATCTTTGTACACCCATCTTCATAGCACCATTATTTACAAAAACTTTGACTAACAAATGGGTAAACAAAACGTGGTGTACACAAGCAGCGGGATGTTATTTAGGCAAAAAGGAAGGAAATTCTGATATATGTGACAGCATGGGAAAACCTTGCCGGTCACTATGCTGAGTGGAGTAAAGCCAGTCACAAAAGACACATACTGCATAATTCTGCTTGTACAAGGTACCTAAAATACCTAAAGTAAATCCACACTCAGGATATTTAATATTGGTTTGATTGGTTTAGCCATATTCGGACTTTCCTAAATGCCTCCTGATACTTTGCTGCTTCACCTCCTCTGAGAAGCCCTCCCACATTACTCCTCCCTGTCTCCCTCTGTTATCCTCTACTTTGGGGATCAGCTTACACCCTGAAAGGGCCAGGTTGTAAATATTTTAGGATTTGTGATCCATAGTTCTTTTGCTACTGTAATAGGAAAGCAGCCACAGACAATATGGAAATGAAAAGATGTGGCTGTGTCCTAATAAAACTTTATTTATAGACACTGAAATTTGAATTGCATGTTTTCACATGTCACAAAATATTATTCCGACTTTTTTTAACCTTTCAGTTCAGTTCAGTCGCTCAGTCGTGTCCGACTCTTTGTGACCCCATGGACTGCAACACTCCATGCCTCCCTGTCCATCACCAACTCCCAGAGTTTACTCAGACTCATGTCCATTGAGTCGGTGAGGTCGTCCAACCATCTCATTCTCTGTCTCCCCCTTCTCCTCCTGCCTTCAGTCTTTTCCAGCATCAAGGTCTGTTCAAATGAATCAGCTCTTCGCATGAGGTGGCCAAAGTATTGGAGTTTCAGCTTCAACATCAATCCTTCCAATTAATATTCAGGATTGATTTCCTTTAGGATGGACTGGTTGGATCTCCTTGCAGTCTGAGGGACTCTCAAGAGTCTTCTCCAACACCACAGTTCAAAAGCATCAGTTCTTCGGCGCTCAGCTTTCTTTATAGTCCAACTCTCACATCCATACATGACTAACATTTAGAGATGTAAAAACTATTTTTAGCTGAAGAGTCATGGTGGTTTGCTATTAACTCTAAGTCATTATCCTGTTAGTTTCTGCCATAACATTAATTATAATTTATAATTATTTTTTCTTTCTTTTATATCATCTGATAAGCCCCTTGAGGCCAAGAACCATGTGTATCTTCTTCACCAGCATGTCCCCAACACCTAGGAGGGAACCTGTAATCTATTCAAACTTAGATTAAAAAAAAAAAGGAACCTCAATTCAGTTATCGAAACCCTTTAAATGTGTTTGGAAAAACATTAAGTATGGGAATCTACCTCTTCAACTGTAAATGTCATGAAATCTAAATAGAACTCAAGTGTTTTTAATGAAAAAACTAGTGTCTACATTGATGTGGGCTGTCCTGAGAACATTTTAAAGGCTTAGTACAATAATAGGTAAACTAGTTCAATAATTTGTATATTGGTTGCAAGTTGAAGTGATAATATTTTGGATCTATTGAGTTAAAGAAAACACTATAATTAGTGTCACCTGTTTCTTTTTATCTTTTATTTTGGCCAGCAGAAAGTTTGAAATCACATGTGGGGCTTGAATTATGTTTGAATTAGACATTGCTGGTCTAGCACATAGATGGTGCCAATAGGTATTATTTGAATTGAATTAGAGATGATTCTAATTCTAACTGAATTAGCTGGGGTTAATAGGAAGAATTCTCCAAGCCAGGCTTCAGCAATACATGAACCATGAATTTCCAAATGTTCAAGCTGGTTTCAGAAAAGGCAGAGGAACCAGAGATCAAATTGCCAACATTCTCTGGATCATCGAAAAAGCAAGAGAATTTCAGAAAACATCTATTTCTGCTTTATTGACTATGCCAAAGCCTTTGACTGTGTGGATCACAATAAACTGTGGAAAATTCTGAAAGAGATGGGAATACCAGACCACCTGACCTGCCTCTTGAGAAATCTGTATGCAGGTCAGGAAGAAACAGTTAGAACTGGACATGGAACAACAGACTGGTTCCAAAGAGAAAAAGGAGTACATCAAGGCTGTATATTGTCACCCTGCTTGTTTAACTTAAATGCAGAGTACATCATGAGAAACGCTGGGCTGGATGAAGTACAAGCTGGAATCAAGATGTGCTGATGACACCTCCCTTATGGCAGAAAGTGAAGAAGAACTAAAGAGCCTCTTGATGAAAGTGAAAGAGGAGAGTGAAAAAGTTGGCTTAAAGCTCAACATTCAGAAAACTAAGATCATGGCATCTGGTCCCATCACTTCATGACAAATAGATGGGGAAACAGTGGAAACAGTGACAGACTTTAATTTTTTGGGCTCCAAAATCACTGCAGATGGTGATTGCAGTCATGAAATTAAAAGATGCTTGCTCCTTGGAAGGAAAGTTATGACCAACCTAGACAGCATATTAAAAAGCAGAGACATTACTTTGCCAACAAAGGTCCGTCTAGTCAAGGCTATGGTTTTTCCAGTGGTCATGTATGGATGTGAGAGTTAGACTATAAAGAAAGGTGAGCACCGAAGAACTGATGCTTTTAAACTGTGGTGTTGGAGAAGACTCTTGAGAGTCCCTTGGACTGCAAGGAGACCCAGCCAGTCCATCCTACAGGAGATCAGTCCTGGGTGTTCATTGGAAGGACTGATGTTGAAGCTGAAACTCCGACACTTTGGCCACCTGATGCGAAGAGCTGACTCATTTCCCCTTGGTGTTGGGAAAGATTGAGGGCAGGAGGAGAAGGGGATGACAGAGGATGAGATGGTTGGATGGCATCACCAACTCAATGGACATGAGTTTGAGTAAACTCCGGGGGTTGGTGATGGACAGGGAGGCCTGGCATGCTGCAGTCCATGGGGTGGCAAAGAGTGGGACACGGCTGAGTGACTGAACTGAATGGGAAGAAAAATAATGACTTAAGGTGTAATGGGGAGATTAGACCACAAGAGGGTGCTCTCACCCCAGTGAAATTATCTTTTCCACCTGAGAAATCTCTCTCTCGGCTTCCTGCCGTCCTTGCCTACCTTTCCCAGATTTAGCCACTTAAAATTAGAACTAATGCCGTGCAGATCAAACTTTGAGACATGAATCGAGATATGATCTTTCCTTTTTCTTTTTCCCTATTACCATGCCTCAGGCAGGCAGGGAGGCAAGGGGCTGTTTGCCCTAAGTAAAGGAGTTGTCAGAAGGGGATCGAAAACAAAGGTGGGGAAACAACTGCAAATTCCTCCGCTTCTAAGCCCCAAAGCCTCAGGTCCAGGCGGGAGGCAGGAAGCATCAGGGAGCAGAACAGATTTGGTGTCTCTGATGATGTAGCCACGCTAAAGCGCCATTTGGTAAAACTTGGTTAACTTGATTATCTGCAGGCGCCACAGTCTGGCAATCCCATTGTTTTTAGAGAAGAGGCTGAAGTCGTTCTCACACTCGCCCATCAGGGAAAGAGATGTTCGACCCAGTGGTGTTTTTAGTTGGGGGAGGGGGGGGGCGGGTGGTCAAAGGCAAGCTGGTGTTCATCACCAGGGAGGAGGAGGTGTCTGTGGGCGTCCAGAACGGGGGGTTCTGTGGGTGGGGAGCAACAGACTAGGCTGTGCTCACACATCAGGAAAACATCTGAGTGAAAAATAGTTAAAAAACAACCCAGTGCTGTTTATATAAATGTAAAATGCATGTGTCCCAAACAAAAATACACGATGTATAAGGGCACCTGCAAAGAAAACCACCACAATGAACATGATAAAATAGTGACGCTGGCTGGGAAGGAAAAGAGAGCAGGTGGTGAGGGCAAACTGGACTAAATGAATAAGAAATAGATAAAACACTGGCTTTTGTGTCAACCAGGCAGTTAAGGGTCCTTCTGGGGTCAGACTGCCCTTTTTAATTGATTAGCTAAAATTAAGCTCTGCCACTTAATAATTGGGAGCCCTCAGTGAAATTGGGTAATTCTCTCTGTGCCTCAACTGCCTCATCCATAAAATGGGATAACAAGAGTCCCAAAGTTATAGGGTTCTCCCAAGAATGAAAAACATAAAATATGAGAAGGCTGAATGTCAAAGAACTGATGCCTTTGAATTATGGTGCTGGAGAAGGCTCTTGAGAGTCCCCTGGATTGCAAGGAGATGAAGCCAGTCAATCCTAAAAGAAATCAACCCTGAATATTCATTGGAAGGACTGAGGCTGAAGTTGAAGCTCTAATACTCTGGCCACCCGATGTGAAGAGCGGACTCACTGGAAAAGACCCCAATGTTGGGAAAGATTGAAGACAAAAGGAGAAGCGGGTCACAGAGGATGAGATGGTTAGGGAGCTTCACTGACTCAATGGACGTGAATTTGAGCACACTCGGGGAGATAGTGGGGGACAGAGGAGCTCATGGGGTCCAAAGAATCGGACACAACTTGGCAACTGAGCTACAACAATATAAAGAGTTTACAATAGTACATAGCAAGGGCTATCTAACAGCTGGTTATTTCTGTACCTTTTACGAACTGAAGATTATTTACTTAATCTTCTGCACCTGAAGTTAAGAAGGAACGTTAAGAAGGAAAAGGGAGGCCTTTTGAGCTGGGGGAGGGGAGAGAGTTGTGAGAGAAAACAAGATTTGCATGTGAGCATGGGGACTTCTGCGTATGGCAGGGGTGAGGGGGCATGTAAGATGCTTGTATTAGGCAGAGGGCTGGACTATGCTTCCGTAACAAATAGCCTCAATATCTCAGTGGCTTAAAACAACAAACTTATTTTTTTGTGATGTCATTTTGGCTGGCTGGTCAGAACTCTGGCAGAGGGGATAAAGGAAGAGAACCCACAGTTCTTAAATGCTTCCACTCTCAAATGACACCTGCTTATTGGCCAAATGAGTCACAAGGCCACATCACACTTTACCAGAATGAGGAAGAATGATCTTTTAGGAGTCCAGAAGGATTGAGGGTTGGAATATTTGTGAGCAGCTTGAATGATCAGCTTGAAGCCTTCTTTAAACTTAGGGACCTGAGAACTGAGAAAACTTATCCTGAAAGTTGAGGGCTGGCTCACAGAGAAGACAAGCCTGTCAGAAAACTTCTCTCATGCCATTATGGTGGGTAGTGTAATAGTCACCTACAGCTGTGTAACAAAGTACCCCCCAGGAGAGGATGCAATGAATTGAGAGAGCAGCACTGAAACATATACATTACCGTATGTAAAATAGATAGGTACTAGGAAGTTGCTACATATCATCGGGAGCTCAACCTACTGCTCTGTAACAACCTAGAGGGGTGGGATGGGGTGAGGGGTGGGAGGTAGGTTCAAGAAGGAAGGGACATATGTATCCTTATAGAATTAACACAACATTGTAAAACAATTATCTTCCAATTAAAAGAAAAAGTACCCCCAAACACACTGCCTGAAAACTATAGTAAATGTTTGTTATCTCACAGTTTTCCATGGGTCAGGTATTAGGAAGTGGAGAGTTCTGTCATAGGGTCTTATGATGTTCAGCCTGGGCTGCAGTCATCGAAGGCAAGACTGGGGCTGGAGAATCTGCTTCAGGACGGCTCACTGGCAAGCTGGCACCGGCTCTTGGCAGAGAGTGTTGTATCCTTGCTGTGCGGGTCTCTCCACAGGCTTGCCAAGGGTCCACAATGTGTAGCAGCTGGCTTTCCCCAGAGCGAACATTCCAAAAGAAAGCCAGGAGGAAGCAGCCATGTCTTCCGTGAGCTAGTCTCTGAAGGCACACACCACTGCTTCTACCATATTCTATCTGTCAGAAGCAAGCCAGTGAGTCTGGCCCACATTCAAAGGAAGGGGAATTAGTCTCCACCTGGGACTTCCCTGGTGGCTCAGATGGTAAAGCATCTGCCTATAATGAGTGAGACCCGGGTTCAGTCCTTGGGTCGGGAAGATCTCCTGGAGAAGGAAACGGCAACCCACTCCAGTATTCTTGCCTGGAAAATCCCATGGACGGAGAAGCCTGGTAGGCTACAGTCCATGGGGTCACAGAGAGTCAGACACAACTGAGCGACTTCACTTCACTTTGAAGGGAGGAGGGTCAAAGAATGTGTGAGTATATTCTAAAACCACCCCTGGCGGCCATATGGTGAAATGGGTGTGTGTCTGGACATCAGAAGCTGCCATAAACTTCTATAGGCTCAGGGGCACAAGGGAAATGGGGGTAGAAACTGCTAGTTGTTTAGTCGGTAGGTCTTGTCCGACTCTTTTGCAACCCCATGGACTGTAGCCCTGCAGGCTCCTCTGTTCATGGGATTTTCCAGGCAGGAATACTGGAGTGGGTTGCCATGTCCTTCTCCAGGGGATTTTCCTGGGCCAGGGATCGAACCTGGGTTTCCTGCATTGGCAGGCGGATTCTTTACTACTGAGCCACTAGGGAAGCCTGCTAGTTGCCACCAAAATCTGATTTTCCCCTTGAGCGTGTGTTTAATTCAAGTCGTTCTCATGCCAATCACTCGGTCACAGAACAACACCTTACAGTTGCTGATTCCTTACTAAGCATCAGGCACCGTCCTGAGTGCTTTCCATTTAATCTCAACAACGACTCGATCAGGCAGGTACAGCTTGACCTCCGTTGACAAACAGGGAAACTTCGGAGTAGAGGCTAAGTAAACTCTTCTAAGGAGGCACAGCTAATAATAAAAAGAGTGGGAGGACTGGGATTTGAACCCAGGCATTTGGGTTCCAGCATCCAGCCTCTGGAACACAGCACCGTATCAAAAAGAAAAGACGTTATGCTCCACGCACCCATTGTGATTGTAAAAAGCGGTGCCCGCTGCTCCATTATTTCCAGAGGATTTACTGTGCTCTCTGAACCTTGTAAAGTAATTGACATAAAATGGTGTATTGCCTGAATGAAGGCATGATTTAGCACATTTAACGGTCGTGCCACTTAAAAAAAAAAAAGTCTCCATTTGACAGCGGTGGAAACTCAGGATTAGCAGGGTCAAGCCACTTGCGCTGGGTCGAGTAAACAGAGAAAGAGCAGGAGCGGGACCCGGCGGCCAAGGACGGGGTCCCGGTGGTGAGCCGCTCCCCTGGGCAACACCAGTGGCCTGGCTTGGCGTTGGCGCGAGGCAGGCGGGAAAGAATGCCAGGGAAAGGATCTGGGAGGGATTTGGCTCCGAGCCGGGGGGAGGAGGAGGAGGAGGAATGAGAGAGGGTAGTGCCAGCGCCCAGGGTGGGGTGGGGCGGGGGGCCGTCTCCCACCGTCTGCAGCGGGCCCCGTCCCCACGCCCCAGTCCACACCGCGCGGTGGCAGAAACAGTGGCCTGATCTCAAGCACTGCCGTGGGAGGAGAAATTGGGACAAGCCCTTTGGAAGGCTGGCAGGATCCAGTAGGGCTGGCCGTCTGCACGTGACCTACTCTGCGTGTGCTGGTGAGAAGTGGGTGCACGCGGCCGCCAGGGGGCCAGGAATGCCCCCAAACCCCATTCTCTGTGAGGATCGCCAAACCAGTCCAACGTCCGTCAGCAAGAGACTCACTCGATAAACCTGCTGTGTTATAGTAAAAATGCATTCCTTTCCCCATTCAAACCAATGAGTGCTTTCCTTCCTTTTCCAGTAACTAGGTGTTAAAAGGGGCTTCCCGGGTGGCGCTCCCGGTGGGAAGATTCGCTGGAGGCAGGCACAGCAACTCACTCCAGTATTCCTGTCTGGAGAATCCCATGGACAGAGGAGCCTGGCAGGCTACAGTCCACATAGGTGGCAAAGAGTCTGACACGACTCAAGCGACTTAGCAGGCACCCAGGTATAATAAACAAGTGTTGCAGCTTTATGGTTTTTAAAAATATTTTTTGGTTTTTAATGAAAATTTTTAATTTTTATATTTTTTTCATCGACATTGTCTTTTAAATATTTAAAATATTCTTAAACTGTGAACCTTGCTAACATCTCTGTGTTGCCCCTTTGCCAACTCTGTACTTGGACTGTTACTGACCCTCCCCTTCACAAGCCCCTCGTGGACATACACTTTGCCTAATGATGTTCATTTGGGCCTCGGTGTCAACCCCCTGCTGCTGCTGCTAGTGAAGTTCTCTACCACCTATTCATTAGCAAGAATACAAGGTTGGACCTTTCAACTGTTAGAACACAATTTTTTAAATTGGCAGGCACAGGAATGTGGGGCCTTTTTACATTGAGCTTTTGCTAGTGCTCAGAGGGTGGCTCAGATGGTAAAGAATCCGCCTGCAATGAAGGAGACCTGGGTTCGATCCCAGGGTGGGGAAGACCCCCTGGAGGAGGGCATGGCAACCCACTCTAGTATTCTTGTCTGGAGAATCCCATGGACAGAGGAGCCTGGTGAGTTACAGTCCATGGGGCCGCAGAGTCGGCCACTCCTGAGCAACTTACACTAACTAATGAACTTTGCTGGTCTGGTGAGCCGTTGGTGGCACATTCGTCTGATGGAATGCTGCAAGGCACTGAGATGCTTTCCAGACACGCACACTAGCTCTGAGGCGCGTATCATGCTTGACAGGCAAGGGAAGCCACACACAAAAGAATATACCATCTACCATTCCATAGACAGATAGCTCAAAACAGGCCAAAGCAAATATCAGGGTCAGACTGATTGCTTGGCCAATAAATGGAGGAGAAAATCATCACGTGATGATGGAGAGGAGAAGTGAGGAGGGCGAGCCTATGACAGAGGGGCTGGTGGGACTTTTTCTTGACCTGCTGGACAAGGGTTTCATTTCATAGCCATCAATTAAGCTGCAAATTGCAATTTTGAAATTCACGTATATACTTTATTCCAGTAAATAAATAACAAAGACTGGTTGTATGGCACAGGTAAATATCTTCAGTATCTTGTAATAACCTACAATGGAAAAGAATCTGAAAAAGAATATATATTTATGTACAATTGAATCACTTTGTTGTACACTTGAAACTAACACAATATTGTAAATTAAGTCTACTTGGATTGAAAATAGTTAAAAAAATTGTAGTAAAAGACATAAAACACAACCTGCTGTTTTCACCATTTTTAAGTATACAATGTGGTGGCATCTCGCGCATTCACATTCTTATGCAGCCATCACCATCATCTGTCCCCAGAACATTTTGCATCTGGCAAAACTGAAACTCAGTACCCATTAAGCTCTAACTCTATTCTTCTCTGCAACCTCCAGCATCCAATATTCTAATTTGTCTCTGTGAATTTAACTACTCTGTGTGTGCATGCAAGCTACAGTTGTGTCTGACTCTTTGTGACCCCATGGGCTGTAGTCTGCCAGGCTCCTCTCCTCCAGGGGATTTCCAAAGCAAGAATACTGGAGTGGGTTGCCATTTCTTTCTCCAGGGGATCTTGCCAACTAGGGATGGAACCTGAGTCTTCTGCATCTCCTACATTGGCAGGTGGATTCTTTACCACTGAGCCACCTGGGAAGCCCTTAACTACTTTAAGGACTTCATATAAGTGAAACCATGTAGTATTTGCATTTCTGGGACTGGTTTATTTCACTTAACATAATGTCCTTAAGGTTCATCTATGTTGTGGCCTGTGTTGTAATTTCCTTCCTTTCTAAGGCTGATTAATATTCCATTGGATGGATAGACCACATTTTCTTTCTTTTCTTTTTTTTTCTCTTAATTTTTTTTTCTTTTTTAATAAAGTTAAATAGTAAAGCAAAAATTCACAAGCTGCCCTGTCCGTCCCCCGCCTCCCTCCCCTCCCCGCAGTCTTCGGCGCTGGCTCCCTTTCCTTCACCCCACTCACACAGACACAGGGTATCCAACTGAAAACGAAACTGCTCTAAGCACATGGAGACGTGATGAAGGGAGGAGGTGAATTGTGTCCACATTCGAGGTTAAACTGAGCAAGTCTGCATTTTTTGGATTCTGGGTGGTGTCCTTTCATTAGCCAAACTGAAAAAAGAAATTCCCTGGACCAGAAGCTTCAAAGCTGAAGCCCCCAGGACCGCCAAAGAATGCCTTGAAGATATTGTTTGCATCAAAATCACCCATATTCATGCCCTCTTCATCAAGGTCTTGTCCACTGTCATAGCGAGACTTTTTCTTGGGATCAGAGAGAATGGTAAAAGCTTCTCCAACTTCCTTGAACTTTTTCTCCTCCTCCTCTGAACTTCGGCACTGGCTCCACTGTGCAGATCTGGATGGTGCATCAAGGCCCGCTTCCGGTAGGCTTTCTTGATCTCGTCCTCAGAGGCATTCTTGTCTACACCAAGAATCTTGTAGTAATCTTTCCTCTTACTCTTCTTCAGTTCTAACTGTGCATTTTTAAGGAGCTGTTTGTGTTCTTTTGTTTTCTCCGTCTGATATACTTTTTCATAGTCCCGTACTGCTTCTTCATACTGTTCTGTGTCCAAGTAACACTGAGCTCTTCTCAAGTAGGCTTTTATATACGTGTCATCGAACTTCACTGCATTTGTGCAGTCTTCTATTGCATCATCTAGTTTCCTAAGCTTGGAGTTAACCATACCCCGATTACAGTAGAGTTTAGCATCTGTTTTTATATTGTTGGGGTCTATCCCCAAGGGCTTCTGTGTACAGTTCATATGCTAGCTTGTAATTTCCTTCTTTAAATGCTTTATTCCCATCTTCTTTCTTTGCTTTAAGTGCTTTGGCATTTCTGCAAGCAACGCAGGCCTTCTCATGGTCAGGAGCCATCCTGAGAGCCTGTACAAAAAACTGAACCGCCTTCTCAATACAATCATAACAAAGGCAAAGACCTCGTGCATACAGAGCATCGGCATTGGTGGAATCCATTCGTAAAATGTCACTGGCCACAGACTGTGCTTCTGGGTAACGACCCAGCATTGCTAAACATTCTGCTTTGAGGATTTTGAAGCGATGGCAGGCAGGGGCATATTCTAGGGCACGGTCCATGCAAAAAACAACCTTCCGAAAATCCCGCTTCTCAAAATCCGTTTCTGCTGTTTTCTCATATTCTATGACTGCATTTGCATTCTTGAACTCCTGCTGGGCCTGAGCATTTTTATGATCCAGTTCTAGGGCTCTCTGGAAACTACGGCATGCTGCCATGGCATTCCCTAGAGATAGGTGGCATTTGCCTTCTCGTAGATGTCCCCGGACGAAACTGTCATCCAACCTCAGTGACTGCTGTGCATCCCCGAGAGCTTCCCGGAACTTTCAAGCATCATCAAGGTGGCGGCTCGATTCCCATAATAGCTAGCATTTTTAGGACACATATCCCTTCGCCTCCTCATCGTCTAGCAGCTCTGGCTCGGTCGCCGCCATTACCACATCGCACTCCGCGGCAGCCTGCCTGCCATCTTACCGCCGGGATCAGAGAGCCGGGTGGGAGGTCCAGACCACATTTTCTATATCCAGTCATCCTTCAGCGAACATGTGGGTTGCTTTGACCTTGCATTTTATGTCCTTTTCTGGATGTGTGTTATATTTCACAATAAAGAAAAGCTTTATAAATAAATAATGTGCATCAAAAACTAAGAATAGAATTGCCATATAATCCAGCAATTCTACTCCTGAGCATTTATCCAGACACAACTACAATTCAAAAAGATACCCCCACCCCTATGTTCATGGTGGCGTTATTTACAACACCAAGTCATGGAAACTACCTAAATGTCCGCTGATAGACGAACAGATAAAGGAGCATCTATATAGTGGAATATCACTGAGCCATGAAAAAGGATGAAGTAATGCCAGTTTTAGAAACACAGATGGCCCCAGAGACTACCGCACTGTGAAGTATGACAAGGACAAAAATCATGGGATGTCACTTATGTGTGAAACCTAAAATCTGACACAAATGAACTTATCTATGAAACAGAAGCGCACTTACAGACACAGGGAACAGCGGGAGGAGGGCTGGGGCGTGAGAGCCTGGAAGTCTGAGATGAGGAGATGCAAACTGTGATACAGGGATGGATAAACTACAAGGTCCTACTGCACAGGGAACGCTATTCAGTACCCTGAGATAAACCACCATGGGGTTGAATATGAAAAAGAATGTGTGTATGTGTATATATATATGTAAAACTGGACTTCCTGGTAGCTCAGCTGGTAAAGAATCTGCCTGCAATGCGGGAGACCTGGGTTCGATTCCTGGGTTGGGAAGATCCCCTGGAGAAGGGAACGGCTACCCACTCCAGATTTCTGGCCTGGAGAATTCCATGGACTGTATAGTCCAAAACTGAATTACTTTGCAGTACAGTAGAAAGTGGCCTTCCCTGGCGGCTCATAGGGTAAAGAATCTGCCTGCCACGCAGGGAAGCCAGGTTCGACTCCTGAGTCGGAAAGATTCCCTGGAGAAGGGAATGGCTACCCATTCTAGTATTCTTGCCTGGAGAATTCCATGGACAGAGGAGCTTCATTTATTATTTATAAATCAACTATGCTTCAGTTCAAAAATAAAAATAAATAATGTGCAATGCCATTTGCTGAATTAACAGTGTGCGCGTGCACACACACACACACACACACACACACACACACACACACACACACACACACACACACACACACACACACACACACACACCCCTGACCTGTGCCTGGGTGTTACCCTGAGGCAGAGCTAGCGCCCGTCACCTGGGGCATCTCCTGGGGCATTTCTCCCCTGGTTCAGTGACTCTCACACCCATGGGGTGGGGCACCCTCACACCTACAAACTCCAGGCTCCAAATACTGTCACGCCCTCCAGCCAGCTTCCTCTCAAGTCTGTCACCCGCCCTGGGCTGGGGGGCGGCTACCCCATTTCTGTTCAGACTTTGGCTCCAAGGCTGCTCCTGGGGCCAGGGCACCCCACACCCTCCCCAGGTCCCTCCTGTTCTTCAGGCTTGGTCCCTCACTCTGTTTTTCTCTCCTTTTTTGTCTTTCCCTCTCTCTGGGTCTCTGTCCTCCATCTCTGGAGCTCCATCTTCCCATGGCTCTCCTTTCTCTTGGTTTACTTTTTCTTGTCCTTCCTTCCTGCCTGCCCCATCCTTTCATCTCTGCTCGGGGAGCCGCATACTTGCTGTGTGACCTTGGACGGGAGGCTTTGCCTCTCTGTGCCTTAATTTCTCATCTGTGCTGTGGCATTCACAGGGCTGATTTGAAGCTGAAGGGAGTTACCACGTATCCTCAGGGCACCTGGTATACAGCTCGGGCTCAATCAAGACCACAACCAACATTGGTGACTCTGCCCCAAGCCCTGGGCTAAGATTTCAGACACGATGACGCATTTACCCCACACAGCATCCCGGTGAAGGAGGTAAGACTTTGTCCTCAGTTTTCAGATAAAGAGACTTGGGTTTACAGGTTAGAGTTGCCCAAAAATCTAACGAGTAAGTACTGGGGCCAGAAATTTAACTCAGGTCACCTGGCCCTGGCCCCACCTCTCACCCTGAGCTATGAGGCTTCTCTAGTTTAACTTAGATTTATCAATAAATATCAGAATTTCTGAGGTCCTACTGACTCTGAGTCTGGATGATTCTTCCTGTGGGAGCCATCCCGCGCACTGTAAGATATCCAGCTGCACCTCTGGCCTCTGCCCTTGAGATGCAAGTTGTTTTTCAGTCACTAAGTTGTGTCTGATGCTCTGCGATCCCATGGACGGCAGCACGTCAGGCTTCCCCGTCCTTCACCATCTCCCAGAGTTTGCTCAAACTCCTGTCCATTGATTCTGTGATGCCATTCAACCATCTCCTTCTCTGTCGGCCCTTCTCCTCCTGCCCTCAATCTTTCCCAGCATCAGAGTCTTTTCCAATGTGTCGGCTCTTTGCATCAGGTAGCCAAAGTATTGGAGCTTCAGCTTCACCACCAGTCCTTCCAATGAATGTTCAGGGTTGATTTCCTTCAGGATTGATTGGTTTGATCTCCTTGCTGTTCAAGGGACTCTCAAGAGTCTTCTCCAGCACCACAATTTGAAATCATAATTTCCTCGGCACTCAGCCTTCTTTATGGTCTGACTCTCACATCCATAGATGACTACTGGATGCAAGTACCACCCCCATAAACATGAGCTGGAAGCAGCAGGAGAGGTGTCCCATTGATTCATTCAGAAATTCTGATTGGGAAGACTCAGCCTCTGTCCTCTCCCCTAGCCGCCTCCCTGGCCTTCCTGCCTCCAGTCTCACCATCTAGCCCATTCCAGGGCCCCAGAGATATTCCAGTCCCTTCTTTGCTCTCTGCCCTCCCATGGCTCCCCAGTGCCCCCAGGACGGAGCCCAGCCCGTCGCTGGAGACGCCTGAAATCTCCTGCCCTTGCACACCGTTTATCACCGTTACTGTGTAGACTCAAGCACTCGAGGATAGCCTGACTCACACCTCCAGACCCTTGTCCAGGCAGAGCCCTCTGCCCAGAATGCCTGCCCCATTCTTTCCTTCCCCACTTGCCCAGTGGACTCAACTCCACGCCCAAGACACAACCTGGCATGTGTCCTTTGACCAGCGACTCCAGTCTATGAATTCAGCTTTCAGATAACACTAACGCATGAGCCTGAAGAACTAAGCATGTGAATATTCACCATAGCCCCATGCATCCTAGCAGATTAGAGGGGAAATGACCTAAACGTTCATCAGGAACGGACTGTCAGAAAAACCCCAGGAGGAGACTGTAAAATAAACAAAGTTGAAAGATGCCCGCAATTGCAGATGGAAGCTTCTTCAAGGTATGTTATGAAGGGGAAAAATAAGGTGCAAAACCAAGTGGACTCTGTGCTCTGTCCTTTCCTCATTTGCTGTGTGAACTTGGGAAAATCACCTCACCTCTCTGAACCCCCGTTTCCTTGTCTATAAAATGGGATAGTCATCATAAAGACTGAGGTGAAGATTACTAACAAATCATGAGGAGGGAACCACACATATAAATATTAAATGTGAGTTTTTAATGTGAGTTAGGGCAGAGGTTGGCAAACTTTTTCTGTAAAGGGTCAGTTAGTAAATGTTTTTTGCTTTGCCAGCTTTATGGTCTTTGTTGCAATGACTCAATGCCGTTCTCATTGTGCAGAAGCACAGATAATGCATCAAGGAATAGACGAGGCTGTGTTCCAATAAAACTTAATTTAGTGTAACAGACGTCTGGCCCGTGGGTCGTGGTTGAGATGTGTATTAACATTGAAGAAGAGGTAACTGTTTATTTTTAAAGGTTTTCTATGCCCCTCCAACCGCCAAACTCATTTTCCTCGGTTTTTATCAGACTGTATTGTGATATCGGTTTCTCTTTCCCTTTAGGGGTCCAGCCCTCCCCACGCCCAGACCTTGAACTCTCCGAGTAGGAGCCTTATCTGAGCTCTATGGGTCTCTAGAACCCAACCTCCACCCCTGTCCTAGGAGCAGAGCAGAAATATTGGTTGAATTCATTCATTCATACATTCATTCACAGAGACAACACATGCAGGCACTGTTCTAGACACTGAGACTGTAACAGCGGCCAACACAGACACATCCCTCGAGCTTATGTTCCAAAGGGAGAGACAGACCATAAATCAAATGAACACTTTAAACGTGTAACTTTAAGGATCTGCCTTCCAGATTCAGGAATGAAGAGAGAAATTTTGAACAACTAGAATATTCTGAATTTTGTGATAGTTTGAACATTGGAAACGAGAAAACTTTAGGACTTGGGATTGTTAGGTTTCTGACTTGAGTGACGGAGAATTTGATGATGTTGTCAAGAGAATTAGAAGGGAAATGGACTTGGGGGTGGTGGTGGGGAGGAGACTTTGAGGCATATTTGGGACATGTAGATTGAAATGTCTACCAGCTAGTTGGATATAAGTGTGGTGGTTAGGGGAGGGTTGCGGACTAGCAACATTGATTTGGGAATTACAGGCAATAGTTAAAAATCTTTTTTAAAATATAAATTTGATATTGTACTTAAGCCTTCACTGTCATTTATTTGTACACTTAAAGCACAGTTCACCACATTCTCAATTTCCATTTTATTTTTGCCATCACCTGTCATTTCATTTGTATCTATTCTTGTTGGTCTTATTTTCTTGGCATAATAAATTGGGATTTTACCTCTTGAAAAGAAAAAAAAAAATCTGCCTTCCAATGCAGGGGATGCAATTTCGATTTCTGGTTGGGGAGTTAAGATCCCAGATACTGTGGGGCAACTCAGCCGATGCACTATAGCTAGAGAAGCTCGTGTGCTACAATGAACACCCGGTGCGGCCAAAATAAAACCAGCCAGCCAAACAAAAACATGTAAACTGTTAGATGGTCTTATGCACCAAGGAGAAGTAAATAAAGTGGAAAAGAGAATGAGACCGAAGAGGGCTGCTGATAATTTCCATCATTTTGCCAGGGGAGGCCTCGGTGATGAGGGAGACGTCTGGATGGAAATGAAGAAGTGAGGCAGGAGGGTATTGCAGGGGAAGGTTTCTGGGCGGCGGGCACCGCATGTGTGAAGGCCCTGGGGTGGGAACATGCTTGGCATTTTCAATAAACAGCTAAGAAACCAGTGTGACAGCAACTGAGTGTATGCAGGAAGGAGTGGACGGTCCGAAACAGGGTGAGAGGGGAGATGGGGTGGGTCACACATGGCTTTATAGACCTAATGGTGAGCACTTTGCCTTTCCTCTGAGTGAGGTAGGAGCCAGGGGCGGAGTCTTGGCTGGCTCAGGCTGCCATAAAAAAAATACCACAGACTGGGTGGCTCAGACAACAGGAATTTATTTCTCACAGTCTGGAGGCTGGGAAGTCCAAGATCAAGGTGTCAGCAGATGCTTTCCCCAGTAGGAGCTGTTTTCCTGGCATGCAGATGACAGTTTCTCCCTCTGTCCTACAGCAGGGAGACCTAGAGCTCTGGTTTCTCTTCCTGTTCTTATGGGGGTAACAATCCCATCCTGGGGGCTTCAGCCTCATGACCTCAGCTAAACACAATTACCTCCAAAGACCCCACCTCCTAATATTGTCACACTGGGGGTTAAGACTTCAACAGAAGCTTAAAAATATATATATTTCTTTTTATTTACTTATCTAGCTGTGCCAGGTCTGAGTTGCAGCAGGTGGGATCTAGTTCCCTGATGAGGGATTGAACCTGGGTCTCCCCTGCCTTGGGAGCAGGAAGTCTTAGCCACTGGACCACCAGGGAAGTCCCAACGGATGCATTTGGGAGGGACACAAACATCCATACTGGGAGAATTTTGAGCAGAGGGCGGATGAGATCTGTCTGAAGTTTTAACAGGATGCTTTTGGCTGCCTGGTAGGGAATAGGCTGTGGATGGAAGCAGGGAGCCCATTGAGGAGGTGATAGATAAGTCTGGAGGGATATATAGGATGACTAATGAATGAATGTGTAAAACAGGAATGAGTAAATGCAGGACTGGAGTAAGCAGGAAATGTGCTTGTCTTTTGAAGATAAGAATAGAGGGTTAAAATCCTGCCTGTATGGTTTTAATCAAGGAACATCAGCCTCTTGGGTAAATGGAAAACCTGTTTATAATGACCTGAACCTGGAACATAACTCTGTTTTGCCTATAAACTTGAAATACCTCTCACTCAGTTTGGGTTTATACCAACTGTTCAGGGGTGTGGCTGGTATGTATACTGAGAGATTTTACACCGTCCTGGAAACATTAGCAAGAGTTGACCGCCGTTTGGGGAAAAAAATCCCACGTCTGATAGTAAAGCAACTCCTGGTTTTTGACCTCCTACTTGTTCCTTTGTCAGGCTGGGTTGGTAGCTGTTGCTTTCATGTTGATTGTTATTGCATACAAGCCCTGGCACCTTCTTCATGTAGCCTGGGTCTCAAACTTTAATGAACATATAACTCCTCTGGGGCTGGAGGTGTTTAAGTGAAGATTCTAAATTACCTTTTTTTTTGCCCCTAATGCAGATTTTGATCACCAAGATCTGGGTGAAGCCTGAAATCCTACATTTCTAACAAGCTCCTTTAAAAAAAAAAAACTTTCCTTTTTTAATTTAAAATTTGTTTTCGGTTTTGCCGGGTCTTAGCTGTGGCACCCAGGATCTCTGATCTTTTTTGTAGCATGTGGGATCTAGTTCCTCGACCAGGGATTGAAACCTGAGCCCCTTGCATTGGGAACATGGAGACCCAGCCACTGGACCCCCAGGGAAGTCCCTGATTCTACATTTCTAACAAGCTTCTCAGATTAGCTATGCTGCTGACCTGCTGCTCCATGGATTGCCCTTCTAGAGTCAGGCTCTGGAGCGGGAGTTTCTCAACCCCGGCACTCCTGACACTTGGGGCTGACATCCTGTGCGCTGTAGGATGTTGAGTTCCATCCCTGGGCTCCACCCACCCCTCCTCTGCAGTCATGACAACTGTCTTAGTCTGTCTTTAACAAAATGCCATAGACAGGTAGCTTATAAGCAGTAGACATTTATTTCTCACAATTTTGGAGGCTGAGAGTTGAAGAGCAGGGTACCAGCCTGGTTGAGTGAAGGCTTCTCACTGGATCCAAACGTGCTTGTAGGGGTGGCCCCCCACTTTTTAAAAGTTTTACTTTAAAATTTTTTCTTTTCATTTATGTGGCCGCACTGGGTCTTCATTGTGGCAGGCGGGATGTTCAATCTTTGTTACGGCATGCCCCCTGCATTTGGAGTTCAGAATCTTAGCCACTGGACCACCAGAGAAGTCCTTTGAGGCCCCTTTTATAAGGAGCCTAATCCCAGTAGTGAGGGCTCCATCTTCATGACTTAATCACTGCTCTAAGGTCCCACCTCCTGATACCATCACCTTGGTATGAGGATCTCAACAGATGAATCTCTAAGGGACATAAACATTCAGACCTTAGCAGCAATCAAAAGCTCTCCAGACGTTGTGAAGCGTCCCCTGAGTGACACAATTGCTCCCTGTGGAGAATCACTGATCTAATTAGAAAAAGATTAGAAAAAGTTTGACAACCTCTGCACTAGAATGTTTCTTAGCAGTCCAATTGTAATACCCCCAACTGGAAACTACACAAATACCCATTCACAGTTGGATGAATAAATAGTGTTGTCTTCCTACAATGGAATGTCATCCAGTGGGGGCTGACAAGCTTTTTCTGTTAAGGACCAGATAGTAAATATTTTCAGCTTTCTGTCTCTGCCTCAGCCACTGTGCCATGTGAGTGGCTATGGACAGTAGTAGATGAATGGGTGTGACTGTGTTCCAATAAAACTTTACTTAAACAAACAGGCAACAGACTGGATCTGGCCTCCAGGCTGTAGTTTGCCAACATCCACCACAACAACGAGAATGAGCAATCCACAACAGCGACTTCCCTGGTGGTCCAGTGGTCAAGATCAGCCCTGCAAAGCAGGGGACACAAATTTGATCTCTGGTCAGCAAACTAGGATCCCACATGCCACAGAGCAGCTAAATGGGAGAGACAGCTATCCTCGAGCCCCCATTCCACAGCTAGAGATCCATGCACCGCAGCGAAAGATCCCACCTGATGCAAGGAAGATTGCCAGTGCCAATGCTGCCAAAGAAATAAATACATACATACAAAAAAATCCACAACATAGAACGTGGATTATTGTTGTTGTTGTTCCATCACACAGCCGTGTCCTACTCTTTTCCACCCCATGGAGTACAGCACGAAGGCTTCCCTGTCCTTCACTGTCTCCCGGAGCTTGCTCAAACTCATGTCCATTGAGTCGGTGATGCCATCCAACCATCTAATCCCCTGTTGTCCCCTTCTCCACCTGCCTTCAATCTTTCCCAGCATCAGGATCTTTTCCAATGAATCAGCTCTTTGCAGCAGGTGGACAAAGTATTGGAGCTTCAGCTTCAGCATCAGTCCTTCCAAAGAATATTCAGGGTTGGTTTCCTTTAGGATTTACTAGTTTGATCTCTTTGCTGTCCAAGGGACTCTCGAGAGTCTTCTCCAGCACCACAATTCGAAAGCATCAATTCTTTGGCACTCAACCTGCTTTATGGTCCAACTATCAGAACTTGGGTACATTAGTTAAATGAAAGAACAGGCTGTCCTATTCCATTTATATGAAAGTCAAGAACAAGAAGAACTGAAAGAAAAAAAGAGAGAACAAAAGAATAAAAAGAAGAACAGGAAGAACTAGTCTATGGCGTTAGAAGGGAGGACAAAGGTGAGCCTTGGGGGAAGGAAGACAAGGAGGGCTTTGGGAGGAGGTGTCTTGCTTTTATAATCTGGCTTCCTGGATGCACTGGCTTTGTGATAATTCATTGAGCTGTGCACCTGTGGTGTGACCCCCTCTTTTGTGTGCCTGTTAGTCTAAATAAAGCTGGTAGGGGCGTTGGCTGGACTACAGCAGCTGGGACTCCCCAGAGGCCCCCTGACCTCTCCCTGGAATCGGGATCTGAGCCGTTTTGCAGCCTCACAGCTGTTGGGGCTTCTCAGAACTGATGGGAGTGAATTCGACATGGTGGAAACATTCTCAGATTCTTACGGGAACCACACCCCCATGAGTCTACTGCCTCTTAATCTCACTGGTTTCAAACCAGGAAATGAGCAGGAAAAGAAACCCCAACGAATTAAACACATCCAAGATACCAAGGGGAATGTCATAAACACCAGGTGATGAAATTTATATGTTTCTCATAGGAGAACGCTGTCAGCTCCTCTCCTTCAAGCTGTGACTTGAGTGGCAGAGAGACCTTCCCAGGCCACTCTATCTGACGGAGCAGCCGCTCACCCCACTACTTCCTGTCCCCCTTCTCCATTTGTGTTTTATCTTAGTGTGTGTGAGGGGCTGAATTCAACATATCTCGAGAGGATATGTTGAGATCCTAGCCTCCAATAGCTCAGAATGTGACCTTATTTGGAAATAGAGTCATTGCCGATACAGTTAGTTAAAATGGGCCCATATTGGAGCAGGGTGGACCCCTAATCCAATGTGATTGGTGTCCTTATAAAAAGAACACCTTGTGAAGGCACAGCACAGGCAGAATGCCATGTAACAATAGAAGTAGAGATTGGAGGGCCGCAGCTGCAAGCTGAGGAATGCTAAAGATCGCTGACAGCCATCAGCGGCTAGGAAGAGGCAAGGTAGAATCCTTTCCTACAGGTTTTAGAGGGAACACGTCCCTGCGGACACTTTGATCTCAGGCTTCTATCCTTTAGAACCTTGAGACAATAAATATCTTTGGTTCTCAGCGTGGGACATCTTAGTTCCCTGGCCAGGGATCGAACCCATGCGCCCTGCATTGGGAGTGCAGAGTCTTAACCACTGGACCGCCACAGGGAAGTCCCCTGTGGTACTTTTTTAACGGCCACTCTAGGAAACAGATACAGTGTATGTCACCCTCTGGTTTATTTGCCTTGTTTATTCTTGTCCCACTGGGATGCAAAACCCATGGAGTTAAGGATTGTGTGTCTTTCTTGTCCACTGCTGCATCACCAGGGACTAGCACAGAGCTTGTCATTAGTAGGTCCTCAATATATGTTTGTTGAATTAATTTATTATTTTTGAAAATGTAGAGCAAGCACTTTCTTTGTATTAATACATCAGTGCACGGTGTGGACAGAGAGGTTGGCTAAGGCGTTGAAACTGCCCTCAGTGATCTCCCATCCCAAGGGGACAATTACAGAACACAGACAGAAATAACTGGACAAGTCTATGTGAAATGGGTCTGAGGACTTCCCTGTTGGCCCAGTGGCTAAGACTCTGGGCTCCCAATGCAGGGGATCCAGGTTCCATCCCCGGTCAGGGAACTAGATCCCACATGCTGCATGCAACTAAGACCTTACTTACCAAAACTAAGATGCAGCAGAGCCAAATAAATAAATATTTAAAAAGAAAGAAAGAAATGGATTTGGAGGACAAGGCTCTGGAGACTTAGGAAATAGATTAGTGTTGGTTGGGCAATGAGGGAATACTTTAAGGAGGAATCTGGGTTTGAGCTGAGCCCTGACAAGTTGAATGATGTCCCCAACCCTCCAAAGATGTTGAAGTCCTGATCTCCAAGGATCCTGGGACAGATTCTCACAGCCCTCACATAGAACCAACCGCAGCTACACCTTGATTCTGAACTTCTACATTCCAAAACTGTGGGATAATATGTCTGTTGTTCAAGGCACCCATTTTTGTAGAACTTGGTTATGGCGGTCCTAGTAAACTACCACAGAAGGGCAAAATTCAGATAAGTGGAAGAGAGAGGTTGGGCATTCAAGCTGAGGGAACAGACTGGGTAAAGGTAAGGAGGCAGGAAACCATTGGGCATACACAGAGGAGAAAGAACAGGTTAGTTCAACGAGACTGTTCCATGCTGTATTACAGGATGTTTTATCCCAGGCATCTCAACCCTGCATCCCTAGGACACTTAACCTCCTTCTCAGTCCCAGGCAGAGAGGATATTTGAGTTGGGTGTTGAGGGATGAATAGGAGTTCCCCAAAGACAGAGGGGGAGGGAATTCTGGGAAAGGGGGTAGTGTTTGTGCAGAGATGAAAATTGAAGGGCTGACATATTGTCCTAGAAGCACTGGGAGCCCTGAGAGGACAGAGCAGGGAATGCATTCTGGGTGTAGAAAGACCTGGAACCATTTGAGGGACAGGCCACAGGGGAAAACTGGAGGCCTGGGAGGAGGATAAGGTAAGGGTCTGAACTGAGGCTGTGGCCCTGGGGATGGAGAGATGGGCTTGGGCAGAGACAGGGACAAGACGGTTCAGCTGTGGGGGTGGGCAATGAGAGGCAGTGATGATGGTGTCCCTGTTAGCCAACCTAGATGACTGGATGTATCGGAGAGGCCATTTACCAGGAGAGAAAATAGAGGTATTAGAGCAGGTTTGGCAGGAAAGATAATGAGCCCTGTTTTAGGGTAAGTGCAAGGCACACCCATGAGAGACTTTCTTCTGGGATGACTGGCCCCAAGTAACGTGGAATTTAAAGAGTTAATTCCTCTGCTACTTGGAAAAGAAAGGGCTTGTTTAAAGGCTGGTATAGTCAAAGCCATGGTTTTTCCATATGGAAGTTATGGTTTTTCCATAGGAAGCTATGGTTTCCCTAGTAGCTGTGGGCTTCCTTAGTAGCTCAGCTGGTAAAGAATCTGCCTGGAATGCAGGAGACCTGGGTTTGATTCCTGGGTTGGGAAGATCCCCTGGAGAAGTATTAGGCTACCCATTTGGTATTCTTGGGCTTCCCTGGTGGCTCAGCTGGTAAAGAATCCACCTGCAATGTGGGAGACCTGGGTTTGATCCCTGGGTTGGGAAGATCCCCTGGAGAAAGGAAGAGCTACCCACTCAAGTATTCTGGCTTGGAGAATTTGTGGGGTCGAACTATACAGTTCATGGGATCGCAAACAGTTGGGTAAGACTGAGCGACTTTCACTTTCACGGTTTCTCCAATAGTCGTGTACAGATGTGAGAGCTGGATCATAAAGAGGGCTGAGTACCGAAGAACTGATGTTTCTCGAAGAGAAGGCTCTTGAGAGTCCCTTGGACAGCAAGGAGACGAAACCAGTCAATCCTAAAGGAAATCAACCCTGAATATTCATTGGAAAGACTGTTGCTGAAGCTGAAGCTCTAATACTTTGGCAAGCTCCAATACTACCTAATGGCAAGAGCAGACTCTTTGGAAAAGACCCTGATGCTGGGCAAGATTGAAGGCAAAAGGAGGAAAGGGATAGCAGAGGAGGAGAAGGTTGGATAGTATCACGGACTCAGTGGACATGAGTTTGAGCAAACTCGGGCAGATAGTGAAGGACAGGGAAGCCTAGCAGTGAGCCAAGAGGGGGTTGCAAAGAGTAGAACACGGCTCAGTGACTGAACAACAGCAACAAAACTGTCTTTCTCTCTTTTCCTTTATGTCTCTGGGAATAAACATACAGCAGATAACAGTCAAGAAAGTACCTGGCACTCAGTAAATACTCATTAGATGGTAATTGAGTGTGTACTTTTTTTTAATGTAATGAGTGCTTATAAAGTGCCAGACAATTATTATTATGGTTGGATTTTTTTTCTCATTTTCACCTCTTCTTTATTTCTTCCTCTCCTCACCCTAGTGGAAGGTAGTTGTCTGCCATAATAACACATTTGTGTAATCTTAAGAAAGGCAGTCACTTCTGCAAGAGACAGGTTGATTTCCCTGTAGACACTTCTAGAACTTTCCACAAAGGGAATTGTTGCATGTCTGTGCTGCCAATGCAGTAGCTATTGAGCATTTGAAATATGGCTAAAGGACTGAGGAACCAGACAGATATTCAATCTTATTTAACTTTAATTCATTTAAACTTAGACTTACATGACTAGTGGCAACCATGATGGTTATATTAACATGACTGACAGTGCTAAATGTGGATGAAGAGGTGGAGTGGCATGAACACCCATTTTTTGCTGGAAGGAATGTAAGCTGTAGGCAGAGTAATATCCCCTAAAGATGTCCATGTCCTCATCCCCAGAACCTGTGAATATTACCTATGTGACAAAAGGGACTCGGCAGATATGGTTAAATTCAGGATCTTGAGTTGGACAGATTCTCCTGGATTTGAAATGGAGCAGAACCCTATGGTCCTTGCCCACTGCCCCTCACTCACCTCCCCAACCCCATGTCCTCTGCCTGCCTTTTGTCTGTGGAAAGCTTTAGTAAAAGAATAAGTTTAATGAGAGAAATAAGAAATGCAGAAGTAAAGGAAAACAGTCAAAGGAGACTAAATAATAATAATGTAGTCATTAAGCATAGTCAAGGGTCTTTAGTTCTTCCTCAAGGGCTATGGGCTTCCTTGGTACCTCAGTGGTAAAGAAACTGCCTGCAAGGCAGCTTTTTTTATAGGTAATTTTTTTTTTTATAGGAGCAATAGGAAGTTAATACAGTCACCTCCGGAAAAGGTATGGCATTTTCTTAGACATTACATTCACATCTACTTTGTGACTATGAAATTCCACTCTAGAGAAATAAAAACTTATATCCATGGAAAAGACTGGTAGAAGAATATTGACAGCAGTTTTATTCATAATAACCCCAAAGTGGAAATATGTGTCCATCAACAGGAGAAGGGATGAGCAAATGGGTATATGCAAATGACGGAATACCAAACGGTGATTAAAAAGGAAGCAATTACAGGGACCCCCCTGGTGGCCCAGTAGTTAGGGATCTACCTTGCAATATAAGGGACCTGAGTTTGATTCCTCTTCAGGGAACTGAGACCCCACACACTGCAGAACAACTAAGCCCTGGCACCACACAGGAAGTTCCTGCATGATGCAATGATGCCAAATAAATAATAAAAATAAATTTTTTAAAAAGGAAGAGATTACTGATTCATACAACAGCATGGATGAATATCAAAAGCATTATGTGGAGTGAAGGCAGCCAGATACAAAATAACACCTGCTGTAGGTTTCTGTTTATAAAAAGGTCTAGAACAGATAAAACTTAATCTAAGGTGATAAAAATCAGAACAGTAGTTGCCTGGGGTGGGGTGGAGGCAGGGAGGGAACATGAGGTGACTTTCTGGGGCATGACACCGTTCTCTATATTTTTATAGTTGGGTGTGTATTTGTCAAAACGCACTGAATGGTATCCTTAGGACTTGTGCGTTTTGCTGTATATAAAGAAATTTGCTCATAGAAAGATCCACTGAAGAGACAGCAAACTCCAGCTGATCATGTGTGTGATGTGTGTGTAGGATGAACTGGCTGATTATTTAGTGAGTGGATGGACGACAATGTTTTTCAACTTCAGCGCCATTAGCATTTGGAGCCAGACAATGGGGGGCCGGTCCTGTGGGTTGCAGTATACTTAAGGAAAGTCTCTCCCACACACACAGGTTGTGACAATGAAAAAATGCTTCCAGACCTGGCCAAATGTCCTCCCTGGGGGAAAATTTGTTCCTGGTTCAGAACCACTGAGAAAGAAGGAAGGAAGTGTAATAAAGCAAATACAGTGCAAGGGTTTCTGTAGGATCTAATTAGTGCCACTGTGTGTTCATCGCATACTTTCTTCCCCCAATGTTTTACATGCTTGAAATGTTTCACAATAAAAATTAGAGAACAATGCACGTGCCCTACCATCCAGCAGTACCATGTATTAGAATCCACCCCAAAATAGTCGGACACCACTTACCAATTCAACAACAGGGACAGAGAGAAACAATTGGTGCTTGTTCACAGAAAGGCACATATTAGAACCTCCACACTCTCCCCATTTCCTTGTTTATAACAGTGAAACACTGGAAACAACCTAAGGAGGTCTATCAATCTGAACGTCCATCAACCCCCATCAACTGGGGATTGTCTAAAATAGACTGCGGTGCATTTATGCTATGGAATTCTGTGCTGCCTTTTTTTTTTTTTTAATGAGAAAGACATGAATGTACTGACACAGAGGAATCTTGAGGATATATGACAGTGCAGCGCAGCTTGTAGACCCAGACAAGGGGACTGCAGGAGTGATGGATCTGCCCTGTATCCTGATCGTGGTGGTGGTTGCAGAGCTGTCAGCATTTGTCCAAACCCACAGGACTGTACACTAGAAGGAATGAATTCTACCTCAGAAAATTATACATATACTGATGACGTGTCTGTGTGCTGTGTGCTCACTTGCTCGGTCATATCCGGCTCTTTGAGACCCCATGGACTGTAGCCCACCAGGCTCCTCTGTCCATGGGATTCTCCAAGCAAGAATACTGGAGTGGGTTGCCATTTCCTTCTCCAGGGGATCTTCCCCACCCAGGGATTGAATCTGGGGCCTCTGGCATTGTGAAAAGTGAAAGTGAAAGTCGTCCAGTCGTGTCTGACTCTTTGCAACCCCATGGACTGTATAGTCCATGGAATTCTCCAGGCCAGAATACTGGAGTGGGTAACCTTTCTCTCCTCCAGGGGGATCTTCCCCACCCAGGGATCAAACCCAGGTCTCCCACATTGCAGGAGGATTCTTTACCAGCTGAGCCACCAGGGAAGCCCAAGAATACTGGAGTGAGTAGCCTACCCCTTCTCCAGGGGATCTTCCCAACCCATGAATCGAACTAGGGTCTCCTGCATCGCAGGTGGATTCTTTACCACTGAGCTATCAGTGAAGCCTGCATTATAGGCAGATTCTTTACTGTCTGAGCCACCAGGAAAGTTCATATCGATGATGTGATTATTTATTCATCTATAAATAAATTATACCTCCATGAACCCAACATGACCATTCTGAGAAAGAGTCTGTAGGTTTTATCAGAAGGGATCCATGGCAAAGGCAAGGATCGTTCGGTGTGGAAAGGTGAGTTTGTGTGAGTGAACTGTGGGCATTGCCTGAATCACCTTATAGTGGGAATGAAATAAAGGGAAAGATGGGCATTCCAAGGAGAGGTCCTTGGGTGGGCTCGGGCTGGGGCTCAGAGGAGGGCCCCAGGCCAGGTGCACCCAGGGGGATGGAAGGCAGGGACGATCCAGGGGAGTGGGGAGGAGAGGAGGCAGGACGCCGGTAGAAACCAGATGGGGACTCTTGCCATATATGGTTTCTACCTTGTCACCAGGTTATTATTATGTACAGCCTGCTATATATTCGTTAATGATACACCTGCCTTATCTGCCCTCCCAGCCTGCACTTCATTCAGGTGGGAAGACAGTCCTGGAGGCCGGAGGGACACTGGCCGCTATGTCGGGCTCTGAGGAACCCAAGCGGAGCCAGCCCTGGTCCCCGCCCTTGAGGAGTTCCCCGCCCAGTGGGGGAGAGCGACAGGTGAGTGCCCCCACGTGGGGAAGAGGCTATACTGGAGGGACCCCAGACACCAGCAGAGTTCCATGCCAGAAATCATGGAAGACTTCCTGAAGGGGGAGGCCTTTCCCAATGTCCTGAGGCCAATCTCAATCCCAGTATTGATGCTAATAATCTGATAACAGCCCCCACCTTGATGGAGTGCTTGAAATGTGCCGCTTTCACTGTGCCGAGCACAGGACAGGAATCAGTTAATTTAACCTCCCAACAATTCTATAAGGTAGCTACCGTTACCATTATCCCCCTTCCACAGATGAGGAAAACTGAGGCACGGACTTGGTTCCCCACCCTCCAAATGCTCATGCTTTGGTTGGGGAGACATGGATAGTCTCAGTCTAGTGAACTTGGGTTTTAATAGGGGTAAGATGAGGCATTGGTGGGAACCAAGGGAAGGAGTGGAGGGTTGGGGTTTCCCCGAGAAGAGATGACCTCCTGAGATGGAGGATGGAGTTAAATGCAGAGAATTGCATCATAATTTCAGTCCTGGTCTCTCTCTCATTTCTCTAGACCCTATTTTGCTTTCTTTTTTCTTTTTCTCTCTAATTCTCCTGCTCACTCCTGTCTCCTCCTCAGTATCCTTTTAACAAAGCCAACACATTTAACATCCATGCATCCTTTATGTATAATCGCTTGCACACTGGGCAGCCTGACTTGGTATGACTCTATCTTCTAAACTGATATGAAAGATAAATTGTATCTTTTAAATGGTGTTATAGACCTGGTTTTGGGTCTCACTCTTTTCACTCGATATGTTCTTAGGATCTCTCCCTCTTTCCGTATGTAACTCTGATTTTTTCTTTTTGATCACCGTGGGGCAATCCTCTCCCTTTTACCTGCCCATTCCCAAAGGAACAGACGCCGTGGCTGTCTCTAGGTCCTGACTCCCACTCACCTCACTGCCTTGGGCATCTTTGGATGTATCCTCTTATGTCACCTGTGCATGCTTTCCTGTGGGTACCTACTTAGAAATGGGGTTGCTGACACAGAGGATAAGTGCCTAGTTGATGTCACAAAATTCTGTCCAGTCATCTAAGGTGGATCTTGAGGTCCTAGAAGCATTTCAAGCCAGGCAGAGAAGGGTGGGGAAGAGCAGCCAGTGCAAAGGACTGGGAAAGTCCACAGTGTGTCCAGGGGTCAGGAAATTATAGGGGAGCCCCTCCCCTACGGGTGGATACTTTCACAGAACAGCCGGGTAATAAATACTTGACCCGAATTGGTTTCTTTTTCATTTTCTTTCCTAAAAAGGAAACTAGTATTTTTGTGGATGTCAGTTTGACAGCTTCTATTAAAATCTTAACTGAATTATACTCTTTGACCCAGCAGTATCTCTACACGTCCATAAGGAAGGAGGAAGAAGGGCGTTCACTGGGCTTTCTTTTGTAATGTTGAAACCTGAAAAATCACTGAAAGCTCCACCAATTGGAGAGAAGTCAAAGGAATTAGACTGTGATTATGGAATACTATGCAGGTGCAAAAAAGATTAAGGTGAAATGTAGGAGAGTAAAGTCTCCCAAGACATTGATAAGCTAGAAAAATAAGTCATAGTTCAATATATCAAGCATAATTCCATTGCCTGAACATAAGAAAGCAGTGGGAATATTTCCTTAAATACTTGCTTCTATGTATTCATTAGAGGTTGCAAAATCTTTCTGTAAAGTCTCAAAGAGTAAATCTTTTCAGCTTCGAACATCACGCCATCTCTATCATAATTCAGCTCTGCTCTTGTAGTGTGAAAGCAGTCATAGATGATAAATAAACCAATGTGCCAATGAAAGTTTATTTACAGACACAGGCAGTAAATAAATAGCACCTGATGTAAATGAATAGCACATGTTTTTAGAAGGCTCCTCACCAAAATATTATCATGGGTACTTACAAAAGGGGAAGTGAGAAGGAAGATGCTGGTCGAGAGAAATATTATCCTCTTATTGGAATTGTTTCCACCTTGTATAATGAAAAATTTGAATGTGAAAGGGAAGGAATGTTTTAAAAGTAGCTTGGTGACCTTTCCTCCCTCCCTGATGATAAGGTAATGATCGCTGTTTTGCAAAAATCGGTGTTTTGCTGCTGTTTTGTCAGCAGCCTGTAAAAATGACCAGGAACTAAAAGTTCCCCATCATCCCACCGGCTTGAGCAGAATTTCTCTTTTATTTATTTATTTTGGTTTTGGTTGCCAGGGTCTTGGTTGCTGGGCGCTGGTTGTCTTGAGCTGTGGCAGGCGGGGGCTACGCTTCGTTGTAGCGCTCAGGCTTCTCACTGCCGTGGCTTCTCTTGTTGAGGACCGCAGGCTCGAGGGCACGCAGGCTCCAGGAGTTGCAGCACCTCAGCTCAGGAGTTGCGGCTCTTGGGCTCTAAAGCGCTGGCTCAGTAGTTGCAGAATCTTCCCAGACCAGGGACTGAACCTGTGTCTCCCGAACTGGCAAGTGGATTCTTAGCCACTGTACTGCCAGGGAAGGCCAAGCAGAATTTCTTAAAGGATTTATTTCATTCATGCCATAGCTATTTATGGAGTTCTGAGTAGGTCGAAGGAACTGTTCTATGTGATCAGGATGTCCTGTGATCAGATCCTGAGAGACAGACAGGAAATACCAAATGCGGTAAATAAGTTAAAGACACAATATGATGGACAGCTCAAAGTGCTACAGGAAAATAGAACAAGTGAAGGGGGTTGGGGTGCCTGGGGGCTGGTTGTGATAGTAAACAGAGTGGTCAGAGAAGGTCTCGTTGCCAAAGTGACATCTAAGCAGAGAGCTGAGTGAATGAAGGGAGAGAGTCATGCTGCTCTCTGGGAGAGAGCTTTCCAGGCAGAGGAAACAGCCCATGCAAAGGCCCTGAGGTGGGAGCATGGGTGTGTGCAAGGATTGGTGGGCAGGGTGGTACAGGCTGGAGCAGCGTGGGTGAGGGGGAGAGGGTGGGGGGTGAGGTCGAAGAGGGGACACAGCGGGCCAGATCCTGAAGGGCTTGGAGCCCCGGTGAGGACTTTGCTTTTATTCTGAGTGAGATGGGAACCACAGCAGAACTTAGAGCAGAGGGACGTGAGCTGACTTAGGGTAATGGGCTGAGAGAGGCAACGAGCAGAAGCAGGGGGGCCAGAAAGAAGGTGACTGCCATGGTCCAAGCAGGAGATCATGGTGGATGTGACTGGAGTGGTCACACCGGGGATGGGGCAACAAAGGATCAGATCCTGGAGAGTTTTTGAAGGTCATGTTGACAATATGTGGGTTGGATGTTGGAGGTGAGGAGCAAATAGGAATCAAGGATGATGCCAGGTGCTTTGACCCAGGTATGACCAGGATTCACGTGCCACGAGATCACCTGGGAACTTGTAGAAATGCAGGTGTCTGGGCCCCACTCAGGTCTACTTAACCGGCACCTCTAGGGTGGGGTGCAGGAGTCCACTTTTTGAGTCAGGTCCTCAAGTGAAGGCTGGGGACTGCAGACCCCAAGGTAACCATGATGACCCCTTTGGGGGTTCACTCAGGGACAGGACATCAGCTGGTTGAGCGGGTTTCCAGATTGGAGTCCCGCCCTGTCACTTCCTAGCTGTGAGGCCTGGGGTGACATCTCCCAGCCACAGATTTCTTCATCTGTGAGAGGGGACTGTGACAGCACCTGCCTCCTAGAGCTGACGTATGATCTGAGTGAGTTCCTGTGTATAAAATATTTAAACTGGTGTTGGCACACACGAGCTCCCAATAAAGGGCAGCTATAATTAGCACCCTCTTCCAAAGATGATAAAGGCCAGGCGAAGAGCCAAACTGATCAGCAAGAAGTCATGGTTTCCTGCAGACTCCAGTGAACCTGGCCCCATGTCAAGGAGTACAGGGACAAGGTGCTAAGTTCGATCCACTTCTCATCTTTCAGAGACCCCCATCTGGTGGGCAAGGAAGTGCCAGGCTCAAACAGGCAGGACCCAGGGAGGTCAGAGTATGTTAGAGGAGGGGCAGGGCTATGGGAGCCCAGAGTGGGAGCAGGAACTGATCGTGATCTGACAGTGATGGGAACAGATATATTCTAGGCAGATACAGTGCACAGGAGGACAATGCTGTGGACATTTGTAAAGGTCAGAGGTGCCAAGAATGTTCCAGCAAGTTCAAGGCTTAAAAGGAGCATGGCAGAGTGGCTAAGTGCATAGACTCTGGAGTCAGACTGCCTGGGTTCAATTTCTAGCTCTGTCACTTTCTAGCTGTGTGATCTGGGGCAAGTTGCTTCACCTCTCTGAACCTACTACCCAAGACAGTTCCCTGTTGCTGCATAACGGAAAAAAAAATTAGTGACTCAAAACAACACATATTTATCATTTTATAGTTTCAATGGGTCAGGAAACTCATAATATTACATAGTAAATTTTTTGTGGAGAATACACACCAGATTCTACTGGGGGGTACATCTGGCTAAGGAAATGAGGTGGAGGATGCCTGTCTGTAAAGGTATTCACCGACAGATTATTCCAATCCAGTGTGATCAGAGCATCAACAGGAGAGTGAGCAGACTCCTGGGAGGCATTGGATGGAGCGAGACCAGGAAGCTCTCTATACACTCTGAGCACAGAGCAGGCCTTGAGAAGCTGGCCTGGAGTTTCCTGGGTGAATAGATAGAGGGGCGTAACGAGTAGGAGGCACAGCATGTGCAAAGGTATGGAGGCATGAAAGATCATTTATCCATCCGTCCAGCCATCTGTCCAGCTTTCCCTCCATTTATGCGTTAATTGATTCCTCCAGCCATCTTCCCACTTACTCATTATTCATTCATGTGTATACTCTTCATTCATCCATCCATCTATCCATCCATCCATCTTTTCAAACAGTCATCTATGCCCTCATTCATCCACTTATTCCATCAGTTACACATCCACTCATTTATGTATTTATTCATCAGTATCCAAAGTCAATGCAGGATACCCCGGTTCGATTCCTGGGCTGGGACGATCCCGTGGAGAAGGGATAGGCTACCCACTCCAGTATTCTTGAACTTCCCTAGTGGCTCAGCTGGTAAAGAACCCACCTGCAATGTGGGAGACCTGGGTTCGATACCTGCATTGGGAACATTCCCTGGAGAAGGGAGAGGCTACCCACTCCAGTATTCTGGCCTGGAGAATTCCATGGACTGTATAGCCCAATGGGGTCGCAAAGAGTCAGACACAACTGAGCGACTTTCACTCACCTCAGAGATTCAAAGTCATATGATCTTTTCACTCCAAATGCCACCTCCTCAGGGAGCCTTCCCTGACACTCTTTCTAAAGAACCCTCCAACACCGTCCCTCTTTTACCTTCCACTCCTTTTTCTTTGTAACACTCACCCCGACTGGTCACTGTGCTCTCTTATTGTGTGTCCATTCGTCTGGTGTCTGTGTCCACCACTGGAACACATGCATTCATTCGGCAAGTATTTGTTGAGGATCGACTGAGTGCCAGGCTCTGTTGTAGGCACTGGGAAGACAGACCAAAATCCTCACCTGTGCAGAGCTGATATTATAGTGGGGGGTATTGGACAACAAGTGTAGTAACTAAATTATTAGCAGGTTGGAGAATGCTGAGTTGCTGTGGACTTCCCAGGCGGCACTAGTGGTAAAGAACCTGCCTGCCAATGCAGGAGATGTAAGAGATGTGGGTTCGATCCCTGGTTCAGGAGGATCCCCTAGAAGAGGGCATGGCAACCCACTCCGGTATTCTTGCCTGGAGAATCCCGTGGATAGAGAAGCCTGATGGGGTGACAAAGAGTCAGACATGACTGAAGCGACTTAGCCTGCACCCATGAGGGCTGTGGTCAAAGAAAATGCAGAACGAGTGAGAGGTATTAGTGATCCAGAGGAGTGGTTGCTCAGATAAGTCGTCATGGACAAAGTGGCCTCTCAGCAATGGCTGAAAGGAGATGAGGGAGCCAAGTGGTTTTCTAAGGGAATTGCATTCCAGGACAGAGAGAATGATGTGTGAGAAAGCCGTAACGCAGGGCTGAGCTTGGTGTGTTGGAGATTCATTGAGCAGGCCAGCATGGCTGGAGCAAAGTAATCAAGGGGGAGAGGGAGGAAGCTGTGAGTAGAGAGGGGGCAAAGCAGGCCAGGTTGGGTAGGACCTTGCTTTAACTTTGAGACTGGAGCCGGGGGTGGATGCTGAGCAGAGGAGGGACAAGATCTAACTTAGGTGTGAACAGGTTCCCTCCGCCTGCCATGTAGGAGTAGATTGATGTGAGCTCTCTAAGGGCTGAAACTACATCTTTGTTCCTTCCATCTCCTTGGCTCCTGGAACAAGGGTCTGCAAACTATGACCCACAGGCTAAATCCTTGCGTTTCCCATTTGTATAAATAAAGTTTTATTGAAACAAACCCACACCCACTTGTTCACATATTATCTATGGTGGCTTTCCTGCTAAATAGAGTAGTTACAGCAGAGACCATCTGGCTCTCAAACCTGAAAACATTTACTGTTTGGCCTTTTACAGAAAAACTGTGCTGACCCCTGGTCTGGAACAAGGCCTGGCACATAGTAGGTAGTCAGTAAATATTGGTTGTCGCATAACTGAGCTGGTCTCTCATCTGTGACCCACACAAGGCTGCCAGCTTGCTCTTGTCTCAGAGCCAGTTCCAGTCACATGCGGGAGAACAACAGCCCAGGGACCAAAAATAAAATACTGGAACCATTCACATCTCTGCCACGGAGGAATTGCTCAGGCAGGAATATAGTCAGGACACACAGAGAAACTTCACATACTCTTCGTCCTTTTATTTTTCTTTGTTAAGACTTGGGGTTCCTTTACCCCTGCCAGGCATGGAAACTGCTCCCCCTATTTCTTTCTAACTTAAAAAAAATCCCCCAAACCCTCTTCCATAGAGAAGCCCCCGCCCCCCCCCCCGACTTTCCTGTCTCCTCTCCTGTCAACTCCAAAGTTTTGTATTTGTACATGACTTAGGTCCCAGCTGGTTTTTTTCCCCATGCTTCCGCTGCCCATTACTCAGATTCTGCATAATGAGGCAGTTATGAGTTAAGAATAATGGGGCTGTGCCAGCTGGCATGAATCCCTCTGGGAACTGAGAAAGCTCCCACACTCCTATTTCCTTTTCTTCTTACATACATTGATCACAGTATTCTATCCGTCCTCACTTTCTGAGTTCCTTCTTTACTGCAGTTTGTCCTGCACCCTCAGGATCCACAGAGAAATTAGAGCCAGTCCCTGAGAGCTAGGAACTCACAGTTTAATGGAGACAGTCCCAGTGCCGGGGGTGAAGAGACGGATGCATGGTGGGATGCATCCATCCATCATCCATGGTGGGGATGACTTGACCATCAAGGGAATGAGTTTGAAGTTTTATTCTGAGGACCCTCTCTGGCAGACTTGGATGGAGGCCAGATGGAGGGCTCTGAGGGAGCAGGGTGCCTCCTTCTGACTTGGTGTACATTCTGGTGATCTCACATAGGTATCCACACTCCAGATGCTGGGGCCAGATTGCTTGTGTTCAAATCCAGAGGCTTTCTAACTGTGTGGTCTTGGGTATGTTTCCCTCAGTGTCCTCACCGTAAAATGGGTATGACTAGCACCTACCACTTAGAGTTATTGGGAGGATCATGGGATTAATACATACAAAGAGCTTAGAACTGTTCCTGGCACACAATTGTTGTTTAGTTGCTAAGTCGTGTCCCATACTTCTGTGACCCCATGAACTATATATAGCTCACCAGACTCCTCTCTCCATGGGCTCCTCTGTCCATGGGATTTCCCAGGCAAGAATACTGGAGTGGGTTGCCATTTCCTTCTCCAGGAGATCTTCCCAAGTCATGAATTGAACCCGCATCTCCTACATTGCAGGCGGATTCTTTACCGCTAAGCCACCAGGGAAGCCCACCCGGCAGAGTCGGCACTCTGCCAGTAAACATCAGCAACTATTAAAAGCGCTTAGCAACAGGCATCCTATTATCATTTAGTGATGTCATCAATTATCCTATAGACTGAGCAGAAAGAATCACATCTCCAGTTTAGACCTTGGGTGGGAATGATGACATCACCAGTTACCAGGTAGAAAAAGGTTAGAATGTACACGCCAGAAGTTTCATTCCCACTTGAATTTCTGTTGTGTCCCAGTCCACACTCTTCTCTGGGGCACATGGGATTATCACCTATTTGCGCCTCAGTTTTCTATTAATCAAATGCAGATAATGAAAGTATCAATCTCACAGGATTGTTGAGAGAATCCAATGAGTTAGATGCACACAAAGGCCCCAATGTCCAGCACACAGTCAGCATGCAATAGACAGCAGCTCCCGTTAGCCTCATGGCAAGAGGACTCCATGGTGGGCACGCTGGCTAGGGCAGCAGGTGCTCTCCTCTCTGTCTGGGAGTTTTGGCTAAGAGCACAGGCTCAGGGGTCTGACCTACCACAGTCTGAGACCAGATCTACCTTCAAGAGCAGACAGGAGAACCTGGGCACGTTGCAGGCCTGAAAGTGGAGATAATGACAGTGCCAGCTCACAGGACTGGCATGAGGAGGCATCAACATGATGATGGTCATGCTCCCAGCACACAGTTAGCCTTCGTACACGTGAACTGTATAATCACTGAGGATGTCCTTGGAAAGGTTCTCCCCTCCGTGGAACCGTTTGCCCATCTGCAAAGAAATGGGCAGTGACCATGGCAATCTCAAAGCTTCTTGCTTATAAGAACTCACCTTTGCTTTGGCTGAGTGTAGATGTTGGGAGTTGAATGCCATCACCGGTGTCTGCCCTCATCCCAGCACCAGCTCTTTCCTTCTGTTCCTTCACGCCCCATCTCTTACCTGTCAACTTTCCCCTTTCTCCGGCTTCTTTCCCTTGTTCTTTTTCTCTCTTGGTTCTCTCCTGCATGCTATCAGATGACTGTTTGTAGAGCAATAAATAATGATAGTAATAATATTTTGTTTATTTAATCTTTCCTCCATGCTAGGACAGCTCTTTGCACATATTAACTCATTTAATTCACACAAGGACTTGTTACTGTTGGTTCAACAAACACTTATGGAGTTCCTCTTGTGTGCCAGGGCCTGAGAATCCAGCTCAGAGCAAAAGAAAGATCCTCGCCCTCGTGGGACTCACGTTCTAGTGGGGAGATAGAAGATAAAAAGGTAAACAACCATCTCTTCTAGTGCTATGAGGGAAAAAATCCAAGGAAGTCAAAGGAAGAAAGTGAAATGTTTTCTACAGGATGGTTGGAAAAGGCCTTCTGGAGGAGGTGTATGCTTCCCTGGTGGCTCAGATGGTAAAGAATTCTCCTGCAATGCAGGAGACCCGGGTTCCATCCCTGGGGCGGGAAGATCCCTTGAAGAAAGGAATGGCAACCCACTCCAGTATTCTTGCTTGGAGAATCCCATGGCCAGAGGAACCTGGTGGGTTATAGTCCATGGGGTCGCAAAGAGTTGGACACGACTGAGTGACTATCACACTTTTCTGGAGGAGGTGACACTGGATCTGACCTGATGATGTGAGGTGGGGCAGCCATGCAAGATCTGTGGGAAGAAAGTGCCAGTGCAAAGGCCCTGAGGCAGAACCATGCCTGGGGAGTGTTTGAGGAGTTAAGGAACAGCTGGAAAGCCTGTATCCCTGGAGTTGAATGAAGGGGAGTTGCTGTCACACAGGGCCCCCTGGGACCACATCATGCAGGGTCTTGTGGGACACAGTGAGGACTTTGGCCTTTACTCTGACAAGGAGCCATGAAAGGTTCTGAGCAGAGGAGGGATGCAGTCTGAACAAAGTTTGACAGGATCCCATTGGCAATAGGCTGTAGGGGGAGGGGATGGTGAAGGTGGAGGCAGAGAGATCATCCTCTCCATTTGACAGACATAGAAAATAAACAGAACCTCAAAAAAAGGCCAGCAACGGGCTCAAGCCCCCACAGCTGTTGAGCAGTGGAGACAGGTTGGCAGGCTGGCTGGGACTTGAGTGCAGTGTAGTCCACCTTCCCCTCCCTCTCCTCAAGCCTAGCTGCTCACCCCTCCTGAAGTGTACACCTGTAAAATCGGGACACAGCTCAGAGACCATGGTACACGGCTCACCAGCAACATGCTAGCTCCAGACGTGGGCACCACCTCAGAGTTCAGAGGAGCCTTCACTTTGTGGCCTTGGGAAAGTGCCTACCTCTCTCCTGAGCTTCTGTTTTCCCATCTATCACTTGGGAAGCATTAACCAACGTCTGGGTGTAGCCTGGTGGTTAAGAGCGCAAGTTCTGGCGTCAGATTCGGCAGGATCTGAGTCCTTGGTCTGCCACTTGCCAGCTCTATAACTTCCAGCAATTAGACATCCTCTTTCTAAGCTTCGGTTTACCTCATCTGAAAGATGAAGATCTTAACAGCACTAATTCCAAGGGGCAGTTGTAAGGATTAAATGAGATCATGCAGGTAAAGCGCTTAGCACAGCTCCTGGCATACATCAGGCACTCAATAAATGATCATTATTATCATTACTGACAGTAATGCCCACACCTCTGGGTGGGTGAGAACCTGGAGAGTGCCTGGTGGTACGCGGTCAGCGTTTGACAAAAGTGAATTCTCTCGCCCTTCTCTCATGCCTGACGGCTCCCAGGGGACCCAGGCATTCCGGCCTCCGGCCGCCCCCCCCTCCCCCCCCACGCCGACCCTTACAAAGGCCCTCATTCATGTCTGGTGCACAAAGCGGCTCATTCACCCGGGTCCCTTGGGCTTCCCGCCCCTGGCCGCCCCTTGTGCCTCGCCATTGGTCGGACCCCCTGCCTGTCAGGCTTCGGGTCTTGCCTGCGACCGTGCCGCCTAGCTCCACGATCCGGAGCCGTTCTTTTCCCACGGCTGGCACACTCCGGCAACTTCTGATTGGCCCCGCCCGCCAGCCGCTCCTCTTGATTGGCGGGTGCGCACCCTGTGGGCGAGTCCATAGCTTGTCGCAGCGGGCGCCGATTGGCCCCTGTTGCGCTTGTGTGGGCGGGGCTTTCTTGGCTGGCCCGCCCCTCCTTCTCCCCAGGCCGAAGCCTCGGGACGGCCCTGGAAGCCGGTGAGTGCCCGGGGCCCGCTGCCCGCTTGAGGCGGCGGGGAGTGGAACTGGGTCCCGGGAGGCTGCAGCTCCGGGGTTGCGGTCGGGGCTCCGGAGGCCGACGCGAGCTGCGGGGGAGGGGCGGTGACGTGGACACTCACCTTGCGCTCAGCCGGACGGCAGCGGGGGGCCAGGGGACGGGGTGAGGCTGGGCGTCTCCACTCGCCCCCACAACTCGAGTTCCTCCTCTAGGAGAGGCCAGGTCGGGGTCCTCGCTGGAGGCCCCAGGCCTGTTTCGCAGATGGGGAAACTGAGGCTCGCTTTTGGGACATTGGACGCTTTAATACTGAGTCATTGCCTTCAATCCCCCGCCCTCGATGACTGTGTCTCTGTCTTCACGTGTAAAACTCGCGGACAGGAGACAGGGATCATCGTGACTGGCAGAGCTGAGGGGTGGGGAAAGCCATCTTTGAGCCCCCGCGATGTACTTCAGCACTTTTATTTTTATAACTAAATAATTAACTTTAGATTATATTAACTCGAGATGGGTTGTATTGCACCCATTTAACAGGGAAAGAAAAACAGGCTGCACAGAGGTTGTGACTGCAGGGCGACAGGGCTGAGAACAACACTTTGAAGACCTACTGTGTGCTGGGTTCCTTAACCTTTTTAATCCAACACTAGTCCGCTAAGGAAGGCTGTAGTTCCTAAGAAGTAGATGGGGAAGGAGGTTGAGAGTTACCACCTGGGAAGAGGAAATTGACATCTTTGAGGACCTACTACGGGTTCCACCCAAATCTCCTGTTTAGAAAATGGTATGGGCTTGTACCCCAGCCCTCCTTCTTATTGGCTGTGTGAACTTGAGCCGGTTTCTTCCTTCACCTCTTCATGCCTCAGTTTCTCCAGAGAAATGGAGATACTGATTGTCCTTATCTCACTGGTTTTTGAGATCATTCTATGAGTTTGGTCAACTGTTCTAAAAGCAGGAAAACCCTCGGCCCATAGTAGGTGCGCTTAGTTACCATTATTTAGTCCTCGATTCAGAGAACTGAAGTTCCAGAGTCTAGAAAAGCATGTTCTCGTCTTCTTCGGTACTTCTCGATCTCCCTGTGGATTGTACCGCACCTCCCCCCCCCCCCCCGCCCCGTTTCCAGGGTTGAGGAAACTAAAGTTCTGCGTTATTAAATGATGTCTCCTTGCATTGCTTGTTTAAACGCTGGGCTGGGCACTTTCTCCCATATGGGTTTATTCATTTCATTGGCCTCCATTCGCGAAGAGGAAAGCCAAAGCCCAGAAAGCTTGAGCGGGATTCGAACCCCCGGTGTCCTCAGCCTTCTCCGCTGTGGGCCCTTGACCTTTGCTCGCCCAAAGGAGGAGGGGCCTTGGCGCGGCTGCCGCCGCCGCCGCCGCCCACCTGGCAACAGGCTCATCCCCGCCTCTCCCCATCCCCCTGTCTAGGGCAACTCCGGGATCCGCCCCCTTCCCCAGCCGGGCAGGTGCTAGGTGACATCAGAGCCGGGCTCCCTCCCGGTGACGCGACGTGGCCCCGCCCCGCGCTGGACCGCCGAGGTAGCCGCACCTGGGAGCTCTGAAGAGGCCGGGGGATTCCTGGGCCCCCTCCCCAGCTTCCGGCTTCCTGTACCAGCCGGCGCCCCCCAGGTAGCCCGGAGGGTCCTCGGGGTGAGGCACTTGGGTCTTAGGGAGATGGGGGTTGGGCGCTGGGATTCCGGGATCTGAGGAGGGAGTCGGGGGCCAGGAACCCCAGGTCTGGTTAAGGACGGCTCTGGGAGGCTGGGCTCATGGGTCTCGAGGGAGGAAGGTGCTGGGAACTGGACTCCCCTGAGAGCTGAAATGTGTGCATCTTGAGGGAAGAGGGGGCTGGGAGCCTGGACTTCTGGGTCTGAGGGAGGAGGGGTTGGATGCCCAGTTTCTGAGTCTGGGGGCAGAGAGTACCCTTGGATCCTAGCACTAGAGTGAGGTCAGAGGGCTGGATGCCAAGGGCCCCAACCCCTACCTCAGGGGCGGATCCCTGGCTCCTTCTCCTTTCCAGCCAGCAGTCCCTGCCCCTCCCAAACAGGTGCTTTCACCTGCACTGGTGACAGAAATGAGTCCTGGCAGAGGTGTTCCTGCTGGTTAAGGAGGGTGGGGCTGCCAGAGGGCCAGGCCACCCCATCAGAGCTGTTATCAGCCCTCAGAAGCTGGTCCCAGGCGTCTTCATCTCTAGCCTCTTCGCCTCTAACCGGCTGCAGTGAGGTGAGGGGGCTGGAATTCACAGGTCCAAAGGAGGAGAGGCCTGAGGGTTCCTGGAAATATAGTCCGCTGGGGGCCCAGACTCCTGGGTCTGGAGGAGGAGGGACTGGGGGCCCAGATTCCTGAGTCTGGAGGAGGAGGGGCTGGGGGCCTGGACTCCTGGGTCTAAGGGAGGATGGACTGGGGACTCAGACTCTTGGCTCTAGTGAGGGGAAGCACAGGGCTGGGTGATTGCAAAAAACTCCCAAACCCTTCCTGGTCAAAGGCCGTGAGCTGGAGAGGAAGTGGGTGGGGTGAGAGTGAGGGTAAAGTCCCAGGGATGGGACTTGGCTCTGAAAGGATGAGGGCCACTCAGGAGGCCTGGAGTCAGTCTGGGCGACCTGGGGCCTGGGAAGTGGAGAGAGATATGGCATCGGATGGCGGGAGACGCCCGCTATTTGAATGCAGGGGCCTGGGGTTTGAGGCCAGAGAGCAGCAGGACCAAATGTCATAGGGTGAGGGTGGAGGCCTGGGGCCACTGGTGGTGGGGAGAGGGCCTGGGGGTAAGAGGGGTGTGTGGCCTGGAGCTGAGTGTCCAGGTAAGGGAAAGAACCTGATGAGGCCAGATCTGGAGATGTCCGAGAGGAGCTGGGTGTTTGGAGGGACTTCTCCAGAGATATGTTGAGGTGGGGCTGGGGGGCGTGGAGGGCAGAGGCAGAAGTACCAAGGTGCGGCAGGCGGAGCACTGGGGGGTCCTGTGACTGGCGCGTGGGCAGCGATGTGGCCGTTTGAGGCCGTGGGAGACAACAGAGTCCGGCTTCTTCAGGGGCAGGGCACAGTGAGGGACAGGGGGCATGGTTTTCCTCACGGGTGCTTAAACTGCTCGAATTGCCAAGCTCTGTTCCTGCTGGTCTGCAGCCCCTTTAAGGGCGGGAAGGGGTCTAGCACAGGCTGGCTCGGATCTGAAAGTTCATCTTGGCTTGTGACTGTTTGAGATGTGTCTGAGACCAGATTGACCCCAGACCAGGTGCTCCTCGAAGCAGGGCCTGACTCATCTCTGGATCCCCAGACACTCTGGGCAGAGCTCAGGACTTAAGAAAACTTCAGGGAATGTTGAGTGAATGCAGAAGTTAATGAATGGGGCCAGCCCATGGTAAAGAGAAGGATTTGAGGTTGCAGGGAAGAAAGCCACTGCTAACGGAGTGATGAAATTCAGGTCTGTTCTGGGGTAGCCCAGAGGTGGTGAGAGAACCTGAGTTACAGAAATCAGGTTGACACCCTCCTAGGGCTTACATCTATGAGGTCAAGGTCCTCAGCGTGACCCAGTCTGACCCTCTTTGTCCCTAATCTTTCCTTACCTACTACCCTTCCTCCCTGGCTTACCTGGCTCCAGCCACACTGGCCTCTCACAATGAGGGCCACAGACATAGAGGCACATGCCTGCCCCAGGGCCTTTGCATGAGCTATTTTCCCAGCCTGGAATGCTGTTTTGTCTGACATTCCCATGGCCTGCTCCCTTCATCTCCCTCAGGTCTTTATTCAGATGCCACATCAGAGAGGCTTTCCTTGGCCACCCCAATTAAAACTTCAATGCCCCTCAACCGTAACAGTCCCTGTTCTCTGCTTCATTTTCCCCCTTGGCATGTATCATCATTTAATATACTGTATAATTTACTTATTTATCTTTGAATCTGTCTCCTGGGATTAGAGCAGCACTAACTCACAGAAACACAATGCAAGCCAAATGTGTAATTTAAAATTTTCTAGCCACATTAAAAATAAAGAAATAAAAAGGAACAAGTGACGTAAGTGCCAATGATGTATTTTTTTAATGCAATATGTTACCAAATGTAAGAAACACGAGTGAGCTTTTTGTTGTGCTGTTTTTGAAATCGGGTGTGTGTCTTAACACTCAGAACCCATCTCAGCATGGATTCTCCATTTCAACTCTTCAGTAGCTGCACATGGCCTTGGCTCCTATGATAGCCAGATCAGGGCTAGAATGTAAACACCTTAGGAAGGCAGGAATCTTTTTCTGGCTTATTCTTTGCTATATGACTGACACCTTGAACAGAATTATTTTTAGAAAAGAATTATTTTTAGAAAATTTATTTTATTGAAATATAGTTGATTTACAGTATTGTGTTAATTTCTTCTGTATAGAAAAGTGATTCAGTTATATATATATATTCTTTTCCATTATGGTTTATCACTCTATATTGAATAGAGTTCCCTGGACTGTACTGTAGGACCTTGTTGTTTATCCATTCTATCTATAATAGTTGGCATCTGCTAATCCCAAACTTCCGATCCTTGCCTCCCTCATCCCCTACCCCTTGACCTCCACAAGTGTATTCTCTATGTCTGTGAGTTGGTTTCTCTTTTCCTAGATAAGTATATTTGTTACATCTTTTAGATTCCATATATAAGTTATATCATATGGTATTTGTCTTTCTCTGTCTGACAATTCATTTAATACAATAACCCCTAGGTCCATCCATGTTGCTGCAAATAGCATTGCCTCATTCTATTTTTTGAATGGCTGAGTAGCATTCCATTGTATGTATGTACCACATCTTTATTCATTCATCTGTCAATGGACATTCAGGTTGTTATTAAAGAATTATTGAATTGGGAATTCGCTGGCGGTTTAGTGGTTAGGACCCCCGGCTTTCAGTGCCAGTGGCCCCTGTTCAGTCCCTGGTCGGGGAATTAAGATCCCGGAAGCCTCCTGGTCCAGCCACACACACGCGAATTATTGAATGAATGAATGGATAGAGAGGTGGATGGTGGAATGGGTGAAAAAGGCCTGTGAACCCATTTTGCAGAGGTGTAAATTGAGGTCTGGTGGAGAAGGCAGAGGCGACTGTCTGGGGGATCTGGGGTGGGGATGGAGCCCCTCCGTGAGCCTGGTCCTCTGCTCTTTCCCTGCAGACCATGGCAGCAGTGACCGTGTCGGTGCCCGGTCGGAAGGCGGCCCCCAGGCCGGGCCCGGTGCCCGAGGCCGCGCAGCCGTTCCTGTTCGCGCCGCGCGGGCCGGGCGTGGGCAGTGGGCCCGGGGGCTCGGCCGCGTCCCCGCAGGTGGAGTGGACGGCACGGCGCCTGGTCTGGGTGCCGTCGGAGCTGCACGGCTTCGAGGCGGCGGCGCTGCGGCACGAGGGTGACGAGGAGGCCGAGGTGGAGCTGGCGGAGAGCGGCCGGCGGCTGCGGCTGCCCCGCGACCAGATCCAGCGCATGAACCCGCCCAAGTTCAGCAAGGCTGAGGACATGGCTGAGCTGACCTGCCTCAACGAGGCCTCGGTGCTGCACAACCTGCGCGAGCGCTACTACTCCGGCCTCATCTACGTAAGTGGCCTCCTTCCCCAGGAGGGCCTTGCCCGGGCTGGGGGGGCTGCGGGGGCTGGGTGTCAGCACCCCAGCTGGAACCGAGGTGAGGCTGCTTCTAATTCTCCCCTCAGGTCGGGTGACGATGCCCACCCTTTGTTGCCGAATGATAAATTATTGGATTACCTAAATTATTGGATTACCAGGACTGCCTCAGACCCCACTGCAGGTGTCTCATACAATAGATGGTCCCTACTGGGCTTCCTTCCCCTGTGGCTCAGTGGTAAAGAATCCGCCTGCAATGCAGAAGCCCCAGAAGAAGCAGATTCGATCCCTGGCTGGGGAAGTTCCCCTGGAGAAGGAAATGGCAACCCACTCCAGTATTCTTGCCTGGGAAACCCTGTGGACAGGGGAGCCTGGCAGGCTACAGTCCCTGGGGTCCGGGAGAGTCCGACTAGACTGAAGCGACTGAGTGAGCAAGCAAGACACTCTAAATATATTGTTTCAATACACTTGCACAATTATAAAGCACTTTGTCCCCAGGTTACAGATAAAGAAACTGAGGCACAGAAAAGTCAAGTTCCTTGACCAAGGTCACTCAGTTGGGCTTGGTAGTCTGGCTCCAGGCTCTACCACTTTGCTATTAGGGCCTTTTAGGATTAAGACAGGACTGGTCATAGTGAGATTGACTGTGGCCTAGTCACTGTTAACCTTTTAATGTCTCACGTTGTTTAATCTTAATAGCAAGCAGGTGGAGTAGGGCTGTGATTCTTAGCTCTGCCTTCTTGTTACAGTCAGCTGTGGAATTTTTACAAAATACCAGCACTGGAGCCCTGCCCCACCCCGTTTGAATCAGATTCTCTGGGGGTGTGACGTGAACACTGGTATTTTTAATAAGCTTCCAGGGTGGTTCTAATGGGCAGCCAGAGTGTCGTTCAGAGCAAACAGGATTAGAGATGTTGACAAGGAATGTCGACAATAATAATGAGAAATAATGATCATGGGTGGCTAGCAAATATTTATTGAGTACTTACGATGTGCCAAGCACTGTTCTAAGTGCTGCGTGTGGGTTATCAGCTCCCTTCTGGGCTGGGGACTTGTCCTTATCGCCTGATGTTTTGGGAATGTTAAGTGACTTGGGTCCCAGGTCACATGGACGTGAAGGATTTGAACCCAGGCAGCTGGCTGCAGAGTCACACTCTGAATATCAGCTTAGAGGACTGGAGTCTCACTGCCTTGCTCATTGAAACTGGCCCCTCAAGAAAAGTCACAAAATATCTTGCTAAGACCGTAAAAGGAAAAGTGCTGGTTTTATATGTTTTAAAAACCACAAAACTTTCATGAAAGTAATAAAAGAATATGTCACTAAATGATGAGATGTATCAAAAAAATAAAAATAAATAAGCTGGCCTTAGTATTCACCGCATTAAGGGTCACAAGCAGGGTATTTTTATGATTTCTGACTCCTGTTTGGGAGAGAGACTGAGGCCGTGAGAGGGGCCAGTGCCTGGCTCAGGGCCCCTCAGCTTTTGGTGGCAGGGGTGGGATTTGACTGCAGGATTGTCTGGCCCTGCACTGAGGTGACACCTTCTGCAGCCTGTGTTAGGCCCTTAGGATTCCTCGCTTGCCTTTGTGAGCCACGGGAGCTCTGTGAGCCTCTGTCTGGGCCACTGCCCTGGACCTCGTCAAAGTCAGGGGATCAGAGAGGCACCCCAAACCCTGAGCCACCCCTTTCCTGTTAATACAAACTCTAAACCCTCACAGCAACGTTGTAGGGTATCTCCTATCATCCCCATTCTGTCGGTGGGGACACTGAGCCTCAGAGAGGGGCCTAGACTTAGGCCACGCCCCACCAGCTACCAGCCAGCTTAACTGGGATTTGAACCCAGGCTGTCTGACTCCAGACCCCCCATTCTATCCACCATAGTGGGAAGATTGTTGGGAAAGTTCAGGGGGGAAAATGGTGAGGCCTGAGTGAAGGCTGTGGTCTGAGAGTCAGAGAATTGGGGCCTGATGAATGAAAGTGAGATGGAAGTTTCTGGAAGCCCAGACAGGAAACAAATTGGGCCTTAACAACAATCACTAGCACTCAGGGAGGGCCTACTTTCTCCATGAGGTGCTAGAGATACTAAACTTCATTTCAAGATGATCTGGTTGACCCCTGCTCCACATACGGCTGTGAGGTAGGGGTTATCACCTCCTTTGCCCACGACTTGGAGAGGAAAAGACATTGGCCCAGGAGTAGTTAACAGCTAACGTATTAGGCATGCCCAGGGACTTCACTGATGGTCTAGTGGTTAAGACTCCATGCTTCCACTGCAGGGGGTGCGGGTTTGAGCCCTGGCCAGGGAACTAAAATCCTGCATGCTTCGAGATATGACATAATTGAGTAAATAAATAAATAAATAAGCACGCACAGGGCTCCAGGGCCCATGCTTAGCTCAGTACTTGCAACATGAACTTGTGGGTAGCTCCCCGAAGCCCTCTGTAGAAGCACAGTTCCCATCCCCGTGTGATCAAAAGGGGACCCGGAAAAGTTAAGGTATGTGCTCAAGCCTCCCAGCTAGAAGATTCGATTCAAGCTCTACCCGGCTTGCCCTCAGGCCATGCTTAGTAAATACTAACTGGCCAAAGGGAATGACAGTTCTTCCCAGTGGAAAGGGAGAGGGGGGTGTCCGGGATTCCAGAAACCAAGCTCCTGCCGCTCATAGGCTATTTGGCCTTGTGTGGTCCCTTCCCTGGGATGCCCAGGGCAGAAGGGGACCCCATCTGCTGGATACTGGCCATGCCCTCTGCTCCGGGAGGCACCTGAGGATGCTTGGCGTCGTGTCACTCTCAGAATCCTTCTAGGTGGTGGAGGTTCCGAGCTCCATTTCTCCAGAGCTGGAAACTCGGGCTCGGAGCGGGCAAACACCTGGAGTCAAGTCACACAGGCTGGAAACGTGGGGTGACGCAGCACCTGAGTCTGAGTGAACTCTCAGCTCCCAGGTGGGCTGGGAACCTGAGCGTCTCGGCGCCATGACAGGAGCGCCTTTTACTGCCCGCCCTGCCTCGGGCTGTCTGGTTTTTATTCATTATCTTCCTTAATCCCCACCGCCTCTGTAATGAGGTGGGGAGGGTTTCTCAGGGAGGAAACCGAGACTGAGTTGAGAGTTGCTGGGCTAAGGTGGGGCGGTGGCATCAGGGAGTTGGACCTGGTGGGTCCGCCTGCAGAGTCCTGCTCCAGGCCCTTCCCGCCAGGTTTCTGCAGCTGTGCGCCGGCCACTCAGGTGCCCCTGGCCCTCTCTAGGCCTCAGCCCTTTGCCCCCTGGCCCTGGCAGCCAGCTCAGGTTCCCTCTAGGGTGTCACGCTAGTGTCAAGGTATGGCTGGCAGGAGGGGGCTGGGACAGGGATGGGGGTGCAGGGGGTGGGCTCCTCCACCAGCCAGAAGTGGGGGCCGGGGCGCCAGCAGCCATGAGATACCCTCCCTGGGAATGTGGTCCGGCCGCCCCGCCCTTTGAGAGCTCCGGGGAGCTGCTGGCGGGGCGGGCAGACACCCAGCAAACCGGTTGTTCTGCTCCGGGCTGGCCACCCACCCTCCCATCCTTAAAAGCTTGGCACCAGGCAGCCTGTGGTGGCCACACCCTCACTCTACTTGAGAAGCTCAAGTTGTCTGGGAGCTTAAAGCAGTTCTGCTATCAATGGACAAGTAATCAGCTGGTCATTTAACTCGCTAAGCAGCTAACTAGCTGCCTAAGTGGCTAGTTGGTTTCATAGTTAACTAGCTGAGACCCTGGGGCTTCCCTGGTGGCTCATTGGTAAGGAAACTGCCTGCCAGTGCAGGAGACATGGATTCGATCCCTGGGTGGGCAAGATACCCTGGAGAAGGAAATGGCAACCCACTCCAGTATTCTGGCCTGGGAAATCCCATGGACAGAGGAGCCTGGTGGGCTACAGTCCATGAGGTTGCAAAGAGTCGGATATGACTGAGCAACTAAACAACAGCTGAGCCCCTAAGCAACTCTCTGGCTGTATTAGCTAGCTTAACCCAGTTAAGTTAGCTAGTTAGCTCTCTGGATTGTGTTAGCTAGGTGGTCAGCTAGTTCTCTAGCCTGTCTAACTGCCTTGACCCGTCCTGTTTCTCATCGACCTGAGGCTCTATTAGAGTTGGAACAGTGCTTAAATGATTACCAGGTCCTGAACTCAGGCCCAGCAGGTGTGTGGACAAATTCAGGGCATCCATGAACTTGGATGCAAAAAAAAAAAATTACATCTTTATTTTCACGCACCTCAAACCTGAAATTTAGCATGTCCTCCAATAAGAGGGAACCACCAAGACCGTCGTGGAGGCAGATCCTGCGAGTCTGTTATCAACAGAAACCGCAGACATGCTCCCGTCAAGTTTCAGCGGCTGCAGATACAAGAAGCACTCTTCCAGAAATATTCTATGTGTATTCAAGCAGATTCGGAAAAGTGTTCTTGCAAAGTTCTTACCTTGTTTCCTCTCTGTGATATTGTTTTGGAGATAGTTCTCTGTCTGCAGATGCCAGAAACCTCATAGGAATCCATTGTATGCCCATGCATCCAGATCATTTCCGGCCCTTCGTTATTTTAAAAGAATGATGCTACAGATGAACTTGCACTTGGTCCTTTCATGTGTGAGTCCAAGCAGTGACAGGGCTACAAAGCCTCCATTCTCTCCCCTTGTGAATCCTCATTCATACAGCACCTTTGTGCAGTTTGGAAAGCTTCTTTTCAACCATCAGCCTGAAACCATAACAAACGCTTAAATCTACATTGTCATGTGTGAATGGCAGTCCCTTTGCCGGATGTTGTTGTGCAGTGCACAACCTGCCCAGCTGTACATGGCAACTCTGTCTGCCCCTGGGTCGCAGGCAGGCAGCTAGCTGAGGCCCTCTCTCTTCTTGCCCGCTGCAGACGTACTCCGGCCTTTTCTGTGTGGTCATCAACCCATACAAGCAACTTCCCATCTATACGGAGGCCATCGTGGAGATGTACCGGGGCAAGAAGCGCCATGAAGTGCCACCCCACGTGTACGCAGTGACCGAGGGAGCCTACCGAAGCATGCTTCAGGGTGAGTGTGGGGCACAGGCTGCTGGAGGTGCCTCTTCAATGGGGACTGGGCTGGGGGTCAGGACTAGATGTCAGCTCAAGGATTCCAGACTCTGCAATGCTTCTTTGTGGGGCAGGAGGGAACACAAATGGAGGGCTGAGTGGGCAAGGCTCTGCCTCCTACCAGACAGGCAGGCTCCTTTTCATCTGCCTCTTTGTTTACCTGTCTCCTCAACAAGTATCATTTGGAAGTTCATTGGTTCCAGGCTTCTACAAAAATTCCTCTTGAAACAGTGACTCTTAAGAGTGTTCATTCATTCAGCATTTATGTTACTGACATGATCTACATTGTTATGACTGAATGGCCACCCCTTAGACAATGGGTAGCATGGGTTCGCCATGTACAGCTGGGTAGGTTGTGCACTGCACAAGGATATCCATCAGAGGGGTGCCATTTACTCCATGACAATTGTTTACTCCAGGCAAAATTCCATGATTCCATGTAGTATCCATAATACACTCATCTATATATTGTAGGTCATCTATTTTAATAAATATTTGTATATATTTAAAAACATATTAAACATTTTAATGTTTGTATCTTTCTATCATATGACATTAATAGTAGGCAGCATATAAGCTGTATTTACAAAGCAGTGGTTCCCAGAGTAGTGCTCTCAGCATCACTTGGGAACTTGTTCGAAATGTCATCTCAGCCTTTACCCTTGACCTGCAGAGTCAGAGAGCCTAGGGAGAGGCTCAACAGTCAGATGCTCCATGGGGGCAGGGACCTCACCAGTTCCCACTTGGTGTCTAACACTTAGTAGGTGGTCTGTGTGGATTTATTGAAGGGATGGCTCAGATGGCAAAGAGTCTGGCTGCAATGAGGGAGACCCAGGTTCAATCCCTGGGTTGGGAAGACCCCCTGGAGGAGGGTATGGCCACCCACGCCAGTATTCTTGCTTGGAGAATCGCATGGATAGAGGAGCCTGGCGGGCTGCAGTCCTTGGAGTCACAAAGAGTCGGACATGACTGAGTGACTAACACAGCAACTTGTCAGACCCAGGATGAGCAGAGGAGGAGATGGTGGGGACCGAGCTGTGCTCTCTGCCCTCAGGTTGGGCAGATGACCTCCCAATGGGCCATCAGTCACCGTCACTACCTTCTGTGGCCTGTTTGCTATTAGAGGCTGAGCCTGGGGTCTAGGATCTCACTCTCACATCTTTGAATCTCATCATTCAGCCCAAGGCGGCACATGGTAGGGGCTCAAATTGAAGTTTGTTGAATGAATTACATTCTGTTTGGTTGGAGTTTGTTGTCTTCATTTTACAGGTTAGGACACTGAGGCTCAGGGAGGGACAGCTGCTTTCCCAGAGTCACACAGTCAAAAAAGGCTGAGTCAGGGTTAGGTTTTAGAATCTAGGAGGATCATATGTCAAAAAACCCAGCTTTTCCTTAGCCCTTAGGAAGGATTTTGAAAAGAGGGTGGCCAGCATCTCGCTGGAGAAATCCTCCCAGGTGACCTGTCCCCCTTTATCCCCTACAGATCGTGAGGACCAGTCCATTCTCTGCACGTGAGTAATCCTGAAGGACTCCCTGGAGGAAGTGGGATCCCGGCTGGGCATGGCTCTGCTTGGAATGGATGGGGCTTACCTGGTGACTTGGGCTGACCCTTTTTGCTTACCTTTATGCCCCCTCTTAGTGGGGAGTCTGGGGCTGGGAAGACAGAAAACACCAAGAAAGTCATCCAGTACCTCGCCCACGTGGCATCATCACCAAAGGGCCGGAAGGAGCCTGGTGTCCCGGTAAGTGACCTGCCTTGGGACGTACTCTAGAGCTTGCTACCAGATGCTCCCTCCCTCTCAGGCTCTGCTTCCCCTCGTAACTAACTCCCCGCCTCTCTCATGGAATAACACAGTCGTAGGCCTTCTCCTGGCTCCCCCTGCCCCCCCCACCCTGAATCCCTACTGTGTGCCTGATATATAGTGCTGGGAGCCAAGGCAGGATGGACACAAAAATTGCAACAGCCAGTCCTTGGCCTCGTTGACACTTGGAACAGTGCCTCTGGCACATAGTAGGAGCTTACATCCCAGAGCACCCACTATGTGTCTGGCCTGTTTAGGTTCCTGCAGTGCCTGGGTTTGCTTTGTAAGTGAGCGTTTATATATAGCCTTTGACTTATATTACCGTAACACCCCAGTGAGGTGGGTGTGGTTTTTCCTGCATTAAAGATGGGAAAGCAAAGTCACACCTGGGGTGAGTCATCAGTTGTCCAAGGTCACACGCCCAGGAAGGGCTAGCCCAGATTCAAACCCCAGGTGATGGGGCCGCCGCCCACTCCCCACCCCCAGGAACCCTGCTCCACACGGCCAGTTTCCCCAGCCCCTTGTCTCTCCATCCCACCCCCTGCCCTCTCCCCCAACCTCAAGTTCACCTGTGTGTCTGTCCATGTTCCATGTGCCGTGTCCCGGTCCCTGTCTCGTGTCCTGTGACCTCCTCAGGCCTCCGCCAGCGCCGTGTCTTATGTGAGTAGCAGGGAATCACCTCGAGTCCTGCCACCCCTCATACCACCCGGTCACCCCAACCCACAGTCTTCCTGGCACACAGGTCCCAAGGCACTGACAGTCTCCCCTGCCCGGAGGCCACATTGTCACTTTTGTTGACCCTACTATGTGCACAGCAGGCGCCACACTGCCATTTCCTGCAGCCCTACTGTGCGCACACACCCAGGGCCCCCCACTGTTGCTTATGGCAGCCCGACTATGTAGTGAAGGACAGGGAAGCCTGGCGTGCTGCAGTTCATGGGGTTGCAGAGTCAGACACAGCTTAGCGATTGAACAACTGTGTGCACACAGTCAGAGCCATTTAATGTGGTCCTACTGTGCATGTGCAGACCCTACCACATCACTGTGTATATTAGCCCTCCTGTTTCTGTGCAGAGCGGCCGCAGATCCCAATGGGAAACAACCCAGAGCCTATAACTACCACTTATTGTTGATCTGCTAAATGTATGTAGACAGAGCCCACAGACACCACGCAGTCACACAGCCCAGGGACCCACACTGCCAGTCATCGTAGGTAGGCCTACTGTGTACACCCAGCTCAGGCTAGTGTCTGAGGGCTCAGAGGGCATCTAAAGAAATAGTCGGGATCTTTGAGAAGCTGGCTAGGAAAGAGGGGAAGAGGATTGTTGTGTATTGAGCACCTACTGTGTTCCTGGCTCTGTCACCGAAGTGGCTGTAGGGAAGCTCAGAATAAAATCTCTAGGCAGGGGGGCCTGCGGAGGGATAAATTGGCAGTAGGTATTAACAGATGCTTACTACTATATATAAAATAAACAACAGGGATTTACTATACAGCACAGGGAACAATTGGACTTCCCTCTTGTCTCAGACAGTAAAGAATCTGCCTGCAATGTGGGAGATACGGGTTCAATCCCTGGGTTGGGATGATCCCCTGAGGAAATGGCAACCCACTCCAGTATTCTTGTCTGGAGAATTCCATGGACAGAGGAGCCTTGACAGCCTTGACAGTCCACGGGGTCGCAAAGAGTTGGACACAGCTGTACAACTAGTACTTTCATAGAAAAAGATAGTCAATATTTTGTAAGTTTTAAGGGAAATGAATCAGAAAAAAGTATATATATATATCCAAATCACATTGCTGTACATTTGAAACTAACTCAGTATTGCAAATGAACTATACTTCAAGTTTTAAAAATTGCTGTCTTGAAAAAAAAAATATCCCCACTCAAGGGTTAGCCTGATTGGGGGAGGACACGACCATTTCTTGAATGTGTACTATGTGTCAGACAGTTTGAAGAATGCTACATAGATGGTATAGATTTTTCTTTAGTTCCACAAGTGATACATGAGTATGCATTCACTGTAACAACAACAAACAAACCAGACAAAACGAAATTCCTCTTTCCTTCTCTCAGTCCTCTTTCCTTGGAGTGGCTTACTCTGTTAACAGTTTGGTGTGTATCCTTGCAGACCTTTCTCTAAATGTCTACAAACATGTATCTATACCTATAGATATGGGAGTCTTGTTCTGTGGTGGTGTTTTCTCGGTTCTTTTTTTTGTTTGTTGTTGTTATTAATAGGATCACATTGTAGGTGTTGTCCTGCGACTTGCTTTTTGTTGTTTTGTTTCCGCCGGACAATGGATCTTAGAGAAGTTTCCTCATTCCCTTCACAACAGACTGAATGGCAAGCCCAGATCCGGGAAAGCTGGCACATGCGCAGACAGACACACAAAGGTCCCCCCCACACAGACACTCGGCCAGACCCCCCACCCAAGCGGGGCCAGTGCGCACCTCCCCCCTCTCCCCGCCCCCGACTCCGGCCACTGACGGCCATCCCCCCACCCCTGCAGGGTGAGCTGGAGCGGCAGCTTCTTCAGGCTAACCCGGTCCTGGAGGCCTTTGGCAACGCCAAGACGGTGAAGAATGACAACTCCTCCCGCTTCGTGAGTGCTGGGGCAGGGAGGGGCTGGGCTCCAGTTAGTGAAACGGGAGCTGGGAGCAGAGGAAGGTGGAGCCGGGGGGAGACAGACAGGACGTGTGGGTCCGTGAGGGAGGAGGGACCTGGGGTCCACGGCTCCTGGGCCTGAAGGGTGAAGGGCAACTGGGGACCTGGGTCCTAGGGAAAGGAGTCAGAGGCGCGTGGACCTTTAGTTCTCCCCGGGAGGCGCCCCCCACCCCACCCCGGCCCCCGTTGGAACCTCATGATCGGGATGGGGTTCAGATGGAGGGAGATAGTCAAGAGACAGGCTGACTCTGGGAGGGGTGAGTGTGGGTTGGGGGTGCTCCCCAGGCCCGCGGGACCCTCGGCTAAGCCCCTCCACCCGCCTCCCTCGCAGGGCAAATTCATCCGCATCAACTTCGACGTTGCCGGGTACATCGTGGGCGCCAACATCGAGACCTGTATCCTCTCACGGCCCCGAGGGGGCGCCCGGGGGCGGGGAAGAGTGGCGGCGGCCATAGAGGGCGGCCCTCGGGGTCTCACCGCGTATGGGAAACTGGGGTCCCCGCTTGCCCGGAACCCTGGGTGCCTGCTACCGACCCTGTGCCTCCGTTTCCCGCTCTGCAGAAGGGGAGGGACGCTAGAACCTCAGGAAGGGGCAGGCGCAGCATCTCCACGTTGAGGCAGGACGGCGGGGGCCGCCCGTAGCTTTTAAGAGAATGCCCTCCCAGGCTTGCCTCAGGGGAGCACAGAGAAACGATGCAGCCAAAGCGGAAGGCGTGTGGGGGCCGGCACTGGCTTCCAGGGCCCTGGCCCCGTGGAGTCACGTGGGACATGCTTAATCCCCAGGCGTTCCAACACACGTGAAAGGCTATCTACCAGCTACGCTCATCAGAGACTCGGCGCCCGGGGTTTTTATTGAGGGCTGGTCACGTAGGCACTGCCTGCCCAGCGCGAACCCAAATTTCAGAATCTGGGAAGGCAAACAGATGTTCAGTAGAAAGCATGTTGGTTTACACAAACAGTTTATGTGCAGGGAGCCCCTGCTATCAGCCTCCTGAAGTTCAGATTCCCAGACACCAGCCAAAGACGGGCCTTGCAAGCCTGCTGACTCCTGCCAAGCTGTGTCCTACTTTCTTCACCCATGCCAGGACCGCTTCCTAGAAATTTACAAGATAGAACCCAGAAGGTCCAGGAGTGCAAAGCTTAAGAGAACAAGCGAAGACATCACACTGGCCCGGGGTTCGAATCCCAGCTCTGTAGCTTTGAGGCGGGGGCCCCTTAAGCCCTCTTTGGGCCTCAGTTTCCCCATCGGTAGAAGGGGGCAAATCATAGAACCTACCCTTGAAGGGTCTGAAGGACAGTGTGAGGTACATTCTTAACATGGCTCCTGCCACATAAGCACTCAAGAATGAGTTACCTGGGGACCTTCCTGATGGTCCAGGGGTTAGGACTCCCATGTTCCCAGTGCAGGGGCCCCGGGTTCGATCCCTGGTCAGTGGAACTAGATCCTGCATGCTGCAAGTAAGACCCAGTGCAGCCAATAAATAGATATACAGTTTAAAGTTTATTTTTAAAAAAGGAAGACTGAACTATCTGAGACTTCCCTGGTGGGTGGTCCAGTGGTTAGGACTTGGTGCTTTCACTGCCAAGGGCTTGGGTTCAATCCCTGGTCTGGGAATTAAAATCCCACAAGCCGCTGCAAGGAGGGCCCAAAAGAAAAAAAAAAAAAAAGAATGAGGTATCCTTATTAGAAATGAATGATTAAGTTAGCACTGTCCTTATAATGTTAATATGTTAATATTGTTGGTTAATAATTATGAATTGCAATGTGGACAATATTAATAACAAATCATATTTCCATCCCTGGGGTGTCAGTTCACTGTCCCATACCTGCCCCCTCTCTTTGTCATCCAGGGAGAGATTGGGAAGCAGTGTGTTGGCAAAGAGTTTTTCCTAAGAGGGCGTGTGTGTGTCTGCTCAGTCGTGTCTGACTCTTTGCGACCCCATGGACTGTAGTCCACCAGGCTTGTCTGTCCATGGCATTTCCCAGGCAAGAATACTGGAGTGGCTTGCCATTTCCTTCTCCAGGGGATCTTCCCAACCCAGGGATCAAACCTGAGTCTCTTGCATCTCCTGCGTCGGCAGGCAGATTCATTACCACTCTAGAGGCTTAGGGCGTAAGGAAGCAGGGACCTCGCTGTCAAGCCCCTGGCCCCATAGACTCTATTGCTGCCTGGTAACCACTTCCTTGGGGTCAAGGTCTCGTGACCCCTGCAGCCACCAGCTTCTGATCCCCACAGTTCCTGTGGCCCATCACCCCACTTCATGGCGCTTCCTGCTCACATAGCTTTTTAAAACTCAGGGCTTTCTCTGCCCCGCCCCCTCCTCCATCCTCACCCTGATCCTCCATGAACCCCAGGGCTCCAGCAGCCTCCTCTGTTCACCTGTGTCTTCCCTGTCAGCTTCTGAATGCTAACTTTCTCCTGTCCACACTCCCCATCCTGTTGAAGCTGCTCCCACTGGGCACGGTTCTCCTGCCTGGCTGTCTCTGCCTCAGGGCCAGTGACCAGACTGTGGACTGATGCTCTCTAGGCTGGTGACGCCCCCAAAAGATGGACTGATCCCTTTTACACCAGTATTCCTCATGACCAACATTTCTGGAGGGTTGACCTTGTGCCTGGGACCACCCTGAGAACTCTCCGTCTGTTAACTCAATGCCTCGTATCTGTAACCCTGTGAAGCAGATGCTATTATTTTTTAAGGCTTTTTTTTTTTTTTTTTTTGATGTGGACTTTTTTTTTTTTAACATCCTTGTTTAATTAGTTACAACACTGCTTCCGTTTTATTTTTTGGCTGCAAATGTGGGGTCTTGGTCCCCAGATCAGGGATTGAATCTTCACCCCCTGCCTTGGAAGGCCAAGTCTTAATCACTGGACTGCCATGTCCAACTCTTTGCCACCCCATGGACTGCAGCCCGCCAGGCTCCTCTGTCCATGGGATTTCCCAGGCAAGAATACTGAGTTGCCGCTTCGTTCTCCAGGGGATCTTCCTGACCCAGGAACTGAACCCGTATCTCCTATGTCTCCTGCATTGGCAGGCAGATTCTTTACCACTGGGCCACCTGGGAAGCATCATGTGCTTGGTGGTCCATGAGCATAGGACACCGATGGCTACACCAAATATCAATTGTTTTATTTTCCTTTAAGGCATCTTGCAATTTTTAGTGTGTAAACCAGCCATCTGGCTTTCCCAGAAGGGAGAAGCTGAAAGCCCCAGTACGGGGAAACTGAGGCTGGGAGGGTCATGATGACAGGAGGTTTTTTTTTTGGCTACGCCACATGGCATGTGGGATCTTAGTTCCCTGGCCAGGGATCAAACCTGTGTCCTTTGCACTGGAAGTGCAGAGTCTTAACCATTGGGCCGCCAGGGAAGTCCTGATAGGAAGCATTCTTATCCATGGTAAATGACAGACCAGGTACCTGGTCAGGGGTTGGCTACATGGTGATTCATTTACCCCCACAGCACCTCAGGGACTCATGGATGGGTGTTAGCATCAGGCCCCTTGCACAGGTGAAGAAACTGTGCCCGAGGCTAAAGTGACACATGTCCACAGTTACTGGTCCAATGAGGTTGCCCACCAGGTCTTTGAGCGCCTCTATCGTTCCATGAGAGAGTGTGGGGGGGGCTACCCTCCCAAGGGGGTCCCCTCCTCTGCAGCACCTTGACTCGGCCCGCCCAGACCTGCTGGAGAAGTCACGGGCCATCCGCCAGGCTAAGGACGAGTGTAGCTTCCACATCTTCTACCAGCTGCTGGGAGGCGCCGGGGAGCAGCTCAAGGGTCAGTGTCCTTCGGCTCCGGGGGGCTGGGTGCGAGTTGCATGCGGGCCCCCTGGGGAGGAGGACGTGGGGGGCGCTAACCTTTGTCAAGCACCTGCTCTATGTCAGGCTCCTGCTGGGTGGCGGCTTCTCTCGCCTCCCGGATCCCGCTGCCTCTCGACTTCGCCACCCCTAGACTCTGCTGTCCTTTGGCTCCTGCTATCTCCTGGGTCTTGCTCACTCCAGCTCCGCGGCGACACGACTCCTGCCCACCCTCTCCTGAACCTCCACGGGGCTCTGCTTCCTCCAGCTGCGTGCTGTGACGAATCCAGCTTTGCCGCCGCGTGGTTCCCGATGATGATCGTGGTTTGCGTGGCTTTTGAGCTCCTGCCTCCCGGCTCCTGCCTGAGACCCCATCTGCCTCCTGCTCTGCGCCCCTCCAGCCCTCTGACTGGGGAAATGCCCACCCCCCTGAGGCTCTCTCTTCTTTGGCGGCCCCGCTGCCCTGCAGCTCCCTCGCGTTCTGGCTCCTTCCACCTTGTAGCTTGGGCCGCCTCCTGATCCCTCCACACCCAGCCTTCTGCTCCCCGTGGCTTCCAAACCCACACGCACTCTGCCGCCCGAGCCCTGCTGTCCCGTGGCTTCTGCTAACTCGGGCACCCGCAGCCCTGTTGCTTCTGCCGGTGGGTGCCTCTCACCTGCTCTGGGCAGTTCTGTGTCTTGAGAATCACTATGAAAAGAGGGAAGAGGAAAGGTCTGAGATGTGCTAAGTACCCACTTCATGGCCGGCCCTTCCCACCATACCCGTGAAGAAAGAATCCTGACTCATTTGACAGGAAGAGACCGAGGTTCCTAGTGGGGCAGTGATGCTCGTCCTCGGGTGGCCATTTAGGAAGCTAGGACATGAGTCTGACGCTGTGGCTCATACTTGACCTTGGCCCCTGCCGTTACCCCTACAGCCGACCTGCTCCTGGAGCCCTTCTCTCACTACCGCTTCCTGACCAATGGGCCGTCTTCCTCTCCGGGCCAGGAGCGAGAGCTCTTCCAGGAGACGCTGGAGTCCTTGCGGGTCCTGGGATTCACCCATGAGGAGATCACCTGTGAGTGAGCCCAGACCCTGCCTGGTAAAGGGTGGGGGTGGACTGCACGGGCTAGAGGGGCACCTGGCCGTTCATGGCTCGGTTTGAAAACTGAAACAGGGAACAGAGGAGAGAGGGAGCTTTAAATAGGGGATCAGGAAGGATGTGGTGAGATGGTGATGTTTGCACGAAGGTCTGGAGAGCTCAGATGTGTATGTTGGTGCTATCAGGGAAGAACGTACTAGGTGGGGGGGTGGGGACAGTGTGTGCAAAGGCCCTGAGGCAGGAAAGGCATGGTGTGTTTGAGGCATTGAAACTTCTCAAGGGACTTCCCTGGTGGTCCAGTGGTTAAGACTCCAGGCTTCCACCGCAGGGGCACAGGTTCGAGCCGAGGTCAGGGAACGAAGATCCTGCATGCTGCTCAGTATGGCTGAAAAAGAGAAAGATTCTTGTCTAATTCACTAATGGCCTCAATTAGTCAGTGACCCAGGTGGGTGGGGAGATGAAGCCACAGAGGCAGTTGGGGCAGAGGACTTTGTTCTGAGGGCACTAGGGAGCCATGGGAGGGCTGGGAGCCGCAGAGGAGCAGCTCTGGGTTGTGCGGAGGACGGACTGGAGGCCAGAGGAGGCTGAAACAAGGGTACAGGAAAGACCCTGATTGGCCCTGACTCTGCCCTGGAGCACTGGGGTGAAATACTCAGCTCATCAGCCCATGTTCTGCTGCTTTGCCCCACCTTCCTCACCAAACAGTATGTTCTGACAGTAGTTCGTTTGCAGTACTGTGCCAGGGCTGCCATCACAGAGTACTGTGAACAAGTGCCTTGCGTATGTGCTAAGTCGCTCAGTCGTGTCCCACTCTTTGAGACCCCATGGACTGTAGCCCTCCAGACTTCTCTGTCCATGCGATTCTCCAGGCAAGAATACTGGAGTAGATTGCTATGCCCTCCTCCAGGGGATCTTCCTGACTCAGGAATCCAACCTGGGTCTCTTACATCTCCTGCATTGGCAGGCGGGTTCTTTGCCACTAGCGCTGTCTGGGAAGCCCAAATGAGTGCCTTGAACACATGAAATCAATCATCTCCCAGTTCTGGAGGCGGGAAGTCTGAGATCAGAGTGTCGGCGGGGTTGGTTGGCCCTGGAAGATTCTGCTCTCTTCCTCTCCCCTGGCTTCTGGTGGTTTCCTGGCAATCTTGGCATCCCCTGGCTGGTAGAAGCATCACCTGATCTCTGCCTTCAGCTTCATGGGGCGCGCCTCCCTGCCTGCGCGTCTGTCTGCAATCTCCCCTTTTTATAGGACACCCATCAGTTTGGATTAGGGGTCACTGCACTCCCTTGTAATCCTGTCTTCACTTAAATAATTGCAGCTGCAATGACCCAATACCCAAATCAGGTCATGTTCTGTGAGGTCCCAGATATTAGGACTTTAATATATTTTGGGAGGGAGCAGAGGGACAGGGTTCAACCCGTGACATGTATGTAGAGGGCAAATCTCAGTCTTTTTTGTGGCTGCCTGGCATTTCATTGTTTGGATGAACTGTGATTCCTTTCACCAGTCCCGTAGAGAAGGACCCTGATTTCCAGGACTGAGCGGGAGCTGGACTGGGTCTCATTCTCCTCTGGTCTCCGGCGCTACAGGAGGCCCTGGGAGCTATTGTTGGCTCCAGGGCCAGTGGGGAGGGCTGGAGACCCAGTGCCAGCTTGGCTGTCCACCCAGGCTGCAAACAGGCCGGGCTTCCTCGGGCATATTGACACAGGGTCCCAGGCCTCCTCGCTCGATTTCCCAACCGCAGGTTGCGTAACTGCCCCGCCTGTGTGTCTCCGCTCTCCTTCCTGAGCAGCTGACAAATTTCTGGAGGGAAGTGACGGTGGGGGCCTGGGCCCCTCAGGTCCCTCCTGGCCTCTGGACACAGGTCGCCTCAAGTAACCCTCCTGTGGTGTGGTGGGCACGGCCAGCAGCCCCGATTTTTGCAAACCCGAGACAAAAATTTTGCAGCACCGACTGCGTGTAATGACATAATCTGAATATGATCAAAGGTCATCGTGTGAAAACCGAGTCTCCCCCCAGCCCCCCTGAGCCCTAGTTTTCCCACTGTTAAGCTTCCTGCATCTCCTGCCAGAAATATCTTAGGCACGAAAGAAAAAACACACATTATTCCCCAGTTCCAGGACTGAGGTTCAGGCATGTGTGTGCTCCGTCGTGTCCGACTCTTTTCGAGCCCGTGGACTGTAACGCGCCAGTCTCCTCTCTCTGTGGGGTTTCCCAGGCAAGAATACTGGAGTGAGTAGCCATTTCCCTCTCCAGGGGATCATCCTGACTCAGGGATCGAACCCACGTCTCCTGCAGTACTCTTTCACTGTATTGATGAACTGTGACTCTTGGAACGTGTCTGCCCCTTGCAGACACACTGTTAAGGTGACTGCATCCCATTGCTGTTGGGATGATACCTACCCCCAAAAAGGGGCCCCAAATATTCTTGTTATAATTTAAAAATTTTATTTTTGGCTGTGCTGGGTCGTCACTGCTACTTGGGTCTAGTGAGTCCAGTTGCTGCAAGGTTGGGGGCGGCTACTCTAGTTCCAGCGAGTGGGCTTCTCACTGCAGTGGTTCCTCTTGATGCAGAGCAGGGGCTCTAGGGTTCGGACTCAGTAGTTGTGCCGCCCAGACTTAGTTACCCTGTGGTATGTGGGTATCTTCCGGGACCTGGGATCGAACCCATGTCCCCTGCATTGACAGGTGGATTCTTAAACCACTGGACCACCAGGGAAGTCCCAAGAACATCCTTAGAAGTAGGTCTTTGTGCTCACAGGTGAACAGAACTGCAGCATCAGTTCTTAGCAACGAAATTCTGAGTCCAAGGAGAAGTGCCATTTTTAAGTTTTATCCAGCTTTGATGGACATTTAACGACTGTTTGAGATATCATTCATATACCAAACCATTCACCTATTTAAAGTGTATGAGTCAGTGGCTTTTAGCTTCACAGAGTTGTGCAACCATCACCAAAATCAATTTAGGACATTTTCAGTGACCCAAGAAGAACACTTGGGCCCCTTTGCGGTCCCCTGCCCGTTTCTACCACTAGCCCCTGAAGGTCATGAATCCCCAGGCACCAGCAATTACCTGCTCATGGCTTCTTGGTCTTCAGCTCTAATCTCCATCCCGTCACCGCCGTTTTCCTTCCCCCCAAGGAAATACGCGCTGTTTTTAGAATCGTGCTGAATCGACCTCGCCGCCGTCCATAAGGGGGCGCTCGTTTCCAAGTCCTGTCTGCTGCACCTCTTCCCGGACGTGGATGCCGGCAGCCAGTGTTGTCCCCTCTTTTGCTTCTGCTGGTGTGGCAGGTGGATGGGGTCTCATAACAGTGTGCTTTTGTATCTCCCCTCCAAGGAGTAGGGTCAGACGGTTTTATTTATTTACTTTTTTCTCTAGACTCTCCTTTGGACAAAAGAGGAGACAGACACACCTAACCCTGGCTGTCCAGTGGTTGGGACTCATAGGTTTGGGATGGCCCTGGGTTCGATCTCTGATCTGGCAACTAAGGTCCCACGAGCCTCACAATTCGGCCAAAAGACAAAAACGAAAAAGGAGACAGAGGTCCAGGGAGGTGGGGTGTCCGCCCTAGTCACTGCAGTTGACCAGGAGGTGGTAGAACCCAGTTTGACTCCAAAGCCAGCCCATGATCCCTTCCCAGAGAGGCAGGTGGGTGCCTCTGGGTCACCCTCGGGAGGTCCAGGGCAAAGAGCACCGGAGGCCGGTGGAGGGAGGCCCTCCATCCCCTCCTCACTTCCCGTCCACACTGGCACCATCAATGCCACCGGGGAGGTTGCACAGGGAGCCTGGCATGCAGAGAGGCGGCCTCGAGCTCACGTGAGGCCGTCAGAGCATCGCCAGCCCCACGCCCCCACCCTTGCAGGCCGGGGCTTGCTTGCGGTCGGCTGGGCTGAAGTCACCAGCCAGTGCTGACTGCCAACCCCTCAGGCGTCAGGTTCACCAGGTGCTCCGCACCCACGCAGGTTGCTAAGCCAACCGTGAAAGGCCATTTAAAGGCCACCGGGGGAACGCGAGTCTGAGTTGGGCCTGAGCTGACGTTAAGGGTGAATGATCATTCAGTTGATGGTGGCCTTCCTTGTCCGTCTATCAGGAGATGTCCTCATCTATTTATCTTTTGGGAGGTGTCTCTCTGCTTCCCGCCGCCCCCCCCAAACCTCCCAGTGTTTCCGGGATTCTTGGCTGTCCCCGTCTCGCCAGCCCCCTGACCCCAGCCCCGCCCCGTCCACTGTGCTGTAGGGGGAGGGGGTGGAACCCAAGGTCCAGAAGGCCATCCGGCTTGCCCAAGGTCACACAGCAAGAGAGCCCTTTGCCGTGTATTCATTCATTCTTTACTCATTCGACGCCTGATGGAGTCTGCGGGCCGGATCTCTGCAGGCACTGGGGGAGAGGAACCGTGGCCAAAACAGCGCTCTCCTGCCCCCTGGAGCGCTGAGACCCAGGGAGCATCAAATGACAGATAGATTAAAGTCGATCCAGTGGAAGAGTGACCCCTGGAAGGTGCATGGTGAGGTGACTGTGACGGCCAGGGGGCTGGAGAGGCAGGGGCGTGGTGTCTCAGGAGGGGCGGCGCTTGGCTGAGCCCTGTTGATCAGTAGGAATTAAGCAGGTATAGATGGTACTACCGGACTTCCCTGATAGCTCAGTTGGTAAAGAATCTGCCCGCAATGCGAGAGACCTGGGTTCGATTCCTGGGTTGGGAAGATCCCCTGGAGAAGGGAACCCACTCCAATATCCTGGCCTGGAGAATTCCATTGACTGTATAGTGCTGGAAGACCTGTAGGAGGAGGGAAGTCCCAGGGCAAACGCCTGGGGGCAAGAGAGTGTCACATGTTGAGAACGTGGTTGGCTTGGCTGGTTGGAGGGAGGGGACCCTGGGCTGGAGCCGGTGGGAGGTTTGGGGACAGGGTGTACTAAGGATCCTGACAAGGGATTAGATTGAATCCCAAAAGTAGCGATGAGTGTGGAAGGGATTCTTCCCCCCTAAAGTGGCAAGCTGAAGTTCATTCACAAACCCATTGATGGAGGGCTTAGAAGCAGTTAGAAGATGAGTAAGGAGCCAATAGACAAGGAGTTACGACCTCGGTGGATGTGGAAAGGAAAAACAAACATTTGTTGCACACTCCAGCGTGCCCCACAAACTCTACCAAAGCCTTTTCTGTTTTTCCTTTGAGGGCTAGCATTTACATACCAGTAAAATTCACCATTGTCAAGTACACAGCCCAGCCTTTGTATTAATAATATATTCCCAAGGCTGTGTGATCATCACTGCAGTCTCACTATCTAATTCCAGAAACAAACTCTTTTCTCAGCAGTGATTTTGTTTTCCAGACTAGGTCTCACATTTGAAAGGGTATGAAATTAAAAAAAAAATTAAAGGTATGTGATCATTCCAGTGTTCTGGGCTCCCAGGAGGCCACCTCAGTTAGCAGTTTCTTGTGTGTCGTTCAGAGCAAGACTTCTTGAAGCTGTCAAGCCAGTGACCACCACCCTCTCCATTTCTGTTTTCAGAGATTTTAAAGAATATTTATTTATTTGGCCACACCGGGTCTTACTTGTGGCTTGTGGGGTCTAGGTCCCCAACTAGAAATCTAGGTCCCCAACTAGAAATCAGCTAGAAATCTAGGTCCCCAACTAGAAATCAGCTAGAAATCTAGGTCCCCAACTAGAAATCCGTCTTAGCCACTGGACCACCAGGGAAGTCCCTCAGGGATTTTTTTTAACCCTCTTTATTTTGAATAATTTCAGGTTTACAGAAGAGTAGTAGAGAGTCCACAGAATCGTTGCATGCCTTCTCCCAGACTTCTCAAGCATCACCACTTGCTACATCTACTTTATGCTCGTCTGTCTTTCTAATTACTTGTTCTGAGTTGTTTCAGAGTAGGGGTGTTGCCCAGGACCCCTTCACTCTTCGTGTTAGTTTCTGATGGCCGCTGACACAAATGATCACAAATGTCATGGCTTATAATAACACGTTTACTCCCTGGCCAGAAGTACTTCCCTCCCTGGTCAGAAGTCGAAAATCAATCTGACTGGTTAAAACCAAGGTGTCAGTAGAGTTGGTCCCTTCTGGAGGCTCAGGGAGATTTGTTTTCTTGTCTTTCTCAGTTTCCAGAGGCCACCCACATGTTTAGCTCGTGGCCCCTTCTTCCATCTTCAAAATGCAGTGTTCTTGGGAATTCCCTGGCAGTCTAGTGGTTAGGACTTGGTGCTTTCACTTCAGGGACCCAGGCTCCATCCCTGATGGAGGAACTAAGATATCTCAAGCTGTCTGGCTGAGCCCCAAAATAGAAAACAGAAACAAAGTATATCACTCTAACCGCGGCTCATGTGGCTGCCCCATCGGCCTCCGTCTTATAAGGACCCTTCCAATCACATTTAGGGCCCACCTGGATAATGCGAGATTCATCTCCTGTCTTGAGATCCTCAATTTCATCACATCAGTTAAGTTTCTTTCTCCCTTCGAGGTAACATTCGTAGGATTCAGGCTGTGGATATTTGGGGGGGGGGGGGGCATTATTCATCTCACCACCCCCTGAATCTGTCACTGCTTACTCTGACACAGACACAGTACAGTGTCATCGTTAGGAAATGAGCATTAGCAGTATGGGTACTATTTATCTAATCCACAGACCTTATGCCAACTGTCCCGGTAATGTCTTTTATGGCAAAAAAAATCTTTTTTCACAGACCTTATGCCAATTTCCCCAGGAATGTCTTTTATAGCAAAAAAAAAAAAAAAGTTTTTGTTACACACACACACGCTTCCCCAGTCCAGGATCACACGTGTTGCATCTAGCCATCACACTTTACTCTTTATCCGTCTGGAACGGGTCCTGAATTTTTCTCTATCTTTTGTGACCTTGACACTTTGGGAGATTACAGGCTGGTTGTTTTCTCAGTGTGGGTGCACTTTCTCTTGATTAGATTCGGGTTACGTGTTTTTGGCACAGGTCTCCCAGAAGAGTTCCCCGCCCTCTCCACCTCCCACCACGCCCTTTTCCTGAGTAAACTTTGTGCAGAAGCTTATGTAGCACAGACACCGAAAAGTGAGCTTGAAGCACCCAGCTTGGGAAAATTTCTGCAAGTGACACCCTGTATGATCAGCACCTCGAAGTCCCCACAAGCTCCTTCCAGTTGCCAAAAACCCCCGTAACCTGGCGTCTAACAGCATAGAGTCATTTTGTTGTCGTTGTTCAGTTGCTCAGCCATGTCCGACTCTTTGCGACCCCATGGACTGCAGCACGCCAGGCTTCCCTGTCCTTCACCATCTCCCTGAGTTTGCTCAAACTCGTGTCCATTAAGTCAGTGATGCCATCCAATCATCTCATCCTCTGTCGCCCCCTTCTCCTCTTGCCCTCTTGAATTTGGAACAGATTATTCTGCCTGCTCTTGAATTTGGAACAAACAGACAGTTTGTGCACTTTCTTTTTCTTAAAAAAAATTATTTATTTGGCTGCATTAGGTCTCAGCTAAAGCACTTGGGACCTTTGAGTCATGTGGATCTTTCATTGTGCCGCCGGACTCTCTAGTCGTGGTGCAAGAGCGCAGTTGCTGGGCAGCATGTGGGACCGTAGTTCCCCAACCAGGGGTTGAACCCAGACCCCTTGCATTGGAAGCAGGAGTCTTAACCACTGGACCACTAGGGAAGTCCTGACCAAATCTAGATCAAGTTCTGAACAAAAGCAAGACCCGCGTTCCTTTGGATCCCACAGTGACTACCCTCTGTTAAAACCAAACACCAGACATTTTCATGTGTATGTAAAACAGCTCGGATTAGTCTCAGAGCATCTGAAACCATTATTCATAGACACGAATGTCCACTGGGATGTTTCGGAATCACTCGGGACGTGGACATCTCTTTGTGATACAGATGGGCTGCGTCTGGTGCCTACCCGCGCAGTCTCTGTGATCTCCAGAAACACCCCAATATGTTGCTGGAGTGGTGCCCATCCCTGTGGCAACCAACCCCTGCACGTTCCCAGGACGTCCTCTAGGGGGCAGCATTGCCCACTTAGGGCGAGATGTCTGGCCCCTTTGGTGCCTGCGTGCTAAGTCGCTTCAGTCGTGTCCAACTCTTGGGTGACCCCATGGACCGTAGCCGGCCAGGCTCCTCTGCACAGACGTGCAAATACAATCCATCTTTTACAGCGTCCGAGTTGGAGAAATCAGCTACACACGACAGTTATTTGTAACCCCCAAGCCAACAGTCCTGGTGTTTGTGTGGTCCTTGGCGTCATTCATAGAGGAGTGCAAGTTTTGAGCTGCCCAGGGAGCACCCAACCGAGGTTCCAGGGGCTGCATTCCGCTTTCTTGTTCTAGCTCACACTGCAAACCAGTATCCTTTCTGCAACCTCCTGGGTACCACGTTTTTCACTTTGGGGATGCTTTTTGTTTGGCGATTTCACTGTTTGAGATGCTCCTCCAAGTGTAGTGCTTAATGCCATCTGGTGTCCCTAGGAGCTAGAAGATTGTGATGCTGGGTACAGAAAAAATAGGTGTGTAAGAAAAGCTCCCTTCAGGTTCCAGTTATCGTGAATGTTGGTTGTGACTTCAATGTGAATCAATGCTATACATCAGATAAGGTGTCCCTTTAAAAATTTTTATTGAAATATAGTTGATTCACAATGTTGTGTTAATTTCTGCTGTACACCAGAGTGACATATATATATATATATATATATATAGTTTTTTATATTTAAATCTTATACACATCACTTTAAAAAATGGACATGTGTGCATAGCCCACCAGGCTCCTCTGTCCATGGGGGTTCTCCAGGCAAGAACACTGGAGGGGGTTGCCATGCCCTCCTCCAGAGGATCTTCCTGACCTAGGGATCGAGCTTGTGTCTCCTGTGGTTCCTGCATTACAGGTGGATTCTTGACCACTGGGCCCCCGGGGAAGCCCAAAACGGATATGAGCAGACACCAAATGGCAATAAAGCAAACCTCGTATATAAAATCTCCTGGAGAAGGGAATGGCAACCCACTCCAGCATTCTTGCCTGGAGAATGCCATGGACAGAAGGTCCATAGGGTCGCAAAGATTCAGACACGACTGAAGCGACTTAGCATGGATGCACGTCTATAAAATACAGAACTCATTTATCCATTCAGGTATTTTAAGACGTGCCTGGAGTCAGGTGATGGTGTAATTTGACATAGGGTTTTAAGCTAGATTTCTTTTTAAAATTTTAGTTTTGTAATTGAGGTGTTGAAGTATAGCTGATGTATTATGTGTTAGTTTCAGACGTACAGCCAAGTGATCCAGTTATACGTAAGTATATCCTTTTTCAGATTCTTTTCCATGATAGGTTTTACAGGAGACTGAGTCTAGTTCCCCGGGCTGTGCAGTAGGCCCTCGTTGTCTCAGCGAGGCTTCTAAGGGGCTAGTTCACACCCTGGGCCATGCGTCATGACCTCGCTCTCTGCTGCCCCCTTAGCCATGCTGCGGATGGTCTCGGCCGTTCTCCAGTTTGGCAACATCGTCCTGAAGAGAGAACGGAACACCGACCAAGCCTCCATGCCCGACAACACAGGTACCGTCCCCTGGCCTGCTGCCCACCGTCATGCAGACCTGCCTCCCCCCGGGCCCGCCCTGATTTCCTGCCCTTGGCTGAATCTTTACTGAGAAAACACCTTCCACTCTTTACTTGATTATACAGAGTGTGAGCTCTGCTGAAAATGTGAACAACACCAGTGTACCAGAGAGGGGGTGGGCAGGGTCCCCCATCATCTCAGCCCCTCTCAGGGTGGGCCCAGTGAGCCCTGGGCGTGCCTCCTCCTCGCCTCTGTGCTTTGCTTTTTTTTTTGGCCTTTCAAAAGCAGAAGTATAGTTGATGTTCCTTTTTCTTTTTATCCAAATGAAAATGGCTCTGCTTCTTTATTATAAAATAATACAATCTGGATGGGGAAGAAACTCTGGCAAGACAGCCAAGGATAAAGGCAGGGAAATTACCCATAATTACTGCTCACATTTTAGGGCAGCTCTCTCTGGGTTTTGTTCTATGTCTGTATCAATGAGGAGATAATTATCACAGAAATGGAATCGTGCTTGACACCCCCTTCCCCTCAGGATGGGAAGAGCTTGCTGTCCTGATCATGAAACCCTATGAGCTCATTTTCAAAAGCTGTATGACACAGGGCATATGAAGAAATGGGCATCCCTCTCTCTCTTTTTTTTTGGTGGTCGGGGGATCTGATCTTTATCAATATCAATATGGAGCCATGCAATATTCAGGATCTTCATTCTGAACCAGGGATCAAACCTGCACCCCTTGCAGTGGAAGCTCAGAGTCCTAACCACTGGACCACTAGGGAAGTCCAGGAGGATCATCTCTGACAGTGTCATTGATCTGAGCTATTTCTGTGACATCTGGTGGGTTCAGACACCCAGCAGGTGTTCAGTATGAACTCATTCATTCATTTGGTTTACAAACTGGGGTCAACAAAGACTTTTAAAATGGCCCACATTTAAAAAAATCTTTAAAAAAAGTACACACGGAGGGCTTAGAATCCTGTTAGGCCATCCTGTTACTGGCAGCATAGTACTCTGTGCTGGGTTTGGTATTTACTTTTGTTTTTCATTTTAAAATATTTTTGTATAAGGGAAAATCACTGCAGATGAATTAGAAATTGCAGTTGCAGAGAGAGACAGATTTAAATCTTCATCACCTCTCAGAAATAACCACTGTTGAAAAACTCCTCCTAGGTGTTTTTCCTTTTTGCTGGTGCTGAGTATTTGTAGTAGCTAATTTCCCATGATGCAAGTGATAGTAGCTTCGAAACACTTCTTAACGATCATTTTAATTCAGAGGTGAAAGAAGAAACACACCTGCCTGCACAGTCCTGCCTCCATCTTCTGCCAAAAGAGCCGTTAACATTTTGGCAATTATTTTTCCTACACAAATAAAGAAGATCAATGAATTTTTAAAGATTTCTTTTGGGTTTGGCCACCTCAATGAATTGTTATGCCAAGAGCTGTCCCCCCAACATTTTATTAAGACACCTTCCAACGTACAGAAAAGTTCAAAGAATTTTATACTAAATATTCGGATCCACCACCGAGATTCTACTATTGACATTTTACCACATTTGCCTCATTGACTATCTTTCCATCCTCTGCTCACTTGTCTTTTTTTCCTGGCATATTTCAAAGTTGCAGATACTGATAAAGACCCTTCAGCATGGGTACCACTTACTGGCGTCCAACATTCGTTTACAATTCTTTCTTGAACTTGAAGTGAAACATACATATCATGAAATGTACATGGCTTAAGTGTACCATGTAATAATTTATAATTATCATTTACTTATTTATTAAATAATTATGTATAATAATAATATTTAGTGACTGCAGAACACTTGTTCAAATGGGTGGACCCTGACTAACCAATCCCCAACATTGGGCGTGCAGGTTGTTTCCTGGTTTTCTCGATCATAACACTGTGATGAGCATCCTCTTAGTCCAGCCTTTACTCACCTCTGGGTTTATTTTTGCCAACTTGGGGTCCCAGGAGGATAATTGTTAGGCCAGAGAACACACACTTTTAGGACCCCTAATGCCTCTAGTGGGAAAGGCTGGGGTCCCACCAACAGCTGGGGGGTCGCACCCTCTCCCCCACTCCTTGCTGTCCCCACCTCCCAGTGCTGACCCCATCTTGTGCCTCTTGCCCTCAGCTGCGCAGAAGCTCTGCCGCCTCCTGGGCCTGGGGGTGACGGATTTCTCCCGCGCCCTGCTCACCCCCCGCATCAAAGTTGGCCGGGACTACGTGCAGAAAGCACAGACCAAGGAACAGGTGGGCGAGGCTGGGGGCAGTGTGTGCAAGGAGGGTCCTGGATTTTTAAGCAGCCTATGCCTGTTCTTTCTCACTCACTCAGCAAACTTTGGCTGAATATCTGTTCAATTACCGACTCTGGTCTAGGTGCTAGCATAAAGACAGTCATGGAAACAAGGGCCATGCCTTCAGGGAGCTCAGGGTAGTAAGGAATCAGATAATAGAAGAAACGGGGATGCTTTCTATGCAGGAGGGGGTTGGGGTGGTCAAGAAAGCCTTCTTGGAGGAGGTGACATTTGAATTGAGGCTTGGATGGTTTAAGACAAAGGGAACAGCATGTGTAAAGGCCCTGAAGGTGGAACAAGCTTGGTGAGTTGGGAACATTAAGGAGATCAGTGAGGCTAGAGAGCTGGGGAGAGGGTGATAGAAGCTGCAGCCAGAGAGGTTGGAAGGGGACAGATTATCCAAGGTCTTAAGGGCTATAGTAAGGAGGTGTTTTATTCAAAGTGCTTTAGTAGACCAGTGAGGATGTAAGCTGGGGACCAACTTGATTCAGTTTGTCTTTTATAAAAATTCCCTTGTCTATTATGTGGAGAATTGGCTCTAGGGGGCACTGGTGGAAGCAGAGAGACAGGAAGAGGCCACTGTCATAGTCTAGGCAAGTGATGATAGCAGAACACACACAGGTGATGCAGTGGGGGTGGGGAGAAGTGAACATGGACCAGCTATTTTCAGAATCCAATTCTGGGGTAGAGGCCTCTGCCTGACCCTCAAATACAAAGGCTGGGCACTCGAGGTCCTAGGTGCAGTGAGAGTTAGGAGACTGAGTGTCACTCTGACCCAGGGTCCACGCTCATGAAAGAGTGGTTGGAGAAGTTGAGGCACAGAGAGCTTTATTCGCAGGCCTCAGGTCACACAGCCTCTAAATGGCAGAGCTGGGATTCCAACCTTGGTGTCAGGCCCCAGATCCCACTCTCTTACCTGTTCTACTGTGGAAATTGGTTCAAGCGTTGGGTGGAGGATTCATGAACTAACAGCCCCCAAGCACCTCATACAGGGCCCAGCACACAGTAGGCCTTCAGTAACTGTCTGCCAGTGTTAACGTCATCACTCTTGATGAACCACAAGGGGGCGGCTTCTGCAACCAGGGTCTCCTCGCCAGCCCCCGGGGGACGGACCGGGGCGCTGACGGGCAGGCGGGGTCCTCACGGTGCGCCCCGCCCCGCAGGCTGACTTTGCGCTGGAGGCGCTGGCCAAGGCCACCTATGAGCGTCTCTTCCGCTGGCTAGTGCTGCGTCTCAACCGAGCCCTGGACCGCAGCCCCCGGCAGGGCGCCTCCTTCCTGGGCATCCTGGACATCGCGGGCTTTGAGATCTTCCAGGTCTGCTCTATGTGTCTGGCGGGAAGACGGGAGGGCTCCCATGCTGGCCTGGCTCCCCTTCTCTGGGTCCCTGTCTCCCTCTCCCTGGTCTCTGTCCCCCTCTCTCTGATCTCTGTGCCCCTCTCTCTGGCCTCTGTCCCCCCCTCCGGGTTCCTGCCCCCTTCCCCCTGGGTCTCTGTCCCCCGCTCTGGGTCTCGCCCCTCTCTCTCATGCGTCCCCGCCCCCCGCAGCTGAACTCCTTCGAGCAGCTCTGTATCAATTACACCAATGAGAAGCTGCAGCAGCTATTCAACCACACGATGTTCGTGCTGGAGCAAGAGGAGTACCAGCGCGAGGGCATCCCCTGGACCTTCCTCGACTTCGGCCTCGACCTGCAGCCCTGCATCGACCTCATCGAGCGGCCGGTGAGCGCACGGCTCCTCCCACCACACCCCGCCGTCTCCCGGCCGTTCACCCGCATCTCCTCTGCCTTCCGTGTCCTCTGCCTTTCGTGTCGCTTTGGTCCAGCCCCTCCCTCTCTCCCAGCCTTGGGCTTCTCCATCAGTTAAATGGGGAAAACGGCCTAGATCTGTGTGACCGCTAGATGATTGGAACCCAGAACGTGCCTACCACCGGCCCGGCTCAAATCGAGGGCTGATTGACAGCTAGAATTGTGATGGTGGTCCTCCTGTTTTCTAGTAGGTCCCAAGTGGCACAAGAGCTAAAAATAAGCAGCAACCTAAGTGTCCAGTTTTGGGGAATCGGACTTAATGCTTCTCCCTGCTCTGTCAACGGTCAGGCCAACCCCCCCGGACTCCTGGCTCTGCTGGATGAGGAGTGCTGGTTCCCAAAGGCCACGGACAAGTCCTTTGTGGAGAAGGTGGCCCAGGAGCAGGGCGGCCACCCCAAGTTCCAGAGGCCAAGGCACCTGCGGGATCAGGCCGACTTCAGTGTCCTGCATTATGCAGGCAAGGTAGGGAACAGGGAGCGGTGGGGCAGCCTTGAGGCATGCGGGTGGGAGTGAGGATGGAGGGAGGATGCAAGGGGAAGGCAGGGGCCACCTGGTGTCCACCGGAAAAGTCCCAGTCAGGCCAGGGGCCAGGAGCGAGGACTCTATCTGATGAAGTCAGCAAAACCTTCCTCGAGGTGGGGATATTTGTGGTAGGTTTTGAGGGATGAATAGGAGTTCACCAGGTAGAGAGTTAGGTGTACTTTATTCACTCATTTGGCCAGCGTATGCCTTTTGTGTGCACAGCCCTGTGCTGAGCAAAGTTGGGGATCCACGTCAGACACGATTCTGTCCTCACAAAGTTCCTTCTCTGGGAGGAAGACTAATAAAGACCATTGGGATAAAAGGTGATGAGTGCCTTAACAGAGGCAGCTACAGAGAGTATCAAAAAGTCCAGAGGAGGAAAGCCGGGGAAGGTCTCACAGAGGAGAGTGATGCTTTATCAAGCTCTAAATCAAAGGTCAGGGACTTCCCTGGTGGTCCAGTGGCAATTCAGGGGGTCGGGGTTTGTTCCCTGGTCAGGGAACTAGATCCCACACGCCACAACTAAGACCCGGTGCAGCTGAATAAATAACGAAAGGGTCAGCAAACATTTTCTGTCACTCGTTTCAGCTTTGTGGAACAGACAGTCTGGCACAACTGCTCAGTTCTGCCATCATAGCACAAAAGCAGTCACAAGTTCACACATAAATGAAGGCTGTATTCCAATAAAACTTTATTTACAAAAGGAGGTGGCAGGCTGAATTTGGCCTGTGGACCGGGGCTATCTGGCAACCCCTGCTCCAAATGATGAGTACGGTTGAGTGGAGGGGGGCGGAAACCACAAACCACAGGGCTGGCCGGCAGGAGACCCGTGTGTCCTGTCCCAGAACTGTTGTTTCCCACACATTTTCTAAGGTTTCCCGCAGGCCCAGGGCTGTGCTGGACTCACTCAGACTCAGACCCTGGCCTCTGGGAGCCACCCCGGAGGGTGGGGGAAGGAGGGCACAGCAGGGACTCCTCGTGGTCCAAGATTGTGACTCTCCCGGGGAAGGAGTTGGCCCTGTGAAAATCCACGGGGGGCGAGTCACAGGAGGCGGGAACGGCAGGCGTCAAAATCCTGAGGTGGAAAGGAGCTTGCACGTTTGAGGAGGAGTGTGGCTGAGAAAATAAGAAGTGATAATAGTGGATGAGGTCATGGAGGCAGAGTTGTCTCAAGCGAAAGGCAGAAACGGAGGGGAGCCAGGCGGCGGGTGGGTGAAGTTCGGGAGAGAGACACAAGGTGGCGCCAGCGCGCTCGTGAGCGGTGGGCGCGGTCCCCGCACCCCTCCCACCCCCAATCGGGGCGGGGTGGGGGGGCGTTTTCAGAGCTTCTGGGAGGCTCCTTGGGAAATCCGAAGAGCCTCAGTCCACCTCCTCCACCACCCTCCTCTGCCCGATCTCATTCAGGTCGACTACAAGGCCAACGAGTGGCTGATGAAAAACATGGACCCCCTGAATGACAACGTCGCAGCCCTGCTCCACCAGAGCACAGACCGGCTGACGGCGGAGATCTGGAAAGACGGTGAGGACCCGCTTCCCCCAGCCTGTCCCTGGAGCTCTGCGCACCCCTTCAGTTTTGTTTCAGAGGCTGAGTCCTGAATCTGAGTTGTCTGCTCAGATACAGAACTGGTACCAGGACCGACAGCCTCACAATAGTGTTTCCAGTTAGTAACTGAGGGATCGATATTTCAAACCAGCTTCGCACTCACTGATAAAACACCCAGCTTAATCAGAAATGAGACAAGGATGCTCCCTGACAACACTGCTGTGAAATACTCTTTTGGTGATAGTAGTTTATGCCATCAGACCAGCAAAATAAATGAGCATGTGAATAGTCAAAAGGAAGCTATGAAGTTAATTGTAGATGTCATATGTCCGTCGCTGCCCCCCGCACCCAGCAAAAAAAGATCAAGAGATTTGAATGAAAAGGAATAAATAACAAGAGAACTCAGATGAGTGATGTTTTACATGTTAGTCAACTTTCAGACTTTGCTTTCCCTTCAGGGATTCAGGGAAGAAGGAAGGAGCAAAAACCAAGACATAGTTTTGGTTTCCTGCTCCAACAAGACCCATGTGAGTTTGGCCATCAGTCTTTTCAGATGGACACTCCTAGGAAGCAGATAGAAAAGCTATGTCCATGCTTGTCCCTGATCCTTGGAGGAAGTTTGAGAGATGATTTATGAAACTAGCAAAACCAGCATCTCTGTTTTCCCTGATTCCAGGTTTCCAGAATCTGTCAATTGTCTTAACCTTTTATTGAAGTGAAAAGCATAGTAGTGGAAATGTCAGCCCATGCAATTAGACAAGAGAACAAAATAATCAAGAAGAGTTGTTCCAAAACAGACTCAGAGCAAAATGGCATAGGGCATCTTGATACAGTCAGCTGATTTTAGACAGTATCTCATGCCGTTTCTACAAGAAGATTTGAAAAGCAGTATTTGAGTTTCAGTAACAGAACCAGAAGGACTTCCCAGGTAGTGCTAGTGGTAAAGAACCCACCTGCCAATGCAGGAGACATAAAAGACACAGGTTTGATACCTGGGTTGGGAAGATCACCTGGAGGAGGAAATGGCAACCCACTCCAGTATTCTTGCCTGGAGAATCCCATGGACAGAGGAGCCTGGTGGGCTAAAGTCCATGGGGTTGCAAAGAGTCGGACACGACTGAGAGACTTAGCAATGCACACACATGCAACAGAACCAGGTTCTGCCGAGAAACCTCTCCTTCAGACTGAAAATCTCCCCTCTCAACTTCCTTAAAATTCATGCCCTATTCATGGCCACATGATTTTCCCCCTAGCCCCTCACATGCTCTGCCCCATATATGCTTGGCTCTCAAAGGCTTCAGGAGAGAAAGTAGAAGTGGTAAAGCCTCTTGAGGGTCCTAGTCTGAAACCCAGTACAGTATTGTCTCCTCCACAGTTCTCCCAAACAAAGCATGTCATAAGACCAGCCCAGATTCAAGGAGGTGCCAGTCCCAGAGTGCGATGGGGAATTGGGGCCATTTCTGCACCAGTCTTTACTACAGCTGCCCTGAGTCCAGGGTCGGCTTTGCTTTCTGGCATCCTGACAGCCCAGCATTGGGTACCGAGCATCCTCGGCAGCTCAGAGGGAGAGACCAATGAGACACGCTCTCCTCAGAGAGGCAAACGCAACAAGCTGGGTGGGAACCTTGGCTTAGTCCTGAGCTTCCTGGCAGCCAGGGCAAAAAGGGGATACCTAATAAAAACAGATACAGACCCAACTTCTAGGGAGAGAGATTTTCTTCCCCCCCCAACACTGGGCATTAAATTCTCAGAGGACATTTATCCTTTCAACCAACATTGGTGCCCTCACTAGTCAACATAAATGTGAACAGGACAGTCTCCCTGGCTTAAAAGTTCATGGTCCAGTGGTTAAGACTCTGCCCTTCCAATGCAGGGGGCTCAGGTTCAATTCCTGGTCAGAGAACTAAGATCCCATATGCCGCACAGTGTGGCCAAAAGGAAAAAAACAGTTAATGGCCAAAGTCAGGTTTCCCCTCCTCCTGCTTTGCTGTGTGCTGTTGACTAATAACCCTCTCTTCTTTTTCCTTCCTGCCACCTTCTCTGTCCTCTCATGCTGCTCCCCTTCGCATCTCCCACCCCATCTCCCTGCCTCTCCCCCCATCTGTCCTCACCCCCCAGAACACGGGGGCTTGCAGCAGTTCTCTTTCCTTGGCTCCTTCCCACCGTCGCCCCCAGGATCTTCAGGGAGGCACGGCTCTGCCATTTCTCCATCAGGGGGTGGGTGTTGCTGTGCGTCAACGGGTGAGATTTCCTGGACGAGGAGGGTGGGCCCTTCGGACCGGGAACCTGTTTTGAATGTCTATCCCCTTTCCTTTCCATCCAGAGATCTCCCCCTCTTCTTTTTCCCCTTCTTGTCGGCTCCCTCAGCAGTTTCCAGATTCTTCATAGCAGCACAAGGCCTTCTTTGAACTAAACTGCATGTAAACATACAAACAATTATGATGGTATTAAGTTCATTCAGGGTTTTTTGTAATATTGTACAAAAATCTAAATGAATTTTTTGGCCACCCCTCTGTCAGCTGGCATTAATCCAGCATATACTGTGTGCTGAGCCCTTTTACTATTATTAACACCTGGAATTCTCCGAACACCCAATCAGGTGTTAGTGCTCTTAACCCTGTTATAGATGAGGATGTGGAAGCCCAGAGAGGTTAAGTCACCTGTCTGAGGTTACACAGCCAGTAAGGGGCTGAGTTGGGATTTGAACCCAGAGCCTCCCCTCTTACCTGTTCTTTTGATAATAACTAGGGGCATGGCGGTGGGGGCAGGGAGACTTAGACCTGGGGAGGAAAAATGTCATATCTGAACCCCCACTGTTCACCAAGCTCTGCTTTCTGAGAGAATTATCTATTGAGTCCATAACCCTCATGATTGGGGATTGCAGGCCATCAGATTCTGCCCCAACTGCAGGTCCTGGAACCGCACGTGATTTAATACATTGAATTTGTGACAAAGGAGTGGCTGTTGCTCACTAGTTGAAGTGACACCATTAAATAATAAAACAAAGTTATGGAACTTTCCTGGTGGTCCAGTGGCGAAGGTGCCATGCTTCCAGTACAAGGGCCCTGGGTTTGATCTCTGGTCAGGAAAGTAGATCCCATATGTGACAAGTAAGACTTGGCCAGCCAAATAAATAAATATTATTTTAAAAAGACAAAGTTACCATGAAATCAGGCCTTTTTGGGAAAATGGTGACTGCGGAGGCAGTTGGTGATGTTTGCTTTTTCTTTTCTTTTTTAAAATTTCTTTTTTATTTTTTGGCCTTATTTTAAGTATGATAATAAAGCCACATTTCACTGCATTTTTAACATGACACTGTTTTGAGTTCCTAAAAATGCACCTGTGGTTATCACCCTTTTCCTTCTCGGTACCTCAGTCTCGTCATCTGTAAAATGGAGATGACTCTTATAGGCTTGTAAACAAGCCGATGTATGTCAAGTGCTTTGAGCAGAACCTGGCAGAGACTCAGTGCTAAGGAAGCATTTGCTATCATCATCATGATTTGTTGATAAGGAAAATGGAGAAGAAGGGTCAGGGTTTGAGAGGATTCACACCACTTTGGTTCAGATCCTGGGTCTTCAGATCCTAAACTGTGTGGCCTTGGGCACAGTTTTCCAGCTTTCTGAGCCTCAGTTTGCTCGTCAGTGCAATGGGCTGATAATACCTGCCTTGTTAGTCTATGAGAGATGGTTCATATGTAAAGTATCAGGTCTTATAAATAATGAGATCCTTGACTTCGGCCAATTCAGTCCCCTAAAACTGACCCCTGACTTTATTCTTTCTCCCACAGTGGAGGGCATTGTGGGGCTGGAGCAAGTGAACAGCCTTGGGGATGGCCCACCTGGTGGCCGCCCTCGCCGGGGCATGTTCCGGACAGTGGGACAGCTCTACAAGGAGTCCCTGAGCCGCCTCATGGCCACACTCAGCAACACCAACCCCAGCTTCGTCCGCTGTATCATTCCTAACCACGAGAAGAGGGTGAGTGACCCAGCCCGGGGAGGGAAGATGGCTCTGGAGGGAGGAAAAATCCCAGTCACTGAATTTGGTTGCAGCTATGTCTGGTCCCAGGCTCGTCTGTGTGATCTGAGTACGTTGCTTTCCCTCCCAGGCTCATGGCCCTGTTAGGAAAATTTATTCATTCATGGGGCCTACATTTTATCGAGCACCTACTAAATGCCAGGTGGTAGGGATACAGTGAAATCACGGAGGGCTCCCTGGAGGAGGTGAGGTCTGAGCTTGGAAGGATAAGTGGTATTTCAAGCAGAGAGCTGCTTGTGCAAAAACCTAGTAGTTGGTGGGAGTATGAAATGTGCAAGGGATAGAAAAAAGGCCACTGGAGCTAGGGAGAGGTGTAGGGAGACCATGCCTGGCCTCCCAGGCTATCAATAAGTTTTCTAGTTGGGAAAATCAGAGAACTGACCCTGTAGAGAAGGGTCAACATAAGAGAAGATGAAACTACAAAATTAGGTGCTTGGGGCTCATACTGTCCTCAGAAGGTAGGAGCTGCAGTTATTGGGGAGGTGGCTCTGTGTGCGTCTCTGATCTCTGTAAATACTGTGTGTGTGTTAGTTGCTCAGTTGTTTAACTCTTTGCGACCCTATGGACTATAGCCCGCCCACCTTCTCTGTCCATGGGATTCTCCAGGCAAGAATTCTGGGGTGGGTTGCCAGTTCCTACTCCAGGGGATCTTCGCAACCCAGGGATCAGACCCACATCTCTTGCATTTCCTTCATTGGCAAACGGATTCTTTACCCCTGTGCCACCTGGGAAGCCCCTCTGAAATTGGAATGTGGCTTAACAATCAATGACCTGTCAGAGTGTAATTGACAGGAGTTTTTCTTTCTTGGTGATATATAAAATAACAGTGTGTTTTATAATTGAGGGTGCCTTATATTTGATGAAATATGGCATACACAGACTCAGCCGCTTTCTCCATAGAGCCCTGGTCCTTTTAAGTGGAAAATGGTGCTTAGAGTCTAAGATGTGGGTGCTTGGTGTGCTCAGTGGTATCAAGGTGTCACTCCAGGGGGATTCCAGTGTGTAGCTGAGGTTGAGAACAGCTGATCTAGAGGTTCCATAAAAAAACTGGTTATTGTGTTGACTACTCTGGGGGCCTGGGCAAGGCAAGAGTTGTCTTTTAGAATGCATAATTTTTGTAGTGTTTAGATTTTTACCAAGTGCCAGGTAGTAGGGATACAGTGAAATCAGGTAGGGCTCCCTGGAGGAGGTGAACACTTCCTGGGTTTCCTTGGTGACTCAGTGGTAAAGAATCTGCCTGCCAATGCAGGAGATGAGGGTTCCATCCCTCGTTGGGAAGATCCCCTGGAGAAGGAACTGGCAACCCACTCCAGTATTCTTGCTGGGAAGTCCCATGGACAGAGGAGCCTGGTGGGCTATAGTCCGTGAGGTCACAAAGGGGTCGGACATGCCTTGGCAACTAAACAACAGCAACAACAATATTTATATATTTATTTGGGTGCACTGGGTCTTAGTGACGGCATATGGGATCTAGTTCTGCCAGCAGTGATCAGACTATGCCCCCCTGCATTAGGAGCCCTGAGTCTCAGCTACTGGAGCAACAGGGAAGTCCTTGAAAGTTAACTACCAAAAATAATAATGCACGTGCTTTGTTCACCTTCCTAGGCTACACTATGCAAATTCAGCCCTTTTGTGTTCCTTCCCCTCTACTCTGCTCTTTGCCACGTAATGCTGTCAGTCATTTACTTTTGACGTTTATCAGTGATGTCTTGTGGAGAAGGAAATGGCAACCCACTCCAGTCTTCTTGCCTGGAGAATCCCAGGGACAGAGGAGCCTGGTGGGCTGCCGTCTATGGGTTGCACAGAGTCAGACACGACTGAAGCGACTTAGCAGCAGCAGCAGTGACATCTTGACCTCACTTATTGTCAGTCTCTTGCAGTGGACAGTGACCTTCCCCGGGGACAGGCATGTCTGCCTGGCACATAGTAGGTGCTCAGTAAATTATAGGTTGGTGGTTCAGTTGCTAAGTCATGTCTGACTCTTGCGACCCCATGGACTGTAGCCTGCCAGGCTGAGAGTCCATGGGGTTCTCTAGGCAAGAATACTGGAATGGGTTGCCATTTCCTTCTCCAGGGAATCTTCCTGACCCAAGGAGCAAAGCCTCGTCTGTTACATCTACCTGCACTGGCAGGCGGGTTCTTTACCACTAGGGCCACTTGGGAAGCCCAAAATTATAGGTTGAACCAGATGAAATTACCAACCGTTTTCGACCTGCCCACCAGCGTTCCCCTGCCGGCTGCCGGCCCCCGGCCGGTGAATGGCGCCCCCGTGTGGCGGCCGCTGACCTGGCGCGTCTGTTCTTGCTCTCCGCAGGCGGGGAAGCTGGACCCCCGGTTGGTGCTGGACCAGCTGCGCTGTAACGGCGTCCTGGAGGGCATCCGCATCTGTCGCCAGGGCTTTCCCAACCGCATCCTCTTCCAGGAGTTCCGGCAGCGGTGAGCGGCATCGGGTGGGGTGTGGCCCGGTTTGGAAGCCACCTTATCTGCATCCGAAGCTCCTCTCTCCCCGCCGCTACTTCTGGGCGGGGCGGGGGTGTGGCCTCGGCGCGAGGGGAGGGGCGGGGCCTCTGGGCGAGTGCCTTTGGTTGCTGAGTCTGTGTTGTGGGAGAGCAACGTCCCCTTCAGTGGGCTCCCAAGAGAAAGCGCATAGAGCACTACGTTGCAATCGCAACAACCATTTCTTATAAAAAGGCAGTCGAGCAAGAGAGAACAGAAAATATCAACATATAAGATCCCTGGTGATTGAGAAACTCTGATAAACACATTTCTCAATCACCAACAGAAACTACAGCACATTAATACATGATATTAATATTTTATGGCATATGATATTTATGTGTATGTATGTATACAGTAAATATTAAAACAAAAATTATGCTTCACACAAGCTGTATGTAGCAGAATCAGTCGCTAGAGAATGAGAGCCCAATATACAATTTAAAATTTTCCTATTAGCCATATTTTTAAAAATAAAAAGAAGCAGGGGGAATTAATGATAACAAGAGAGTTTATGTAATCCAATACAGCCAAGATATTACATCATTTTAACATGTAATCTGGAGGAGGAAATGGCAATCCACTCAGGTAATCTTGCCTGGGAAATTCCATGGACAGAGGACCCTGGCAGGCTACATATAGTCCATGGAGTCACAGGAGTCAGACATGACTGAGCACCCACGCAACATGTAATCAACATAAAAATTTCGTAGTGAGACATTGTGCATTATTTTGTTTCTTACTGAATCTTTGAGATTCAGTGTATGTCTTCCACCCATAGTACATCTCAGTTTGGACACAAAATTTCCAGTGGCCAAAGGGAAATATACTCCTATTAAGGCAATGAAATTGTGTTGAAAAGAAAAATATTTTGCACTGCTTCAGTTTTTAAATTTAAGTTTCGTTTAATTAAAATGAAACGCAATCACAAATGCAGGTCCGCAGTCGCCCCAGCCATGTTTCCAGAGCCCAGCAGTTGCATGTGGCCAGTAGCAGTACATTGGACAGCTCAGGTCTGCAATTTTCTGCGCAAAGTGTGGTCCCTGGATCAGCAGCGTCAGTATCACCCAGCAGCTTATTAGGCATGCATATTTTGGGGCCCCTCCCCAGACTTACTGAATCAGGATCTGCATTTTAACAGGATCCTTGGTGACTGAGAAACTCTGATACACACAGATGCACACACACACATTTCCCAATCACCAGTTAAAAAATATGGCATATGAATATATGGCATTAATACACCATGCATATGATGTATATGTATGTGTGTATGTTGTGTATATCATATCCATTTTTTTTAATGAAATGTCATGATCCAGGGAGAGGGCACAGCAGGGGAAAGGCTATGAGGATGGACACGTATGTGTTTAATGAAATGGACACAAGTTCGGATTTGCACAGAGAAATGTGAAAGAAACAGCTGTAAGGCACTTAACTGAGGATTGACACGCAAAAGTTCAAGAACATCAGCCCCCGTTTGTTATTATTCTTACACTTCCAAGACACACTTTTTACCTCTCAATGACCTATGCACCCTGCGTGCATGTGTGCATGCGTGCTAAGTCGCTTCAGTTGCATCCAACTCTTTGCAACCCCATGGACTGTAGCCCACCAGGCTCCTCTGTCCATGGGATTCTCCAGGCAAGAATACTGGAGTGGGTTGCCATTTCCTCCTCCAGGGGATCTTCCCAACACAGGGATCAAACCAGGTCTCTTAGTCTCCTGCATTGGCAGGGGAGTTCTTTACCACGAGTGCCACCTGGGAAGCCCCAATTTCCTTTGGTATTGCTGTAATTAAACACTTGTAATCAGTACGTGGTGTATCCCAGGAGGGGAGCTTTTATTGATGACATTACTCTTGGCGATATCAATGCTGTCAGCCTGGTGAGCGACCCTTGGTGATATTGGAATGTTTCTTTCTCTGACTGTTCCTGTTGTCATTGTTGTTATTGCTGTTTGTCCCTCTGAGCCCAGTGCCTGGCCATGGTGACAGCTTGCTGTTACTCTTCACGCTACCCCACCCCTCTCTCCCCATTGCAGGTATGAGATCCTGACGCCCAATGCCATCCCCAAGGGCTTTATGGATGGGAAGCAGGCCTGTGAGAAGATGGTGAGTGAGAGGTGGAGTGCAAGTGTGTGTGTGTGTGTGTCTGTCTGTCTGTCTGCATGGTCTCAAGCGGTGGAGGTTGAGCTGGAAACCTCTCCTCTTCTCGCCCCTCCTCCTCACAACCCCTCCCCCACCCCCACAGATCCAGGCCCTAGAATTGGACCCCAACCTCTACCGCGTGGGACAAAGCAAGATCTTCTTCCGGGCAGGCGTTCTGGCCCAGCTAGAAGAAGAGCGGGACCTGAAAGTCACAGATATCATCGTGTCCTTCCAGGCAGCTGCCCGGGGATACCTGGCTCGCAAGTAGGGCTCCACACTATCTCTTGGGGTCACATTGGCCAAGATTGGTTCAGGGAGGGTTGATCAGATGTCCCCAGAGGTGCTGCAGGAAGGAGTTGACCAACTGGCTCCAGATGGCAGGGCCTCTGGGATGGTAGAAGGGCTGAGACACAAAAGGATGGAACCACTAGACACCTAGGCTTCTTGGTTCTACAGTCCCTGAGGCTCCTGAGTGATGCTGGGACCACACAGCAGAGCTCAGTTCAGCCATAGGGTGACCAAGCATCCCAGTTTGCCTGGGACTGGAGGTTTCCTGGGATGCATGATCTTTGTGCTAAAACAGGAAGCCCCAGGCAAACTGGGTTGAGGTGGTCACCCTAGTGGCCGATACCTCAAGGGACTCCAGTCTGGAGGGGGAGACATACGCCAGCACAAAGTGTCACAATCCAGGGTGAGATGTGCTTCAGTGGGGGTCGTCCAGCTACAGTGAGAGGCCCTGCAGACCAGGTAGATGAAAGACCATGGGGAAGGTGTTCCAGGCAGGAGTGACAGCCTGCCAAGGCCTGGTGATGTGAGAGCCTGGCACATTTCAGGAAGGCGGGGAGTTTTCAGGAAAGTTCCCTTCTCCTTGGGAACTGGCCCAGAGGAAGGATCAGAGACTAAAGAACTCCCCAGACACCAGGCTGAGGGGCAGGGACTGTGTCCGGGAGCAGTGGGGAGCAGCAGAGGGCCGGGTCAGCTGTGGATGTAGAAAGACCTCTCTGGAAGCATGTCAAGGATGGGCTGGAGGCTGGGAAGGAAGCTGGGGTGTCCGGTAGGATAGAAAGTGAGATCTGAACTGGGGCTGGGGCTGTGGGGCCAGAGTCAAGGGTAGAAAGACTGATGGACTGCACACAAGATTTACCAACAATAGAACAATGCCCATCGCTGGTGGGGCTAAGTTGCTTGTCATGTCTGACTCTTGCGACCCCATGGAATGTAGCCCACCAGGCTTCCCTGTCCATGGGATTCTCCAGGCAAGAATACTGGAGTGGGTTGGAATCTTCCCAGCCCAGGGATCAAACTCAAGCCTCTTTCATCTCCTGCATTAGCAGGCAGGTTCTTTACCACTAGCGCCACCTGGGAAGCCCAGTAGGCATTTAATAATGGTTGCTAAGGGGACAGGGCCTGGAGGAGCCAGGTCTCCCTTCTCCCACCTGCCTGTCTCCCCATTCAGGGCTTTCCAGAAGCGGCAGCAGCAGCAGAGTGCCCTAAAGGTGATGCAGCGGAACTGTGCGGCTTACCTCAAGCTGAGACACTGGCAGTGGTGGCGGCTCTTCATCAAGGTGAGGGCACCTGGAGGGGTGACCCCAGTGGCGAGGAGACAGGTCCTTGGGGCCAGATCTGCTTGGGCAAGTGACTTCCTTGGGTTGGGCCTCAGTTTTCTGCATCTGTAAAATGGGACCGATCAGCCCAACTCTTGTTCCTTGGGATTCTTCAGTTAACAAGTGACAGAAAATCTGTCTCAAAGCAGCATGGGTAATAGATACGGGATAGCTTTAGGTGCGGCTGGGTCTAGGGTTGAGTTGGGTGTCCCTAAGATCCCCTAGAATTCAGTGATTCACTGGAAGGACTCACAGAACTTAGAAAAGTTGTTACACTCATGGTTACAGTTTATTACAGTGAAAGGATGGACATTAAAGTCAGGAAAGGTAAAAGGTGCATGGGGCACAGTCCAGACTTCCATTTGGGTTCTTCAGGTGTGGGTGGGGCTGGCCTGTCTCTCCAGCCAGAATCACACAGTGTAAAGTGCGTCTTTCACCACGAACTTGGACTAAGAACTTTGAGGCACACTGTGAGTGGCCAGTGGCTGCTGCAGGCAAAGCGATCCTGTAGCAAAATGGGGCACATTTAGTGCTGCTTGTCATGTACCCTGAACTGTTCTAGACTCTTGATAAATATGAAGTCATTCACGCATTCTGAAAACCCTGTGAAATAGGGGCTGTTATTATTCCCAATTTTTTTGTTTGTTTGTTTTTGGCCCCAGCGAGGGACATGTAGGATCTTAGTTCCCCGACCAGGGATCCAACCTACACCCCCTTCATTGAAAGCACAGTCTTTTTCTTCTTCTTTTTTTAAATTTGTGGCCAAACCAGTGGGCATGTGGGATCTTAGTTCCCTAACCAGGGGATCAAACCTGTGCCCTCTGCATTGGAAGGCTGAGTCTTAACTATTGGACCACCCGGGGAAGCCCCTCTCATCCCACTTTTATAGATGAGGTGACAAAGCCAGAAGTGGAGGAGCTGGCATGAGAACCCAGGAATGGGGCTCTCAGAGTGTGAGCTGTTAGCTTCCAAGCCCAGTGGCCTCCCACGGTGGGAGCCAGCCATCCACACCCCCTCCTGTCCCCACAGGTGAAGCCGCTGCTGCAGGTAACGCGGCAGGATGAGGTGCTGCAGGCGCGGGCTCAGGAACTGCAGAAAGTGCAGGAGCTGCAGCAGCAGAGTGCCCGCGAGGTGGGCGAGCTCCAGGGCCGGGTGGCGCAGGTAAGGGGCGGGGCCATCGGGCGGTGGGCGGGGCTTCCGACGGAGTCCGCGGCAGGAATAGGTTGCCGGCGGAGTTTTACTGGGGCGGAATGGGGACGGAAACTGTGCTGTGGTGAGCAGTGAGATGCTGGGAGCCGGGTCCTGGGGATATAGCCAGGGTATCTGGTGGGAGTGGGGTGGTGCTGCAGTGGTGGTGCTGAGCAGTGGTGCTGCTGAGACGAGATGCTCAGGTAGCTGGTCCAGCACGGGGTCAGGGCAGGAGCCCAGTTTCGTGGTGGAGCCGCCCTCCGCAGGCGGTGAACCTTTCACTGTTGCCAGTATTTCTGGTATCTTAAAATAACGCCGAAGCAAAGCCCTTCTCGTTCATTTTTTCTGTTTGCTTTTTCGGAGTTATTTCCTTTGGTTGAATTTTTAGGCGTGGGAGTAGTAAATGCAATGTGAGCTGACAGAAAGTCCTCCAGAGGCCATTTGGATGGAGGATGGACTGGAGATGGAGAAGCTGGAGGCTGGGAGGCCGGGAAGAGTCCACTGGGAGAGGATGAAACCTGAGCCTGTTAGGGTTATGGGGACTGAGTGGGGCGGCAGGGCAGGAGGAATGGACGGGAACTGACGGACTATAGGGACGTGAGGGAGACGGAGGAACCCAGCGGGCTGACTCGGTGACTGGGGCTCATCCTGAGATGATGGGCAGGTTGGGGGGCTGTCTTCTATCCCTCCCCCCACCCCCACCCCCCGGCCCCAGGCTCCCAGGGCAGACTAGATCAGGGGGCAGGAGACCCTAGTGCTCCGCGGAGGGCCATCCTGGGAGCACTGCCTAGCAGCCGCTGACCCCCCTCCACCCCGTCCCCAGCTGGAAGAGGAGCGTGCCCGCCTAGCAGAGCAGCTGCGCGCAGAGGCAGAGCTGTGTGCTGAGGCTGAGGAGACCCGGGGGCGGCTAGCTGCCCGGAAGCAGGAGCTCGAGCTGGTAGTGTCCGAGCTGGAGGCCCGCGTGGGCGAGGAGGAGGAGTGCAGTCGCCAGCTGCAAACCGAGAAGAAGAGGCTGCAGCAACATATACAGGTCTGCCCACCCCACCCCCCTGCCTGCGTGCCCGAGGCGCCTCCCCCACCCCTTCTGTTGACCCCACCCACCTCTGCTTTTGCAAACCCTGCCTCTTAAAAACAAGTCTCAGTTCAAAGTGGCTTAAGCAAAAAGACTACTTTTGTTTGTTGGGGTTAAATAATGGGAGGCGCTGGAATGGGTCAGCTTCAGGCATGGCTGGATCCAGGTGCTCAAGCAATCGCCTCAGTACCCTGCCTCTCTCCATCTCCTGGCTTTGCCTCTGTGCTGCTGCATTCCGAGGCTGGCTGCCCTCCCGTGGTTCCCCTTCAAAACTCACAGATGTGTTCTAAGCTTAAGGCACATCTCAGTTCAGATGCTGAATTCTCACTGGCAGGACTCCATCGGCATTTGTGCTTCATAACTTCTTCAGTGGAAACAAGTAGATTAACATCCCCAAGTTGGTCCAAACATACTTCAAAGTTTCCCAATAATTAAGTGAGTGGTTTTCAATTTAAGAGAAGCTGAGTTAAATTGGAAATTCAGCTCCTCAGTCAGACTGGTCACATTTTGAGAACTCAGTAGTGTTTTAATCACCGCCTCTTGACTCCATTGGAGAGGGAGAGCCCTACCTGCGGTTATGGAGATGGCCTAACACGCCACACCTGATCCTAGACAAGATGTGCAACAAAGCAGGTTACTGGTCACAAATGCTCACAGCCTGAGGGAGGCGGCCACTGTGACAGAGAGTCACGGTGGGGTTGCACTCAGGGACGCAGTGAACCAGCTGGTGCTGTGGGAGGCAGGCTTAGTAGTAACGAGAGAGTGAGGTGACCCTGGGTTCCTGCAGGAAGATGTGACTGGTTTGTCTGATTAATTAAGTTATCTTTTGGTGCACCACATGGCGTGCGTGATCTTAGTTCTCCAGCCAGGGACCCCACCCCCATGCCTCTGAACTCATGCCTCCAGCATTGGAAGTGAGGAGTCCTAACCATTGGCACCAGGGAAGTCCCAATTGCTTTGTTTAAATAATTCCAAGGACTAGCAGGTAATTGAAGTATATAGATAGGGATAAGCAGATACCCTGTCTGGTCCCCAGGATATAATATCTGTATCCTGTATAGATATTGTGTATAGATATCTATACAGACAGTGTAGACAAGGTATAGATATTGTATCCTGGGCACCAGGTTCTATGCATTGAACAGTGCCTGGCCCCCCTACCAGGCACTCAGTCAATGTTTATTGAGCCAATGAATGAAAGTAATGGTTGGCTCCTTCCCAGCCCCACCCAAAGTGTGGCCCTGTCTGAGCCACACGCCCTGGGGGTCTGTGAGCCATCCCCACCAACCCCATCCTTCCCATCACACCCCAGTCCCCAGCCTCTGGGTCCTCACCCCACCTCCTCCACACTCCAGGAGCTGGAGACTCACCTCGAGGCTGAGGAAGGGGCCCGGCAGAAGCTACAGCTGGAGAAGGTGACGACGGAGGCAAAGCTGAAAAAGTTGGGGGAAGATCTGTTACTCTTGGAAGATCAGAACGCCAAACTGAGCAAGGTCAGTGAGCCCCCAAGGGTGGAGGGTGTGGGCCCACTGGTGGGCTGGGTCCCTCTCTGCATCTCCCACCCCTAGCTTGGCCCACCTGTAGGAGTCTTTGGACTCTCCATCTTGGCTGTGTCTCCCTTGAGCTTTTCCCATCTCCTAGCCTCTCTGTCACAGCCTCACTCCAGCCAGTGTTTACTGAGCAGCTATTGTGAGTCATTATGTATCTCTGTGTTATCAGACACCCCAAAGCCTCATTGCTAAAAACAACCCCCATTTCATTACATCCCATTGTTCTGTGGGTCCGCTGGGCTGGGTCCCCTTAGGCAGTCGCCATGACACACTGGCAGGGGCTGGAAGGTGGTGCCTGGGTGCTCCTTCATGCAGCCTCTCTGCTCACAGGAGAGCCTGGGTTTCTCATCTGGCAGCTCACGGCTCCTAGAAAAAGAAGCAGAAGCAACCAGGCCTCTTAAAGGCTTAAGCCTGGAACTGACATCACTTTCTCTGAATTCTATACATCAGGTGTTGGCAAAGGTTTTCTCTAAAAGGCCGGATAGTAAACATTCGGGACTCAGCAGGCTGCTCTCTTTCTGTGACAGCCACACAATTCTGCCCTTGTAATGTGAAAGCAGCCACAGATGGTCTGTGATCAAATGGGCGTGGCTGCATCTCAATAAAACTTTATTTATAAACACAAGCAGTGGGCCAGGTTTGGCCTGTAGGCTGTGATAGGCAGACCATTGAGCTTAAAGCAGACTCAATCTAGATTCAAGGAGTGGAGAATTGGACTCTGCCCATGGCTGGGCATGTGGTGAAGAGTCTGTCACCATCTTTAACCTGCCCAGGGTTAAATCCCTGGGCTAGGCACAGGAAATATGGGATTTAACTAATTAGAAAAACATTTCAGTCTTCTTCACAAGGTCATGGGCAAGGGGGATGCTAGCTGAGGCACCCCAGGAAATCGACATAATCATACATTGTGAAATAATTATAAACTGTCAGAAAAGAACAGAAAACTGTGGAAGGGGATGCTCTGACCTGCACTAGGCATGGTCAGGACAGGCTTCCTGGAGGCAGTGGTGCCTGAGTGGAGAGCTCAACGATGCACAGGAGTTTTCTGGAATATTCCTTGAATGCAGTGGCTCTTCTCTCCTACTCTGTTCTATGTCTTCCTTTTTAAGGTAATGCCAACCCACTGCCTAGGTTTCCAAAACCACTCACAGTATGGAAGATGCTGCTCAAAAAATACAAAAACAAATAATGAAAATAAATAAAAAATAATAAAAAGACAGAAAAGAAAAAAGTGCTGTTCCAGGCCAGTGCTTCTCAAACTCCCATGTGCCCAAGAATCACAGGGAGAACTTGTTAGAGTGCAGATTCTGACTCGGCAGGTCGGGGTGGGGGGACCCCGAGATTCCATTCCTAGCAAGCTCCCATTTGGTGCTGATGCTGCTGGTCCATGAATCGGACCTGGAGTAGTGACGAGGCTCCAGAGCTCTCCCGTGCACGCAGCTGAAGTGCAAGGATGTTCAGTGCAATGTTGTTTATAATAGCAGGTGATGCGAATCAACATGAGCATCCATCCGAGGGCCGATGGGTTAATGAATGGGGGTATCCTTCCAATAGTGGGAGCGTATGCAGTTAACAGTCCGAGAACTGATGGGGGTGGCATGGGGTCATAGACAGTGGAGAAAGGGAAAGGCGGGAAGGGGGTGGGAGCAGGAAGGGTCAGGGAAGGAAGGAGGTGAGCAGAAACACAGATGGGAATGACACCCAAGATGAGTGTCGAGCCCCTGACTCCCACCCGCACCTCCCACTATGCTCAGGAGCGGAAGCTACTGGAGGAGCGTCTGTCCGAGTTCTCATCCCAGGCAGCTGAGGAGGAGGAGAAAGTCAAGAGCCTCAATAAACTTCGACTCAAATATGAGGCCACCATTGCAGACATGGAGGGTGAGCTCCTGCACCCCTCCGTGGGGGGCCTATGCATGCTCCAGTAGGGGCAGGGGTGGAGTGGGAGGGACAACCCTCATGTGCTGGGGGGGCCTCAGTGGTCATATCTGCTAAATGGGGGCAGGAAAGAAGGCTGGGGACACGTTGTGTGTCCTCCCTCCCAATCCAGTTCTCTTCCTCTCTCCTTGGTTTCTTGGGTGACTCTCTCTCTAGCTGATGGTCCCACTGTTTCAGATACTTTTTTTCTCTCTCTCTCTGTCCCTTGCTGAGGATTCAGAAGCAGAAACAGAAGGGGAGGGAGCACGGAGGAGGCTGGGGAGGCCGGGAGAAGAGGACAGGGCAGAGCCAGCCGGCCAGCCGGCAGGGGCTGGGGGTTGGGGGGCGAAAGGGGAGGACGGCCTCGGGGGTCTGGTCTGGGATGGGGCCAGTGGGCTGTCCCAGGGGTGGGGAAGCTGGGAAAGATTGGGAGGGGTGGAAAGAGAGGTTGAGCTCAGCTTGACACCCCGAAAGTGCGTGCGATGATTGGGGCGAGGGGGCTGGGGGTCTGGCTCCCTCATGCGTGGCCCGCCCCGCCTCCCGCCTCAGACCGCCTCCGAAAGGAGGAGAAAAGCCGCCAGGAACTGGAGAAGCTGAAGCGGCGGCTGGACGTGGAGGGCTCGGAGCTGCAGGAGCAGATGGCGGAACAGCAGCAGCGGACGGAGGAGCTGCGCGCCCAGCTGGGCCGCAAGGAGGAGGAGCTGCAGGCCGCCTTGGCCAGGTGCGGGGTGGGCCGGCGGTGCGCGTGGCACGAGGGCGCCGCCTAGCGGTGGTGGAGGCGCCCGGCTGAGACCCGCTCACCCACAGAGCCTCAGTGTACCCTTCTGTAAGATGGACACAGCCAGCGTTCCAAGCCCGCCTGGTTAAGGGAAAACTGAAAGCAGACCCTGCGTGTCTAGTAACTTAACAGTTTCTTGCACTGAGGGCAGAAAATGCTTTTATCTTCTTCTCCCCACCCCCATCCACCAGCCTCTCAAAGCTGAACAACTCAGAATCCGCTGTGATTGTATAACTGATCTGGCCATCTTAGGAGTCATAATCATCATAATGTCAGTCATTCACAATTATTGAGCACTTACTGTGTGCCAGATATGGCACGCACTGTTTCAGATGCTTTTCACCCTTGTGACCTTAGGTGCCCTTGTGTATGGATGCACCTGGAATTCAGAGCAGCTACAATGTTGGGGAAATGTGCATTGCAGAATCGATGCGACATGGGTTGGTGGAGGAGAGTTAAGAACGTGCACCCTCCAACTTAACTTCTGAGTTCAAATCCCAGCTCCTCCCCTTTCTGGCCACATGACCTTACCCGAGTAACATCACCTCTCAAGTCTTAGTTTCTCCATCTGGAAAATGGGGGTGATTATAGAAGCTCTCCCAGGGTTAGTGTGATAGTCGCTCAGTCGTGTCCGACTCTTGGTGACCCTATGGACTGTAGCCCACCAGCCTCCCCTGTCCATGAGATTTCCCAGACAAGAATACTGGAGTGGGTTGACATTTCCTTCTCCAGGGGATCTTCCCAACCCAAGGATCGAAACCAAGTCTCCTGCATTGCAGGCAGATTCTTTATCATCTGAGCCACCTGGGAAGCCCAGGGTTAGTGTGGGGGTTAAATAAGAAAGCGCTGAGTACATGCTTGGCACACCCTAAGGCCTCAACTGATGCTGTGGTGTGTCTGTTCCTACATTCCATTATTCCTGTTATTTTTTTCCCGTTTGCATTGAGGTGAAATTCGCATAGCAAAACTAACCGTTCTAAAGCATACCACTGAGTGGTATTTGGTAATTCACAATGCTGTGCAATCACTACCATCACCTCAGAAAAAAATCCCATTAAAAACTCACTCCCCATCTGCCCCCTCCCCTCAGCCCTTGGCTACCACCAGTGTGCTCTCTGTCCAGCTAGGTTTGCTGGTTCTTGCTACTTCTCATAAGTGGAACTGTGTAACGTGTAGCCTTTGGCTCTTGTATTACTGTTTCCATTGCCATTCTCGTGGCAGTCCTGTGACGTGGGCAGTCATGCTGTCTCACAAACCGGGAGCCTGCAGTTCAGAGAGCTTGTCACTTGCCAGGGCAGGTGGCCAAGCAGGGGACACAAACTGTGGTCAGCATATTTCCCTGAGCTGTCTAACCTGCAGCCCACACTCCCCCTCCATTCGGCACCTCTTTGCAAGAGCTCGATCCTGGAGGGGTCATGAGGAGGGGCTCAGGGGTCAGCCACCCACTGACCATGTGACCGGAGCAAGTACTTTCCCACTCTGTGCCCCAGTTTCCTGCGTGGGCATGAACATCACATGGGATGATAAGGCAAAGGGCTCTCAAGCGGAGGGAACTTAGTAAGTATCTTCGTGATACCAGTGGTGTCATCCCCATTTTACAGCTAGGGAAGTCGAGGCTCTGAGTCCTAGAGGCAGAGCTGGGATTCGAATCTGGAACTGGCCGTGTCTCGTCCCTCCGCCCCCCAGAAATCATCCCCACTCCCTACCTGTCCCCGTTCGAACCCCCTTGGTCCTTGTCCACCCCCAGGGCAGAGGAAGAGGGTGGAGCCCGGGCCCAGCTACTCAAATCCCTGCGGGAGGCGCAGGCTGGGCTGGCCGAGGCCCAGGAGGACCTGGAGGCCGAGCGTGCGGCCAGGGCCAAGGCGGAGAAGCAGCGCCGGGACCTGGGTGAGGAGCTGGAGGCACTGCGGGGCGAGCTGGAGGACACGCTGGACTCCACCAACGCGCAGCAGGAGCTCCGGTGAGGCTGGGCGGCTGGCAGCTGACACCAGTTGAACACCTGTGGAGCCGGGTTGGGAGGAGAGGAAAAGGACATGGGTCCAAACTCTCCATCTGCACAGATGTTGAGTCATTCACCAGTTGTTTTCTGGGCACTGGCTCTGGACCAAGTTGGGGACATAAATGGATCAGACTCAGGCATTGCCCTCTGGAACTCCCAGTCTAGGAGTAGGCAGATTCAGGCAAAGACAGACCCGGTCCAGAGCTAAGTGAGCTTTAATGGAGTAGGACAGGCCATCGTGGATGATCAGAGAAGACCCCTGTATCACTCTGTGGGAGGGAGTTGAAGAAGACTTCCTTGAGAAGGGGCATTTTGAATAGGGTTTTGACAGATGCGTAGGAGCTCACTCTTAAAGCCACACTCCTCCTGCAGCATCACCACCCATACTCCTCGAGGAATATAGAATGAAGTCCCCATCCTTGGAGGGAAAGAAGAAGAGGAGGCACAGCCGGCTGGCGGGGGCTGCCCTGAAGTCCCAGTCTTGCTCTGGTCTGAAATTCTACTCCCCATCCCCCTTCCCCAATAAAAGGTCCAAGAGAGAGCAGGAGGTGACGGAGTTGAAGAAGGCTCTGGAGGAGGAGACTCGCATTCACGAGGTGGCAGTGCAGGAGCTGCGGCAGCGCCATGGCCAGGCCCTGGGAGAGCTGGCGGAGCAGCTGGAGCAAGCCCGGAGGGTGGGTTGGGATGGGGCTGGGGTTTCTGGGGAGCCATGGGGCGGCAAAGTGGGATGCTGGGTGGGGCAGATATGTCTGGCTGGTCCTAGGCCAGCCCCCTTCTCTCCTCAGGTATTCATGTCTCTGATCCATCTTTTTTAAAAAAATAATTGTATGTATTTATTTATTTTTGGCAGTGCTGGGTCTCGCTGTTGCTCAGGCTTTTCTCTAGTTGTGGTGAGTGGGGGCTGCTGTCTAGCTGCAGTGCTCGGGCCTGTCATTGCAGTGGTTCCTCTTGTCATAGAGCAAGGCTCTAGAGCTTTCAGGCTTCAGTGGTTGTGGCTTCCAGGCTCTAGAGCACAGGCTCAATAGCTGTGGCCCTGGGGCTGAGTTGCTCTGTAGGCATGTGGGATCTTTCCGAACCGGGGATCGAACCTGTATCTCCTGCATTGGCAGATGGATTCTTTACCACTAAGCCACCAGAGAAGCCCCCCTGATCCATCTTTCATTCAGCGAATGTTCACTGAATATGTGCTGTGTTCCCGGTGTGATATAGAGGGCCCCAAGTATGAACCAGACAACCAGTACCCACTTTTATTGTGGAGCTGATGTTTTAGCAGGAAAGGCAAGCTCTCTGAACTGCAGGCTCCCGGTTTGTGAGACAGCATGACTGCCCACCACTACTCCATTAAAGCTCACTTAGCTCTGGACCGGGTCTGTCTTTGCCTGAATCTGCCTATTCCTAGACTGGGAGTTCCAGAGGGCAATGCCTGAGTCTGATCCATTTATGTCCCCAACTTGGTCCAGAGCCAGTGCCCAGAAAACAACTGGTGAATGACTCAACATCTGTGCAGATGGAGAGTTTGGACCCATGTCCTTTTCCTCTCCTCCCAACCCGGCTCCACAGGTGTTCAACTGTTTATCAATCTAAACAGATTCATAGTATATATCATGGTTATAAGTGCTATGGGAAAATGGTGAACAAAAAGGGGGGTCAGAATGCTAATAGTGGGGCGAGAGGGGCATTTTGTGATTTGAAATAGAGAAGGCCATGGAGAGATTATATGAAAAGGTGACCTATGAGTAAAAAACTGAAGGAAGGGGTTTCCCAGGAGGCTCAGTGGTAAAGAATCTGCCTGGCAATGCAGGGGACATGGGTTCGATCCCTGGGCAGGGAAGATCCCACATGCGTCGGGATAACTAAGCCCTTGCACCACAACTATTGAGCCTGTGCGCTAGAGCCCAGGAGCCAAAGCTACTGAAGCTTGCATGCCCTAGAGCCCATGCTCCACAGGAAAAACCATGGCAATGTGAAGCCCATACATGGCACCTAGAGAGCAGCCCCTGCTCACCACACCCTGAGAAAGCCCCCTCGAAGACACAAAGACCCAGCACGGCCAAAAATAAATATGGTCACATCAAAAAAAAAAAACAACTGAAGGAAGCAAAGGGTGATCCCATCTTGGCATCCTGGAAAACATGTTCCAGGCAGAGGGAACAGTCAGTGCAAAGGCCCTGGGGTAGGAGTGTGCCTGGGTGTTTAAGGAATGGTGAGGGGTTCCAGAGGAAATAGTGCAAAGGACATGGGGCATGCCTGTGCCTGGCCACGTAGAGAAAGGGAGTCATAAATCGCTGCCATCTCTCTCCCACCTCAGAGCAAAGGCACATGGGAGAAGACCCGCTTGACTCTGGAGGCTGAAGTGTCTGAGCTGCGGACGGAGCTTAGCAACCTGCAGACCGCGCGGCAGGAGGGTGAGCAGCGGAGGCGGCGCCTGGAGTCCCAGCTGCAGGAGGTGCAGGGCCGCGTGGGAGACGGGGAGCGGGCCCGAGCAGAGGCTGCGGAGAAGCTGCAGCGAGCCCAGGTGAGTGGGGCGCCCAGCTCAGCTGTGGTGTCTGCTGTGTGGCTTTGGGTGAGATGCCTGCCCCCTCTGGGCTTTCATTTGGTCCACATCAACCCTGCCGTCCCTGCCAACTTTTTCAGCATTATCACACATTAACAGCTAGTATCTGGTGAGTGGTTGCTATACACCAAACATCCTGTGTATTTTCATTAAAACCTCCCAACCCTCCTCTGAAGAAGTGCTAATATTGGTCCCATTTTACACACAGGGAGACTGAGGCCCAGGGAGGTGAAGCTGGTTGTCTAAGGTCCCTCAGAGCCAAAGTGTGAATCCAGGCATGACTAACTGGATTGCAGCTCTTAACCCTGCCACAGCGCCCACCCTTCACCTTCTTATCTTCTGGCCGTAAATAATCCATGGTCTGATTAGAAAAACCCAGGGCGAACATTTGAACCTGTAGGTAGAAAATATCATACTGTGGTTGTTAGGAGAGATGTGGGTTTTTTATTCTAATTGTATTATGTTTTTAACGAAATGACCAATACCTGTTCATTGCTGAGAACACGAGGCCAGGAGCTGCATCCAGGGTCATTGTGGTGGCGATTTGGGTGCTAGGAGAACAGCTTTATTGAAATATAACTCACACGCTGTATAACTCACTCATTTAAAATCAAAGCAGTCCGTCCTAAAGGAAATCAACCCTGAATATTCATTGGAAGGACTGATGCTAAAGCTGAAGCTCCAATACTTTGGCCATCTGACATGAAGAGCCGACTCTTAGAAAAGACCCTGAGGCTGGGAAAGATTGAGGGCAGGAGGAGAAGAGGGGTGACAGAGGATGAGACTGTTAGATAGCATCACTGATTAAGTAGCCATGAGTTGGAGCAAACTCCAGGAGATAGTGAAGGACAAGGAAGCTGGTGTGCTGCAGTCCGTGAGGTTGCAAAGAGCTGGACGCCACTGAGCAACGGAACAACGAGTTTTAGTATATTCACAGAGTTGTACGTTTATCACCATAATCTAATTTTTAGGACATTTTCATTGACCTGGGAAGAAATTCTGTACGAGAGTTAGGGTTAAGGTCCCCCAGTCTCACCCCCTGCCCCAGCAATCACTAATCTACTTTCTGTCTCTTTAGATTTCCTATTCTGGACATTTCATAGAAATGGAATCATACAATACGTATCTTATGTCTGACTTCACATAATGTTGTTCACATAAAGCATAATGTTGTCAAGGTTCATCCATGTTGTAGCATCTCTCTGTACTTCATTATTATTATTTTTTTTTTAGAGTGACATGATTCAGGTCTATTTTATTTTTTTTATTTTTTATTTTTCAGTGGGTTTTGTCATACATTGATATGAAAAAATATGGAACGCTTCACGAATTTGCGTGTCATCCTTGCGCAGGGGCCATGTTAATCTTCTCTGTATCGTTCCAATTTTAGTATATGTGCTGCCGAAGCGAGCACGTACTTCATTATTTTTATGGCTGGATAATATTCCATTGCCTAGTGAGACCACATTTTGTTTATCCAGTCATCCATGGATGGACGTTTGGGTTGTTTCTACCTTTTGGCAGCTGTGAATACTGCTTCTGTGAACCCCCGTGTACAGGTTTTTGCATGGACTTGTTTTCATTTCTCCTGGGTACAGACCCAGGAGCGGAATTGCTGGACCCTGTGGAAACTCTGGTTTGACATCCTTGGTGACTCAGATGGTAAAGAGTCTGCCTGCAGTGCAGGGGACCAGGGTTCGATCCCTGGGTCAGGAAGATCCCCTGGAGAAGGGAATGGCAACCCACTCCAGTATTCTTGCCTGGAGAATCCCATGGACAGAGGAGCCTGGTGGGCTATGGTGCATGGGGTCACAAAGAGACAGGACTGAGCGACTAACACTTTCACTTTGACATGGAAACTCTGCATTTAACCATTTTAAGGAGTTGCTAGACTGATTATTGTGGCAGCCACACCCTTTTACATCCCCACCAGCAGTGGGTAGTGGGGATCTGAGGCAGGGAAGCAGGGGGCTTGGCTGGCAGGAAGCTGCCATTATAAGACGCCCCTCCCCCACAGGCTGAACTCGAGAATGTGTCCGGAGCCCTGAGCGAGGCCGAATCCAGAGCCATCAGGCTGAGCAAGGAGCTGACAAGCATGGAGGCCCAGCTCCACGATGCCCAGGTGACCCCAGCCCCCATCTCACCACCTGCTCCCCAACCCAGACCCCCACCCCCACCCTTCTGCCCACACTAAACATCATCCTCCCGTCCACCTTCAGGAGCTGCTGCAGGAGGAGACCAGGGCGAAGCTGGCCCTGGGGTCCCGGGCACGAGCCCTGGAGGCAGAGGCAGCCGGGCTGCGGGAGCAGCTGGACGAGGAAGCGGCCGCCAGGGAGCGGGCAGGCCGCGAGCTGCAGGCCGCCCAGGCCCAGGTGAACAGCCCTGCAGGGAGATCCCCCACCCGGCTCCTCCTGGGGTCCCTGGCTCACAGGGTGACCCCACGGGCCAGCATGTTGCAAGCCAGACCGCTGCAAGCCAGGCTTCCCTCCTCTCTGTCCCCACAGCCCCAGCCCTGCACAAACTTCATCCTCTGTCACCTGCATCCTCCTCTCAGCCTCCCTTCAAACCTCCCTGCCTCTAATCTCTCCCCTTCCGACTCATCCTTCACGTGGTCTTTCTAAAACCCGAGCGGGTGCGGCCTTTTCCTTGGTCACACACCTCCCAGGGCTCCCCAGCTACCCGCCCTGGAAAAAACCCATGCCTCTCACCAGGTTGTCAGAGACCCTGCGTTCTCTGGGCCTTCTTTCATCGTTAGCTGTATTCATCTCTCATCTCTCTTTCATCACTTCATGTGGGAAAACGCTTTTCATTTTTTAGGACTTAGCATCTGCCTCTCCTGTTCTGAGAAATTACTCACTACCCCTCTCTGAGCTCCCATAACCCTTCTTTCTCCTTTGTCCGGTCACCCTGACTGGCTAGAACTGTCAATGCCCATGAGCCCCCTCGCCAGACTGAAAGCTCCTTGAAGGTGTGACCCCATCAGAGTTAGATCTGGGTCCCCAGCCTAAGCCAACATAGTGCCTGATGTATAGGATGCCTTGAGAAATGCCTGTTGAACGAATGAGTGATGAATGTATGCCTGTGAATATCCTTCTTTAACTAGAAAACTCCTATGCATACTTCAAGATCCATCACAAATGCTCCCTCCTCCAGGAAGTCTCTTGAATGTTCTGAATAGATTTTTGAACCTGTCTGGTGGACACCTGTGGCTTCCCTATTTCTATCTTAGCCTCTATCACCCTGGTTGTGACACTCAGTCTCCCCCATCAGACTGGGGGTTCCCCAGGACAGAACCCAGGTCTGATTCATCTTCTGGGTCCTGTGGGAACCATTTTAATGTCCTAGAGGAACTGGGGCTCTGAGAACTCACAACCTCATCCCTACTCTTTAGGCAGAAGTGCCCAACAGAGTGAATCATTTCCCTCTCTGGGCCTCAGTCTCTTCATCTGGGAAATGGGGCCCTACCAAATTCACACCTGGGTCGCAGACACGGGTGCCACCCTCCCTCTCTCTCCTCCACCCCCAACCCCAGCTCTCAGAGTGGCGGCGGCGCCAGGAAGAGGAGGCAGGGGCCCTGGAGGCAGGGGAGGAGGCTCGGCGCCGGGCAGCCCGAGAGGCTGAGGCCCTGAACCAGCGTCTGGCAGAAAAGGCGGAAGTGGTGGAGCGGCTGGAGCGGGGCCGCCGGCGGCTGCAGCAGGAGCTGGACGATGCCACGGTGGACCTGGAGCAGCAGCGGCAGCTCGTGAGCGCGCTGGAGAAGAAGCAGCGCAAGTTTGACCAGGTGAGGCACCTTGGGTTAGCCACCTGGGGAACTGGGATGCTCACCCCTGCTGCCCGTCACGGTCATTGTGAGCCATCAGTAACAGGTGATGTCACAGCTCAGCTGTGAATCTGCGAGGACCTTTGGGCAAGATGCCTCTTCCCTCTGAGCCCCTGTAGAATAGAACGCCCATCGATCCTGGCTTATGTCTCCTGCCCCCAAATAATTACTGCTGGTGCCCACTGTTACTCCCAAAAGTGTCCTGCAGATACACCAGAGGGTATACTTAGGAAGGTGAAATGAAATAACACATCTTGCTTCTGCTGCTGACTCACCGTGGGCCTCAGGAAAACTGCTTGTCCCATTTCAGCCTCAGTTTGCCCGTCTAGAAAATGGGGATAAGGGAATTCTCTGGCAGCCTGGTGATTAGGACTCTGTGCTCTCACTACTGTTGTTGTTCAGCCACTAAGTTGTGTCCAACTCTTTGTAACCCCATGAACTGCATCGCTCCAGTTTGATCCCTGGTTGGGGAACTAAGATCCCACAAGCTATATAGTACAGCCAAAGAAAAAAGAAGAAAGGAAAAATTGGAAGTGGGGTAATACTGAGCATCTGACAATGTAAGAATGGAATAAAATTCTCAGACCCCCAGAGCATTAAGATCAGGCAACCCTGAGGTTCACATCCCAACTGGGGCCCTTTCTGGCTGTGTGGCTTGGGCAAATTGTACAATCTCTCTGCCTCATTTTCTTCATCTGGAAAATGGGAGAGTCCTTATTTTTGCCTTCATTTTTGAAAGCTGTTTTCACTGGCTGTTGAATTCCAGGTTTTATTCTTTCCACACTGGGAAGAGATCATTCCATGTTCTGGGGCCTCCACTGTTTCAGATTAAAAGTTAGCAATCATACAAATCATGGTTTCCCTGTAGGTAATGTGATGTGGTTTTCTAGCTGGTTCAGACTTTTTTCTCTTTATCTTTGCTTTTTAGCAGTTTGACTATGACATCCAGCTGTGGGGTTTTGTATTTATTCTACTTCAGTTTGCCAAGCTTCCAACAGGTTTGGGTTAGTGTTCTTGATCAGATGTGGAAATCTTCAGCCATTATTTTTTCAAATATTTTTCTGCCCCATTCTCTCTTTCTCCCCTCTTCTTCTCAAACTCCAAATACATATATGTTAATTTGTTTAATACTATTCCATAGATCATTGAAAAAATTTTTTAAAGAATTAATTTGTGTTATATATATATATATATATATATATATATATATATATATATACACATATAAGGTTAAGCAGGAGGTGGCAAGAGTAAACATTGACGTCATAGGAATCAGTGAACTAAAATGGACTAGAATGGCTGAATTTAATTCAGATGACTGTTGTATCTACTACCAAGGGCAAGAATTCCTTAGAAGAAATGGAGTAGCCTTCATAGTCAACAAGAGTCCGAAATGCAGTATTTGGATGCAGTCTTAAAAACAACCGAATGATCTCTGTTCATTCCAAGGCAAACCATTCAACATCATAGTAATCCAAGTCTATGCCCAAACCACTGCATGCTGAAGAAGCTGAAGTTGACCAGTTCTATGAAGACCTATAAGGCCTTTTAGAACTAACAGCAACAACAACAACAAAAAAGATGTCCTTTTCATCATAGGGGATTGGAATGCAAAAGTAGGAAGTTAAGAGATACGTGGAGTAACAGGCAAGTTTGGCCTTGGAGTACAAAATGAAGCAGGGCAAAGGCTAATAGTTTTGCCAAGAGAACAAACTGGTCATAGCAAACACCCTCTTCCAGAAACACAAGAGCTGACTCATCGGAAAAGACCCAGATGCTGAGAAAGATTGAGGGCAGGAGGAGAAGGGAATGACAGGGGATGAGATGGTTGGATACCATCACCAACTCAATGGATATGAGTTTGAGCAAACTCCAGGAGATGGTGAAGGACAGGGAAGCCTGGCGTGCTGCCGTCCATGGGGTCACAAAGAGTTCGTCACGACTTAGCCATTGAACAGCAACAAATATACATATAAATATATATATATTTGCATGTCTTATAAGTTTTATTGTTTATCAATTGCTATGTCATAAAAAAATGGTGAAGGTTTGAAGTACATTTTAAATTAATTTTTATGTATTTTTTTTCCTACTATGACTACAAGAGGAAGAAAGAAAACCCTTTCTTCTCTTGGGTATATAAAGTGAGGGGCTGATCAGTTTGATCCATTTAAGGTTTTGCCTTTTTTTGGCTCAAAATTTCCTTTCATTTAATTTTTTTAAAACTTGAAGTGTAGTTTATTTACACTGTTGCATGAGTTTCAGTTGTACAGCAGAGTGATTCATATATTTATATACGATACATATATTCTTTTTCAGATTCTTTTACTTATGAGTTACTAGAAAATATTGAGTTTCCTGTGATTTACAGCAGGTCCTTGTTAATTATCTGTTTTATATATCATAGTGTATATCTGTTAGTCCCAGATTCCAAATCTATCCATCCCTCCTTTCCCCTTTGGTAACCACAAGTTTGTTAATTTGTTTTCTATATCTGTGAGTCTGTTTCTGTTTCGTAAATAAATTCATTTAATTGCATCATTTTTTAAAGATTCCACCTAAGAAGTGATATCATATGATACTTCTCTTGGTCTGGTTTACTTTGCTTACTGTGATAATCTATGGGTCCATCCATGTTGCTCTAAATGCCATTATTTCATTCTTTTACTTGGGTGAGTAATATTCCATTGTATATATAGACCACATCTTCTTTATCCATTCGTTCATCCAAGGACATTTAGTTGCTTCCATGTCTTGGCTATTGTAAGTAGTGCTGCAAGGAACACCGGGGTGTATGTATCTTTTCGAATTAAAGTTTTCTCCAGCTCTATGCCCAGGAGAGGGATTGCTGCATCATATGGTAACTCTAGGGCTTCCCAGGTGGCACAAATGCTAAAGAACCTGCCTGCCAAAGCAGGAGACACTGAAGACTCAGGTTTCATCCCAGAGCCAGGAAGATTCCCTGGAGGAGGGCATGGCAACCCACTCCAGTATTCTTGCCTGGAGAATCCCGTGGACAGAGGAGCCTGGTGGGCTCAGTCCATGGGGTCACAAAGAGTCTGACAGGGCTGAAGGGACTCAGCACTCTGGCACATGGTAACTCTATTTTTAGTTTTTTAAGGAACCTCCTCACTATTCTGCAGAGTGGCTGCACCAATTTACATTCCCATCAACAGAGTGATCCATTGATGAGCGAGCTGGTCCCAGACCCAGTAGCAACTTTAATCCCTCTATGTCCCTCTTGTGTCTCTGCCTCTGTCTGTCTGTCTGTTTCTCTGTCCTTGGCCCCTCTCTCTTCCCCATCCCCTTATACACTCCTTTCAGCTAACCTGTCTCCCCCACCCCATCTCCCTCACCCCGGAAGCTCCTGGCGGAGGAGAAGGCAGCGGTCCTGAGGGCAGTGGAGGAGCGGGAGCGGGCGGAGGCCGAGGGCCGCGAGCGCGAGGCCCGGACACTGTCGCTGACCCGGGCCCTGGAGGAGGAGCAGGAGGCGCGCGAAGAGCTCGAGCGGCAGAACCGCGCGCTGCGGGCAGAGCTGGAGGCGTTACTGAGTAGCAAGGACGACGTCGGCAAGAGCGTGAGTGGCCCCGGGTCCCCGGAACACGCACACACACACACACACACATGGGCGACCGTGCTCCCCCACCCCAGCCCACCCCGTGACGCTGGGGCACATAAGCACACGTGTGTGCTCTCCCACCCGGAGGGTGAAGGGAACCAACGTCGGAGAGTCCCCGTGTTCGTGCCCCAGACACACGTGTTCACGCACACACCAGGGAAGTGAGGAAAGCCAGGTATCAACAGGCAGCCGTTCATGGGCCCAGCACACGGGGAGAATCTTCCAGCAAACATACATGTGCACATGCTGACCATGAGAGCTTCTTAGAAAACATCCATGTGCAGGTGTGTGTTCACAAAATGTGCACGGACTCTCCCCTTAAACACACTTGCTCACGTGCACACAGCGAGCAGGAGAGCCACCCATGCCGTGTGTAGGTGACTGCGGTCAAGAAGGAGCTAGGATGGACATGTCACCTCGCTGCCTCCCCCTCGTCTATCAAAGCTCCCCTCCCCTCTAGCCTAGCAGAGGGCTCCGGGCCTGGCCTCCCGCCTCCTCGGTGGTCCAGGGGCTCAGGGCTCACTCTCGTTCTGCCCACCCTCCTCCCAGGTGCATGAGCTGGAGCGAGCCCGCCGCGTGGCCGAACAGGCAGCCAGCGACCTGCGAACGCAGGTGACGGAGCTGGAGGACGAGCTGACAGCGGCCGAGGATGCCAAGCTGCGCCTGGAGGTGACCGTGCAGGCCCTGAAGGCGCAGCACGAGCGGGACCTGCAGGGCCGCGACGAGGCGGGCGAGGAGAGGCGGCGGCAGCTGGCCAAGCAGGTACGGCAGGGCGCCGCGCACCTCGGCGGCGTGCCCGGAAGTCTCACCCACCCGCCTGCGACTCTGGGTTTCTACCCAAGTCCCGCCTACTAGCCAGCCACCCTGCTGTTCCTCAACCCGCTCACCCACCATGACCCATGAACCCACACGCACATCCTGTTGACCCATTCAGACACCCTCCATCCACTAACCGGTCCACCCAACCACCATCCCATCTACTGAGCCAACCCCCCAACTGCCCATACACACCCAACACTTCTACACAACCAACTCTGCATCCGACTTCTCCATCCACTCAATACCCGCTCCAGTCAACCTCCCCTCTCCAGCCAACCGCCCCAGTATCTACCCACCTCCTCCGCACCCCCAACCAACCTGTATACCCATTTTTTACCTGCTCATTGACCAGCTTGTCTTCACCCCACTTCTTCTATGATCTTCCTCCCTTTTTCATTTACTTCTTCACCTGCTTCCTCATTTACTCTGCCCTTCTCTCTCTGCACATTCATTCATTCATTCTTCATTCAGTGGAGGAATTTCCTGTGGTCTGTGGTGGGCAAGGCTTTTCACTCCATGATGTGTGCTGAGTGTGAGAGGGGCAGGTTAGCCCTGAGTATCAGAAAGAGCCCTGTGGGGCCATGTGGGCAGCAGACTGAAGCAGGGGAGACTGGAGTTGGGAAGCCCAGAGCAAGTGATGAGGAGATGATCCAAGGCCAGGATGGGGGCAGTATCTGACCGCTTCTTTTTAAATCTCCCTTGGCCCCATGGCTAAGGTTCATGCACGATTTTGTCCTGAGCGCACCAGGAAGCCGGCCACAGGAGGGCCATGAGTAGTGTCAGCTGTGATTGTAGAAGGACCCTTCTAGAGCCTTCAGGAATGGACTGGAGGGGAGTGGTGGGAGCAAAGAGGAGGCTGGGGCAAGCGGGAGGGATAAGGCCTGAGCTAGGGCTGTGGAGTTGGAGAGGATGCTTGAGTTTGAGGTGGAGAGAGGCAAGGGGCAGGAGGAGTGGGACTGGAGTCCTGGGCAGGGGCTGGAGGGTAGACATCTATGCCACTGGCCTGTAGGGGGAGCCTGGGCCTCCTGGCCTCTGAACCCGCCCCTCCCGGCCTCCCCTCTCCCAGTTGAGGGACGCAGAGGTGGAGCGCGATGAGGAACGCAAGCAGCGTGCTCTGGCCGTAGCCGCCCGCAAGAAGCTGGAGGCCGAGCTAGAGGAGCTGAAGGCTCAGACCACGGCCGCCGGGCAGGGCAAGGAGGAGGCGGTGAAGCAGCTTCGCAAGATGCAGGTAAGGGGTGGGGCTGAAGCCACGGAAAGGGGAGGCCCCGCCCTCGCTCCAGCTCCAAACCCAGCTCGCACCCCGCCCTCTCGATCCCAGGAGCAGCACCCACGTTAGGCAACAGCTCTAGAAACATCCATGCCCCAAAGGCTCATTTGGTTCTTTTTATATTTTTTAGTTCCTTTACTTAAATTGCTTAATGTTTGGGACTTCCTTGCGGTCCAGTGATTAAAGCTCTGCACTTCCACTGTAGAAGGCACAGGATTGATCCCTGGTCAGGGAATTAAGACCCTACATGCCGCTGGATGGGGACATAAATAAATAGTGGTCAGGTAGTAAAGTGGCCAAAAGTGCAAACGCCAGGGTCAGGCAGCCTGGGTTCAGGTCGTGACTCTGCCACTCACCACCCTGAGTGCACTGCTGAACCTTTCTGCGCCTCAGTTTCTCCATCTGTAAACTGGGTAGGAAAATAGTCCCCACCAAGTGGAGTTGTGAGAATTAAGGGTGTCAGTATGTGTACAGAATAGAGACTGGCCCTAGGTAAGTGATCGGTGTTTTCCATCACTTTTTTGTGGCCGAGCTGCTTGACTTGAGGATTTTAGTTCCCCCACCAGGGATCGAACCCACGCCCCCTGCAGTGGAAGCTCGGGAGTCTTAACTGCTGAACCGCCCTGGAAGTCCCTCCCAACTCTATTGTTACTCCAGACTCCACATAATTATCCCCACTTTACGCTTGCTTTAATTTTGATGTGCTTCTTTTTTTAACGAGGTGAGGCCCAGACTCGAGGGGGTGGGGGGACCGGCCCATGGTCACACAGCCAGCGGCTGGGAGCGGGCTGCAGAAGCCCAGGTCCTCAGGGCTCTGCTAGCTCACGGGGAGCCCTCACAGGGCTGACTGCGAGGGTAGCGAGGGTAGCGGGGCTGGGGGGGATTCCCTGTGAGGCAGGACCTGGCTGGGCCCGCTCACTCGCTCGGTTCCGCTCAGGCCCAGATGAAGGAGCTGTGGCGAGAGATGGAGGAGACACGCAGCGCACGAGAGGAGATCTTTGCCCAGAACCGGGAGAGCGAGAAGCGCCTCAAGGGGCTAGAGGCGGAAGTGCTGCGGTTGCAGGAGGTGATGCCAGGGTGGAGGCGATGCCAGGATGGGCGGGGCTCAGGAGGGTGGGCGGGGCCGGGATGCTCCAGAGCCCCACTAGGGTCCTGAACCCGGAAGCCACAAGGTCAATGTGGGAATGGGCTAGAGCGGGCAGAATGGAGGCAGGGAGGCTGCAGAGGGACGAAGAAGGCTGTGCCGGGACGCAGAAGAGGGAGCAGTCAGAGTGAAGGAGCAGGACGGACAGGGCTGTGGGTGGTAAGGAGGGGAGGAGAGGGGGTCTGGCCCGATGACTGACGGAAACTGGAGGAGGAACTGGTCTGAAAAGAGATGCTGGGCTCAGTGAGGAGGGCATGAGGGTGAGGGACCCTGGCGGGCGGGCGGCAAGAAGTAGACACGGATCAGGGGCTGCGGAGATGGATATAGGAGACATCTGCTTATAGACTGAAGCTCACTGCAAGGTTATCCAGGGGTAGCATGTTCAAGTGCAGTGAAAAAAAGATCAAGAGACTTGAGGCGTGAGGGGTAGAGAGGTCAGTGCTCAGCCAGCCTTCCATCACCACAGCTGACCAGCTGCCTATTTTGCTCGTTGCAGGAACTGGCCGCCTCTGACCGTGCCCGGCGGCAGGCCCAGCAGGAGAGGGATGAGATGGCAGATGAGTTGGCCAACGGCAGCCTAAGCAAGTGAGTGGCCCATGGTAATGTGGGGCAGAGCGCCCTCTTCTGGCCATCCTGCCCTCCCACCTCCCCCCACCTTGCCCTGCCTGTTCTCCCTAGGGCTGCCATTCTCGATGAGAAACGTCAGCTGGAGGGGCGCCTGGGGCAAATGGAAGAGGAGCTGGAGGAGGAGCAGAGCAATGCAGAGCTGCTCAATGACCGCTACCGAAAGCTGCTCCTGCAGGTAAGCACATCTGGGTCACCCCCTGCCAGCCTGAGTCCCCACTGACCTGGGACCATAACACCTTCAGTCCTCTTTTTCAATCCACAGAGGAAAAGGGAATATTTGAGTTGGGTTTTGAAGGTTGAATAGGAGTTCTCTAGGTGGGGGAGGAATAGATGCATTCATTCTGTATTTCTGAGACTTCTTGAATGCTGGATCCAGGGAGCATAATGCTGGTAATACAGGATTCATTCCAAAGCCTCTTCTCCTGGCTTATAAGTGGTGACTTATAGGTGGCCATCATCTCATCCTGCAATCACTGGGCTCGACTTTCTGTGCATGTGGGGGGAGCAAGAGAGAGCAAGCTATCTGATATCTCCTTATAAGGGCACTAATGCCATCATGGGGGCCCCATCCTCTTATCCTCATCTAGTCCTAATTACCTCCCAAAGGCCCCATTTCCAGATACACACTGGGGGTTAGGACTTCATATGAATTTGTGGGGCAACAAACATTCAGTCCATAATACACCAGTTCCCCAGGAAGCTAGCCTGGTGATCTCAAAAGCATTTAGAAGTCAACCTGGAAAGGGTCCCAACTGGCCCCAAATGGAGCAGCTTGAGCTTCAACCAGGGTCATAATTACAACTGATTTAAATCCATCAAATCTGTTTAAAACCTCAAGTACACAATGACATTTTTTAAAAAAAAATACTAATTAGTCACTGTATTAGCTGCCTGAGGTTGCTGCAACCAATTGCCACAAACTGGGTGGCTTAAAAAGGCAGTAACTTATACCCTCACAGTTCTGGAGGTCAGAGGTCCAAAATCAAGGTGTCATCAGGTTCGTTCTTTCTGAGGGAGCATCTCTTCCAGGCCTCTCTCCTGGTTGCTTGTTAGCAACCCTTGGCGCATAGATCCATCAGCCCGGTCTCTGCCTCTGCCTCACATGGCCTTCCCTGTGTCTTCTTTGTGTGTCTGTGCCTCTTTCCCTCCTTGCAAAGACACCAGGCATATTGGATTTAGTTCGAGGCTGTTCAGTTGCCAAGTCACGTCTGACTCTGTGACACCATGGATTTGAGCCTGCCAGCCTCCTCTGTCCATGGATTATCTAAGCAAGAATACTGGAGTAGATTGCCATTTCCACCTCCAGGGGATCTTCCTGACCCAGGGTCTAAACTTGCATCTCCTGCATTGGCAAGTGGGTTCTTTACCACTGAGCGACTAGGGAAGCCCATTGGATTTAGGGCCCACCCCAATCCAGTATGGGCATCCCAGGTGGCTCAGTGGTAAAGAACCCACTTGCCAATGCAGGAGACGCAGTAGACTCCTGGTGGGCTATAGTGCATGGGGTCACAAAGAGTCGGACACAACTGAGCGACTAACACACTTAAGAAAGGATGGAGGAGGAAACTGTAGATTAAAAGAGACTTAAAAACCATGTACAGAAAATTTTAATAGGCAGAATTCAACTATAGAATCTAGGGATGCATCTTTGAGTAATAAAACTCAAAAGAAAAAAAAAGAAAAGGCAAGGAAGTGATCACCCTCAGAGTCAGGAAGGGGGAGTTCCCTGGTGGTCCAGTGGTTAAAACTCTGCACTCCCAATGCAGGAGGCTCGGACTGAACCCCTGGTTTGGAAAATAAGATCCCACAAGCTGCACAGCACATCCAAAAACAGAAAAATGTCGGGATGACATGTTGTTTGGGGTGAAAGGAAGAGGTTGTTAATAGAGTGGATACATGAAGTTCTATTTTTTGACCTGGGCAGGGGTGACAATGATGTTTGCCTTTTATTAACCTATACTGGAGTGGGTTGTCATTCCCTGGTCCACGGGATCTTCCCAACCCAGGGATTAAACCTGGGTCTTCTGCATTGCAGGCAGATTCTTTACCATCTGAACCACCAGGGAAGCCCAACCTATTAAGCCATATAGTTGATCCTTTTTTTACTTTTTCTGTATCACAGTTTTATTTTCCAATAAAAGGTTAAAAAAAATAGCATATGCTAATCACCACGTCGGTCTCTTCCTGTGAGGGTGAAATGAAGTAAAGCATGAATCAGACTGCATCTGACTCATTTCCATGTCCCCAGCATGGGACCTCACTCAGAGTACGAGATGAATAAATAAACAGGCACTATTATTAGGGGTGTGGTTACACATTAGCAATATAGTAGCTCCTGTTAATTGAGCTGGCAGTTCTCAGAATGATCCTGCATATCATTCTGCCAAAACCACCTGAAGTGCTTGTTGAAAATGCGGATTCATGGACCTCATTCCAGACTTGCTGAGTGAGAATCTCTGGAGGGTGGGATCCTGTGGTCCTTTTCTTTTCTTTTTTTTTCACAAGTTCTCTGGATGAGCCTGGTGCAAACAAAAATGTGATAACCCTTGGAATAGACTCATTCACAGTCAAAGACAGAGTCGGCAGCATTTAAACAAGCCTGTGATAGTCCTCTGGACTTGTTTATTTATTGGGCTGGGTTGTACAGCATGTGGAACCTCAGTTACCCAATCAGGGATCGAACTCGAGCCCCCTGCATTAGAAGCTCAGAGTCCTAACCACTGGACCACCAGTCTCCTCTTGTGGTCTTATTAAAATCGCAAAAACCTATCCAAAAGGTTAAAACCCTGAGCTGGCACTGCTGTTGGCTGATAAGCCAATCAAGGAAAAATACATTTAATGAGTGTTTAGTATGTGCCAGGCTCTGTGCCATGCACTTAACAGGCATCAACTCACTTAATTATGGGAGGTTCTGGCACTTACCTCCCACCTTCCCTCCGAGACGCCGCCATGACAGTCCTGCCTTCCCCACTGCTACAGGTAGAATCACTGACCACAGAACTGTCAGCTGAGCGCAGTTTCTCGGCTAAGGCAGAGAGTGGGCGGCAGCAGCTGGAGCGGCAGGTCCAGGAGCTCCGGGAACGCCTGGGTGAGGAAGACGCTGGGGCCCGAGCCCGCCAGAAGATGATCATCGCTGCACTTGAGTCTAAGTTGGCCCAGGCTGAGGAGCAGCTGGAGCAGGAGAGCAGGCAAGTGGGAAGGGAGGACACAGCTGGAGGGCAGCCCTCACGTTCTGGGCAATGAGACCAAGGGGAGCTGTGTTACAAGCACCTGGTTTAGAAACATCCAAAAGGCATCCTAATATTAATGGTTGATGATTCCCTGTATCATTTAGGATGCTTTGTGCTGCAAGTAACTGCATTCCCACTGTATAATTTAAACAGTAACATAGCAGTTAGCTATAGTTGCATTAGTTGCATAACAAGTGTTAGTCGCTCAGCTGTGTCCAACTCTTTGTGACCCCATGAGCTGTAGCCAAGCATCTCTGTCCATGGGATTCTCCAGGCAAGAATATTGGAGTCGGTTGCCATTTCCTTCTCCAGGGGATCTTCCCAACCCAGGGATCAAACCTTGCTCTCCTGAGTTGCAGGCAGATTCTCTACCATCTCAACCAAGGAAGCCCCATATGCAGGGAAGCTATCTAACAAACCACCTTAAAATTTCAGTGACTTAAAACAGCAATTGTTTATTATTGTTCATGAGCCTTTGGAATGGCTGGTAGGTTCTGCTGACCTGGGTTTGGTGAGCCTCACTCACGCATCTTTGCTCAGCTGAAAGTCAGCTAGATGGATTTGCTGATCTTGGCTGGGCTCTCACATGTCTACAGCCTTGCCTGGGACAGCTCGGCTAACTTGTCTCTGCTCTAGGCCGAGCCAGGCTTGTTCATATGACAGAGTGAAGGTTCCAAGAGAGAAAGTTTCTTAGGGCCTAGACTTGGAACTGGTACAGTGTCACTTCTGCCACATCCTTTCACTGAAACAAGCCATGTGGCCAGCTCAGACATAAGAGAATATCCAGTCATGGTTGCCAAGCACCACCCATTGCTGGGGGTCCTCATCACATGGACTTCACCCTAGTATGATGGTCCATGCAGAAGAGAATGGGTGAGCATCAGGATAGGGAAATTCAGGAGACAGGAGGTAAGGATGGTGCCAGGTGTCTGACCTGCAGATCTAGGTGGACCATGGGGAACTGGGAGGAGGAGCAGGTTTGGGAGAAGGCATTGAGCCCAGTGCAGGGTGTACAGGGTCTAGTGGGCAGCCGAGGCTGGGGGCCGAACCAGGCTAGAGCTCAGGAGACAGAGTTAGCGGACACCAGGCTGTTGATGGTTGTAGAAACCTGGGGCACAGCTGAGCGCGTCCAAAGAAAAGTGTGTGAGTGAGAAAGGAAGACAGCAGAGATGGTAAAGGATGGAGTTCTGGGCTCCCAGAGTGTTCTACAAGCACAAAGATCCTGAAAAGGAAATTGAGAGAAAGAAGAGAGGGAGAAAGAAAATTCCAGGTCAGGCAGAAGGGAGCTCAGGTGGGAGATGATAGGTCCTGAACTGGGGGCTGGGGCTGTGAGGCTAAGGAGGGGGCAGGGCAGAGTCGAGGGGGCAGTGGGACAAAGTTTGGGTACTGACAGGCTGGGGGTGGGGCAAAGGAGAGAAAATGGGTGAGGATGGTGCCTGGCAGTCTGAGTTGGAGACTTGCAGTCAGTGGGTCAGTTCTCTGAGAGGAGGAGGGTTGGGAGCGGGGTGGAGGATACAGTTGAACACGAGAGACCTAGTAGGATGTGGAAAACTGGTGTAGACGTGGAGACACACTTTTAGGAACATCAAGCACCTTAGCTGGAGTCAAGGATTAGATGCCCTGGTGGTAGCCTGGTACCCCCAGGCCTCAGTAGACTGTGGGAGCCAGTCATGGGTGGGTGGGAAGGTGGGCAGAGGCCACTCCGAGAACAGGCAGCCACTGGACGAGGCTTGGCGGGGGTGGAACCCCAGGTGAGCAATTCTTTTGATTCTCCCCTTCGTGCCTCTCTTCAGGGAGCGCATCCTCTCTGGCAAGCTGGTGCGGAGGGCTGAGAAGAGGCTTAAAGAGGTGGTGCTCCAGGTGGAGGAGGAGCGGAGGGTGGCTGACCAGCTCCGGGACCAGGTGAGCGGCTGACGTCAAGGAGAAGCAGTGGGAGTGGGGGGACCACTGACTGAGAGGTAGCTCGTGACATCTCTAGAGGTAGTGAGCGCCCATCACAAGAGGTAATGTGTGGGTACCGGACTAAAACCAAGTACAGACAACGTCCTGGGGCTTGGAGCATCAGCGGAGAGCCTGAATTAGTGACTTTTTGTGATCTGTAAATTCTGGAATCTAGGAAAAGCCCTGGTGGGGAGCTGAGACAGCTAATGAGAGGGAAGAAGTTAAATCCTACCCAGAGGCTAGGCCACAGCTTAAATAATAAAATGGTGTTTATTGAGAGCTTTCTTTAGCCAGTGCTAAAGACATAACATGTAGTAACACTTAATTCTAATCAGAACTCATGAGGTAGGTACTATTATTTTCCCTCTTATTCATGTCAGAAAACTAAAGTAACTTGATCACAATTATTTATTTAGTAAGAGATGGAGCCAGAGTTCAACCTTCAGCACTTTGGCTGAATATCTGTCCCCTTAATTATTTATTGATCAGTAAATGTGTCCCACATACTGTGCTACCTACTTAAACAAAAAGACAGCATGCTTGCATTCTCTCCTCAGCTCCATTTCACAGGTGAGAAAATGGAAACTTTAGAAGGGGGTATAATTTGCCCCAAATTCACACAGTTAATAAAAACAGTATGGATCAGGTCCTCCTAGATCCTCTTGCCAGCCTCCACCCCAGGCTCAAATGTAATTCACTCTATGTGCTGTGCCCTTAAAAGCTCAGCTGTGTTTTATTCGCCAATTATTTCACAAAACAATTGTTGAGCACCTGCTACTTGCCAGGCACTGTGCAAAGCATTGGAGATATGGCTGTGAATGACACAGAGAATGTCCCTGCCCTCCTGAAGTTCACATTTTCAACACAGGAAGAGGAAGACACTGTAAACCTATAAACAAGCAAACATAATCATAGGTTGTGAAAGGGGTTATGAAGAAAAAAGAGAATAAAGAGAGAGGGGGATACAGAGGACTGGAGAATCCTCCCTAGATTTGGAGGGAGGTGGTCCGAAAGACCCTCTAAAGAAGTGACATTTGAATTGATACTGAAGGGTGAGAAAGAGCCAGGGACAGGGAATAGCTTGTGCAAAGACCCTGGGCTATGGAAATCAGCTCAGTGAGTCCCCAGCAAAAAAGCAGAGCAGAATAACTTGCAAGAATGGGGTTGGGGGGTTGAGTGATAAATGAGGTTAGAGGAGTTGGCTGGAGGCAGATTATGTGTGTCCTCTCCTTAGAGAGAGAGATGGCAGGGTCTGGGGGAGGGTCTCACTACAGATGGCTGGATCCATGTGATTATGGGAAGAAGACCCTACAGGGGCCTGGAACGCCAGGCCCAGGTGCTGGGACCTTGTCCCAGCGGCACTGAAGAATCACGGGAGGACCTTGAACAGGGCAGGGGCAGGGGCACATCTGAGCACAGAGAGACCCCTCTGAGGCCGAGTGGTGGGTGGTCTCGCCCTTGAGCCTGACCTGGAGGCTGGTGAGAGGATCCAGCAGAGCAGAACAAAAGCATGAACAGAAGGCAGGGCGTGTGACAGTCAGGGTGCAGGAGGGAGATGTGGGGCGCTCTGGGTGAGAGCCGCTCTGGGTGAGAGCCGCTCCCAGAGACATGACCCGACGCCCTGACTCCCGCACAAGCTGGAGAAGGGCAACCTTCGAGTGAAGCAGCTGAAGAGGCAGCTGGAGGAGGCTGAGGAGGAGGCTTCCCGGGCCCAGGCAGTCCGCAGGAGGCTGCAGCACGAGCTGGAGGATGTCACAGAGGCCTCCGAGTCTATGAACCGGGAGCTGAACACGCTGAGGAACCGGCTCCGGTGAGGCCACCCCGTGCACGTGCAGCCCCTCTGCAGAAACCCCCAGCTCCCCCGTCTTCGCTCTGTGCCTCCCTCCCCATGTTATTCTGTTTCTCCGTATCCCCCCGCCTCTCACTTTTCTCTCTCCCCTCCTCCCGTAATTGCCTCCTGGTCTCTCCTCCTCTCCCCCGCAGGCGCGCACCCCTCACCTTCACCACCCGCACCGTGCGCCAGGTCTTCCGGCTGGAGGAGGGCGTGGCGTCCGATGAGGAGGCGGCGGCGGAGGAGGCGGAGCCGGGGTCCGGGCCTTCGCCCCCGGAGCCCGAAGGGTCTGCGGCGGCCCCGCCGCAGTGACCCTACCCTGCCCCCAGCCACCGGACCCTCCCTCCTTGGCCCCCCCTCCGCAGGCGCCTGTCCTGAGAACCGCCCTCTGGCTTCTTGCACTTTGGAAACGGTGCCACCTTCCGGCCAGACAGCACTTATCCAGGCCACCCCGGGGGTCCCGGGAGACTTCCCCGTGAACCGCTAAACAGAGGAGCGGGCAAGCAGGGATCGCAGACTGGGGCGATCTCACTTGGGAGAAATTCGGGTGTGGTCGGCAAGCTGGGGTCCCATCCAGCTCCAAATCCTTCCTTCGGTTTTGAATGATCTTTGTTAGGAAGGGAGCTTGACTCTCCACGTCCCTTCCCCTCCCCCTCCCTCTTTCTCTCTCCCTGTCTCTCCACTTAGCCACCGACCCCGGAACTTATGAGCAACGGCACCCTGAACTCCAGGCGGCCCTCAGCCTTTGACCCTTGCAGAAGGGCAGGATAAGGGGACCTCACACATCCCCCCTCCCCTCAGGTTCCCTCCCGTTGCTTTTGTGTGATCACAGTTCAGCTGGAGTTTCCCATGGGGGCTGGAGGAGGCCCCATACCCTCCCGGCCTGCAAACTGTGGCAGAAATAAACTCCAACCCCGACTGGACCCCGCGGGCTATGTGTGTTCCTCCAGGGGTAGGGAGACAGGACGGGCAAGGGGCGGTGCGGGGTCAGGGGGCAGTGGGTTGATTCTGATCCAGCTGGTTGGTGTCGGGGGACCTCCAGCTTGCCCAGCATTTAATGTGGAAGGAATCCTTCCCCTCTCACCCTGTCTCCCTCCGAGGTATCACCTCCATTATACAGATGGGAAAACTGAGGCTCAGAGCTGCAGGGTCCCTGGCTCCACGCCTCCCAATCATCGAGTGGTAGGAAGGGGAGCTGCACTCTAGCTGACCCTCAAGTCTTTGCAAAGCAACGACCGTAGGGACTGCTAAGCTGTTTGTTGAATACTATTTACGGGGCTATGCTAAACTTGGGACATTAGACTCAACCAGTAGGTGTAGAGATTTCATTGTTTTCCAGTGTCTAGAACACTGCCTGGTGTAGTTAACCTTTTTATATTTGCTGAATGACTAGATCACCCCCTCCTTTTTATATTGGTTAAATGAATAGATCACCTCCTCCACTTTCTGAGTGGTGGAAACAAGCTCAGAGAGGTTGAGAGACTTGCCCAAGGACAAACAGCTACTAAGAAATAGAACCCAGTCTGGCTTCAGAGTGGGTAACCCCTGAGCCCACGCTGGGGACCCAGGTCCATCCCTTTTCTGGAGACTAGAAACCCTCGTCTGTGAGCTCACATGACCCACCTGGGGTTTCCAATTAGGGCTATCAGTTCAGTTCAGTTACTCAGTCCTGTCCGACTGTTTGAGACCCCATGGACTGCAGCACGCCAGGCCTCCCTGTCCATTACCAACTCCCGGAGTTTACCCAAACTCATGTCCATTGCATCGGCGATCCCATCCAACCTTCTCATGGATCCCCATTTTTACCACCAGGGAAACTGAGGCAGATAGTTGCCCACCCCCAAATCACAAGGTGAGAGCCAGCGATGACGGGCATGTCTGCACCCTCAAAGTGCATGTCCTTGCCATTTTAGTACGACCCCTGCTGTTAAAGACCCAGCCCTTAGGTCTGCCCCCAAAGCCCCCTTCAGGAGACCTTCTCTGCAGACAAGGAGGATGAAACTTTTAAATGAAAAGGAAACTTTTATTTCGGTGGGGAGTGACAGGGTGGGTGGGAAGGGGGGGCATGACACTTTTTCTTTGGGGAGGGGGGGTGACATGCGGCAGCTTCTGCATCGGGCGGTTCATGCACCCAGGGTGGGCGTGGGGGAGGCTTGGGGGAGGGGCCACGCCGACCCCTCCCTCCCTGCCCTGGGGGTGGGTTGAGAAGACCCGCCATTAGCACCAGAGTTGGACGATTTGCAGACCTCCCCTCCCCAGACTGACTCCGGACACCCTCCCCCATCCCTGAGAGCGCCCCCTTGCCGCTCCCCCCCCCACCCCAACGACAGGCCAGGCCCGCCCCGCCCACTTTTGAGTGAAAAACTTATTGCTGTGTGTGTGTTGGGGAGGAGCCGCTGTGTTCAGAAAGACCCCCGCCGTTCATTCCTCCCCAATCACCCCGCCCCCTGCCCCGTGTCCGCGCGTTCCCGGAGCGCAGGAGGGGCGCGACATGCGTGTGGGGAGCGCGTCATGCAGCGCATGCGTGTAGTTGCAGGCACCCTGGCGGCCGGGGGGAAAAGGGGCGCGGGACTTGGAGGTTGTCCCTTTAGCTCTCTCTCTCCCTCCCCGACTCCCACACTGTTGACTTGGGGGACGGGGAAACGAGAATAACGTTTGTAGAGGTTTGTAATGATTGTGGTTATTTTCAAAAGCTGAACTAAAAAGCTGGGTACGTGTGGCAGATTGGCGAGCCGGGGGGGTGGGGCGTAGACGTTGGGAAGAAGTCCGTACCCTTTAGAAAAATCCTCACCCCCTTTCCCCGCACCTTTCGGCTTCCGTGAGGGTCAGGGGTATCTGGGGTTTTAAGAAGTTAAACCCTTTGGCAATATAATCAGTCTCCAACCCCATACCCTGGTGTCTGAAGCCCCTAGCCCTTTACCCCGCCCCACCCCGCTCCCACCAGAACCCTCCCCACCCCTCGCCCCTGGTTCGCCAGGGTTCAGGGTCCGAGGGAAGAATGGGGGGACTCAAAATGCCCCTTGCATAGGAATCGTTGCATCAAGAATCGTGCTCAGTGACATCCCCCCAACCCTCGGGTGGGGGGTGTTCCTGAGGCCGGTGGGAGCAGAGGGAGGGAGGTTGCTAATTCCGTGGGCCCCCAACCCCAAAAAGGGGAGTCCCCTAAGGACTCTGGGACCGGTGTGGTCTCTGGACTTGGGGGAGGTAGCGCATCCTTGAGCCAGGATGGGATGTGAGAAATGATTTTCCACCCGCGAGCGTCGGGGGTTGAGGAACGCGGGGGAGGGGCTAACTGGAATCCCAGACCGAGTGGATATGTCATTGTTTCCCAAGCTTCTGATATTCCAGCGTTCCTCCACTCGGGAACAGCCTCTACATTTTAAATGTGAACACCTCTAACCTAAATAGACGGTGTCCTGGCCAGGCAGCAGTATCTGGACTTACAGGCTTATATGCGAAATGCCAGGAAAGACAAAACTTTTAAAAATAAGTGTTTGTCCTTGTACTGCTTAAAACCTTAGCACGTCGCCAGGGGTGCAGATATGACCCTCTGGGAAACACTGGCGTCTATGAAGGTGCCTTTGGGACACCATTTAAAGAAAGGGGCTTTTGGAGGGGACAGAGTTAGCCATAAGAAGGGGGTGCCCCGGAAAGATCTGGTTCCCTGGAATTGCAGGCAGGTTGAGCCTATCTTGAAAATTCTAGCGTCAGGGGAACCTGAGCTGGATGTCTGATGTCAGGTTTAGGGGTGTCCAGGAAGTGTTCAGAGTGTGGCAAAAATTGGAGCATCCCGAAGGCTGAACGTGAGTTCAAGGGCTGGGTCAAGTCTTGGAGGTTAAGGTGCTGGGATGCAGCCCAGGGGTTAAGGACTGGGCGTGGGGGTGGGGTGGGGGGGCGGTGCGGGTAGCATCTGTGTGCAGAGAGGTTAAGTCCCAGGAGCGTGCTGGGATTTGGAAGATGCGGGGTGCCAGAATCAGCCCCAGGAATCCTGAGGGCAGGTCTCATGTCTTGGAATCTGGGGCGGGGGGGGGGGGGGGGGTTTGCGGAATTTTGTGTGCTAGGGCCAGAACATCCCAGGAGTACCGGGATGGGAGGTCTGAGTCCATGCAGCAATAGAGGCGAGCAGATCCCTGGGGGTGGGGTGGGGGGTAGGAGAGGCGGATGAAAGAGTGAAATTCACCAGCGGGATGCTCCTAAAGGCTGAGGGAGTAGCTGTCCGCAGGCCCTCCCCGCCCCCCGCTCCATGCCTCCGCTTCTACCATCTGAGCTCAGTTCCCGTTTTTGGCTTGGGTGACTGTTCCTCCTTCCCCCACATTGCTGCTAATTTTTTTTTTTTTAAAAATCAGTGCGTGATGGGTTGCCCTCCTGGGGTGAAGGGTAGGAGGCTAGGAGACCCTCCTGTGGTGTGGTTTAAAGGCCAGCCCGACCCCCTTGGAGGTCCCCACCCGCTTCCCAGAATGTCCCTTCCCTCGCTCGCGACATGCAGACCCTCGCGGCTTATTGCTGAGGTGGAGTTGGACAGGTCCAGGTTGGAGGAGGCATGCAGAGTAGGGGGGAGGCGCCCCAAAATGTGATTGGCATAATTTGGATGTATTTACACGAGTTGATGGGGCGTGGCGGGGGGGGGGGTTCCTATGGCTCATGGAGACCTGAGAAGGCTTTTTTTTAGGAGGGGCAAAGAGTTGGGGGGACGGGTTTTGGCTCCTCCCCCTCCATCCTGGGGGCCCAGGTTGGGGTGAGGGGCCCGGGGGTGTCTGCTGGCGTAGTCGTCTCCGTTGCATATTATTAATGACTTTTTGTTTTTGTTTTTTTTTGTAAAAAAAAAAACCCTTTCCCCCACCCCCCACCCCCAGCTCCTTTGACCTTCTTCCCTGTCACCCCCGAGTCCCCCCACGGGGGGGAAGGGAGCGCTAGAGGATGGAGGGCAGGGTTGGGGGAGCGCGGCGGGCGGCCCTAGGGGAGCCGGGGGGAGTGGCAAGGGGGGCGAGGCGCAGGGACACCCCGCTCAGGCCCGCGATGCTGCTCAGGCTGCGGGATTTCTCGTAACCTGGGGGCGGGGGGAAGGGCAGAAACACAGGAGGAAGCGAGGAGATGGGGGTGAAGGCGGAGGGTCCAGCAGACAGCGGGACCCCAAGACAGAGGGAAGCAGGAGAGAAACAAAAAGAAGGGATACGAGATGGAGAGACAGAGACAGAGAGAGATGGAGGGAGAGGGAGAGACGGTGGAGACAAGAGCCAGACACCAGGACACAAGACGACAGATGGCAAGAAACGGGTAGATGGACAGAGGCGGACCAAGGAGATGGACAGAGAGAGAGGTGAACAAATCGGACAGTCAGTTGGCATCAAGGAGAAGGTTCAGACATGGGGAGGGGGGAGAGACTCAGGGTTAGGAGGCAAGGTGGCACTCGCCGAGCCTCCCCCACCCTACCCCCACCGCCGCCCACCCCTCCCACCCCCTTCCCCCCAGTTGGCCCCCTCGTCTGAGGCAAAAAGGTGGGGGGCAGCGAGGCAGATGGTGGGCAGCACGGGCGTGGGGGAGGGAGCTTGGGTGGAATGCCAGTGGGCGAGCAGCTGGTGGGAGGGCTTGGGAGGGGGTGGGTGGGGCCGCAGGCGGTGGGGGGCTAACCTAGATGGAGAAAGAGGAGGACGGGGCATGGGGTGGTGGGCTGTGAGGGGCTGAATGGAGCGCAAGTCAGCAGTGCCCCCTGAGTGGGGCCGCGGTGTGGTGGTGCTGAAGGACAGCTCCAAGAGCAGTCTGATATGGCAAGGCTTCGCCGAGGGTTGTAATGGGCTGTCTTTAAAGGCTAAGGCTTTCAGATGGGAACCTTCTGATGGGAAGGTCCTGACAGTGTCTTGATACTCAAGGGATCTAAGGCTTAGGGGCAGGTGTGGGGTTTCTTGAAAACTTAGGAATGTCTTGAGAGTTCTGCCAGTATCTGGGCTGTTCTAGGGCTTTCCTAGCCAGTACCAAGGGATCTGTCTGGATGTGGGCACCTTGACAGGAGGAGACAGGGCCTGGGTCGGGGAGTCAGAAGCCCAGTATCTTGGAGTCACCCCCTCCCAGCCATTCCCAATTGCTAACCTGGGGGAAAGGGGCAGGGGGGGATCGAGGGTCTCGCGAGGTCTCAGGCGGTGACAAGAGCTGGGGACAGAAATACACAGAGTCACGGCGGGGGGAGGGTGGCCAGGGAGAACCCCCCAACACAGCCTCACTGTTGGGGGGCCGGAGAAACGCCGGAATCTCTTCCTCCTCTCTGGTGTTTTCCGCGGGAGGGGAGCAATGAAATGGGGGCGGCCAGAGACATCAAATATGGGAGGAGCTTCCGGGGTGGCTTTTGGGGTGGGGGGGGAAGATGAAGGGAGAGAGGAGGGGGAGTACTGGGGAAGGGGGGGTGCGGGTCAGGTGCTGGACCCAGCAGCACCTGAGGGAAGACAGAGAAGGGGGCTGATGAGGTGGGTGGGGACCAGGTCAGGAGGAAGGGTCTTGAAAGAAGGGGGGCTAGGGAACAGTGGAGGGTGAGGGAGAAGCTAAAAGAGGACGGCAGGCGTGGAAGGGGTAGGGATCCAGGACTTTGGGGGAGGGAGTTGAGCCAGCCCCATCAGCTCCAGCCATTATTTGAGTTCAATGAATGGATTTTGGCATCAGAGGCAAAAGAAGCAGAGACCTACCCGCCTCCCCCCTGCCGATCCCCCCACTCCTCCCTTACCCACATTCCCAAGTCCTCCTGCCCCACCCCTCAATTTCATAGGGGCCCATCCAGACCTGGGGGTGGGGGAACAAAGGGAGTAGGCAACAGGGCTGGGTGCAAGCGGGGGTGGGGGGGGTGAGATGGGAACAGGGAGGTGGGGGTTGGTAATGAGATGACAGGGGAGGATGATGGGGGAGAGGTGGGGGACGTTGCAACAGGAGAGGTCCGGGAATGGAACCAGGCAGTTCCCTCTGGACTAGGAGCCCAGAAGCCTGCTTCTTGTCCTGCATCTGCTCTGTGGCTGGGGGTTGGCCGTGGCCCTCTCTGAGTGTCTGTGAAACAAGGGGCTTTAGATGCCATCTCCTTAGGCTGAGGCTAGGGATTCTTTAAGCTGTATCTCTGCATTTGCAAGGAAGACTCCATAGGTGTCTGTTGAATGAATGTGATGGACCAGGGGCCTTCAGGTGGCTTCTCAACACTTTTAAGATCAAATCCAGCCTCTCACCATGGCCAAAAACACTTCCCTCCAGGCTCCTCCCCTCTCCTCTCGGCCATTCAACTCCAACCACACTTTCCTCCCTGCTGTTCCTTTAACAAACCAGGGGCATCCCACCTCAGCACCTCAGGGCCTTTGAGCTCGCTCTTTTTTCTGCCCGCTGGTCCTTTTTGGGCTTCAAGTTTTAGGTCACCATCTCAGAAAGACCTTCAGAGACCCCTTTATCTGACCTGGTTAGAGTAATTATCTTGTTTGTTTTCTGCTTCCCCCATTCATGGAGTGGAGAAATTTCCCTGTAAAGGGCCAGATAGTCGATATTTCCGGGGCTCTGTGGGCCATTACCATCTCTGTTGAAACTATTCCACTCTGCTGTTGTAGACAGTGGCCGTGTTCCAATAAAGTTTTATTTACAAAACAACTGGTGCACAGGTTTGGCTGTTGGCTATAGTCTGTCGCCACAGGGCTCTAGAGTATCAGCTCTGTGATGGGAGATCTGTGCTTTGGGCCCTGCCAAATCTCCAGTGCCTGGAACTATACCCTCAATCATTAGCTGCTGAATGAGTCAAGTTAGGGGTTAGCTGGGGTTGTTGTGAGGATTATAGAATATAGATTATGTGGGAAATGCGTGGTTACATTTGCTGGATAATTCGTCCATTGTCCCCTCACTCTCTCTCTGACCTCCCCACTGTCCAGTCCTGGCCCTTTTCCTCTGCCTCTCTTCTTCCCCAACCCCATAGCTCAGGCTTTGTCCTCTGCCCCGGGACCCTCATCCCAGCCTGCACCTCAGCCTCCCGACCTGCGGTCTCCCCACTCCAGTGCCTCCTCACGAAGTCCCAGAGTGGACCTCAGTTCAGTTCAGTCACTCAGTCATGTCCGACTTTGCGACCCCACGGACTGCAGCACGCCAGGCCTCCCTGTCCATCACCAACTCCCAGAGCTTGCGCAAACTCATGTCTGATCTGCTTCTCCCCAGATCCCAGGACAGGGCTCCTTAGCTCAGCCTGCTCTCCTGCCTCAGGTCTGGGTCAGCATCTGCCTCTCCCACCAAACTGGGGGTCGGGGGTGGGGTTGATACGAACCCATTGATTCCCCGCGCTCAGCACTGTGCCAGGAACATGTGTGTGGGTACTTGCTAAGTGCTGGCCAAGCCACGAGTGACTGCATAAGTGGCTCAGTCCTTCTCACCCCATCCTGTCCTCAGAAGAACGTTCTGGGTGTGTGCCCCCTTTTACTGATTAAACAAACAAAAGCAAAACCAAGGTGGGGAGGCAGGGGAGAGATGTGGATAGGGGTGAGGATGGAGGTCAGTCGTGAGGCCGTTGGGGTGGGGGGGTCAGGCACATGGTGGTGAGGGGTGGGGTGAGTTCTAGCAGTTAGTGAGAGGCAGGGCAAGTCCTGGGCAGATGGGTGTGGGGTCAGTGTCAGGGCCGGCGGTTACTTGGATGGAGCTGTTCACAGTGAGGGGTGGGAGTCTCGGTCAGTGGGGGCTGCATGATCTCAGATGGGTTAGTCGGGAGGGAAGGGGTTCAGAGGGGTGGGGGCTACTTACCCCGGGGGGAGGGGGTTCGTCCACTAGGGGGATATCCAGGCCGCAGCGTTGGCGTTGAGGTCGGGCAAGAAGCTTGGGGGGCCTGGCTTACGCCAGTCTGGGGGGGGCAGTGGGGGAGCACCGGTGGCTGGGGGTGGGGGAAGAGGCCAGAGGGTCCAGGGTGGGGTGGGGTGGGGGGGAATGGAGATGCAATAAAGACAGGTGAAGGGTCAGTGGTGAGGAAATTCGGGGGAGGGGGTCTGAGAGGGAGGGAGTTGGGGGCCAGGAGGTGGGGGAAGGGAAGTCCAGCACCTCCTCCCCCATCTCCCTCTCTCCCCTCCCCTAGGGGAGGGGAGAGAGGGAGGGTCCCGGGGGGGCGGGCAGTGGGGGGCACCTCACCTTTCCGGATGGAGCCATCAGGGGATGGGGCGTAGTCGGTGAGGAGGAAGCAGGCTCGGTCCCGGCCATAGCGGCCCCGGCTCCCAGGGGTGATGGGACTCTTGTCTTCCGGGGACATGGCGGGCTGGTCAATGGCCGGGCAGTCCTCATGGGCCAGCGCAGCAGCTGCAGGGTCCCCATTGGGGCGGGGATCTGTGTCCGGAGGGGCAGACAGAGACACAAAGGCAACAGTGAGGTGTGGGAACTCATGGAGGAGAGGGCGCCAGAGGTGCTGGGGGTCAGGGGGTGTGGCTGGCGTGTTTGGGAAGTAGGGTCATGGCCAGGAGGGTGTTGAGTCTTGGGAAGGATAGCAGGGAAGGGTGTCGAAGGCCAGGAAGTGGAGCCAGGCCAGGCACTGGGTGTGGAGAAGAGCGGCACTGGGTCAGGGCATTGGGTGTTTGGAGGAACGGGAACAGGGAAGAGGTGTTTGGGAAGTGAGCTGGGCACTGGTGGGCTGCGTGGTTGAAATGGACCAAACGGGGCACAGCGAGGCTCCAGTGTGTGCTGTGGGATAGGTTTGGAAGGATGGTTGGGAGGGGCGAGCAGGCTGGGAGGTGGTTCTTCAGGGAGGGGTGTTGGACGCTGGCAAGGGCACAGCGGGGAGGCGTTGGGAAGGTGACAGATGAGGGAGGGGGAGGTGGGGGTCCCCTAGGCTCTGACTCCGGTTATTTTTAATTGGTGTGAAACTGGGTCAGCGGCTGAGGGAGCAAGATGGGGGGCCGGGTGGCCCAGCTCCCTTTCTTGACCTATTTAAGGCATGGGGGTGGGGCCCCCCCAGCCTCTCCCTCCCCCCAGACAGATGCCCCAGTCGCTGCTTCTGAGACACAGACTCCCCTGGGGGGAGGGACGCACGGGCTCAGTCAACTTTCCTCTCATTTCCTTCATCACATAAGCTGCAGCTGCCCTGGCCTCTGTCTCAGGCCCTCGATTCCCACGTGAAATTCCCTCCCTGTGTCTCTCCGAACCCCCCTTTTCTCTGAGTCCCTCTCACCATATGGCTGATCACTCTGCCCTCCTCCCAGACCCCCTGAATACCTTGGCTGCAGGTCTGTCTCTCCCTAAAACTCTTTCACACGAAACCTGCTTCTCTATCATGTTCCCTTTCCTCTTTCCCATGTCCGTTGCTGACCACCTCCGAGCCTCAACACATACCTCCTGCCCCCCTCACTACCACCCCACCTCTGCCTGCCCGCTCCAACCCCCACCCCTGTGACCCCTCCTCACCTGCCCGGTTGATCTCAACCACTTCCTCCTGAGCCAATGGGCAGGGCTCCCCAGGGGCCGGCAGAGGAGGCAGCCCCATGATTCCGAGCCCACCCGCTCCCCCCCTGAGCAGCCCAGGGTGTGTGTGGGGGCCCGGCGGGTAAGCCCCGGCCACAGTCACCCCCATGGAGGGCGGGGTGATGGGGGGTGGGGGGCTGATGCCGCCGCTGCCATGGTGAGGAGGGAGTGGGGGGGGCGGGGGCGGGTCGGGCTTGCAATAGTTGGGCGAGCCAGGCTGCGGGGGCCGGGGAATGTGTTTGTTCTTCTTCTTGGGCAGCTTCTGTTTGGCCATAGCCAGCGAATAGTACATGCCGAAGTTGTTCACAATGACGGGCACCGGCATGGCGATGGTGAGCACCCCAGCCAGGGCACACAGCGCCCCGACCAGCATCCCCGACCACGTCTTGGGGTACATGTCTCCGTAGCCCAGGGTTGTCATGGTGACCACGGCCCACCAGAAGCCAATGGGGATGTTCTTGAAGTAGGTGTGGTTGGAGCCCAGGATGTCGTTGGGGTCGGCGCCGATGCGCTCGGCATAGTAGATCATGGTGGCGAAAATGAGCACGCCCAGGGCCAGGAAGATGATGAGCAGCAAGAACTCGTTGGTGCTGGCGCGGAGCGTGTGGCCGAGCACGCGCAGCCCCACAAAGTGCCGCGTGAGCTTGAAGATCCGCAGGATCCGGACGAAGCGGACGACCCGCAGGAAGCCCAGCACGTCTTTGGCAGCCTTGGAGCTGAGGCCGGAGAGCCCCACCTCCAGATAGAAGGGCAGGATGGCCACACAGTCAATGATGTTGAGGCTGCTCTTGAGAAATTCCACCTTGTCTGGGCAGAAGGTGATGCGCATGAGAAACTCAAAGGTGAACCAGACCACGCACACGCCCTCCACGTAGGTCAGGAAGGGCTCCGTCTCCACCTCCACATTGGTGATGTTCTCTGGCGGAGCCCCAGGGATCGGGGAGGCTTGTGTCACTGTCTTGTTACTGATGTGGATGAAGCCCTCGTGGGTCTCCAGGCAGAAGGTGGTGATGGAGATGAGGATGAAGAAGAGGGAGGCGAACGCCACATACTGTGGGGCAGGGTGGGAGAAAGAGGGCGAAAGGTGACCCAGGCATCTGGTCGATCAGCCATCTACCCAAGACCCACCCAGTGGCCCCTTTCTCAGACCCAAACTCCAGGGGAATCCGGGTGTCCCAGCCCCAATGCGTCCATTGCTTCTTGCATCCTGTTCTCTCTAAAGCTTGCAAAAGGATCAGAGACAGCTCTCCCCCAGCTCGGGAGAGGAGCTGGCCCCAGCCGCAGCAGCAGATGGTCCACTTCTTTCCTGGAAACAGCAATTTCTGGCTCTGTGCTCTGTCTCCTAGACCACCCCCCCCCCACCCTCCTGTTCCCTGTGTCATATCTCGGGGTCCCTGGCAGGGTCCAATGATTCTGCTGGGGGATGGGGGGAGGGAGACTAAAATCATGCATCCTATGTCTCAGGGCTTTGGGGCTTGGCTTGGAACTGGGGGGAAGGGAAAGGGGAGAAGGTGGGTGGGGAAGCAGAACTAGGAGGTGGTTAAGAGTAGGAAAGCCTGGGTTTGAATCCAGCTTTTTCTCTGCCTAATTGGGCAAGATTAAGAATTCTGAACCTCAAGTTTTGGTGTTTTATTTTTACAGGGTTATTGTAAGGATTACATTAGATGAATATACAAAGGACTTGGCTCCAAAACCAGTGCTTGAGCTTTTGTTAGGGTATAAGGGCATCAGTTAAAGGGGGGCCAAGGTTGAGACCTCAGGTATCAATATTTAAGGACCATGATGCTAATGACCGGGTCCAAGAAAACAGAGAAGGTTGGGTGAGCCCCTCACCCAGAGAGAACAGCGAAGGGGTGGGCCCACAGATGAGAGGAGCGGTGTCAGGGCTCTGTACAAAGAGGGAAGTGAAGGGTCAAGACTGAAAAAAAGGGATGATAGGGGTGGGGTTTAAGGCTCTGGAAAGGAAGGGAATGTCCAGGGCTTGGGCATAGAGGAAGGGGAGAGGACAGGGCTAGGTCCAAGGAGAGGTGAGGGGACTGGTCAGAGGTATGACCTGAGGTATGGGGTGCCTGGGTGATTTCAAGATGGGGCATCAAGATGGGGCTCGGGATCTGTGTCCCGAGCGCTCAATGGTGTGGGTTTTGATGAAGGCCTTGAGGACTGAAGGCAGGGTCAAGATCTTGAAGGCCTCTAGGAATGGTAGTTGGCTTTATCAAATATGTAGAAGGGAGGTCAAAGCAGTAGGGTTAGTCCTGAGAGAAGGGGATGGGCGTTGAGGCAGAGGGAGCTTTAATCAGATGGGTAGACGAGAGAGAGGGGCTGGGCTGCAGAGAAGAGAGAAGAGCCAGCAGTGGGCTGCAGAGATGACCCTAGACCTTGGGGTAGCCTGGGGGGAGGGAGGGTCAGAGCTGGCCCTCTGCCCCACCCCCTCTTCGTTTCTCCGCAGTGGTTTAAGAGGCCAGAGGCCGGCGCAGAGCGCATGCCCGGTGCTCCCCCCGCACCCCACTCGGAACCCGGTGCACCGCGCAGGCTGCGGCACCGCAGTGGGGGCGGGCCGGCCGGCTCGGGGGCGGGGCGCGCGATGGCCAGCACCACGGACAGCTCCCCCGCCGCAGTGCGCAGCCGCAGGGACTGGGAGCAGTCTTAACCCCTACCGGGCCGGAGCGGAGCAGGCGGTGCGCAGCCGCGGTGCCGCTTCACAGAGGGAGGCCACAGGCCAGGAGCTTGAGTAACTCCTTCCCTCCCGGGACACAGAAAGAAAGGCCGGCACCCGCCGCAGTGCGCAGCTGGACAGAGTCAAGACTGGTTTACCCCCTTGTCCCGAGATGGTTCAAAAGCAGATGGGGTAGGAGGGCATGGAGTCCCTGTAAGAAGGTAGGGAGATTACGGAGAGGGGAGCGAGGCGGGAGGAAACCGGGTCCTCCACTTTGCTGGCTTCAGCTCTCGACTCTCAGACTTTCCCTTGAAGGCTAGAAAGTGCTACACGGACACGCAAAACACAGCTGTAAAGTAAACAAATGTCCTCCGGAGCTGTCCTGAACCCCTAGCTTCACCTCAGGACCCTTCAATGGGGTCACAAGAGGGTAGGGCGCCCCAGGCCATGGAGGGAGGGTGACTCTCCTGACGGGGCATCTAGGGCCACTTCCCTTCCGCACCTCTTCTCCCCCACCTCCCCCCACCCCAAACCCAAATCCTGCCAACTCAGCGCTTCCTGGGGACCAAACTTTATGCGGTGCCTCCGGGCCCCCTCCCTCTCAGTCCCTCCCCCGGCGCGAATGCGGCACTGCGGCTCCGCGTCCTTCCCGGCCCAGGACGCGGCACGGTGGGGGGAGGGTGCCGGACGGCTCCTCCGGGTGTTTGGGTCCCCAGGAGGCTCGGAGGGGGGCTGGAGTCTCTCCTCTTTCCCTCCTTTCTCTAATTCCCCCTATCTTGAACTGTCCTCTCTCTATCAACACAGGGAGGAAGTTAGGAGGAGGAAGAGGTTCAAGTGAGAACTAGGGGGGAGGGTAGCTATTTAGCCAAAGAAGTTACAGATTTTTGAGGAAAGATTTTTAGGTGGGAGATGAAGAGATCTTTGGAGGAAGTCTAGAATTTTGAGGGCAACAAGGCGGGAGACAGGATAAGGCTGGAGTGTGGGTTCTTTGGTTCACTTTGCAGGGAGGGGGGTCAGGACGGGCTGAGGAGCCCAGTTCTAGGCTTCAGACTGGGTAGTGGGGGGCGGGGGTTCTGAGAAAGATGAAGCGAGCTGGGATTGGAGCCGGGGATGCGGGGACAGGTGGAAAGAAACCAAGAAAGAACTGGGAGCTATTCTGAGAAGGAAGTTTTGGGTCTGATAACCTGAGGGTCCCAAGGATTGAGGTTAGGTAAAAGTTATGGAGCAGGGAGGAAAGTCATTTACTGACTAGGAAAAAGGCTGGGAGGCTGAGGATGGGGGTAGGGGTGGGGCTGTCCCAGAGATAGAGTGGGCTATGCAGTTTAAACAATGGAACGGAGAAGCTGGGAGAATCTGTGGATGAGGCAGAAGCGATTCTAGAGGGCATATGGGAAGTTCTGGAGAAGAAAGACATTCTGGGGGCACGGGACTCTTCTGGAGACATTGAGGAGGAGTGTGAAAGCCTTGGGGGAAGTCTGGAGCTGTACTGAGAAATCCTCAGGAGAGGAGTTGGTGTGAAGGATGCAAGAAGGGATGTGAAACACAGAGGGGGCAGCGGGGTTCCAGGAGAGAAGATGTCCCAAGACTCAGTGTTGCAGTGGGGGTGAGGGGGGGAGTGTCCTAGCAGGAGCAAGTGGTTTGGAGGTTCAGAGGGGTTCGGGGCACTCTGAGAGTGGGGTGGAAACTATTATGAGACTTAAAGGGCAGAAGAAGCAGAGGGGCTCAAAGATAACCCAGGAGACGCAAACTTGGAGAGAGGCAGGGGATTCGGAGACGGGCAGAGGGAGAGAGAGGTGCTGGGATAGCCTGCAGGACTGAAGGCTGGAGAACTGAAGAGCGGGCTTCACGGGGTCTGCAGGGGATAGAGACAGTGTTCACAAGCCCTGGGACACTTTGAGGGTTAGAAAGCGATGTCTTCTGAAGATTTAGGGAGGTCCAAGAAACTGAAGGCTGGGGGGAGAGTCTGCTGAGAGTCTCAGAGGTGAGAAGAGATGAAAAGAGTCTGGGAAGACTCTGAGGGTTGAGGAAAGACCTTCTGAAAGCTCTCTATCGGGGTCCAGGAAAGGAGGGGGTGGGGCTGTTCAGGGAAGTTGTTTAGGAGATTGGCCCATCAGAGAAGAAGTTTCTAAGCGTCTAGGATGGACTAGAGAAGCAGGGTGGGGTTGAAACAAGTCTGGAGGGTTCTGAAAGCTGGAGAAACATCTTCTGAGAATCTGGGGATGGCTAGGAGAGGGGGATGTGTTCAGAGGGGTACGGGAGACCCAGGAATGGGGTAAGAGGCTTCTAAGAAACTGGGAGGCTAAGAGATCAGGAGGGTCTGAGAGGGGCCAGGGGCTGAGGGCGAGGATGGGGAGCTCCCTGAGGGTCTGGGAGCTCCCGGAGAGGGGAGGGGAATGGGGGCTCTGAGAAAGCGCTCACCCTGGCGGCCCGCGACGAGTAGGGATCCTCGAAGAGCGCCCACACCCGGGGCTGCCAGCGGCGCCACCACGTGCCGCCCGCGCCGCCCGCGCCCCCTGGCGGGCCCCCGGCGCCGCCGCCCGCGTCCTGGAAGCAGAGGCGCTTGAGTTCGCCGCCGGCGCCGTCCAGGCCGCCGCCGCCCGCGCCCGCCTCGTCGTCCAGACCCGCGTCGTGGGCGCCCGCGGCGTTGGCAGCGTTCGCGGCGCCCGAAGGGTCGGGTGCCTCGAAGGAGTCGAGCGCTTCCTCGGCGTCCCGGTGCTGCCGGTAGGTCATCCAGCAGCAGGCCTCCACGTCGGTCTCGTCGATGCCCCAAAAGCCGAGCTCCTCCTCGAAGAGCGGCCCGCACACGTCGGCCGGGCAGTGCAGCTTGCCCGTACGGTAGTAGTTGAGCACGTAAGCGAAGACACCCGGATGCCGGTCAAAGAAGAACTCATCGGCGCCCGGGTCGTAGTCGAAACGCGCCGCCGCCTCGGGCTCCGTCAGGCCGGCCAGCCGCGTCCCCGGCAGGGTGCGCAGCGTCGAGCGGTACGTCTCATGGCGCACGCCGCCCACGTTGATCACGATCTTGCCACTGTCGCCACCGCCGCCGCCGTGCCGCCCCATGGCCGCCGCCGGCAGCCCGGGGCATGGCTCGGCGCGCCGGCCCCCGGGCCCGCGGGGTGCCGGGGGGCCCGCCGGGGACGCGGCGGGGCCGGGCTGCGCAGGTTGCTGCTCTTGCAGCAACGGCGGTGGCGGCGGCGGCGAGGGCAGCGGTGGCGGGGACTCGGACGGCTGCGGCGGCGGCGCCGGCTGCTGTTTGCTAGCCGCCTGGCGCCCGCGGAAGGACGAGACGCAGACTGAGCTCAGCATTGGATGGGGGGCGGAGCGGCAGGGGCGGGGCGTTGTAGGGGCGGAGCCACGGGGGGAGAGACAGATGTGACTGGGTGAGAGGAGGTGATGGAGGAAAGGGGCGGGGCAGAAGGGAGGGAGAAACTGAATTGATTGGTTTTTGAAGGGGTGAGGGCGGGGCTGAAACTGGGAAAAGGCCCCAGACTCCAACACCGCCTAGATGGACGGGGCGGGGCCACGCATGCGACACACCGATTGGGTCTTTCTGAGATAAGGGGCGGGGCCGAGCGAGGTGTTAAAGGGGCTGGATGGGAAGCGAAAGTTGCCTGGTTTGGCCGCACTAGGAGAACAGAGGAGGCGGGGCTAGATGTGAGAAAGAGATCTGATTTAACTAAAAAAAGGAGCGGGGTGGGTAGAGGAATAGGACTTGTCCAAGCTATTTAAAGGGGCCTGACGGTCCGAGACTGGGGGAGGCAGGGCTTGGGCCACAAGGCGGATGGCCGTCCGACTTGGATAGAGACGGGCCTAAAGAGCCTGCAAGCAGTACCTGGTGGAGTGGGGCAGATGGAGACTGCCGGGTTGGGATTCTAACATTGCTTGGACGGGGCAGAGCGGATCTTAAGAAGAGGCAGGGCCACAGAAATCAGAAAGTCCTAATTCTGGGAGGATGAGAGGGTGGGACTGAGCGAGGGGCGGGAACTGGAAATGAAGAGTGGCACTGGGCTGAACTGAAAAAGAACAGAGAAAGGGGAACAGGAACTAAGACCCGGCAGAGAGGGGACGGAATGGGGCGAGGCCTGGAAACCTGAGAGCTTCTGACTAGGTCTAATGGAGGAGGAGAGGTAAAGAAAGTACCGGGTCAGAACTGCAAACTCGGCCCGATTAACCGGGGCTGGACCGAAAGAATGCCAGGGTGGATGGGAAGAGACTGAGAGAGGTGGGTGGGATCCACGAATGGTAGTAAACCTCTTGAATTGCCTGTGGAAATGCAAGACTAAGAGAGGAGAGGGGCTTTAATAAAGGATCTTGAAAGCAACCAGGGTAGGCGGGGGCGGGGCAAGGCTAAGAGTGTAGAGAATGGCTAAGGAAAATGTGAGACCTGCAAAGAGTACAAGGCTATCGGGATGGACGGAGCGGTGGAACCTAAACCGGAAAATCTTGGAGGCCAAATAACCTGGGAGAGAGTCCTAAGGGTCAGCAGGGCCTTAAAAGGCGGAACGCGGTGAGGGAAAGGGGACAAGGTATAGATAATGGCAGACTGCAGCCAGGGGAACCGAGGAATGGATGAGAACTGGTGAGGAGAGTCTTAAGGGAGGCGGAGAGGAGAAACTAATAAAACACCGGGAAGCACAGTCTAGGCTGAGGCAACAGGCAGGGCCGATAGGAAATTGGGCGGAGTCAGGTGTCGGAGCGTCCGGCAGAGAGGGCGGGGAGATCGGGGCGGGGCCAATGGAGGGCGGGACCAGAACTAGGCGGACCGCCTAGCAGCGGTCCGGCCCCGCCCCCTGGGCGGGCCTAGCCGCCGGGTATTCGGGCGCAGGCGCGGGGCAGGGGCGGGGCCAGCGGCTGCGGCTGGGGCTGCGACGGCCGGAGGCGGTGCCTGTGGGAGGGAAGGGGGCTGGTCAGGGGTTGCGGGCCTCCCCGCTCTGCACTATCCCCGGCAGGTGCGGCGGCTGGTTGGTATCGCCTCCTTACCCATCCCCGCTCCGGCTTCTGTGTCTCTCATCAATGTCTCTTTCTCTGAATATTTGTCCCCCCGCCTCTGCCCTTACTCCTTTGAGATTCTGGCCCCTGCATTCTAAGTCTCTGCGCTCCGTCTGGGTCTCTGTCCCCCTCCTCTGAGTCTTACCTCTCTGCTCTCTAAGCCTCAGTCTCCTCTCCCCGGACGATGGCGGGGTCTCCCCACCCTCAATGTCTTTCTCTTGGCCTCTACCTTTTTCTCTGATTTCTCTCTCTCTCTGGCCTCTTTCTCCTCTCTTGGGTTCCTGAACTCCTCTCTCTGGTCTCTTTTCCCTCCTGTCTCTGTCCTTCCTCTTTGTGTTCCTGTCCTCAATACTCCCCTCACCCCAGGGCTTCCCCCCTCCTCTCTCTGGGTCTCTGTCCCCCCAGTTCTTGTTCTCTGACCACCTCCTTCCCTGTGTCTTTCCCCCCTCTTCCGTCTCTTTTGCCCCTCTGTCACTGCCTTTTCTCTTTGTGTCCTCTCTTTTCCTCCCTTGGGTCTCTACCCCCTCCCACCCGTGCCTCTTTGACCCCTTTCTGAATCTGTCCCCCTTTTTCTTGGTCTCTATCCCCACTTCTTTGGGGCTCTGTCCTGCTGTCCTTTGGCCTCTGTCCCTCTCCTGGATCTCTGTCCCTCTCTTTCCGGCTCCCACTGCATCACCCTCTCTAACCCTCACCCTGGCCAGGACTCGAGGCTGCGTCACTGCAGAGTTGCAGAAGTGGGGCCCGTCCTGCGGACCTGGGAGGTAGTTTCCTTCGACTCCCCCACCCCTAGACCTAGGATCCCCCACTACCCCCTGACCCAGTGTTCTCGGACAGTCCTCAAGCTCCCATGGGACCCGGGAGGACATTGGGACTTCTGCTCTTCTCTGCTCCAAATTCTTATGTATCCCTAGGCAGAAGCTGTGAATCCTGAGGTGAAGGAATGGGCTTGGGTTGAGTGAGGCTTTGGGGGCAGGTGGGGGTGGTGATGGATGCTAGGGCAGGGGTTGAGTGGGCATTAGAGGCTGGGAGTAAGCTCTGGGGTAAGGACCTAAGTCAAGTATCACCCCTTATTACCCTCCCACCCCACCCCAACTCTATACTTTTCTGCATTTGACAGCAGTCAGGCACTGGATCAAGTTACCAAATCAGCGTTTTTGCAGAGGTCAGAAGGTGTGGAAGAAGGTGCCAGGGCAGAAGGAAGGGGAGGAGGAAGAAGCGAGGAGGCTGGAATAGGGGAGAATATGGAATGAAACTCGGGATTAGAGACCATGGGATGAGGGGAAGAGGTTCGGTCAAGGATGATCCAGATTCCATCGGGCCCCGGGAAATGTGGATGCCCTCACTTCCATGTGGTCCTCTCCAGGCCCCACCGGAGTATGAGGGGGGATTTATGAGCCTGGATTCTCCATCCATACGGAAGGCTTCTGACGGCATAACGAGGGCTTGAGTTATGGGACACCAGCTTGGCAAACAGACCAGAGGGAAGTGGACTCGATTTTTGGCGACAGACACCAGGGGAGGGGAGGGCAATGTCTGTTCACGTCTTCAAACCCTTTCCCCACCCCTCTTCCTTCCCAATCTATCCTTTCTCAGGCCTTCAAGACACAAAATTCCTGAAAGCCCCAAACTCTCACCCTCGTCATCCTTGGCGCCCCCTCCTAACTCACCCTCTCTCATTCCCCAAAGCCCTGGAATTGTTTCTGACTTCCAAGACCCCTTTCTTGTTCCTCCGCCCACATTCCTACCAGATCAAAATCCAGGACGGACAGTCTATCCCGGGCACTAAAGCTGAAAATGTGGGAACTCTCTGACTCTGATCCTTGATCCCTCCGAGAGACCCTCCGAGTACCTCTCCGCTGTAATCTTTGAGTCCCCGTCTCCCTTGTCCCCCGCCTTCAAAACTGGGACTTGGACTGTCTTACCACCCCCGGACCCTGAGCCTTCTCCCCCCACCCCTCCTCCGTACTCACCCCAAGTCGAGGCGGGGCGGGGATGAGGGAATCCGGGGCTGGCGATGGGGGGAGGGGTGACCCAGCTCCGGCAAGCTCCCGGCAGCTAGAGGCTGCGGGGGGGGGGGTGACATCATCGCCGGAGGAGGGGCGGCTCAGCTCCCCCCACCCACCCGGGGGCTTCAAGCCCCGCCTTTATGGCGTACCCAGGGGTCCCGAAATCCCAAAGGTCGAGAGGAGGAACGGGAGATAAAGTGTGCGGGAATGGTATGCCCTCCCCTTAGAACAAAGGTTGGGAAACCCTTTACGGTTTCAGACACCCCCCCCACTGCCACCTGTCGCTGCGGTCGCGACCTGTCGCCTCCTACGCATGTTGTGGCTACGGCCGCCCACGTCAGCGCGTGAACACCGCGCTCAGACTACAACATCCGTGATGCTCTGCGGCGTCGGCTGCCTTTGAGAAGAGGCTGTGTAGGCGAGGGGCTTCATGGGCTTCGTAGTACAAGGTCCTCCCACCGGTGTGATCTGGGAGAAAAGGAGCAATGCCTTTCTGTCTCAACTCCAGAAAGCCGGACACTAACTTTTTTTCCCCCTCTTAAAAAGAAAAAAAAAAAAGGAAGCGACCTCGGTAAGTTTGAGGTAAATAGTAAATTTTTTTTTTATTATCAGGGAGTGCGCATGCGTTTAACCAGGGCCTCAACCGAAGGACTGCGCCTGCGCAAGCTCGCCCTTTCACTGTCTTGGTCCTCGAGGTCGAGCGCGGGCCAGACCCACTCGAGCGCCGCTTTTCCTGTCGCCACGGTCGAAGACAGCCACGTAGCTACCCAAGAAGACATCACCGAGGATCCAGAAGGGCCCTGAAGGCGGAGGCACGTCCAGAGCCGCGAAGCCTGACAAACAGACACTGAAACCACTCCGAGTAATCTACAAGGCGATAAGACCAGTCACAGGTGTCACGGCCACCGGCCTGCCTTTCTCCTAGAAGCCAGAGCATCGCCCTACCCACCACTAGATATGTTTCTGTGCCGCCTGCTTGGACGTAGTGACGTCTCACTCCCAGCCCCACCCTTCCAGATGCATCACTCTGGCGTCATTGTGACGGCCACCTACCTGGATGACGTAGTCCTGGGCCGTGAGGTTAAACCAGACCCCCCCAAGAAGGAAGGAGACTGGGGGAAGCGTTGGGATTTTCGAGCACTCGATGTAGTACTGAGGAAAAAGAGGAACAAGTCCGAGATGAGGGATTCCTTCTCGGCTCAAATTTTTTCTGTGGCTCCCCAGTGCAGCAGGGTCATGTCCATTTTGGGCAACTAGGTGTTAAAGACCTTGTGTGGTCAGGCTCTACTGTATTATGTAGCGTTACTGGCTCTTCCTTACTCCTGTATAATTCTTGCCACTTATCCTAGGCTCCCGTTTGATCAGGTCCTCTTTTCCTTTAATTGAAAATCAAAAACTGGTAGCCCACGGGCCATATTGGGCCTGCAGGTATATGTAATTGGTCTTACACTCATCATGTTCACTCACTCTCATCCAGTAAACCTGGGTCACCGTCCTCTTCTATACACTGTGACACTCAGGATAGACTCTAGGGAGGTGTCTGCTTCCTTCCACTAGCCCCCCAACCTCTCACTCACAAGGTCCAGTGCTTTCTGCCCTGGGATGCCCTCCTACCCATCTGATTCCCACCTTCAGGCCAGAGCATCCTGTACAGTGACCTCTGTTAAATCCCTGTGAGTCTCCCCAGCCCACGTACACCAGCCACCAGGTCCTCACCTCCCCCATCAGCAGGGGGATTGCCCCAATGGCTTTCTGCAGTGCCCGGATCTCCTCAGTGGGTCCTGTGATGAGAGATGTGCCTGTGTCCAGAATGGCAGCACAGCCCCGGGCACAGATAGTCAGCCCTGTGCCCACCTGAACACTGTGAGGAAGAAATGGGCAGTCATTAGAGCTGGCATCCTAGGAGGCAAGACCCCCAGCCCTCTCCTCCCTCAGAGCCCACAACCCCCTCTTCCATCAGACCCAGGGAATCTGGATCTCCAACTCCCTTTTCCTCAGGACACTGGAGTTTAGGCTGTAGCCCACTCCTCCCAGACCTAGGAGGCCAGGTTTCTCACCGCTCCATGTGGATCTGCCAAAAAGCGGGGATCATGACTGGCACAAAGGTAAGGGGTGGGATGTAGTGTGCTGGGTCTGAGCCACCCAGGACCAGCTCTCCTCCGTCAGCTGCCTCAGGGTTCCTGCAGAGGCAGACAGTTGTAGGTGTCATGGGAATTTCTCCTGTCAGCCCCAAGAATGGCCAAGGGAGGGACTTTGTGCCAAAGGGGTGATGTCTGGGATCTAGTTGGGATAGTGGGATGCAGGCAGGACCTCAATGTGGGGACTGGAAGCAAGGCAAGTAGTGAAGAGAAATGGGGATTTTCTTGGGGGAGGTTAGGATTTCAGGGTCTTGGGGGGCTTCCTGAAGTGGGCATGGGACTTCTTGATTTGCTCATAGAAAGCAGGACTTTGGGGGGAGTAGAGCATTGAGATTTCTGAATTGGCTCTGGGTGGCATGATTGAGAGGAGTGAGGCACCCCAGGTGGATGATGAGACTTTCTGAATTGCATGTCTAGACATTCAGTGGAATTAGACTTCTTCAGTTGGCTGAGAGTGATGGGAACGGGGCGGGGGGTGGTGGTGGGGTGTAGGGGGTGGTAGGGGTGGGGACTTCCTAGAAGTGTGGAAGGACAGAATCTTCTAAGTGTTAGGTGGACGAATTCCCTGGCAGTCCAGTGGTTAGGACTCTGTGCATCCCCTGCAAGGGTCACTGGTTTGATCCCTGGCCGGGGAACTATGCTGACCCAGGCAAAAAGAAGAAAAGTGGATGGAACTTCCTGGGTTGGACATCCAGATAACTAAAAGACATAGAATTTCCTCCTGGTAGACTTCCTGAATGACAGATGGGGCTTTTTGAGTGTAAGGTTTAAGCTTCCTAAAAGGTAGATGGGACTTCTTAGGTTAAAAGGGGGCAATTCCTGACTTCTGATGTGTGTTCCCAAATGGAATTGGGATTTCTTTATGCTGAAGATGGGGTTCTTAAATTCAGTATTTGATGGGGTAGGGCATGGAACTTCCTGATTTGAGCTTTGAAACGTGAAACATTTTAAATGATGGTGAATTTTTTTAGTAGGTCTCAAGGTGTTGCTTAGCGAGTGGAACTTCTGAATAGGGTTCAGGTGTTTCTCCTATTGGGACAGTGACTTCCTGAATGGAGGGCGGGACTTCCTTTATTGGGCAAGGGACTTCCTAAAGGAGGGCAGGACTTCCTCCTTGGGACTAGGACTTAGAGGAAGGTAGACCCTCACCCGTTACCTGTTGAGGTAGAAGGAGAAAACAGGCTTATCCAGTAGGCCCTGGTCCACCAGTCTGTCCAGCGGGGGCCGAACTCCTCCCACGGCCAGAACAGGAAAACCGAGGCCCAGTATCCCATCAAAGTGGGCAAAAATGAAGACCAGGCTGGGCTCCCACAGAGCCTCCCCAAAAGTCACTGTTGCACCTGTGATTCCCCCAATCTGGGGTAGATTCAAAAGGAGTGAGTTACTTCCGGAAGGACGTTACCTACATAACGCTGAGGTCTCCCAAACCAAGGCATGAATCCCAGGTCGGATTCTCAAAACCCCCTGGAGCTGTGAACCCCTCCAACTGCCTAAGAAGCTCTGCCTGGCAAAGGCCTACCCCTGCCTAGGAGGCCCCGCTCCACCCTCCTTCCTCCAGGAAGCCCCGCCTCCCACTTCCGAAGCTGCGTCTGTCTGTTCAGGAGGCTCCGCCTCTCCAAACCCCTCCCTAAACCAGATAATTTTAGAAATCCGCTGCTTCTAGGCTCCCGCCGTCCCGGGAACAAGGTCACGCACAGTCAGCTTGTCCTCACTCAGGATGCCGGCTAGGCGCCCGGTTCCATATTGAATGGCAAACTTGGTCCCATTGGATCGGAAGGAGCTGGAGGATTTGGGGTTGAAGCGGTGGTGGAGCCCTAGGTTAGAGGGTCAAGGAGACGTCACTGGGGAAGAGAGGTCTTCCCGGTGCCTCCTGCCCCTCTGGCCGACTCACCTGTGAGGGTGTGTCGGAAGAGAACAGGTCCTCAAAAACCCTGGGAAGACCAGGCCCAGCCCACCTTCTCCAGTTACCCGAGTTCAACCTTAATTTCCCCATAAAAGCTCACAGCAGGGTAGACTGAAGAAGTGGCATCTCACAGATGGAACCCAGAGGTTGGATGAGCCAGTGTCAAAGACGACAGAGAAGTTTTGTGGGGGGGTCCCCAGCCCAATTTCCCCATAATACTGGGCCTGATGGCAAAACAGGAGAGGTTGTGGATGAAGAGCTTGACTTGAGGGCAGGAAGGTTGGGGTGGGGGCTGGAGGAAGTGGTGGGGTGTGGCAGCCTGTGTAGGGCTGTGACCTACGTTCATATAATTGGAGAGAGACACAAAGAAGGTCTTGTTCCCAGGGGATGGAGCCCCCAAACTGGGGGGCTCCGATAGCTTCTCCCATCCCCTCAGTGGGTTCAGGGCCTTGAATCCAGTGTTGACTCTTTGAAGTGGGATCCTGTGGGGGAAGAGATGCCAACAGTTAAGGAGCTTACCTTTCTAGAGATCCTCCATAACAGACTTCCCCAAAGAAGATATGATGACAATGTAAACATTTCCATGGTCCTGGAGTAATGGTCACTACCGGTTCAGTCCAGCCACTCAGTCATATCCAACCTTTTGCAACTCCATGGACTGCAGCACACCAGGCTCCCCTGTCCATCACCAACTCCTGGGGCTTGCTCAAACTCATGTCCATCGAGTCGGTGATGCCTTCCAACCATCTCATCCTCTGTTGTCCCCTTCTCCTCCAGACTTCAATCTTTCCCAGCATCAGGGTCGCTGCCAGGAGCCCTACAAATGTGACCTTACAAACACCCCTGCCCAAACACCTACCAAACCACAATGACAGATTTCCCCTGAAGACTCTCCAAAGAGCAAACCATCTCAAGCAGACTCTCCCCAAAACGTTTCAATAAAAGACATTCCAAATGTAAAATAAGCCATTCCGACGTACACAAAGTTCTCCCAAGATTCTAACATATTCGGGGATGGATTGAGAGTTTGGGATTAGCAGATGCAAGCTATCAATATTTTTTAATATTTTATTTATTTATTTGGCTGTGTCAGTTGTTGGTTGCTGCACACGGGATAGAGGCCATCGTTGCAGCATGTGACGTCTTTTAATTGCAGCATGCAAACTCTTAGTTGTGGCATGGGGGACCTAGCTCCCTGATCAGGGACCAAACCTGTGCCCCCTGCATTGGGGGCCTGGAGTCTTAGCCACTGGATCACCAGGAAAGTCCCGGAAACTATCAATGTCGTATATATAGAATGGATAAACAGCACAGGGGACTATAGTCAATATCATGTAATAAACCACAATGGAAAAGAATATGAAAAAGAATGTGTATAGGACTTCGCTGGTGGCACAGTGAATAGGACTCTGCCAGCCAGTGCAGGGGACATGGGTTCCGTCTCTGGTCCAGGAAGATTCCACGCACCACGAAACAGCTAAGCCCATGTGCCACAACTACCTAAGTCTACATGCCTGGAGCCTGTGTCCCCCACAAGAGAAGCCACTGCAACGAGGGGCCCTCACACCACAACGAAGAGTAGCCCCTGCTCGCTGCAACTGGAGAAAGCCCATGCAAAGCAACGGAGACCCAGGGCAGCCAGTGGTTGAGGCTCCGAGCTTCCACTGCAACAGGCGAGGCTCCATCCCTGGTCAGGGAACTAAGACCCCACATGTCTCAAATGAGAGTTACTATGCCACAACTAATAATCCCACATGTCGCAGAGAAGATCTTGTATGCCACAACTAAGACCTGGTGTAGTCAAATAAATACAAAATTCAAAAGTGAAATAAATTTTAGAACTGCTACTTTCTGATTGAGTAGATGTCTAGGACGGAGCCCAAAGGTTTGCATTTCTACCAGGTTCCTGGGTCCTGCTCATGCCAGTGTTGTTGGTCCTGAGTCAATACTCAGAGAATCACGACTCTTTACATTGACTAGGGAAGTGGCCATGATCTTAGGTTGAAAAAGTAGGTTAGCAAACATCATGTGCAGTAATCTTTTTGTACCTGCTTGTAGTTTCTTCTTGGGACTCTGCTCTCCATGACCGCCCCCGCCCCCCGCACCACCCATGACTCAGTCTTAAGAGGCTTAAGAATGTGAAGTGGGGATAAAATGTTTCCTGGAAGAGTAGACCCCCTCCTGCCATTAAGAGTTCCAGAAAGTGGAGAGAAGAGAGGAGAGGAAGGGAGAGACTGGGGGAGGCAACAGAGGAGGGAGTGAGGTCATAGGGGTCCCTAAAACGGGACTTCTTGAGACCTCAACAATTTGGAAGATGGAGAACTGGGGGAGTCTCAATTTAAATGTCAAACCTGTCTCTCCAAGTTTTGTTGGAAGAGGGGTGTCACAGGTCTGGAGATTTCAGTATCAGATCATCACAGCTCAAAGTGGGACCAGCAGAGTCCTTCCAAAAATGTGTACTGAGAAGATTGGGATGGGCCCCAACCCAGGGTTTCAGGGTGAAGAACCTTGGACTGAAAGGGCTTGGGTCTCAGGAGAGATCAGGGAGGACCCTTCAGAGAGTGAAAGACCCAGGAACCGGGTCTCCAAAAGGAACCGAAAAAGTAGGAGTCATGGATGCTGGGGTGCCAGGTTTGGGAGTCCCTGAACTGGGGAGCCCTGGACTTGAGGGTAAGGGGGAGAGGACGGTCCCAGGTTTGAGGGTGGTGGGGTCCCCAGTACCGGATCAGCGTGGCCCCGGCAGGCTCCAGGGTCAGGAATGGTGGCAGCAGCAGCAGCAGCAAAGATGGCAGAGACATCTCTGGGGACCGTGTGCACCCAGGCGTCCTGCAGCTCTGCTTTCTTTCCGCGGAGACTCCGCCCTGTTCACTGCCCACTCCACCAAGACATGGAGTTTCTTGATGGTTGATGTGGGGATAATGGGTGGTACTTTTGAAGGGATGTGCAGAATATTTTTGTAGGGTCTCCAGAAGTATTATCCTGTGTTACTGGCACGCCTCACTCCCAGATTCAGTGGTGGTGGAGGGTCTTCTGTGCCCCGTCCCCTCCATTTTTTAGATATTGTCTCTTTTACTTAAACTTTCACTTCATTTTTTTCTGAGACTCATTAACCACAAGGGTTTTCCTGGGCCACCAAAGGGATGGGCAGGGTGTTTGTGAAGGGTCTGGGGGAAGGGTGAGAGAATCAGGTTGCCAGAGTATCAAGAACCCTACTTCTTTTGTTTTTTTGTAAGGTTTTCTTGGTGTGGACAGTTTTTCAAGTCTGTTAAATTTGTTACAATATTGCTTCTGTTTTGTTTTCTTTTGGTCATGAGGCATGTGGGATCTTGACTCCTGACCAGGGATCAGACCTGCACCCCCTGCACTGGAAGGCAAAGTCTTAATCATTAGACTGCCAGAGAAGTCCCAGGACCCGCTCATTGTCTTATTTGGAAAATACTGAAACACACACAAATAAAAACCGTTCATAGTCCCATTGCCTTTTCCTCATTGCAACTAGGCATGACTAATGGAAAACCCAGCTACCAGCGTGACTGGGATAGGAAATGAGCAGCCCAGACCTCCTGAAAGACACAGTCTATTTGCAGCCCAAGATGAGCCCCTGTAAATATCGTGACACTTCAGTAGACAACTCAGTAGAGAACTCCAAAGCTTTTTAAGCTAGGTTGACTTTTAGTTACAACTTATTTCATAGAAGGAAATCGGTAACCCAGAGCAGTGACTATTAAGAAGGTCCTGCATAGGTATTCCCAACTTGTAAGTTACTCCCAGAACAGTTAGCAAAATCTCTTGTTATCACATGGCATTTTAATTTAAAAGTTTTTGGCCACTTAGTACCAGGATTGGGGAAGAGGTAGGAAATGGGGAACCTGTCTTTTAATATTCAAATATTTATTTGTTTTTAATGGCAGATTGGGCTTCCCTGGTAGCTCAGATGGTAAAGCGTCTGCCTACAATGCGGGAGACCCGGGTTCAATCCCTGGGTCGGGAAGATTCCCTGGAGGAGGAAATGGCAACCCACTCCAGTATTCTTGCCTGGAAAATCCCATGGACTGAGGATCCTGTTAGGCTACGGTCCATGGGGTCGCAAAGAATCAGACATGACTGAGCGACTTCACTTCAAATGTTGAGAAGCATCCAAAAATCCAACTGAAAAGTACCCTAGATTTCTGGATATCACCCTCAGAGTTTCTGATTCCAAAGCCCCAAGATACAGTCCAAGAATCTGTAAGGAAAAAAAAACAATTCATTTACATTATTACAATTGTGTTAATGCTATTTCCATTTACAAGGGTTGGACAGAACTAGAGAAAAGCAAACTGGGGAGGGTGTACTTGTTAGCGATGTGCAATAAATCACTCCAAGACTGAGTGGTTTAAGACAGGAACAGCACTGTTCACAGCGGCCAGGACACAGAAGCAGCCTAAATGTCCATCTATGGAAGAATGGATAAAGAAGATGTGGCACGCATATACACTGGAATATTACTCAGCCATTAAAAGAATGAAATAATGCTATTTGCAGCCACATGGATGGACCTAGAGAGTCCTACTGAGTGAAGTAAGCCAGGCAGAGAAGGCAAAGTATCATATGACATCCCTTAAGTGTGGAATCTAAAAAGAAATGATGCAAATGAACTTACCTATGAAACAGAAAGAGACTCACAGACTTAGAAAACAAACTAATGGTTCCTTGGGGGAGGAGTATAGTCAGGGAGTTTGGGAAGGTCATGTACACACTGCTATATTCAAAAAGGATAATCACAAGGACCTGCTGTAAAGCCCGCAGAACTCAGTGCTCTGTGCCAGCCTGGATGGGAGGGGGTTGGGAAACAGCGAATACATGTATATATATGGCTGTGTCCCTTCACTGCTCATTTGAAACCATCACAACAATGTTAATCGGCTATACCCCAGTACAAAATAAAATTGAAAATTTGAAAAAAAATCATTTATTACTTTTTTGATAAGCTTTCTGGGTTCGAAATTTGAAAACAACTTGACCATGCAGTTCTGGTTCGTGGGGTTGCAGGCAGATGTCAGCTGAGGTGGCCAACATCAGAAGGCTTCTGTGAGGCCAGAAGATCTGCTTTCAAAATTTTGTTGGGACCCCGACTCTGGAACTTGGGTTTCCTTTAGGGTGTTGTAGCTTAGGTGAATGCTGGAGGAAAGGGATTGTCAAGGGTGAGGTTACAAAGCGGGAGGGCCTAGGACCCCCGAGTTTCAGAAAGCATTCTCAACAGCACCATGAAGAAGTGGGGGCATTCAGTGAAGAGGTATCCTAAAGGAGCAAAGGCTCAAGTGTTGCACAAATAATGATGCAAGAGAGAAGGAAACACTGCAAGAGGGAAATGTTTGAGTAGGGGGAGGAGAGGAGAAGCAGTGCTGAAGTGGAGCGGTTGGCCTCTTACAGGTCTTCCAAACATGCTCACGGGAGACGCAAGAGTGCACCTCTGCAAGTGAGCTGGCAGTGTCCCTGGGGCCAGCCTAAGGAAGTTTCTTTGTGAATGTTTCTATTTTTTTCAGCAAAAGAAGAAGTGAGAATGAAGAGTAGGGAGAATGGCTGGAGGTTTAGAGAGAAGAGATGAGAAAATGATTTCTTAGGGACTGGAGAAGAAAACTGTGGCAGCCTTGCAGTTTGGTTCTGAGTATTTGCAGCCACACATCTGAAATGTGTTCCCTCCCACGTTCAGCTGGGTGGGAGCAGGTGCAGAGAAGGCAGTGAGTTCATTTTAACCAGGGTTGGGGTTTTGCCAGGCAAGTATGACTGAGGGAGAAAGGATAAGGGAGATCATGTCATTTGTGCAAGGGCACAATTATGGTGGTTGACCACAGAATCTATAGTCTAAGGAAGGGAGGACACAGGAGGAGATGAGAGAAACAAGGAGGGAAAAGAAGGTAGGAACAAAGAATCAGAGGTACCAATGGCATTCCTGAATTGAAAGACCTTATATGATTTGGCACTAGTCCCTGCCTGACAACAACCTCAGACATGGAAATGATACAACTCTAATGGCAGAAAGCAAAGAGGAACTTAAAGAGGCTCTTGATGAGAGTGAAAGAGAAGAGTGAAAAAGCTGGCTTAAAACTCAACATTCAAAAAATTAAGACCATGGCATCCAGTCCCATCACTTTCTGCAAATACAAGAGGACAAAGTGGAAACAGTGATGGATTTTCTTTTCTTGGGCTCCAAAATCCCTGCAGTCGGTGACTACAGCCATGAAATAATAAGACGCATGTTTCTTGGAAGGAAAGCTGTGATAAACCTAGACAGAATATTCAAAAGTAGAGACATCACTTTGCCAACAATGGTCCACATAGTTAAAGTTATGGTTTTTCCAGCAGTCATGTACGGATGTGAGAGCTGGACCATAAAGAAGGCTGACTGCCAAACAATTGATACTTTTGAACTGTGATGCTAGAGAAGACTCTTGAGAGTCCCTTGAAAAGCAAACCAGTCAGTCCTAAAGGAAATCATTTCCGAATCATCATTGGAAGGACTGATGCTGAAGCTGAAACTCCAATACTTTGGCCACCTGATGTGAAAAGCCTACTCATTGGAAAAGACCCTGATGCTGGGAGAGATTGAGGGCAGGAAGAGAAGGGGGCGACAGAGGATGAGATGGTTGGATGGCAATATCAACTCAATGGACATGAATTTGAGCAAACTCCAGGAGATATTTAAAGAACAGGGAAGCCTGGCGTGCTACAGCCCATGGGGTCACAAAGAATCGGACACGACTGAGTGAAGAACAACCTTCCTGACATTGTCTGTTCTCATCCCTCCCACCCCGACTCCTGGCTATTCCTCAAACACCCTAGACATGCTCCTGCCTCAGGACCTTTTCACAGGCTGTTCTGTCCTTGTGGTTTCCCTCCAGAAAAATCTTACTCACTCTCTTCCTTCAAATCTTTGGTTAAATTCCACCTTCTTAGTGATGTTTACCCTGTCTACCCTATTGAATATGGAAACCATCCTCTCCCAGAATTTCCAACCTTTTTTACCCAGATCTTTCCCCCCCGCCATAGGTTTTTTTTTTTTTTTTTAATATATACCTTTCCCTTGAAGTTTATGTATTTATTTTTGGCTGTGCTGGGTCTTTCATTGCTGTGCATGGCTTTCTCTAGTTACGGCATAATGGGGGCTACTCTTCATTGCATTGGGGTATCTTCTCTTGTTGTGGAACACGGGCTCTAGATGCGCAGGCTTCAGTAGTTGTGGCGCCTGTGCTTTCCCGCCCCGAGGCATGTGGAGTATTCCTGGACCAGGGATCGAGCCCATGTCCCCTGCATTGGCAGGCAGATTCTTAACCACTGGACCGCAAGGGAATTTGTCCCCATTGCATTTGACATCTTCTAACATTTCATTAACTGCAATTAACACAACATGACTAATGTTATCAGTAGTAAGCCACATGCTTCTTCGAATCAGTGATACACTCTACACTGGTAATTTACTTATTATCTTCAACACGTGTTTCCCAATTACAATCTGATCTCCACAAGGGCAGGGATCTTGGTCTATTTCCCTTGCCACTCTATCCACAGCACCTAGGACAGCGCCTAGCATCTTGCAAAGACTCAATAAATATGTTTAACTGGTTATGCTGAGAGATTTCCCTGACACAGCAGAGTGGAGGGCCAGTTTCTCTACAACAACTCTTACAACAAGCAGCAAGAATACTCAGTCTTGACACCTCAAAGTCCCCTCACCCAGATTTAGCATCTTCCATTCCCAATTAGGTGGCGCTAGTGGTAAAAACCAGGAGATGTGAGAGACATCGGTTCGATCCAGGGAATCGGGAAGATCTGGAGAAGGGCCTGGCAACCCACTCCAGTATTCCTGCCTGGAGAATCCTCATGGACAGAGGAGCCTAGTGGGCTACAGTCCATGGGGTGGCAAAGAGTCGGACACGACGGAAGTGACTTAGCACAGCATGGAGAAGACTCTTGAGAGTCCCTTGGACTGCAAGGAGATCAAACCAGTCAATCCTAAAGGAAATCAGTCCTGAATATTCATTGGAAGGACTGATGCTGAAGCTGAAATTCCAATATTTTGGCCACCTGATGTGAAGAACTGACTCCTTGGAAAAGGCCCTGATGTCAGAAAAGATTGAAGGCAGGAGGAGAAGGGGACGACGAGGATGAGATGGTTGGGTGGTATCACCAACTAGATGGACAGGAGTCTGAGCAAGCTCCGGGAGTTGGTGATGGACAGGGAAGCCTGGTGTGCTACAGTCCATGGGGTCACAAAGAGTGGGACCCGACTGAACCACTGAACTGAAATGAACTGGAAGGACTTGCCTGTAACTCCATAAATGGTCACAAGGTGGTGGTGTGGGCCTATTTTCTCAGTCAAGATTCGCTCTCTACCTGACACCTCAGTTTCTTTGTGAGTTCTAGTTTATAATTTTCTGAAACTCTAGGAATTATACTCCTAACGAGACAGGAGACAGACGGGCTCCAGGCTGAGGCGTTAGAGTTCATCGTCTGTGGACAGATGCTCCAAAGCAGTAGGAGGGGAGCTTCATTGATGGCTCAGTGGTAGAGAATCCACCCGCCAATGAAGGAGACGTGGGTTTGATCCCTGATCCGGGAAGATCCCACATGCCGTGGAACAAATAAGCCTGGGGGCCACAACTACTGAGCCTGTGCTCTAGAGCCCGAGAGCCTCAGCCACCGAGCCCACGTCCTGCAACTACTGAAGACTGTGTGCCCTACAGCCTGTCCTCTGCAACAAAAGATGCCACCACGATGAGAAGCCTGCATTCGCCACAACTAGAAAAAGCCGTGTGCAGTAGCAAAGACCCAGTGCAACCAAAAGTTAATTAATTACTAATTTAAAAAATAAACTAAAGATAGCAATATTACATGTCGATCCCAAACTTCCAATCCATCCCCCTTGCCTTAGCAAAGCATTTTTAAAGGCAAGGTGAGGGAAGGCTGTCCCAGGGTATGTGATCAGTTAGTGCACAGTTCTCTGCGTGGTTGCTATTCAGGTGATGGGATAGTTAACAGACTCACTTAACAGTCTCCTCAGTCTGTCAACAGTCTGCAATCATCAAGTAGTTAATTTCTTACATGTGGTGGCAGTGGTTTTTAACATCTGAAAAACTCAGGAAATACACATGAGATACTATTCTCTGGGTATTTCAGAGCGACTCTGCAGCAGAGAATATGTGGGAGGGGTCTGTCACAGGAAGTCCCCCCACAGTCCTGAATGGTTACAGAGACTGAGTGATTTGCCCCAAAATTGTTGTCCATCTTCAGACCATTTCAGCCTTTGACACTTTTCTAAGAGTGAAAAGTTAAAAACAATTTCACCAGAATAAACATAGCTCACAGATAATAAGTCTTCCGGGGTGGCTCCAGTGGGAAAGGACCCACTTGCTAATGCAGGTATACTTAAGAGACTCCAGTTTGATCCCTGGGTCTGGAAGATCCCCCGGAGAAGGAAATGGCAGCCCACCGCAGTATTCCTGCCTGGGAGATCCCATGGAGAGAGGAACTGGTAGGCTGCCGTCCATAGGGTCACACAGAGTCAGACACGACTGAAGTGACTTAGCGTGCACATATGCTGAGCTCCTTATTTGAGCCTGGCAATGTTCACCACTTTTTATCTCATTTAATCATGACAAGTTCAGTTCAATTCAGTCACTCAATCATGTCCAACACTTTGCGACCCCATGGACTGCAGCATGCCAGGTTTCCCTGTCTATCACCAATTCCCGGAGCTTGCTCAAACTCATGTCCATCTAGTTGGTAATGCCATCCAACCATCTCATCCTCGTCGTCCCCTTCTCCTCCTGCCTTCAATCTTTCCCAGCATCAGAGTCTTTTCCAGGGAGTCAGTTTTTCGCATCAGGTGGCCAAAGTATTGGAGTTTCAGCTTCAGCATCAGTCCTTCCAAGGAATATTCAGGACTGATCTCCTTTAGGATGGACTGGTTGGATCTCCTAGTAGTCCAAGGGACTGTCAAGAGTCTTCTACAACACCACAGTTCAAAAGCATCAATTCTTCGGTGCTCAGCTTTCTTTATGGTCCAACTCTTACATCCATCATGACTACTGGAAAAACCATAGCTTTGACTAGACGGACCTTGGTTGGCAAACTAATGTCTCTGCTTTTTAATATGCTATCTAGGTTGGTAATAGCTTTTCTTTCAAGGAGCAAGGGTCTTTTAATTTCATGTCTGCAGTCACCATCTGCAGTGATTTTGGAGCCCAAGAAAACAAAGTCTGTCACTGTTTCCATTGTTTCCCCATCTGTTCGCCATGAAGAGATAGGACCAGATGCCATGATCTTCATTTTTTCAATGTTGAGTTTTAAGCCAGTTTTTTGACTCTCCTCATTCATTTTCATCAAGAGGCTCTTCAGTTCCTCTTCACTTTCTGCTATAAGGGTGGTGTCATCTGTATATCTGAGGTTATTGATATTTCTCCCGGCAATCTTTATTCCAGCTTGTGCTTCATCCAGCCTGGTATTTCGCATGATGTACTACTCTGCAAATAAGTTAAATAAGCAGGTTGACAATATACAGCCTTGACATACTCCTTTCCCTATTTGGAACCAGTCTGTTGTTCCATGTCCAGTTCTAACTGTTGCTTCTTGACCTGCATACAGATTTCTCAGGAGGCCAGTAAGGTGGTTTGGTATGCCCATCTCTTGAAGAATTTTCAAGTTTGTTGTGATCCACACAGTCAAAGGCGTTGGTGTAATCAATAAAGAAGAAGTAGATGGAATTCTACTTCTGGAATTCTGTTGCTTTTTCAATGATCCAATGGATGTTGACAATTTGATCTCTAGTTCCTCTGTCTTTTCTAAACCCAGCTTCAACATCTGGAAGTTCACGGTTCACATACTGTTGAAGCCTGGCTTGGAGAATTTTGAACATTACTTTACTAGCGTGTGAGATAAGTGCAATCGTGTGGCAGTTTGAACATTCTTTGGCATTGGAATGAAAACTGACCTTTCCCAGTCCTATGGCCACTGCTGAGTTTTCCAAATTTGCTGGCATATGCAGTGCAACATTTTAATAGCATTATCTTTTAGGATTTGAAATAGTTCAACTGGAATTGCATCACTTCCACTTGCTTGTTCATAGCGATGCTTCCTAAGGCCCACTTGACTTTAGACTCCAGGGTGTCTGGCTCTAGATGAGTGATCACACCATGACAATTATCTGTGTCATGAAGTTCTTTTTTGTATAGTTTGTCTGTGTATTCTTGCCTCCTCTTCTTAATATCTTCTGCTTCTGTTAGGTCCATACCCTTTCCGTCCTTTATTGAGCCCATCTTTGCATGAAATGTTCCCTTGGTATCTCTAATTTTCTTGAAGTGATCTCTAGTCTTTCCCATTCTACTGTTTTCCTCTATTCTTTCCATTGATCACTGAGGAAGGCTTTCTTATCTCTCCTTGCTATTCTTTGGAACTCTGCATTCAAATGGGTATATCTTTCCTTTTCTCCTTTGCCTTTCCCTTCTCTTCTTTTCTCAGCCATTTGTAAGGCCTTCTCAGACAACTGTTTTGCCTTTTTGCAGGTCTTTTTCTTGGAGATGGTCTTGATCACTGCCTCCTGTACAATGTCATGAAGCTCCATCCATAGTTCTTCAGGCTCTCCATCTATCAGATCTAATCCTTTGAATCTATTTGTCACATCCACTGTGTAATTGTAAGGGATTTGATTTAGGTCATACCTGAATTGTCTAGTGGTTTTTCCTACTCTCTTCAATTTAAGCCTGAATTTTGCAATAAGGAGTTCATGATCTGAGCCACAGTCAGTTCCTGATCTTGTTTTTGGTGACTGTATAGAGCTTCTCCATCTTTGGCTGCAAAGAATATAATCAATCCGATTTCAGTATTGACTGTCTGGTGATGTCCATGTGTAGAGTCATCTCTTGTATTGTTGGAAGAGGGTGTTTGCTATGACCAGTGCGTTCTCTTGACAAAACTCTATTAGCCTTTGCCCTGCTTCATTCTGTACTCCAAGGCCAAATTTGCCTGTTACTCCAGGTATATCTTGACTTCCTACTTTTGCATTCCAGTCCCCTATGATGAAAAGGGCATCTATTTTGGGTGTTAGTGTAGAGGAAATTTTTAAATTTTTACATAACCTCCTGCTCCTTCTGCCTCTGTAACTCAGCTTGCTTCTTGCAAAGTCTAGAGCAGGTAGGTCTCAGAAAGTGGGGACTCACAATACTAGGAACTGGAGCTTATCTCACTCACCCTTGTCCTACTCTTTGCATTCACCCTAGCCTCTGCAAACCCGCAAACCTGGTTAATCATGCCTGTCAGTGTATAAAAACACTGTAACCCCTCCAACTAAAAAAAAAAAAAAAACTAAAAAAAAACTAAAAAAAAAAAATAAAGTGTATACAGTTCATTGTTTAAAAAAAAAACAAAAAACAAAAACACTGTAACCCCTTTGTCCGGGGCTCAGAGCTTGGAGTGTTAAGTCCCCTGGGCCCGCCGGCATAATAAGCTTGAGTTCTCCACCTCTCCAAGTGTCATACTTGATTTCTTGAGTACTGGTTTCTGCAACATTTCTTCTAGCAGGTCTTGTAGGTCTTCATAGAGCCATTCAATTTCAGCTTCTTCAGCATTACTGCTTGGGGCATAGACTTGGATTACTGTGATATTGAATGGCTTGCCTTGGAAATAAACCAAGATCAGTCTGTCATTTTTGAGATTGCACCCAAGTACTGCATTTCAGACTGCATTTTGTTGACTATGAGGGCTACTCCATTTCTTCTAAGGGATTCTTGCCCACAGTAGTAGATATCATGGTCATCTGAATTAAATTCACCCATTCCAGTCCATTTTAGTTCACTGATTCCAAATATATTTAGGTTCACTCTTGCCATCTCCTGTTTGACCACTTCCAATTTACCTTGATTCATGGACCTTAGATTCCAGGTTTCTATGTAATATTGTTCTTTACAACATTGGACTTTACTTCCATTGCTAGTCACATCCACAACTGGGCGTTGTTTTCGCTTTGGCCCCATCTCTTCATTCTTTCGGGAGTTATCTCTCCACTCTTCTTCAGTAGTATACTGGGCACCTACCGACCTGAGGAGTTCATCTTTCAGTGTCATATCTCTTTGCCTTTTCATACTGTCCAGCAAGACGGTAGAAGGGGCGAAGTCCCATTTAAAATCAAACCCCCTGCCCACCAGAGACGCTCGGAGGGTTCAAACAAAACCTTGTGCGCACCAGGACCCAGAGACCCCGCAGAGACTGAGTCAGAACCGCGTGTGAGTGTCTCCGGTGGAGATTTGGGTCACCAGCGGCCTGCCGCAGGGCCAGGGGCTCTGGGTGCAGGAGACTGGTCACACAGCCTGTGGCATAAGCCCTCTTGGAGGAGGTCTCCATTAACTCCACCGTCAAGCCACCGAGCAGATGACCCACAAACTGCAGAACAATTATACCAAAGAAATTATCACACTGTTAAGAAAGTTCTAGGATCCACAACAGATCTCCCAACCTGGGGATCTGGCAAAGCGACTGAGAACCCCCAGGGGAATTTGACTCTGGAGGCCAGTGGGATTTGATGACAAAACTTACACAAGACTGGGGAGAGAGACTCTTGCACACAAAGCCTTGTGTGCACAGGGACCCAGGAGAAAGGAGCAGTGACCCCACAAGAGGCTGACCTAGACTCGCCTGTGAGTGACCAGGAGTCTCCAGCAGAGGCAAGGGTTGGGGGCGTTGATGAGGCAGTGCAGGACCCTTTGAAGGAGGTCGCCACTATCTTCATTACCTCCACCAGAGTTTGGTCTCAAGTCAAACAACCTGAGGGAACACAACCCCTCCCATCAACAGAAAATTGGGTTAAAGATGTACAGAGCATGGTCCCACCTATCAGAACAAGACCCAGTTTCCCCCACAGTCAGTCTCTCCCAACAGGAAGCTTCCATAAGCCTCTTATCCTTATCTGTCAGAGGCAGACAGAATGAAAACTGTCTTCCAGATGTTCAAGAACTTCCAGATATTGAAGCTGGATTTAGAAAAGGCAGAGGAACCAGAGATCAAATTGCCAACATCTGCTGGATCATTGAAAAAGCAAGAGAGTTCCAGAAAAACATCTACTTCTGCTTTATTGACTATGCCAAAGCCTTTGACTGTGTGGATCACATCAAACTGTGGAAAATTCTACAAGAGATGGGAACACTAGACCACCTGACCTGCCTCCTGAGAAATCTGTATGCAGGTCAGGAAGCAACAGTTAGAAGTGGACATGGAACAACAGGAAAGGAGTATGTCAAGGCTGTATATTGTCACCATGCTTATTTAACTTACATGCAGAGAACATCATGAGAAATGCTGGGCTGGAGGAAACACAAGCTGGATTCAAGATTGCTGGAAGAAATATCAATAACCTCAGATATGCAGATGACACCACCTTTATGGCAGAAAGTGAGGAACTAAAGAGCCTCTTGGTGAAAGTGGAAGAGGAGAGTGAAAAAGCTGGCTTGAAACTCAACATTCAGAAAACGAAGATCATGGTATCTGGTCCCATACTTCATGGCAAATAGATGGGTTAACAATGGAAACAGTGGCAGACTTTATTTCCTTGGGCTCCAAAATCACTGCAGATGATGACTGCAGCCATGAAATTAAAAGATGCTTGCTCCTTGGAAGAAAAGCTATTACCAACCTAGAAAGCATATTGAAAAGCAGAGACATTACTTTGCCAACAAAGGTCCATCTGGTCAAAGCTATGGATTTTCCAGTGGTCATATATGGATGTGAGAGTTGGACTATAAAAACTGAGTGCCAAAGAAATGAACTTTTGAACTGCGGTGCTGGAGAAGACTCTTGAGTGTCCCTTGGACTGCAAGGAGATCAAACCAGTCATTCCTAAAGGAAATCAGTCCCGAATTTTCATTGGCATACTGATGTCTAATAACCATTTCATCTGGGTCTGCATGCCAGGTTCTTCTATAGAACAGAGAAGTAGAGGAGGTGAGGAAGCCAAGTAGAAAAGCTATTTATCTTGCAAAACCGGAGGGGATGTGTCAAATTTCTCCTTTTCTGCAGTCTTTCACAGGTAGGCTAAGTCAGATTGTATCTCTGCGAGTTGAACAAAGGCACTTTAATAGTCCGAGAGAGGGCAGCTTTCTCTGAGGCAGGCCATTATGTATGATTATAATAATAAAAGCAAGGCAAAGAAAAGGTTAAAGTCAAAGAAACAGATCCAACAGGGAGTCAGATTGGTTCTACCCTGTAACAGTGTGTGTGGATTTCTGATAGTGCTGAAGGTCAGCGCCCCTAAAGCGCCCACCCGCTCTTGTTCAAAGGTCAGCAGTACTGTAGTAAGTACAGGAGAGAGGAGAGAGAGATCTGTGGGTCCTTGTTCCCAGACCAAATGGTCTGGGCATTCCTGGGCTGGGGGAGGCAGGTGTATTGGGGGAGAATATACAAGCCACCGGATATTAGGGGACAGAAGCACAGATGTCTGGGAGCTCCACCGTGGTGACCCTCACGTATGTGAGTGATGGAGGGGGACCTTCCCTGGAGAGAGGCCTGAGTAGGACAAGACGCTCAAGCCGGGTCAGGATGGGCTGCACATGGCTGTGCGGTTTGTCGACAGCACAACCTTCCCTGCAGCTTCCTGCGGTTGATTTCTATCCAGCCACACCTGCATTACGTCACTGAGTTCCCTTAGGCATTCAGGGATTTATATATTTGTTCATTCATTCACATCACAAAGACTTCCCTGTAGCTCAAACGGTTAAGAATCTGCCTGTTTGAAGGCAGATGAGGGAAGAGGGTTCGATCCCTGGGTCAGGAAGATCCTCTGGAGAAGGGAACGGAGATCCACTCCAGTATTCACTTTAGTATTCTTGCCTGGAGAATCCCCAGGGACAGAGAAGCCTGGCGGGCTACAGTCCATGGGGTAGCAAAGAGTCGGACACGACTGAGCGACCAACGTGTTCACATCACAGCCTCTCCAAGCCGGTCCTCGCTTTCTCCTACTTTCTCCACTCCTGTCTTTGTGCCTCGGGCCCGCCTTCCAGTCTCCGCGCCCTGCCCTCTCATTGGTCCAGCGCCCTCAGTCCTGCCCCCAAATCACGGGGGCGGGGCGGAAGCTTTTATTCCTACCCCTTCCATTGGGTACACTGCCTAAGCCTCAGATACTTCAACCAATGGAAGCCAACCTATTCAACCAATGGGGCTGGAGCACTTAATATAAAGAGTGTGCTGGTGCTCCGCAATGGAATCTCCAGGTGGTGTCCGCTGGGCCACTGGAACTTCAGTCGGGATTGGAAGAAGCTCATCCTGAGTGTTCTGCCTGGATACCCAGCTCCACAAGGCTGAGGAAGGAGCCCTTCTCACCACCATCTCTTGTCATGAGCCACCGAAAAGCTGTTAGCAAGTCGAGCAGGGGTCAGCCCGCAGGTGAAAGGACCAGACACAGAGGTTTTAGAGGAAAGGTCTGGTGTCAGCTGTTGAGGATGGGCGTGCACAAAAGAAAGTGTGGACCTCTTTTTTCTTTTTTTTTTTTTAGTAGCTGCAACTGGTCAAACAGGGCCCAGCACCCCTGAGGAAGAGAGGTGGGACCCAGAAATGAAGAGCAAGCTGCACTGTCAAGTGTTGCCTCACGGGACTGACAGTTGTTGACCAAACACCCTGGCTGGGCCCTTTGAGAAGGAAAAGGGGTCCGGGGAGGCAAAAGCGAAAGAACATAGGCGAGCATGAAGGATCCCCGACTCTCTACCCACCTCCTAAATTGAGGCTCTTTTCTTTCTCTCCTCTCAGGCGGCGTTTCACAATTGATGATTTTGAAATCGGGCGTCCTCTCGGCAAGGGAAAATTTGGGAATGTGTACCTAGCTCGCCTCAAGAAAAGCCATTTCATTGTGGCCCTGAAAGTCCTCTTCAAGTCCCAGATAGACAAGGAAGGATGGAGCACCAGCTGCACAGGGAAATTGAAATCCAGGCGCAACTCCAGTAAGGACAGTCTCTGTATGAATGAGATTCCCGTGCGTTTTTTCCCCCACAGACTTCCAGATGGAGCTGTTACTCTCCTGGTCCCAGCACAATTTGCCCCTTTGTGTGACCAGTCATTTGTAATAGCATCGTGAATTGGCCCTCAGGGAGGAGTCTTGACCCTTCCTCCTTTTGTCCCCCAGACACCACAATATCCTTCGCCTGTACAACTACTTCCATGATGCACGCCGGGTGTACTTGATTCTAGAATATGCTCCAAGGGGTGAGCTCTACAAGGAGCTACAAAAGAGCCACACGTTTGATGAACAGTGTACCGCCACGGTGAGGCAGAGGAGGCTGAGGGCTAGGGTTCATGAGGGTCACTGCTTATGGCTTTCATGAGGGTTCAGATTGCTTCTTTAAAAAAAAAAAAACTTGTATGAATTAATGAATTGATTTATGGCTGTGCAGGGTTTTTGTAGACATGTGGGACTTTCTCTACTTGCACTGGCTTCTCATTGCAGTGGCTTCTCTTGTTGTGAAGCATGGGCTCCAGGGTGCGTAGGCTCAGCAGTTGCAGCGCACTGGCTTAGTTGCTCTGTGGCATGTGGAATCTTCCCAGATGAGGACTTGAACCTGTGTCCCCTGCATTGGCAGGTGGATTCTTTACCACTGGACCACCAGGGAAATCCTGAATTGCTTTTTTCTATCAATTTTACATTTGGATACCCTATGGCATCACTGACTCAATTTGAATAAACTCTGGGAGTTGGCGATGGACAGGGAGGCCAGCCATGCTGCAGTCCATGGGGTCGCAGAGTCGGACATGACTCAGCGTCTGAACTGAACTGAATAATTATCCCCGGGACATTAATAAGTAGTGTGTATAAGTTTGCATTCTTTGGTTTTAAGCAACAGAATCTAACTGCATTACCTTATGGAAAGAAACATGAAAGGCTGTGAGGGAGTTCACTGAATAAATGAATGAAACTGACTTAGAAAGCCAGGGATTTTTGGATTTTGGGCTCCAGGTGGGAATGACAGCCATCATCACCTCATGGCCGGCTTCATTTCCAGACTGCTTTTTCTCTGTTCACACAGGTAATGGAGGAGTTGGCAGATGCTCTGACCTACTGCCATGAAAAGAAGGTGATTCACAGGGATGTTAAGCCAGAGAACCTGCTGCTGGGGCTCATGGGTGAGGGAAGATGGCAGACTTTGGCTGGTCTGTGCACACACCCTCTCTAAGGTAGGACAGGCGGTGGCACCCTGGGTGCCAGTTAAGAATGATCCAACTTAATTCATTTCACATGTAAGACCCAGCTACAAACCTGGATTTGTATTTCAATGCTGCCTTTTGAAATGCATATTTTAATAAGTATTTGTAGACTGAAAGAATGTGGTTCAACTATATCATCTAATTTTTAATGTTTACGTAAAATTATACCAATAAGTTTCCGTGTAAGTACATTAAGAATGATTGTGCCATAATTCCAGGAATTTTACTCTATCAATAAACCATAATTAATTTACTTGGTCCCTCTTGGTGGACCATCAGTTTGTTCCAAAACTTCCTAGATCAAAAGCTAAATAATGTAGGAAGAATATCAGAATATGGAATTGCTGGTTCCAGGACTTGCCTTCTCTGAACCTTAATTCATATGAAAACTTGGTCTTTCCAAGTTCCTGTGCTTGAGAGGGGATTGCCCAGGATTAGATGCTGGGGAAGGAGAATGTCCCTTCTACTGAGCCTCCGCTTAATGTTCCTTTCTCTAGGAGAAAGAAGATGTGTGGGACGCTGGACTACTTGACCCAGAAATGATTGAGGGGAGAACATACAACGAGAAGATAGATCTATGGTGCCTAGGGGTGCTCTGCTATGAGCTGCTGGTGGGAAATCTGCCCTTTGAGAGCGCCTCCCATAGTGAGACCTATAGAGGCATCCTCAAGGTGGGATGGCCACACTCTGGGCATTCATGCGGGGGCTGGGGGTAAGGGGTGGCTGGGAGCCTGGGGCACACACAAGGGTGGTCTACCATGATCCCAGCCAGTGCCTCGAATGGACCAAGTAAACTAACCATACTTCTCTTTCTCCTCTGGCCTCATCAGGTAGGTGTAAGATTTCCTGCATCAGTACCTTTGGGGGCTCGGGACCTGATCTCCAGGTTCTCAGATACCAGCCCTCGAAGTGGCTGCCCTTGGCCCAGGTCTTGAAGCACCCATGGGTCCGGGCTCACTCTCAGAGGGTGCTGCCCCCAGCTGCTCAAATGGCTTCCTTAGCCTTGTCCACCCCTATTTTTTTGTGATTGCTTATGGAACACCCTGGCTGTGGTATCTCATCTGTCTTTTGTTTCTTTGCTTGTAAGATGCATCATGCTAGTTAATAAGGGCTTCTCTTGTGGCTCAGCTGGTAAAGAATCTGCCTGCAACGTGGGAGACCCGGGTTCGATCCCTGGGTTGGGAAGATTTCCTGGAGAAGGGAAAGGCTACTCACTCCAGTATTCTGACCTGGAGAATTCCATGGACTGTATAGTCCATGGGATTGCAAAGAGTTGGACAGGACTGAGTGACTTTTACCATTAATAAAGGCCAAATCATTTATTTTTGGCTGTGCTGGGTCATTGCTGTTTAGGATGGGCTTTCTCTAGTTTCCATGAGCAGGGGCTACACTTGATGTGGTGTGCTGGCTTCAATATTTGGGGCCCATGAGCTTAGTTGCTCCTCTGCATAGAATCTTCCCAGACCAGGGATAGAACCGGTGTGCCTTGCACTAGCAGGCAGATTCTTATCCACTGTGCCACCAGGGAAACCCAAAGCTGAATCATCTTGTACCAGGTCTCTTTCTTAAAAAAAAAAAAAGTATTTATTTGACTAAGTTGGGTCTCAGTTGAGATCTTCACAACATCATGCTGGATCTTTTGGTCTGGCCGTGCACTCTGGTGGCAGGAAGGCTCTGGAACGCGTGGGCTTAGTTGCTCTAACCGCCCCCACCCCCCCCCACTGGGATCCTAGTTCCCTAAGCAGAGATGGGACCCTCATTCCCTGCATTGCAAAGTTGGATTTATTTTTAATATATTTATTTGGCTGCCCTGTGCCTTAGTGACGTGTGGGATCAGGTTCCCCTAGAAGTGATCAAACCCAGGCCCCCTGAATTAGGAGCCTGGAATCCTAGCCACTGGAACACCGGAGAAGTCCCACCAAATTATTTTTAAAATATGCTTTTACTAGGTCTAGGTTGGTAATTTCACTTATTTGAAACCAGTAAGCAGCGCTCCTCCAAAATCAGAAAACTTACCACAACTTAAAAAGGACGAACATTCTTGTAATCAGCCGTGTGCCAAAAGGAGCCGCAGCTGGGGAGGTGATGCCGAGTAAACCTTTGGTCCTCGAGCAAGAGACATACTAGGCCGAGTTTAAGGCTACACAGGGAGGGGCGGGAAGATCTGGGACTCACCATGCCGCCCTGGTAAAGAACCCGCCTGAGACGCGCCAGACCTGGGTTCAATCTCTGGGTTGGGAAGGTCCCCTGGAGAAGAAAACGGATATCTACTCTAGTATTCTGACCTGGAGAATTCCATGGACAGAGGAGCCTGGTGGGCTGCAGTCCATGGGGCCCAAAGAGTGGGGACACGACTGAACGACTTTGACCTTCACGCCGCCCTACTGCACATTTCATTGAATGGGTCAGGAACTCTTCTGCCGACCCACATCCTAGTTACCCGGAAACGCAAACCTCCAGTGGGCCCAGGACTTCCACGCTGGGCAGCCCATTAGGCTATCCGGGACGAACCGGAATTTCGTCATCGCGACTACCCGCCCACTCCCGGAAGTGACGCACAGTGGGGTTGCCGGAAGAAGTGGCGAAGTTACTTTTGAGGGGACCTGAGTCGCGGCGGCGTGCCAGGGGCTACGGAGAAGAAGGAAGAGAAGGCAGAGCAAGGGAACAGAAGCAGGTGCACTCAAGTGTGGGGCGGCGCGGGAGGAGCCCTGGGCCTGGGGCTTCCCGGCGTTCCCTGCGCTGCTTGGCTCAGCCCCCTTCTCTCCTTGCACCCTCTCCCCTCCTAGTTCGCGCCGCCCCCCGGCTGTTTCCAAGGCAACGGGAGTAGGGGACCCCACCGTAAGAGAGGCCGCCCACGAGACCCCCGCGCGCAGCCATGAGCCCCGCCCCCCACTGCTGTTCGGAGAGGGGCGGGACCTGGAGAGAGGTGTGAGGGCGGAGCATGATGGGAGGAGGTCGGGGGGCAGTGATGGGTGCAGATGGGGCGGGGCCTAGAAGGAAACGATGTGGGCGGAGCACGATGGGAGGAGGCGGGGGGCCGTGATGGGCGCAGGTGGGGCGGGGCCTAGAAGGAAATAATGTGGGCGGAGCATTATGGACTGAGCAGGGGTCCGAAGGAGAGATGGGGGTGCTTCATCGGCGGAGGTGGGATGAAGCTGGAGGGGAAAGAGGAAGTGAGGGCGGAGCCCTCGAAGCCGAAGGGATAGTGTCTGGAAAAATCCGGTGGGCCAGGTCTGGAGTGGATGGAGGGAGCCTAAAAGAGGGGAGCTGACAGTAGGGGAGGGCGGGGCTTGAGACCCAGTTGAAGGCTGTCCTGGAGCAGAATGGGGGCGGGCCCTATTAGAACTGGAATAGAGGGTCTGTAGGCTGGCAGAGACTGGGGGTGGGGTCTGTACGAAGTAGGGGAAGAGTGTGAGAGATGGAGAAAAGAGAGGTACCCTCATCAAGACCTGTGGCTGGCCTACTCTGACCTTCCCTGGCCCCACAAGGCTCTCCGCCCCCTTGTATCCTGCAGGCTGCTCCGTGACCCCACCATGTCCACCCCTACCACGAATTCCGTGGACACCCCCTTGCCTGGTGAGTGACCCCCCTTCTCCAACACAGCTATTCTCCCATCAGATTATTGTCAGCCGAAACTCACTGTGTCTCCCTCTCCCAGGAAATGGCCCCAGCACCCCCTCTTCTTCACCTGGGGGAAAGGAGGATGGTCCTGAACCATGCCCTGGAGGGGCGGATCCTGATGCCCCAAGCACTGATGGGGCCGACTCAGCCTCCGTCGTGGGTGAGACAGGGTCCAGGGACATGGGTTGGGAGTTGGTATGGAAGCTCAGAGAGGAATCTAGGAGAGAAAGATCAGAAATGGGGATGGCCAGCCCCAGCATCTTGCTGATTTTTTTTTCTTCTGTTAGTTCTTGGTACTTCTTATTATGACCCATTCTTTGGGATTCACTGATATACACATCTTTCCCTCTGAATCACCGTCTCCGTGGTCCCCCCTCCACACTCTGATTCGTTGCCTATGATCTCTCATGGACCTGTCCCTCTGGCTGCTGTTTATCCCGTGGCTCTGTCTCATGGCTTCTGTCCACCCACGCCAGTCATCCTCGACACAGCAGAGGAGCCGGAGCGCAAGCGAAAGAAGGGCCCAGCTCCAAAGATGCTAGGCGACGAGCTGTGCCAAGTGTGCGGAGACACAGCCTCCGGCTTCCACTACAACGTGCTCAGCTGTGAAGGCTGCAAGGGCTTTTTCCGCCGAAGTGTGATCCGAGGCGGGGCCGGGCGCTACGCCTGCCGGGGCGGTGGCACCTGCCAGATGGACGCCTTCATGCGGCGCAAGTGCCAGCAATGCCGGCTGCGGAAATGCAAGGAGGCAGGGATGCGGGAGCAATGTGAGTGCTGGGGAGGGAGCAGGGCCAGGCCAGCCCCTGTCCAGCCCTGGAACCTCTGCTGAGGCCTGTGTCTCCCCACCAGGCGTCCTCTCTAAAGAACAGATCCGGAAGAAGAAGATTCGGAAGCAGCAGCAGCAGCAGCAGCAACAGTCATCACCCACGGGGCTAGGAGTCAGCAGCAGCAGCCCAGCCTCTGGGCCTGGGGCCTCCCCTGGAGGGTCCGACGGGGGTGGCCAGGGCTCCGGAGAAGGTGAAGGTATCCAGTTAACAGCCGCTCAGGAACTAATGATCCAGCAGTTGGTGGCGGCCCAGCTGCAGTGCAATAAACGCTCCTTCTCCGACCAACCCAAAGTCACGGTACGGCCCCTTCCACAGCCTCGAGGGACCATGCGCCCAGCGTGGTCAAGTTGACAGGGCCACAGTCCAGGGCACAGGGAGAGAATGAGGCTCCAGAGAACAGGTGCTTTGAGATGGGGTAGTCTTGGGCTCACGGGAGACATGCTGATGGTAACCTGCCCCCCCACCCTGTGCCCCCAGCCCTGGCCCTTGGGTGCAGACCCGCAGTCCCGTGATGCTCGCCAGCAGCGTTTCGCCCACTTCACGGAGCTGGCCATCATCTCCGTGCAGGAGATCGTGGACTTCGCTAAACAGGTGCCTGGCTTCCTGCAGCTGGGTCGCGAAGACCAGATCGCCCTTCTGAAGGCCTCTACCATTGAGGTAACGGCTAGCCTGCCCAGTCTCGGGGAGTCCATTCCATCCTGCCCTTGAGGAAGTCCTGAGATAAACCCCAGGAGAGATACCTGGAGCATAGGGACAAATCAGACTCTAGGCCTTGCCCTGGTGCGGGTGGTATTCTCCAGGAGAACGTCAAATGCTAAACAAGTCATCAGAGCCTCCTGTGATGGCGAGGAAAGGAAATGGCCTGAGATGGAGAATAATTGAGGGTTGGGCTGGAGGGCCACACTTCAGGGAACATGCTGACAAGGCTTGTTCAGGCAGTTGATGTTTGAACCAAAACCATGGTAGTGAGTAAGTGCTGAGTGTCTAGTGTATGTCAGGCCCTATTCCAAGTGCTGGGGGCGTGGTGGTGAACAGAACAGACTGAAAGCTCTTCCCTGTGTCTAATAAGCACTTAGGGAGAGTGTCCTGATTGGAGAAGGCTGGGGGTGCCGAACCTGGGGAAGGGAGAGAGCTTGGAGTGTCCAGCATGCTGGCTGTAGGCCCTGTGGCTGAGAGAATGGTGGGGTGGGCAAGGGATGATCCCAGCAAGATTGGGCTCGCCCATTCAGGCCAGTAGAGGAAGGACAGTGGCTGAAGGGTCACAGGGCTCCTCCAGCCCCTGCCCAGCCCCTTCCCATCCCCCTCCCCTCCGCCACCCTCAGATCATGCTACTGGAGACGGCCAGACGCTACAACCACGAGACTGAGTGCATCACCTTCCTAAAGGATTTCACCTACAGCAAGGATGACTTCCACCGCGCGGGTATGGTCAAGTGCAGGCTGGGCAGTGGGGTCCCTGCTGGCCAGGAGACCCAGGGCCTCTCGTCCCTGTCTGAGCTTCCATCTGTTCACATCCCAGATAGGGTGAGGGCTGAGCGCACCCACCTCATAGTGAGAGCTAAGAGCACAGTGAGGTTATTGAGCCCTGACTCTGCACATGGGGCACATAGAGCAGGATGCGACAGAGGGGTATGTGCTGTCATATAGGGCATCTTGGTAGGAATTAAGGAAAGACACTATTTCCTCCCCAGCCCTGGTCTCATGTGAGAGAGGCTGGATCTCAGTCCACTGGGAAATGCACAACCTCCCCAACTGTACAGGGCAGCATGGTCCCTGCCCTCCAAGAGCACTTCCCTGGGGATGTAACCGAGGCGATGGGCTTCTGGAGATAGTGTGGCTCAGTGGGACCAGAGGACAAGGGAGGTGGGGAGTAGTGTTAGCTACCAGGAAACACAAGTGCAGGGCCTCACTCTCTCTGCCTCTGGGCATGCTCAGTGAGTCCTGCTCTCTCCCGTCATCTCTCTGTGGGGCACTTCTCTGTACTCCTGGACATCTGCTCCTCACCCCATCTTTCCTTCCTCTTAATTCCTGGCTCTCCCAATACCCAGGGCTGTCCCAGTAACCCTTTGAGTATAATCTTGGCAGGGGATCACTGGGGGTTGGGAGAGTTGCTGGCAGGGTCTCAGCATGTGCAAAGTCCTGGGGTGGGGAAGGGCGGGTGGTTTTAAGGAACCACAGGGCGGTTTGGGCAGCTGCAGCACAGTGAGATGGGGCTGGAGTGGGGGTTGGTTTCCCCTACTGCCCCATCCTCTGCCATTGCCACAGTCCAGGCCACAGTTTGCCCTTCCGGGAACATTGCAGGGCCCCTTGCTGGGCTTCTACCTCCACCCCAGCCTGGTGTGTTTGTTCACACAGTCATCGGAAGGATCCAGTTAACAACCACTTTAGCTCACGTTCCTCCTGTGCTCAGCACCATCCGTGGCTCCCGTCACACTGGGAGAAAAGCCAGAGTCCTCACCTGACCCACAGGCCCTGCAGGGCGTGGCCTCATTCTCCCCTGCCCTCATCTCCCACCCTCCCCTCATTCACCCTCCTCCAGCCACAGTGGCCTCCCTGTTATTTGAACCCACCAAATGTGCTGTCGCCCCACAGCTTCTGTGTTTGCTGGTCCCTCTTTCCAGAACTAGGATGACCATCTTGTCCTAGTTTGCCTGGGACCTTCCAAGCTTTCTTTTTTTTTAATTAATTTGTTTTTAGCTGCACTGGGTCTTCGTTGCTTTGCGGGAGCTTCCTCTAGTTGCGGCAAGTGGGCTCTTCTCTCTAGTTGCCGTGCGCGGGCTTCTCCTGTGTGTGACGGGCTCTAGGCAGGTGGCCTCGGTAGTTGCGGCGCATGGGTTTAGTTGCCCTGCAGCTGGTGGTATCTTCCTGGACCCGGGATCTAACCTGTGTCCCCTGCATTGGCATGCGGATTCCTACCCACTCTGCCACCAGGCACGTCTCCTTCTGAGCTTTAATGCTCAAAGTCCCAGGGCCTAGGTAGCCTAGTTCCAGGCCAAACAGACTGGTGGCACCCTCCAGGGAACACTTGCACATCCTGTTAACTCCCTCCCTCCCCTGTTTGGAGCCAGACAACCTGCAGCTAGGGAGGCCTTCCAACACTGTCACCTTGTGGTGACCCTCATGTCTAAGATGTGGACGTGATTTTCATTGGCCCCTATTACCCTCCCCTGCATTACCTTGATCCATTAGAATCATCTCACAGGGTGGATGGCTTACTTATAGGCTTGTCTGTTATCTGTCCCTTCAAGCCCCAAATGCAAGTTCCACCAGAGCAGGGGGCTTTTTCTTACAAGTCTCTGCCCAGGACCTGATATGCAGTGGGTGCTCAATCAGGTTTGATGAATGAATGAGTCACAGCTGGAAATGAGTTCTGCTTCACTGCGAGAGCAGGGGACGCCACCTCGGGGTGATGTGAGGTGACCTGGGATTAAACATCTTTCCTTCTCCAGAGGAGAGGTACCAGGAAGGAAGCGAAGGGTTGACGGGGTGGTAGAAGCTTTTGAATAAATGTTTGCACTCATTACTCATTCCTCCATTCAGGCAAGATGTATGGCACACCTATGATGTGCCAAGCCCTTGGTGGGCAGTGGGGTTACAGGGTGACTGGCTGTCTACCTGCTGCCGTTTCCCCTGCTCTGCTGACAGTGGGCAGTCCCAGTGGCCAGGCATGGGGGCCAGTTTTAGGGTCAGAGTGGTCATCAGAACCGGTCTCCTGCCTCTGCAGGCCTGCAGGTGGAATTCATCAACCCCATCTTCGAGTTCTCGCGGGCCATGAGACGCCTGGGCCTGGACGATGCCGAGTACGCCCTCCTCATCGCCATCAACATCTTCTCAGCCGACCGGCCCAATGTCCAGGAGCCCAGCCGAGTGGAGGCCCTGCAGCAGCCCTACGTGGACGCGCTGTTGTCTTACACCCGCATCAAGAGGCCACAGGTACCGGAGCCCAGACCCTCCCGAGGAAATCTAGACCCGTGTAGGGTCAGCTTCCTACGTCCCTGGCGCCCCCCAGCAGCTGAGTTCTGATCAGTGTCCTTTCAAAAGCTGGTCCTCCAGGCCCCTGTCCCCTCATCAAGGAGTCAGGCCAAGTCCACACCCAGGGGCCCCACACTGCCTCTCCAGGGGCAGGGGGGCCCTTTTGGTGGGCCGCCCTGCGCCCACCTGCTCCTGTCCCCTCGCAGGACCAGCTGCGCTTCCCCCGCATGCTGATGAAGCTTGTGAGCCTGCGCACACTCAGCTCTGTGCACTCGGAGCAGGTCTTTGCCCTGCGGCTCCAGGACAAGAAGCTGCCGCCTTTGCTGTCTGAGATCTGGGACGTCCATGAGTGAGGGGCCTGGCCACCCTGCCCCACCGCCCTGCACACCCCCAATGACTGGACACTGGGGTGGGAAGGAACCCAGTCGGGTCTGGGCTCCCGCCCTGCAGCTTGGAGCTCAGGCCTTGGCCCCCTGCCAGCCCTCAGGATGAGCCCCAGTTGGGGTCCAGGAGCCTCCCTGCCTGCCCACTGAGTCTTCCTGGGAGGGCTGGCGGGGGGTCATAGGTCCTGACCTCTGACCTCTCCAGTGCTCCCAGCTGCCCTCCCCGCCCAGCTTACACCTCAAGCCTACCATGCAGTGCACCTTGAACGGAGGCAGGAGGGCCTGTGGCTCTCCCACAGCCCGGAGACTATAGGCTCCCCCCTCTGCTCCTTTTATTTAATAAAAACTAAAAAAAAAAACAAAAACAGGAAAATAAAGTATGACTAGAAACTTGCTCTGATTCAGAATGAGTCTGAGGTGGGGATGGGCTGCCAGGGTCTTCGTGAACACCAAACCCCTAGACCTGGTGCTGGACTAGGGAGGGTTCAGGGTGATATAACTAGGCGCTCTGGGGGCCCAGGAGAGGCCCTGACAATCTCAGGGTCATCTGGTTGTTGGAGCCCACTCCTGAAGGTTAGGGAGGGTTTAAGTGGAGGAGGGCTTGGGGCTTTCATTCAATCAGCAAGTATTGGCTGAGGCTGACTTGTGGGCCAGGCACTGTGCTGGCCATTCTCAGGACACAGATGTCATTCATTCAACAGATAGGTATGGAGCATTTGTGCTGTGCTGTGGTTAGTTGCTGAGTCATGTTTGACTCTGTGACCTCATGGACTGTAGCCCGCCAGGCTCCTCTGTCCAAGGGCATTCTCCAGGCAAGCATACTGGAGTGGGTTGCCATGCCTTCCTCCAGGGGATCTTCTTAACCCAGGAAGAACCCAGGTTCTCCACACATTGCAGGTGGATTCTTTACCATCTGAGCCACCAGGGAAGTCCCATGGAGCATTTACTATGTGCCAAATACACTCTTAGGCACTGGAAACATCAGTGAACACGATAAAGTCTCTCTCTTTGCAGACACCGTGGAAAACAGTATGGAGGTTTCTCAAAACACTAAAAATAGGGGAATTCCCTGGTAGTCCCGTGGTTAGGACTCAGGGTCTGGGTTCAGTGCATGATTGGGGAACTAAGATTCCATATGCCATTCATTGGGGTCAAAAAAAAAAAGCTAAAACTAGAACTCTGTCACAGGACCCAGCAATCCCACTCCTAGATATATATCCAAAAAACCCCAAACACTAAATTTGAAAGGATATATGCACCTCAATGTTTGTAACAATATTATTTATAATTGCCAAGATATGGAAGCAACCTAAGTGTTCATCAACAGATGAATGGAAGAAGGTGTCATACATACACACAGAATGGGATACTATTCAGTCATGAAAGAGTGAAATTTTGCTATCTGCAGCAACATGGATGGACGGAGGGCACTGCTGTTGCTGCTAAGTCACTTCAGTCGTGTCTGACTCTGTGCGACCCCATAGCCGGCAGCCCACCAGGCTCCTCCGTCCCTGGGATTCTCCAGGCAGGAACACTGGAGTGGGTTGCCATTTCCTTCTGCATGGAGGGCATTATGCTAAGTGAAATAAGACACGGAATCTAAATACAACAACTAGTGACTATAACAGTAAAGCAGATTGACAGACTGAACAAACTAGTGGTTACCAGTGGGGGGAGGGACAACGGGTGGAGGAATGGGAGGTAAAAACTATGGGCGTAAGGTAGGCTCAAGGATGTGTTGTACAACATGGACAATAATAGCCAATATTTTGTAATACTTGTAAATGGACCTTTTAAAAATTGTATTAGGGAATTCCCTGGTGGTCTAGTAGTTGGGACTCTGCTTTCACTGCCAGGAACTGAGTTCAATATCTGGTCAGGAACTAAGATTTTCAAGCTAGGCCACACGGCCTCAAATCAAATCAAATAAATAAAAAGATAAAGTCCTTCCTCGGAGTTGACCACCAGTCAGGGCTGGTCACAGGGGGCTGAGCAGGGACTAACAGAAGGTAAGCGAATGGGGGCTTTAATGGGGGCAGCATGGGACAATGTGGGAAATGAGTAGGGAGTCAGGCAAGGCCTCAAAAGAGTCCCAGATGAATTCAAAGGAAAGGCAGTGGACTTCTCCTAATTTCTTCAGCGCCAGGCCGTGAGGGGACACCAAGGTGAGCTGAATGGACAATCCCAGTCCAGGGTGAAGAGGGTGTTGTCTGGAGGGGTGGGTGGGGTACTGAAAAATATATTTTTGTAGAGAGGGGAGAGGGAACGGGGGAAGTGAGAGTAGTTACACGCGATCGTCCTATCCCAAGCAAAGTGCCTCTCGCTCTAGAGATATGCCTGCGCTGAGTCCAGTTTACAGATGGGGAAGCTGAGGCCGCGAGATAGGAGAACCAACCTGGCCAGGATCTGAGCGCGCATGGGCCAGCCTTTACGGGGAGGGAAAAGGTCAGGTTGCGGGCTGAAGGAGGAACACTGCCCAGGCGGTCCTCCCGACAAGGCCTCGGCCAGGAAGCGGGTGGGGTGGATGATGTGCGCCCAGCACCGTAGAGCGGGCGGGGTCGAAGGGAGGGCCGGTGCCCAGAGCCGCTGCGCGTGCGCAGAGAACACTGGGTCGCAACCCTGTAGTAAGGAAGAGGGCGTAGCTTTGAGCCACTTGCGTCGGAGGAGGCGTGGCCTGGCGAGGATACGTCAGCAAGGGGACTAGACCACCGTCCAAGTTGGAAGGAGGGGGCGTGGCCTGTGCCCAAGAGCGGGGGGCAAAGGGGGCGTGCCCTCCCCTATTTGGGCGGGAGGGGCGTGGCCCGGCCCTGCGCGCCGCGCCTCTGGGCCTGCGCGCGCCGGAGTCAGGGGTCACGGCGGCGTGGGCTGTGGCGGGAAACACTGTTTGAAGCGGGTGAGTTACGGGAGAAGGAGAATTGCAGGGGACTTGGCCTGGCCGGGAAGGAGGCTTGGGGAGCCGAGTCCGTGGGCCTGAGAGAGGGTTGTGAGAGCTCTCGTGGGGCATGGCGGCGGGAGGGATCCCCTTGGCTAGGGGGCGCGCGGAGGAGGGGCAGAGGCCAGTGGCAATGGGCGCCTACGCAGGGGCAGATGACGGGGTGGGGGCGTCCCCTCGGCCTGCGGCGGGCGCTGGTGCTGGGCGCCGGGGACTAGGGGGACGCATCTTGCGAAGTCTGGGGCAACGGGTCCCGGAGGCGTTGGATACTCGGTGGTGCACGTGAGGGTATGGTGTCATCTTTTATTCTCTAAATACTGAGTACACTGTGCCCAGCACTGCCCTAGGAGTCGAGGCTACAACCCGAATAAGTCAGAAAAAGCCTCTTTCCCAGGGGCAGACAGAGTTCAGTTCAGTTCAGTTCAGTTCAGTTGCACAGTCGTGTCTCCTTGCGACCCCATTGACTGCAGCTCTCCAGGCCTCCCTGTCATCACCAACTCCCGGAGTATATTCAAACTCATGTCCGTTGAGTCAGTGATGCCATCCAACCATCTCGTCCTCTGTTGTCCCCTTCTCCTCCTGCCTTCAATCAGGGGAACCTGAGGGGGAGCGGGTTTGGGGGTGCCACCCTGAGGGCAGAGCTTAGGTGGAGCAAGTGGGCAGGGTGATGTCAGTGTCTCAGGTTCATGGCCCCACCCACTCCAGGAACCTCCTGTTGCCTTTTCTCCCCGTCCTTCCTGCACTTCCCCACCCAGGCCATTCCTTTCCTACTCAGGGCCTTTGCTGGGCACTGGGGAGCTAGTGATAATTCAGTTTGGTTGGAAGAAGGACAGGGAATCTCAAGCCAGAGCTTTCTGAACTAAAAAGAGGCGGCACTAGTCTTTGAGAGCTAAGAAAAGAAATTGAGGGTTCAGGGTGGACTCATGGAGTTGGTGACACCAGAGAAGAATCTAAACCGACACAACTTGAAGTGGCCTGCATTACAGGCACTCTGCTAGGTGATGCTGGGGACCTAGACCCAGACCCCTGTTTTTTGAAGACCTCTCAACTGGAAGTTGTCACAGCTTATGCAGTAATGGAAATGCCCCAAGATGCTATGGGAGCCCCTAGAGGCCGCTGATCAGTATGGAGGAACTGAACCAGAACTGAGTTTCAGAGGGTGCAGAGGAGTTAGGTGGCCAAGAAAAAGGAAGAGTTCATCCCATAAACACCTCCCAAGACCAGGCCCCATGCTGGGTGACTCTGGGGACCCAGAGCAGCCTCAGCCCTACCCCGCCCTCAAGAGTTCCCTGTCTGGTGAGGGAGCCAGATACAAGCCCAGGTGATCCACAGCCCAGGACAAGGGCAGCAGGAATCAGGAGGCCCAGAGGTGGGATCTGGCCAAAGCATGCAAGGTGTGGAGTTTTTTTGGGGGCAGGAGTGAATAGATCCATTTGTCATTGTTTAATCGATCACGACAGAGGTCCGTGAGCCAGGATAGGGGGTGAGCAAGCAGATGAGTCTGTCCTCCTGTCTCCCCCGCTGGGCAGAGGGCAGTTCACCCCCATATCTCTCCTGGCACCCAGGAGGCTGACAACCTGGAGCGCTGATCACCAATGGGGCCCTGGAGCCAGTCTGCTTGGGTTGAACCCTGGCTCTGCTCCTCTGAGTGAGCCGCGTCACCTCAGCCTTGAAGGTGGCTTCCCGTCTCTGGGCCTCCGTGCCAGGCACTGTGTTGGAGAGTTAATAGCAGCACCTGCTTCAGAAGCTTTGGTGAAAGTTCTGAGTTCCTTCCTTTGTGCTGCATTCAGAATGTATTCGGAGAAGGCAATAGCACCCCACTCCAGTACTCTTGCCTGGAAAATCCCACGGACGGAGGAGCCTGGTAGGCTGCCTCTATGGGGTCGCACAGAGTCGGACACGGACTGCAGCAGCAGCAGCAGAACGTTATTTATTGGGTGTGTACTCAGCCTCAGCCTCTCTCCTGGGGACATGAGATGTAGCAGGAACAGAAGGTGAAATCCTGGCTCTTGCAGCATTTCCATTCTCCTTGCGGGGAACAGACAGTAAACAATGAACAGGCAGTGGTGCTCAGGCTTGAGCTGCTTCAGAGGCCCTGGAGGGCTCGATCCTACGCGGGTGACTGGGTCCACCTCCAGAGGCCCTGACTCAGTAGGTCTGGGGTGGGCCCTGACAGCTTCCATTCCCACCAATTCCCACCAGAAGCTGCAGGTGCAGGGCACCACACTTTGAGAACTCTTAACGATCTGATACATCACAGCAGACAGTGACAAAGGCCAGCAAGAAAAATAAAGCTAGGGAAGGAGTTGGAGAGTGTCAGGAGGGGGCAGTGGGGCTGTCTTTTCAAATTTTTATGTCTCTATTTTTCTGGTCGCACCTTGGCATGTGGGAGTTCCATGAGCAGGAATTGAACTCATGCCCCCTGAAGTAGAAGTGCAGAGTCTTTTTTTTTTTTTTTTTAATGTGAGCCATTTTTGAAAGTCTTTATTGAATTTATTATAACATCACATCTGTTTAATGGAGTTATTTTTTCTTTGTTTGGTGGCAGGCCATGTGGGGTCTTAGTTCCCTAATCAGGGATTGAACCGACACCCCCTGCGTTGGAACCATGTGGGGTCTTAGTTCCCTAACCAGGGATTGAACCGACACCCCCTGCGTTGGAAGGTGAAGTCTTAACCACTGGACTACCAGGGAAGTCCCAGAAGTGCAGAATCTTTAACCACTGGACTGCTGGGGAGGTCCCAGGGGCTGTATTTTGAAGCCGGCCTCACTGAGAAGGTGAAATTGGAACAAAGACCTGAAGGCGGGGAGGAGACAGCCATGGGGATGTCTGGAAAAGAGCATTTGGGTGGGCAGCAGGAACAGCTTGTGCAAAGGTCCGGGGGTGGGAGCAAGCCTGGAGTGTTTGAGAAACAGAGAGGAGGCAAGTGGGTGGAATGAGCAAGGGAGAGGGCGGAGGTGGTATCCCTGAAAGAGAAGGTGGGGGCGGTTGTGCAGGGTCTTGTGGGCCACGATGAGGACTTTTAACTGTATGAGGCAAGAGCCAGGGACAGGCTCTGAAGAGAGCAGGGGCGGGACGATCTGACATACTTATACAATCTCTTTGGTCGCTGAGTGGAGAAAACACTGAGGGGGGCCAGGTGGAAGAAGGGAGATGGGGAGCGGGCAAGGCTATTCATTCAAGATATTCCTTGGGTGTCCGCTATGGGCCAGACACTGTTATTGACACCTGTGATTCTTCAGTGAAGGATACTGCATCCTAGCCCGAGCTGAGCTTATTTTCCAGCAGGGGGAGCCAGACAAACAGCAATGCACAAAATAGAGGCCAACCATCTTAGGGAGCCAGAGGGACCAGCCTGGGAGCTGGGGCAGCGCAGGAGTTGGGGGGTGGGGGGGTGTTGCCGAGAACAGTGCAACGCCTGTCCATTGAAAGGCAGAGCTGATAAATAAATTTGCTGATGGAGTGAGCATATGGTCTGAAGGGAAGAGAGAAGTTGGGGTGACTCCAAGGTTGTCGACTTGCCGGGAGCTGTACCGAATCAGGGGAGGCTGTGGGGTGTGAAGAGCAGGTCTGGGGCCTGACTTTGGAGCCTGGGGTGCCTGAAGGGACGTCGCCACAGTGGGCATTCAGATCTGTCAGCCTGGAGTCCCAGCTGAGGTCTGGGTGGGAGACACAAAAGCTAAGAGATGGTATTTAAAGCCATCCCCTGGTGGTCTGGTGGTTAAGATTCTGCTCTTCCAATGCAGGGAGTCGCAGGTTCGATCCCAGGTCAAGGAACTAAGAGCCCATATGCTTTGTGGTGTAGCAAAAAAATAGTGGTGAGGTTGGGTGGGATGCGATGACAACCTCCAGGGAGTGAGTGTCACAGAGAAACGGGTGTGTGACTTAGAGCAAGCGCTTGTGGTTAATGCTGGATTCACTTGCTGTTCAGTATTTGCTGCTGAAGCACCCAAAAAGGTGCCAAACTCTGCCCTGCACCCCTGAGAGGGGGCACCCAGGGGCCCCTTTCTTCTCATGCTGGCTTGCCTGACAGTGCCTGGGATGGGAGACTAGTCCAGAACCCTAAGTTTGGCTCCGGTGACAGCTGCCCCCCATCGTACCCCATGGCCACAGCCCAGTGACCCAGGGCAACCAGTGGGCCCTCTTCTTCCTCCCCCTTCCAGGCCAGGTCTGACCACTCCGCGGGGCTCCTGGCAACCCCTCAGCTTCCTCTGCCTCACCTGGGCCTCTCCCCGGGGTCCTAACTCTCTGCATCTCTCTGGCTACTCGCATGGCCGGAGCAAAGGCCTCCAGGCTTGTTCTGTCTTCTGAGATCAGACCACGTGTCTGCACAGTTACATGGCGGGGGCACAGAAGGAAAGTCGGTTCAGATTCTTCCTCCTCATTGAAAACCCGTGTTTGCACGGTCACAGCAGCACCATTCACAAGAGCCCAAAGGTGCAGACAACCCTCACGGGTGAACGCAACGTGAGATAGCCACGCAGCGGGGAAGTGCTCAGGCATGAAAAGGAAGGAAGCATGGATCCGTGCTAGAACATGGTGGACCCTGAAAACATTCGCAGAGAAAGAAGCCAGACACAGGATTCCATTTCTAGGAAATGCGCAGAATAGGCCAGTCCATCTAGACGAAGTAGATCAGTGGTGCTTTGGGGGAGGGCGGGAGATGCACTGAGTAGAGAGGGTCTTTTTCAGGTGATGACGGTGTTCTGAGATGGACTGTGGTCAAAGTTGCCCAAGTTCTGAATAGGCTAAAAACCACCAAACTGTACACTTCAAATGCATGAATCGTATGGCATGTGAATGAGATCTTGGTCAAAGTATCTCCCCACCCCAGCCCCCCAGAAAGCCAGTGGTGCCAGTTTATTACCTATCCTGCCACAATTATTTGGTGAAAAAGCAACATCTTTAGATATGTTTTCCCACCACCTTGTGTAAATGTTATTTTTATTTTATGTGTTTCTCTCCAGCTTTTTCTTTTTTTGGCCCCGACTCATGGCCCCAACTATGGATCATAGTTTCTGACCAGGGATTGAACCCATGCTCCCTGCAGTCCCTTCCTCCAACTTTTAATTTAAAAAAATTCCAAGTCTGCAGAGACATCCCGAGACAAGTACAATGAACACCCATGAACCCTTTGCCTGGATTTGTCAGTTGTGAATGTGCTGCCTTATTTGCTTTATTTTGATGCACGTACGCTTTTTTTTTGGCTGTACTATGTACAAGTTGTAGCCATCATGATACTACAGGATAATGGGAATCAGGCCATTCTCTATGAAACGATACTATTGTCTCAGACAATTGTTCAGTTTGTGCAGTTCCAGCGATACCCTTCAGAGCTATTTCTACTTTTTAAATCTAAGATCTGACCTGGGATCACACCTGTCATCTAGTTGTCATGACGACATAGTTTCTCCTTTAATCTAAAACAGTTTCCTGATCTTTTTTCCTCCTCCTTCATGACTTGGACATTTTTTGAAGATTCCATCTCGCAGGCCAGTCTTTACTTTGGTTCGATTATTTCCTACTGATTAGAATCAGGGTAAACATTTTCATTTTCTTAGAAATTTTTTTTTTTAAATACAAAAGCTCTCTTAAGTACACCATTCTGTACTTTGCTTTCTCTATCTAACAATGGGTCTTTGAGAGTCCTCTGTCAGTTCATAGAGAGCTTCCTCATTCCTTTATATAGCTGCATAATATTCCAGGGAACAGAATTCATGTAACTTATTTAAACAGTCCCCCGGGGGAGGACATTTAGGTGGTTTCCAGTCTTTTGGGACTGCAAACAATGCTGCCGGAAATAACCTCGTAAATGCAGTTTTTCATTAGGTGATAGTATATCTGTAGCATAAACCCCTGGATGTTGAATTGCAGGCTCCCCACTTTTTATGCTTTTACTTGAGGTGCAATTTACATGTGGTGAAATGCACAGGTCTGAAGCGTACAGCTGGCCGTACAGTACATTTCTACCACCCCGCAGAACAACCTCATGCCCCTTCCCAGTCAGTCTCCCCCACCCCAGGAGCAGCCACTAGCCAGACTTTTATCATCACAGATGAGCATAGTCTATTGTTTTTAAAAATTTTTTGACTATACCGCACAGCTTGCAGGATCTTAGTTCTCTGACCAGGGATTGAACCCCCACCCTTAGCAGTGCAAGTATGGAGTCCTAACCACTGGACCGCCAGGGGATTCCGTACTCTGGAGATTTTTTATAAGGCTCACAGTCATGGTGGGTGCATGGGAGGCCATGGAGAAGACAGCAACCCTCACCTCACCCCAACCTGCCCCACAGGATGGATGGTAAGCGGCGACCAGGCCCGGGGCCTGGGGTGCCCCCAAAGCGGGCCCGTGGGGGCCTCTGGGATGAGGATGAGGCATATCGACCCTCGCAGTTCGAGGAGGAGCTGGCGCTGATGGAGGAGATGGAAGCAGAGCGCAGGCTGCAGGAGCAGGAGGAGGAGGAGGAGCTGCAGTCAGCCCTGGAGGGGGCGGCGGACGGTGAGATTCAGAGCAGGGGCCCCCTGCGCCCCACCCTTGTGGGGACCCCACACCTGTCACGCCTCCAAACCCTGGAGCTGACCTGCAACCTTTAACTCTCAGCCCCTGGCTTGCTTTGAGCTCCACAAGGGGCTGATCTTTGACTGTCATGTCAGTAGGCCACCTCTGTTTCCTGTCGCTTCTAACCTTGACCCTTGACCCCTCGATCCCCCTGGAGTGTCCTGCCTGATGCAGACCACCGCCTCCACCTGACTTTCTTTCCCAAATGGAATGCCCCTTGAGGGGTCAGGAGCAGGGTGGGGAAGGCAGTTACTTGTTTCCGAAGCTGGACCAGGACTCCATGGACCCCGTTTCCCTCCCCCCATCCAGGGCAGTTCTCCCCAACGGCCACAGATGCCCGCTGGCTTCGGCCCACCCCACCCACCTTGGACACCCAGACAGAGCCCCTCATCTTCCAGCAGTTGGAGATCGACCATTACGTGGGTGAGTTTGGGGATCAAAGGCCTGGTGGGCGGGGGGGGGGGCTGGGTCAGCCGCTCTGGCTCTGTGGGAAGAGATGGACACAGAGGGGCCCCGCCCAGGTCTCTGAGCAGGGGGGACAGGTGGGGCCCGGGAGGGGGGCGTCCTGGAGGAGGAGAGGTCTTCTAACTTGGGCCTGAAGGGGCTGGCTCCTCGCAGAGGGGCGAGGCGTGTGGTGCGGTTTCCATTCATTCATCCAGTCAGTTGGGAACAACCGAGCATGCGTACTGAGGCAGGCCAGGTACCAGGCAGACCAGGTCCCTGCTCCCCAAGGCTCCCGTTCTAGAAGGAGAGGCAGGACAAGAAAGGAAGTGGAACAGTGGTGGTGGTGAGGGTCACAGAGGAGCGTCAGGTAGGGAGGGGGTGCTGGACCTCGCCTCTTGGAGCTTCTGGAAGGCCCCTCTGAGGAGGTGACAAGGAGTCATGGGGATATCTGGGAAAGTGGGACTCTGGGCAGGGGGCCCCAAGGAGGGAGCAGGGCTGGTACGTTTAGGGAGCATCCAGGAAGGCAGTGAGGCAGTGAGGGGCCAGTGAGGACCTTAGCACTCCACTCTGAGTGAGCTGGCCTGTCCTTGGCAATGGAGAGACCCCATCTAAGCTCCAGGGGCACTCACTAGTGGTAAAGAACACACCTGCCAATGCAGGAGATGCAGGTTCAATCCCTAGGTCCGAAAGATCCCCTGGAGAAGGGAATGGCAACCCACTCCAGTATTCTTGCCTGGGAAATCCCACGGACAGAGGAGCCTGGCGGGCTACAGTCCATGGGGTCGCAAAGGGTCAGACACAACTGAAGTGACTGAGCATGCAGCACACACACATGTCCAAGCTCCAGCTTGCATTTTGAAGGCTCCCCTGAAGGAGAAAGCAAAGATAAGCTACAGGCGGGAAGGAAACGTTTGCAGTCTGTATGTCTGACAGGACCATTGCTGCAAATAAAGAACATTCAGAAAGAATTCAGTTCAAAAGTGGACAAAAATCTTGGACAATTGGCTAGAGGATCTACAGTGGCAAATGAGCACATGAGATGATACTGTGTCATCGGCTGTTGGGTGAATGTAAATGACAGGCACCGTGAGACACGGACGAACACCTGTGAGAGAGGCTAAAGTGAAATACATCCACAGCACTACGTGCAGGCGAGGGTGTGGGGTCGGGAACCCGAGTGCCCAGTGGGCCATGGCCTGGCACAGCGCTCTGGGCAGCAGCCTGCACGTTTCTCAGAGGCTTCAACCTAGCCTTTTACAGTGTTTCTGGTGGTAATTAAGTTTTTGGTTTTTGCCCTGAGCTTCATTGAGAGATCAGACTTAAACCCACTCTTACCATAGGGCCCGGCAATTCCGCTCGCAAGATATTTACCCGAGGGAAGCAAACAACCACATTCAAACAAAAACCATGGGTGTTGATGCTCTTTTCTTAACCACCCAAAACTGGGAATACCTCACACGTCCTGGGGCGGGTGAATGGATAATCCACTGTGCAGTGCTTCTCTGTAGTAAAGGAGACAAACCACTGACAAGCTTGGCGTGGACAGGTGCCAGGGATGTCAGGCCGAGCGCGAGAAGCCGGCCTGGGAGGGTTACGTCCTGAATGACTTCATCCTGTGCATGGTCTCAAAAAGACAAAAGCAGGACGACAGGGCACAGACCGATGGTGCTGGGGGGGCGGGCCGGAGGCGGGTGTGATTACCAAGGGGCAGCTCAGGGGAGCTGTTTGGAGTGACGGGACCGTTTGTACCCCAGTTTTGGCGGTGGTTACACGACTCTACCCCAGCGTTAAAGCTCCTAACGCTGCCCACGCAAAGTTGGTTCTACTTTTGAAAAGGAAACATTTGATTCTCAAAAGAAAGGCGGGTGCTCCCTCTAGCTGTGTGGGGGGAAAGGATGGGACCGGAAACCAGGAGGGAGGCAGACACACTTCTAGGAATCCGAGGGGGCAGCCCCCCTTACCCTGTGTTTCCCCCCTCCCAGCCCCCGCGCGGCCCCTGCCTGGGGCGCCCCCGCCATCCCAGGGCTCGGTTCCCATCCTCCGCGCCTTCGGGGTCACCGACGAGGGGGTCTCTGTCTGCTGCCACATCCACGGATTTGCACCCTACTTCTACACCCCAGCGCCCCCTGGTGAGTGACCTTGACCCCAAAGACCCCTCCTCGCCCGGCCACCCGGGGATCCCCTGCACGTCTGACCAGCCCTTCCACACCCAAGGTTTTGGACCTGAGCACCTGAGCGAGCTGCAGCGGGAGCTGAGTGCGGCCATCAGCCGGGACCAGCGTGGGGGCAAGGAGCTCACCGGGCCGGCCGTGCTGGCAGTGGAGCTGTGCTCCCGGGAGAGTGAGCGCCGCCCCGGGGGTCGCGGGGGTCGGGGGTGAAGGTCCTGGGCAAGCAGGGGTCCCCCTGGGCCGGTGCCAGCACCCTCTGCCCACAGGTATGTTCGGGTATCACGGGCACGGCCCCTCCCCGTTTCTGCGCATCACCCTGGCACTGCCCCGCCTCATGGCGCCCGCCCGCCGCCTCCTGGAGCAGGGCATCCGCCTGGCCGGCCTGGGCACCCCCAGCTTCGCACCGTATGAGGCCAACGTTGACTTTGAGATCCGGTACGTCCCCCACCTCACTTCTCCCACCTTGTCCCCTCCACCTGCCTCTGCCCACTGACCCTCATCCCCCTGAAGGTTCATGGTGGACACGGACATCGTGGGCTGCAACTGGCTGGAGCTCCCAGCTGGGAAATACATCCTGAGGCCAGAGGGGAAGGTATGGGGGTCTCCAGGGCTGAGTTTGGGCCGGGGGGACACAGAGCCGGGACCCTGTAACCGCTGACCCACTTCTTCCCCACAGGCCACGCTGTGTCAGCTGGAGGTCGACGTGCTGTGGTCAGACGTGATCAGCCACCCACCGGAAGGAGAGTGGCAGCGAATTGCCCCTCTGCGCGTGCTCAGCTTCGACATTGAATGCGCTGGCCGCAAAGGTCTGTCCCTGGGGCCTGGGGTCCTCCCTACCTCCTTCCAGACATCAGTGATGGGCCATTCTCACCCCAGGAGTCCCTGCACTTCTTGAGCTCACTCAGGGAGAAGGGAGTAAAGACACAAACGGACGCACCACAAAGGAGGGCACTGGTGGAGAGGGACAGGGCCGCTGGGCAGGGGAGGCCTCCAGGGTGAGGGGACAGGCCCTGATGAAGAGGGATGGGTGGGGTATGGGGGTAGGGAGAGCATTCCGGGCGGCGAGAGCAGCCAGTGCAAAGGCCCTGGGGCAGAACCGGCCTGGTCTCTGAGGGCTGGGAGAGACGGGCAGTGAGGGAGCCAGGGTGGATCCTGCAGGGTCTGCGGGCAGTGGAGACCACATCGGTCAGACCTGGTGGGATGCAGAGGTGTGCCCACCCGGTGAATCACGAGGGAGCGTCAGGAGTCGGTGCCCTGCCTCCCTCCTCCCCCGTGCAGGCATCTTCCCGGAGCCTGAGCGGGACCCCGTGATCCAGATCTGCTCGCTGGGCCTGCGCTGGGGCGAGCCGGAGCCCTTTCTGCGCCTGGCGCTCACCCTGCGGCCCTGCGCCCCCATCCTGGGCGCCAAGGTGCAGAGCTACGAGCGGGAGGAGGACTTGCTGCAGGTGGCGCTCGTTCCACGCCCCTTCTCATTTTCCTCAGCTCCCTCTGCCCCCAGCCCTCCCCACCACACACACACACCCCCACCCCCATCCCGAGGCTGTTTCCTGAGCTGCTTGCCCCTCTGGATTCCTTATTTTCAGAGGCACCTGCCCAGTCTTCCTTCCATGGGTGGGAGGGCTCTAGGACTGCTCCTGGGGTCTTCCAGCACGTCCCAGGACTGGGGAGGACCTACTGCAGGGGGTTGACCAAGATGTCAGCCTGGGTGACCCTGCGTGCTCCCACCTCAGGCCTGGTCGACCTTCGTCCGCGTCATGGACCCTGATGTGATCACCGGCTACAACATCCAGAACTTCGATCTTCCCTACCTCATCTCCCGGGCCCAGACCCTCAAGGTAAGGCAGGTCGGGGGAGGGGAGCTGCCCTGACATGGGGGCTCAGGCTGTGGGCCCCTGCCCAGCGGCTCCAGAAGCCTCCTGGAAACCCTGGCTCTGGCCCCTTCCCTGGCCTGCTGAAAGCCTGAAGGTTCCTGTGGCTTTCGCAGAGGCAAGGAAGCATTCGTGGTTAAGTTAGGAAAGGCTCATGTGAGACTGCCCTGGAGGGCCAGTGGAAAGTCTGCGCTTCCACTGCAGTGGGCGTGGGTTCAGTACACGGTCAGGGGACTAGGATCCCTCATGCTGAGTGGTGCGGCCAAAAAGAAAAGGCTTGGGTGTTTGGAAGGGCAGACTGAACCACGAGTGCAGTGCCTCGTTCTCTAGGCTTTAACTTATGTCAGCAAAAACTAAGGAAAAAAGGAAGTTGCTGGCAAAACTTTGATGCTTGAATCTGGTGTGGGCGTGGGGGCGTGTGGGTTTGTAGGGTCTGAGGCTCACAGTCATGTGTGGTCTCTCAGTCTGGAGGCTGGAAGGCCAGTCAGAGTGTCACAGGGCTGGTTCCTTCTGAGGCCTCTCTCCTAGCTTCCTGTCTCCTCAGACATTGTGGGGTGTACCTGGCGCTCTCCCCAGCTCTCCCCTCTGTGCACCAGCGTCCCCTTTTTTTAAAGACCACAGTCACATTGGATCAGGGCCACCCTAATGACCTCATCTTAACTTGCTCACTGGCAAAGACTCAGTTTCCAAATGAGGTCACATTCAGAGGTCCAGGAGTTACGACTTCAGCATCTTTTAGACAAACACACTTCAGCTCCTAACAGGTGTATTGTGTGTTCAGTCGCTCAGTCGTGTCAGACTGTTTGCGACCCCATGGACTGCAGCACACTAGGCTTTCCTGTCCTTCACTGTTTCCCGGTGTTTGCTCAAACTCATGTCCATTGAGTTGGTGATGCCATCCAACCATCTCGTCCTCTGTCGCCCCCTTCTCCTCCTGCCCTCAATCTTTCTCAGCATCAGGGTGTTTTCCAGTGAGTCGGCTCTTCACATCGGGTGGCCAAATTACTGGAATTTCAGCTTAAGCATCGGTCCTTCCAGTGGATATTCAGGGTTGATTTCTTGTTTTCTTCCTTTTCTATACATTTGGCCAGTTTCATAATAGAGCAAACAACCACATTCGGGAGAAGCCCACCCCTGTCAGCCTGGTGTTTAATACTCCAGCCTCCGCTCCCCTGCCTTGCCCTCTGCCCCCAGCTTCACTGCTTCCACCCTAGCTCACGCCTGTCCTCCATGCCTGGTCTCCCCAGTTCACTTGTCTCCAGTATAGACCTAGCTCTCCATGCGGGCCCCTGCTTGTGCTTTCAACTGGTCGACCCCCAGGCCCCCCACCCCGTGCACCCACTGCTTCCCAGCAAGCTCAGCATTGTCCCCAAGTCTCTTCCTGCAGCTCCCTGTCTGAGTGCAGCCCCTCAGCCCCTGGGCACCATCCTTGCCCCCTTCACCCCCATAGTCCCAGGCCCCTGACTGTCTGTGCAGCCTCCAGTTCGTGCCTGCCCATCCCTGAGGTTCTTCTGTCCCAGAGCTTCCCTAGTCCACAGGGCTCTCAGCAGGCAGAGGGCGGCACCGCAGTGGGTGTTACGGGTGATGTGGTCACTGCTCCTGTGGCTCAGCCCTGCAGGACCCCCCCAGCCTCCGCCCTCCCTATGTGCTGTGCCCCCAGGTGCCGAGCTTCCCCTTTCTGGGCCGTGTGATCGGCCTCCGCTCCAACATCCGGGACTCGTCCTTCCAGTCCAGGCAGACCGGCCGGAGGGACAGCAAGGTGGTCAGCATGGTGGGCCGCGTGCAGATGGATATGCTGCAGGTACGGCGAGGCCAGGAGGGGCAGCCTTCGCGGGCTCACTTCCCCGGGGGTGCCATCCAACGCGCCCCGCCTGCCGTAGGTGCTGCTGCGGGAGTACAAGCTCCGGTCCTACACGCTCAACGCCGTGAGCTTCCACTTCCTGGGCGAGCAGAAGGAGGACGTGCAGCACAGCATCATCACAGACCTGCAGGTGCATGTGCCCCTGACTCCACCTCCCAACCCCTCAGACCACGCCCCTCGTGCCCTCAGACCCCACTTCCCAAGCCTTCAGACCCCTTCTCTCTTGCTGTCAGACCGCGCCTCTCATCCCCTCAGACTCCGCCTCCCGAGACCTCAGATCCCGCCCCTCGTACCCTCAGACCCCGCCTCTTGTCCCCTAAGACTCCACCTCCCGAGCCCACAGACCCCACCCCTCGTGCCCTCAGACCCCGCCTCCCAAGCCTCAGACCCCACCCCTCATCCCCTCAGACCCCGCCTCCCAAGCCCACAGACTTCCACACACCGCCCCGCCCCGCCCCGCCCCCCCGCCCCTCGTGCCCTCAGACCCCAGCCTCCCGCCCCTTCATCTCCCCACGCTGGCGGCCCTCAGTCGCCTGCCTGCCTTCCTGGTCTTGGACATCCCGTGCCTGTTCTCCTGACCTTCCCCTTCACCTCCTGCCCTTGACCTCTGACCTCCCTCCGCAGATGGGAACTGTATCCCTAGCCATTCCTGTGACCTCTGGAGTGGCGACCTCTGTTCCGCTGCCCCGCCCCTCCTAGTACACACCAGCCCCTCAGTCCGCACCCTCCTCCCTTCCACCCTGTCGCCTGCCTGACCCCTGTCCCTGTCCCCAGAACGGGAACGACCAGACGCGCCGCCGCCTGGCCGTGTACTGCCTCAAGGACGCCTTCCTGCCCCTGCGGCTGCTGGAGCGACTCATGGTGCTGGTGAACGCCATGGAGATGGCGCGCGTCACTGGCGTGCCCCTCGGCTACCTGCTGAGCCGTGGCCAACAGGTCAAGGTCGTGTCCCAGCTGCTGCGGCAGGTCAGCAGGCAGAGCCTCGGGCGGCCCGGCCACCGTGCTCCCCACTGAGGGGCCCTGCTCACCCCCCGCCCTTGGGTCCCGCCTTCTCTTTTCCCAGGCCATGCGCCAGGGGCTGCTGATGCCCGTGATAAAGACGGAGGGCGGTGAGGACTATACCGGGGCCACGGTCATCGAGCCCCTGAAAGGGTGAGGCCCGGCAGAGGGAGCAGGGGGCCAGGGGTGGTGGGTGCAAGGGGGCGCCCGGCCCTGACTCGCCCTCGCACCCCCAGGTACTACGACGTCCCCATCGCCACCCTGGACTTCTCCTCGCTGTACCCGTCCATCATGATGGCCCACAACCTGTGCTATACCACGCTCCTGCGACCCGGGGCTGCCCAGAAACTAGGGTACAGTGCCTCTCTCAGCACATGTACCCTGAGACTGCCCAGGGACCGGCCAGAGTGGGGCCAGAGACCCAGAGCTAGTGGGGAGGGGAGGGGACTGACGAGAGGTAGAGATGTCCTGAGGGATGAAGAGGAGGAGCTGGGGGGGGGGGGGCCAGGTGTCACCCCACCGTCTCTCTTCCAGCCTGACTGAGGATCAGTTCATCAAGACACCCACAGGGGACGAGTTTGTGAAGACATCAGTGCGGAAGGGGCTGCTCCCCCAGATCCTGGAGAACCTGCTCAGCGCCCGGAAGAGGTGGGCCCTTGAGCTCCCCCCACCCACCCTGCTCTGAGCTCAGGGTTATTGAAGCGGCCTGGAATCCCTGTTCCTCACCAGCGCATGTTGCTGCAGCTGTGTCTCAATTAGAACAAGTCACCCACTGCAGGCAGCTTCCTCCATCCCCTTTGCTAGGCAACTCCATGCAGTGTGCAACCTGTACAACTGTACGTTGCACTCCTTTCCAGAAAGGCACCCTGACCCAGCCCTCTCGTCTCCCTGTGAGGCCTGGGATGCCATTCGAGTGGCCTTTGGTCCTCACGTCCTCCTTTCTCTTCCCAGGGCCAAGGCCGAGCTGGCCAAGGAGACAGACCCCCTACGGCGGCAAGTGTTGGACGGGCGCCAGCTGGCGCTAAAAGTGAGTGCCAACTCTGTATATGGCTTCACTGGCGCCCAGGTGGGCAAGCTGCCATGCCTGGAAATCTCACAGGTGAGTGCACAGTGGCAGATGGAGGGCAGACACCCCCTCTTGGGGAGAACCAGGGCTCAGTGTGGTGGAGGTCAGAGCCTGGATCGTCCCAACCCTCTGGCCTTTTGGAGAGTGGATGCCTACGTGATTGGTTCAGCAAAACACTTGCTGACCTTTCACTGTGGGCTGGGCCTTGTGCCCTGTGGGTCCAGCCGGTGACACGGTGAGAGTTCCTGCCCTAGTGTCTAGCCTTGTGGGGGCACCTATGGCGACAGTAGTAAATCTGTACAGGAAAGCAGTTGGTGCTCGGTAGACAAAGTCGGGGAAGGATGGGTGGGGTGGGGTGGTGCAGGGCAGGCAGAGGCCGAGGAATGAAGGGAGGGACCCAGTTTGGCTCGTTCTTTCCACCTGTCCTACAGTCACCTGGCAGCCTCGTGTCCCTGGCACTTGCCACCCCAGCCCACCTCCTCCCCTGGTCCCCATCGGGGTGGCAGAGTAGAGAGCACCTTCGCTTCCCCCTCCTGACGGGAGCACAGGGCCGTGTCTCTGTCAGGGGCCTTGGGCCACACCATATCCCTTTGACCTCTGGAGGGCCTGGAGACTGAGTGACTGAGGTCAGTCACATGGTGCTGCAGACCCCTGACCCCCAGTAAAACCCCAGACCACCAAGGCTGGGGGTCACCCTGGGGCAGGGCCGGGGGTCACCCAGCAGCACGGTCAAGCTTGGGCATTTGACTCACTGTCAGGCGCGCGGGTCCCCCGTCCTGTGCCTGAGTGAGGACCCCAGCGAGGACGCTCGGCTGGCACTAGAACAGTGCTTTGCTCCGAGAGGAAATGTGGGCAGAAGTGCCCACAAGCAGCATCCTGTGGGGACTGTTTACTGCTCAGACAGAAACACAGCGGGCCTGACTCACTGAGGTTCTGCCAAGCTGGGATCAGTGCCTCAGCTCATGGCCTAAGAGATTCTTAGAAAGGTCTTCTCTCGAGTCCCTTACCCTGGGGTTTGGGTCCCTGCACATTCCAGAGTTGGTTCCCTCCAGCCACAGGGAGCTCCCTTCTTGAACATTATGTCAGTCCTCACATGGCTCTGGGTAGAAGGGGCTGGGCATTCTGCTGGGAGGGGCCTGTGCACCCCCATCCACCTACCCCCTTGTAGTTCAGGGGCCCCCAAGCCACCCTCAGATCCAGTGATTCACTAGAAGGATTCAGAACTCAGAAAAGCTGTTATGGTTATGATTTATTACAGTGAAAGGATAGGGGTTAAAGCCAGCCAAGGGAAAGGCACATGGGGCAGAGTCCAGGGGAGGACCAGGCGGAAGCTTCCACTTGCCTTTCCCAGGGGAGTCCTGCAGACAGCTCTCCTTCCTCCCCGCATTGATGCACTTGTGGTACTGCCCATCAAGGAAGTTCACCCCAGCCTTGGTGGCCTGGGTTTTTATTGAGGATCAGGTGCATGGAGTATACCATGTGACTGACCTCAGTTACTCAGTCTCTAGTCCCTCCAGAGGTCAAGGTGATACGGTGTGGCCCAAGGCCCCCACCATAAATCACATTATATCACTTGGTGTGACCCAAGGTCCCAGATGAACAAAGACATTTGTCAGGCAGGACATGCCAAGGGCTTAGAGGTTCCCTCCCAGGAGCCAGCCAAGAGCCAGACCTCTCTTTGGGCGAGGTTAATCTCTTGTGGTAGATCACCCTTACCACTCTTTCTGGCCCTTCCTAATCCCTGGGGGCTCTCCAACCTCCTCGGTGGAAAGCAGTGGATGCTTGGGCATCAGGTAGCAGCTCCCAAGGGGAGGCCAGGCAGGAGGGTGTGGCTGGGCTTCCCCTGGCGCTTCCTCATCACTGCTGCCGCTTCCTGGCCTTGTCTCTCTTGTCATTTTCCTCTCAGCCCCTTCTCTCTGTCTCAGGTATGTCTGTTTCTTGGCCTCTTTTCCTATTTCTGTTCCTTAAGCTTATGAAGGCCTAAGGGTGGAACAAAAAAACGTACTGAGTTGTTTCAGAAAAAAGTTCGAAAGAAAAAGGAACATCGAATGGGTGGGACAAATAGAAGACGGTTGGATGGTAGATTTAAGCTCAGATATAATCAATAATTACACTAAACATAAATGGCCTAAATGCTTGAGTTAAAGACAAAGGTTTTCTGGCTGGATCCAAACAAAAACAGTAGTCACATGTGTTTCTCCTTAGTGTGTCCCTCCTCCTTTCCCAGATTCAGTTTCCTTATTTGGAAAAAAATGGTCTCCCCCTGGCCCTGTTACAGCCCCCTATCTTTGTGGAGGACATTTCTGATTGCCCAAGGATGGGGGAATGGGACCAGGAATGTCACCAGATGTCTCAGTACCTGTGTGGAGAGACGCTGAGCTGATGGCCTCTTCTGGCACTGGCCTTTCCGCCACTATTTGCTGCCGTCAGGCCCTCCTCTAAGGACCTCCATTAAGGAGCAGCTCAGTAGCCCATTTTGCAGATTTGGAAGCTGAGGCCCAGAGAGACAGCAGCTTACCCATGCTCATACCTAGAGGAGCAGCAGAGGTGGGACCCCAAGCCCGTGTTCCCTCGGATGGCCTCTGGGCTCTCACGCTGCATGATTCTCTCCCCAACAGAGTGTCACCGGGTTCGGGCGCCAGATGATTGAGAAGACGAAGCAGCTCGTGGAGTCCAAGTACACAGTGGAGAACGGCTATAGCACCAGCGCCAAGGTCAGGGGCCTCCTGCCTGCCCACTGCTGCCTGAGACGGGCCCGGGGCTGGCGTGGAAAGTGCAGGGGCCGCCCAGCATCTCCCCACCCCCCGGGTCACACGTGCCCCTCCCCAGGTGGTGTATGGTGACACAGACTCGGTCATGTGCCGCTTCGGCGTTTCCTCCGTGGCTGAGGCAATGGCTCTGGGACGGGAGGCTGCAGACTGGGTGTCCGGCCACTTCCCCTCGCCCATCCGGCTAGAGTTTGAGAAAGTAAGTGGGGGCCCCCAGTGCTTGGGGTGGACAGACGTGCACCTTGCCACTTTTTGGGGAGGGGCTCTGAGTCTCGGGTATGTCTGCATTTATGTGAGATTCTCCTGCTGTGTCAACGTCTGGGCGCCCTATGTTGCTCAGGTCTCCATTTCGGGGCACCCTGAACTGGGTGTCCCATTCTTTGAGTTCATAAGCCCCACTTTTGAGGTATTTTGTTTGCTGCCTGGATCATCCTGAGTTCAGTATCTTGGTCTTTGCTCTGCAAGACAGTGTTTCCTAAAGATGCTGTCAGTCTTAGAGCATCTCCGGTTTTTAGGTGTGGGGGGGCAGCCCTGTCCACTGGGGGCCCCCTGACCAGGCGATGCCTGGATTGGGGCGCTGCTTTCTAGTTCTCTCAGAGTGAGACAGGCTTGGGGCTGGGAGCCCTCACGTCATACTCAGTCCCCAGCATTCACAGCTGGGGTCAGGCCTTGGGGTGCACTTGCTCTCATATTTGGAGCCTGTCCGTCCGGGGAGGCCCCGCCTCAGGCTCACTCCCTGCCTATAGTCTCCTCTTTTTGAGGGGGTGCTGCCTGGCTCCCCTGTCTGCCTCTGGTCTGTCTCAAGCCTCCATTTGGGGCCCTCCAGACTTCACCCTGGTGTCTGGATCTTGGGTTTTAGGGTCTAGGTTTATTCCAGTCCGTTTCTGATTTGGGGGGGCAGTCCCTGGAATGCTGAGTCCCCCCACACAGCCCCTCGGAGCTGGGACGCTGGGGTCTTAGGGTCCACCTTCCCCAGTGACCCAAGCCCACATCCCCAGGGACCATCCCTGACTGTCCCGTTTCTAGGGAAGTCTCAGGATGGGGCGCCGGTGCCCACAGGCCCAGGGGCTCAACCCACGGCGGCTTTCCCCCAGGTCTACTTCCCCTACCTGCTCATCAGCAAGAAGCGGTATGCGGGCCTGCTCTTCTCCTCCCGGCCCGACGCCCACGACCGCATGGACTGCAAGGGCCTGGAAGCCGTGCGCAGGGACAACTGCCCCCTGGTGGCCAACCTCGTCACCGCCTCGCTGCGCCGCCTGCTCATCGACCGGTGCGTGGGGACCCGCACCCGGCCCCCAGCCCCTCCTCCCCTGGGGACACAGATGTCAGGCCCAGCCCTTCGGTGGGTGGCGCTGTGGAAAGAGTGTGGGGTCGGACAGCTGCGGGTTCCGGCCCGGTTTCTGCCCCCTGGCAGCCGGCGGCCGGGCAGGGCCCCTCCCCGCCCCTGGCGCGCACCCCGAGTCCCGCTGATGGCCGCCCCTCTGCAGAGACCCCGCGGGCGCCGTGGCGCATGCGCAGGACGTCATCTCCGACTTGCTGTGTAATCGCATTGACATCTCGCAGCTGGTCATCACCAAGGAGCTGACCCGCGCCGCCGCCGACTACGCGGGCAAGCAGGCCCACGTGGAGCTGGCCGAGAGGTGCGCCCGGCCCGGGAGGGGGTGGGGGCGGCCAGAAATAGCCCCTCACCAGCCAGCTGGGCCCGCCACTTCCCGCCCGCCCGCCCCCACCCTGCCCACCTGCCCTCACCCAGGCCCGCCGCCCCGGTCTCCCCGCAGGATGAGGAAGCGGGACCCCGGGAGCGCACCCAGCCTGGGCGACCGCGTCCCCTACGTGATCATCAGCGCCGCCAAGGGCGTGGCCGCCTACATGAAGTCCGAGGTCAGGCCCACCTGGGCTGCGCGCTCCGCCCAGCTCTCCGGCTCTCACTTCTGCTTTCCAGGCCGGGCGGGAGGGTGTTCCTCTCCGCGGCCCCGCGGGGACCTTGAGAACCGCCCCCAACACATCAACACACCCCTGGGAGTTGGCTCTGTGATGCTTTGCTCTCAGGCTTTCCCGCACCCTCTGGAAAGGGTGCCCCCCGCCCCACCGCTATTCGGACCCCTCCTGGAGAAGGGGGTGCAGCCTCCCTGCAGACGGCGAGAGTGCCTGTCGCACCGTCTGTTTCTGTGGCTCTGACTTCTTGGTCCCGGCTCTCCAACTTGTACTTCCCCGGGATTCACACCCTCCTGCATCCTATCCGGATGTCTAGTGACCCCTGACCCCACAATCCCCTCTGCAGTCCCCAGTTCCTGCCCCATCACCTTAGATCTGGGCTTCCAGCCTCCAGCTCTTTGCACCTCCTGCCCCCACTGTGCTCTCTGACCCTTCCTTGGGGACCTGAGGGCGTCTACCTATGAATCACGGAGCCTGTGAGCAGGGACCCCCATGACCTCTGACCCCATCCTAGTCTGGGCTAGCGACTGCCACTCAGCATTACCCCCACTCATGAAAATGAAGGACCCCCCCCAACCTCTGCTGCTCCAGGGACCCCGGCCCCTCCGCCCCTCCCAGGCCCCGCCGCTCCGTTCCCCGGTGTGACGGCGCCCTGCTCTGCCCACAGGACCCCCTGTTCGTACTGGAGCACAGCCTGCCTATCGACACGCAGTACTACCTGGAGCAGCAGCTCGCCAAGCCGCTCCTGCGCATCTTCGAGCCCATCCTGGGCGAGGGCCGCGCGGAGGCCGTGCTGCTGCGTACGGGGGGCCCCCTGGGGCGGGTGGGGGTACTGGGGGCCCGGTCTGGCACCCGGCCCACCGCCTGCCATCACCTGCAGGCGGGGACCACACTCGCTGCAAGACGGTGCTCACGGGCAAGGTGGGCGGCCTCCTGGCCTTCGCCAAACGCCGGAACTGCTGCATTGGCTGTCGCACTGTCCTTAGCCACCAGGGTGAGTGTGGGACCTGAGCCCCCGGCCTTTCCGCCTCTGCCGTCACACGAGGTCTCCCCACCAGCCCCACAGGCTGGCGTGGCCCCTGGGTGGGGCTCCTGTCTGCAGGCGCCGCCATGAGGGTCCCGGGCCCCCTCCCCTGGGAGTTCCCCAGGGAGTTTTCTCCACACACTTGCTCCCTTGTTCTCTGTCTATGGGGACTTTCAGAAGCCGGGATGGGCAGCGGGCGGGGATGGGTCGGCCCAGGCCCTGGCTCAGCCCCAGCTCCTCTGTGCTGACCGCCCCCCCCTCCAATCCCAGGAGCCGTGTGCAAGTTCTGCCAGCCCCGGGAGTCGGAGCTGTACCAGAAGGAGGTGAGGGGTCAGGGGAGGCGGGCCGGGCAGCTGGGGCTCAGGCGGGGCCAGGCTGCCCACTCAGCCCCTGCCGTCCCCAGGTGTCCCACCTGAGCGCCCTGGAGGAGCGCTTCTCACGCCTGTGGACCCAGTGTCAGCGCTGCCAAGGCAGCCTGCACGAGGACGTCATCTGCACCAGGTGGGCGGCCGGCCGGGCCAGCGCAGCTCCCCCCCCCCCCCCCCCCCCGCTGCTGCCCAGGCCTGGCTCAAAGGCCCGGCTCCCAGCTCTCAGGCTCAAGTGCCCGAGCCCTCCCCCCCCACATCCCCCTCCGGCTATGAGGGTCTCCCCGACCCTCGGTGTCCTGGCCTCCCTGGGGTGGGCTGCTGAGCAGGCAGGGCTGGGTACCCAGTATCTCCCCAGGAAATGGCCACACACACCATCACACAGAGGCACATGCAGGGTCCCAGCCCCCTCCCCCAGGGCGGGCCGGGCTTTCCCCAGGGAACGGGTGGGCGGGGCGGGTTCCCACGCCAGGTGCCAGGTGCCAGGTGATATACGGCTGGTGGCCCAGCGCCTGAGCGAGCACCCGCTGTTATCGGCTACCCCCCCCCCAGCTTGCTGAGCAAACAGCCCCTGGTGGGCGGGCGTCGGGTGGGCAGCACACAGGGGCCAAAGTCCTGGGAACGGCCCCTGCCCTGCCTCGGGCCCTGACGGCCGCCCGGCTGGCAGCCGGGACTGTCCCATCTTCTATATGCGCAAGAAGGTGCGGAAGGACCTGGAGGACCAGGAGCGGCTGCTGCGGCGCTTCGGGCCCCCCGGCCCCGAGGCCTGGTGACCTCTGACCTCAGCGGACTTCCCACCTTGGGGGGCGGGGGGACAGGCGAGGAATTAATAAAGCTCAGGCCTTTTGTTCCATGGTGTCTCGTGGTCTCTGGGGGGTCGTGGTCCACCGTCACGAGCCCTGGCCCAGGTGGCCTTGCTTCACTGAGTGGGATGCCCCGACCCCCTGGAGGCCCCGACTGGCCCCTTCACCCTCCCTTGCAAGACCCCTGGGTCGGATCGGATCTCCCCGCCCCTCCTGAGCGCTCCCTCCAGGCCCCAGCCAGCAGAGCCTCTGTGGGCCCCGCCCTCCAGGTGCTGACCTGCTTCCTCCAGGCCTGGGGCAGCCCCCGGCAGGAGGCTCCTGCTCCCCAGAACGACCAGGGGACCCCCCCTCTCAGGTCACACACCCACAGTGTTTCCACCTCGGGGTCCCCACCAGCTTCAGGACTGGGTTTCTTCCTCAGGGACCCCTGCTGAATTCATGTCCACCCTGGGAGCCCCTGCTCCCCCGCCTCTGACACCCCAGTGCTCTCACCTGTTGTCGGTCTCTGCGTGCCCCCCAGGAACCCACTCCCCCCGGCTCCTCTGTCCAGAGACCCCCCACACACACACACCCTGACCACAAGACCCCTGACTCCTTTACTTTCTCAGGGTCCCGCCAAAGCCAATGCTTCTCCCATCTCCACTCCTCAGGGCCAGCCCCCCCACCCCAACCCTGGGGATCCCCAAATCCAGAGAGCCCCTGGGCCCACCCTCCCTGCCACGTGACCAAAGGGTTGTGCAATCCAGCCCCCTCCCCGACCCCCTCCCTGAGGGGATTTTCGAGGAGAGCTGAGCTCACAGCCAGCCGGCACCCCTGCCCCCCCCATCCCGGGGGCTGGGCCAAGGTATAAATAGGGGTGGTGGCTGCAGGCAGCAGGCAGCAAGCACCACCATGCTCACCCTAGAGGCTGCACAGTAAGTGGGGGCCCTCCGACCCCGGGACCCAGGACCCTGGCCCTGCCCCTCACCTTTGACCCCTCTGCCACCAGGCCCCCCCGCAGGGCGGTGGTCTCTGTCCCACCCAGGGGGCAGGTGGGTGGGAGGGGCTGGGGTCCACTCCCCTTCCTGGGTCTCTGCCTCTGCCACTTCCTCGATTCCTTCCTGCATCCCACCCATGTCTCCCCTGGGCCCCTGGAGAGAGAAAAGAGAAAGGATCTCTCCCTTGGGGCGCTTTCTTCCCTCCACCCCGGTGTCCTCCCGAGTGGCCCTTGGCCTCTGTTCCTGTCTTCCCCCGGGTCTCACTGCATCCCTGACTCTCTGCAGCCTGTGCTGCGGGCCACATCTTTTCTGTTGGTGGGTCTGTTGCTGCCTCTTGCTCCCTCGCTGTGTCTGTCTCCAGTCTTTCTGTTTCATCTCTCCATCTGTCTGCCCGTCTATTCCCCACCCATTTCTGGGGCTTAATAAATACCTCCTGCAGCCCAAGCGCAAACGTCTCTCCACACCTTTCTCCCTTCCCTCCTCTCCTCCCTTCGCCCTGGCGGAGCCTCTTCTGTGTTTCCCTGTCTTCTGTGTTCTCCCATCGTCTCTGCCCTCTGGTCCAAGATGGACCCATTGAACAGACTCGCTCACGGAGGCCCCCTCCCCACCCCCACCCGCCCTCAGGCACCCACATCTTCTCTCCGGGGACTTTCTCTCCTTCACTTTCCCTGCCCCCGCCCGGCCTCCGTCTATGCAAATCCCAGGGGAGGGGGGAACATTTGCCTGGCCTCCGCGCCCCACTTCCTGTCCCGGTGGGAGAGTGGGGGTGAGTGTGGTGGGGCTGGTCCCACAGCGAGACACGCAGCCACGGACCGGCTGCAGGGGTCACAGCTGCAGCCACCTGCCCCTCATCCATCCCCCAACCACTTCGAGAGCCAGGAGGCTGAAGACGCCCCTGACATGCCCTTGTGTCTCTCCCCCTCCAGGCTCGACGGGCCACACTTCAGCTGTCTGGTGAGTCGGGGTCCTGGGGGTCAGCGAGGGCTGGGGTGGGGGAGACCCACGTGGCCCATCGCGGCCTCCCTGCCTCAGTTTCCCCCTCTGCTTCTTCCTGTCCCTTTGTCTTTCTGACTTTTCATTGTTATCCCCAAGCCCCCTTTTCCCCACCCGCTGCCATCACAGAGTATTTTTCTAACATCTCTTTCCTTCTTTCAGAGCCTGGTCCACTTCCTCCAATGGGGAGGAGTAGGTCTTTGTGTCTTTGACTTTGCGTCTCTTCCTCCATGCATCCCACGTTCAGTAAATGTACTTCTTCCTCCTTCCCTTCTCTGCTTGACTTTATATATTTTCAAAAATCGAGTCGAAACTATTTCAGACATGCAGAATACTACACCCCACCCCCCATAAACCCACAGCCTAGTCCAAGAAATAAAAACCCCACACATATGCTTGAAAGAAACCTCTGCGGGTGCCCCTTCCCCAAAGCATCCCACCCTTCTCTGGCTTGAAGAGTTTTGCTTTAAAAAAAAAAAAAATTGAGGTTTGTCTTACAAGTCAGAAAAATGACAAGTCTTGTGGACAGCTCACTGAGGTTTTCACTTATGTGCACACCTGTGTAACCACGGACCGTGTGAAGATAGAGAACATTGCTGTTACTCTAGAAGATTCTGTCATGTCCCTTCCCAATCAATAGCCCCCTCTGATACTTTCCACCACAGATGAGTTTTGTTTGGTTCTGAGCTTTATGTCCAGTGGCCCCCTTTGGGTCTGTCTTCCTTCATGTGACCTCAAGTATGTGTCAGGGACTGTTCCTTTTTCTTTGCTGTATAGTACTCCGAGGACGAGACCACAGTTCTGTGTGTTCTCCCATCCCTGGGCACTCAGGCTGTTTCCCATTTGGGGCTGTTACTAAAGCTGCCATGATTGTTCTTGAACAAAGCTATTTTTGTGGGCTCACATTTCCAGATCTGGTGGGTAAATACCTAGCCTTAAGACCAGGATGACATATCTCTAGTTGTAGATTTTCACTGCTAAAGCAACGCTCAGCTCTTGGGGCAAATTGAAGTGATATCAAGGTGGATAAAAGAAGGGTCGAGAGCTTCTTTCCCTCTGTTAGAAACACTTCCGTGCCTCTAACCCTTCATCCCCTGTGCCCCCGGCCCTGAGGCAGGAAAGGCTGGGGGAATTCTCCACCCTCCTCAGCTGCTATGACTGTGTACTGGCGAGGTGCTGGGGTTCCCGGAAGCCCACACTCTTAGTGGGAGCTGGCTGCCATGTCTGTCAGAGACCATGGGCTCTGTGTTTCTGCGTGTCTCTGCCTGTGTCTCTCGTTGTGAGTATGTGTGTGTGTGTGGGTCTTTGTGTGTTTCTGCTGTGCTGTGCCTGCCTCCCATCTCTGTGCCCCTGTCTCTGATGCCTAGTCCTTGGGCCTCTCTTTCTCTCCCTCCCCCAGCCTGTCAGAGTCTCCCCACTGGTCCAGGGTGGGTGGGGTCTCCCGGCAGCCTGGGTGACCCCTCTTCTTCCCCCACCCCTATCAGTACCCGGATGGGGTCTTCTACGATCTGGACAGCTGCAAACACTCCAGCTACCCCGACTCAGAGGGGGCGCCTGGTGAGTGACCCTGGCCCAGCCCCCCTCCCCTACTGCCCCTTGGGCCCGTTTCACAGATGGGGGAGCTGAGGCCCGGGGGAGCTGTCAGCTGGGCCAGCAGGACAAGGTTAGTCCCGGCCTCCAGACCTCCTCCCCTTTCCTCTCCCACGCACCCACTCGCCCATGCAAATCCTGGGGTCACAGATTTGCACAGCCCACAATAGCCCCTCTGTGCTGGCGGGGGCTTCGAGGGGGAGGGGCCCAAAACCAGCCCTCTCGGCTTCTAATCCTGCGCCCTTCCCCCCAGACCTGTGGAGCTACGGCCTCAGCCCCGCAGTTCCAGCCGCCTCCTATGAAACCTTTGACCCGGCTGTGGCCACCTTCGGCCACCCCCAGGGTGTCCAGCTCTGCTACGGCCCCTCAACCTACAGCCCCGTGGGGAACCTGGACCCGGCCCCCAGCCTGGAGGCCCCGGGACCCGGCTTCCCAGCGTATCCCACGGAAGACTTCACGAGCCAGGTAAGGGCCGGGGAGACCGTGGAAGTTCCCCATCCTTTGATTGAGGTGCCCGGCACCGCATCAGAACCTGAGCACATAGGGAACCCTTCACCCCTCTGATGACTCTGGGGTTAAATGGCATTATTACTCCATCACACGAGCCAGCCACCAGAGGCGCAGACGTGCGTCAAGGGGCAGGAGGCTCTCAAGGAGGTGGCCCGGGGGTCCCTGGCCCTGCCATGGAGATCGGAACTGAGCCCGAGTGCAGGCTGTGAGCGGAGCAGGGAGCCCAGAGCCACGGCCCAGGAAGAAGCGAAGGGACCGAAGCAGAGGGAGGCAGAGAAGGGTACCCCCCTGCAGGCCATGGGTAACCCTGACCTTCCGCAGACCCTGGGCCCCCCGGCGTACGCTCCCTACCCCAGCCCCGTGCTCTCAGAGGAGGAGGACCTCCTGTTGGACAGTCCTGCCCTGGAGGTCTCGGACAGCGAGTCGGATGAGGTCCTCGTGGCTGGCCCCGAAGGCAGGGGATCCGAGGCAGGTATGTGGGAGCCGATGGGGAGGAAGGGACTCCAACTGGTGGTGGGGGTAGAGGGAGGGTTAAGGGAACCATATCTGCCCAAGCACCTACTGTATATACTCCAGGGCTGAGGGCACTTTCTAGATCTGCCATCTGCTGGCTGTGCTGCCTTGGGCAACTGCGTCTACCTCTCTGTGCCTTGGTCTCCTATCTGTACAATGGGGTGAAAACACGAATAGTGTCTATTCCTGGTGGCTGGGAGGGTTCGGGGGATCATAAGTGTCAACGAGATAGCAATGCTTGGCACAGAGTCAGTACTCAATAAATCTTCACCATCATTATGGACACAAGAGCAACAGAAACCATCACAATATCAACTTCTGCCTAGTCAACCTCTGCTTCTGCCCCTGTGCCTGACCTCCATTACTCTCAACCCCTGGAAGTTGGAATTATTAGTCACTTTCCTTATCTGGGCCTCAGTTTCCCATCTGTAAAATGGGCTTTGTCATCATCATCCCTGTATTGTGGGGTTTTGATGAAAATTAAATGAGCTCGTAATTGTACTGTGCATGGCACAGCACGTGGGTACCAAGTGCTTCACAAAGATGTAAAAGTAAAACACACACGCACACAAGCCTCATTTATATAACTGAGGAAACATCAGCTCAGAGAGGTTAGGTTACCACCCCAACATCACACAGCTGGAAATGGCAGAGGTGGGGTTCTTCTATCTAATGCCTGCTATGAACTGCCACAGCCCCCCATCTCCCCACGGCCAGCTCTGCGGGCCCCTTGCTGCTTCTAGAAGCCCAGGAGTTAGACTCCTCGGCATCTTCCAGGATCCCAATCCCTCGAGCTGACATGCTGGGAGACCTGAAGCTGAAGAAATGGCCAGGCAGATTCAAACCAACTCCAGATCTCTTCACTAGTCAGCTGGTAGAAGCCTTTGAGGAGCACTGCCAACCCATTTGGCAGATTCATCCCGTGCGCTCCACAGATACATTCTGGCCACCAAGCAGGCACAGGATAGGCACACAGCCTGAAAAATAAAGCAGGGGTGGGAGATGGGTGTTCCGGGGTGACACCTTCAGGAAGGGGGAGCAACTTACCCTGGATGGGAGGGGTGGCACAGAGGAAGCCAGGCACGGTTACCCAGCAGCCACCTCCCTCACCCCACTTCTCTTGATGGGGAGGCAGGGGCTTGGCGGTTCCGGACCGGGGAGGGCGCGGGGTGGGGCCCCGAAGGATGCTTCCGTTAACCGCCCCGCACCCGCCGCAGGGGCCCGCAAGAAGCTGCGCCTGTACCAGTTCCTGCTGGGGCTGCTGACGCGCGGAGACATGCGCGAGTGCGTGTGGTGGGTGGAGCCGGGCGCCGGGGTCTTCCAATTCTCCTCGAAGCACAAGGAGCTCCTGGCGCGCCGCTGGGGCCAGCAGAAGGGCAACCGCAAGCGCATGACCTACCAGAAGCTGGCGCGCGCCCTGCGCAACTACGCCAAGACCGGCGAGATCCGCAAGGTCAAGCGCAAGCTCACCTACCAGTTTGACAGTGCGCTGCTGCCCGCCTCCCGCCGGGCCTGAGCCCAGGGCGGCCTCTCGGGGGCCCTCAGGGGCTCCACGCCTGTGTCACGTGGGCGTCCCCGCACCCTGGGTCATAGGACCCATGGACCCCCCCACACTGGTGCGGGGGGCGGGCTGCTGCCACAATCCCTAAGCCCAGCCCGGGGCCCCTCTGGGATCCCCCCCTATCGTGTCTGGGCCCTCTTTGGGAGTTCCTTGTCATGTCCAGGGGCCCCAAGATCTTCCTGTCTTGGGTCAGAAGACCTGCAGACGACTATGCTACGTGTCTGTGTAGAGGGGCGGGGCAGGGCAAAGTGCTTCCAGAATCCCAGGAACTTCTCTGGGATCCCCTTGTGATGCCTGCGATCCCTCAAATCTCATCTAGGGGCGGGTGAACCTAGAGATCATCACACCAGAAGGAGGGCTCTGCCTGCAACCCTAAGCCCTATCCAGGGTCTCTCTGGGATCCCCTCTCATGTCTGAGTCCCTTCTGTCAAATCTGGGATCTCCTAGTTATGTCTGGGTCCCTGGGGTGGGGTGGGGGACCGTTTGCATGCGTGTCTCTATGCCCATCTGTGACTCTCTCGTTCTATCTGTGCCTCCAAATTCCTTTGTCATCTTTGAGATCCCCTAATTCTCTGGAACCACCCTGCAGTCACCTTTCAATGTCCGAAAATCTCCAATCACATAACGGGTGCCTCTGGGATCCTTTTGTCATGTCTGAAAACTCCATTGTCAGGTTTGGGGGGCGGTGGACCTCAGTGAATCTTGTGTCTGGGCCATGTAGTCTGGGATGCCCTTGTTTGTTTGGAATCCTCCGATCACCTCTGAGGCCCTCCTGGGATCCTCATCTGATATGCCCCTTTGGGGACCCCACCAACAGCCCCTGAGTTCTCATGGGGACCCTCCCTCTCCAGGAATACCCTCCTTAGGGCGGTGCCAGGGATCATTCTGGCCACTCCTTGATTTCTGTGTGACCTTGGCAAACCCCCCCATGTCGGTTCTAACCAGAGACTTTGTGCAGTCCATCAACAGGTGGACCTGCTTTTCTGTGTGGAGAGGCTGGAACAGGGTTGTGGCCACATCTAATGGGGAATCTGTTTTCCAGTCTCAAGTCCCCACTGCCCCTGGCTGTCATACCCCGGTGGCTTGCTTCAGTTGTCCATTGACTCCAACCATTTTTGTGTGAATCCAGCTTTGAGCTGAAGCCCAGATGAGCTCTGATTGGAACCCACGGGGGTGTCAGAGGCTGTGGGCTGAGAAACTAGAGCCTGTGCGACTGGGGGGATCTAGGGTGACCGAAAGACTTGCTGCTTCTGGGCCAGTTTGGCCCTTCTGTGGAAGGGGAGAGAAGGAAGAAGATCTCGGAAGTCCTTTGCAGCCCTGTCAAGCCTTTACGTATCACCTGAAATCTACCATCCACCCACTGATGGCCAGAAGGAAGACAGGAAGGAGCATCAAGGACCCAGAGAAGGAAGAGGTCCTTGAAGGGAGCACATAGCGGCCGATAGCAGAGCCCGGGCTGGGAGCCCCCGCTCCGGGGAGGGGTGAGGCTGGGTGGGAGGGGCGTTGTCACGGACAACGTGTCTTTTGGGGGCCTCCTCTTGCAAATGAGGTACCTTTTGCAAAAATTATCGTTACCCCAAGTGTGGTATAAAATAAAATACATCGAGGTAGACAGACCTCCTGGGACCCTTTGTCAGGGACTGCGATGCTGCCCATCCACCCAGGCCTGCTGACCCTCAGAGACACTGGGGCAGCGTCGGGGGAGATGAGAGGAGATGCAAGAAGCAATTAGAGCCAGACCAGACAGCCTTGAAGGCCGCGGCAAGGGCTTGAAATGCAGGCACTGGTGGTTCGATTCACTTTTTGCCTCCGACTCTTTTTGATGATCGGAATTCTTCCCCACCCTCTCCCTGGTTCCCTATCCGTCGGGTTTCTGTCCCCCGCCTCCCCCGCGTTCTGAACTTTTGCCCTCTTCCTCTGTATCTCTGTCCCGGTCTCGCTGGATACAGCCCCCGGGCTGGCGGAGATGCCCTCCAGGCTTCGTGCGCTCCACCCACCCGCGGGGCCCGCAGGAGCCTCATAGCAGTTTGCCTGGCAACCCGTGGCGTCACCCGGAAGCTGCCTCTGGGTTGGCTAGGAGCTCCGAGGAGGCGGGACGTTTCCGGTTCTTAGGGGGTTTTGGAAAAGGATTGGGGGCGGGAGGTGACGATGGGCAGGAAAAAAGCCGGGACCGACTAGCCTTCCCTCACTCCAGGGTCTTTCCGCCGGCGTTATTTGCCCGCCTGTCCTCCGCCTTAAGCTCAAGCCTCCATACCCTCTTCTCTCGCGCGCCCACCTCGCCTTCCTCCCCCCAAACACCTGGCGTCCCAAGACGCTCCCCTCTCGCGGTCCCCTCCTCGTCTCCTTCGCCTCCCCCTGCCCGGCGTCCAGCTACCACCACCCCCATGCAAAAAGCCGCAGGTCCCCCTGCCGGGAAGGGCGCCAACGTCCGGGCAGCCCTCCAGGGCCTTCCCGGTCTCCCCACCCGCCCCCGCTGGGGCACCCGCCCCCTCCCCTGCGTCCGGTGCCCGCCGCGCCCGCTCCGGGAACCACGGCGGGGAGCCGGCAGGGCGCGGCCCCAGGAGGGGTCCCAGGTGGCCGGGGCCCCAAGTCTGCGTGTAGGCCCGCGCTGGGAGGGTGGGACTCCGGAGTCCCCGAGCCTCGGGGCCCTCCCCCCCCACGCCTCCTCTGCGGCCACCCTGCCTACGCTGGGAAACCGGACTCTCCCTCCCGGCTCTGGTTTCCCGAAAACGCCTGACTTGCAGATGCTAAGAATGGTTTTCTAGACCCTGTCTTCCCCACCATCCCTACCCCCCGCTCCCCATGCCAGAGTCCTGGCTCAGAGCCCTGGTCCACTTCAAACCCCAGTCCCTTCCTGTCCCTCCGCCTAGGAGCCAAGAGTCCAGGCCCTCATCCTTCTCCTTTCTCTGGGATCCAAGAATCTGGACTCCAGGTCGGCTCCGCACCCGGATTCCGGAGTCCAGGCCCCCACCTCCCTCAGACCCAGGAGTCCCCGCCTGCCGCACATCCTCCCTTAGACCCAGGTGTCGGAAGCCCAGCCCCTCTTCTCCCTGGGGACCTGGCATTTGGCCACCTCTCCTTGTCCAGCTGTTATTTCTCGCCTTTTAGAACACACAGGCGGAATGTGGGGCGGCAGGGGAGGGTGGGGTGGGGAGGCGCGTCTGTGCCTCCCGGAGCCTCCTGGGAGTCTCCCGACTCTTTAAAGGGCCCCCCCGGGGGGGCCCACCTGTCCTCCCTAGGGCCCATCGGGACACTGCTGCGGTCGGAGGAGCGGGAGGAGGTCCGACGACATGCCTGAGGCAAAACCAGGTGGCTTGGGGGAATTCACTCCCTCCCTCTGTGGAGACGCAGTCCTGTTTTCACTGGGGGCTCCTCCCTCCGTGGGGTTGGGAGAATGGGGTGTCTTCTCCCATTGGGGAGGGACTCCCTTCCTTGTGTGGGAGAGGAGGGTCCCATACCTGTGTTAGGTGTGTGTGTGTGTGGGGGGGTGATTCCCTTTCCCTCTGTGGTGGTGGTGGGGCTTCCTTTCTCTGCAGGGAGTTGAGGGTTTATCTCTGGGTGCACGTGGAGATTCTCTGTGAATCAGTGTCCCTCTTCCTCCATGGGGATGGAAGTCCTGCAGTTGGAGACTGCAGGGTTTTGGCGGGGTGATCGGGTCCTTTACATTTGAGGATGCGGTCTTCTGGGAAAGGACCTGGGTCACTTCTGTGAGTGAGGATTGGGATCTTTCTCTGCAGGGAGATGAGGTCTGGTCCTTGCATGTCTAGTTATTAGGGTCCCTGTCTGGGTGGTAAGGCGAGTTCTCTGTGCAAAGTTGAGGGCACCTCCTTTGGATGGGGTTTGGGGATTCCTGGTGTAGGAATTAGGGGACCTTCTTCATACAGAGGCTGGAGAGCCTTTCTCTGTGTACAGTTTCAGGGTCCTTCTTTGAATGGAAGTGGGGGGCATTTTTTAATATGCGGATGGGATGGGGCTTCCTCTCTATGAAGCAGTGAACGGAGGAGACACAAGCCCCCAGAGAGGACCCTTCCTCTTGGGATGTCCAGTTGGCTGGTACCAGGCCAACCCGGCTGAAGGGTGGGTGTCCAGCCCCTCGCTGCAGCTGGGGTCCTGGCGGGCCAGGCGCCAGCAGGCAGGGCGTGTGAAAGATGCTGTGGTCAGCACCAGTGTCCGATTTCCAGCCCAGGGGAAGAGCTAATTATACCGTCAAGACCTAAAAGGTCAGAGCCCGGTGGCCCGGGTGGGTGAGGCAAGGCCTTCCCCGGGGAGGGGAAGGAGAAACCGGATCCACAGACTCTCGGATTAGAGATAAATTTACACCTTGACGGCTGGACTCCAGGATCTGAAGGAGGCGGGGCCTGGGGGCCTGCACTCCGGGGTTCTGGAAGAGAAGACGGAGCGCGTGCTCAACCCGGAATGTCTTCTGCCTCACAGCGGCCAAAAAGGCCCCCGCGGGCAAAGACGCGGGCAAAGATGCTGCTGCCAAGCCGGCTCCCAAGGAAGCGCCCCCTACAGGTGAGATGGATGGCGCTCCCGCGGGCCGAGCGGAACCTGGCGGCTCATCCCCAGCCTCCCGGCTCTCTCCTTCGGTCCGTCCTCCCCACAGCTCCGCGACTGACCGCCCTCCCCTACTCACAGCCCTCCAGGGCTCCCCAGCGCCTCCAAGGCGGAGTCTAGCCCCTCAGCCTGGCCGTCAAGCCTCCAGCAACTGGCCGATCCGTCCGCAAGTCCCGCCCAGCTCCGAACGCCCCAACCTGTCCTAACACCTCTCCTACCCTCTTAAAAAGCCCCCTTTAAGGCCATCCGGATCTCAGATGGGGAAATTGAGGCCCGAAGGGGTGGGGGACCCTGGACACCCACACACCTGGATGACACATTGGTGTCTCCCAGGTCAGGAAAAGCCATTTTGCCTCCAAGGTCTTTTTGATGCACAGCAGAAGGAGGTCCCGTCATTCGTTCTAAACCCCGCCTCCAAAGTGGCCTGCCGCCCCCCTCCCCGGCCCACCTCAGACCCCTTCTCGACCGCCCGATCTTATCTCCTGAGCAGAAGCCCCACCCGAAGACCAGTCTCCCACCGCGGAGGAGCCCACCGGCGTTTTCCTGAAGAAGCCAGACTCCGTGTCGGTGGAGACTGGTGAGGGGCGCTGGGCGAGGAGGGGGTGGGGGTCTGGGGGCTCCTGGGCCTGAGGGAGGTGGGGCCGGAGGCTCCCAGCGTCCCAGTCCTCTTTGGAGGGTCTTACGGTTCCCGCCCGACCCTCCTTTGCCACCCCTTTCCCCCTCCTCCTAGGAAAGGACACTGTGATCGTGGCCAAGTTGAATGGGAAAGAGCTGCCGGCCAAACCCGACGTCAAGTGGTTCAAGGGAAAGTGGCTGGAGCTGGGCAGCAAGAGCGGCGCCCGGTTCTCCTTCAGGGAGTCCCACGACGCCGCCAGCAACGTGAGGGCCCCAGGGGAGGCGAGGGCCCGCGGGGCAGGGCTGCAGGCTGTGCGGGGCACGCCGGGGGAATGTCCCGCTCAGAGCCGGCTGCATCTGGGCACGGGGTGCGCATGCCCCCACGAGCTCTCAGGGTCAGCGATGTGGGCCCCCAGAGATCAAGATTGTCCAGGCATGCGAGGAGACATGGGAGCTGGCCCTTCCTGGGGGAACTTGCAGAGTGGTGAGGTGGGCTGTAGGGGTGTGGGGTGGCACTGGGGGTCATTCCGTGCACCCGCACCCCTGGCCTGGCCCCCAGGTGTACACTGTGGAGCTGCACATCGCGAAGGTGGTACTGGGAGACCGCGGGGATTACCGCATCGAGGTCAAAGCCAAGGACTTCTGTGACAGCTGTGCCTTCAACATCGACGTGGAGGGTATGCTGGTGGGGGTAGGCGCCAAGGGTCTTGGGTCTGGGTGGGGGATCAGATCTGCCAGCCAGGTGTAGGGATAGAATACAGAGGTAGGGGTGAGGTCGGCACAGGTTTTTGGAGGATGGAGCACAGAGGCAGGGATCAGGGTATTCAAACCTGGAAGGGAAGTGAAAGTGTTAGTTGCTCAGTCGTGTCTGACTTTGTGACTTCATGGACTGTAGCCCACCACCCTCCTCTGTCCATGGGCTTCTCCAGGCAGGAATACTGGAGTGGGTTGCCATTTCCTTCTCCAGGGGATCTTCCCGATTGAGGGATCGTACCTGGGTCTTCTGCATTGGAGGTATACTCTTTACCACCTGAGTCACCAAGGAAGCCATTCAAAATTGGGGAGAGGGTCTACCATTTTAGAGCCTGTTGAGGTGTAGATTTGGGGGTGAAAAGGTTCAGGGTTTGGAGGTGTGCATGTGAGGCTTAGGAGGTGAGTTACGTAGATTCCAGAGTCACAGCATACAGGCTTGAGAGAGTGGCAGTAAGGGTTTGAGAAGTGAGGGTGTCCAAAGTTTTGTTTTGTTTTTTAAATATACTTTCCGTTTTATTGTCTATTGTTTATTTCAGGTGAATCTAAGGGTGAGTGGGTTGAGGGTGGGGGTGTACAGGATTGATGGGAGGTTACACAGATTTGGGGGCATGTGTGTGGAGCTCTGAGGGTGTACAGATTTTTGAGAAGTCTGCAGCCCAGGAGGTATGGGAGCTTAAATATGGAGGACACAGGTGCTGAGGTTGCTCCCGCCTGGGGAGAAGGCTCAGCTGGGGGATGTAGGCTGCTGAGAGAGGGTGGTATATGGCAGGGAAATGAGTCTACAAGCAGAGGGTGTCCAGGTCTGAGACAGAGGATGTGCTAGCTCACAAGATGGAGGGAAAGGGACCTGGGTGAGGTTGTGCAGGCCTGGAGGAGCCTGTGCAGGCCTGGAGGGAGGGGCACTCTTGGTCTTAGATCAGGCTTTGCCTCCAAACTCATCTTTCTCTTCCCCGTCACCCCTCCCCAGCGCCCCGTCAGGACTCCGCTGGGCACAGTCTAGAAAGCTTCAAGCGATCGTAAGTGACCCTGGACCCTGGGGAGCCGCGGGGGGGTTGACCTGGTGCCAAGGGCCATGGGAAGGTCTCCCTTGGGAGGGGCAGCTGCAGGAGAAGGGGAGGATCAGGGAAGCCTAGGAGTGGGGATCCAGGGTGAACCTGAGAGTCGGGACCTTCCTGGGGTTCACACTCCCTTTTGATGGCCACAGGGGTGAAGCGAAGTCAGACACCGCGGGTGAGCTGGATTTCAGCGGGCTGTTGAAGAAGAGGTGAGTCCACTCTGCCTGGCATGGAAAGGGGAGATGGGGGCTCAAGGAGGAGAAAGATAGTGGGTGAGATCCCCCTGCCCCCCACTGCTTCCCCACTGCTATCCTGGGACCCCCACCACCCCTCCATCGGCCCACCCCCCACCCACCCGGCCATCTGTCCATCCACCTACGAATCCACTTATCCACCTACATACCCGTTGCCCATCCCTCTGCCCACATATCCATTCATCTACTCACCATCTTCCCATCTGTCCACCCATGCATTGGCCATGACACTCAGCCCACCATTCATTGATCCATTCATTCTTCCTGCACCCATCAACTCCATCCTCCACTTCCCCACTAACTGAGGCATCCATCTATCCACCTTTCCACCATCCATTGTCTACCCTGCATCCACCTTCCCATTTGTGACTCTATCTGCACCTGCATCTCTCTTTCAACTGAGTCCAACATCTTACCCACCCATCCTAACTCATCTACCTCCTCATGTAGCCAGGCCTCCCTCTAGCAACTGTTCACCCCTTCAGTGGCACACCCATCCTCCAGATTGCTCTGTTAGACTCATCTGTGTGCTGTGTGCTTAGTCGCTTAGTCGTGTCTGACTGTTTGCGACCCCATGGACTGTAGCCCACCAGGCTCCTCTGTCCATGGGATTTTCCCAGGCAGAAATATTGGAGTGGTTGCCATTTCCTTCTCCAAGACTCATCTATATGCAATTGCTATTGTGTAGGTAAAAAAAAAGATTGAATATTGGCCATTTTATATAAGTCAACATGATGCCTGTCTAGTCACTCGGTTACTCATTATCTGCTGGCCCATATATTCATCCTTCCATTCATGCATCAATCCCCATAACAAAATCCCCAACAATTCTACCTACTAATAGATTCATCTGTTTGTCTTTTCCAGCCATCCATCTTCCCAGCCATCTTCCATCAATATGTTCACCCAGCCAGCTCCTCCCAGCTCACTCAGCCATTCTCCACCAACCCATCCACCTATCTTAATGCCATCCATTCCCTACCAATCTGCCCATCCATTGACCCAATCATCTGTCGGCATAACCGTCCATGGACCCCTCCACCCCTGTATCAGTCCCCCACTTAATGCTCTGTACATCAATCCAGATAGTCACATGTCCCCAAATCTGCCCACTCATCTATCCTTCCTTTGTTCCCTTCCCTTCCTTCCTTCTTTCCAGGGATCCACTCACTCTCTCACTCATCAAACATCTTCTGAGGCCTCCTGTCTACCCTGAGCTGAGATCAGGGGAGAGAGAGAAGTTTGACTGGTTCCCTGACGTTGGGTCGCTCATTGCCTTGGGAAGATGGGTCTGGTCCAGCAGACACGGACACAGACCAGGACTGTTTAGTGTGGTCAGAGGGAGGTCCCATGAGGGCCTTGTGAGAACCCAGAGTGAGGGCAACTGCTATGCTGGGAGTATAGGGAGTGCCTCATGGAGGAGGAACTCTGGTGCTAGGTCTTGCAGGATGAAGAGCAGGTGCAGAGAGGTCATCCAGGCAGGGAAACATTTTGTGCAAAGGCTCAGGGAGGCAGGAGCAAGCCTGGGGCATTCAGGAAAAGGAAAGTAGGGTGGTTTGGGTATTGGGGAGAGTGGGGATGGGTCAGAGGGTGAGGTTGTGATGGCCAGGCTGAGCTGCTGGGGCTTCCTCCTTAGAGCAGTGGGGAGCCATGGAGGAGTTTTGAACAGGGAAGGGATGGCATCTGATGTAGGGGTTCAGAAATAGCCCTCAGGGGTCAAGGAGGGAACAGACTGGAGGGGAAGAGATGGGATGAGGTCAGGAGGCCAGGGAGGAAGGAGGCAGGGCGATGGACCAGGTGGGACAGGGTAAGGAATAACAGGCCCAGAGAAGGAAAGTGACACAGAAAGTGGGAGGAGGAGGCAGGGGGAGACCCTCAGCTCCTCACTGCCTGGTGCCCCTGGCCTGTTCTCCCCACCTTCAGGCAGGTGGTTGAGGAGGAGAAGAAAAAGAAGAAAGATGACGATGACCTTGGCATCCCGCCAGAGATTTGGGAGCTCCTGAAAGGGGCAAAGAAGAGCGAGTATGAGAGGATCGCCTTCCAGTACGGCATCACCGACCTCCGGGGCATGCTGAAGCGGCTCAAGAAGGCCAAGGTCGAGGTCAAGAAGAGCGCAGGTCAGTGCTGGTCTGAGGGGAGAAGGGCCCTGCCCACGGGGACTCCAGCATCGTGGGCAGCCAGAGGTCGGACCCTGGACTTATCTTTGGGAGGTCCCACTCTGAGGAGTAACAGACAGCCCTGCCCTCCAAAGCCATAAGAAGCTTTCTGACCTTGGTGGCCTGAGGGGAGGGAGCCTTGATGGCTCAGAGCACTGAGAACATCTCAGCTCCATCCCACTCACATCCCTCCATCTCCAGCCTTCACAAAGAAGCTGGATCCAGCCTACCAAGTGGACAGAGGCAATAAGATCAAGCTGGTGGTAGAGATCAGCGATCCAGACCTTCCCCTCAAGTGGTTCAAGAATGGCCAGGAAATCAAACCAAGTAGCAAGTATGTGTGGGGGGGTAGAGCCCTGGTTGGGGGGAATCCAAGTCCCAGAGACAGGGAGAGTCCAGAAATAAGACAGGCTACTCTTAACCCAGAAAGGGCACTCCCTCATCCATATGAAAAGTACAGATAGTGATACCTGGGTAGAAAAATAGACAAAGGCAATGAACGGGAATTCAGTTAGAAGAAACCCAATGGCCAATACACTAAGTACATATTCAACCTTGCAAACACAACCACCATCACCAATAATAACACAAATGAAAACAGCGGTCTTGGGACTTCCCTGGTGGTTTAGAGGTTAAGACTTCACCTTCTGCTACAAGGGTGTGGGTTCAGATCCCTGGTAGGGGAGCTAAGTTCCCACATGCCTCAGGGCTAGGAAACCAGAAAACAAAACAAAACAATGATCTTTCTGCTCTCCAATTGGACAAAGACTTTAGAAAATGATAAAATCTAGTGCTGGAGAAGACACAGGAAAATGGGTCCACAGATGTTGGTGGTGTGAATGTATATTGGCAAATCTCCAAAAGGGTAGTATATTCAAAAGCTTTTAGATTGTGCAATGCTAGGTGTTTTTCATAAGGGCCTAATCATGGTTATGCATATTTAACTGCAAGGATGTTCACTGGATCATTTGCTGCTGTAACAAAAAATGGAAAACAACCAAAGCATACAATTCCATACTAAGGTGCTGTGCTGTCATTGAAAAAGATATTCTAAAATTTACACTACCATGGGAAGCTGTTGAAGGTTAGTGTTATGTGCAGAAGAGTTCTCATTTCTGCTACACAAAATATTAATCTACATATAGATTTTATATAAAAAGATTGAAAAGACAGGTCAAAATGTTTGTAGCAGTTATCTCTCGGCAGAACAATTCTGGATGGGTTCTACTTTTAGTATTTTTCCCTTGGCTGTGTTTTCTAGATTTCTCGTCATGAGCATTTGGGATGTGATGAAAAGTTATGGTAATTAAGATACAGGTTAACTTGCTATAACAAAGCGTCCCCAGAACACGGTAGTTTAGAAAGAAAGATGTTTCTAGATGATTGATCTAGATCCAGGTTCCACATTTTTGGCTACACAATTTCTTATGGCATTATCCTCATCTGCATGATTGAAACTAGGTCATGGGCACAACTGTATCTATCAGACAGGAAGAGGGAAGGAGAAAAGTCTAGAACAAGCATCACAAAATTAGAGATGACCTAACAGTTATGCCCATCTCCTCCACTCACATTCTGTTGGTCCAAGCTCAGCAGCGTGGCCATCCTAGCTGCAAAGACATCTGGGAAACGTAGTTCTTTAGGTGGGTTGCTATGTGCTACTGTTAAATGGAAGAAGGTGGATATGGGTGGACAGTTAGTATTTCCGCTGCAGTTTTTTAAATACTAGAACATGGACCATCGACCCCTTTCCCACACAACTTGGCTCTGAGAGGGAGTGGTTTGTCCTGAGAATGGACGGGTGCATGCAGGATCCCCTCTGTGCCCTGGGTTGAACTGAGACTTTTGCACCAGATACGTGTTTGAGAACGTTGGTAAGAAGCGAATCCTCACCATCAACAAGTGCACGCTGGCGGATGATGCTGCTTATGAGGTCGCCGTCAAAGACGAGAAGTGTTTCACCGAGCTCTTTGTCAAAGGTGAGGCCGAGATTTGGGCGTGAGCTTGGGGAGTGGGGCTATTGACCTCCTGTGGGGCTACCGGGAGACTACTGACCTCCCCTCTCCAGATGCCCCACGGAATCCCCAGTCTTTAAAAAAACATTTTATTTTGTATTGAGGTATGGCAGATTAACAAACGATGTTGTGATAGTTTCTGGTGAACAGAGAAGGGACTCAGTCATACATGTACATGTATCCATTCTCCCCCAAACTCCCCTCCCATCCAGGCTGCCACATAACGTTAAGCAGAGTTCCATGGACTATTCCGTATGTTCTTGTTGGTTATTCATTTTAAATATAGCAGTGTGGACATATCCATCCCCAAATCCCTAACTATTCTTTCTCCCCATCCTTCCCCCTGGGAACCGTGCGTTTGTTCGCTAAGTCTGTGAGTCTCTTTCCAGAACCCCCAGTCTTGATTGTCACACCCCTGGAGGACCAGCAGGTGTTTGTGGGCGATCGGGTAGAAATGGCAGTGGAAGTGTCAGAAGAGGGTGCTCAAGTCATGTGGTGAGTGACTCTTGACCCCCAATCTCCACACGGATGCCCACAGTGTCTTTGCCTCAGCCTCGGTCTTTAGGATCTCTCTTGAAGACTTCAGACTTTTCCCCAGTAGTTTCTGGGAGACCTCAGTCTTTCCCAATAAATCCTGTTCTTCATTTATGACCTCTTCCTGAAACTTCTGACCTCTGCTCTTCCAGGTCTTTTTCTGGATCCCTGCTATTTCTTTTTTTTTTTTTCCCTGCTATTTCTGATTCATTAAATTATTTATTCACCCGTTCAACCAATTATCCATTGTTTGGTCCATTCACTCATGTATCCATCTATCCATCTATCTGTCCATTTGTCTATCCCGCATCTATCCATCCACCCACTCACCCGTCTATCCATCCATTTATCCATTCTTACATCTATTCCCCCATCCAACAAGTATTTATTGAGCACCTACTGTGTGGTGGCACACTTCAAAGTACTGGAGATAAAATGGGGAGAAAATATATCAACATGGCTTCTGCCCTTACGCAGTTTATGATCTGGCAAATTGCTGGGGCGTGGTGTGTATGTGTGTTTGTGTATGTGTATTGGAGACAGATAGAGGTATTAATCAAGTCATCACACAAATAAATATCAAAGTCCTATTTTGACAAGTATATCAGAGGAGCAATAACTGATGCTGTAACCATTTTTTAATAGGAGAGAAGGACTCAGGAGGTCAGGGAAGGCTTCCTGGAGGAGGTGACGATTGAGCTGACATTTAAATGATGAGGAAGTAGAAGTGAAGTGTGAGGAGTGGCCGAGGCAGGGAAGCATCATTTTCTGAGGCCACAATATCTGCCATATCTCGGTGACCCTGAACTTCCTCTATGCTCTGACCTCTCCCCCATGATCTCATTGTGTCTCCTGACTTCCAACGGAGTCCTGTGGCCTGTGACCACTTCTTCCTGTTTTTCTCCTCTGACCTGTGACCTATCTACTTTAGACACTTCTGTCAACATTTCTCTCTCCTCCTTTTCTTGATTTCCCTTCTGATCCCTGATTCTTGCTCAGGATTATCTGACCCCTGACTCACCTCTGACATCCAGACTCGGGGCCAAACGGATTCCTCACTTCCCCCTCCCCCCAGGCTGAAAGATGGCGTGGAACTGACTCGGGAGGATTCCTTCAAGGCCAGGTACCGCCTCAAGAAGGATGGGAAGCGTCACATCCTCATCTTCTCGGAAGTGGCCATGGAGGATAAGGGGCGCTACCAGGTCATGACCAACGGTGGCCAGTGTGAGGCAGAGCTCATCGTGGAAGGTACGGGGTCTCCCGGGGGCCGGGGGCCGGGGCTGGAGCTGCACCGCGCGTGCTTCAGCACACAGCTCCGAGGTGCCCAAGCCCTGAGGCTTGGCGCTCTCCCTGACTCCTTCTTTGCCTCCTGTCCTACATGCAATTCACCAGCAGATCCTGGGGGCTCCACCTTCAAAGGATATTCTGAATCTGACAATTTCCTTCCACCTCCATTGCCCACACCTGGCCCAGGTCTCCATCCCTTTAGGCCTGGACGGGTGCAGTCGTCTCTACATTGCTCCCTCTATTTCTACACTTGTGCCGCCACCCCCATGCCAGCCAGAGCAATCCTTGTGAAATGTCCACGATGGATATGGGACACATTATGTCATCTAGCTCAGGGGATAGGACCCATGTCAATTTCTGGTGCAGTTGACTACATTTACAAGAGATGTCATCAGCCCCAACCCCCACTCCTGTGAGCCTGTAATTCTTTTTTTAAAAATATATTTATTCGACTGCACCGGGTCTTCGTGGTCACATGCGGGATCTTTAGTTGTGGCATGTGAACTCTAGTTGCAGCATGTGGGATCTAGTTTCCTGACATGGGTCCCCTGAATTGGAAGCATGGAGTCTTAGCCACTGAGTCACCAGGGGCATGCCCTGTAATTCTTTAAAAAAAAAAAAAAAGCTTGAGTTGTTGATGGGCCAGATAAATGATGATATATCCATCTGTAGCCATAAAAAAACAATTTTTTACTCTATTGATTGGATGGGTTTCCAACATATATTGTTAGGTGAAGAAGCAAATATGCCACTATTTATGGAAGGGAAATAGGAAGGAAGGGAGAAAGGGAAGGAGGGAGGAAAGAAAAGAAAGAAGGAAAGGAAGGAGGAAAGAAACTGTACGTACATCTTTGCTTTTATGGCTGTGAACTGGCTATAATGTATTTGGAGATTGGCTAGAGACCTATACAGTTGGCAGTGGGGAGATGAGCGATCTCCCCTTGTATATCTACATCCTCTTATCATTTTGTTTTTTTCATAATTTTATTTATTTATTTATTTTTGGCTGTGAGGGTCTTCATTGCTGCGTGGGCTCTTCTCTACTTGCAGTGCGAAGGCTTCTCACTGTGGCTTTTCCTGTTGCACAGGCTTGAGGACGGATGGGCATCAATAGTCGTGGCTCACGAGCTAGGTAGTTGTGGTTCCCAGGCTCTAGAGCACAGGCTCAGTAGTTGTGGGGCTTGGTTGCTCCACGGCATGTGGGATCCTCCCAGGCCGGGGATCGAACCCGTGTCCCCCGCATTGGCAGGTGGCCTCCCTACCACTGAGCCACCAGGGAAGCCCCTATCATTTTATTTTTAAGCCATACAAATGCATTGTTTTATTTAAAAAATTAAAATGTAAGTCAGACCCCAGCCATCTTCGCAACACGTTCCACCTCCCTGAGCCAATGCAGAGTCTTCTCTGTGGCCCGCAGGGTCTGCCCCCGTCTGCGTTATCTCCCACATCTGCCTCCCTCACTCTGCACCAGCCTGCTGGCTGTTTTCCAAGTCGATAAGCCTGCTTTCCTGTGCCAGGTCCTTGCACATGCCGCGCCCTTTACCTGGGGGCCTTCTGCAGCCTCCCCGCCTTCCCCCAGGCCTCGTCACTCCCTCTTGTTGTTCAGTCACTAAGTCATGTCCAACCTGAGCATGCCAGGCTCACCTGTCCTCCAGTATCTCCGGAGTTTGCTCAAATTCAGGTCCATTGAGTCAGTGATGCCATCCAACCAACCATCGCTCCCTCTAGTTTTTGGTCTGTGTGTTTTCTGTTCCGTATCTGTCTCCCCACTAGAACGTGAGCTCGTGAAACTTACAGTTTTTTTTTCTGGGTTGTTTCATGGCTGGATCCCCGGAGCTGGGGACTGTGCTTGGCCCATAATGGGTGCTGGCCAATCCCCGCGAACAGGCCGGACCTTGATCACCCCATCTCCTTCCCTCCCCGTCCAGAGAAACAGCTGGAAGTCCTGCAGGACATCGCGGACCTGACCGTCAAGGCCTCGGAACAGGCCGTGTTCAAGTGTGAGGTGTCCGACGAGAAGGTCACGGGCAAGTGGTACAAGAACGGGGTGGAGGTGCGGCCCAGCAAACGGATCACCATCTCCCACGTGGGGAGGTACGGAGTGCGCTGTGCATGTGACCCGCAGACCTCGCGGTTTCAGAGAACAAGGGGTTAGGGAATTCCCCGGTGGTCCAGCGGTCAGGACCCGGTGCTTTCCCTGCGGTGGCTTGGATTCAGTCCCTGGTTGGGGTACTGAGATCCGGCAAGTTGCGTGGTGTGGCCAAAAAAAAAAGAACAAGGGTTTATTTCATTGTGAGTCTCAGGGGTGGTTGGCGGCCAGCTGATCTCGGATGGCCATCATGCTGGACTCCCTCAGGGCCTTGCTAGGATAGCTGCGCTGCTCCCGTCTGGTCCGTGGGACCTCTCAGCCCCCAGGAGGCTGGTCCTGGCGTATTCCTGTGGCCCACACAGGCGTCCCAAGAGAGAGCAGAAGCGACCAGAGCCTCTGAGTGCCGTGCGCTGTCCCTGTGTCGCTTCTACCACGTCCTATGGGACAAAAGAGGTCACAACCTGCGAGGTCTCCTTGCAGGAGTCACCGCTCCAGGGAGGGACATCTGTGGCCATATTTGCAGTCGGCTTCAGCAGGGAGGGAACTTCCCCGGTGGTCCAGTGGTTAAGACTCTGTGCTTCCAATGCAGGAGACACAGGTTTGATCCCTGGTTGGGGAACTAAGATCCCACATGCCTTGTGATGCGGTGAAAACATTAAAAGAAAAAAAAAAGGGAACTACTTTGGAAGGGAGAGTGTCTAGCTAGGGAAGCAGGGGACTGGAATTCAAAGCATAGCACGTGGACACCTGACATCAACACCTGGTAATCTGTAAGATCTGAGTGCCGCCGTGACGCCCATGGAACACTGTGTCCCTGTGGGTCTCCTGACAGCAGCTTTCGGAAGAATGTAGCCTTTCTCTGGGTTCTGTATAAGGACCCCTGCCTGCTGGTGGTGTCAGTAAGGGTGAGAGTCAACGCTAACACGTTACTGTGTGCTGGGGAGTCTTCTAAATGCTTTACAACAACCCCCTTGTAGACTGTCAACATTACTCCTGCTTCATAGGTGAAGAATTGGGGGCACAGAGAGGTTAAGTGACTTGCCCAAGGTCACACAGCTAGTAAGGAGCAGAGTGGGATTGGGTTCCAGTTACTAGCATTTCATTGGGCATGTGGTTTGCGCCGCAGAGCATGTTTCTCCCTGGTGGTCCCCAGGATGACCTAGGCTGACCTCTGCCCTGCCCCCCCCTTAGGTTCCACAAGCTGGTGATTGATGACGTCCGGCCTGAGGACGAGGGAGACTACACTTTTGTGCCTGACGGCTATGCCCTGTCCCTCTCGGCCAAGCTCAACTTCCTGGGTGCGGGTGCCTCTGGGTTTCCCACCTCCCCCGGGGGTCTCAGATGCCCCCTTCAGGACTGAGTTGCCCTAACTGTACACTGGGGGGGGGGGGGTGACAGCGGGTGTCTGAGGGAGGTGGGATGTCGTGGGCTGAATCCACCCCCACCCCCCAGGTCCCAGGGTGACGCCAGGCCCTCCCCTCTGCCTCCAGGGTGTGAGGGTGGGATAAGGGGCCCATAGACCTAACCATCTGGTCTTCTTCATCCTCTAGAAATCAAGGTGGAATACGTCCCCAAACAGGGTAAGGACCAGGGGCTGCTGTGGTCTGTAAGCGGGAGGTGGGACCCCTGGGTCTGAGCGAGGAGGGGATAGGGGCCTGGACCCGGGTCTGAGTCAGGAGGGGCTGGAGGCCTGGACCCCCGGGTCTGAGGGGGGAGGGGCCGGGGGCCTGGACACCTGGGTCTGAGGGGTGAGGGGCCGGAGTCTGGACCCCCGGGTCTGAAGGGGGAGGGTCCGGGGGCCCTGGGTCTGAGGGGGGAGGGGCCGGGGGCCTGGACCCCTGGGTCTGAAGGGGGAGGGTCTGGGGGCCTGGACCCCTGAGTCTGAGGGGGTGGGGCTGGGGCCTGGACCCCTGGGTCTGATGGAGGGGGTGCTGGGGGTCTGGACTCCCGGGTCTGAGGGAGGAGGGGCTGGGGGCCTGGACCGCTGGTTCTCTATGGCTGTTGGAACCCAGCTTCCCAGGAGATCCTCTGGAGGGGTTAGGAGGCCCAGCTGTCCACACCCAAGTTGCCCAGACTCTCTCTTCTGCCACCAGAGCCACCCAAAATCCACCTGGATTGCTCTGGGCAGACCTCAGAAAATTCTATTGTGGTCGTGGCCGGAAACAAGCTGAGGCTGGATGTGTCCATCACCGGGGAGCCCCGGCCTGTTGCCACCTGGATGAAGGAGGATCAGGTATGGTGCGGCCTCCCTGGTGCCTTGACCTCTCCCTCTCAGCCCTGCTGGGTGGCTTTAGGCAAGCTGGTTCCCCTCTCTGAGCTTCACTCTCATTGTCTGTAAAAGGAGGAGTATGATACCTTCCTCAGAGAGATGAAGACTGGAGATTACATTTGTTCATCACGTGGCACTGGCCCAGCCCATGATGGGCAGTCCATCTATCTCTCCATCCATTAACCTGTTAATCCATTAGTCAGCCCAGCCATCCATCAACTCATCCATCTAACCATCTTTCCCTTCATCAATTCATTAATTGATTCATTCAACAATCAACCCATCTATCCATGAGTTAGTCCACTTATCCATCCATCCAACAAATATTTTCATCTTGTATGTTCCAGGCCCTAAGACACTTCAGTTTTTCTTCTCTCCTCTGGGCTTCAGTTTCCTTTTCTGTAAAATGGAGAGACTTGACTCAGTCTTCATTCATTCCTTCACTCAGCAAAGCAGCGCCCCCGCCCACCCCGCCCCGAGGTTCCCTCTATGCTGGGTTCTCTGCTCAGGCAGAGGATGCAGCCAGGAATCACACACAACCCCTGCCTTCCTGGAGCCTCACTTGTGGAGAGAGGCAGACCGGTGCCCCAAGAGTCACAGTCCAGGGTGATTGGGGCTGAGATAAGGGGAGGTACCAGAAACTGTGAGGATTCAGGGGCTGGGGCCACCCCTTCCTGAGGGTATCCAAGAGTGATTCCCAGAAGAGGTGACTTCTTCTGGCTAACGATGGGTACTGATATAGCAGGGTATAGCAGGTGTAACGATATAGCAGGTCGAGAAGTGGGTCAAGGCATCGCACGCCCCAGGGATCAGCTTTGTAACATCTTGGGGGTGAGACGGTCTGGTGTGTTTAATGAAGGGTGCTGTTTGCTGGAGGGTGAGGAGGGCAGAGGGGGTGGTGATGAGGCTGGGGGCAGACCCACCAGGTCCTCTGTGGCTGGGGCCATGGGGAACCTCTGGCGACTGCCGAGCATCGCAGGGGCAGAGGTCGGTCTGGGTTTGGAGAGAAGCTGACGGAGGCCCCCCGGTGGTTGTGTTCAGGTGTTCACAGGCACCGAGGGCAGGGTCCGCATCGAGGAACGAGGTGACATCAGCAGCTTCGTGATCGAGAGTGCGGAGCGAGGCGATGAGAGTCGCTACACCATCAAGGTCACCAATCCTGTGGGCGAGGACGTGGCCACCATCTTCCTGAAGGTTGTGGGTAAGCGTGGGGGACCCCGGGGGCTGAGCCAGGGGGTGGTCCCCCAAGGCCGCGAGGGGTCCTCTGACCATCCTGCCTGAACGCCCCCTGCCCAGATGTCCCAGACCCCCCGGAGGCGGTGCGAGTCACGTCGGTTGGAGAGGATTGGGCCATCCTGGTCTGGGAGCCCCCCAAGTACGATGGGGGACGGCCGGTCACCGGTGAGTGCCTGTCTGCCAGGGGGCCATGACTGCTGACCTCCCTCACCCCCCGACTTCTCCTTGACCTTCAAGGGTCCTCAGCAGCCTCAGTGACCGCCCTCAGAGACGTGGTTTTCTGTCTTCAGCATCTCACTATCCCCTCTGCCTTCCTGTCATCCTTTCCTCCCTAGCAACCTGGGGATCCTGGCTTTCACTAACAGCTGAGGATTTTCTGTGACCCCCGACTCCCTGATTCATGACCTGTGACCCTTCCCGATCCCCGGCCCCACGTGGGTGACCTCTAACTGCTCTGTGACCCTAAGATTCATGGCCTCAGACCTCTCTGGGTCACGTGACCTTCTGCTGCACCCTTGACTGCCCCCCCGACTGACCTGTGACCCCAGGCCTCCCCGTGACTGCCTCCACTTCTCTCTGCCATGGGGGGCTGCCAGGATACCTCCTGGAGCGGAAGAAGAAGGGCTCCCAGCGCTGGATGAAGCTGAACTTCGAGGTCTTCACGGAGACCACCTATGAGTCCACCAACATGATCGAGGGCATCCTCTACGAGATGCGGGTCTTTGCCGTCAACGCCATCGGGGTCTCCCAGCCCAGCATGAACACCAAGCCCTTCATGCCTATTGGTGATGCCTCTCTGCACCCTCCCCAAGCCCCTGCCCTGCTCTGACCCATGCCCCATCTGTCACTGATCTTGGACCCTACACCCTGGCCTTGCACTCTATCAACTCTGCCGATTTCTGTCCCCTCTCATCAAACAACTCAAGACTTTGACCCCCTCCAGCCCCATGCACCCTTCTGACCTCTTCCCCACCCAGTACATTCACCACTCACCTTTATGATCCCACTCTGTGCTGTCTCCTTAATGTGTCCTTGACCTCTGACCTACCATGCTAACACCTATCCCTGCCCTTGGAGACCTCACGATCCCTGGATCCCATTGCCCAAGACTGACAATGCCACATCCTTGCTTGCTGACCTCTGACTCACCATATGGATCCCTTTCCTGACCAGAGACTCCAGCTCTGACCCCTGAGCTCTCACTGACCACCCCCCCTTTCCCTGGAATCTTACAGCGCCCACGAGTGAACCGCAGCACCTGACTGTGGAGGACGTGACTGACACCACCACCACCCTCAAGTGGCGGCCCCCGGATAAGATCGGGGCGGGCGGCATCGATGGGTACCTGATCGAGTACTGCGTGGAGGGCTGTGAGTCACCCGTCTGGCCTGGTGGGGGAGACTGACGCACGCAGAGCGCCAGTGGGCGTCCAGTCCGGGGACTGCTCATGGGGCAGGTCTCTGGCCTAGTGAGCTGCCCTTCTGTTTGTGCTTGCTCCAGTCTGGGATGGGATGGGTCAAGCCAGGCCCCCAGTGACCGACTTGTCCTCTGTCCCTCCCTCTCTCCTTACCCACTTCCTTCCTCTCCTACACATACTTCCTCCATACAGTAATACCTTTTACGCATCCTCCAAGTATTTATTGCCCTTCCTCAATTCTATTTATCCATTCACCTACCCACCCAACCTTCCATCCATCCATCCATCCATCCATCCATCTATCCAAGTACTTATCTACTCCCTACACTTGCTTCTCTTCTGTTCTATCCATTTATCCATTCATCTACCCATCCCACCAATCTTTCATCCTTCCTTCCTTCTTTTCCTCCCTTACTTCTCCCTCCTTCCTTTCCTTCTCTCTCTCCCTCTCCTTTCCTTCTCTCCTTCCTTCTTTCCTTCCTCTTGCCCACCCAGTCATCCATCCAGCCATCTCTCTATCCATCTGAAAACTGTTTGGATCATCCAATTATCCACCCAACCAATAACATTTTTTTCATCCTTGTATCTATCTCTTCACTGCTTTCTTCTCTCCCTCCCTGCTTTCCATCCCTCTGTTTGCCTACAGGACCATTTAACCGTCTAACAATCTGTTGTCTATCTGTCCATCCATCCATCCATCCATCCACGTATATTTCCACACATCTCGCCCTCCATTCTTCACTGAGCAAACTGAGCTGACTTTGCCGTCAGCAGCTCCGTGACTCCACGACAGGCCCAGCGCCTGGGCTCTGGGGATGCCTCCCATGTGGTCCTCTCGCAGGGAAGACAGGGATGCCATATCCCAGGCCTTAAGTCAGACAGATGTGGGTTCCAGTCCTGGCCCTACCCTACACTTTTAACTATGTGACCTCGGGCAAGTCTCTCAGCCTCCGCTTCCTCATCTAAAAATGGCGAAGACAGTTCCCACCTTGATGGGATGCGGTGATGACTGCATCCGGGGATGCACGCAAATGATGGATGCTTGGGCTCTGGCCAGTTTCTTCCCTTTCTCTTCCCAGTGCTCTTTGCTGCACTCCTCCCATTGCCCTCCCCTCCCCAATCTGTGTTTCAGAATCTACTTTTGTTAGAGTTTACCCTGTCAACTCTTGGTCTGATCCATATTATTAGCTCACCAACCCATGGCAAAGAAGCCAAGATGGAAAGGCACCTATTACAGAGGCAGGAAATCCGAGGGGCCCTCTCTACCACTCCCACGTCTTTACCCTCTCTGACCCTCCAGTTTGCTCACCTCTAAAATGGGGATAACTGTGGAGGCAGGAATTAATGAAGGAACATTAATCAGCTCCAACTTGGTCCTGAGACAAACTCAAGAAATGTCAGCTGCAGCTAGGCCTCGCGGTGGGGGCCTGAGGCACTGAAGGGACACGGGCCAGAGGGGGCCCTAGGAAGGTCCTGAAGGAAGCCCCCCAGCCTGGCTCCTCTCTCACAGCTGACGAGTGGATCCCTGCTAACACAGAACCCGTGGAGCGCTGTGGCTTCACCGTCAAGAATCTCCCCACAGGAGCCAAAATCACCTTCCGCGTGGTCGGGGTCAACATCGCGGGCCGCAGCCAGCCGGCCACCCTGGCCCAGCCGGTCACCATCCGGGAGATTGTGGGTGAGCAGCAGACCCCCACCCCCGGCCCTGCTCTCCCGCAAGACCTAGCTGGCGTGGCCACTAGGGCCGCCCCCTGGTCGGCCCGGTCCCTGTGCCTCCGTGGGACGGCCCCCCGCACCCCCGCCCGGCGCTGAGCCCCTCCCTGGGTTTGTACCCTCAGAGCAACCCAAAATCCGGCTGCCCCGCCACCTCCGCCAGACTTACGTCCGCAAAGTCGGGGAGCATCTCAACCTGGTCATCCCCTTCCAGGTGCGTCGAGCTGCGGGTGGGGGGCGGGGAGCGGGGCGCGGGGGTGAGGAGGGGTCAGCTCCTGCGGGTCGGACCCAGGCTGACCAACACGTCTCCCCCCGCCCCCTCCGCACCTCCCCGGGCAGGGAAAGCCGCGGCCGCAGGTGGTGTGGACCAAGGGCGGGGCGCCCCTCGACACCTCCCACGTTCACGTGCGCACCAGCGATTTCGACACCGTGTTCTTCGTGCGCCAGGCGGCCCGCTCCGACTCCGGGGAGTACGAGCTCACGGTGCAGATCGAGAACATGAAGGACACGGCCACCATCCGCATCCGCGTTGTGGGTGCGCGGCCCGCGGGCGGGGAGGGGAGGGGAGGAGAGAGAGCCCGGATGCGGGGAAATGGAGAGGTTAGAATGGAGAAGGGTGGGGCAGAAGGGAAATGCAAACGGGACGCCGGGGCGGGGAACCCGAGAACCCCCAGGGGTGGGGATGGGCGGGCGGGCCAGAGGAGGTGAGGCGCTGGACATTTAGAGATGCCTGGGCTGGCTTCTAACAGCCCACCCACCTTCCAGAAAAGGCAGGGCCCCCGGAGAACGTGATGGTGAAGGAGGTGTGGGGCACCAATGCGCTGGTGGAGTGGCAGCCCCCCAAGGATGACGGCAACAGTGAGGTCACCGGGTATTTGGTCCAGAAAGCCGACAAGAAAACCATGGTGAGCGAGGGGCCGGGGGCGGCATGAGGGAAAGGGGAGAAAAGCTAGGGAGATAGTCACAGCAGGTGTGCTGTTCCCATTTCCCAGCTGCGGAAAACTGAGGCACTGAGAGATCCGGGAGAGTGGGCCAGGGCCGCGAGGAAAGACTTTTGGCTGAGATTTGGTGCATAATAGGTTTTTTCTTTTTGGCTGCACCGTGTGGCTTGTGGGATCTTATTTTCCTGACCAGAGATTAAACTTGGGCCACAGCAGTGAAAGCCTGGACTCTTAACCACCAGGCCACCAGGGGAACTCTTAAAAGGTTTTCTTTTTCTTTTTATTGAGGTAAAATTCACCTAGCAAAAATTCCTAGGTGGTGCTAGTAGTAAAGAACCCGCCTGCCAATGCAGGAGATGCAAGAGATTCGGGTTCAATCCCTGGGTTGGGAAGATCCCCTGGAGAAGGGCATGACAACCCAAGGAGATTCTCCCCAAGGAGAATCCCCTTGGACAGTGGAGCCTGGTGGGCTGCAGTCCATGGGGTCGCAAAGAATCGGACATGACTGAAGCAACTTAGCACGCATACATTTTTAAGTGGGATTTCCCATCTTCCCCATGTTGTGCAACCACCCCCTCTATTTCATTCCAAGACATTTTCATCACCTGGAACGGATACCCCGTGTCCATCGAGCAGTCCCTCCCCTTCCAACCCCCCAGCCCCTGGCGGTCCCCCATCTGCGTCCTGACTCTGTGGATTTGCCCATCCCGGGCATTACGTCTGGACACAGTCACATGCTGTGAGCCTTTGTGTCTGGCTCCTTTCACTCAGCATCATGTTTTCCAGGTTCATCCACATTGTAGCTGGTATCCGTGCTTCTGTGCTTTTCATGACCGAGTGCTCTTCCCTTGTTTGTTTGGTTAGCTTTGGCCACACCACTTGGCTTGCAGAATCTTGCTTCTCCAGCAAGGGATGAAACCTGTCGCCCCCTGCAGTGGAAGCACAGAGTCCCAGCCACTGGACCTCTGGGGGATTCCCCGACCAGTCCCTGGCTGGAGTGGACCACGTTTTGCTTGTCTGTTCAGCCGCTGATGGACACCCGGGCTGCTCCTGCCTCGCGGTCATTGTGAACAGGGCTGCTGGGAAGGGCAGGTTGTGAGCGAGGCGTCTGCTTTCCTGACGCCCTTCCTGGGTCTGTGTCCCTGACTCTCCCGGCCCTCCCCTGCCCCCCACGCTGCAGGAGTGGTTCACGGTGTATGAGCGCAGCCGGCACACCTCCTGTACCGTGTCTGATCTCATCATGGGCAACGAGTACTATTTCCGAGTTTACACCGAAAATATCTGTGGGCTCAGCGACTTGCCTGGCGTCTCCAAGAACACAGCCCGGATCGTCAAGACAGGTCTGGCCACCCCCACCCACTCAGGTCCAGTCTGGGTCCCCCGTCTATCTCTGGGTTTGTTTGGTTTTTTTGTGGAGTGTCGTCGATTTACGATGTTGTGTTAGTTTCAGGGGTACAGCCAAGTGATTCAGTTCTACATATATGTATACTCATCATTTTTCAGAGTCTTTTCCCATGCTGGTTATTACAGACTGTTGACTCCTCTGAGCCTCCTCCTCCTGGATTCAGAGTTGGTGGCGCCTGGTGCTGGAGGAGAGGCGGCCGGGGACGGTCCGGGTCGGCCCCCTCACAGGTGCATCTCCCCTCCCCCAGGTATGACCCTCAAGTTGCCCGAGTTCAAGGAGCACGACTTCCGAACGGCCCCCAAGTTCCTGACGCCTCTATTCGACCGGGTGGTGGTGGCTGGTTACGCTGCAGCTCTCAACTGTGCCGTGAGAGGCCACCCAAAGGTGCTCTGTGTGTGTGTGTGTGTGTGTGTAACCCTGGGGAACATCTTCACCTTCCAAGGTGAAGCCCTCTTGCCTTCCCACCACATGGGCTCCTCCTCCCTGAGTTCTCTCTCCTCTGCTCATGGGATTTACTTTTACTGAAAAGTGTTTCCTTTATTTGTATTTAATTTGGTCTGCGCCACGTGGCATGGGGCATTCTAGCTTCCCAAACCAGGAACTGAACCTCTGCCCCTTGCAGTGATAGTGCAGAGTCTTAACCACTGGATCATCAGGAAAGCCCCAGGATTTGCTTGCTTTTAACCCACTTCCTGTCTCTCTCCTCTAGCCAGAGCTCAAGTCTCAGCTCATTACACTTTGACTTCCCTCAAAAACAGGAATCTCTGGGGTGGAGGGGGTCTAACACTTCAAGGTTCCCTGTTATCTTCCTGCCCCATCCAGTCTCCAGGCTGCTGTCTGGGAATGCGGATACTTGCAGTCTTGAACTCCCAAGGGCCCACCTAGACCAGGGGCTGCAAACTACGGCCCTCAGGCCAAATCTGTCTGCCACTGGTTTCTCGAAATGAGATTTTTTAATCCTTTTTTTCTTTTTCTTTGCTTTTTTTTTTCTTTTGCTTTCACATTACTAAATAAGATTCTATTGGAACACGGCTGTTCACACTAGTTTGTGTGTTGTCTCTGGTCCAGAGACCATAGAGCTCAGTTCAGTTCATTCGCTCAGTCGTGTCTGACTCTCCTCGACCCCATGAATCGCAGCCTGCCAGGCCCCCCTGTCCATCACCAACCCCTGGAGTTCACCCAAACCCATGTTCATTGAGTCGGTGATGCCATCCAACCATCTCATCCTCTGTCATCCCCTTCTCCTGCCCTCAATCTTTCCCAGCATCAGGGTCTTTTCAAATGAGTCAGCTCTTCACATCAGGTGGCCAAAGTATTGGAGTTTCAGCTTCAAAATCAGTCCTACCAATGAACACTCAGGACTGATCTCCTTTAGGATACACTGGTTGGATCTCCTTGCAGTCCAAGGGATTCTCAAGAGTCTTCTCCAACACCACAGTTCAAAAGCATCAATTCTTCAGTGCTCAGCTTTCTTTATAGTCCAAATAATGTAGTCCAAATGTATAGTCTCACATCCATACATGACCACTGGAAAAACCATAGCCTTGACTAGATGGACCTTTGTTGACAAAGTAATGTCTCTGCTTTTTAATATGCTGTCTAGGTTGGTCAAAACTTTCCTTCCAAGGAGTAAGCATCTTTTAATTTCATGGCTGCAATCACCATCTGCAGTGATTTTGGAGCCCAGAAAAATAAAGTCAGCCACTGTTTCCATTGTTTCCCCATCTATTTGCCATGAAGCGATGGGACCGGATGCCATGATCTTAGTTTTCTGAATGTTGAGCTTTAAGCCAACTTTTTCACTCTCCTGTTTCACTTTCATCAAGAGGCTCTTTAGTTCCTCTTCACTTTCTGCCATAAGGGTGGTGTCATCTGCATATCTGAGGTTATTGATATTTCTCCCAGCAATCTTGATTCCAGCTTGTGTTTCCTCCAGTCCAGCATTTCTCATGGTGTACCCTGCATATAAGTTAAATAAGCATGGTGACAATATACAGCCTTGGCGTACTCCTTTTCCTATTTGGAACCAGTCTGTTGTTCCTTGTCTTTTCTAACTGTTGCTTCCTGACCTCCATACAGGTTTCTCAAGAGGCAGGTCAGGTGGTCTGATATTCCCATCTCTTTCCATAGAGCTCAGGAAGCCTAAATCATTGACTGCCTGACCCTTTTCACACATTTTGCTGTCTTCTGGTCTAACTCCAATTTGTAGCATCAGCCCTGGTAGGCCTACCGTGGATTCCATCACTGCTGTTTACTATTTTATTCACTAACTCCATTTGTTCATTCATTCCATTCATTTATTCCCCTACCAATTCATTTATTTATTCAGTTCATTCATTCACTTCATTTGCTTATTTACATCATTCATTCTTTCATTCTTTCAACACACATATTTCAGAGACTCTCTATGTACTGGTGAATTGAACAAGGAGTTCCTTTATATTGGGGAAGATGGCCATTCCTCTGAAATCACACGTGCGCGCGTGCTAAGTCGCTTTAGTCATTTCTGACTCTTTGCAACCTTATGAACTGTAGCCTGCTAGGTTCCTCTGTCCATGGGATTCTCCAAGCAAGAATATGGGAATGGGGGCTTCCCTGGGGGCTTGGATGATAAAGAATACTGGAGTGGGTTGCCGTGCCCTCTTCCAGGGGAATCTTGCCAACCCAGGCACGGAACCCAGGTCTCTTACATCTGAGCTGGCAGGCGGGTCCTTTATCACCAGTGCCACCTGGCTGACAATGAAACTATAAAGGGTGGGGACTACCCTGGTGGTCCAGTGGACTAAGAATCCACCTTACAATTCAGGGTACGAGGATTCGGATTCGATCCCAGGTTGGGGGACTAAGGTCCCACCTGCCAAGGAGGAACCGAGCCTGCGCTCCGAAATCAGAGTCCCCACATCACAGCAAAAGATCCCGCGTGATACAACTAAGACCCGAGGCAGCCCAATCAATCAGTTACTTAAGAAAATTAGAAAGGGTGGAAGGTCTGCTAGGGAAACGCAGGCGGTTGTGAGAGTGTAAAGAAGGCATTCCTGTTCCAGTCTAGGACCCGGAAGTGACCTGGGAGCGGAGACCTCAAAGACAGGCAGGTGCTGTTCAGGGGGCCTGACCGATCTGAGGAACAGCAAGGCCGCCCATGGGCTGGACAGAGAGGGAGGGGGCGGGAGGTGAGGGCAGAGGACCGATGGGGCCCAATCACATAGGGCCCTGTGCCACCACAAGGGGGAGCTCTTGCTCTTACCGAAGGGGAGACTGAGGGTCAGAGAGGAGTGACTCATCCGCGATGCTCCAGTCAAAACGAGGGGCTGGGAGAGACAAAAGGAGGCTCCGCGCTGCCTCCGAGGCCCCGTCGTGCCAACGCGCAGGGGACCCTCCGTCACGTGGCTTCCTTGTCTGCTCCGCTCAACAGCCCAAGGTGGTCTGGATGAAGAACAAGATGGAGATCCGCGAAGATCCCAAGTTCGTGATGACCAACCACCAGGGGGTCCTGACGCTGAACATCCGCCGCCCGTCCCCCTTCGACTCGGGGACTTACTCGTGTCGGGCCGTCAACGAGCTGGGGGAGGCCCTGGCCGAGTGCAAGCTGGAAGTCCGAGGTGAGCCTGGGGGCGTGGGGGGGGGGGCAGTGGTACCCTTACACTCCACCCGCCTGACCCTCATCCACGGCCGTTACAAAGCTGACGGTGCAGGGCAGACCTGGGCCCTCTAGGAGGACCACTGGAAAGCCGATTCAGACCCCAGCAGGGACACAGCCATGTGCGGGGGACAGAGGCAGCACAGGGTGTTGGGGGGGCGGGTAGCAGCTGACCCCGCCTGGGAGGGAGTCTGAGGTTCTCCAGAGGAGCTGAAGGACAAATAAGAGGTGAATGAGGATGCGAAGAGCTTAGCAAATGATCACTAAGGCTTTGAGTGCAGCTGGGGAGGTGTGTGGACGCAGCATCGAAACCGTCCGTCATGGACAGTGGCAGAGGGCCGGGGCCGGGGTGGCTGGGAGAGTCCGGAAGACAGCCCCCTTCCACGGCCTGTCCCCAGGCTCTGTGCCTCTGGCCCCTGCCACTCTGCCCCACAGCCTCAGCCTCCTTTGCCTTCTTCCTCCCAAATTCCGCCCCAGCCTTCAGTCTCTCTCCAGTTCCACCTCCCGGCCCTAGAGGGCGCTCTGTACCACGGCTGACCTGCGCACAGCCCTCCTAAGGCTCCCCCAGCGGCCCTGGGACCCTTCAGCCTGGTGTCACGGTCCTGAATCTGCCACCCCCAGCCCCTCCCCAGCCTCAGATACCCCCTCTTGGCGCTCCCCGTTTTCCAGCCACACCGAACAGCTGGGGGTTGGACAAACCATCTGTGCTGTCTCCTGCCCCTGGGACTTAGCACATGCCGTTCCCGCTCCCGTTCCGGCTTCGGTCCAACAAACACCCACCAGTCAAGACTTGGTGGGGAGGCTGCTCCCCACGTCCCTCAGAGGCGGCCGACGTTCACATGGGCCTTCAGGGTCCGTCCCCGGCCGTGACGCCCCCGGCTCTGATGACAGCCCAGCAGACGAGGGACCACTCTTCGCGCACCTGCTGCCTGTCATTTTAAAGCACCGCTCTGCCGGGCTGACCCACTTCCTAGTGTTCTGCTGTCCCCTTATCAACTATTGAATCCACTCAGAAATATGGCTTCTTCAGGATTCCAGTGAGGGCTGGCCTCTAGCAGCTGCTCGGAAGTCAGAAGATGCCAGCTTGGAGTTCAAAACTACAGGAATCAAGGGCTCGATGCACTTGGGTTAACCTGGTGTCCAGCTGGGTGGGGAAGGGAAAACTTGACCCCCCGCTGCTGGCCAAGTGACTCTAAAGCGCAGAGGCTGAGGCTGAGGCAGGGGGCACAGGAATTTTTACCACCCTCTTCTCTTCCTTCCCCCACAGTGCCGCAATGAAGTTCTGTCCTCCACCTAACAAGATAACTAACTCGCTGCTGAGTCCTAACCCAGATTTCCCCGGAGACGTTTCCCTTTCCCGAATTATAAGTGAGAAGATGGTAGTCTTGTCTTGACACCCGTGTGTCTGTCCTTCTTGAGTCTGTGGCCCCGCCTTCCTCCCCCCGTAGGTTTAGTCTCCTGGGGGTGGGCGGTGGGGCAGCTGGTGAAGGGGACCATGTCGAGGCCGCCATCTTGGAACAGCTACTTTAGGGAGGCTACTGTGTTGCTGACCCTGTGGCTCAGCTGGTAAAGAACCTGCCTGCGATGCGGGAGACCTGGGTTCGAACCCTGGATTCGGAAGATCCCTTGGAGAGGGGAAGGGCTACCCACTCCAGTATTCTGGCCTGGAGAATTCCATGGACTAAGTCCATGGGGTCGCAAAGAGCCCGACACGACTTAGCGACTTTCACTTTCACCACGTTGCCATGGCAACTGCACAGTCACCGGGGACCCAAGGCCCTGTGGAGGCAGCCCTCTTGGGAGGAGCCACTGTGAGCCGGGAGGAGGCATGCCGGCTGCAGTGGCAGCCATAGTATGTCAAAGAGGAAGCCGAGGACTGACTTGGGGGGCTTCCCTTACGGGGTAGACATGGTGGAATGGTGGGTGCGGGGCCCACGGAGCCAGACACCATGAACCCGAGACCACGCTGAGGCAGCCAGTACTGAAAGAGCTGCTTCCGCCATGTTGAATTGGTGATGATGGGGAAAGAGCTCATGACTCTGTTTTCTTGGTTCTTAAGTGGCCGATCTTTAGTAACTTTAATATTAATTCATCTGTCCGGCCCCAAGATAGGGGACACTTTGATCTCTGGTCTTTTGGTGACCTCAAAGAACGTTGGAGGAGTCAGAGTCCCCAGAGTTCAGACATCTGTGGGTCAAGTCTGGCTTCCATGGCTTGAAGCTGGGTACAAGAGAGAGTTGGTCTCAGATGCTTTGTTGATGTATCTGCTGTTCGGGGGATGGGTGAGTGGGCGTTTTGTACTTCCTGGGAAGACGTGGGGAGCAGGGGATTCTCAAGGAAGGGGCCCCATAGGTTCCAGTTTCCCCACCTTCGAAGACTGGTGTCTTTCCCCTCCCCAGGCCTTCCGGGTAACTGGCCCCTGGCCTGGCCAACTCTTCAAGGCCTAGGCATTCCCTCTCCAGATCCCAGCGTGTTAGGTCAAGGGGAGGGAAGCTGGGTAGGCAATGCCCCATTGGGAAACCACCGCCACCTCTGCTGGCGCATCAAGGCCCTGCGGACCTTGCTCTGTTTTGAGAGCCTCCTGAACTCTGAGCAGACAGCACACCCTTTCAGAACTCAGGAGTCAGGGCTCCGGGTCACCTCCACTCTCAGATCCCGGATCCAGACCCTCAACTCCCTCCCTCTCCTCCTCCTCCTCGCCAGGAGTCCCGCCCCCAGCCCCGCCCACGCCCCTCCCCCTCCTTGCCTCTCCCGCCGTCAGATCCCCGTCCCCGTCTTCGTCCTCCTCCTCGTCGTCCTCCAGCGCCGAGTAGTCCTGGGTGAAAGGCACGGCTCCCTGGGCCGAGTGGAACCGCAGGCGGTAGAGCAGCCGCACCCACTGGCCGAACTCTCGGTCTCGGCTCTCGGGCGGGGACCGCAGCTGCAGGTAGAAGGCGCGGCCGGTGCGGAACTTGACCTTGAGCTGCCAGCGGCTTTCGTCGTGGACGAAGAGCTGGACGAACTGCAAGGGGAACAGCCTGGGCGGGCGGAAGGGGCGGCTTCAGCATCTGACCCTCCCAAGCACCAGCAGCGCCCACCCCAGCGCCCCTCTCCACCCCCGGAAGGAGTCCTTTGTCACTTTCTCTGCCTCTTGCATTTTATCCATCTCAAACTTTCGTCCAGACAAGGAGCCCATCTGTGTCTCCCGCTGGTCCCCCTCCTCCTGAACGCGAGACTCGAATAGATAGCTGCTTACTTAAAATTAACATTTGGATATTGGATCGACATCGGACACAACGTCCAACAGCTGAATTCCTGACCTAAGCCCAACCCAAAACCTGCTCCTCTTCGTCTTCGCTATGTCCTCCCACTTGCTCTGCCAGAAATTGTGCGAGTCGCTCCTGATCCGTCTTTTTGACATTTTTAACCGATCTTACCAAGTCCTGATGGCTCCACCGTTAAAATGTACTAATATTAATACTCAAAATCCGACCATTTCTAAGTCTCCACAATTTTCCCGCTTTCACCCCAGTCTGTTCCCACACTGCCGCCAGAGGGCGCCAATCAACACCCGGGTGAAATGGGGGCGTGCTCAGTCGTGTCCGATTCTTTGTGACCCATGGACTGTAGCCCGCCGGGCTCCTCGGTCCACGGGGTTATCCAGGCAAGAATACTGGAATAGATTGCCATTGCCTCCTCCAGGGGATCTTCCTGACCCAGGAATCAAACCCGCGTTTCCTGCGTCTCCTGCATTACAGGTGGATTCTTTACCTCAGAGTCAAATCAACACCAGAGTTAGCTCAAACTGCTCCCAGGGCTCACAGAAGAGTCCTGGTCTTGACCGCTAGGTTCTGCAGGCTCTGCGCCGCTTTGTGCCTTCTCTGTCCTCCCCTCCCGCCCTTTCTCCTGGTTTACCGTCTCCAGCCATACTGGTCCTACTGTTCCATAAACGTGCCAGGCTTGGTCCTACCCCAGGACCTTTGCACAGGCTGTTTCCTCCGCCCAAAATCTTCTTCCTCCAACCATCCCCATGGCTTGGCCTCTTCATCTCAAGAGAAGGGGTGTCCCTTTTTCTCAAGAGGCACCTTCTCAGGGAGAAGATCTGTTTACAACCTCCTGCTTATTTACAACCACATCTGCCCTTGCTGACCTCCCCATGCCCACCCCTCACCACCTTCTGATCTGTCTCCACAGACTTCAGCCACTGGACAAATTGACATCTATTCTGTCTGCCTTCCTAGTAGAATGTGAGTTTGAGGGCAGAGAGTTTGGTCCAGTTTTTTTCTCTGCTGTTTTCTTCGTATCCAGAGCTGACCCATGGTCCGTGCTCAATGAACGCTCACTGAGTATCGAACACATGACTCGCTCAGGCCCCCAGCCTAATTCAATGTCCAAAAAAGGCAGCAGAGGAAACAATCCAGACAGGATGGGTAATTTGGCAGAGATCACACAGCAAGAATTTGAACCCAAGTCTTACCAAGGTTCTTAGCAACACTGGGTAGCTACACACCACCCCCCTCAGGCCCAGCAATGTATCTCCAGAAACGGACTTCACACCCTCCCGGCTGTGCATGGATGTCCCCTGCCTGCTGCACTGGTGGTCACCCCCAGGCACAGGACACATCCGTGTCCCTCACAGGCGACTCGATCTGTTATTACGTTCCCCAAATGGAAGAATAACAGCTGACATTTTCAGAGCTCATACTCTGTGCCAGGTGCTGTTCCAAGTGTTTCCCAAACATTTACTCAGCTTATCCCCCGACAGCCCTGGAAAGTGGGTTCTCCTCTTATCCCCATGTTGCAGGTGAAGAAACTGAGACCCAGACAGGTAGGAAACTTGGCCAAAGGCAGAGAAGAAGGGGTGAAGCCAGGATTTGAACCCAAGCTGTCTGAAGGCAGCCATTCCTTCAAGGACATTCCCTATTAGGTTATCTCAGCAAGAGGCAGATGCAAGCTTGGTGTCCAAGGGGGTGGAGTTTGTTGAATGGTGTGTCCAAAAGAGGACCTGTCCATCCCAGCACAGAATCGCCCAGGACTGGAAGCTGGTTAGAAGTGAGGGGCTGGGGGGTGAGTCTAGAGGCTGAGTTGGCAGAGCAGGCTCAATGATGTTACTTCCGTGGTATGTTTTATGTTGGGAGAAGGCAGAGTGCTGAAGGAGATTACAAGGAGATCAAAGACCCCTTCTCAGCACCAACCTTGATATTCTTCCAACTGCAAGTTGTGACTCAAGTGGTGGGATACAATTAATATTGAAAAGAAAAGGGAGGTGTGCTAGAGAATGTCTCAGTACAGGGTTCTGACAACAGAATACTGCTTTGTGAAATGTTTTCAACTTATCCAGGGCGGATAAATAAAGGTTGTATGTAGCTTCATTCAGGTCAGAATCAGATTATACCACTGAATGAGTTGCAAAAAAAAAAAAAAAACCTTTTTGGATTTCAGAATTGCAAACAAAGGATTGTGCGTCTGTGTGTGTGTTTGTGATAATGTGACTCCATTCTTCCTTCCTTCCTCCCCTCCCTTTCCCTGCCCCGTTTCTTTCATTAACTATGAGATGCAGGTGGTGCTAGTGGTAAAAGAACCCGCTTGCCAATGCAGGAGATATAAGAGTCACAGGTTCAATTCCTGGGTCGGGAAGATACCCTGAAGGAGGGCATGGCAATCCGCTCCAGTATTCTTGCCTGGAGAATCCCATGGACAGAGGAACCTGGTGGGCTACAGTCCACAGCGTTGCAGAGTCAGACATTACTGAAATGACTTAGCACACATGCAATCAAAAAAAAAAAAAAAAAGAAAGAAAGAAAAAAAGCCACAGGCAGAATATTTCTGTAAATATACTCTACTCATGTAAATGCTTTGGTATTTGCAGCTTGGCATTGGAGGCAGGAGCCTAGGATGGGAGAAAGGTGTATTTTGTGCTGTGTGTGTCTTGTACCTTAGAGTGTTTTTGCATTATTTTTTCAATGAACAAAACAAAACAAAACACAAAGACCTGCAGGGGCAGTGTGGAGAGAGTGGCCTGAGAGCTCCAGAATCCAGGGGGCTGGTCGTGAGGAGCAGGTGGTTCCAATCCAGGCCACCCCTGACTCACACTAGGACCCTGGCCAAGTGGCTCCCCTTTCTGGGCCTCAGTTTTTCTTTTTGAGGATGGGGTTAAAGGGCCCCAGCATACCATGCAGTGAAAGTGAAATCGCTCAGTTGCGTCTGACTCTGCAACCCCATGGACTGTAGCCTACCAGGCTCCTCCATCCATGGGATTTTCCAGGCCAGAGTACCGGAGTACTCTGGCTTGCCATTTCCTTCTCCAGGGGATCTTCCCAACCTAGAGATCAGACCCGGGTCTCCCGCATAGCAGGCACTTTACCATCTGAGCCACCAAGGAAGCCCATGCAGTAGGTGCTGCATAAATGATAAGTGTTCCTTCTCCTGACCCCTACCAGGGCGTGGCCATGGGCTGTCCCCCTCATGTCCATCTATCCCTGATTGCTGATCCCTGCGGATGGCCCTGTGTTTGTTCTCCTGGGTGGACCAGTAGCCCAGAGAGGGCCGGCAGCCATCCATGGCTCCTGGCCCTGGGGGTCATCCGGGTGAAAGGAGGTGCTTCAGGGGATCTAGGGTGGCCAGAGCTGGGGAGGAAGGCAGTGTAGGCTGGAGGTGGGGGCAGTCACCCAAAGAGCTGCAGGTGTCCGTTCTCCTTGGCAGGGCCCGCCAGAAGCAACAGGTCTGGGAGTTCCAGGGCTGGACTGGAGGCTGCCACTCCCATGGTGACCTTGTTGGCAACTTCTCCTAACCGGGTCACCTGGGCCGGGGGAGGGGTGGCGACAGAGGTTAGAAGCTGGATAAATGGGGAACACGGTTGGGGAGGGATCAGAGGTCAGGAATTTTGGTAGGATTAAGGGGCATGAACCAAGAAAGTTAACCATCAAGAGGAGGATCAGATATCTTGGGGTCAAAGGTCGAGTCACCTGGGTATGAAGTCAGGGACATGGACTGAGGGAATCAAAGGTTAGCAGTCATAGAGAAACTAAAGGTTTGGAGGTATTGGCGGGCATGGGGTGTGGAGGTCAGGAGATGGGCGGTAAGGTGAGCAGAGGTTCCCTACGTCAGGAAGTCGGGGCCCAGGCTTGGGCGCAGAGGGTTCTAGGGCTCCGCACCTGCACGAAGTTGCTCTCAAAGATGGGGAAGTCTCGCAGCTGGTCGAATTCGCCGCTCAGGAGATGGCGCTGGAGCCGTCCGGGCCGGCCCGTGGGACAGGCTGGAACCAGGGGGCGTTCTACAGGAGCGGCGAAGTTCGCAGATCTATTCCAAGAGGCTGGGTAGGGGTCCCCTACCCAGGGCGGACAGCTCCGCGCGGAGGGTAGGGGGTTCCCGGCTACCGGTCTCCGCATCGCAGGCCCCATCCCTCACCTGGTTCCCGCACCTGGTCCAACCCCTCCAGGCCCGGTTCCGCTTCTCACCTGCCATCACGCCTGGTCCCGCCTCACCTGCTCCACCGAAGGCCGGCTTAGGCTCGCGCCCCCGTTTCATCGCAACGCCCCGCCCCTTGGGAGGAGCGGAGGGCGGTGCCCATGGAGAAAACGGGAGGGCGGGGCCGCGGGCTCTGTGACGTCACAGCGAGGCGGACGGCGTCTACGTCGGAAGTCCGCGGTTGTGACGTCACCATAGGGGGCGGTACCCGGACGCCCGGAGGGAGCGGCGGTAGCCCAGCGACATCAGGCCCTGGTAGCGGGTGGGCGCTAGTGCGCAGACGCAAGAAGCCGGCGCAGGCGCACGGGCGACGGGATGAGGCCCGTTGCTCCCGGCGTGCTCCGCGGCGCCCGCCTGACTCCAGCCTCTGGGCTGGAGGGAAAGGCCCGAGATGTCTGTCCCCGCCGCTGGGGCGACTCGACTGCTCCTCCTCTTGCTGGTGGCGGCAGCAGCGCCCAGTCGGGCGCGGGGTAGTGGCTGCCGGTCCGGAGCCGCTGTGCGGGGAGTGAGTACTTATTCGCTTTGCACAGAGGTCAGGGCCGCCGGAGATCGCGGTCTTGGGTCTTTGGGTCGGTTAAGGTGGGAACGAGGCTGCGCAGGGCCGGGAGAGAAGGCTAGATGAATACCGTGCAAAGCGAGGCTGCAGTCCTGCGCGTGCATGAGTCCTGCGAGAAAGCGAGAGGTTAGAGAGGCCCTAACTCGTGAATATGCATAAGGGGGCGGGGCTCGGATGGGTTTTTTTGGCCCAAGGCTATCGGTGCGGTGAAAACTCGGCTGCACCCAAGAAGAGATCGGGGCAAGAACGTCTTTAACTCTCGAACGCTTGGGATCCGCAGTCATGAATATGCTTGAGGATGTGTGGCCCAGGTGGAATCTTGGCAAATCAGACGTCGGGGCGGCTAAAATGAAAATGGCGAGGGGGCTCTCAAGAGAGTGGACGAGTTCCGTCTCCCGCATACGCGTGGGGTGGGCGGAATGTTGAGCTCGAGGATTAAAATCTGGAACGAGGTAGCTCAGGCTTGAGGGTGGAGAGTGGAGTATGCAGACGTTGGAGAAATTTGGAGAGTTGGACAAAAGGAAGGCCTGAAATCTTGAATTTGCTTGATGGCGGCATCGTGACTGTTGAGGCTTAAGGTGACACCGAGGTCACTTGGTTATTAACTTGGGAAGGCTAGCCTTTAACTCATGAATATTTATGATGCTAGGCGTAAAAGTGACCAGGAGGTAGTTGCCTTGAAAATGAGGCAACTGGTTTGCAGGCTCTGGTTTTCTGAGGCCCGTCCAGATCATGAATTTTCATGAAATGGTCAGATTCCGGTGGAATCGTGAGCATGCATCAGTGTTTGGATATGGGTATGAAAATAGGGCTCTTCCAGCAGCTTATGGGTCTATGTGTCCTGGGGTTCCAGGATCCTGCTGGACTGAGGACCCTGATGGTCCTTAAGTGGGTCCCTTTCTGTCACGCGCAGGTGGGGGTGGAAGGTCGAGAAGGCGAGGGCTGCGGCACGGTGGGGCTGCTACTGGAGCACTCATTTGAGATCGGTGAGTCCAACAGCGTCCTGACCTGGACACTTAGCCACTGCCCTGTGAATTCAGGTGCCTCCCATGTGATACACGTCATCCGTTCACTCACAGCTTTGCACTTGGGAGTGTGTTTGCATTAACACGGGGGAGTTGGATGGGGGTAGAATAGAAGCTCGGCCTTTGTATATCTCTATACTGGTAAGACAAATGCCCGTGTCAGAAAGGTCACTGTGGTGGTAATAAGCTCAGAGCAGACTTTCCTGACCACTTGTCCCGTGCCCTGCCCTGGTAGATGCTCCTCCTGCATTAACTCAGACATCTTCAGAATAGTCATGCAAAGTAGGAGGTGGTAGGGATAGCCCCATTTCCCAGAAGAGCAAACCGAAGTGCAGAGGGACACCAGACAAGGTCCTTTTACAAGTGAATGGCAGAGCCAGGGCCTGCTCTAAAGCCCAGCTTAAACTGCGTTAGTGCACTAATGTATCCAGACTCCCAGATATGTCAGTGTGGTGCAGGGGTTCATAATCCAGTCTGAGGCCCCAGACTCTGGGTTGGGGGACATTCATGATAACCATTGAAGCTGGGACCCTCTGCAGACCTCTCCAGTCGGAGCCTGCCATCTGCCCAAGAAAGCCTGGCCTTGGGAGTGCCCAAGCTCTGTATCCTGTGATCTGCAGCTGGGGAAGCTGAGGGCCAGATAGGTTATGTGAGCGACCCTGGGTCACCTGGCAAGGTTTAGGAGGCCAGGTTTAGGAGCTGTGGGGTCCGGGCACCTATCGTGGGTTGCCCCGGGAGGCAGGAGGGCAAGACACGGTGGTGGTGTCCACAGTTTTTAGGTGGAACAATGAGGGCTCAGGGTGGGGAGGTGACCTGGTCACTGCGAGGTTGACAGGTGTGGTGGCCGGGAGGTCGCTGAGTCCAGGTGTGCCTCTCCCCCCTCCAGATGACAGTGCCCACTTCCGGAAGCGGGGCTCGCTGCTCTGGAACCAGCAAGACGGCACCTTGTCTTTATCACAGCGGCAGCTCAACGAGGAGGAGCGGGGCTGGCTCCGGGTGAGGAGGGGACCCCGGCTTTGCTGGAATGGGGGGCACGTGCCTCGGAGCACAGCATGCGTACTTCCGGGTCCTCCTTGGGGAGGGTGTGGGGAGGTACCGGGCTCAGGTGGGGCTCTGAACAGCAGGGTGGAGAAAGGGAGGAAGGAGAGGTGAGGGGCCAGCTAGCTGACTTTGGGGGGAAGCTCACAAAAGCTGCCACAGGCCACTGCTGCTCTGCCCCTTTGGACAGATGGAGCCGTGGGGGAGGCGGGGGATACAGGCTTCTTTTGGGCACCTGCGGGCCCCTGGGTGCCCTCCCCGTGGGAGATAGCAGGGTGACGTCCGCCTGGACCAGCACAGTGCCCATGTGATTCCTGTCACCCCCAGAGGGAATTTGCTGCTCATAGAACTGGGGAGTCCCTGGCCTTCTCTGGTGGCTCAGTGGTTAGGACTCCACGCTTTCACTGCGGTGGCAGGTTCCATCCACTGTTGGGGAACTAAGATCCCAGAAGCCACCTGGCGTGACCCCAAAAAAGAAAGAAGAAAAGGATTAACAGGAGTCTGGGTGTGGGACTGGACCGAGACCTGGGGGCAGCGTTCTTGGGGACTTGTTCCCTCGCTGGGCCGGCTCTGCTTTCCTCCTGGTGGTCTTCCCTCCCGCTCCCCCCTTGCCCAGTGGGGCAGGCCAGTGGGAGGAGTCTTGGACTTGGCTGGGCCAGGTAGCAGAGAAGGGCTTTCCTGGCTGGGGGCCCCGTGGGGGGTGCAGACTTGGTGGGGGCTGGGCGCTGCCTCTCTCACCACCACCTCCTCCTTTCCGCCCTTGCAGGACGTGGCAGCGCTGAATGGCCTGTACCGTGTCCGGGTCCCGCGGCGGCCTGGGACCCCTGATGGCTCAGAAGCCGGGGGCTACGTCTCCTCCTTTGTCCCCGCGGTGAGTCAGCAACTAGGACTGGGCCCCATCCTTGCTTCGCCCAACTGCTCCAGCCCAGGTCCTACCGTTCGGCCTCCATTGTCTGTGGCCCAGCATTTAAGGATGGGGAAGGCTCAGACCTGGTCTTGCCTTTGAGGGTCTCCTGGGCTGGAGAGGGGCAGTCCGGTTGGCGGGGGCTCCAGTGGGGCAGCTCAGGGCCTTGTGGGCGCTGGAGAGGCTGCTGATTCCACCTGAGGTTGGTGGGGTGGGAGGGGGTTGCGTGGAGGGCTTTGAAAGATGTGTCCAGGCCCCGTGGGATGCGGGGGTGTGCTGGTGTGGGCGAAGCCTGGGCAGCAGCCCCTGCTGGTCCTCCTCCTCTCAGCCCCCTCCCCTCCGTCCACAGTGCTCCCTGGTAGAGTCTCACCTCTCGGACCAGCTGACCCTGCACGTGGATGTGGCTGGCAACGTGGTGGGCGTGTCGGTGGTGACGTACCCCGGGGGCTGCCGGGGCCACGAGGTGGAGGACGTGGACCTGGAGCTCTTCAACACCTCCGTGCAGCTGCAGCCGCCGGTGACGGCGCCCGGGTGAGGAGGGGGTGCAGGAAGGGGACAGAGCCAGGCCCCTCCGGGCCGGGTCAGCCTCCCACCCCGCCACCCTTCTGGGCCCTCTGGAGGAGGGGGGGGAGGCAGGGGCGCCTCATCCCATCTTCTGCTTCTACCCCTACCTTCCCAGGCCTGAGACAGCAGCTTTCATTGAGCGCCTGGAGATGGAGCAGGCCCAGAAGGCCAAGAACCCCCAGGAGCAGAAGTCCTTCTTCGCTAAATATGTGAGTGGGGTTCTGCACGCCTCTGGGGCCCTTCCCGGTGGGGAAGGGCAGTCTCCATCCCATCCTGAGCCCCGCTTCATCCTGCTCGGCTCCCCTCCTCTATGCAGGGCCGGCTTGGTCTCTGTGCTCATCTCCCTGGCCCCTGGGCTGAGCGCTGGAGCCCTGCATCCGCCCTCCCGTGTCCGCTAGTGGCGGTGGTCACGGGGCATCCGGAAAACAGCCCGCCCCGGAGCTGGGCAGTGAGGGGAGCCGGGGCCAGCTCCCTGGGTGCCTGGGCGGGGTTCAGACCAGGGACAGGGAGTGTCAGTCTGTCCTGTTTGGAGGGAATGCAGAGGGGGGCGTGGTCGGGGAGGGGCGGGGTCCATGCGGACCGAGGCAGGAGAGGGGGCCTGAGCTGGGCTGGGGGTGGGGGCTGCAGGGTGGAAGGTAGAGATCTAGGGGGACAGGTTTAGAAAGGAGGGAGTTGCGGAGGTGTCCTCCAGCCAGGCCGGGGAGGGGCCTGGGAGCCTGGGAGCCGAGGGTCCTTGGTGCTGGTGACGCTGGGGCTGGAGGAGGCCGTCCCACCCTGGGCCAGGGCGAGGTTGGGGCCTCCGGGCCTCGGGTGTCAAGTCTGCGGGGCCTCAGGTAGCGTGCTGGTCGCTCCTGGGGTCAGGAGAGCCAACCCACTGAGCTGCGGGCAAACGCGGCCTCCGCGGGCGTGCCCGGCCGGCCCGCTCTCCCTGACGGCCGCCGGACGCCGCAGCCGCCGCTGGCCCTGACCTGCGCCCTCGCCCTCCTCAGTGGCACCTCATCCTGGGGGGGGCCGTGTTGCTCACAGCCCTGCGTCCTGCCGCCCCCGGGCCCGCACCGCCGCCGCACGAGGCCTGAGTGAGGACCCGCCCCCTCCCGCCTCCCCGCTCCCTGCAGCCCCCCAGCCCTCCCCCAGCCCGTAGTGCAGTAGGGGACCTGGGCCCGCTCCCCCCACGCCTCCCCTCACGCCGCGCCCACCTCCCCCACGGTGGCCAGGCCACCGCTGACCTCACCTCTCTTCTGTGTCTCTGTCCGCCCGTCCATCCATCCCGTGCCACCGGTTCACAGTGGATGTACATCGTCCCAGTCGTCCTCTTCCTCATGATGTCGGGAGCACCGGACGCGGGGGGCCAGGGCGGCGGCGGCGGCGGCGGTGGCGGAGGCAGCGGCCGGTGAGGGGCGCGGGGCCTGGTGCCGCCCGCCCTCTTTCTCCCGGAGCACACCCTTCCTGCCCAGCGTGCCCGCTCCTTTGGTCATCTTAGGAGGGACTCTCCGCCCGACCATCTCCCCGTCCCGTGGGGGTCGGAGGGCGCCCCCTCCCCATGTGTCCCACCCCTCTTGTGCTTGGAGTTGCTGTGGGTGTGGGGGTGGCTGGGTTCTGGGCCCTGCTGCACCCCACCTTTCCCCCTGGCCCCACCGCAGTGTAGAGCCCATGCTCCCGGTCCCCTGATCCCGCACCCCAAGCCCTGTGGGGTGGGAACATGCTTGGTTCTTTCCGGCCTCCGTGCCTTTATCTGGTCTCACCCCGCCAGGCCAGGGGGTCCCCCTCACTTGTCTGACACTGAATTGGGACACCAGCCTCCTCTCTGTGGTCTTGAGGGCACCCTGGGGCTCCCCAAAGCCCAGAACTGGCACAGAGCAGGGGTGGGCCGGCCCTGGGCGCCCCCTTTTCACTGCATCTGCACAGCCCTGCTCCCCCTGCTCTGGTCTGTATCTGCCCACGGCTCTAGTGGGAGTTGGGAATTCCTGCTATTAGGACGCCAGGCCCTCCAGAGGCTCTGGGGCTTGAACCAGTGATGCTGGAAGTCAAAACAGAGCGGACTACTGTGCAGCGGAGTCAGGGCCCAGATGATGTAGAGAACCCCTTTCCCGGCTGGTCGCTGCCCTGGGACTTTGCTGGGTCCTTGCCATTTATCTCCCTTTCTCCTTCTGTCTATTTAAAAACATCGACAACATAATTGAAATAGGTAAACGTTTGGGAAAGTTGCAGCTTGCAACTTAACAGGCAAATGCAGTTGTTAACTAGGCTAAGAGACTGTCAGGATGTACAGGCGCTACTGAATTCTACGGGTGGCTAGGTGTGTGATTCAGAAACGCCAAAAAATGGCCGCCGTTGTCATGGTAACAGTGACATCAGGCTCCACGGTGTGTGTGTATGTGTAGCAGTTTATTAAAGCGAGCCCTAAATATTCAGCGTTCCTGCTTTATGTGGTTATAAATAGCGTGACGTCGAAGGCTGTCACCTGCCTGTCCCTGGTGTGAGTTTGACTTCCCGCGGACGCATGACTCAAAGTAGAATTACAATAGGTTAGAGACATTTTGCGAGCAGACCAAACGGCCAAGGAAGATGCCTGGTGGAGTGTCCCTGATGACTCGATCAGGTAATTTTCCCTCCTGGAGTGACTGCCGGCACCAGCCAGCGGGGAAGGCTGCTGGCCACGCTCTGTAACCAGAGTAGTAAGTTGGGGATTGTACACTGACCTGTCCTTGCCGTTGTGCTCCAGGTCTATGTCCAGAGAGTGGCCCTGTCCTCCGTGTGCCACCAGAAAGGGACACTGAGCTCACTCAGCCCGCCCTCCACCTACTTTTTTTCACAAAGTTTATGCTTGACAGAAACACAGGACTGCAGACCGTGGCGGCACAGTTGGTGTTTTTGAGAGCTGAGCTCGTCCTTTGCTCCATGGCGGTGTTTATGTCTTTGAGTTCCTCTTGTGACTCATATGATGATGCTGAGACCTCCGTGTGCCCTCTGTCTTCTGATGCCCTTGGATTCTGATCCTGCTGTGGCTCCCCCTGGCTCCAGGAGCTCAGAGCCCAGCCCCCCTGCCCAGCCACCCCTCTGCCCAGTGACAAGAGGCCTGAGAAACACTGTCTCTGTGTTTTCAAGTGTGACGGTTGGGTCACACACCTGCCAGCATTGGGGGTTATTGGTTTGCCCACTTTTTTGGTAGCTTTAAGTGCTGAAAGGGTCCCCGAGTTGCTCTAACTGGCGTCTTTCTTCACCGGTAGGAGAAACTGCCCCAATATCTCTCCTACTCCATGTGAATTCTGTCACTGACACTTTCATGGGCAGTGCTCACAAATGAAGAGCTCTTGATCCTTTAGTTCGCAGCTGTGATCTGCTGCCAGTCATTTGCTGGACCATTTTGTTATTTTTTTTTAGTAACCTGAGATCTGAGGTCTTTATCTGATTACCTCCTTCTTAGACTTTTTCAGCCACTCTCAAGCCGGCAGTTACTCTGTGGCATATTCTAGTCGGTGTCCGAGCTGGTGCCAGCTCCCTGGGGCTCTGTCCCGGTTAAACTTCTCTTCTCAGTCTTGCCCGTCCCTGGAGAGCGCAGTCAGTTTTCTTTTGATTGATCAGGGTATCTGGGGATATCAAACGAAACCCAAAGGATTCTGTAGCATCCAATGCACAGAGCCTTCTGCTCACCCCAGCCCGGCACCTCTTCCCTGCACTGGGGGGCAGCCCGAGCTTTCAGTCTCCTGTGCCTGACCTGTAGAAATCCTTTGGGAAATAAGCAAGTCTATGTACAGTTTTTGCAAAAATACATTACCCCAGCTCCCCACCCCCACCCCCACCCCACCACCCAACGAGTCAGGGAGTTTTCTGTGTCTGATAGGGAGTGGTTCTCCTTGCACCTCATGGCTGGCTCTGAGTGGATCCTACTGGTCTCCTGTCGATGGACCTTTGGGTGCTGCAGGGATCCCCGTGTGCCTGCTTGATTCCCCACTCGTGTGTGGGACCCCCAACCCCCACCTCCATAGACCGGCCGCCCGTTCACATTGGAGGTTGGGAGCAACCCTTCCTGAGGGCTCCCAAGCCCGTCTCCAGCCCCGACTCCCCTCCAGGTTCTCCAGACCCCAGGCTCCTCCCCCTTGTGTGTGAGGGAGTCTGTGTCACCCAGGAATCTGGGTGGCGCTAGAGGTAAAGAACCCGCCTGCAGATGCAGGAGACATAAAGAGATATAAGTTCGATTCCTGGATTGGGAAGATCCCTTGGAGGCGGGCATGGCAACCCATGTCAGTCTTCTTGCCTGGAGAATCCCCTGGACAGGGGAGCCTGGCGGGCTTCAGTCCATGGGTCACACAGTCAGACGTGACTGAAGCGACTTAGCACGCATGCACAGAGTTGGACACGCCCACCCCCAGCCTCAGACCAGAGGGCTGGGCCACCTGCCCATTGTTCTTCCCTGCCTCCTTGCTTCACCTGTGGCCCCAGCCCTGGCTTCCTCCTTCTGCACCAGGACCCCCTCGCCAGCCTCCGGTGTGCCCCCTCCAGGGCCTCCCCCTCATGGAGGGCTTTTTGACCCAGAGCCGCCTCTGCTCCTTGGCTCCCCAGCACCTTCAGGACAGAGTCCCAGCCCTCAGCCTGGCCTGTGAGGCCCTCTGGTCTCCTCTTCCGCCTTGTGAATCACTACCCCAGCCTTGGTTCCTGATTCACTTAGATGCCCCCAGGCCAGACTGCAGACACCTTCCCTCCTCTCCCACCCCCACACCCCCACCCCTCCTCCTCCTGCCTCATGCCTTCCTCTCGGTCCCCACCGAGCTCAGCCCTCACTCTCTCTCCTGCTTCCTCACCCCAGCCTCCTGAGGTCTGGTCTAAAACAGGCGAGCACCCACAAGGCGAATACTCAGTGGAGGGAAGGCCCCTCCCCAGTTTCCTGCCCCATAGAATGCCACCTGTTCCCTGGCACTGGGGAAACCCCTCCCCCCACCTAGGCCTTCATACTGTCCTCTGGGTTATTGAGAACAGCTGGCTCAGTCATAAAGAGCCTGCCTGCCAGTGCTGGAGATGAAAGAGACAGTGGGTTTGATCCCTGGGTGGAGAAGATCCCCTGGAGAAGGAAATGACAACCCACTCCAGTATTCTTGCCTGGGAAATTCCATGGACAGAGGAGCCCAGCGGGCTCCGTGAAGTTGCAAAGAATTGGACGTGACTGAGCACACACACAAGATAGTTGTTTGGCAAGTATTCTTTCAAAATATATTAATATAAGGTTGATTTTAGTGTTTTTAAAGAATGCTTGCCACCCCAAGTTGTGCATTGAAGCAGGTGGCGTCTGGAAACAACTCTAGAGGTTTATTTATTTAGCCAGAGAGACTCCAGGTGAGGATCAGGGGCCAATGTTTGGCTGGGTGCCAGCCATTCACTTTTCCTTGCAGCCACCTTGCATTCCGTGAGTTCATGGTAGAGGAATCAAACTCAATTTTATTCCAATTCCAGAAATAGGCCCCCCAGCACATTGTATAAACTGAATCCCACTCTCCTGCGTTTCCCAAAGCACTGACACCTGTGTCTCCATGGCAATGCAGGAGAGAACCCACCACCCATGACTTGGAAACACACATGCAGTTGGAGCTCTAAGCTGGCATACCAAGAAGCTTGCTGAGTATGATGTTTATACATTGGTTAGGCGTAGAAGAGTTTTTAATTTTTACAGAATTTTGCAAATCCTCTCTCCGCCTGCTCCAGGCCCCCCCTCACCCCCAGGCACTGTCCTCCTTTGGGGCGGCCGGTCCTAGTGTCTGTTAGAGCTGGGTTGCAGTTTTGTCTTCCGCCGGTAGGTGGCGATGGACGACCGCAGTCCGAGAGAGCCTCTCCGGTGATCGATCCTGGGGCGTCTCGCCGACCCACGTGGCCCGTCTTGGCGGAGAGAAGGGCCCTGCGGGGGGGAGCGGTCGGGGCTCCCTTGAGGTCTCCGTCCTGGCGGATGCTGGTCTTCAGGCACGCCTGGCGCCTGTTTCCTCATCGGTGGAGTCGGCGGTGGGCGAAGTCCTCCTAGCTGCCGGTGTGCTCCACGCCGCCTGAGGAAGGGACGACGGCGGAGGGTTGGGGAGGAGAACGGCGCGGGAAGGAGGCCGCCCCGTCCTCAGCAAGCTCAGGCCCGGGTCCACGGCTCAGCAGAGTCAAGGCGCCAACTGCAGGGCGTCCCACCCGGCCCCCGCCCCGCCACCTACGTGCTGGGTGTCTTTAGGCAGCTCGCTTCCAGCCTCTGAGCCCGTTCCTCGTTCCCCTCACGGGGGGCCGACTTGATCCCTCCAGGCAGCGTCCAGAGTCCGGGGCGGACAGGAAAGAGAGAGAGAAAATGGGTGTCACATAGGTGCTTCCAGCTCGGGGGCTCCGGCCTGACAGCCCTGCCCCCGGGTCCCTGGCTTGGAGACTCGGCCGTCAGCTCAGAACTTGGGAACCTGAGAGTCCCAAGGGCGGGAGGGCGGCCCTGGGAGCCCGCGGGGTGAGGACGCGGGGCTAGGAGGGGCCTCCCAAGACAGAGAGGGAGACGACAGATCCAGAGAGGGGAGAGGAAGGAGAAGGGAAGGTGGGAGGGGTAGGGAAGAGCCACTGGGGAGAGAGCGAAAGAGGACGGGTGAGGAAGGCGACTGAGCCAGGAGAGGAGAGTTGGAGGCGGGAAGGGAGAAGGAGAGAGGGGGGAGAGGAGGGGAGGAAGTGCAGGAGGGGGGTCGCTCAGAGGGGCAACGGGGAGGGGGTGATGGAGACAGGAGGGGAGACAGCCGTGGGGGGTCGGGGGGGAGAAGGAAGCGGGGAGAGGGGGAGGGGAGGAAATGCAGGAGAGGGGAGCCGCCCAGAGGGGACAGCAGGGGGGTGTGGGGTGGGGGGAACGGGACTGAGCGAGGCCCCGAGGGAAGGCGGGGAAAAGAGAGAGGAGGGGAAGACAGGTGGGGAGGGAGCCGTGGGGGGGGGCGGGGAGAGGAGGGGGAGGAGGAGGGGAGGAAGGAGGAGGAGAGGAGGGGGGAGGAAGGGGGGGAGGGACGGGGGGAGGGGGAGGGACGGGGGGAGGGGAGACAAAGAGGAGAAGCAGGGGGAGGAGGAGGTCAGACCCGAGAGGGAAGGGAGAGAGAGACGGTGAGGACTAGGAGAGGAAGAAAGCAAAGGGGGAGGGTGAAGGGAGCAAGTAGAAAGTAGGAAGGAGAGAGAGAGAGGGAGAGAAAGAGAGAGATGGGGGAGAGAGAGACAGGGAGAAAGAGAGATGGGGGAGAGGGAGAAAGAGAGAGACAAAGGGAGAGAAAGAGAGATGGGGGGAGAGAGAGACAGGGAGAGAAAGAGAGAGGGAGAAAGAGACAGGGAAAGAGAGAGAGGGAGAGAGAGAGAGATGGGAGAGAGAGGGAGAAAGAGATGGGCGGGGGAGGGAGAAAGAGAGAGACAGGGGGAGTGACAGAGAGACAGGGAGAGAAAGAGAGAGATGGGGAGAGAGGGAGAGAGAGAGAGACGGGGCGGGGGAGAGGGAGAGAGAGAGAGATGGGGGGGGAGAGAGAGAGACGGGGGAGGGAGAGAGGGAGAGAGAGAGAGATGGGGAGGGGGGGAGAGAGAGGGAGAGAGAGAGAGACGGGGTCAGGGAGAGAGAGAGGGAGAGAGAGAGATGGGGGAGAGAAACAGGGAGAGAGAGAGAGAGGGATAGACAAGGAGAGAGATGGGGAGAGAGGGGGGGGGAAGAGAGAGAAGGGGAGAGATGGGGAGAGAGACAGGGAGAGAGAGACGGGGACAGGGAGAGAGAGAGAGAGAGAGAGACGGGGGGGGGGGGAGAGGGAGAGAAAGAGATGGGGAGGGGGGGGAGAGACAGGGAGAGAGAGAGGGAGGGAGAGAGACGGGGGTGGGGTGGGGAGAGAAACAGGGAGAGAGAGAGATGGGGAGACAGAGAGACAGGGAGAGAGATGGGGGAGAGAGAGAGAGAGAGGGATAGACAAGGAGAGAGATGGGGAGAGAGAGAGACGGGGGGGGGGGGTGGGGTGGAGAGAGAGAGAAGGGGAGAGATGGGGAGAGAGACAGGGAGAGAGAGAGAGAGGGACAGGGAGGAAGGGAAGCTTTGCCACTTCCCCGACCGCGAGCGATAAGGCGCCAGGTCAGGGGACCGTGCGTGTCCCGCGTCCTGGTTAACGCTGAGCTGCAGACGGCTGAACACGTGCAGCTGACGGTCCGGGACCTGGCAGGACATGAAATGAATTCCGTAAACTGTGAAACATTCATCACAGGACCGTGTGTTCCAAGACAGGATAAAAATACCACCAGCACGTGGGGACACGCGGTCAGCAGAGGGGCCTCCCCCGCTGTGGGAGTCGGAAGCGGCCGGGGCTGGGGGCCGGGGGGCCGGGGCGGGGCGGGCACGGGGGGCGGGGAGGCTGCCAACCCCAGATGTGCGGGAGCAGGTGTGGGAGGGAGAGACCGGGAGCGACAGCTGAGGGGCTCGGGAGGGGGCTGTGGGCAGCTGTCCCCAGGGAAAGGAGGGCGTGAGTGCGGACAGGGTGGCAGGAAGGGCAATGCCAGCAGCGGGGCAGGGAGGGGGAGAAGCGGGGAGGAAAGCGGAGGACTAGACCAGTGAAAAGAGGACACGGGGAGAAACCTCCCCGGGTGTCCAGTGGTTGAGGCTCTGAGCTCCCAGTGTGGGGGGCGCAGGTTCAATCCCCGATCAGGGAACCAATCCCACCTGCTGCAACTGAGTTCCCACGCCACAAATAAGGGTCCTGCGTGCCACAGCCAAATAAATAAGAAGATGCAGGGAAAACCGAGTGGGAGCAAGAGCAAGGGCAGGACGCGAAGGCAGCAGGAGCCTCGTGGGGAGAGAGGGGAGAGCAGGAGAGGCTTCGGTGAGAGGTGAGAGGGCCGCTCAGTCCTGTCCGACTCTTCGCGACCCCACGGACTTAGCCCGCCAGGCTCCTCTGTCCCTGGGATTCTGCAGGCAGGAACCCTGGAGTGGGTTGCCGTGCTCCCCTCCAGGGGGTCTCCCTGACCCAGGGGTTGAACCCGGGTCTCCTGCGGTGCAGGCCGACTCTTTACCATCTGAGACACCAGGTGAGCCCAAAGAAGGACTGGAACACGGTTTAAGGAAGAGAAACAACGGCCGGTGGGGAGGCAGCGTGTGTGTGTGTGTGTGTGTGTGTGAGAGAGAGAGAGAGAGAGAATTCAAAAGGGGGAAACTGAGGATCAGGGTGCAAGATGGGGGTGAGAGGAGCCTGGGGGCAGGTCTGTGGGAAGAGACAGACAAACGGACAGGAGGTAGAGATGGTCAGGATGGGGACGGGGGAGGAGAGGCTGGAGGAAGAGAGGTTGAAGAGAAAGGTCTCATCAAGAAGGTGTGAGCAAAGGAAACCAGTGTGAGGGAGATTCATCCAGGAACGTGTGTGTGTGTCAGAGAAACCGAGGCTGAGAAACTGTGTGTGAGGCAGAGGGGCAGGAGAGAAAGAGAAAAAAGATGGGGTGGGGGGCAGAGAGCATGAGGCCCAGAGAATGGGAGGGAGGACAGACAGACAGGGAGACGGGGAAGGACCAGTGGAGAGACAGGGGTCAGAGGGAGAGGCAGGGAAGGACACAGAGACCCAGGGAGAGAAGGGCCCTCAGCCAGGCTCATGGAGGGCGGGAGACACAGGCCCCAGTGAGTCAGGACTCAGAGAATCAGGAGTTTTCTTGCCCACCCCCTTCACCCTCATCAGAGCCTCAGTTTCCTCAGCTGCTTCCTGGGGTGGGGGTGGGGGTGCGGGAGGAAGCAGAAAGGCGGGGGCTGGGGGCAGACGGTGGCACCTGGGGATCTAACCACCGGACTTCACCACCAGAGGAAGAATGAGCACCTTCTATCCTGCTTTTCCCTCCTGGTCTCCTTCAGCTCCCCCACCCCACACCCTAGGCAGTGGCTGTTACGACCCATAATTCTCCCCCAATGAGGAAATCCAGCTGGACCCCCATCATTCATCAGCTGGCCTCACCCAGCACCACGGGGGGGTGGGGGTGGGGAAAGACATTGGGCCCTTCCTACAGCGCCCAGACCCCTTGTGTCTGGGAAACTGAGAGCTTCCACTGCTGAGAAGGAAGGGGAACAGGAGAGGAGGGGCAGGGGAGGACACAGGATCTAAGGAGAGGCGGCAGTGTGAGTCGCCCAGCATGCAGTTGGTGCATAATTAGTGCCCCTTCCCTTTTCTGGGGGAGAGTGAGGAGAGCAGGAAGGGAGAGAAGAGACAGCCAAGTGTCGGGGGTGGGACACTGTGCTTTATGGAAAAAGCCTGGCACACAGTTGGTGCTCAGTCAATGCCTACTCATTCCCTTCTTCAGGAGAGAAAAGCCAAGTCAGAAAAGATATGAAGAAACCACCAGCATGGAGGAAAAACAGCAAGAAACACAGCCTGTGGAGAGAGGGCCAGGGGTGGAAAGAACCAGGCATACAGTGGGTGATCTTAAGTGTTCATTCTCTTCCTGGGAGAATGAAGACGGGAGGAAAAGGAGAGGAGAGATGAAGCTCCAGCAGAGAGAATGGAAGCTGTGATGGAAGGAGACAGTGTAGGTAAAGGTAGTGTAGGTAGTGGGAATACAGTAGGCACTTAATAAATACCCACTCCCCTCCCTGGATGCAGGGACAGAGGAGGCAACCAGGATGAGGAAAGCAAGCCAAGAGGGGTGAGAGAAGAGAGAGCCAGGTTTGTGAGGCAAGCCAGGACAGACAGACAGCTGATAGGAGGAGTAGCACACACTAGGCGCTCATACTTGCCCAGTCCTCCCCCAGGAGAGAGCAAGGGGCAGAGAGGAAGGGGAGGAGCTGGAGCAAGGAGCTGGGAAGAAGAGAGAAAATGAGGAGAGGACATGCTATTGTGCAGGTGAAGTACACAGGAGGTGCTCAATAAATGCACATTTTCTTCCTTGGAGGAGAGAGAGAGCAAGAGGAAAAAGAAGACACGTGTAAAGCAAGGCTGGTCAAGGAGGTGACAGGATGGAGCAGGAGGGAGGAGGTGATGGCAGAGGAGGCAGTGTGGGTAAACCATGGGGCAAAGAGGAGGTGCTCAATTAATGCTTGTTCCCTTCCCCAAAGAAGGCCCAGAGAGCACAGGAAGGGAGAAGGTGGCAAAATGAGAGGAGCAGGAAGAAAGAAGCAAGAGAAGATGAGCTGGGGGCGGGGGAGGTGTTAATTGCCTGGTATACACGACCCCATGGATATACAGTCCATGGAATTCTCCAGGCCAGAATACTGGAGTGGGTAGCCTTTCCCTTCTCCAGGGGATCTTCCCAACCCAGGAATTGAACCCAGGTCTCCTGCATTGCAGGTGGATTCTTTACCAGCTGAGCCACAAGGGAAGCCCTGGTATCCAATATGTACTTCATAGTTGCTTTTTCATCCCCAAGAAAGGGCAGACAGAGCAGAAAAAAGAAGCCAGAGATGAAGGAACAGGGAGAGTCAAGGGGCAGGGGGAGTGGAGGGAAGCTGCCAGGCACACAATCAGTGCTCCATAAATGCCATTTCCTCTCCTGGCAGAGAGCAGAAAGAAAGACCACAGGTCCGTGGAGAAGAGAGGGCGAGAGGAGAGTCGAGAAAGGGCAAGCAATTGCTTGGTATACCACAGTGAAGTGGAAGTGAAGTCGCTCAGCCGGGTCCCACTCTGCGATCCCACGGACTGTAGCCCACCAGGCTCCTCCCTCCATGGGATTCTCCAGGCAAGAGTACTGGAGTGGGTTGCCATTTCCTTCTCCAATGGTGCTCAATAAATGTGTGTTCCTTGCCTTGGCAGAGAGCCCAGAAAGACAAGGAGGGGACAGAGGAGGAAGAGAGTGTGAGGAAGGGAGAGAAGTGTGTAAACTGCCTGGCACACAGTAGGTGCTCAATATATGTTCATTCCCTCCCCTAGGAGGAAGCAGAGTCAGAAAGGAGAGGAAATGAGTAGAGAAGAAAGGAATTGGGGAAGAAAAGAGTGTAAGAAGAGACAGGGTTTGTAAATTCCCCAGCATACAGTAGGTGCTCAATACATGCCCATTCCTTGCGGGAGAGACCAGGCAGTTCAGGAGGAAGGGAGAGAAAACAGGGTGGAAGGGATGGGAGAACAAAGAGAGAAGAAGGCGCAGAGACAGTGTGTGGAACTGCCTGGCAAACACTAGGAACTTAATAAGTGCCCCTCTCTTCCAAGGAAGAGAGCTGGGAGTTCGGGAAGAATGAGCAGAGGGCACGGAGGAAGGGGGTCGCGGAGACGAGAGGGTGTCAGGACAGGCACGGAGGTGCGTCCAGCAGGTGCTGCAGAAATGCCTGGCTCCTTCCCCTGCAGAGCAGAAAGCAGGCTCAAGGGGGTGGAGGCCCCAGCAGGAAGGCCAGAAGGCGGGTATAGGGGGGTCTGAAGCTGGAGGCTGAAGTCAGGCTTTTGGTGGCGCCCCGCCCCAGCTGCCCCGAGGACCACGGAGTGGGTCAAGGGCCCGTTGTTCGGGGCCTGGCACCGCCTGGCGGAGGTTGGGGGGGTGGCCACTGGCCCCGTCTGCTGTGTCTGGGGGGACGCGGGCACTGCCTGCTGTGTGTCAGCCTCTGAGTCTCCGGGTCTTGCACCCTCGCCGGTCCTCCCCATCTCTGAGTCCCTGGCGCCCAGCTGGTCTGCCTGTCTCTGGGTCCCTGTCCCCTGCTGTCTCCGGGTTGGCCTCTGCACACATCTCTCTGCCTTTCTCCCCATCTCTTCCATCTGGCTCTCAGCCCGTTTCTGGTGGTCTCTCTGGGAGGCAGGAACCCCGACCCCAGCCCTGGGTTCCCGACCACCCCCTCCCACCCCCTGGGATCAGGACAGGGGTGGTGCTGCTGAGCTCAGAGGCAGAGGGGTGAGAAAGGAAAGGAGGCGAGAGGAGTTGGAGAGGTGAGGATAGACACAGCTTTATTCAGCAGAAACCGTGGCAGAGGCCCCGGGGCGGCTCCAACCCGGGCGCTGGAGAAGTGGGGTCAGAGAGAGGAGAGAGAGGCTGGGAGAGGCAGGGAGAGATGGAGAGAGATGCAGAGAGAAGCGAGGAGAGGGATGGAGACAGACTGGGGAGGCGGGAGAGGGATGGGCAGAAGGGTGGGAGATGCAGAGAGAGGTGCAGAGAGAAAGGCTGGGCGCGGGTAGAGAGAGAGAGAAAGCGAGAGAGCGGGGAAAGCCACGGAGACAAAGAAGTGGAAAGAGACAGCGAGGGCGCTTCCCCGGTGGTCCAGTGGCTAAGACTCCGGGATCCCACTGCAGGGCGTGCGGGCTGGATTCCTGGTCAGGGAACTGAGAACCCGCCCGCTGCGCGGTGCAAAGGGAGAGACAGACAGACAGACAGAGATGAAGAGAGGGGAGAGAAGTAGGAAGACAAAGCCCAGAGAGATTACGGGGGAAGGGAGGCGGAGTCAGGGACGGGGTGGACAGAAACAGCCGCGGGGGCAGGGGTCCGAGATGCGAAGAGACGGAGAAAGGCAGAGGGAGAGAGCCGGGCGCCGCAGGGAGAGAGGAGAGAGCCGGAGAGAGAGAGCCGGAGAGAGGGGGCAGCGCCGGGCGGGTGGGACGCGGGGAGGCAGGAAGGAGCGCGGCCCCTCTCACCTGGCATCGCCGGCGGCCGCCCCGCCGCGGCCCGACCGCGATTTAAGGGGCGTCCCGGGGGGGCGGGGCTGCACCCCCCCCCCCCCCCCACGGCCTTATCTGGCCAGACCCGGGCTCAGAGAGCTAAATCGGGCCTCAGCTGTCGGGCCCGGCGCCCGGGGGGCGCGGGACAGCTGTCACCTCCCCCTGCACCTGCCGCCCCTTCCCCTCCTGCAGCCCCGCAGGCCCTGACACTCCCGGTGGGTCTGCCTGGGGCGCCCCTAACGGGCAATTGGGGATCCCCAGGAGCCCCCCCCCCCCCCCCGCCACCACTTGACGCTCTGGGACCAGCCTGGCTGGGGGCATCCTGGGGACAAGGAACAGCCTGACTCAGTCTTGTGAATAGCGGGGGCGGGGCGGGGGCAGCAGGTGGGGGCCAGAGAGTCTGCGGTGGGGTGGTCCTGCACCCACCCTAAGAGGCAAACAGTAGGCGCTCAACCTGTGCACCGGCCCAGCCTGTTGGTGCTCTAGCCTGTGCAGAGCAGGAGGGATCATCACCTGAGGTGGGGCTGGGAGTAGGAGGGAGGGAGGCTGCTGGACCCCCACGCCCCCACCCGTCCCCACCCCCGAGGTCCCACCCCCCTGCCCCGAAGCTCCCGCTCCTCGGACCATATTAGGCCACCGCGGAGAAGGCACCTGGGAAGATCACTCAGGCCCAGGAATAGAAACACTCAGGGAGCCCCGCCAGGCTGTCTGGGACCTGACGGGACAGGCGACAGGCACGGGGCGGGGGAGTGGGCTGCAGAGGGCCCAGGGAGACAGACAGACAGACAGAGGCTGAGAGAGAAACACCCGGAAAGAGAGCCCAAGACAGGGGCACCGAGGAAGGGCCAGATCAGAGCCTGGGGGGAGTGTGGGGCCCCGGGGGCACCCCCGGGGCACCCCGGCGTTGGGCACCCCCGGCGTTGGGCACCCCCGGCGTTGGGCACCCCCGGCGTTGGGGTGTCCTGGGAGCCCGGCAGTTTCCCGGCATGCGCTGCTTGACTGTGTTTTATACGCGTGGCTGCTCCGGGTCTCAGCTGTGGTATATGAACTCTTAGTTGCTACATGTGGGATCCAGTTCCCGACCGGGGAGACTGAACCTTGCCCCCGCCTTCCACCTACCCCCCACCCCCGCTGGCATTGGGAGCCTGCAGTCTTAGCCACTGGACCACCAAGGAGGTTCCTTGTGCAGCTTGACTTTTCACATTTACCAGTTGCCCGTTGACCTCTGAAGACTTGGGAGCCAGAATCCGCCAAGCCCGAGTCCCCCCTGCAGTGGCTGGCCATTGCGTCCTGCCAGCATCTGCTCCCCTCCTTCCTTCTTGTGTTCCCCGCCTTGGATGAATCTACTGCTGGGTGGGGCACATCTTGAGGCGGGGGTAGGGAGACACGCCGAGTTCGGGTGCTGCCTACCTCTCCCTGCCCACAGCCTCCCTGTGCCTCTGGGTCCCCCATTTCTGCTTGGCACCTAATGAAGTGCCCCATGTTTGCCCACTTCCTGCCCTTAAGCTCACGCCTCCTGGGTCAGGCCCGTGACCCCTAGAGCCATCTCCTGAGTCCCTGACCCTGGTCCTCCTCTCCTGATGTCACCCGGCCTGTCATACCCCTTGCATCCTCCCCCGCCCCCAGCAGCCGCTGTGGGGTCGCCCCATGATCCCCCAGGGCCAGACCCCAGGGCCCCTCCTTCCCTGCCCACTCCCTCACCCCCAGAGTATACCCTGACCCTCTTGTCACCTCTGTTTTGCCCACAGGGTCCTGGCTCAGGCCTCATCTCCTCCCACGGGGACCCTCAGCCTCCTCCTGGGCCTCCAGCCTGCCCCCACGTGGCCCCAGAGGGGTCTTTCTGTATCCAGGACCGACCTGCCCCACCCCTGCTCATAGCCCCATCCTGGGCCAGGTCCAGCTGCTGTTGGAGGCCCTGTGGGCAGTGGGCCTGCCAGGATCTACCCTTATCTCTAATCACCTCCTCAGATAGATACTGGAGAAATTGCCTCCCTCAACATTCCAGGTCTCCTTGGGGGCTGTTTCTAATTCTGGAATGGCCCCTCCCACCCTTCCTACTGGTTCCCTGGAGAGCAATCCCCTCAGCCTCCTAGAGCCAGCCCTGCCCAGGACCCCGAAGCTCAATTAGTAAAGAATCTGCCCGCAATGAGGGAGACCCAGGTTCGATCCCTGGGCCACGGAGATCCCCTGACGGAGGAACTGGCAACCCACTCCAGTATTCTTGCCTGGAGAATTCTATGGACGGAGGACCCTGGCAGGCTGCAGTCCACGGGACATGGCTGAAAGACTAACACATTCATTTTCACACTTCCAGCTCCTAGAGGCTGCCTTTTTCCTGGCTCGTGACCCCCTCTCGTCTTCAAAGACACCCCCAGGCCCCACCCTGAGTCTCCCATGTAGCGTCTTCATCACCCGTCTTTCTCGGATTCTCCTCTCCTGCCTCTCTTCCATTATTTTTTATTTTTTGGCCGCACTGCACTGTGTGTGGAATCTTAGTTCTCCAGCTAGGTACTGAACCCCCCGCCCTGCAGTGGAAGCGCAGTCTTAACCATACTGAACCACCACCAGGGAAGTCCCACTGCCTCCTCCTTCACGTCTCAGGACGCTCGGGATTATACTGGGCTGACGCAGACCACGCAGGACAATTTCCCGCCTTTGAGGTCAGCAGCTCAGCCAGACTCGCAGGTTCCTGGATGAGGTCGGGGATGTCTTCTGAGGCCACGACTGCCAGTTGCTGGATAAGCTGGGTGCTGAGAAGTCAACCCTTGCCTTCTCCACGGGGCTCATCACCCCCTACCCTTTGGGATGCACCGATTTGTTTGTTCCTAGTCTCCCTCTCGAGCCTTCAGAGGGCAAGGATTTGCATTGCTTTCTCCCAGTGCATCCCTGCCCCACCCCCATGAGGAAACCAAGGCCCTGAGAGGTGAGTGCATCCCAGGAGGTAGTCTAACCCGCTTAGGTCTCTGATAAACCAGAGTAACTGAAGGAGAGGGGTCCCCAGTGAGACACGGGCCAGGCCGGGAGCAAATTACCAGGTTTATTGAGGCAGCAGCGGCATGAGGTGGGACTGGGGTACGGGGCAGGGTGCGGGGCCTCCGCTGGGTCCACGAGGTGTCCTGCCCCGGCCCCTGGTGCTTGCTCGGGAGGCTGACGCGGTCGCGGGGGCCACTCTGGGCAGGCAGCCGTTCTCCCCTTCTCCTGGGGTCAGTCTGGGGTCAGTCTGCCCGCAGCCAGGAGCCCTGCTCCTCCACCTCCTTGGTCACCACCAGCAGCACCTCGCACAGGCCCTGAGCCAGCGCGGCCGCCAGGAAGGCCCTGCGCAGACACGGGGAGGCTGAGGCCTGGCGGGGGTGGGGTGGGGGGGGACAGGCCGCCTCCCCGTGGCCCCCGGCCCTGGAGCTGCCCCCAGCCCTCACCTGACGCCATCCTCGTCGCCCAGCACCTCGGGCGCCCGCAGCTTGGAGTCCAGGTTGTAGTAGACGCCGTCCACCTGGCGCAGGGCCACCCAGTGCCGCCGGCGCACGGGCAGGGACAGCAGCCCCAGCGAGACGGGCGAGGGCAGGTTCAGGATCAGCCCCAGCACCCGGGGCAGCGCCAGCTGGGACAGGGGCCTGCGGGTGGGGCAAGGGCGCCACGGTCAGAGCCCCGGCCCTGGGCGGGCGCCTGCTGGCCCAACGTGACTGGGTGTGTGGGGCCCGGGCTGGTGGCAGCAGTGGGCGCCCGAGCCCACCCAGGAACTCGCCTCCATCAGCCCACCCTTTGCTTCCTTCCACTCACCTGCTGCTCACCCCACCCAGACCTCCCAGTCAGGCCACCCGCCCAACAAGTCACCCTTCACCCCCATCCACCTGCCCGTTCGTTACCCACGCGTCATGCACCCAACCCAGTCAAGCCCCCAAGCACCACCTGCCCAACAACTCCACCATCCACCCCCTCCCCATCCACTCCTGACACATCTACCATCATCCATCATCCACCCATTATACACTGCCCACCCATCCAAGCCTCCCAGCCATAGAACAGTCACGTACCATCCACACTCTTCACTGACCCACTCAGCCACCCACTGATGCAATCAACCCACAGCCAGCCAGCCGGCAGCCCAACATCTCCTCCACCATCCACCCAACTCTTCATCCACTCTTTCCATCCGTCCATCCAGCCGACCATCTTTGATGTTTGCTATCCACTGCCTGTCAACTGGAGAAGGCAATGGCACCCCACTCCAGTACTCTTGCCTGGAAAAATCCCATGGCTGGAGGAGCCTGGTGGGCTGCAGTCCATGGGGTTGCGAAGAGTCTGACACGACTGAGTGACTTCACTTTCACTTTTCACTTTCATGTATTGGAGAAGGAAATGGCAACCCACTCCAGTGTTTTTGTCTGGAGAATCCCAGGGATGGCGGAGCCTGGTGGGCTGCCGTCTATGGGGTCGCACAGAGTCGGACACGACTGAAGTGACTTAGCAGCAGCAGCAGCCTATCAACTGAGGGCTTCCCAGGTGGCTCAGGAGTAAAGAATCCGCCTGCCAATGCAGGGGACGTGAGAGATGTGGGTTTGATCCCTGGGTTGGCCTGGAGCAGGAAATGGCAACTCACTCCAGTACTCTTGCCTGGAACATTCCATGGACAGAGGAGCCTGGCGGGCTACAGTCCATGGGGTCGCAAAGAGTTGGACATGGCTGAGTGACTGAGCATGCACCCACACGTATCAACAATCCATCCTTGATCTTTCATTCACTCAACCACCCATCCATTCATACATCTCATCACCCAATCTGCCCATTCACCATCCACTTACCCATCAATCTACCAATCATGCATCCATCAGCTTACCCCCTGACCATCCCTCTACCACCTCCTGAGCCCTCAGCCGGCCAGCCACCTGTTATCCACCCCTGCAAACCCTCCACCTGTCTACACCTTCCTCCTTCCCTCCCATCCACCCGTCCCCTCCCCCTGCGTTGTCCCCCACCGGCCACCGTCGTCGCACCGCACCCACCGCGCCCAGCTCAGCACGCCTGACGCAGCGCTATGGTCCGCACCTCCTTCGGTCCCACCACACAGCGGCCAGGCCCTGCCCCTGCAGGGCGGCCATGATCACGTTGACGTCATAGTTGCCGGTGCCCAGGAGGCTGCGATGGGGGTTCAGCCGGGAGTCTGGGGCCAACCTGGTTGGGAGGTGGTCAGGGCCTCCTGAGTTGGGGGTTCCTGAGAGGGCCGCCCCCTCCCCCACAGAGTCAAAGAGTCCCAGGTCCGTGAGTCACCCAGCCTTGGGACTCTTCCCTCTCTTCAACCCTCTGCCTGACTCATCACCCCCAGCCATGTTCCTCCTGTCCCCCGACTCTCTCGTTCTGTCTTCAGGGAAGTAGGCCCTGTCCCCCACCCACAGCTCTGCTCAGGCCTTGCCCTCCTCCTCCTGGACCCTCACCCAGCTTCCAATCTTCCCCCTCCTAGGGGCTCCTCCTACACCCAGCGCTGCCCCTGCCACCCCCGTCACCCCAGGAGAGAACCCCAGCCCCTTGGCCTGGCCTGGTAGGATCTGGGCCCTGCTGGCCTCCTGGCTTCATGCCCGCCCCATCCCTTGCAGCCACCTGACCCACCGCATCTGCATCTCCCGTGCTCCTGCACCCCGCCTTCCCTCCAGCTGTCCCCCAGCCCACTTGTCTCTCTGGGCCTGGCCTCCTTGAGACAAAGGCAACTTTGTTCTGTCTCTGGACCTTTTGGGGGGCAAGGCAGGGGGAGGGGCTGGAGAGGGGAAAGTTGTGTATTCTTTTTCTGTGTATCTGTTTCCCTGGCTTCCCTTAGGGCAGGGGCTCACAGCGGACTCATCTTTGAGTCTCCAGCATGGCGAGCTATGAAAGAGTTGATTGATTCCTGTTCTGAATACATTCTAAAATAATCAGTCTGAGGGGCTGGGACTTGGCCTGAGGATGGCGGGGGCGGAGGCACGGGAGGGCTGTGAGCAAGAGATGGGGAGAAAGGGTCATCTGGGGGAGTAGGATCACACGGGGGACTGACGGGAGGGGACAGACTGGAGGCCGAGGGGAGGGTCCAGAAGGCAGTGGGGCCAGAGAGGAGGGGCTCGGCAGAGAGATAACAGAGAAGTGATGTTTGAAATCCTGAATAGTGAGGCGGCACTCCAGGCTGCCAAGAAGAGAGAGCCGTGCCAGGCAGAAAGAACAGCCTGTGCAAAGGCCCAGGGGCACCATGTGGCACTCATTCAGAGACTAGAGGGGAATTTGTTTGGAAGCAAGCAGTGAGATATGAAGTTGCAGAGATGGGTGGGGACCACAGCACACAGGGTTTTTGTTATCAGGCTGGGTGTGGAGCCTGGGGCTTCTGCCAGGGGTGCTGGGGGAGCCCTGGGAGGCCTGGGAGTGGGGGAGGGGCAGGTGCAGTGCTGGAGCCCTGTGTAGCCGGGACTGAAGGAGATAAACCAGAAGCTGGGAGGTGGGAAGAGAGTGGGGATGAGGGCAGAGGTAAAAGGTTGAGGCCAGGTCAGGGGCTGAGGCCAACGGGGTGCGTAACCGCCTGGGTAACATCTCGGCCTGAGTCCCGGAGTCTAGCCGGGCAGGGGATGGGGCAGCAGGAGGCCGCAGGGCTCTGCCTCAGGCCTTGCTCCGAGACCCAGGTGGGTGTCCCCGCCTCCGTGAGCCCTGCTTCTCCAGGGGCTGGGGTGGGTGATGGTCACCTCTTGCAGATCTCATCGGCAGCCTCCTGGCTGAAGAGCTGCTGCTGCAGGACGTTGTTGAGGGCGTGGACGGCACAGAGCTCCAGGCGTTGCCGTTCGTGGTACACGGAGGGCGGGCTTGGCTGAGCTCCTGGGGCCTGGGACATGCCGTCCTCGGCTCCTGCTTGGAGGGGTGGGGGGAGAACGTGCTCAGGAGTCTGGGATCTGGAAACCCAACCTGCCAGCAGGCCCTTGGGGGCACCGTCATTGGGTGGGGGCTCGGGCAGCCTGAGGGGCCCCTGACTCTGACGATCTCCTGGCAACAGAGTACCTCCATTCCCTATTTCTAAGAAAAAAGCTCTCTCTTCTCTCGCTTAGCAACAGAGGACCACCCCCCCCCGCCCCTGCCACATCCCTAAGTGAATGGGTCCCTGTGGTGGTCACCTAGCAACAGAGAACTCCCCTCCCCTGTCCCTAGGTAACAGGCCTCCTCTGGTTACCTAGCAACAGAGGAGCCTCCTCCCCCCCTCCCCCACGCGCCCCCTACTAGGTAACCAGGTTCTCCTCTGGTTACTTAGCAATAGAGGAAGCCTCCTCCCCGTCTCTAGGTAACAGGGTCTTCTGGTCGCCTAGCAACAGAAGACTCCCCTCCCCTGTCACCAACCAGCAGAGTTCTCTCCTGTCACCTGGCAACAGGGCCCCCTCCCCGGACACCGAGTAACAGAGCTGTCTCCCCGACCTGTACCCCAACCATGGCGCTCGCCCGTCCCGCTGCCTGGAAACGCCCCTCACCCCGCCTGCCTCGCTGTTCCCCCAAACCGGGGGCTCCCGCATCCCCCCGGGCGGCGGCTCCGGGCTCCGAGAGCGCAGGGCGGGCCGCACAGCGCTGACTGGGCAGGTGGGACGGACTACAGCTCCCGGCGGCCCCCGCGAGCCGGACTACGATTCCCGGCGACCCCGGCGAGAGCGCGAGCTCCTCACGGAACGTCCGGGCAGCGTGACCCGGAAGTCCGCTGTCGCCCCGAGAACGCGGGACTACAACTTCCGTCAGCCCTTCGACGAGTCCCGGAAATGTGCCCTAAATCGGTCCTCTCCTTCTCACAGTTCCACGCCCCCTGGTGCTCGGAAGATTCTGGGAAACTTAGTGAGGAGGCTCTCGCGATAGGTTCGAGGGGTGTTACTTCCCTGTACGTCCGCTCCCTGGGCTGGCGTCATGCCTAGTGAGATAATTCAGCGTGACGTCACGGAAGGGAAAGTGATCAGACACCAGACCACGCAGGGAGAAGAACCTCCAATATTTACTGAGACCAGAGGGATGTCTGGGGACACTGAGGCCAGGACAGCAGTGGGTCGGTGATGGTGGGAGGTAAATAAGGAGATGAGGATGTCCTCTCGGGAAAGGGGAGGCTTCTCAGCAGAGATGGATCCCCGGTTTGGAGGGGAGCTGGCAGCAGCCTGCGGGAGAGATACAGGGAATGAAAGGCTAAAACAGAGAGATGAGGAGTGACAGACACCTGGAAGAAGGAACAGATCACCGTGTGGTCGGAGAAAGACCTAGAGGGAGGGACTGAGACTCAGAGGGGAACAGAGACCCAGAGAGAGGGGCCAAAACCTAGAGGAAGAGGGATAGAGACCTGGCAGGTGGAGAGACTCGCATGCTAGAGTCCCCGAGAGACGGGGACACAGAGGCTGGGAGAGGAGACTTGGAGAGAGCGAGAGATCTATAAAGACTCAACCTCGTGGAGAAGAAGGCTAAGGAAACTCAGAAATAAAGATCAGTCGATAGAGACGGGATCAGAACTGCAGACTCAGAAAGCCTGAGACTCAAGCTCTGCCTGGGGCTTGGGGAGAGGGGCCGCTAGTGCCCAGGAGGAGCCTGGCCGTACCCACGAGGCTGCGCCAGAAGGTGGTGACGGTAGCAGAGCCGGTGACAGCGCCTGGCTCTGCGGGGTTCTCTCTGTGCGTGTGCACAGTGAAGCTTCGGCCTGTGGGTCCCAGGGGTCCGCTCAGCTCCACATCCACCACGTGCATGTTCTTGAGGCTGGGGCAAGCAGGGTCGTCAGTCTAGCTGGTCTGGCCCCAGCCCAGAGCCCCACTCAGCTCCGCTCACCTGAAATCAGCCACAAGCACCCCGATCACACGGTCGAAGCCCAGGCTGGGGGCGGCCAGGGCAGCGGCCGCCATGGTGTTGGAGTTTCGGGGGGCGTGGGGGCAGAGCCCCCGTACAGGGCCTTCATAGAGCACAGCACGAGGCCCGGTGCTGTGCATCGTAGCCAGGGGTCCCTCGAGCCGGAAGCCATCGGGGTGTGTGGCCATGGAGACACGGAGGCTCTGGAAGTGAGAGCTGGGGTTAGGGAGCCTGGGTGTGCCTCTTGGCCACCTCTGATTCCCGGAGAGTGCAGCGGGCCCTCACCTGGAGACCCCCGGCTTCGTCCAACCTGGAGATGTCCTCCGCGCCCCACAGGGCCCCCCGGGCCACGAACACCGCGTGGCCCCAGCGATGTGAGGCCTCCAGGAGCTGCCGCTCTGTGGCCTGGTCAGCCAGGGCTGAGGGGGACCCTACCTGGGGCAGATGAAGTGGGGAGCTGAGGTCAGGAGACGGATCCCACTTTAGGGTGGGGTGGTGTCAAGGCGGAAGAGACGGGGCTCACCAGGAGATTGGCGTAGCGCAGGATTTCTGCCCCAGATTCCTGGATTATTTTGGGATGGGCCACTTCCACCACAAGGTCAGGGTGCCTGGGAGACGGAAGAGAGGCGGGGAAGGCCTCGAAGAGGTATCGGTCCTCCCCCTGCTCCCCAGGTTCCCTGAGTCTGTGGAGGCCCGTCATGTTTCACTCTGGCCTGGGAGGGGAAATAGGACGGAGGCTTGTCCTGTTTCACGTTTGAGTGAGGGAGGACCAGAGAGGGTAAGGGCCTTGCCTGAGAGCACACAGCACTTAAAGGAGGCCAGAATAAGAGTTTCAGAGAGTCCTGCTCTCTCATGGCGAGGTCACTGACCTCTCCCCGAGAGCAGCAAGATTCTGGAGCTGGAGGGAAGGGGGTACGCTCTGCGCCATTCGTCCTGCGTCACGGTTCCAGACAAAAACAAGTTCTAGGCCCAGTTCTGGTCCCTGAGTCAGCAAGTGGGAGACCAGGGACTGTCCTGGGGAGAAGCAAAGAGACTCAGAGAGAGGGGGACAGGGACTCAGGGGGATGAGACAAAGACCCAGAGAGAGGGGGACAGGGACCCAGAGAGGGGGACAGGGACTCAGGGGACAGGGACCCAGAGAGAGGGGGACAGGGACCCAGAGAGAGGGGGACAGGGACTCAGAGGGGACAGGGACCCAGAGGGAGGGGGACAGGGACTCAGAGGGGACAGAGACCCAGAGAGAGGGGGACAGGGACCCAGAGAGAGGGGGACAGAGACCCAGAGAGAGGGGGACAGGGACCCAGAGAGAGGGGGACAGAGACCTAGAGAGAGGGGGACAGGGACTCAGAGGGGACAGGGACCCAGAGGGAGGGGGACAGGGACTCAGAGGGGACAGGGACCCAGAGGGGACAGGGACCCAGAGAGAGGGGGGCAGGGACTCAGAGGGGACAGGGACCCAGAGAGAGGGGGACAGGGACTCAGAGGAGACAGGGACCCAGAAAGAGGGGGGCAGGGACTCAGAGGGGGACAGGGACTCAGAGAGAGGGGGACAGGGACTCAGAGGGGACAGGGACCCAGAGAGAGGGGGACAGGGACCCAGAGATGCCGGGAGCCAACACACGGGACCCTGCCCTTGGAAAGGCCATAGGGGAGAAAAACCTTACGGGCAAGGCGAAAACCTTAACGGCAAGGCGAATCAGGTTGTCAGGGGTTTTTCGAAAAGGCCAGCTCACGAGATCCCACCCATGACAAGGTCATGAGGAGAAAGCCTGATAGGCAAGGCAGATCAGGTTTTCAGGGATTTCGGAAAGCTGCCCCCGGCTCTCACCTTAAAGATGATATCTGTCTTTCTGATGCCTTCCTCAATGGACTACTCCCTAATTTCTCTGACACAGGCAGGAAGGCCTTCCCCGATCTCTTCCCAAATAAGAATCAATTTAGAATTTTAATCAATAAGTTTCCCAGGTGGTGGTATTTTATGAAATTATTTAGGGTGAAAGGAGTGTTTTAATTCAAACTCCTTTGCTGGTAGTTTTGTTAGCCAAATGCATTTATGCGCTTGGTACTAATATACATGATTGCTTATAATATCCTAATCATAAAACAGCATAAAGAACCTGATCACCTAAAGTCTTTAGTAGGCACAGAGCCCTTCGGGGGTGAGGAAGCCCTATGAGAGAACATAAAAATATTATTCTAAAAGTGGTTATAGTTAAAGATTTAGAAAAATAAGAGTTTAAATTTGTTAATTTTAACCAGGAATGCTAAACAGGGGCTGCCTCACTGGAGCTGCAGAGTCTTTGTGTGGTAAACCTTTTAGATAAATTTAACTGATAACTTCTCCAAAAGGACTGACCTTTGTGTTCATTAAAGAATAGATTACGGAAAACAGCTTTGCATTCACCTAGGTCATAAAATGTCAATAGGCCCCAAGGCCAGAAGATAATGTACAAGACCCTCATAAACAAAGAAGTATGCAGAAAACACCCTGGTTTCCTGAAGGACAAGCTGACGTAATGTTAAACTATCTTCCCCTTAGAAATGTACTAACTTAGGATATAAAAGCTATGGTAAAAAATAAAGCATTGCCAGACTCTTCCAGACCCTCTGCACCCCCGTCTGGTCATTCTCTCTCTCTCTCTCTCTCTTTCTCTCTCTCCCTCGCAGACTTGGCCCTATCAAGGCTAGTCTCACGTCTCTCTCTCTCGCCGACGCCGTTCATCCTGAGGGTACCCCCTGGATCCTGCCGAGGCTGGACCCTGGCACAGAGAGAGGGGGACAGGGACCCAGAGGGAGGGGGACAGGGACTCAGAGAGAGGGGGACAGGGACTCAGAGGAGACAGGGACCCAGAAAGAGGGGGGCAGGGACTCAGAGAGGGACAGGGACTCAGAGGGGACAGGGACCCAGAAAGAGGGGGGCAGGGACTCAGAGAGAGGGGGACAGGGACCCAGAGAGAGGGGGACAGGGACTCCGAGGGGACAGGGACCCAGAGAGAGGGGGGCAGGGACTCAGAGAGAGGGGGACAGTGACTCAGAGAGAGGGGGACAGGGACTCAGAGGAGACAGGGACCCAGAAAGAGGGGGGCAGGGACTCAGAGGGGGACAGGGACTCAGAGGGGACAGGGACCCAGAAAGAGGGGGGCAGGGACTCAGAGAGAGGGGGACAGTGACTCAGAGAGAGGGGGACAGGGACTCAGAGGAGACAGGGACCCAGAAAGAGGGGGGCAGGGACTCAGAGGGGACAGGGACCCAGAAAGAGGGGGGCAGGGACTCAGAGAGAGGGGGACAGGGACCCAGAGAGAGGGGGACAGGGACTCCGAGGGGACAGGGACCCAGAGAGAGGGGGGCAGGGACTCAGAGAGAGGGGGACAGGGACTCAGAGAGAGGGGGACAGGGACCCAGAGAGAGGGGGACAGGGACTCAGAGAGAGGAGGGCAGGGACTCAGAGAGAGGGGGACAGTGACTCAGAGAGAGGGGGACAGGGACTCAGAGGGGACAGGGACCCAGAGAGAGGGGGACAGAGACCCAGAGGGAGGGGGACAGGGACTCAGAGAGAGGGGGACAGGGACCCAGAGAGAGGGGGACAGGGACCCAGAGAGAGGGGACAGGGACCCAGAGAGAGGGGGACAGGGACTCAGAGAGAGGAGGGCAGGGACTCAGAGAGAGGGGGACAGGGACCCAGAGGGAGGGAGACAGGGACTCAGAGGGGACAGGGACCCAGAGGGAACAGGGACCCAGAGAGAGGGGGGCAGGGACTCAGAGAGAGGGGGACAGGGACTCAGAGGGGACAGGGACTCAGAGAGAGGGGGACAGGGACTCAGAGGGGACAGGGACCCAGAGAGGAGGACAGGGACCCGGGGGTGGGGCACAAAAGCAGGTGGCGGGCAGAGACCCTGAGAGGCCGGAGACCCGCGGTGGGGAGTGGAACATGCTTAGGCAGAATCAGCCAGGCCACAGATCAAGACAGAGATGAAAGGAATGTTGGTGGAGGACACAGGCTTTTGAGGCTCCAGAAAGGGCCCTGGGGAGAGGCCCCGGACAGTCAGGGACTCACCGAGGCGGCCGTAACCCACTATCCCCACCTTCCTCGGGACCCTGTCGAGGGCCATGCCCTTGAATTCAGTGGTCTGCGTCTGAGCTCCGCTGCCTGCTGCCCCTCTCTCCCCCGACACACGAGGTTTGGGCAGTGGCTGATCTTTGGACTCTGACCCTCGGTCCTCTCCCGAACCTTCCCCCTTCCCTGTGGTGGCCCAGAGGTGGGGGTGAGGGGGTGCTGCATGGGGGCAGAAGGAAGATCCTGGGGACGGTGGGCAAGGCGGTTTGGGGTTCTAGGACCCTGCATCGTGCCCCCCCATCTAGCCTGTTCTCTCTGCATCACGTCCTCCTGTCTTCCTGCTGATGTGGAAAATTTCCTCTGCAGTCCCCTGCCCCCCTTTTCTGGCCAGCCAGGTTGTCATGGAAACTGCATCCTGCTTGGGTTGGGGGTAGAGAGGGTTGGGAGCAGGGGAGAGGAGATGGTGACGCTGGACTCTGGGCTCTGTCTGTCCCCTTGCTTCTGCTTCTGTATTTCCAGTCCCCATCCTTGCCCCACCCCAGCCACCAGAGGTGCCTTGGCACCTGGGATTTGTGTCAACGTTCCTCCTCAGCATTTTCCTCCCTTGGTTCTCTGTCTCCATCGCGTGTGTCTCTCACTCTCATCGCTGTCTCTCCACCTTCTCCTGGATCTCCATCCCTCCAGCTCCCACTCCTGCTACCTCTGGACTGGCTACCATTCCATCCCCAGCCAGGCCAGGCCCTCATCTCCCGCAAAGTCCGAGGGAGGCCTGGCCTGGTCATGCCCATCTCCCCGCAAGGCAGCAGGAGCTGGAGTCGCATTCATCCTAGCCTCAGCGCCCCCCCCACCCCCATCCCCCGGCCAGCTCCCATGGAAGGGGTCCACGCTCGCAGCCCCTCTCCAAACCTGCCTCCCGCCAGTCTGATCATCTTTCTGTTCACCTTGACTTCTCACCTTTTACCCTCCCCTCCCCCAGCCAGGACGCCACCTTATATCCTCACTCCCATGCTCGTACCTCCCCTCTTGCCACCTCCCATGGCCAACGAGAAACCTGCGAGGCCTGGGGAGGCCCCGAGTGCCCACCCCCCCGACCATGAGCCCCCGCCACTGCGCCTCGAGGGTGCCTGGCATCGGAAATGGCGGAGGCTGCGGCACTCTTGGCTCCCTGCCCCCAACCACCACCTGGTACCCGCTGCAGCGTTGCCATAGCAACCAGGATGGGCCCTGAGAGAGGACGAGAGAGGAGAGAGCGCTAGCCTGAAAGAGAGAGCGAGGGGGAGCCAGGCGTCGCTCCAGAGGAGAGTCCCCAGTAGACAGGCCTGACAAATAGGGCCGGGGACCCCAGACACATCGCAGCAGAGGCGGCTGCCACGGGCGATAAGGGAAGAATTTGCTCTAAGAGGCCCAGGTTGGGGAGAGATAAGATTCTGTGGGTCAGAAACAGGCGGGGCGGAGGCAGAGGGCCGGGAGCATGGACCCAGTCCAGGCCCTCTGGGAGCACACAGGGCCTGGGTGGGGTCCCAGGGGCTTCCAGCCCTCCTCGCGCCCCAGCTGCAGTCGTGGACGCCACAGGGTCCGGCCGTCCTGCGCATGCGCCAGGCCTTCCCTGTTCGCGGACCAGGGTGGGCGCAGGGGAGAAACAGGGCTGAGACCCAAGCCGCTGCTGGGGCCGAGCGCCGTGTGTGCGCAGTGATGTCTGCCCGGAGCAGTGCCTTATCCTGCTTCCACTGGCTTCTGCCCATCTGCACAGCACGCAAAAGCTGCCGTGGGGGACCCTCTGGAGGTTGAAACTCTGGCACCTTGGCCTCCTCCGGCCCCACCAGCATCTGCCCGCTGGCCTGACCAACCTCTGGCGTTTGCTTCCGCTGGCTGGCTCTCATCTCTCCGAGGACTCTGTGCGGCCCCTGCCCTCCTGAACTACACCGTGCGTCCGAGCCTGCTAAATCACTTCAATCGTGACTGACTCTTCATGACCCCATGCACTCTAGCCAGCCAGGCTCCTCTGTCCATGGGCTTCTCCAGACAAGAATACTGGAGTGGGTTGCCACGGCCTCCCCCAGGGGATCTTCCTCAACCAGGGATCCAACCCACGTCTCTTGCATCTCCTGCACTGGCAGGCGGATTCTTTACCACTAGTGCCACCTGGGAAGCTACAACGTAGCCCCCGCCTACTCCCCAGGCCTGGACTCTGCCTCCTGCCTCTGAGTTAACCAGGCAGAAGCGCAGCCCCCTCATGCCCAGCAGGCCCCAGCTGCAGCTTGAGCACCCTTCATGCCCCTCCTTTCCTCCCCTGCCGACTTTCTCCGGAGGCAGTCTCCAATGGGTTTGCAGTGGAGACGGGCCCTCTCAGGTTTGGCTCTGTGATGAGCTGAATTGTGTCCTCGCCTCCAGGAGCTGTGAATATGACCCTAGTAGGAAACAGCGTCTTTGCAGATGACTGAGATCATGCTGGAGCCAGTCGTCCCCAATCCGATAAGGCTGCTGTCTTCATATAGAGGGGTTCCCAAGTGGCTCAGTGGTAAAGAACTTGCCTGCCAAGCAGGAGATGCCGGTTCCATCCCTGAGTTGGGAAGATCCCCTGCAGGAGCGCGTGGCAACCCACTCCATATTCTTGCCTGGGAAGTCCCACGGACAGAGGAGCCTGGAGGACTACGGTCCATGGGGTCACAAAAAAGTCAGACACGACACAGGGACTAAACAACCACCACCTCATAGAAGGGGGGGGGGGGAGTTGGGCACAGATACAGAGGAAAGGTGATGTGGGGACGGGGGAGGAATGCCCTGTGGAGCCTGGGGTGACACCGCCACCAGTCAAGGAGCACCTGGGGCCACCAGAAGCCAGAAGGGGCGGAGAAGGACCCTTCCCTACAGAGGGAGCATGGCTCTGCCGCTACCTTGATCTTGGACTCGGAACTGAGACACTAAATTGCTGTGGTTCTGAGCCACCCACTCTATGGTACCTTGAAAGGGCAGCCCCAGGAAACAAGCCCCCCGGATTCCTGCTGTGAGGTGGGAGGTGAGGGGAGAGGACCCCAGAACATGCCTCCTAAGAGGTGCAAGGAGATTAAACACAATGCCAGGTGCGCTGGGCGGCCCAGCCCTTCTCTGGGGCCTCAGGGGTGAAAGGGTAAGGGTCTAAGACCACCTGGAGGCACCAGCTCCCCTGTTGACCTTCCTGATGGGGCCTGGAGTTTTCCATCTTCTCATTTAGCTGCCCACCCACGTTCCCTTTTTTCTCTCTCCTCCATGCTTCCATGACCAAAAAAAAAATTTTTTTTTTTTACTTTTTCCATGTTTTTTTTTTTTTTTTAAAGTAATTACAGAGCAGGTAGTCGTTGACGCAAACCTCCCTTCAGTATCAAAAGAGTCTGTGGGGCAGGAGAAGGTTGGGGATAACCATGGGGGACGGGCTGATGCCGCCCCATCCCCGGCCCACGGGGGTCTGGGGGCCAGGAGTGGACTCCCCCGGGACAGGGCCAGGGTGTCCGGAGGCTCTGACCGCGTGGCTGTCTCTTCAGTTTCCAGGGGGTTAGGGGTAGGATAGGGCGGGGGTGTGGGTCGGGGGACAGGCGTCAAACTGCAAAAAATGAATCGTAAAAGGAGGGCTGTTGGGGGCGAGGTGAGAGGACACCCCTCAAAAAAGCTCCTCTCTCCCCTGGAACGCCGAGGGCCGGGAGCAGTTGTTCGCTAGAGCGAGGAGGAAAGGCGGAGGCTTCCGGCCACTCCCCTCCTGCGTCCCCTCCCATCGCCAGGGAGAGGGGCGAGGCCCGGAACCCCTGGGGGGCTCCATTCCCGGTGCCCCACCCTGTCCTCGCTTGGAGAGCCGCCCTGGGGTCCGGACGCGGGTGGGGGCTCTGAGCTGCCTGCCCCAACCTCCCCTGTGCGGGGTTGGGGCTGTGGGGAGGGTCCCGGTCCGGCCCCAGCCCCTCCCCCCTGGGGGGGGGGCCCACCCCGGGGGGCCCACCCCATCCCCCCAACCCCGGCTTCAGATCTGCGTCTCTTGCACGTTCTCCTTGGAGCCGCTCTTGAAGAGCAGAGGTTCGTGGATGGAGTTGAGGCCGGGCGGGCCCTTGCCCCCGCAGCCCCCGCCGCTTGGGTTGCTGCTGTAATGCGCCTTGAAGGCGGCCGCCACGTAGTGGTGGTGGTTGAGGTGGTCGCGCTCCAGGGCGGGCAGGGCCAGGTGGCTGTCGCCGCCCACGCCGCCCCCGCCCGCCACGGCGGCGGCGGCGGCCACGGACACGGCGGAGGCGGCGGGCAGCTCGTCCTCCACGTTGATGATCTCCACCGTGCGCGTGGGCCCGTGGTGCTTGTGCAGCTGGTGCTGCCTGCGCAGCTTGTAGAAGGCCACGAGCATCACGGCGGCCATGAACGTGATGGCCACGAAGCAGCCGATGATGATCTTGGTGGTCTTCATGACGTCGTCCAGGTCCTTGAGGGCGTTCTCCGTCACGTCCGTGATGGGCACGGTGAACGCCTTCTCCGTGGGCCGCGAGGAGCGCGGGGCGGGCGCCGTGGTGGACGAGGAGGCCGGGCCGGCCCCCTCCCCGGGTCGGCCCCCGCCCCAGACGCCGTCTGTCGTGGGCCCCGGCGGCTCCTTCTCGGTCCCGCGCGGCTGCAGGGCCTCCTCTCCGGGCTGCGTCTCCAGGGTCTCCACCGTCACGGTGGTGAAGTAGGTGTAGCCGCCCCCGCCTCCGGGGCCGCCCCCGGGGCCGCCCCCACCGCCGCCGCCGCCCGCGCTGCCGGCACTGCCAGCCGCCACCGGGTCCACGGCCGAGACGTTGAGTGTGGCCGAGGCCGTGGTGTTGCCGGCCGAGTTCGTCACCATGCAGGTGTACTGGCCCGTGTCTTGCACGGTGACGTTGGTGAAGTTGAGCGTGCCGTCGTGGAGGACGGAGATGCGCACGCGATACGAGCCATGCGTCATGAGGGTGCCATTGGGCGTCAGCCAGTTGACAGAGGTCATGGACGTGCCCGTGCGGCACTTGAGCTCGGCGGCCATGCCCTCGGTGACGTTGAGGTCCGTGGGCGGCTCCACGATGACCGGCGCGTAGCAGGTGAAGTGCGACTGGTCCAGCTCGCCGATGTAGCGCCCCTTGAGGCCGGCGGGCGCGTGGCAGCGCGCGCAGCACGTCGTGTTGCTGGGCACCGTCTCCTTGAGCCACCAGCTGAGCCACAGCACGTCGCAGTTGCAGTGCCAGGGGTTGTGGTTGAGGTGGACGCGCTCCAGGCGGTGCAGGGGCGTGAAGAGGTCGTGGGGCAGCGACATCAGATTGTTGTGGGACAGGTTGAGCTCCTCCAGCGACTTGAGGTCGTCGAAGGCGTTGCGCTCGATGGTGGCCACCTGGGCGTGCATCAGCCACAGCTTGCGCAGGCTGGTCAGGCCCTGGAAGGAGCCCGGGCGGATGAGGTCCAGCCGGTTGCCGGACAGCTCCAGCTCCTCCAGGCGCACCAGGGCCGTCAGGTTGGGGATGTCCTTGAGGTTGCACATGCCCAGGTTGAGGTAGCGCAGGTTCACCAGGCCCTCGAAGGCCGCCTCCGAGATGTACTCCAGCCGCTTGAGCTCGCCCAGGTCGAGGCGGCGGAGCGAGGGCACGCGGTTGAAGGCGTACGACGGGATGCTCTCAATGGGGTTGTTCCGCAGCCAGAGCTCGCGCAGCTTGGACAGGTACTCGAAGGCCTGCGTGGGCACCGTCGTCAGCCGGTTGTCGAACAGCTCCAGGGTGTTGAGGCTGGGCAGCCCGTTGAAGGCGCCCACCTCGATCTTGCGCACCAGGTTCTTGCTCAGCTGTAGGATCTCCAGGTGCCGAAGGTGCTTGAACGTGTCCGTCCGGATCACCTGGGAGAGGTGGGGAGGGGAAACACCATCGGTGATACTGACACTAACTGGGTGGACCACAGAGGGTTTTTTTTTTTTTTTTTTTTAATTATTTTATTGAAGTGTGGTTGATTTGGGCTCCTTTGGTGGCTCAGACAGTAAAGAATCTGCCTGCAGTGCTGGAGACCTGGGTTGGATCCCGAGGTTGGGAAGATCCCCTGGAGAAGGAAACGGCAACACACTCCAGTATTCTTGCCTGGAGAAGCCCATGAGCAGAGGAGCCTGGTGGGCTATATAGTCCAGGGGGTTGCAGACACTCAAACACCCTGAATGACTAACACTTTTCATGGCTGGTTAATTTCTGTTGTAAACCAGTGATTCAGTTAATAGATACATGAAAAATACATGTATATATTCATATATACGAAAAATAATATCTATATATGCACAATACACGTTCTTTTTTCTATTCTTTTCCATGATGGTTTATCACAGGATACTGAATATAGTTCCATGTGCTATGCAGTAGGACACTGTTTATCCATTCTATATATAATCGTTTGCATCTGCTAATCCCAAACTCCCAACCCATCCCCTCCTCTTGGCAACCAGGAGTCTGTTCTCTATATCTGGATCAAAGAGCTCTGAGTGCTGGCGCGGGCGACGACTCCCCACGTCTCCATCCTTGCTGTAAGATCATGAGGTTACTGTGGAAAGTAGTTTGAGGCTTTCTTCTTATAAAATGAAGCAGAGTTAGTTACCTGGGACCTGGCCCCTCCAGTTCCCAAGTATTTCCCCATGAGAAAGGACAGCAGATGTCCATCCAAAAGCCTGTGATGGGTGCTCACAGCATCTGTGTTTGTTACAGCCCAAGCCAGAAATGAACCAGGGCCCATCACCTGGTGATGGAGCCACACTCTGTTTCTGCAGGATGGGACACAATAGCTCATTAAGGAAAAAGAACAAACTTTGGACACAACAGCTTGGATGGATCTCACAGGCATCAGGTTGGGTGAAAGCAGCCAGACCCAAAGGAGCATGTGCCATAGAACCCTATCCATTCCACGTGTGTGTGTATGTTCCGGGGCAGGGGGAGGACAGTCTGCAAAGGGCCACGAGGGAAGAGGATTCCTGGGCTGATAGAAATGCCCCTAGTTGGGGTGGTGGTTACAAAGGTGAATGCAACTGTCGAAAGTCCCTGAACTGTACCCATAACATAGTGAAGTCGCTCAGTCGTGTCCGACTCTTTGTGACCCCCATGGACTGTAGCCTACTAGGCTCCTCTGTCCATGGCATTTTCCAGGCAAGAGTACTGGAGTGGGTTGCCATTTCCTTCTCCAGGGGATCTTCCTTACTCAGGGATCAAACCTAGGTCTCCAGCATTGCAGACAGATTCTTTACCAGCTGAGCCACCAGGGAAGCCCACTCATAACATGGGAGGCATTTTATCCTATATATAGTATTTAATCAGAAAGATTAAATATAGGAAATCCCCTGGTGGTCCAGTGATTAGGACTCCAAGCTCTCACTGACAAGGGCTCCAGTTTGGTCCCTGGTCAAGAAACTAACGGAGAAGGCAATGGCACCCCACTCCAGTACTCTTGCCTGAAAAATCCCATGGATGGAGGAGCCTGGTAGGTTGTGGTCCATGGGGTCGCTAAGAGTCGGACATGACTGAGCGACTTCATTTTCACTTTTCACTTTCATGCATTGGAGAAGGAAATGGCAACCCACTCCAGTGTTCTTGGCTGGAGAATCCCAGGGATGGGGGAGCCTGATGGGCTGCCGTCTATGGGGTCACACAGAGTTGGACACGACTGAAGTGACTTAGCAGCAGCAGCAAGGAACTAAAATTTCACAAGCTTTGTGGCATGGCCAAAAAAAAAAAAAAAAAGATTAAAAAAAGTTAGGGACTTTCCTAGTGACCCAGTTGTTGACTCTGTGCTGCCAATGCAGAGGGCATGGGTTCAGTCTCTGTTTGGGGGACTAAGATCCCACATGATGCGTGGCATGGCCAAAAGATTAAAAAAAAAAAAGTTATGCCAGCAGTTAACAGGCATCAGATACTTCTTGGGTGCCAGAAGCTATTCTAGATGCTTTATGGCCAACAACTCAGTTAATCCAACAAATCGCCCTGAAATCCATAGAGTAACTATGAAGTCCATAGAGCTCCAAAAGTCAGGTTTCTCAATAACTTTGGCACCAAACCCCATTTGGTGGCAAAACCTGATCCGAACTCATGTGAAGCTGTTTAAAGCTTTTATTGATCCCCTTCTTGTGACTAGTCAAATATTCCACTCTAGAGCATTCCCAGATTTAAGAAGTATGAGATCCTTGGGGGTGCTGTAAACATATATGCTATATATGAATATCTTTCTAATATCAGATGGCCAAACACATTCATCCTTGAGGGTGTCACACGAGGGGTTATGAATTATCTCCATCTAAGTGGGAAGATGAGGGTGAAAGAGGAGAGTGGGAAACCTGGCTTAAAACTCAACATCCAAAAAACTAAGATCATGGCATACAGTCCCATCACTTCATGGCAAACAGATGGGGAAAAAGTGGTAACAGTGACCAAGTTTCTTTTCTTGGGCTCCAAAATCACTGTGGGCAGTGACTGCAGCCATAAAATTAAAGGATTCTTGCTCCTTGGAAGAAAGCTATGACTAACCTAGACTGGATATTCAAAAGCAGAGACATCACTTTGCTGACAAAGATTCATGTAGTCAAAGCTATGGAATTTTGCCAGTAGTCATGTACAGATGTGAGAGTTGGACCCTAAAGAAGGCTGAGCGCTGAAGAATTGATGCTTTTGAACTGTGTTGTTGGAGAAGACTCTTGAGAGTCCCTTGGACTGCAAGGAGATCAAACCAGTCAATCCTAAAGGAAATCAATCCTGAATATTCATTGGAAGGATTGATGCTAAAGCTGAAGCTCCAATACTTTGGCTACCTGATGTAAAGAACTGACTTGTCAGAAAAGACCCCAATGCTAGGAAAGATTGAAGGCAGGAGGAGAAGGAGATGACAGAGGATGAGATGGTTGGGTGGCACCACCGACTCGATGGATGTGAGTTTGAGCAGGCTTCAGGAGTTGGTGATGGACAGGGAGGCCTGGTGTGCCACAGTCAGCGGGGTAGCAGAGAGTGGGAACGACTGAGTGATAGAACGAGGACAAAGCGGGAGGAAGTGGAGGCACAGAGAGATGCAGTGGCTGGCCGGGGGTGCACAGGAGGGGCTGGCAGATCTGGGATCCGACCGAGGTTGTCTGGCTCCAGAGCCCCAGCTCTTCACCCCTGCACTTGGCTGCCACCTGTCAGGGTGGAGGTTGATGGACCACAGAAGGGGCAGGGCTGGGCTGGGCGTGGGACGCAGAATCTAATCTTTCCAGATTCTCCTCATCAATCACCGTGCTCGTTACAGCAAGGCACCGGGGACCACGCAGCCATCAGACAGCTTTTCTGCAGCCTAGTTATGCCACGGAGACGCTTGCATTCGAATATTAAGGGGATAGTGGAGAACCCTAAGTAGCAGACAGTGTGCTTATGACCTCATAGAACTTAAGAAAAAGCAGCCAAGGAACTGGGTGTGCGCATATACGCAGCAAGAAAAGGCCGCAAGGACATGCCCTAGCCACTTCTTGGTGGTGAACTACAGCAGCTGGGGATTATGGACTTCAGTTATTTTTCTTAAGTTATGCTTTCTCTTTAATGAATAAAAATTACTTTTACGTAGAAAAACACTTTAAAAACTTAAAAAAAGAGACTCTAACCTGGGAGGCACCCCAAGATAAGGAACAATGTTATTCCTGGTGCAGTTATCATCGTAAAACAAGAGCCACCATTTCTGCTGGCATGACCCAACAGAAGCATGATGCCCGCTACGTGTTTAATTGTCAATTTCCTAGAGGCCCCATTAAAAAAAAAGACCCAAGATAGATGAAATCAATTTTAATGAATGATTAGCTTGATAGTTCCAAGATAGAAGGGGACAACACAGGATGAAATGGTTGGATGACATCACTGACTCAATGGACATGAGTCTGAGCAAACTCCGGGAGATGGTGAAGGACAGGGAAGCCTGGCGTGCTGCAGTCCACGGGGTTGCAAAGAGTCGGACATGACTTAGCGACTGAACTGGATTCCCTGGTAGCTCAGCTGGTAAAGAATCTACCTGCAATGTGGGAGACCTGGGTTCGATCCCTGGGTTGGGAAGATCCCCTGGAGAAGGGACCGGCCACCCACTCCAGTATTGTGGCCTGGAGAATCCCATGGACTGTATAGCCCATGGTGTCGCAAAGATTCGGACACGACTGAGCGAGTTTCATACACTCACTGGTGACCGAACAGCAACATTATGGTTTCAACATGTAATCCAAGGGAGAACTTACAAATGAGATATTTTATGATCTCTTTTTTAAATTTATTTTTACTGAGCTGGGTCGTCATTGCTGCACGGGCTATTTCTCTAGTTGCAGAAAGTAGGGGCTGATCTCTAGTGGCGATGCGCCAGCTTCTCATCCCGGTGGCCTCTCTTGGTGCTGAGCACAGGCTCTAGGCCACGGGCTCAATGCTTGTGGCCCATGGGCCTAGCTGTTCTGCCTCATGTGGGATCTTCTGGGACCAGGGATCGAACCTGTGTCTCCTGCTTTGGCAGGTGGAGTCTTTTACCACTGACCCACCAGGGAAGCCCCTATTTTACACTCTTTCCACACAAAGTCTCTGAGGTCTGATGTGTGTTTGACAGGCCACGCCCTTAGCAGCCGGTTCCTGCCTTTCCCCTCAATAATAGGATATTGTGAGCCTTCCCCATGTCATGAATATGCTTCTAAAACCTGGCTTCTGTGCCCACCTAGAATCTCTTCCTGGAGCTACACCTGCTTTCAGAGATGGAATTGACAAGGGCAGTTTTTTCTTTTCCTTAATACGCTCCTGCCTCATCTCGTTTCCTGCAGTGAACAGGCTCACCTTTAGACCTGGACGTGGTTAGGGAGGGCTGGCCTGGGGACGATGCGGCCTGCATCGATGCGGATGCAGCCAGGTCTGTGCCTGCGGTCGGGGCTAAGAAGAGGGGCTGGAAAGCCTTGGCCTGACAGCTCTCAGAGGCCCTGGAGCCCCAGCCCTGCTGTGTGGGCCACGGAAGCCTGGGTTTCCTCCTCTGAGCGACCCCAGAAAGAGCCCAGTGTGTCCTCTCGCCCACCCATCCCGCGAGCTTCTAAACAGCAGCATGACCAAAAGCTTTCCCGATCAAACCGGCCAGCCCTTTGCTTTGCTCAAGTCTGAGTTTTCCCAAATATAATAGCCGCAGAACCCTTCTCACAGGCTGCCTTTCCTCATCACCCTGGGAAACGCTGGCAAAGCCCCAAGCAGGCCTTTTAGTGGCTGTTTCTATTAATAGCAACAATAATGATAACAGTAATATCCAGTCATTACTAATCACTAGGCAGAGAATGAGGTGGGCTCTTCAAAGGTCAGACTTGAGGGTTCAGACTGAGAAGCTGAGAACACAGGGGTTGCTGGCCCAGGTGCCGGCAAGATCCCCTGGGAGGGACTTCCCTGGTGGTCCAGTGGCTAAGACTCCACACTCCCAGTGTGGGGGGCCCGGGTTCCATCCCCGGTCAGGGAACTAGATGCCTCATGCTGTAACTAAGAGTTCTCATGCCAAAGCTAAGACCAGGTGCAGCCAAACCAACCAACCAATAAATAAAAAGAACTTCTGGGAGCCTCCCCATTGCCCCCTCACCCTGTCTGAGTCACACAACTGTGGTCCTCCCTAGTTCCCAGCAAATCCATGCACATGCCCCACCCTGCCCCCACTCCTTCTGGGGTCCCTGTTCTCCAGCTGGCCTTCCCAGTCAAAAGCAGGAATGTAGCTTTGCACCCTGCATTGTCCACAGCCTCCCCATGTTAGGGCTGGTAGACCAGCAAGCCAGCCAGTTCTGTCCCTTTTGAATGTCTCACGCTTCTTCTGTTCCCACTGCCCAGTTCAGGCCTCAAATTTCCCAGCCTCCAATCTCTTCCCCTTGAGTCCATCCCCAGGGCCTTGCCACAGCTGGAGCTGACCCGGCCTCTGTCTTCCTCTAGAGCCCTCCATGGCTCCCCAGTGCCCTACGGGGAGATTCAGCCTGCCTTGGGAGCCTGGCTTGGCCCTCTCCCCTGCAGCCATCACTCCAGCTGCATTTCAGCCAGTGTCAGCTTCTAGAACTATCTCACAGGCACTCCACCTTTGCATACACTCTTACCCTGCTCAGAATGCCTTTCCCTTTTCATCCACCTAGAAAACTCCCACCCACCCTATTGTGCTACAGTCCATGGGGTTGCAGAGAGTCATCCACAACTGAGTGACTGAACTGAACTGACCCTCTTCTTCTTCAGTCACTCACTCATGTTCGACTCTTTGCAACCCTACGGACTGCAGCGTGCCAGGCCTCCCTGTTCCTCATCATCTCCCGGAGCTCACCCAAGTTCATGTCCATTGAATCAGTGATGTCATCCAACCATCTCATCCTCTGTCGTCCCCTTCTCCACTTGCCCTCAGTTTTTCCCAGCATCAGGGTCTTTTCCAATGAGTCAGTTCTTGGCATCAGGTGGCCAAAGGATTGGAGCTTCAGCTTCAGCATCAGTCCTTCCAATGAATTTTCAGAACTGATTTCCTTTAGGATGGACTGGTTGGATCTCCTTGCTGTCCATGGGACCCTCCAGAGTCTTCTGTAGCAGCACAGTTTGAAAGTATCAATTCTTCCACATTCATCAGCCCTCTTTCTGGTCCATCCTCTTGAACTCAGCCCAAATGTCTCTCATTCATCCATCCATCCTTTGCCTATTTATTGAGCCAGGGTAGGGCAATTCTGAAGGAGCAAATGAAGGAGGACTGTTCTCCATGGAAGGGCACCTTCAACACCAGGCCTGCAGAGCTGACTGGAGGACATGAGGTACTTGGTGAGATTCGCTTGGTACCCGCAGGTGGCATCTGAACTGCAGCGATGAGTGCCAGGCTCTGGGCTGGGCATCCCCAACCACCAGCCCAGTTTGTCCTGCCCAGGCCGGTGGGGTGGGTGCTATTAGCGCATGTTTGCAGAAGGAACCGCTCAGTGAGGTTCGGACCTGGGCATTGCAGAGCATCATGCCTCGTTTCGGAGATCAGACGGCTCAGCAAGGTCGAGTGACTCAGCAGGGCTGCTCACTGGGCCTGGGGGAAGCCCACAGCTGGTAGGTGGGCCCAGGTCTCCCTGGTTCTCTGCACAAAGCAACTGAAAGCACACCACGTCCCAAAGGCGCATCCCGGCCCAGCCCAGGGCTGCAGCTGCTCCAGGTCCACGTGCCTTGTCCCCTTCAAAAGGGGGTGTGTGACGGGAGCTGCAGGGGCACTCCCCTGGCAGGGCTGGGGGGTCTCCCCGCCAGTCCCTTTAATGATGCACTCGGGAATAAGCAGGCCGCAGGCCGGGGGTGTGGCGGAGAAGGGAAGCCCGGGTTTACTGAGGAGGCGCTGTAGGCTTGCTTTAAATAGTGAGTCCCTTTATTTTTAACAGGATTCCAGTCTTCTCTCCCTCCTCCTCTCTGCAGGGTGACTGGGGAGCACCCTTGTCGGGGGCGGGGGCTGCGGGTGGGAGCGCTGGCTGGGTTCGAATCTCGGCTTTGCTGCTGACCAGCGGTGCGAGCTTGGCCAGGTGTCCTAACGTCTCTTGAGACCATTTTCCTTGCAGGTCCTGCAGCATTGTGAGGCTCGGGCAAGACAGTGAGTGCCCGGGACACGGCAAGCAGGCAGTAATACATATTTTTACATTGTTGATGAGGCTGATGATGACCGTTAACAACTGTCGTACCTCCGGGCTTCCGGCTTCTTCCCTGGCCGCTTTCTCTACATCGGCTGCCAGAACTGTCTGAAGTGCAGTTCAGATCCTGCCACGACCCTGCTCAGCCCTCCCACGGCTCCCTGTGACCCTCAGCCTGGTGTCGGAGGCTCTGTAGGACCTGCCCCGCTGGCCTCCCCTCTGCTCTGGCCACAGGGAGACATACGAGGTTCTAGCCGCTCACCTGGCCTCTCTGCCTCCGCACAGGCTGTGCCCTCCGCCTGGAATGCCAACTATCGCTGCTTAGTCGCTTCAGTTGTGTCGGACTCTCTGCGACCCCATGGACTGTAGCCCGTCAGGCTCCTCTGTCCATGGGATTCTCCAGGCAAGAATACTGGAGTGGGCGGCCACGGCCTCCTCCAGGGGATCTTCCCAAACGAGGGATCGAACGTATGTCTCTTATGTCTCCTGCACCGGCAGGCAGGTTCTTTACCATTAACGCCACGTGGGCTTCTAGTTCCCTGGGACGTTCCAATTGCCTTCTGCCAGGAGTCTCTCTTTGGCTTTGTGCTCACTGACTCGTCATAGGCATTCTCTTAGCAGACCCTTATCATGCTGCTTCAGTGCATATGTCTCCTTGTCTGGGCTGTGAGTCTTCATGAGTAGACTTCATATAAATCATTTGTGCCTTCTCTGCACCCAGGCCAAGGCTTAGTCAAGGCTTAGAATGGACAAGGCTCATTTGGAGAGCATCCATGGTGTGAGTCAAAGCTATGGTTTTTTCAGTAGTCATGTATGGATGTGGGAGTTGGACCATAAAGAAAGCTGAGCACTGAAGAATTGATACTTTCAAACTGTGGTGTTGGAGAAGACTCTTGAGAGTCGCTTGGACAGCAAGGAGAGCAAACCAGTCAATCCTAAAGGAAATCGACCCTGAATATTCATTGGAAGGACTGATGCTGAAGCTGAAGCTTCAATCCTTTGGCCACCTGATGGGAAGAGCCAACTCATTGGAAAAGACTCTGATGCTGGGAAAGATTGAGGGCAGGAGGAGAAGTGGATGACAGAGGATGAGATGGTTGGATGGCATCACTGATTCAGTGGATATGAGTTTGAGCAAACTCCCAGAGATAGTGAAAGACAGGGAAGCCTGGCGTGCTGCAGTCCGTGGGGTTGCAAAGAGTCAGACACAACTGAGCAACTGAACAACAACCACCTAAAGATCAAAGCCCGTCAACTCCTCTCCTCTTCTTCCAGACAATACAAGGCTGATCCCATCTCTGACTCTTAACAAAGGGCCCTCCAAGGCAGGTTCCTAACAAGTTAAACGGAGAAACTAGTGTTTGTTGAGTGCCTAGCATTTAGCAGACCCTGTGCTAAACACTCTGAGGTTGTGATCTGCTTTGATCCTTGAGGAAATCTTGTCACATGGAGATGACCAACCACATGCCCTTGCCTTCTCTCTGCACAGTTGGTGGTTTACAGCTGAGGACACGGAGGTTCACCGAGGTGAAGTCATTTGCCTCCAGTCTCACAGCTCCGGAGTAGCAGAACAAGGACTCTGTTTCTCCTGAATCGAAAACACTGCGTCTCCACCACGCCCACACCTAAACCCAGACGGCGGGGCTTCTGTGGGTTCCATCGCGCTTCTCTGAGCTGCAGAGCCCGTCCGTCATTCACGTTACCCACATGCTGACTTGCTCATTCGGAAGATACTCTTTGAGTGCCTGCTATGTGTCAAGCACTGTGCTGGGCTCTGGGAATCCAGCAGGGACAAGACTCAGCCACAGTCGACTTCCCAGAGCCCGACCTTGAGAGGGGACCAGAGACACCCAGCATACTAATTATGCAAATGATCATTTAAGTGGTGATGGTGTAAACAGATCTGGGGAGGTGCCCTGGCTGCAGGGGAGAGGCAGGCCTGCGGTCCCTTCACCCAGCGCCATCTGAAACCCCTCCCCAAACCCTCTCTGATGCTAAGGGCCGGCTCACCCTTGTGTCCACTGGTCCACAGTGGGATGGACAAGGTGGGGACTGGCTTCTCGGAGCAGGCAAGTCCCCCTGCCCTCCCAGCCCGACATCTCTGGCTCGAGGGAATGCTGACATCCAGTGATATGACAGAGAAGCTGAGCCTGGGGTCCTAGCCACCTGAGTCCCCTCCCCCTGTGAGCACACATTTGTCAAGCCCTCCCCGCCCCCACCCGTGAGCCTGGCTCTGTAATTATCACAGATGCAAACAGTAGTCAGGCAGGCCTGGGAATGTGGTCTTGTCCCTGACCACCTCCCTCCCCGCCGGGGACTTCTCCCCCGCTCCTTCCATCCTGTAACCTTGCCTATAAATTAGGGGACTTTCCACTTCAGTGGTGGTAGATAAATGCTATTAAAGCTGGGGGAAAAAAAAAAAAAAACAAACCCACTGTGTTCTGTTGGGATTTTTAAGAAAATAAACTGTCAAGAAATCCCTTATTAAAAATTTAACTGTGGTTGGAGAATCATGAGGCGAATTGTTCATCTGAACGCTATGAAGATAAATCGCTCTGATAGGTTTTGAACGTAATGAACCGCAAACAAAAATTTAGCAAGCTTCCTGGTTTTTTCTTCTCATTAATTATTTTAGGTTCACTTTTTCTCGACCCCCCTTGGGCTGCGTTGGCTCTTAGTTGAGGTACTTGGGCTCAGTAGCTGGGGTGCTCAAGCTTAGTTGCCCCACGGCATGGGGGATCTTAGTTCCCCAACCAGGGATCGAACTTACACCCCTCTGGGTCGGAAGCACAGAGTCTTAACCACTGGCCTGCCCGGGAAGTCCACGCTCACGGTTTGTTTGTTTTTTTTCTTTTTTTTCTGTACCCGCTGCTTTTATGACGACTCCTATTTCTTCCTTCTCTGAGGTCAGGGATTTCAGCGAGGATCTGTCTGACTGCGAGGATGTGGCCGGAGCTGGGCAAGCGTGCGGGCCACTGAGGGCTCCCATCTTGCTCACTGAGCCCCCCGCCCAGGCCTAAGACTCGGCCCCCTGGCCTCAGTCCCCTCTGGAACACGGGAACACGGGCCCTGAGGACTGAGAACAAACATGTATCACGACAACACGGCCCCGCCCAGGGGCCACCCAGAACGGAGCATCTTCTCCATCACCACTCCGTCACTGCCGACAACAAATCCAACAAATGTGTCCCGGCTAGGAGGTTCCGGGCCGTACCGGGCACCGCTCTAACAGGGGCTCCGAGAGGCTCCGGGGAGCAGGGGCAGCTCTCCCCTGCCGTCCCCCAGGAACCATCATGGGAGAGGGCGGCTGAAACCAACCTCTCAGCATGCTCCATGCGCTGGCCCTCCTCAGCTACATGGGGCGGCAGGGGGTGCTCAGGCCAGGGCGGGAGAGGAGACCGCCTGACGTCCACGTGTCAGCTCCCTGGACAGCCACTGGGCTCAGACAGACCCCGCCCAGCCATCCCTACAGGCCGAGCCCTGCGGCCTAGTTGGTAAGGCTCGGGGGTCAAACAGGGACCTCCTGTAGAGCACAGGGAGCCTGGAGGGGAGGCAGGGGGTTTGGGGGACAACAGACACATGTATACATGTGGCTGTGCCCCTTCGCTATTCACCTCTAACCACCACACTGTTCATCGGCTGTGTGCGTGCGTGCTAAGGCGCAGGGCGCTCTTCCCGCATCAGACCTGCTGAGGTGCTGAGTCCAGGGCCCCAAGACCGCACGGCACACAGTGGCGCTCAGTACGTGCTAGTCCACAGCTTAGAGACATGGAATTTCTTGGCAGCTGTAAGACGGAAGGACCATCGTCCCCATTTTGCTGATGAAAAAACTGAGGCCACAGTGGGTTCCACAATATCTTGGAGGACTCGTGAGTCAAATCTCAACAGTCCCCCACCATCCTAAGTGCTGGGGTTGCCCAGGTGAGTGGGAGAGTGGAACAGCATTCTAGAAAAAGGGAACAGTGCACGTGAAGGTGGTGAGCTAGGAGGAAGCAGGAAGGGCCAGTATCCTGCCCGGGATGCAGGAGGCTGGAGTGGGGAGAGATGGGAGGCCGAGTCCTGAAGGATTCTGCCTCCATCAAGGTAGGTACCAGAGTGAACACCTGGGCGTCTGATGTTCAAAGAAGCAGACCAGCTCACTGGCACAGGACTTGCCCCGTGAGGCCCGAGGTGTGTGGCATCATTTCCTGGGCCCGCTCACCCACACACCTGACTCTGAGGCAGCCTTGCCGCCCCTCCCACCCCAGCCAGAGGCAGGCAGCCCACTCTCTAGGGATAAACGGGGGAGGGGCTCCACCCACATCTCCTCCCACTCAGAAAGACTAAATCTAAAAGCAGGCAGAGTTCTCACTCTGCGTGTGTGCTCAGGGGCTTCAGCTGTGTCCGACTCTGTGCGACCCCGTGGACCCCACCAGGCTCCCCTGTCCATGGGATTCTCCAGGCAAGAATACAGGAGTGGGTTGCTATGCCCTCCTGCAGGGGATCTTCTCGACCCAGGGAGTGAACCCATATCCCCTGTGACTTCTGCATTGGCAGGCTGATTCTTTACCCACTGAGCCAGCAGGGAAGCCTGTGAGAGCCCTAACCTGGAGACAATCCAAATGCCCATTAACAGGACTTCCCTGGTGGTCCAGTGGTTAAGACTCTGCACTTCCAATGCAGCGAGCATGGGTTCGGTCCCTGGTCGGGGAACTAAGATCCCATATGCTGCTTGGCGTGGCCAAATGCCCATCAACAGAAATGCAAAGAGGAACTGAGGTATCTGCAATGGATAAAACGTGACCCAACAATACGGAAGGGAAAGGGGAGCAGCCACGGCCACAGGAAACCCCAGGGACGTGTCTCAGGGGTTGCGCAGAGCAGAAGCAGCCAGATGTGCAGGAGGGGAGCTGCCCGGAGCGAGGACGCTGGGGGAGGGTCCAGGGTTCTTTATGTTCCATTTCTTGTCCTGGTGGTGTTTACGTGGCCCTTCTCTCTCTTTTTAAAGTTTACTTTTTGGCCGTGCCACACACCATGTGGGATCTTCATTCCTCGACCAGGGATCGACCCCTCACCCCGTGCAGTGGACGCAAGGAGCCTTTCTTTTTTTCCCACTTAACTATTTACTTTTGGCTGCACTGGGTCTTCATTACTACATGCGGGCTCTCTCTAGCTGCAGAGAGTGGTGGTTGCTCTCTGATGCAGCTACTTGGGCTTCTCTTTTAGGGACCATGGGGTCTAGGGCACTCGGGCTCCGGTAGTTGTGGATCCCGGGCTCCAGGGCTCAGGCTCAACAGTCGTGGAGCACGGGCTTAGTTGTCCTGAGGCATGTGGGATCTTCCCAGACCAGGGATCCAACCCATGTTGGCAGGCAGATTCCTAGCTACTGGACCACTAGGATAGTCCCAGCCCTTCTCTTTCTGATGATCTTTTTGAGCTGGACATTCACGTCCATGTTCTTCTTGTGTGTGTGTTACATGTCATAATGAAAATAAGTCAGGAAGAAACTGACAAGGCTCCCACAGTCCCGACTGACAGATGCGGAAACTAAGTGCCAGAGAGGGGGACGGGATGACCCGGGGTTCTGGGGGGCGCTGGGATGACCCGGGGTTCTGGAGGGTGCTGGGATGACCCAGGGTTCTGGGGGGGCGCTGGGATGACCTGGGGTTCTGGGGGGCGCTGGGATGACCCGGGGTTCTGGGGGACGCTGGGATGACCTGGGGTTCTGGGGGCGCTGGAATGACCCGGGGTTCTGGGGGGCGCTTCCGAGGGAAGGAAGGAGGAAACGAGAGTCAGGATGGAAGCTGGGGAGGTCGAGTTAGGCATCCAGTCCTGGGAGCCTGGGCGTGACTCCTGAGGCTGGCTGTCCCTTGCTGCCCCAGTGACCCAGGATGGGGAATCCCACCAGCCTGCCCTTGCTGACCTCCAGAGAGGGTCCTTCTGCACCCACTCTGCTCACCATTCCCTTCCTTCAAGAGCTCTGGCTGGGAAAAGTCCATCTGGTCAAAAACTCCCTGTGTTTCCTGATGCTGGTAGGACTCGACCACCCAGAAAAAATCACAAACTGTCGCCTCGGTCACATACCACGGTGGGTTCTTCTCTGCAACAGACTGACTTTCTTGAAGCCGAAGCCTGGCCAGCAGGGCCTTGCTTTTCTGCTCTGGCTCCTGGGACCCGGGGCAAGCTGTCAGGGTCACCGTGATTTGAGTGACTTTGGACAAGCGGGGGACAAGCCACCTGTGCCCCTGTTCCCACACCCATCAGATGGGAGCAATCCCGCTGTTACAGGAACAAACGAGTTGGGGCAAATCTTCCACAAACTCTAGTTCTTTCTCCCTTCTCCAGGGAAAGGTGAGTAAATCCCAGCGTAGACTTCTTCCTTCGGCTTGTGTAACATTTTGTACTTATTTTTGTTTTTAACAGTTGTATTTATTCTGGGCTCTGCTGGGTCTTCCTCGCTGCATGGATTTTTCTCTAGTTGCAGGGAGTGGGGGCCACTCTCCAGCTGTGCTCCGGCTTCTCCTTGCGGTGACTCCTCTTGTTGCGGAGCACGGGCTCTAGGCGGGAGGGCTCAGTAGTTGCAGTTCTCAGGCTCCAGAGCACAGGCTCGGTAGTTGTGGCACATGGACTTTGTTGCTCCAAGGCATGTGGGATCTTCCTGGATCAGGGATCGAACCCAAGTCCCCTGCATGGAGAGGTGGATTCTTAACCACTGAGGCACCAGGGAAGCCCTATACTCGTTATGTTTTAAGTTCAATCTTTTCCTGGTTTCAAAAACTATTAAATGCCCTCACTGTAGAAAAGTTAGAGAATGAAGAAGACACCAAGAAGAAATTCAAGGGATTCCCTGGCGATCCAGTGGTTAAGACTCAGGGCTTTTACAGTTGTGGGCCCAGGGCCGCTCGCTGTTTGGGGAGCTGAGCTCTCACAAGCCACAGCGTGGCAAAAAAAAAAAAAAAAGGAAAAAGGAACTGCTAACACGTCTGAGTGGTCCCTGGATTTTGTTTTAATTTTAAGTTAAAACTTAAAGATACATTGGGCACACTACTTGCATCCTTTGAAAAGTTCAGTATGATCTTCTGAGCATTTCCCGGTGTCCTTCAATAGTCTTCGAAACTCAATTTTAAACATTTATTAATTTATTTGGCTGTGCTGGGACTTAGTTGCGGCAGGAAGGATCTTTTGATGAGGCACATGGACTCTGCAGTTGTGCGCTGGCTCGGGACCGTGCAGGCTTTAGTAGTTGCAACGCTTGCATTTAGTTGCTCTACTGCATATGGGATCTTAGTTCCCTGAACAGGGATCGAACCCACGTCCTCTGCCTTGAAAGGCTGATTCTTTACCACTGGCCCACCAGGGAAGCCCCTGAAACTCCATTTTAAATCGGTGCATGGATGTTCTGTCATCAGGATGCTCGGTGATCCCCTGAACCGATGTCCGATCACCGGGAGCCCAGGCTGCGTCTGTGTTTTGGCTGTTGGGCCACCCAGCCTTCAGCACAACTCTGAGCGTCTCCTTAGGATGGAAGCGTATTTCCTAGTCAAGTGGCTCCCACACGTCGCCCACAGGACTCCATGGTGGGCCCCCAGAGGGACCAGGGCAGCCCACAGAAGCTTGGGCAGGTCAGCGTACTTGTGAGGTCAAGTGCATCATGTCCTCTGAATCCCCCTGGCGTGCATTCCAAGACACGATCCCGCCGCAGCCCCCAAGGGGCTCCTGAGGCAGGGCTTGTGGTGGGGGCAGCTTGAAGCTTCCTGGGGGTTGGGGGGTGTTGGCGGGGGCGTCCCATCAAGGGAATTCTGCAGCAGTTAAAGCAACCGAATATACATACACAGACACACACACACACACAGCGACGTGGAAGGCTCTTAACAACCCAGGCCCGGTGAAAACAGCGAGACAAAGGAAGCCGTCTATAACGCAGCTTCATTTACATAAATTAACAACGCATGCACACAAAGCAACAATAAGCATTTTGCAAGAACACACACAAGCAGAAAGATCCAGAGTAAACACACGCTGATGGTTGACTCTGGTGGGGGTGGGGAGGAGTACAGAGTAGGGTGAGGAGAGGAAGTCGAGGTTGTGATTGAGAGAGGGGTCCCAGAGAGGACACCCCAGCCCGGGGCTGGGAAGGGGTGAGCTGGCTGAGCTCCGTGCAGAGCCACGGCATCTACCTGGACCCAGAGGATCCGGGGGAGCAGGGGTGTCCCTGAGCCGGCCAGGGTTGGCAGGTGCCCGGCCTGAGTGGCATCGGGACTGAGGGAAGGTGAGTCCCTAGGACTTTGCCTAGAAAGCATCTTCGAGGGCCTGGCCCCCTGTCCCGGCGGCTACATGGGCGCTGCGCTCCCGGTGTGGTTCTCACCCTCGCTGGACTGCAAGCCAGGGTGAGTGGGATCAGGTGACTGAACCGGTGGGGGGCTGCAGGACTGGCTTGCTACAGCTCACAGAGGCTCCCCTGGGGCTGGCCTCTATCCTCAGGCAAACACCTGCTGAGTGCCTAGTGCATGCCAGGCTCTGATCTGGGTTCTGGGGAAGCAGAAGGGAGTGGGGGAAGTCCGTGCCCTCAAGGAGGTGACCATCTGGCTGGGAGCCCAGCAGGTGACCACGGACAAGGGGGGCAGGGGATGGCTCTTGAATCTCCCAACCCCGGCCACCTCTATACACGTGCCAGGCCTCGGGCGCGTGCATGCGTGTTTGGGGAGGTCACAGCCTCCCACCTCACCATCCCATTTCTAGGAATTTATCCCCAAGGCAGAATCCAGAACGGTACAAAGAACAAGCACCGAGGATGTTCACTGCAGTATTATTTATATCAGTTAAAACATGGGAAATAAGAAGGGACAAGTGAATTAACCCGACGCCCACATATCGGAATCCAATGTGGTGGTTAAAATACAAGTAATAGACAGAGGAGCCTGGAGGGCTACAGTCCACGGGGTCGCAGAGTCGGACATGACTGACCACACACAAACGTACAATAGACAAGTATCAGAATCAGGGAGAAAGATGTTCATGGTTAAACTCCTAGGTGCCAAAAATCAGTTGCAAACAAGTGTGAAATGGGGTGATTGCGATTTTTCTTTTAAAAAATAAAAGCAAAATCTCTCTTTAGAGACCTGAACCTGTCATATGCATGGAGGTGTACGTGCTGTCTCTGAATGAAAAGACACCAAATGTTAATGGGAGTTACCTGTGGTTGTCGGATTACACTTGACTTTTGTCCCTGTGTTCTTACTTAGATATCTTTCCTAGTTTTCCTAAATTAATTTGTGTTTATTCTAGGATAAATAATTCAAAAGCACATTTACATAGGCACAGAAAAGAGCCAGGAAGGCTTTAAAACAAAATGTAAACAGTAGTTATTTATTATATCTAGGTGGTAGGACTAAGGGTGAGTTATTTCAGTTTTTAAAATCTGAATAATTAAAAAGCTATTTGGTAACTAAGGTGACCTCACTTCTCCTGCTATCTGCCTGTGTCCACTGAGGGTGTATGATTCCACTAGACATTTCAAATCGTCTGCTTTTGTGGACTGGACATTCCCTGACCTCAGGGAACATGCGGTTTGGGGGAGTGTCAGTCCTCTCCAGAGCGGAGGTGGGGTGCAAGAACCTCCAGGGGTGAGAAACTAAAGTGTTAGGATTTTAAGACATGCCTGCCACGCTTGGGGACTTCCCTGGTGGTCCAGTGGTTAAGACTCCAAGCTTCCATTGCGGGGGGCGTGGGATCGATCCCTGGTCAGGGAACTAAGATCCCACATGACACGTGGCTCAGTCAAAAAATAAAAAAAGACATGCCTGCCATCCTTTACTGGGCTTCTCGGATGGCTCAGTGGTAAAGAATCTGCCTGCCAGTGCAGGAGGTGAGGGTTCAATCCCTGGGTTGGGAAGATCCCCTGGAGAAGGAAATGGCAAACCACTCCAGTATTCTTGCCTGGAGAATCCCATGCACAGAGGAGCCTGGCAGGCTACGATCCATGCTAGGGTCACAAGAGAGTTGGACACGACTGAGCACGCATGCATACACACCATCCTTTAACGTAGCCATTTTTGTGTAAGCTTTATAACATGCGCTCCATGGATGCTGTAGACTTTTGCATGACTTTTGTAATAAATTCATACATGTATAATCTGACGGGTGTGGGTTACATGGTTTGGTGGCCAGTGGCCTGGGTGATGGGGTGATAAGACACATGGGCAGGTAGATCCAACCAGTGGGTCCACTCAGACCTACAGAGTCACCCTCTCTCCCTCTTTTCCTAGATCCACTTTGCAGAAAAAATTCTGTGGTCTCCACCTTCCAAACTGACCCAGGATCTGTCCGCTTCTTTCCACCTCCACCATAACCTGTCCCGGAGTGTGCCGGGCCACCAACCTCTCTCTCCGGAGCTCTGCACCAGCCTCCAAACAGGCGTGCCTGCCATCACTCTTGCCTCTGGGGTCCCCACACCTTGGCCAGAGAGAAACCCAAGTCAGGGCCCATATGTCCTCTGCTCAGAGCCTCCCCTGGCTCCTGTCCCCAGCAGAGAAGAGCCAAGCGCTCACCATGACCACGTGACCCTTTTGTCCACTCTCTGTCCTCACCCCCGCCCTCTCCTTGTGGCTCACTCCGCTCTGGCCATGCCAGGCTCCTGGCTGTTCCTCCTACACACCAGGCAGGCTCCACCCCAGGGCCTTTGCACCTGCTGCTCCCTGCCCAGAACACCCCCACAAGGCTCCCACCACCACCACCTCCTCCAAACACGTGCTCGAGGAATTCCCTGCCGGTTCAGTGGTTAGGACACCACGCTTCCACTGGAGGGGGCTCAGATTCCATCCTTAGTAGAGAACTAAGCTCCTACAAGCCTTACAGCTCAGCCAAACAAAACAACCGAAAACAAACATTTGCTCAAATGTCACCTTCTCCATGAGTCCGCCCTGACCCCTGTGTCTATAAAGCTGCAGCCACCACCCCCTCACCCCCATCCAGCCTCCTTCCCCACAGCCCTTAACATCTTTAACACAAAACACATTTCTTCCTGGGCTTCCCAGGTGGTGCTAGTGGTAAAGAACCCGCCTGCCAATGCAGGAGATGTAAGAGATGTGGGTTTGATTCCTGGGTTGAGAAGATCCCCTGGAGGAGCGCATGGCAACCCACTACAGTATTCTTGCCTGGAGAATTCCAAGGACAGAGGAGCCTGGCGGGCTGCAGTCCATGGCGTTGCAAAGAGTCTGACATGACTGAAGCGACTTTGCACACACACACATTTCCTTTTAGACAAAGGCCTGGAATGCAGGCACTGGGAGGACGCATTTGGGTGTCGGTTTTGCTCACTGATGTGTCCCAAGTACCTACACTACAGCCTCCCTCCTGGAAGACAACCAAGTGATACTGAATGATGGAAGTGTTACGGGGGAAGGCCAGGGATGTTGGGGGGCTGTGGATCCAGAGAGGAAGGCGATGAGGGAAGGCGCGCCTGGGGGACCTCAGGGCCAAAAGAGAGGCGGGTTCAGGCGAGGGGACGGTCTGAGCAGCCTCTCAAGGCTGGGAGAGTGACTGGTTGTCGCAGAAGAGCCTGGACTTCGTTCCAGAGACCAGGAGGTTTTGGAGCGTTTCAGGCAGAGGGCTCCAAGACCACCTGATGCGGACAGCCGACTCATTGGAAAAGACTGAGGCTGGGAAAGATTGAAGGCGGGAGGAGAAGGGGACGACAGAGGATGAGATGGTTGGATGGCATCACCGCCTCCATGGACATGAGTTTGAGCAAGCTGCGGGAGGTGGTGAGGGACAGGGAGGCCTGGCGTGTTGCAGTCTGTGGGGTCACAGAGAGTCAGAAGCGACTCAGTGACTGAACAACATCCAGGCAGAGGGCGCTGCCAGGCCTGCGTGGAGGCCCCCGGAGGATGGACTGGGTGTTCGGAGTTAGGATCTGGCAGGGCTGGGGGCGGGGGCACCTGGGTAGGGACGGGCCCTCAGCAGCTGTTGGAGGGGCAGAAGTTTTCATCCAGCTCCCCTCCACGGGGGGGTCATTGTGGCGTGGACTCTGCGACTCCGTCGCAGACAGGATCCCTGACGCGCTCACCTCCCCACTTCGGGCTCCCAGGTCCCAGCTTCCCCAGCCTGCCATGCGTGCCCAGTCAATTATGTCTTCCTTCCCTTCTGGAGGGGAAACCACCCAGGGAGAGGGAAGGGCCTGGCAGCATCAGTGCGCCATCACAGGGATGTCGGAGGACAGGGCGAGGGAGCACGGGGATCATGGGCGGGAATGGAGGGCCTGGAGCCCCGGGGGACAGAGTCCTGCAGGAGCGGGACTGGGTGACGGGGGGGGGTGGGGGGGGACACAGTCGTGCGGGAGTGGGGCTGGGTGATGTCAGGTGTTCTAGCCCCACAGCCTCCCAGGAAGCGACAGCCTGGCCTTTGGCATTTCCCTTGACACTGACCGCCCCCCGAGAGGTCCCCTCTCTGCCCCCACAGATGGGGCCCCGGTCCTCAGGCAGTCCAAGACAGTCAGATGGCAGGGGGGAGTCCCTGACCCCTTCCCCTTCCTGGGGTCAGGCCAGGAGGTGCAGTGGGGGAGGGGAAGTTTAGCTCAGACCCCTCTTCTCTCGTGGCTCTGCGGGCTGGGAGAGGAGAGGCCTGCATGGGGACAGCGGATTGACCAACAGAGGGTCTCTGACTTCCCCGGGGGTCCAAGGGTTAAGATTCCGTGCTCCCAAAGCAGGGGGCGTGAGTTTGATCCCTGGTTGGGGAAGGTCCTGCCTGTCCTGCCGCACGTCACAGCCAAAAACCAATTAACCAACCCCAGTGGTTCTCAGGGCTTCCCTGGTGGTCCAGGGGTTAAGATTTGGCCCTCTAACACAGGAGGTATGGTTTGTTCCGTGGGTGAGGAGATCCCACATGCCTCATGGCCAAAAAGAAAACCACCCACACAATCCCTCCCCTGCCATGGTTCTCAACCAAAAGGGATTCCCTCCGTCCCCAGGGGATACCTGACATCTGGAGATGTGGTTGGGACTGAGGAGGTGGGACGCTACTGGCTTCTGGTGATCAGGGACGCCACTCCACATTCTACAGCCCACAGGACGCCCCCCCAACCAAGGATGACCCCCCCCAACCAAGGATGATCCAGCCCAGAGTCAGCAGAGCAGAGGAGGAGACACCTGCTTCTAGACAGTGCAGCCCTGCCCCCAAAGCATCACGGGCGGCCCGTCTTAGCCACAATAATAATCGGATGGCACCTGCCCCGTTCCAGCACGAGCCAGCACCTGGGAGCGCCCGGCTCTCATACAGACTCCACGGGGCCGGGAGCCCCGAACCACAAGCAAATGAGCGCTGCTCCCCGTGCCAGAGCAAGTCTACACCCTTGACAAGTATGAAGTCCAGCAGCCCTCGCATCCGCCCTGCGGGCAGAGCTCTTATCATCCCCATTTTCCAGATGGAGAAACTGAGGCCCAGTGTCCTGTGCCCAATGCCCCAGGTGGCGGGCGCAGCAGTGCAGATGGCATGGGGGGGGCCTCAGGGAAGGGTCACCCCCAGCACGACCTGCGGCTCCTGCGCTGTGGGAGGCAGGCAGGCAGGCGGTCCTGCCGCAGCCCAGACACAGGGAGGAGCCTCATGCTGAGAAAACGCAAGGCACAGCCTCGGTTCAAGCAACGAGGAAGCACACGGTGTCTGAGAAATGCCCGGGGACAGACGGACGAGCATGAAGAGCTGGTGGCTCAGGGAGGGGGGACCGGCCGCCCGGCCACCATCCGCGCCCCTGCCCCAGGGCCCCCACCACGGCGGCCAACCCAGCTCACCTGGATGCCGTTCTCCTGAAGGTTCAGGTACCGCGTGTTGACGGGGATGCTGGCCGGGACTTCGGCCAGCTCTCTCCTGGTGCAGATCACCCGGCTGGCCTGGTTGCTGCAGGAGCAGGCCGCAGGGCAGGAGGTGGCCGGAGGGGTGCCCCCTCCGGCGGCGGATGTCACGGCCACGCCGCCCCCGCCGGCCCCCAGGGGCGGGGAGAAGAGCCAGAGGAACAGCAGGGCCCCATGGGGCCAGGACATCCTACCGGGCGGCAGCGGGGGGCACAGGGAGCCGCGGGCGCGCGCCATCCTCAATGTTCATGCTCCGCCTGGGCGCCGGGGGGCTGTCGGGAGCGGAGAGAGGAAGAGGCTCAGTGACGGGAGGGACCCCCACCCCCGAGAGGCCCAGCTCCTCCCCCGAGTCCAGACAGCTCTCTGCTGCTGCTGCCTTCAAGGCTCAGGACCCGAGGGATCAAGGCCACCCCAGGTCCCAGGTGATGAGGGCCCAACAGGTCGAGGGAGGCAGAGAGGCAGGGGCTGGCCCCCAGCTCACCATCTCCGTGCTGGGAAGACTTTATGCCCATTTCCCAGAACAGAAAACTGAGTCCAGGGGGAGAGAATGTGCCGACAGGTGGAGACATCAGCCAGATTAAAAACTTGGTTCCTTGTGTGATTTCACAAAGGGACATGGATAGGTGGAGAGGGAGTGAGAGACAGAGACACAGGTGACAGAAAAAAGGTGATGAGCCAAGCTGAGAAAGTCAGAGCTAGGATCTGGCGGCCGTCTCGGCATCCACCCAAGTCCCCGCGCCACCTGCACGCGCCTCTGGGAGGGGTCCGGCCCCCTGGACGCCCCCTCACCCCACTTCTCCCTCCAGGGAGTGCTTGCAGAGACCAGGTTTCCCAGGGACCCGGACACCCCACCCACCATCACACACGGGGCTCCTGACTCCCTTGTGCCTTCTGGCAGCAGCTGGAAAGATTTAAGTTAGACTCAAAGGGGGACCTCAAAGGAGAAGATGAGGTGCCAGACAAGGCAAGTGGGTAAGTGCTGGGTGTGGGCAAGTGAGGCTGGGAGGAAGCCCGTGGGGAGGCCGGGCGATGACGGGGAGGAGGTGGCCTTGGGTGGCAGGGGCTGGAGGCCACGAGGGCGGCTGGTGGGTCTGTTCCAGTGGCTGCCGCAGGATGTGGCTGAGCCGCTGCCGGGGTAGGGGCTGGGTGATCGGGGACTCCCACCCGGAGCTCTGGGAGGGCAGTGGGCTTCGTGGGGTCAGGTCCTCCCACCCCCATCTCCATAGGGGAGAGGCGGGCTAGAGGGAGATGGGCTAGTCATGACGGGCGCAGTGAAAACAACAATAACTTGGGAATTGTGAGTCAGCCCCTTCTTGCCCCAGGCTCTGCACACGCTTGTGTAAGCTCCCGGGGAGCTCGGGAGGAAGGTGTGAGGATACCCAATTGACGGATGAGGCCACTGAGGAGCCTGGGGCTGGCTGGGTAGCGGCAGAAGGGGACTGTGGTCCTGGGTTTACCCCTGGGGCGCCCGGCCCTCTCTTCCAAGCAGCATTTCCATCCCCAGAGCGCGGGCGCGCGCGCACACACACACACACACACACGCACACACACACACACGCGCGCGCCCACGCCCGCGAGCTCTGCTTCAACACGGCAGACCCGAGAGTTTCCCACGTGTGGGGAGGCCACGGGCACCGGGGATGGGGGGCGGGTGCGGTCTGCACAAACGCGCGCACCCTCAGCGGTGACGGGGCGCGCCCTCGCGCTCCCAGACCCGCGGACCCGGGGCGGCTCGCCCCCGCACTCCGTGCGCACGCACGCGCACACGCTCCCGCCCGCGGTTTCCATCATTGTAACTCGGATTAAAAAAAAAAAAATGCATGTGCGTGTGTCCGTGTGCCTGCGCGCGTGTGTGAGAGGAAGAGCAACAGCTAGACAAGAGAGACAGAACGGAGAGACAGAGACACAGAGAGATGGAATGGGGTGGGGTGGGGTGGGGTGGGTGGAGGGCTGGTCCTGGGTCTACACCCCAGACTCATCTTTCTGCCCAGAGGGCTGGGGGCTGCGAGCGCCTCTCTGCGTGCCCTGCGAGGGCGGTGGGGTCCTCGTCCTGCGCCCACCATGCCTGTCCCCACCTCACGAGACTGGTGAGAAGCCAGTCCCCCCCCCCCGCCCCGCCCGCCCAACCTAGAGGCCGCGCAGCCCGAGGGGGCCAGGATTCGAGGCCGGGGAAGCCCCAGATCGCGAGGCCCCTCGGGCGGTGGGAGCCCGGTAGCGCCCACCCCAGGTCCAGACCGCCCCTGCGTCTCTCCCCCCGCCGCCTCGGTGCCCATCTCGCCCGCTGCCAGCCCGCAGCCACCCCCACCCGCTTCTGCGGCGCCGGGGCCCCCCTCCCCTCCTTCCTCGCCCTCCGCCATCTCTCCGTCCTTGTCTCCCCCACCGCCCCCCGACACACACCGCGAGGGACACTCACCCCAGTGGCTCGGCTTCCGCTGGGCCTCACCCTGCGCCCCAGGCCCCCCCTCCGCATGCCTCCAGCCGCTGGGGACTCTGCCTCCCCAGTCCTCCAGGGTTTCCCGTCGAGGTTGTGGGGGGGGGCGCAGGGGCTTCTTGGGTCTCCCCGCGCCCCCCCCTCCTCGCCTGTCGCCCTTCCCACCCCCCCGGGAGGCTCGTCTAGGCCACTGCAGCAACCGTCTCCTCCTCCCCTCCCGGCTCGCCTCCTCCGGTCGGCTACCCCCGCCCCCACCTCCGCCCGCCTCCCGTCTGCCCCCGGGGACCCCGGCCCCCTGCTCTCTCCCTGACTCCCCTGCCTCCTCCAGTCCCCCGTCCGCCTCTTCAGGGCCCCCCAACCCCCTCCTCAGGCGCCTCCCTCGCTGTCTCGCTGCCCTTGGGACCACCGGGCCCCCCTCTCCTTCTCCTCCATCTCCTCCTCACTCTCGCTGCGCCCCCATCACCCGCTCGTAGGTCGGTCGGGGAGCGCGTCTCGGTCAGATTCTCTGTCCGTCTGTCCGTCCGTCTCGGTCTCCCTCGGCCGGGCTCCGTCTGTCTCTCCCTGGCTTTCTCCGCGATTACAATTTCTAGTCACACGGCAGTGCAGAGCCAAGCTGTGCGCCTCGGCTCCCTCCCTCCTCCCTCCTTCTTCCCCGCTTCCTGCGCGGGGCGGGCGCCTCCCCTCCCTCCTCCTCGCCCGCCCCCCCCACCCCCACCCTTTCCTTGCGCCTGAGGCCTCCCCCTCCCCCGCTAATCAAAGGCTCTGTTATCTAATTAACCCATTGGTTCTGGGCAGCCGGGGAAGGTCGAGGGAAGCGGGGGAGGAAGGTTGAAGGCTGGGCTGCCCGGGGAAGGGGGGGAAGGGGGGCTCTGGACCGTGCCAAGCCTGGCCTCGTGGTCTAGACAACCTCACGGGCTGCAAAACCAGGCCGGGCAGGCGCTGGCCGCCCCCCTCCACCGCTGGCCACAGCACCCCCTCCCACACTTGCCCCCCAGAGTGCAGACCTAGCTAGGACTTCTCTGCAGGCAGGCGCTCCCCTCAGCACCCCAGAAGCTCCCCCAAACGCCCCCCGCCACCACATGGGTACAGACCTCCACCCCAATATACCAGCAAACCCGGGCCCAGGTCACCCCAGTCCTTCAGCCCGAGGGCCAACCCCTGCTCATAACCACAAAGAAACCCACTCCCAGATGCAGTCCCCTCCTGCTGGACTTCAGCGGTTTCCTGCTATCCACCTCCTGATACACTTCTGCAAAATGGGCAGGGCAGCCTCTTCCATTCATTCTATTCATCCATCAGTCGATGAATCCATCCATCCAACAGATTTTTTTCCCCATGTCCCTACTATGTGCAGACGCCGGTAGAGATGCTGACAAACGCTACCCCCACCCTTCAGACCCCAACATCAAGTAGCAGTAGGAGGAGGATAGATCAAGCACCAGGGGGTCTGGGTTTTCGTCCTGGACCTGCTGTGTGACCTCGGGCCAGTGACTTCATTTTTCTGAGCTGCAGAAAAACACGGTGAGACAGGGATAATAATAGTATCTATCTCACAGGGCCACTGGGGGACTGACTGGCTCAGGCAATGGCTCTCTCTTGACAGTAAATGGAGATCTGACCACTTCTTATGCCCACCACCATCTCCCCTGGGTGATCAGAGGTATCTCCTCACTGGTCTCCCCTCTCCGACTCTCACCTTCCCTCCCAGATTATTCCCACAGGTGGCCTGAGGGGTCCTGACCCTCCTCTGCTCAGCGGCCCTCACACTGTCTGGGTGGGGGGTGGGGGAGAGGGGTGTGTGTGTGTGTGTGTAACCTGACTGAGGTTCAGCAGACCCTCTGCTGCTCCCCTGCTCACTCAACCGCTTCAGATCACACCTCTTGCTCCTTCCGGATCCCGGCACATACTCCTGCCTCAGGGCCTTTGCACATGCTCTTCCCCTGCCTGGACCCTCAGGTGTCCCACCCTCCCTCTGGTTTTTGCCCAGAGGTCGCCTTTTCAGCGAGGCCAGCTTGAACACCTCGCATCACACAGCACCCCCGCCTCACACCAGAACGTTCTCTGCTTGGTCTATGTCGCATTTGGTACCCTCTGACCGGGGCTTCCCGGGGCTTCCCTGGTGGCTCAGTGGTAAAGAATCTGCCTGCCATTGCAGGAGATGCAAGTTTGATCCCTGGCGGGGGGAAGATCCCCTGGAAGAGGGAGTGGCAACCTACTCCCAGTATTCTTGTCTGGAGAATCCCATGGACAGAGGAACCTGGCGGGCTATAGTCCATGGGGTCACAAAGAGTTGGACATGACTGAAGTGACTGAACAACGACGATGACCTCTTAGAAGCCCATGCACTTGAGTGTAAGAGCCCTGAGGGCAGGGACTGCATCTGTTGTGTGCACTTTGGTTCCCGGCACCTATGACGGTGCCTGGCACAGAGTAGGTGCTGAATGAACACCGAGTGGAGGCAGCAGCAGGTGCCCCATTGATGCCTCCCAGAGATGCCCCACTGATGCCTCCCAGAGATGCCCCTCTCTGCACACCCGGCCCAGACACACATCCCCCAGCTGCACATCTCAGGCTCACCCCCTAGACGTCCTGGATCCCGACGTTCCCTCCCATCCCAGGAGGCCAGCCCGGTGGAGGCAGCACATCCATATACCATGAGCACAACCGCCTTCAGCTGGATATCCATGCCCATGCCATGGTGCCACCTGGCTGATCGGCTCCCAGATATTCTACCCGAGGTCCCCAGGGCAGCTGTGTGCACCCACCAAACGCAGGCAAATATGAGGGCAGTCACACCTCAGATGCCACCTGTGTGGGCTACATTGCTGTGTGCCGAGGGGACGCCTGGCCCCAGTTACACCCCTCCAACCCAGCTAACAGGGGTGCTGGCTAACCCTCTTCTGAGCATGTTCTCAAAACCAGGGATGAGGTACACGCCTGACTCACACCGTCTCCTTGACTAATGCCACCGCCACGCACGAATGTCTGTCATGTATCTGGCCCAGTGAGATCTCTACCCCTTGATCCCAGTGGCTCATCACTGAGGTTGGGACCCCTCGGCGCAGCAGTTGCCCTGGCGACCCCCTCACGTCCCTTGCTCCAGTCTCGCCCACCAGGGTTCCCTCTGGCTTTTCTTGGGTCCCTCCGGCTCTCTAGCCCCTCCTTACCCTTCACCTCCACTTCTTGGCGTTTTCTTCGTTTCTCCCAGCCTCTTCCCCTAGGCTCCTGAGGCCAAACACCTCGCTCCCTTTAAAGACAGTTCTTCCCTGCATTTGTTCAACACCTTCACAACCCAACTCTGGTCAGTTGTCAGTATTTGAGAGTCTGGGCTCCAGGCTGGCAGGTTGACTGGCGTTTACCATAGCTCTCCCATTGGCCCTCTGACAGGGGACTGCTCTTACCCCCATTTCACAGACAGGAAAGGCGAGGCAGAGAGAAGCAAAGTCACCTGTTCAAGGCCAAAGACCCAGCTGGGAAGGGGCCCCTCCCTGTCAGCCGCCCCAGAGCTGAGGGGCTCCAGACCTTCAAATTTGTCATGAGAGCAGGGACAGTCCTCCTGGGGGACCTGCTCAACTGTGCCCAGCCTTCTGGGACCCCTACTGGCCAGGGTGCACCCTTGATAGTGACGGGAGCTCCAGTGAGCTTTCGCTGGGGGCCCCGCGCCAACAGAGTGCTGCCGTCACCTGATGTGTGTGCTAAGGCGCTGTCGTGTCCGACTCTTTGCGACTCCATGGACTGTAGCCCGCCAGGCTCCTCTGTCCATGGGATTCTCCAGGCAAGAATACTGGGGTGGGTTGCCATTTCCTCCTCCGGAGGATCTTCCTGACCCTGGGATTGAACCCGCATCTCTTAATGTCTCCTGCATTGGCAGGCAGGTTCTTTACCCCTGGTGCCACCTGGCAGGCCCCCTCCGCTGGAGCTTCTGGCTTCTCCCCGCAGCCCTAGGAGCAGGTCATTGTCCTTGTGCCCATTTTCCAGATGGAGAAGCAGATCCTGAGGGCTGAAGGCACCGGCTGATGGTCACGGAGCCCGGAGGCGGGACAGCTGGGATTGGAACCCAAGCCCCAGCCCTGGGCCAGGTCACCACGCTGCCTCTCACCCGGGCGCCCTGAAGAAGCCTCAATGCTAGGATCCTCTACTGCTACATGGTGCCAGAGACAGGGCGGACTCAGAGCTGCGAGAGGGCCCAGGGAGAAGAGGTGTGAGGAGCACAGAGGGACAGACACAGAGTCAGAGAGAGGAAGCAGAGACCAAGGGGACCCCGGGGAGGCGGCAAGAGCGGAGTGCTAGTCGCTCACTCCTGTCCGACTCTCTGCGACCCCACGGACTGTAGCCCGCCAGGCTCCTCTGTCCACGGACTTCTCCGGGCAAGAATGCTAGAGTGGGTTGCCATTCTTCTCTCCAGGGGCTCTTTGTGACTCAGGGATCGAACCCAGGTCTCCTGCATTGCAGGCGGGCTCTCTACCGGTTGAGCCACCAGGGGAGAGACAGGAAGAGGCTTCAAGGGGGAACAGAGGAACCTAGAGAGGGAGCTGAGATCCAGGGGGAAAGTGGAGGCAGGGAGACACAGGCGCTCGAGGTGTGGGCCGAGGCCTCACCAGCTTCCCCATCCTCCCAAGCTCCAGTCCTGAGAGCTCTCAGGGCATCAAGCCTAAGAGGATTCAAGCAGATGGCAGCTGGGAAATTCAGGGGCCCAGGAGAGGCGGGACGAGGAGAAAAGGGAGGCAGGGAACATTCCTGTTGGGGCATACTCATTTTTTTTTTTTCTGGGGGAAGTTCAGAAGGTGAGAGAAAAGATAGGAAATTGACTGCTGTCGCAGCAAGAGGGATGGAGGTTAGATCTAAAGAAGAACTTCCCAACTGTGAGGGACTGGGTGGGGGGGTGGGGGAAGAGGAGCCTGGAGCCAGGAGGGTGGAGAGACATCAAAGCCGGACAGAGAGGATCACTTCCCTCTCTGGATGTCTGTCCTGCGGTGGGGAGGGGGGGGGGGCGGGAGCTGTTAGGGTGGGGAGGGCGGAGGGTACCCGCAGCATAGGCTTCAAGGATGGATGAAACAAGTTCACACGTGTGTCCCTCTGAGTCAGTCTGTGTCCTTAATGCTTTTAAAATAAAAGCACCCCTAAAGCCTCAGGAGTTGACAGTCGCCTAACTTTTGAGCTAGAACCACCCTGGAAATAGGGCGGTCCAGACCTAACTGCTGGGGACAGTTTGGGGTCTCAGCTCAGGACCTGCCCAGGTCTCAGCTCAGGACCAGCAGGGGTGGGCTAGGGAGGGATGACTTGCTGGGCAAGGGAGCCTATATTTTCCTGTCTTCCCCCAACACCCCCCAGAGACGCACTGATGGGTCATTTATTTGATCTTTCATACATTCATTGAAGGGATATTTACAGAGGGGCTGCACCGCCCCCCCCCCACCCCCGCCCCCTGAGGCTCCGCCCACATCCCAGGCACGTTCCCTCCTCTGGGCCTTTGATCCTGTTGTTGCCTCTGCTTGAAGCGGGCCTCCTTAGGTCTGCGTGTCTGCCTCAGTCTCCATTCCGGCCTCTGTTGCAAAGGCACCTCCGCCCCCCATCCCACCCCTTACACTTCACTTCCTTCCCTTCAAACCCTCTTCGGCTGGCCCGACCTTATCTGATGGATCACGACTGGTCCTGCTGATTGCCTGTCTGCGCACTAGGAGGTGAGCTTCCCAGGCACGGGGGTCGTCTGTCCGGAAGCATCCTGGATGCCTGTAACCCTCCAGGCGTCCACAGAGCCTCTCCACACTCGCGGAACCGAGGTGCGGGCGAGCGCCGCCTACCGCCGGGTTCCCTGCCGGCTCCGGGGCCGCAGGGGCAGAGGAACCTGCCTTTGTTTTGGGGGAGCTAGCGGTCCAGAGGGGAGACCCACAAAGGGCTGAGTGGGAGCGTGAGCTCAGGGTTGAAGGCCCTGGAGCGTCTCCGAGGGGCGCCGCCCCCCGGCCTGGAGGAGGTGATGGCAAAGCTGAAAGCTGCAGGACCGTCGCGAGGCACCCGGGTGAGGACGGGCGCGTGCAGTGGAGGGACCCCATGCGTACAAAGCCCGGGGGGCCAGAGAGGCGGATGGGAGCCGGGGATCTGCAGAGTCCAGTTCGGTTACAAAGACCTGCCTCCACAGCGCGCTGAGAGGCGGGGGTGTGGATGCTGGCTGGGGTTTCGGGAGAGACTGGAGGCCGGTGATGAGCTGGGTCAAAGGTCCAGGGGGACAGGATGAGGCTGGGGCTGGGGGACCACAGGGATGGAGAGGAGGAGAAGGAAAAGATACCGCCAGTCTGCAAGAGTGGCAGAAGCAGGCGATGAGGCAGGAGGACAGGCCTGGGTCTTCTGATCCATGGGGGGGGGGGGGGGACGGCGAGGTTGGGAGAACACACCTCCCAACCGCAATCTTTACTTGTAGGTGGCAGACCCGCCAAGCTACGGGAGGTGCTGGCGGAGGGACGCTGGGCCTGGGTGCTCTCGGTAGCGGGCTGTGCTATCTTGGGCCGGCTCCTCCCCCTCTCTGGGCTCCCATTTCCTCCTCGAACACAGGATGTCAGTGACAGAGCAGCTCAGAGCTGGAGCAAGGCGGCCCAGGAGGGGGTCTGACCAGTGAGTGACGGGCACGGGTGAACTGGGACGTGAAGTCTGGCTGGTGCATGGGGAAAGAAGCGGACCCACTCCCATTCCAGGCTGCTTCCAGTTTTCTGCTGGGAACCACACCTTGCACCCCTGTTTCCTCATCTGAGAAATGGGAATTGAAAACAGGTACCCTATGAAAGCTGAGTGCTGAAGATGCTTTTGAACTGTGGTGTTGGAGAGACTCTTGAGAGTCCCTTGGACTGCAAGGAGATCCAACCAGTCCATCCTAAAGGAAATCAGTCCTGAGTATTCATTGGAAGGACTGATGTTGAAGCTGAAACTCCAATACTTTGGCCACCTGATGCAAAGAGCTGACTTATTTGAAAAGACCCTGATGCTGGGACGGATTGGGGGCAGGAGGAGAGGGGGCGACAGAGGATGAGATGGTTGGATGGCATCACCGACTCAATGGACATGAGTTTGAGTAGACTCCAATGCAGTATATGTAACAAGACAGGGGTTCAGTCCCTCGCGGTGAGGGTGGGGAATACCCCCTGGAGGAGGGCATGGCAGCCCACTCCAGTCCTCTTGCCTGGAGAATTCCCATGGACAGAGGAGCCTGGCGGGCTACAGTCCATAGGCTCTCACAGAGTTGGACACGACGGAAGCGACTTAGCATGCACGCATGCACCATATGAGAAAGGGCTGGGAGGGCAGGGGATGAGGAAAGAGCAGCAGCTGTTTGCCAGCCGGTGTGGGACCAGTTCAGTATTTGAATGGGTCACTGTCCCCCAGCACCTTCTTTCTGCGCTGTTGGGTGTGGTCAGCAGCACGTGTGGCTTCGAGCACTTGCCACGTGGTGAGTGCAACTGAGGAACTGAACTGTTGATTTACTTTAAATTTATCTAGAAAAAAAAATTTTTGGCTGCATCCTGTGGCATGTGGGATCTTAGTTCTTCGACCAAGGATCAAACCCATACCCTTGCAGTGGAAGGGCGGAGTCCTAACCACTAGATCACCAAGGAAGTCCCACTTTAAATTAATCCAAATGTCGATGGCCACACGTGGCTGCGGCCGTAGTGGTTCCTGTGTTGGGCGGCGTGGTACGGCCATCCCCATGTCTCCATCCCAGTGTCTCCCAGCTCAGGCTCAGTCTCACTTGGAACCGGTTCTGAGTCCCCAAAACTTGGGCTCTGGCTCAGACACCTTGCCCAACAGCCTCACAGCACTCTGGAAGGACTCTGGAGAAGATCAAAGCTGGAGAAACAAACTTGACTGAGAGCAGGGCACCCAAGCCAGGCTGGCTCTGCCTGTCATATGAGGCCTACTCCGTGCCAGACTTGTGCTAGACCCACTTCACAGAAGGGCATACTGAGGTGCCATGAGATTCCCAAGTTCTCAATGTACCTGTGACCGCCTGGTCCCAGGTAGGAGCCCAGAGAGGGAAGGAAGCTGAACCTCCAGGCCCCCTATACTCTGCGTGACTCTGGATGTTGGGGGTGGGGAGGAGCTAACACTACCGTTGAATTGAATCTACCCAGGAGAGAACTAGGACCCTAGCCTGGTACTGGTAGCTTTCAAAGCAGTGGCCACTGCCAAGGCTTTGCAGGGGTGCATGGGGGTGAGTTTGCAGGGAGGGCTCTGGTGTGAGCCAGCCTGTGTGTGACCTCCCTCCCCTTGCTCCCCTTGCTGTCTCCTGGAAGGGTGATGTTGCTATCTGTTTTCCATCTCAGGGTGTGCAGAACTACTACATTTTAAAAACAGGGCGGAGGGGAGGGGGAGAGGTGGTTCTACTAACAGTGACCAGAAGTTGAAAACTCCTTGAACAGGAGCACGTTCCTTAGACGTCTGTGCGTCCAGATCCACCGGGGACTTTGTGAAAGTGTAGGTTCTGATTTGGTGGGTCCAAGACGAAGTGGAGATCCCACACCTCCCAGGGATGCTGGTCCTGCAGCAAGTAGTCACGGGCCCCCTAAGCGTGCAGTCCACTCCCACATTCCATTTCTGGATGAGAAACTAACCCTCCCCCTGCCCTGTCTAAGGGTGTGCTGGGGATGGGGGGGCAGTACAGACCCTGGGTTAGCACCTCGATTGTCACACTTACTAGACGTGGGAGCTTGGAAAGGGGACATCACCTCTCAGGGCCTCAGCTTGCTCATCTGTAAGATGAGAAAAATAGCTAATCAACTTCCTCTGATGACGGGGCGTCTGTGGCCCCATATCTGTGATGATATCTGTGATGGGCTGAGTGCAGTGCCCGACACATAGAAAGGTCTCAGTAAAGCTCTTCTGTAACCGTGACTATCCTTCTCCTCCTAGACAGCATCACGCTGTCAGGGTGGGAAGAACATGGGTGTCGGGGAGACCTGGGTCTACACTGACTCGCTGCTTTCTTGCCATGTTCCCTTCTGGCCCCCCAGGTGGGGACTCAGGATGACCTGTCTAGTGCTGGGCACTTCAGTGGTAGTGACAACAATCATTATTGTTGTTGTTTAGTCGCTCAGTCGTGTCCGACTCTTTGCGACCCCATGGACTGCAGCACGCCAGGCTTCCCTGTCTCCAGGAGTTTGCTCAGACCCATGTCCATTGAGTCAGTGATGCCATCCAATCATCTCATCCTCAGTCACCCCCTTCTCCTCCTGCCCTCAATCTTTCCAGCTTCAGGGTCTTTTCCAGTATTATTATTAGTAAATAATTAATAACCTTTATTGTTTATTCTCACTGGGTCAGAAGAACAAATCTTTTTCTCACTGTGACTCCACCTCCTACCCCCCCATATGTATATCCAGCGTTTCTGAATGGATCAAAAATGTCCATTTATCACTGGGTCGGGGGCCCACAGAATCGCCTGAGGGGCCTTTGTGCCCTGCCCAGGCCCAGCTGGACACCCCTACCTTGGCGAGGAAAGTCATCTGTGACAATGGGCCCCAGGGAATAGGATATGTCTTATCCCCTCTAGGGTTTGAAGGGCATGAACAAGATTGGGAGGCCAGGAGCCCGTGCGTTACCGGAACTCCAGTGTCTCCTTGGGGGTCTAACCTTCTGAATTGATTATTATTAACAATCTCATTATCATTATTATTAACAATCCTAATTGTCACTCAGGGGGCCTGGTGGGCCAGCACGTTGCCCTCTCTGGGCCTCAGTTTCCCCTCTGGAAAGCAGTGTCTCAACTGGGACAGGCAATCCACAGGGTGGCCAGTACCTGGGTTTGCGGTCCCAGCCCTGCCATTTTTAGCTTGGTGACCTTGGGCATAGGACCTTATCTCTCCCGGCCTCAGTTCCCCCTTTTGTCAAACTAGGGACGATGATCGTGCCTCCCTCCCAGGACTCCCGAGAGGAGATAACAGGATGAATCTGCCTGGAATGACCGCACAGAGCCTGGCCCAGGGTAAGTTCTAATGAATGTCAGTTCTTTTCACTATCTCCAGCCCTCTGTTTGAGGGTTCCAGACAAGTGGATGGCAGATCTCCACATTCACTGCCTGGGGTTGGCCCTGTGGGAGAGTTGGGGCTGCCGCTGCTTTCTGACCCTTGTCACACTGTTTGAACAAGAGCTCTGGGGAGTAAGCTCAACACTTTGACAGCAGTGTGGGCTGAGGGGTTCAGGGGGCCCCAGCTGGAGACGGGAAGGGGGTGGCCTGGGTCGCTGCACCAGCCCCACCTTGCTCCCTCGCTCCTCCCGATCTGGGTCACACACAAGCTGCTCAAATCCCCCTTCCACACACACAGGGCAGGACCCAGCATTCTCACTCTCTGCAGCTCTCTTGGGGACCCAGCTGTCCCCTGGGATGGACTCCCGCCTGCAGAGCCCCCACCAGCCCATCTCTCAGGTGTCAAATGCAGCCTGTCCCCTCCACCTGCCATGACAACGGTTGCACGTAGGTTTCCAGGCAACAAGGGGGCGTTCTGCCACTCTGTTAACTCTCCCGCCACCCCCCTCTCTGGCAGAGCCACCCCACTCTCAGGGACTGGGAAGGGAAGGGAAAGGAGGTTCTCCCTAGCAAAGAGGAGGGGGCTTCTCAAATCAGAGATGAAGAGGCTTCCTACACCCTGCCAGAGAGGAAACACAGTCACTCTCCCTTCATCCCGACAAGGGTGATGGTGGGGCAACTGATGGGTGTCTGAGCACGGTCACGGCACCAAGGGGACCTCATGTCACCCTGACCCCGAGATGAGACCAAGTGAAGCCCTTCCTCTCCTGGAACCGAGCCCCGTGGCAGCAGGTGAGTCAGTGTGTACCTGCCCTTCCTCCAACACACAGGGAGCCCACCCCTGCCTTTGGGCTGCACCCTGACCCACGGGGGACACAGGTGGGGTCTGGGGCCCACCCTGGCTGTCAGCCAGCCAAGGACGGGTTGTAACATGGTGGCTTCATGCAGCGCTAGCTCTAGACACCTCGAGGGGCTGTGGCCATGGAGAACTTGTCTGCACTCTGCAGCCTGGTGGTCTTATGAGTCTTCCCTCCCTTGGTGTGGCAGGGAGGCAGGCCCTGGCTCCAAGGAGGCTCAGAGCTGGGGGCAAAATTGCCCCAAAGAATGATGGAGCAAGAGGGACAGGCAGAGAGAGCCCCAATTCCGGAAGAAAACCAAGGGAAGAAGTGTAAACAGTATGTGTGTGGGTGGTGGTGGTAAGAGCCACTTGGAGGAAGAGAAGAGAAAATTGCAGAGGTGGAAAACTCAGCCAACCAAAGCACTGGGTAGGGAAGACTGACAGATGAAGCAGGTTAGAACAGAGTACCTGAACACAGCCCATTGCTACCCAGAGGTGGGAGGTGGGGGAGAATTATTCAAAAGAAGTTGATCAGCTGGCTATTTTTTTTGAGATATAATTGAATATTATATTAGCTTTAAGTGTATAGCACAATGGACTTCCCAGGTGGCTCAGTGGTAAAGAATCCACCTGATGAGCAGGAGACATGGGTTTGATCTCTTGGAGAAGGCAATGGTTACCCACCCCAGTATTTTTGCCTGGGAAATCCCATGAACAGAGGACCCTAGTGGTCTACAGTCCATGGTGCAGCAAGAGTTGAACACGATTTAGCGACTAAACAACCACAACGCACAGCATAATAATTCATTATTTGCAAAATAATCACCACAATGTCTAGTTACAAATCACCACATATAGTTAAGCACTTTTTTTCTCCTGGTGGGAATGAGTTTTTTATGTGAAATCGCTAATTAAAAAAAAAAAAGTTGGCAACACATTAAACACTTTGAAAGTACTGGGGGAATTAAGATTTGTGGTCTTCAGGACACCAGTGTAACTGCTCAGGGTTGTGGGGAGGGCAAGTGCATGGAATAAAACAAGAAGAGTGCAGGAGGCCTGGCTGAGAAGAAATGGAAATAGAGGCAAAGGCAGACAGAGGAGCCAGGAGCGAAGGCACTGGGCTGGATCGGGGGAGATGAGGGGTCAGCTGAGGGGTGGGATGGGACATGAGGTGCAGAGATGGGAGACAGGAGGTCCATGTGACACCTTGGGGCAGATGACCAGCCAGAGAGGCCAAGGAGGGTGAGAAGGAGAGGAAGGGCGCTACAGAGGGCAGGTCCACCGTCCAGGCAGAGTAGACAGGTGAGCCAAGAGGGTAGGGAGGCGAGGCGCAGACACCGGAAGACGCGGAGAACTTCGCGCTTCCGCTTCCGCCAGGAGACCTGCCTCTCTCCACCTGCCTCGGTGCCTGTGTGTGCGTGCACGCGCTGGACCCTGCCTCCATTTTCCAGAGATGCGCCAACGGTCCTCTAATACCCGATGTCTTAATTCCGCCGAGCTCTCTGACTCGGTGCACCCGGGCACTCTCCTAACTTCTGGGTGGGTTGGAGGGCGATTGCTTGGGTCCCTTCAGCGCGCGCGCACACACACACACACACACACACACACCTGGTCCCTCGAGCTGAGCTCTGACACACACACACACACACACACACACACACACACACACACACACACACACACTGAGACTAGACCAGCTTCACATGGGGTTACACCTTCACAGCTCTGAGGCCACCGCCTCCGCGCCTCTACATTTGTGTCTCTGCGAGTGTGAGGTCCCAGGGCTACCAGGTGTGAGGGCCTCTCTCTGGCCGCGTCTCCCTGCTTCGTCTCTCCCTCCTGTCTCTGTGTATCCCGGTCTTTCTCCCTGGTTCTGGGCACCAAAGCCGAGTGTTTAACCGGGTCTGTCTGATTCCACATCTGAGACTCTGGCTGCGAGTGAGTGACTCTGTGTGCATGCGCGTGCACACACGCCCATGTGCACCTCTGCTTACACACGCCTCTGTCTGTCTCCCACTGCCCCTCTTGCCCTCCACTGATGGCTGACTCTGTCTAGCAGGCTGGACCCTTTGCCTTGGTCGCCCCTTGCACCTCTCTGGTGTTGGGGTGCCCCGGACTCCTTGTCAGCTGTGCCCTGGGTCTGTCCCTGCGCTCCCAGAGTCTGTGGCTCCCTGTGTCTCTGCCTCGCCTGCGCCCTGGCTCTGTGTGTGAGGATGGTGTGTGTTCCCTTCTCTCCCCGAGAGAAATGAAGTAACTCCGTGTATGTTTGGCCCCGTGGCGATGCGCCCTAATTGTGTGTGTGTCTGGGAGTCGGGTCCCCCTCTCTCACTTTCGCTGTGCCTCTCTCTGTCCCTCTGTCTCCTTCCCTTCCCTGCCTCGGCTGAATCCCTCCCGCTCTGCACTCTGTCGTTCTTTCCTGAGTGTGCTTTCGAACTCTCCGGGGCTAGGATCAGAGGAGACCCCGGGGAAGAAGGACGGTGGGGAGGGGAAAAGGAGGTGCAGGTTAGGAGCAGCAAGGAGACAGGAAGAGGGAAGGAGGCCGATCCTGGCCCAGGTCGCGAATGGGAGGCGGGGAGTTTTTTAAGCGGGGAGAGGATGCTGCCCGCGGCCTGGACCAGGAGCGAGCGACGAAGGCTACTCCCAGCTGCCGCCGGAGCCCGAGTTCCTGTCTGGCGGCTGCGCGGCCGGGACTCGGGATGTGAGGCGCATAGCAATGGGGCGCTGCGGAGGCTCGACTGCAGCTCCCAGCTGGGGAGGGGGTGGGGAGGGGGCCGAGGGGCGGCCCTGAGGCTCCCCGCCCCCTCCCCCTTCCCAGCTGGGCTCTCCCCAGGGGATTTCCTCACCCTGAGAAAGTCTCTTCCAGAAAGCCAGGCCTGAGGCTGCAGGGAGCGGGGCGGGGAGAAGGGCCCGGGGCTCCGGAGGAGGTGGGGGTGGGGAGGGAGGGGGAGGATGTGAGTGCCCAGAGACCGGTTAGGGTTGGGCGGGCGAGGGAGCATCCTGGGCCTCAGGACCCCGAGTCCTGCAGAGAGAGTGGCTGGACCCCTGGCCTGAGAGAAGGTGGAGCCTGCGGATGTGGGGGCTTGAAAACGTGGGCGGAACCCTGAACAGAGGAACCCTGGACAGAGCCTGGGTCTCGGGCTCCCAGGGACTGAAGGGGAGTTGGGAAAACCCGAGGGTTGGAGAAGGAGAGGTTCCAGAGAGAAGGCCCCGAGGACCGGGCAACGGGGGCTGGGGGAGCCCTTGAAGTGAAGAGGCGAGGATGGAGGCCCTGAGTGAAGAAAGGTCACAGAATTGGGTCCCGGACAGAGCAGGATGGAGTGAAAAAGTCTGGGAGTGCTAGAGAGGCGCTCCAGACCCCTGCCCAGATGAGGGCCTTAAACAGGGGAAGTGGAAGGGGTCCTGAGGGGAACATGGTAGGGGCTGGGGGCTAGAGGAGAAAGATGCTAAAGTTGGGGTCTCCTGGAGAGGGCATCAAGGGGGGATATCGGGGAGTGAGTGAGAGATGGGGGTGGGGGGGGGGAGAGATGAGTGGATCCTGAGGGGAAGATGAGGATCAGTTAGAAGGTCCTAGAAGAGCAAGTATAAGGGAGGGAAGGCCTGGGAGGGCAGCAAATGGGGGAGGGGAGGTCCCCAAGCGGAGAAGGCTAAGGACGGTGGGGTGCAGGTAGTGGTCCCAGAGAGACACGTGCCTGGGGATGCAAGGCCCCACGAAGCAGAATGGGGTCAAGGAAGGGGGTCTTGGGAAGAGGGAGAGACCGGGGTTCGGTGGCCCCTCAGTCGGGGTTGGGGGACCCCAGAGAGAGAAGGGCTGCAGGTTGGGGAGGGGGGTGTCTCATTCCCCAGTCACCCCTCCGTTTTTTCCCATTCTCACTTCCCAAACTCCCCGGTTCTCCCCGGTTGCCACGGCAACCGCTCCTGCCAGGCGCGGTCACCAAGGAAACCCCGTGCCCGCCTCTCCCCCCCTCCCCATCACTGGAGTGCCCCCCCACCCCAAGCAGCAGTGGTGTGGAAGGTGGGAGGGGCAATGGGGGGGTAGAACTCGGACTCCCGACCCAGAGAGGGGGCCCAAACCTACATCCAGCGAGCCCCCCCCACCCCCCGCAAGCCTCCATCCTCAGCCCCACAGCTGGATACGCAGCGACTGCCAGACGTGCTTCCCCCCCATCCCTCGGCGGCGGCGACCCCCCAACACAGAACTAAGAACCTCCACCCGACCGCCTCTCCCACCGGCTTCTGCTCTCCAGCAGGCCCCGCCCACTGTCCTCTGCCGCCCCCCCATCCGGGAGGAGGCCTAAGACCACAGTCCCCTAATTAGAGAATGCCCCCCACCCCCCAACTCCCCCCCCCGCGGTTCCTCCTCCCGCCCCCGCCCGGGCCCTTCGGCGGCTACTCACAGCGAGGAAAGGGGCTCCTTCCGGGGGGCAGCATGCCCGGCCCACGGGGGGAGGACCCCCCCAATGAGGCAACGGGATCCGGGGTGCGAGGCCCGCTGCGGGGAGGCGCGGGGGGGCGGGGCTGCGGCCGGGCCCGGGGTTGTCGCGTTCTGCGCCCCCCTCCCCGGCTCTTGGATGGGGAGGGGGCTTCCGCAGCGGCAGCGGTGGGGTTCGGCGGGGGGTGGGGGGCCGCTCTGCCTCCTCGCCCGCCCGCCCGCCCGCCGCCCGGCCCGGCGCCCTGGTCCGCCGGCCCGCCTTCCTTCTTGCCTTCCTTTCTTCCCTTCTTTCTTTCCTCGCTTCCTTCCTTCCAGCCTTCCTGCCTGCCTTCCTCCCTCCCTCCTTGGGCCGCCGGCGCCACTCTCCCCCCACCCCACCCCCCCCAGGCCCCGGCCCCGGCCCCGGCCCCCGCCTCGGACGGTGCGGCAGCGACCGGGAGCAGCCGAGAGCGGCAGAGACGGGAGCGGAATACTGATGATGGAGGGGGAGCGGGAGGGAGGGGAGGGAGGGCGCCGGGAGGGGGGAGGCTGCCCGGGAAGGAGCGGAGGGGGGAGAGGAGGGAGGAGAGGAAGAAGAGGGGGGGAGGAAGGGAGGGAGGGAACGGGAGGGGGGGAGGGCAAGGGGGAGGGCCGGGGGGGGGAGGGCCGTGGGGGGAGGGGAGGGGTGAAGCGGCGGGGGAGACAGAGACGGGGAAGAGACAGAGGGACGGGGGAAGAGCCAGGAAGGATGGAGGGAAGGGGAGAGGGAGGCGAGCTTGTCCTGCCCGGGATGGGAGGCTGGGAGAGGAGAAACTCCTAGCGCACCTTTGGTAAATATTTGCAGGGGCGAATGCGGGAGGGCACGGGGTGGGGGGCGGGGGCAGGCAGGCCAGAGCGAAGGGGTGGAGAGGAAGCGGAGCTGGGGAGAAGCGAAGGGGCAGGCAGAGGACAGGACTGGGACCTCGAGGGGAGCGATGGTCAGGGGCCTGGAGGAGCCCCGGGAGTGGGCAAGTGGGGGAGGGAGGAGGGAGGGGAGAGGTGGGACAGGGCGGAGGAAAGGTCAGGGAGCTTTCGAGGGGGATGTAGGGACAGGGAGGGAGCCCCGGGGAAACCAGGCGGAAGGAGATGAGAGGACGGACACCGAGGGAGGGGTCGGGGGAGAGGGGAGTCCAGGGCAGCGGAGAAAGGAGCCTGGCAGCTACAGCCTTGAAGGGGGAGGGAGGGCAGGGGCCTGGGCAGGACCTAAACCCCCGCGGGGTGCCCGCCTCGTCACCTCTTCCCCACTCAGCACCCCGAGAGAGGATCCTCATACCCACTTTCCGGATGAGGACGCTGGGCTCTCCGGGGGACCAGAGCGGCCGCATCTCAGTGCGGAGTCCGGGCTCTGCACGGGCTATCTTGGAGGAGCGAAGAGGAGGTCGGGCCCTGGCAAGGAGCCCCTGGCCCAGATCTGTCGGGTGGCAGGGCAGAGGATGCGCCCACACCCACCTGACCCCCACCGCGTTCTCTCACCTCCCCAGGTGTTGGCGGCGGGCGCTGGGGATACATTTAGAGGTGTGATCCCGCTCTGCACCTTGGGTACAGGGAGGTGGGGAGAGGCCGCAGGGGCCTCTGAGAGGTCACCTCGCCCTCCCGCTGCCTCATCAACTCCCCCCAACCCCGCCATCTGCTGCCCCCAAAGGCTCAGACACCAAGGGTGGGGGGCATGGGGGGCTGGGGGCAAAAAAATTCACAAGGGGCTGAAAGGAGGCAGCCCCTGTCCTGGGCACTGAATTTCTTCCCAGGCAGGAATTCACCTCTTCTTTGACCCACCCCCCCCCCCAAAGTCCAGCTACTAACTCTGGACAAAGAGAGAAAAGGTAAAAGTTCCCTCAGGGGCAAGGTCCCCGGAGAGACTGACTCCTGCTCTTTTTCTGAGAGCCCCAGGAGGGGCCGATGTATCCCCTTCTTCCCCACAGGCAGAAGTGGGGTGAAGTGGAAGCCTGCCTGGGGAAAGAGAGGGCCTGGGAGGTAGGGAGAGAAAGTGGGTCATCTTTGGGTGCGTAAGAAGCAGCTGTGGGTGGTGACTGGTTAATGAGATGTGAGAACGACAGAAAGGGGAAACTGAGGAAGGAGAGAAGGACTGGGGCCTGGGAGCCACAGGTGGGTCATGGAGCACCAGGTCCCCACCTTGGTGCTGCTACAGAAACCGGGTTTAGGAGATGGGAGGTGTGAACACGGCCAACCCAGAGCGCAGCATAGTACAGGCTCAAGGTCAGTGATGATAATGGTGGTAAAACAGTAATAGTAATAACAGCCAGCGTTTCCTGGCTTTGGTCAGATTTGGACACTGTGCTGAGTACTGCATGAACATCTAGATGATTCCTTACAACCAGCCTCAGCTGGACTTTTATGGATGCTTGCGCACTGGTGGACACAGGCTGAGCAGGATCTGGGGGGCCCCTGCTGTGCCCAGAGTTAACCCCTCAGTTCCTGGAGGCTTGCTGGGGAGAGGCCAGAACAGGGAAGTACAGAATTTCCACATCTTACAACTCCCAAGTCTTCCTGGCCTGGTCTGAACCTATGTCAGAGAAGCAGAAGAGCACTGTGAAGGGACTTCCCTGGTGGTGTAGTGGTTAAGAGAGTCTGCCTTGCAATGCAGGGTTCAATTCCTGCTCGGGAAACTAAGATCCTACTTGCCACACGCTGCGGAGCAGCTAAGTCTGTGTGCCACAGCTGGAGAGCACGTGCAACACAAGTAGAGAATCTTGTGCCATCATGAAAGATCTCCAATAATGCAACTAAGGTCCAATGCAGCCAAAAAAAAAAAAAAAAAACCACACTAGGAAGACAGAGGTGGGTGGGGCGGCAGGCTGCAGGTGATGAGGATGCCTCTTGGAGGAAGTGGCATTTAAGCCGAGATTTAAATGAAGAGGAAGCAGCCACCTGGGTGTGCAGCAGACAGTCCATGGGCTGAGGAGGCATGGTGAGCAGAGGCATGGGGCTGGCTGCAGGCTTGGCCTGTGTGAGAGAGGAGATAGGGCAGGTGTGGCAGAGACGGGGCAGACGCAGGGAGAGCAGAAAGGGAGGAAGAAGAGCCTCAGATTAGCGCAAACACAAAACCAAGCCCAGGTGACCGCCTGTCCCCTAAACTTTGCCCGAAAGCTGAACTCTAGCGGCAGTCCTGAGCAACCTAAACCCCGATCCCCGTTTTTTTCACGCACGTTTTCAACACTGACTGGGGCTTATGATGGACCAGAAACTCTATTACCTAAGAAGGAGTGGCAGTGACCCCAGGACCTCCCCCTCCCCCGCATAAGTAATGGACACTCAAAAGGTACGTTTACTATTTCCAAAAAAAAAAAAAAAAAAAAGAATCACACATAAAGTATACATTTCCTTTGGGATAGCACTTCAGAGGCTAACCCAAAATCAAATTTCTCTGCTTCAGGCTATAAAAAAATTTTTTTTTTAAATTCACTCTGTGTGTTAACTGGTCGTCTTACCCTGATCAGAGTTCTCATGGACAGTTAGGTTTACCTTTGATAAATAAAATATGGGCCAAGGAAGGAAATTTTCATTTAAAGTAGTTTGGTTTGCCCAGAAAAACTCTTTCAAAGTAGGATCCATGGGAGATAATGGCTAGAGGTATCACACACACCCCCACCGCCAGCTGTGTTCCTGTATTTTGTTCAATATACTTGCACTGAGCAGCTACTGTGGATAAACAAGTCATAAACAAGATCATCACTGACTCGGAGAGTTCTAGGAGTGGGAGAACATCACAGTGGGTGCTCAAGTAAGCTCTGATCTAGCCTCCAGTTCTGACCTTCACTATTTGCTGTTGTTCAGTTACTAAGTCATGTCCGACTCTTTGCAACCCATGGACCGCAGCACGCCAGGCTTTCCTGTCCTCCACTGTCTCCCAGAGCTTGCTCAAACTCATGTCCATTGAGTCAATGATGAGATCCAACCATCTCATCCTCTGTCGTCCCCTTCTCCTCTTGCCTTCAATCTTTCCCAGCATCAAGGTCTTTTCTGATGAGTCTGTTCTTTGCATCAGGTGGCCAAAGGATTGGAGTTTCAGCTTTAGCATCAGTCCTTCCAATGAATATTCAGGGTCAGTTTCCTTTAGGATTGACTGGTTTGATTTCCTTGCAGTCCAAGGGACTCTCAAGAGTCTTCTCCAGCACCAGACCAGCCCTAAACATGTAAATGAATAAAAAGCATAATGTGTGAAGCACAGTTGTGTCCAACTCTTTTGCAATCCAGGAACTGTAGCCCACCAGGCTCCTCTGTCCATGGAATTTTCCAAACAAGAATACTGGAGTGGGTTGCCATTTCCTCCTCCAGGGGATTTTCCTGACCCAGGGATCGAACCTGCATCTCCCACATTGGCAGGGAGATTCTTTACTGCTGAACCACCTGGGAACCACCTGACTCACTGTGTCTCCAACCTAATCCCTAATTCTTCAGAGAGATGGCAATGCTGACCAAGGAACACAGAATTAGATGCAGAGCAACATCCCTGTGAGCTCGCTTGGCCAGCTTCTAACACAGCTGTGTTTGTCCTGAGTCAGTGTGGCTGACCATGTTTCCCAAAGGTGGTTGCAACACCCCCTCCACTCCTGTGCCGCACACTCTGATCCTCCTCCATGCGCACGTCCCTCAAAACTGCAAGGGCTTTTATGACCTTTTAGACCAATGGAGTGGCAGAAGCAACACCACATGACTTCCAAGGTTAGGCCATAAAAGAGATGCACCTCCTGCCCTACTTGTGGAATATTGGCTCTTGAGCCTCTGGTGGCTTCATAAGCTGACTGAAGGCGCTGAGGCTGCCTGCTGGGAGGAAGCTCAAACTGTCCTATCCAGGGAGAGGCCACACAGAGATGCCCTGACGCTACCTGAAGAGGGACAAAGGCCCGACCAGCACGTGGGTGTGTTAGCTCTCCTTCCGAGACAGCCCTAGCCGCATTTTCACCATATCTGCTTTAGAGCCAGAACTGCCAGCTGACTGTTTCCCAAATTCTTGACTTGCAGAGACCTGAAGAGATAAGAAAATACTCTTGTGGCCTCAAGTCGCTAATTATTGGGGGTGATTTGCTGTAGAGCAATAGTCTGCAACAGTCACAGACACGGGCGCTGAGACTCCAGTTCTTTATATTAGACAGACAGTCTCAAGCCGGCTGCATCCATCGGTGGTTGAATGTTTGGCTGAAATAAACTGTGAACCACTCTGGTCTTGGTTTCTAGATATTGCTCCCCCTAAAAGGAACCAGACTCCTCGGGAAAGTAGCTGCTTCTGGGTATGGGACAGGACAAATACAAAGTAAGCCTGGGACATTTCTTTTTTTTTCTGCCACAAAGGCAAGAAAGTACTCAAATACTAGTGGGGCCAGTTCCAAGGGACCCCGGAGCCAACTTGAAGGGCTTCTCATTGGCAGAAGTTGGGACTGTTGGAGGAATGACATGATGTTGGTAATGTGTGTGCGTGTGTGTGTGTGTGTGTGTGTGTGTATGAAGTAGTTCACAGTTTCAACCTTAGATTTGTGCTATGTTTTTTGAGTTGACCTATCTATGTGAAGCTGGGGTTTTGACAGTTCTGTGATTAACAGCCAGCACTGCCCTGAAAATCTTTGTGGGACTGGAAATGAGGGTCGTGGTGTCTAATCTGATTCTGAAGTTTGAGGGGTTGTGCAGTCCCCAACAGTTGCACACATCCTGTTAGTAAGCAGTTAGGATGAAACAAAATGTTTTCTCTTTTGATTTTTGTGCATTACTTTTTCCATCGGTGCTAACTCTTACACGGTAAGGATCTAACTACTTAATAAATGGAAGAGTTAGGTATTCCTTTAGGGTCTTGAGGAATACCATGAAAAAAAATTACTGAGGCACTAAAGGTACTGTGAAATGAGGGTGTTTCAGAACCTCTGCTCCAGATTTAACTTCCATCCTATAGAAAATAGGATTGAGGAACAAGTCAAAAGACACTATGAAGAAACAATCAGACAAATTCAGAAGGTAGAGCACTTGACAAGGTTATTGGCCTGGTCTCTTTGAAAAGTCAGTGTCATGAGGGAGCAAAAAAAGGGTGGAGTAGCAGCTTTTTAGACTAAAACGTATTAATGAGACATCACCTGTGCTCAATCCCTGGAGTCGTGTCTGACTCTTTGTGGCCGTATGAACTGTAGCCTCCCAGGCTCCTCTGTCCATGGGACGCTCCAGGCAAGAGTACTGGAGTGAGTTGTCATGCCCTCCTCCAGTGGATCTTTCTGACGCAGGGATCAAACCTGCGTCTCCTGTGTCTTCTGCATTGCAGGCGGATTCTTTACTGCTGAGAACGGGGGAAGCCCCCAAACCAGATGCACTTGTATAGCACTTGCTTGGATCCTGGTTTGAAAGACACTCTATGGGCAATTGGGAAAATGGAACTTAAACCTGATCTTAAAAACGTTAGGGAATTAATGTTAGTCTTCTCTAGTGTGATAATATGATATTGTGATTATGTAGGAGAGTGTTTTTACTCTTAGGAGATTCATGCTGGAATATTTACACCTGCAACTTAACTTTTAAAAAGTCGACATTTGAAATGTTAACAATTGTGGAACTGAAATGATGGGTGTGTGAAAGCTCATTGAAATTTGCTTTTCAATTTTCTATATATTTGACATTTTTCATACAAAATCAGGAGGGGGCAGGCCACTGAGAGAAGTAACATTTAGGGTAGTTATTTACTATGAACCCCTTTCCCCTCCTGCATAAATATTAATAATTTTTGCCTCCACATTCAAGATATCTCTCATCTCAAATAAAAATCATCCCAAAGTTCCTTTTTTTTTTTTTTCTTTTCTCTTTCTTTCTTTCCTTTTTTGGGCAGAGAAAGTTTTATTGCAGGGCCAAGCAGGGGACGGGTAATCTGCTCTCAAAAAACCTGAACTCCTGGGACTTCCCTGGTGGTCCAGAGGTTAAGAATTCACCTTGCAATACAAGGGACACAAGTTTGATTCCTGGTAGAAGAACTAAGATTCCACATGCCATGGTGCAGCTAAGCCTGAGCACAGAAACTGATCCCACATGCCAAAACACAAAGATCACACAAAAGGCAGTAAAGATCCTGAAAACCCTGTCTGCCCCGACTAAGACCCAACAACGCCAAGTAAATGTTAAGAAACAAAAGTAAAAACCCCTGAACTCCCAAAGTTTCCACCTTTGAGAACACATCCCCCGATACCTCATTTTTTGTTCTTTTCAGCAAAACTCCTGAGTCAATTGTGGGCTTCCTTAGTGGTTCAAATGGTAAAGAGTCAGCCTGCAATGCAGGAGACCTGGGTTCGATCCCTGGGTCAGGAAGAGCCCCTGGAGAAGGGAATGGCAACCCACTCCATTCTTGCTTGGAGAATCCCATGGACGGAGGAGCCTGGCGGGCGCCAGTCCATGGGGTTGCTGAGAGTTGGACAGGACCAAGTGGCTAACACTGTCACTCTCTGAGACAATGGGAAGACTCACTATCTCTACTTCTTCCTGTTCTCTCTTCAAACACAATACTGGGTTTCTGCCCCCCCCAGCCCCCACTCAGCTAAGCTGCCCTTGTCAAGGTCACCAAAGACCTCCCTGTTGCAAATCCGTGGGCTCCTTCTAGACCCACATCTTACTCATCCACTTGCCAGCACTTAACACAGCACCTCCTTGAAACCACCTCTTCTTTGGCCTGAGTGTGGCCTTAGCCACACCCTCCGCTTTCTTTTCCCCACCAGACTCCTTTGTGGGTCTCCGAATGTGGGAGGAGAGCTTCGGGGGCCAGGCTCTGTCTGTGCTCTGCTCTCTCCCCGGTGATCTCATCCAGCTCTCAGCTTTAAGCCCGGTCAGTTGGTGATGCCCCCATGGGTCTCCAGCCCTGACTCTCGTCAGGCAAGCTTACAGAGGACCACTGACCTCTCCAATGCAGCTTCCCACTCCCACCCCACCCCACACACCAGCTTTGCTTCCCGTCTTCCTTATCTCAGTAAATTGTATTTACACTCCACCAAGTCATTGAAAAAAGAATGTAGAGGGGACGTCCCTGGTGGTCCAGTGGCTAAGACTCTGAGCTCCCAATGCAAGGGGGCCTGGGTTCAATCCCTGTTCAGGGAACTAGATTCCACATGCCACACCCAAGACCTGGAACAGCCAAAATAAATAAATACAGATTCTTAAAAAAGAATGTAGAAATTGTTCTCAGTGGGGCTCTTTTCTTCACCTGTAAACCCAACCCATCCAGTCCTGTGGCTCTTCCTCTAAAGAGGCTGCAGACTATCCCTTCTTTCCATCTCTTCTGCCAGCATGGTACCAAAACCAACACCCCCTCTCTCATGCCTGGCTCCAGGCCCCTTCACTAGCCTGACCGTGGCCACTCCTGCCTCCCTACAACCTGTTCTCCACAGAGTGATCTTGTTAAAGTGTAAATTAGATCATGGTACCCTCAGCTTGACACTCTGAAGACTTGCACCCTACTTTGAGATAAAACTGCAGTCTACAATGTCCCCTTGTCTATTTTCTTCATAGAAGGTATTGATAACTGAACTTTTCTTCATTGTTTGTTTACCTGATGTTCACTGACTGTCTTCCTTCCCTAGAAGGTAGACTCCTTGAGGACACAGACCCGGTCTAGCCTTAGTGACTATTATATCCCCAGTGTCTAAAATGTGTCAGAAAAAGTGTCTATTTTCATTACATTTGTTGAATATAATACATAATCCAACCAGTCTTCTGAGTAGTACACAAATGATTTTCTTGAAACAAAACCATCCCTCAACATAACAAAACGTGAACTGTGTTTGCTGCGTCTACTATGCATTAGACAGGTGCTTATGTTATTGCTTCTATAATCCTTCCCCAAATCACTCAAGGAAGCTGCTATTATCTCTCCCCCACGTTTTACAGAGAAGACTCAAGTTCATAGAGGTGAATACTGATACGAGACCCCACAGTGAAGAAGCGTTAGATTTGGACTTCAGATCTGCTCTTTTTGAATCCAAAGCCCATGTTCTTCCTTCTCTGCCATGTTGTCTGGGACTTGACTGAATCACAGTTTCTTTTCATTATAAATCTAATACACTGGGAATTCCTGCTTATGGCCATGATGGATTAACTGGTACCAGAACTGCCCTCCCAGGACAAAACTGGACAAAACACATGAGGCCACTATGTTCGGGCATGACCGACTCAATGGACTTGTATTTGAGCAGGCTCTGGAAGATAGAGAAGGACAGGGAAGCCTGGCATGCTGCGGTCCATGGGGTCACAAAGTCGGACACAACTGAGTGACTGAAAACAGCATTTTCAGGCATTGAACAGATGGGAAGAGAACTCTGGTCCTATCACCTCTGCTACAACAAGATAATTTCACTGTTAGGTATTCAGCCCAAAGAAATGGAAATACGGATCCACACGTTCCACACACAGCTCAGATCAGGGACTGCCCTGGTGGTCTCGTGGTTAAGACTCCAAGCCTCCACTGAAGGAAGTGTAGATTCCATCCCTGGTCAGAGAACTAAGATCCTTCATGCCTCGCGGTGTGGCCAAAACAAATAAATAAATAAAAGAAACGACTTCAAAAAAAAAAAGAAAAAAAGCTTAGATAAATCTGTTTGAAGCATCTTTGTTAATAATAACATAAAACTGGAAATAACCCAGTTATTTTTTATCAACAATGGAACTTTAATCAACTTTTATCAACAATGGAACAGATATGCTAATTGTAGTGTATTCATAAAATAGAATACTCTTTAGCAACACAAAGGAATAAACTATCGACAGATTCAATAACATGGATGAATCTCATAGATGTTATGTTGAGCAAGAAAAAAATAAAGCAGACACAGAGAGTACATACTGTGTGATTCTATTTGCTCAGAGTTCAGGAAAAGGCAGAATTACTCTTTAGTAATAGAAATTGGAATAGTAGTTTCCTATGGGGGTTGGGGATTCCTTGGAAGGGAACTTTCTGTGTTGATGGAAAAGTTCTGTTATTCTGAATGAGGTGTTGGTTATGTGTGTACAGATTTGTCAAAACTCATGGAATTGTAAACTGAGCATCTGTGCATTTCACTGTATGTAAATTGTTCCTCAAAATAATTGATATAAAATGATAATAATTGATATAAAATAGATAATCAACAAGGACCTAAAATATGGGCCTCCCCAGTGTCTCAGCAGTAGAGAATCCATCTGCTCATGCAGAAGATGAGGGTTCAATCCCTGGGTCCGGAAGATCCCCTGGATCCCCTGGAAAAGGAAATGGCAACCCATTCGGGTATTCTTGCCTGAGAAATCCCATGGACAGAGGAGCCTGGTGGGCTATAGTCTGTGGGGTCATAATGAGTCAGGCATAACAAGGGAAAAGACTCTGAAAAAGAATCTAGCTATCTATCGATCTATAACTGAGTTACTGAACTATACACCCGAAACTGACACATTGTAAATCAACTATGCTTCAATCAAAATATATATAAATAATTCATTGACTTCTACCTCGTATAATTTACAAAAATTACATCTAGACTGGTTTTATATGTGAACCTAAGAAGTAACCCAAAAGAGCTTTTTTCTTAATTTTATTTTTTTAATACCACTTGTCACTACACTGCGTTGCTTTTTAAAAGCGTATTTGTTTTATTTTTGTTGCTTATTTGGCCATGTCAGGTCCCAGTTGCAGCATGTGGGATCTAGTTCCCTGACCAGAGATTGAACCCGGCTCCCTCTGCACTGGGAGGGTGGAGCCTCAACCGCTGGACCAGCAGGGAAGAGGCAAAAAGAACCTATGGGGTTTGAGGTCAGGATAGCGAGTGCCCTTTGAGGGCGGGTGGTGCCTGGCCGGGAGCATGAGAGGGCTTCTGGGGGCCTGGAAGTGCTCTTTCTTAATCTGGCAGCTGAGCACACGGACGTGTGCACCTTGCAGAAACTGACTGAGCTGGGCACATATCACATATGTCTTTTTCTCTGTGTATACTGCAGACATTTAAAAGGTTTACCTTTTAAATAGTATTATTTATTTATTGTATTTTTGACTGTGCTGGGTCTTTGTTGCAGCGCTGGCTTTCTCTACAGGCTTGTCATTGCACTGGTTTCTCTTGTTGCTGATCACAGGCTCTAGGACACTTGGGCTTCGTTAGTTGTGGCTCCTGGGCTCCAGAGCACAGGCTCAGTGGTCGTGGCACAACAGCTTAGCTGCTCCGTGGCCTGTGGGACCTTCCCGGACCAGGGGCCGAACCTGTGTCTCCTGCATTGGCAGGCAGATTCTTTACCACTGAGCCACCAGGGAAACCCTATATTACACATATTTAAAGATTTACTTTTCAAAGTAAAGTAACTCACGACTGTATGAGTTTTCTATTGCGGCTGTAACAAACTACCATAAACTTAGTGGCTTGAAAGACACAGATTTATTCTCTCACAGTTCTGGAAACCAGGAGTCTCAAATCGGTCTCGCTGGGCTAGAATCAAGGTGTGTTCCTTCCAGAGGCTGAAGGGAAAGTCTGTTCCATAGCCCTTTCCAGCTTCCAGAGGCATCTGTATCCCTTGGCTTGTGGTCCCACCCTCGGCTTCCGTTGTCACATCACCTGCTGTGATTCTGATGCTCCAGCTTCCTCTTACAAGTCCCCTTGTGACCACACTGGGCCCCACTGGATAATCTAGGATATCCTCTGCTTTTCTAATCTGTATTCATTTATTTGGCTGCACCAGGTCCTAGCTGTGGCATGTGGGATCTTTAGTTGGGGCATGAGAACTCTAAGTTGCATCATGTAGGATCTGATTCCCTGACCAGGGATTGAACCCCGGCCCCCTGCATTGGGAATGTGAAATTTTAGGCACTGGACCACAAGTGAAGTCCCTCTTCTCTTTTTCAAGATCCTTAACTTCGTTACTGGAGTAGGAAATGGCAACCCACGCCAGCATTCTTGCCTGGTAAATTCCAAGGACAGAGGAGCCTGGCGGGCTACAGTCCATGGGGTCGAAAAGAGTCAGATATGACTGAACAACTGAGCATGACTTCATCATATCTGCAAAGTCCCTTTTGCTACATAAATCCAGGGATTAGGATGTGGGCATCTTTATACTCTCTGCCATGACAAGCATGAGAGCGTGGGTGGAAAACAGAGAATTATACATTAAAACAAAATGTCCACCATCCAAATCACGGCTTAGCAGTTTGATGCATTTCCACTTAGTCTTTAGAAGCATAGTTATCTTCATACTTCACATAAAATGTGAGCATTCTGCTTTTGTTCACTGAACATTGCCTCACCAGCATTTCCATGCTAATACATATTCTTCTAAATGTCATTTTAAATGGCTGTGTAATATTCTATCGAGTGGATGCAGCAGAGTTAACCATTTCCTTCTGGTTGGGTATGCTGGTAATTTCATTTTTAAAATACCATTATAAACAACATCATGATGAACCTCTTTGTATATGAGTCTCTTGACTTGCAGGTGGATCCTCAGGCTGTGAGAGCATGAACATTTTTCCTGAACTGACATCTAGTGCCAACTTGCTTTCCAAAAGGGTGGTGGCAATTTACATTTCGATGCCGAGGAGTATGGGCATGAATATCTGTTTTGCTGTATGCTCACTAGCATTCAGTAGAACCTTAAAATTTTTTTTTTTTTTTTTTTGCTCATCTGATGGGCAAAAAATAACAACTCACAGAGTTGTTTTAAAGCTATGCCCTTGGGTTTTATCAGAAGGAACAAAACAGTTAATGTGAAAAGTCATTTTGCCTCTTGCTGCAGTTTTCTTAATCACCCAGTAATTCAACTCCTAGGGAATTATATTAAAGAAATAATCAGGGAAGGAGGTTTAAGAGGGAGGGGACATGTGTATACCTATGGCTGATTCATGTTGCTATATGGCAGAAACCATCACAATCTTGTAAAGTAATTATCCTCCAATTAAAAATAAAACAAAAGACTTTAAAAAAAGAAGAAATAATCAGAGAAGTAGACAAAAATACTCATGCAAAGATGTGTATCATAGCATCATTTGTAAGAGCCAAATTTGGAAGCTTAAATGTTAAAAATTAGTAGAGGATGTATGGTCCAGGGGATGTTGCTGTACCTGCATCCTGCTGTTTTCATTCTGAATCACTCTTGCCCTATCTATTTATTAATCATTCATTCATTCATCTCATACGTGGACTAAGTTCTGTGCTGCCGACTGGGGATACAGTGATGAATGAAAGGTCAGGGAACAAAAAGCTGCCCTTGTGAAGCTTACAGTGTTGTCGAGGTGAGGAACCTACTTCACTGAAGTTGAAATGGAGACCATCTGTGCTTTTACAAATCCAACTTCCAATCCTCTAGTTAATCTGCTTGTTTATTACTCCCTGGGCTAGACTGCAGTCTCCTTGAGGGAGTGTAGTGGGTCTCTGCTGTCTTGTCAGCCTGGCGAGGAGTTCTTCCTCTTTCTAGTAATAGCAATGTAATTTCCACTGGGATCTCTCCCTTGTTCTACATTCATTCTATGGGATTCAGTGGCATTAACCCATCCTAGGTATTAGGAGAAGGTGCCTGACCTAGGAGCTTCCTTGGTGGCTCAGATAGTAAAGAATCTGCAATGCAGGAGACCCAGGTTCATTCCCTGGGTTGGGGAGATCCCCTGAAGAAGGAAATGGCAAGCCACTCCAGTATTCCTGCCTGGAGAATCCCATGAACAGAGGAGCCTGGCGGGCTACGGTCCACTGGGTCACAAAGACTCAAACAGTGCTGAAGCAACTGAGCACACGCACACGCATGACCTAGGTCTGGTGTCTCCCAATCCCGAGACCTTTTCTGGGGTTACTCGGCTCAATCCTGGGCTGGGTTAGCTGGTAGAAATGAAACCTAGAAGTGCCAGTGACCACCCTGCTTCCCTTGGGTTTGCTGCACATGCTTGGGCAATTGGAGCCCTTCACACGCTCAGCCTCTGCTTCTCTTGCCAAACCTATGTCCTGGTTTCAGGAAGTGCCAGCTGGATGGAAGGGCTGCCGTTTTGAAATGACCTACCCAGAGTTAGTGCCTTTTTGGTAATCTGTCCATCCCAGGAGCCTTTTATTGTTGTTGTTGTTGTTTTGTAATTTCCCCATACAACACCTGGTGACCCTGCCCTACTGGAGAGGAAGCTGCCTGAGAATGAAGGCCACAGAGAGGAAAGCAGACAGGAGAAAAGGGGAGTCACACTCCCAACAGTGATGGCTGAGTGCCTGATCCAGCCATTCCTGATGCTGGAACTAGCCTTGAACTTTTCAGTTACGTGAACCAAGAAATGCACACTCTCTCTCCATTTTATTTTATGTTTTTGCTTAAACCAGTCTTCACCGAGGTTCAATTACTTTCAAGTGTGACAGAAGTGATGGGTATTGTGAGGGACTTCCTGCTATCTTTTCTCATACAGCTCAGCATGCTCTCATTTCCCCTCCATGGGTTGTCAGCTTACTTAACTCTGAAAGGAAAGAGCTGGGACTTCCCTGATGGTCTAGTGGTTAGGACTCTGAGCTTCCACTGCAGGGGGCATGGATTTGATCCCTGGCCGGGGAACTAAGATCCCAAATGCTGTGCGGTACGGCCAATAAATAAATAAACAAAATGAAAGAGTCTAATCAGTGGCCCTTCATGTTTCAATGCTGATCATATATACTCGATTTGAGAGAAATCTTGTTGCAGAGGAACTAGGGAAGGCAGAGTTTATCGACCTCACTCCACACTGCTGAAATAATGGCAGCTGGAGGCGATTAAGCGATTGTTCAAAATCGCATAAAACAGGCACGCACAACTCCTGGGGCTCAGACCTTGGGCTATACGGCTCCGTGTCCTGTGCTCCATTGACAGGTGTGGAAGCTGAGATCAGTACAAAGGAAGCAACTTTAAAATCACAGGGAATGGCAAGAGGATTAATTAGTGGCAGGCCCTCTCTTTTTTTCTCTTTAAATGAGAAGTTCTTTATTGACAAAGGAAAAAAGGTACCTACACAATAGAGAAATCTGCACGGCAGCATTTTTTAAAGAAAACTTTTTATTTTGTTTTGGAGTATAGCCAATGAACAATGTTGTGATAGTTTCAGGTGGATAGCAAAGAGACTCAGTCATCCATATACAGATATCCATTCTCCCCCAGACTCCCCTTCCATCCAGGGCGGTGGCAGGCTCTTTTGATCTTCACCCAGTGATTTTTTGGGGGGGCTGCTCAGGGTCTCTGTTGTCGTTCGAGAGCTTATCATTGCAGTGGCTTCTCTGGCTGCGGAGCACAGACTCGAGGCCGACAGGGTCAGGAGCTGCAGCGCGTGGTCTCTACAGCGTAGGCTTCAATGGTTACGGGGCGTGGGCTTAGTCGCTCTGGGGGACGTGGAATCTTCCCAGCCCAGGGACTGAACCCGGGTACCCTGGTTGGCAGGCAGACTCTTATCCACTGCGTCATCAGGGAAGTCCCTCCACTTGGTGCCTTTGCCTCTGCATTGTGCTGCCCCGTGGCCGGGAGCAGCCATAAAGGCATTTGGGAAAAAGAAAGTCAACATACATTTCTCCTGCAGGGCTCGCCAAAACTTAGTTGACTGGTGTATAAGTGTTGATAGGGTGTGGAAAGCCCTCTGTCCTAGGCTTGCAGAAGTGAAAACTGGTGTCACACTATCTCCACGCCCTTGCCGTGACATCATCCCTGTCCCTTAGCGCTGTGTACAGTCACGTGACTTGCTTTGGCCAGTGGCTTGTGGGTGGGAACAGTGGTGTGTAAATCTGGGACGTGATTGGCTTAGCTTGCTGCCATTAGTTCTCTGTGACTCTTCTCTGGCCACGAGATTCCTGCTGTAGGTGCTGACCCTCCTTGGCCTGGGCCCTAGGATGAGATACTTGGAGCAGACCTGAGCCAGCCGGACCTGCAGCCCACCGCAGACCAGCCCTAGATAAGCCAGACTCCATCAACCATCACAGGATTATTATTTGAAGTTGCTGAGCTTTTTTTTTTTTAGTTAGTTGCTGAGCTTTTGATACTCACTAAATGGCTGTAGTTGGAAGTTATAGAAAGTGTTTGTTTAAAATTAAAATGAATATACTCACATAACCTGATGATTCTGCCTGTCCTTATTGACCCAGAGGCAACACACATGTACCTGAGAAAAAAGATGTTCATGGCAACATTGTAAGAGCAAGGAAACCCAAAATAACCCAAATGTCCAGCAACAGGAGAACAGATAAAGAAACACGAGTTTTTTGGAACACCACTGCGGCTCTTGAAAGAAATGGTACAGAGCTATTTAAATAAAGCTGGATGGATTTCCAAGACATACTGTTGAGTTAAAAAAGCAAGCTGCAGAACAATATGTACAGTATGATCCCATTTATGTTAAAACACACTCACATGCTTGCTCAAAACAATACTACTCATTTACTATACAATACTATGCATACACTATATTACTAGATATATGCACACACTTATAGACAAAGATCTAGAAGGACTCACCATAAATGGATAACAAAGGTTACTTCCAGGGAAGAAACTGCAATTATAGAGAGGTGATCAAAGGGAACTTGAGCTTGATCTATTATACAGTTTTTAAAAAGCAAGGGCACTCTATCTATACATTACTTGTACATTTGAAAAAATAAATAATTTTCTAAAAGGGAAGAAATACATATGAATATATGTACATGGTATACTGTGAACATAAACCTAAGGTTCTATTTTTTAAAATGTTACATCTTGGGTTTTTTTTTTGGCCAGGCCACCTAGCACATGAAATCTTAGTTCCTTGACTGATCAGGGATTGAACAAACCCTCACTCCCTGCTTTGGAGGCATGTGGTCTTAACTACTGGACTGCCTGGAAAGTCCCAAAGTATTTCATATTTAAAAAAAAAAATTCTTCCCATTCTTTTAAAATAATTATTTCTTTATTTATTTTGGCCTTGCTTGTGGCATGTAGGATCTTAGTTCACTGACCAAGGATCTTAGTTCCCTGACCAGGGACTGAACCCGTGCCCCTGCCTTGGGAGCACTGAGTCTTAAGCACTTGACCACCAGACAAGTCCCCTCCCTGAGGTTCTATTTTAAATGCCTTTTAGAGGCAGACAGGCCTGATTTCTAATCCCACTTCTGCCACCAGTTGTGTGACACATTACCCCATCACTCTGAACTTCTGTTTTCTCAATTGTAAAATGGGGATATTTGTTTCTCATTTGTAAAATGGGGATATTAACAGGGTTGTCATAAAAAGTAAATAATAGTGTATATAAAGTTCCAAGAACAGTGTCTGAGAGGTAGTATGTGTTCATTTCAATGTTAGCTCCCTTCCCTTCCATTTCCCAGCCCCTCCTCACCTGAACCTTGCTTCTAACCCAGCAGCCAGAAAATGACGACTGCTTTCCGGTGCCTCCTTAGCATTCACCCCTGCTGCAGCAGGCATAATGATGGCTCCCCAGAGATGTCCTAATCCCCAGGGCCTGTGAATATGTCAGGTTAGATGGTAAATTGGGATGAAGGCTGATGAAGAAATTAAGGTTGCTAATCAGCTGACTTTAAGACAGGGAGACTAAGGAACTTCCCTGGTGGGCCAGTGGTTAAGACTTCGGGCTTCAATGACAGAGGGCATGGGTTCAATCCTTGGTTGAAGAACTGCTGCAAGGTGCCACATGCTGCGAGGTGCAGCCAGAAAAGAAGAGAAGACAGGGAGAGTAGCTGAGAGTATTCAGGTGGGTCTAATGTAGTCACATGGGGCTTCCCTGGTGGCTCAGACACTAAAGACTCTGCCTGTAATGTAGGAGACCTGGGTTCAATCCCTGGGTTGGGAAGATCCCCTGGAGAAGGAAGTGGCAACCCACTCCACTATTCTTGCTGGAGAATTCCATGGACAGAGGAGCCTGGAGGGCTACAGTCCGTGGGGTCGCAAAGAGTGGGACGTGACTGAGTGACTTTCACTTTCAATGTAATCACAAGGTCACTTCCACCAGGAAGGGAGAGCCTGTGTGAAGATGAAGCCAATCAGAGGAAGTCAGGGCTCACCAGAGGCACCCAGATAACATCATGTCAGTGTCTGAACCTGTCCTTGAAGTTTTGGGGGTGGCCATGACTTTTCATTTATATGAGGCAATAACAATCCATCTTCTTTTTTTCCTCTTTTTATCCCCCAGCCAGTCTGAATTGGAGTTCTGTATTTTGCAAATGAAATAATCCTTTGAGAATCTGATGAACTAGCAACCCTTTCCCTAGAGACAAACACTTGTGGACAAAACTTTGTATACAATTTCAGGGGAACTTTTGACCCCCTGAAGTCTGGCCCCAGGTTATAAAGTCCTGCTTAGTTCTAAACAGACTGCCAGGGAGGCATCAAAAGAAAGAAGACAATCTTCAAGGAGTCCAGGATCCCCCCCTCCATTCCTGGAGAGGAGCTTTGGGTCACAGACAAAGGACTGGATCAAGGAATTGAAGGTAGGAGTTCTCTGTACAAAAAGCTCTTTGGGATAACTTCAGTTTTAGCTTCTTTGAAGGAAATCTCTCATCCAGAGGGAAGATACAAGATGGGAGAAGATTCACCATCTCTTGACTGTCCCTCCTGGACTCTTTTTTTCCCCACACTTGGGACAACCAAAGGATCAGAGTGGTACAGTGACTTGCCTGAGATACACAGCAAATACATGTAGAAGTCTTGAAATCTGGCCTAGTGAGCTCACGGCTTCTCGTTCCTCTTAGAGCAAAAAGGAAGCACCTCACTGCGGCCACCAGGCCCTACACAATTTGGCCCCTGCCTCTCTGCCTCCATTTTGAGCCTCCCCTCCCCGCTCCTTCACTACGCCCCCCTGGCTTTTCTGACTTTCCTTCCGTCCCTCAAACATACCAAGCATGTGCTTTCCCCCTGCTCTCCCTTTTGCCTGGAACCAATACTGGATAACGCAAGAGGCAGAACAAGTCCACGTTCAAGGGCCCGCAAAGCATGGGCTCTGTCCTTCAACAAGATTTTTACGGGGCAACATCGTCTCCCAGGCCTTTTCTGGGACAGAGCCCCGCCACACCCCCGACCCCGGTCCACCCGTCAGTCAGCCCCGCCACTCCCGACCCGGATCCATCAGTCTGTCAGTCATCCCCCTTGTGCCTGTCGCCTAACACCTCGCCTCAGGCCCTTTCCCGCCTACTATCGCTCCCTCAAGGTAAAAGAAGACAGAAACACGAGGGCCCGCACACCATCCGCTGCACTGAGAAAGTGCGCGCGACCCGCCAGCGGGCTCGCAGGGGCTCACGCGGGATCGCCTTGGAGCTCGTGCCCTCCAAGGCTCCGCAACTGGCGACCTCACTCCCCCAGGTTCTGCGCGGCCTTACTGGCGGTCTTCAGCAAGCACGCGCTCGCCGGCGTGGCCCCGCGTTGCTGAGCGCCAGGTGGCGCTCACGCGTCCGAGCTCGGGGACCCAGCCAGCCCTACGGGGACTCGTGTTGTCATGGCAACTCTACTCCGTCTAATGGGATACCTGCGCTATTAGGTTGGGTCCGCTGATCTGATTGGATGGCTGTTGAGTTCATTCCTGTATCTGATTGGATACCAGGTACTCTTGCTCTTTCCTTCCCCTCAGAATCTCTTTCTCCGGGTCGGGTTTCTGGAGATGGAAAGTGGCTTGAGTCGCCAGGGGCCGTGAGGGGCGTCGCACCCGGCATTGGAACTTGGCCCAAGTCAGCTGACCGGATTGGCTCCCTCTCAGATACAGCCTCCCATTCCTCCGCCAGAGGGCGCCACAGTGTGCCGGGGGCGTTGGATGCCTTGGTGACTGGTGACGCCACTGCCAGGCCATTCTTGATTGGTTACATCCCTCCGCTCTAGCCGTCAAGAGAGACCTGGAGAACGGTATCATAGGCAGAAAGATACTGTGTTCAGGAATAAGGAATGACCTTGGACTCAAATACTTAAGTGTGCAGAGGGCAGTCACCTTTATTATCCTTTCCAAGCTCCATAATCTCCCGCAGACGTGCAAACTATTGTTAGAGGGGACGCCCACCTGCAGCTATGGACCCATATAATAGACACCTGTGGTTTTTGCCTGATTGGCATCTGTTCTGTTTAAAAGAGATTAATGGCTTTTTTTTTTCTCCCCAAAGAAGCTTTAGGTTTACAGGAAAAAAATTGAGCTTAAAAAAGTACAGAAAGTTCCCATATACCCTAATGGGAACTCTGTACCCTAATTCCACACTCCCTAATATGCCCTCTCCTAATTCCCTTTATTATTAACATCCTGCATTAGTATGGCATATTTATTACAATTGAAGGAAAACACTGTATGAATCCATTTACATGAGGTACCTAGAGTAGTCAAATTCATGGGGACACATAGTAGAATGTTGGTTGCCAGGGGCTGAGGCAGCGAGGGTGGTGGGGTTGAGGAGTTGTTTAATGAATATAAAACTTCCATTTTTGCAAGATAAAAAAGTTCTGGAGACTGGCCGCACACCAGTGTGAATCTACTGAACATTATTGCACTGAACCTTCAAAAGCGTTTAGATGGTAAACTTTACATTATGTGTATTTTATTGTAACTTAAAACAATGCACCAATTTTAAGTGTATTCTTCTATGAGTTGTGACAAGTATATACAGTGTATGGCCATCTTCACAATCAAGATATAGAACAGTTTCTGGCTTCCCTGGTGGCTCAGTGGTAAAGGATCTGCTTGCCTTTGGCAGGAGACATGGTTTCAATCTCTGGTCCGGGAAGATCCCTCATGCCTCGGAGCAGCTGAGTCCATGCACCACAGCATTGGAGCCCGAGCTCTAGAGTCTGTGAGCTGCAACTACTGGGGCCCTTGCCCAGAGCCTGTGCTACACAAGAGAAGCCAACGCAATGAGGGGTCCTCGCCCTGCAACTAGAGAGTAGCCTCTGCTCTCCACAACTAGAGAAAAGCCCTCAAAGCAATGAAGACCCAGCACAGTCAAATAAATAAAGAAATAAAACTGTTTTTAAAAACTCAGAGCATTCCTTTAAAAAAAAAAAAAAGGTTGCTCTGTACATGCATATAATCAATCCACCATCCCCACTCTCTTGGCCTCAGGCAACCCTAATCTGACTTCTATCTTATAGATTAACAGTCCCTACAATTTCATAGAAATGGAATCATACAGTTTGTACTCCTTTCTGCCTGGCTTCTTTCACAAGACTCACTGTTTTTGAGGTTTATCTGTGGTGTTACACATTATCAGTAGGTACTTCTCTTAATTGCTGAGTAGCATTCCATCCTACCAACATGCAATTTGCTTACCCATTGTTTAGAAAGTTCCCATTGTTTCTAGTTTTCCAGATTGGGGTTGTGATGAATAAAGTTGCTGTGAATATTTGTGTGCACATGTGTTCTTACTTCTCACGGGTAAATACTTCGGAATGCCTTTGCTGAGTCACATGGTAAGCTTATGTCTCACTTTATGAAAAACTGATGAGCTGTTTTTCCAAAATGGTTGCAGCAAGTTTAACGATGACCCTCAAAATATATTTTCCTAACTCCCCAGAATCTGTGATTGGGACCTTACTTGGAAGGGGGGTCTCTGCAGATGTATAACTGAAGTATGGATATCGAGATGAGATTGTTTAGGATTTAGACTGCTCCTTAAATCCAATGACAGGTATCTTTATAAGAGAAAGGAGGGAAAAAAACATACCTGGATGACTGTAACCAACTGATGTTATTCAAAGCAAACTGGTGATAAAAAATTGCCCTGCTTACATTTCCTTACCCTGAAACATCGTTTTCCCTTCTAGAACACCTGGTCCTTAATATATTAGGTCATCATGAAAGTGATTATGAAGATCTCTAATGCACAACTATATTCTAATAATACATAATAATTATTAGCAATTACAGTCAGCATTATTATCCATATTAATAGCTAACATTTGAGTCAGTTGCTATATACCAAATACCACGCTAAGTGTCTCATGTGTATTATTTCACTAATCTGCATAACATTCTTGTGAAGTAGGCATTATCATTTTTCTACCTTACAGTTAAAGAAATCAGGGCATGAATAGGTTATCTACTTTGCCCAAAGTCACAGAGATGATATGTGAGGAGGAGGAATTTGAATCTAGGCTCAAATTCAAAGCTCGCTTGTAAGGAATTCTAGTGGTTGGGACTCTGTACTTCCACTGCAGGGGGCACGGGTTTGATCCCTGGTCGGGGAACTAAGATCTCACATGCTGCAGGTCATGGTCAAACAAACAAAACAAAAAAGCTCACTTGTGTACCAGATGAACTTGCTGGTACGTAGTGGCGTCATCAAAGACGGCAAAAAGAATGAGCTAGCAGCACGCTCAGTAGAGTATGACATTCATTTAAAGGAAAAGTTTGGCATGATGCACTGTCTTCTTAAGGATATTTTCAGGGTATTTATTAGGTTAAAATGAACTTGCAATTCTTGTGGATGCTAACAGGCTGCCCTGTTAAACTTCAGTTCAGTTCAGTCGCTCAGTCGAGTCCAATTCTGCGACCCCATGGATTGCAGCATGCCAAGCCTCCTTGTCCATCACCAACTCCCAGAGTTTACTCAAACTCATGTCCATTGAGTTGGTGATGCCATCTCAACCATCTCATCCTCTATCGTCCCCTTCTCCTCCTGCCTTCAATCTGTTGACTAAAAAATATGTACTACTTGAGAGTTGTGAGTTAAGTTTTATTTGGGGCAAAATGAGGGCTGCAGCCCTGGAGGCAGCATCTCAGATAGCTCTGGGAGACTGCTCCAAAGCGGCAGTGGGGGAAAGTCAACATATAAGGTTTTGGTGACGGGGGAGTTCAGTGCCATGAAGCACTCATTTTACAAAAGTCTTCTTGTTAGTCATGAGGATTTGATATCACCATGAAGGGATTTAGTGCTTCTCTAGATATGAGGAGATGCAAGGATTGAGATGATAAAATCTGTTCCTAAAAATATCCAACTATCTACAGACCTGTCCTACCAGATTCCCTGGAGCACAGAGTGCTTCACTCCACCCTGAACTCCCTCAGGGGTTGTTGCAGGTCAACAGCTATAGCAGCATGGGGTTCAGTCTCCGTAGAGGCAGATGGCAAATGCCTTGTTGTTCAGTCATTGGCAATGCTCTTGGTAGGTGCCAATTTGTAGTTGACAAATCTTTCCCAGCATCAGAGTCCTTTCCAATGAGTCAGTTCTTCGCATCAGGTGGCCAAAGTATTGGAGTTTCAGCTTCAGCATCAGTCCTTCCAATGAATATTCAGGACTGATTTCCTTTAGGATGGACTGGTTGGATCTCCTTGCAGTCCAAGGGACATTCAAGAGTCTTCTCCAACACCACAGTTCAAAAGCATCAATTCTTCAGCATTCAGCTTTCTTTATAGTCCAACTCTGACATTCATACATGACTAATGGAAAAACCATAGCCTTGACTAGACGGACCTTTGTTGACAAAGTAATGGCTCTGCTTTTTTTTTGGTTCTCCTTTTTAATATGCTGTCTAGGTTGGTCATAGCTTTTGTTCCAAGGAGTAAGAGTCTTTTAATTTCATGGCTGCAGTCACTATCTGCAGTGATTTTAGAGCCCCCCAAAATAAAGTCTGTCACTGTTTCCCCATCTATTTGCCATGAAGTGCCAGGACCAGATGCCTTGATCTTAGTTTTCTGAATATTGAGTTTTAAGCCAACTTTTTCACTCTTCTCTTTCACTTTCATCAAGAGGCTCATTAATTCTTCGCTTTCGGCTGTAAAGGTGGTGCCATCTGCATATCTGAGGTTATTGATATTTCTCCCGGTAATCTTGATTTCAGCTTGTGCTTCCTTCAGCCCAGCGTTTCTCATGATGTACCCTTCATATAAGTTAAATAAGCAAGGTGACAATATACAGCCTTGATGTATTCCTTTCCCTATTTGGAACCAGTCTGTTGTTCCACGTGCAGTTCTAACTGTTGCTTCCTGACCTGCATACAGGTTTCTCAAGAGGCAGGTCAGGTGGTCTGGTATTCCCATCTCTTTCAGAATTTTCCAGTTTGTGGTGATCCACACAGTCAAAGGCTTTGGCATGGTCAACAAAGTAGAAATAGATGTTTTTCTGGAACTCTCTTTTTTGATAATCCAACAGATGGCAATTTGATCTTTGGTTCCTCTGCCTTTTCTAAATCCAGCTTGAACATCTGAAAGTTCGTGGTTCACATATTGCTGAACCCTGGCTTGGAGAATCTTGAGCATTACTTTACTAGCATGTGAGATAAGTGCAATTGTGCAATAGTTTGAGCATTCTTTAGCATTGCCTTTCTTTGGGATTGGAATGAAAACTGACCTTTTCCAGTACTGTGGCCACTACTGAGTTTTCCAAATCTGCTGCTATATTTGCTGGCACATCTACTTCTGCTTTATTGACTATGCCAAAGCCTTTGACTGTGTGGATCACAACAAACTGTGGAAAATTCTGAAAGAGATGGGAATACCAGACCACCTGACCTGCCTCTTGAGAAATTTGTATGCAGGTCAGGAAGCAACAGTTAGAACTGCACGTGGAACAACAGACTGGTTCCAAACAGGAAAAGGAATACGTCAAGGCTGTATATTGTCACTCTGCTTATTTACCTTTAAGCTGAACTTTACTAACAGTATCGCACCTTTCTAACCTTGACATTTATTAGGGTTTGAAAAGTGTTGCTCAATGCTCGAGAAAAAAGAGTTCATGTACTCCTAATCAGACTACAATTAAAAAAAAAAAAAAATCAGTGTTCTATGTGCTTTAAAAGAGAGAGAACCAGAAAGGAAGAGGGAAGTATGAGATACGCGCGGGCGCAGGAGATGTCAAGATGGGAGCAGAGTGGAGCGATTCTCTACCAGCCAAGGAACACCAAGGATTTCAGACAGTTACCAGGAGCTGGGTGAGAGGCATGGCATGAGGCGGAGATTCTCTTGCAGAGTCTCAGAAGGAACCGACCCTGCCGACACCTTGCCTTCAGACTTCCGGTCTCCAGAGAATACACTTCTGCCGTTCTCAGCTAGCCAGCTTGTGGTCATTTGTTATGGCAGCTCACGCCAACAAGTACAGGAACTGTACTATTCTTTTCATGATCGCATGTTTTGAAATGGTGCGTACGGGCAAAGGGGTGTGAATTAATGTCAACTCATCATGGAGAGGACACTGGCTACTTTGAAGGACTGTCCCCTGCCCCCCTGCCACGACATTCTGTTGGGGCTGTCAATGAAGGGAACCCCTGCGTTCTCCACTAAAGAACGTTATGACGTCAGGAGATGAATTCACCGCTGGGCAAGAAGGGTCGGGTTCCTGAGGGAGTCTGATCCAATCTGGGTGGGATGGGGAGGGGGAGGAGTCAGCTCTGGCGGGGGTGGGGGTGGGGGATGGGCAAAAGCAAGCTTCTCAACTGGACAGTTGCCTAGCTGGAGGGTGTCATTTAAGATCTGAGGAGGACCAATCGGACTCCTCTTCCTGAAGGATATGGATACAGAGAGAGAGAGAAAGGGAATATCCTAATTTTGTTTCCTGTTTTTCTGCAACTGCAGCAGGTCCTGTTAATTTCCACCCCAACAATCATTCCCTTTTCCATGCTTTCTTGCTGGCAAAGCCCACGCCCCACGATCTAGACTAGAAATGACAGATGCTCAATTTTCAGACTGCATTGCAACCCAGTCTGGCCCCCTAGAACCCAGTCTGGCAAATGAGAAAGGAGGAGAACTTTTTCAGGGAGAAAATAAAAATGTCAAACACATAAGGGAGAGGCCCTTGTCCACATTTTCTGCTTTGGATGTCACTGAGAACAGGATGCGTGGTATCGTTGCAGACAGTTTGTACTCATGCGGGGAAAGCAAACTATTCTCAGAGATGCCAACTTAGTGCCTGACACTGAGCAGTTGAACTAACCCTGGGATTTTGTGTCTTAAAATGTTAGAGGAGCAAAAGAAATCTCTACCACGAGCAAAAGAAATCTCTACTACTTCAGCTCTCTCTGTTGGGAATTCTGTTTTCTTCAGCTGAAGGCATTATAACAGCTTCAGCATTATAAGCCTGCAGTTCCAAATGACCATTTGCTACCATCGCAAAGACCTGCCCGAGAACGAAGTCAACAAAGGACAAAGCAGAATCACCCAAACACCTGGATCCAACCATGCCTGAAGTCCTTCTGTACTCTCAGGCTTGCATGGAGGTCCTTCATTTCTGCTTGTGGCTTACAATAGCCTGGGTTGCATTTTGTGTCCTATGACTACGGTGGTCCTGGCTGGTGTAAAGTTTAGAAAAGTTCAGAGAAATCAGTTAAGTTGCCAAAGGTCACCCTGCTAGTGAATGAAACATTTGTTTGAATGCAGAGTTGAGATGTTCCAACCCAGCTTCCCAGCCCCAGAAAGGACAGGAGCCCCAGATGGAGTGAGACCCAATATATGTATTTATTCTGGAGTTGATAGCAGCAGCAGTGGGGGGAATTGGCCAGACTCAGGGTGTGGTGAACAGACAGGGTGGACACAGGCGTGTGCGTGTCTAGGGGGACACGGGAGATTGGTCCATTGACATTCACAGCCAGCACGAGGGTTAGGACACTAAGTCTTGTACAAACAGCAAAGAGACAGACGACAGACAGACAGACAGACAGAGGTTTTGGGGGGCAGGGATCCCCCAGACATGCATGGCCCCTCATCTGGATGGGGAGCCCCGGGGAGGGAAGACAGACACAGTGGAGACTGAATGCCCCCCACCTTGAAACAGGGAGCTGGGCCCGCCTGCCTCCCACCACCCCCAAGCCTCCAGGGGTAGAAGGATGGGCAGGCCCAGGGCTGCCTTGCACCACGCGGCTCGGACGTTATGGCTTCGAGGAGATGAATTCACAGTCCGGGCAGGAAGGGATGGGGTCCTCAGGGGGCCTGGTCTGATTCCAAGCCTTGGCCAGACCTGCGGGACCGGGCAGCAAGGAAACATTAGTGATGGCGGACAGCCAGCCCATGACCTGGCTGGTCACGGCCATGAAACACCCCAGGGACCCAGGAATCCTGGTGCTATGTCCCTCCATCCTCAGACCTGGGAGTCCAGCCCCTCCACCCCTGGGCTGGGTTCCTTACCTCTCACTCTGAGTTCTCTTTCTCTGACAATCCTTTGCTGCCTTTTGTGAAGCTGGTCAAAGTCTTTTCCTGAAGGGGGAAATCCAAAGGCTCAGGAGGAGGGGGACAGAGGCAAAACAGTTGCTAGTAATGAACCTAATAAGACACCACACCTGTTTTCATCATTTATAGTTCTCTTTTTTTGCCCAGCTCTGAAGTGATGGGGCAAGTGGTACTACAGTCCCATTCTACAGATGGGAAAACAGAGGCACGAAGGAGACATTACTGGAAATGTGACAAGAGATGACGAGGCCACTGGGGTGATGAGGAAGACCCTGCATAGCCCCCAAGGAGCTGAAGCCCAGTCCTGAGAGTGCTGGGGAGCCACGGGAGGGCTGAGCTACAGAATGGTCAGGCTCAGCCACAGAACACCATTGGCTGAAAGTCAAGGTCGTGGTCAGACTCTGCCAGGGTTCAGCTCCTCTCCACTGAGGAGCAGGGCAAGCTTGTTTCACAGGAGCTGCCAGAGAAGTTTGTGAATAAACGAGTGAGTGAATTAGAAGAAGAGTAAGTGATGAAAGCAGGGAGAGCTGCCATCTGTTCAGCTAAGTATAATCAGTCTTTTCAAAACTCACTTCTGAGCTCTGCACTCAGCCCTTTACATCCCTCCCCACTCCAACCCCAGAGAAAACTTCAAAGCAGGGCCACACTAGTCAATTCCAAGTGAGGAACTGAATCCAGGTGTAAAATGCAAGGTGCACCCAAATGCAGCAATCCAGATAAATGCTATTGTAATACCACCTTTAAAAAAAAAAACAAAATCAATGCAAAAATAGTCCATGATGAGCAAAATATAAATTTTAAGTAAAAGTTAGTCCAGTGCCATTTTAAAGAACTTGTTTTATTTAAAATTTATTTTATTTCTTTAAATTTATTTAAATTGGCAGTAAAGGCCAGGAACCAAAGCCCAACCTTTGGGCTCAGGAACCAAAGACAAAAGGAGAAATATGTACTAGATTTTTCTGTATTCCCCCCCACCCCCCGGAAAATTAAACTAGTTGAGAAAATATTGAAGGAAAAAAAAAGAAGAGTAAGTGTACTGAAATTCATACTATCTTAAATGTTTTATTTTTACCCTGCAAGAATTTAGTATAATTTTACTTTCTTGGCTTTAGTGACAGTAGAGTCATCAGTAGTTTTGAAAGTTACTTCTTTGCTTTTCCTGGATTCAAATGAGAGAACCCATACTTGAAAATTTCTCTTGACCAATTAAGGTTCTTAAGTGATCTTAAATTTTTAATTTAAAAATTGTCAAGCTGGTTCTCCCGTGACCCCCAAGGCCTCTTGGGATCTTCCCATCCCCTTCTTTCTCTGCTCCAGGCTCACCATTGACACCTCCGGACTCGATTATTTGGAGGAACTGGCAGCCTTACCCTCTTCCTACAAGCTTTTTTAACCTAAGCCCATTCCTTCTCAGCCTCCATGCCTCTGCTCAAATGTCTCCTCCGAGAAGCCCTCCAGGACTCCCTAATTGAAAGGGCATGTCCCAACTCCCCTCCAGATTCCCTCTCCCCCCACCCAAGACTCTCAAACCTTTTGCACTGCAACCCCCAGGAGAAAAATAAATTAATACCACCATCCTTGGTTTCCTGCCCTGTGAAAATTTCTGCACTGTTCTATTTCAATTTTATTTTCTTATTCATTTCAAAAGAAAAATTGTTGATCCCTACCCCGTAAACCGCAATCCACCAATTTTCACAGCCTGCTTTAAATAACAAATAAAGCCCTGCTCTATTTTATCATCCAGGTTTTTTCCCCTTTCCTTTTATTCGGGACTTAGCATCATGAGTAATAATAATAAGAGTAGCTGACTATTTACTGAGCCCTTACTCAGAGGCGGACACTTGGTCCTGCATTAACTCACTGCATCTTCACACCGGTCCTAACAATAGACGCTTCTAAGGGTCCTATTTCCCAGCTGGGGAAACGGGGGCACAGAGAGATCAAGGAACTTGCTCCAAGTCACACGGCTAAAGAGGGCGGAGCGGGGACTCGAACCTGTGACCGAGCAGCCCACGAAGACATGAGGGGTTGCGCGAATGAAGGGGTGAGTGGCGCCCCACTCACCTCCACCAGCTGATGCCAGTGCTCCACAGGCTTGCGCGGGTTGGCCAGCATCTCGGCCCAGTGCTCGCGGCCGTGGGGGTCAGCGGCGTCGGGACCCACGCGGCACACGCCGATCACCTCGTTGTGCCCGATGCTGGGGGTCACGGGTGGGGGCCGGTGAGCACCCCAGAGGCCGGCAGGCCGGGCCCGACACCCCGCTCTCACCCCGAGCCCTGCCTCACCAGTCATAGTCCACCACCGCGATGCTGAGCCCCACGCTCTCCACGCTCTCGGGGGCCACGTCGAACACCAGCGCCTCGTTGTACGTGGGGTTCAGCGTGTTCTTCTTGATGGAGGTTTTCCGCTTCTTCAGACGCCGCCCCTCGCTGATCAGAGAGGCCTTCACGTAGGGGTCTAGGGGCGGGCGTGGAAGGAGGGCGCTGAACCGGGTCTTCGTCCCTCGGACCCCATCGCGGACCCCAGACCTTTCTCCCAGACCCAAGCGTTTGGTTCCCCAATCTTTTCTCTCCTAGCCCCTCGGATCCAGGAGCCCAGACCTCAGACTCTCGTCGCCCAGACTCAGGGGGTCTGGACGCCCCTCCCCTCCTCTCTCAGGACTCTGTGGAGTCTGGGCTTCCAGCCCCCTCCTCGCTCAGACCGGGGAGTCTCACCCGCCTCCCCGCCCCTCAGAAACCGGCGCCTTTCCGGAACCCACCCGAGAAGCCGGTGAGGTCCATCGCTTTGAGGTTAGAGGCTTTGATGATGGTCACGGTGAGGCGGCCGGCCGTGGGGAGGTAGCAGAGTGAGAAATTGAGCTCCCCAAGATCTGCCTTTTCCTGCAGTTGGGGAAAGGGGGCCAGCGAGGCGCTGTCTCAGCCTCCCCCCAGTCTCTCCCTGACTTCCCAGTCTCCAGCCTCCAGCTCTCCTCCCCGATTTGCAGGGCTCAGGTTTCCGATCCACTTAACAATCTGACTCCGGGCCAAAACCTGGTAAACTCCCCGGCCACAGCGGCCCACCACCGTCAAAGCCTATTTGTTCTGCGGGGAAAACTGGAAGAGGCGTGGGTGGGGGGAGATCAGGAGAAGGACAGAAAGAGGGAGGCAGAGAGAAGAACGCTGTGAGAAATCCGCTGAGACAGATGCAAACAGCGGGAGAGAGTCAGAATGACAGACCCACAGGATTCTAGAGTCAGAAAGACCCAGAGCAGAGTGGGGTTGGGGGTGCGGGGGGGGGGTGCGTACCTAGAGACCCAGACAGAGAGGAGAGAGACCTACTGGGGAGAGGAAGAGGGGCACAGACTCAGGGGGAGAACCAAGGCCTGGGAGGAGAGAGAGTCCCCAGGGGGCAGAGACCTGGTGGGGGGCGGTGCATAGAGATCCCCGGCTCAGACAGTAAAGGATCGGCCTGCAATGCAGGAGACTCGGGTTTGATGCCTGGGTCGGGAAGACCCCCTGGAGAAGGGAATGGCAACCCACTCCCGTATTCCTGCCTGGAGAACCGCACGGACAGAGGAGCCTGGTGAGCTACAGTCCCTGGGGTCGCAAAGAGACGGACACGACTGAAGTGACTAACACATATGGAGACCCATCGAGAGTGACAGAGATCCAGAATGGGGGGGGGGGGGAACGGGGGAGGGGGTGCAGGAGGAGAGAGAGAAACAGAGGCAGAGAGCTACATGGAGAAAGGGACAGAGATCCAGAGAGGTGGGACTGAGAAAAGACACATGGAGAGGTCACTCTCGGGGCAGGAGACAGACAAGAGCCTGCGTGAGGTTACAAGGGAGGTAGATCCCCCGCCTCGACACCCCGGCTGCCCTGGTCTTCAGCCTCATCTCAGGGCCTCGCCCCCCACCCACGAATCCGGAGCCCAGGTCCCTAGACTCCCCACGCGCTCCCCTGAGGCTCTGCCCCGGCTGTGCTAAGCGAGAGTACCCTCCCTCCCCATCTCCTCCCAGTCATCAAGCCTCAGTCTAGCTGTCAGCTCTTCCCATGTGCTCCCAGACTCCCTGCCGCCCTGAGCAAAGACTCCCCCTGGGTGTCCCCATGATGCTGGCCCCTGTGTGACCACCTAGGCCTGGAGCGATCAAGAGCAGAAGAGAAAATGTGAGGTGACGGAGGAGACAAGGATAGATGCAGGAGGGGGCCCTCGAGCGGGGCAGCCTCGGGGAACAACAGGGATCAGGGCTAGGACCCTACAACTAGGCAGGTGGTTCTCAGAGCCTGGGCTTGGGGGACGGAGCAAGCGGGCTGTGGTCCCCCTGAGTGAAGGGGACCTTAGGAAGAGCCACATGCACCTGATACATAGGGGGAAACGGAGGCTCAGAGACAGGAAGGAGCTTGAGTTGGGCCATCGGGTGGGCAAAACCAGCCCTCTCAAGATATGAGGACAGGGCTCACACCCCTCCCCACTCACACACAGCTTCCCCAGATCAACAGAGAGCTAGAATGTCGGGAAACCCACGGACTGGAACTGAGAGGGCTGAGGAGTTGGGAGGGTGTGAAGTTCGGGGCGCGGAAGGGGTCAGGACACCCAAAGACCTAGGAGCTGGGCTCGGGGAAGGATTGGATGTACAGGAGAACGAGGCTGTAAGACAGGCAGAAGGGGCCAGTGGGGGGTGTTGGGGGCACTGGGGAGATGTCAGGATATCGGGGATTTCAGTATGAGGCTTTAGGGATTCACACTATCAGGGTTCCAGTGGAGACCATGAAGACACAGAGGATTAGATTAAATTAGAAAGCTTGAGGGTCAGGGCTTTGAAACAAAATGTTCAGAGATCAGAGGGGCTGGGGGTCTCAGGAAGACTGGAAATTGAAAAATGAGGAGGTTGTAAGGGGAAAGGAAGTTTGACAAACAAAAACCAGGCACTCTAGGCTTGGGAAGATGGAGGGTTAGGAATCCGGGGTCAGAGGGCAGAAGTCATGGGGTCACAGTCTGGAGTTTTGATAAAATGGGTGGCATCTGTTATGGTTTTCTGAATGGTTACCATCAGATGTCAAGGTGGGGTCAGAAGTTGGGAAATCTGGGGCCTGGTTCTGATGTTAATATTTAACTAAGTGCAGAAGGGGAGTGGGAGCCCATACCATTCTCTATTCCTGCTGGTACGTTTGCAATATTTTGCAGGAAAATAAAGTTAAAAAGAAAACTCCAGGATCCAAGAGTTATGAGGTTTTGAAGTAGTAGGGGGGGGCAAGGAGATGGCAAGCTGGGGGGTCCTGGGTCCCCTGGGGAAGAGGGTGTGGGAGTCACTGACCGAGCCGCCCTCCAAGATGTCCCTCCACAGCGGGCGGTCGGGGGGCTGCTCGGCCAGCTCCAGGAGGTTGTCCAGCACCACCTGGCCGATGAGATCGTGCCGGGAGAAGCGGTCAAAGTCATAGACGCTGAAGTGCAGTTTGCGCTGCGCCAACTCAGCCAGCGGCACCGAGAACTGAAACGTCTCGTTGAAGACGGGGTTCAGGGTCTTCCTATGCACCTGGAGGGGGTGGGCGAGGAAGGGGAGACACACACCATGCCCACCCGCCCCTCCTCCCTCGGGCCCGGGGTCCGGACCCCGCCCCTCCTCCCTGGGACCCGGATGTCCAGCCCTCCACTCCAGACCTTGGTCTGAAACTTCTTCTTGCGGTCAGGCAGCAGATAGATCTTGACGTAGGGATCTGAGAAGCCATTGGAGTCCTTGGCCGGGAGGTCCAAGGCCTGCAGAATCCGCACCACCAGCTGGTCGGAGCCGTAGAGATACCGCAGGGCGAAGCTGATGCGGCCGCAGGGCGCCCCCGCGCCAGCCTCCCCAGAGCCGGGGCCCCCGCCGCCCCGCCGGCCGCCGGGTCCAGTCCCCTGGTACAGCTCTGGCTTGATCTGTCCGATGAGCTTGGCTTTTTCCTCTCCGCCCGGCAGGGGTAAGGGTAGGGCGGGCGGCCGCTCCTCACTGCCCGGGTCTGGCTGCGGGGTCAGGGTCTGCTGGGTGAGGGGCCGGGGTAGGGCAGGGTACCTGCGGGAGGTGGGGAAGACAGATGGAGTCAGTGGCTCTGATTTCTGCACTTGAAGACCTGGGGGGCCCCTCCCGGCCTCCTCCCCAAACCCCACAGCCAGGGGCCCACAGACCCCCACCTTTGCCCACTGTGACCTTGAGCAGGGCGCTTGAATCCTCTGAACCTCAGTTTCCCCGTCTGTATGGGGGGGTGACCATCCCCTTCTCTAAGCTAGCTCCAAATCAGACCTGGGCTGTCACCAGCCTCTCAAAGCTTCCATTTGACCTCCAGGAGTGACCCTGAATAACCTCTGTGGAGTCCTGGGGTTTCACACAGCCCAGACTCCCTCGACCTCCATCTGCCCTTCTCCAAATTTCCCCGGCCCATCCTCATGCTCTCCCACCTGGCCATTGTGGCCCCTGGCCTGTTCTTTCTCTCTCAACTGTCTTTTCTGTGCTTGTGGAACACTACGGAAGCCCACAGCTCCATCCTTAACCATCTTGGCCATTGTCTTTGCTTCTCCCTCGTATGCTTTCCCTGGACAAGCTCATCTGTGCCCCAGGTTTCTGCAACCATCAGCAGCCTCTGTCTGCTAAGTGTGTCTCCTGGGCTCCGGCCAGGTTCAGCCTCCCGGCCCCATCAGTCACCACATTCCTCTTGTGTTCCCCACTGGGCTCGCTCCCTTCTCCCCAACCCACTCCCTCTCCCAGCCCCCGAAGATCCACCTTGGCCTGCAGGCCAGACATCTGGTGCCATCCTCACCTCCTCTCTCCCCTCAAACCCCTTCCCTCCCTTCTCCTGAATTTTCCCACCCCCTCGGTCCCTGCTCATCCATCCTTTCCTGCATGGGCCACTGCACCCGTGGTGAAGTCCATGTGGTGGGGCCCCTAGTGATGACTGGACAGGGCAGCGCCAACTCAGAGGCAGGCACGGGGCTAGGAGAAGCGGGGGAGCGGGGAGCCATGAAAAGAGATGCGGGGTGAGATGCCCCCAGCTACTGATCAGTGCACTATTCCCTGCTCCCAGAGTGACTTTGAGCAGGTCATTAACACCCTCTGAGCCCCAGTTTCTTCATCTGTATAATGGGGGAATGAGCAACTCAGAACCAGTGTATCCATCAACCTCTGGAGGGTTTCCCCAGAGACCTCAGACTACATTTTCCATGAGCCACTGACCAGCTCCCACCTGGAGGAGAACCACCCATGAACCTCTGGGGCCCAAGACAATCCTTCTAGAAGGCAGTTTCCCCCAGATGCTCCCCCAGGTCCCTCTCATTCAACAAGACCGAGATAAGCTCAGGGTCTTCCTCAAACCCTCCCCTCTTCCTAGATCCTCTGACAGTCTCACCATCCACCCGATCACCAGGCCAGACCCCTGGGTGCTGTCCTTACCTCCTCCGACCCCCTCCTGCCCACAGCCGTTAGCCCCCCAGTTCCATCCCCGACTCACTGCCCCCGACTCTCTCTGCCTCATCTCCTTCTCCACCACCCCCGTGATCTTAGCTCAGCCTTGTCCTCCCCCTGCCTGGACTCTTGTCCTCCAGTCTGTCCCCTGTGTGGCCCCAGAGAGGTCTTTCTGTACCCAGAGCTGACCTCCTCTGCTCAAGCCCTCCGTGCCCCAGGACAAGTCCCCAGCGCCCCAGGACAAGGTCCCAGACCCTCAATCTGGCATCCAAGACCCGGTGTCATCCGGTCCCACCCATGTCCCTTAGGTTGTATTTCTGCAGACCTGGCCTCCTGGCTCGGGACAGGCTGATCTGGGGACCCACTTCCCCTGGACTGGGAGTGACATGAGGGTCTGTCTGCAATGCTCACCTCTACTTTTTCCCAACACCCAGCTCAGGTCTAGGTCATATTAGGCGCTCAATATGCATGCATAGAATCAGGATCAGTGTATCAATGAACTGTAGGTCCCAACAGTGATGAATCGCTTTGTGCCTCAGGGACTCGGGGGTCTAATCTCCATTCTCTCCCACCTTCCTGATCTCAGAGTCCTGTCCCTATCTTCTTCCTTCCACTGGTTTTAAGAGCTCAGACCTCTAGGCACCTCCTCCCTCAAACTCAGGAGTCTGGGTCCCCAGCCTCATCTTTCTCCAGGATCCAGGACTCCACGCCCCAAGCTCCCTCCTTTCCCAGGACTCAGGAGTGCCGCAGATGGGAAGGCGATACGGAAGAGGAAAGGCAGTTCAGAGTGGACCCCCAGCCCGGTGGCCTGTCTCACCTGGTGGTGGGTGCCAGGCTTGTGACCTGCTGATGTGACTGGGCACTGGGCAGGCCCCCACCACTGGGGGGCAGCAGCAGCAGCCCCGAGCCTGCCCCGGCCTCCGAGGGCAGCTCGGGAGATGTCTGGCTTGGTTTGACCCCCGCGGCTACTGCAGCAGCTGCAGCCTCTGGGTAGGAGTCCATGTCCAAGTAAGAGGGCTCAGGGGGGTCAGACCCCCCTAGGCTGCCCGGCTCCAGCAGCTCGGCGAAGGGCGGATGGTGGGCCGTGTGGGCATGGTGATGCGGGCCCCCCAGCAGGGGATGGCCACCCAAGCCGGCCCCCAGGTGGTGCCCGCCGCCGCCTACCAGGCCTGCCAGCCCGACCCCGGGGCCTAGGTCTTTGCGTAAGGGACCACCGCCCACGGTTGAGCCTCCCTTGTCCCGCCAGGGCACCCAGCACAGCTTCCACGACACGAAGAGGGAGACACCCAGAAGCACAATGCCACAGAACGTCACGATGACCGACAGCAGGCTCACGGAGATGTCTGGAGAGAGTGAGGACAAAGGTCAGGGGTCAGGGTGGGGTCAGAACTTAGCTCTCCCTGAAAAAGCTAAGCTTCAGTGTTGGCCTCTCACCATCCTAAACACGTTACATGTACTACTCAGTATAGACTCCACGGCTACGCAACGTCGGTGTTTCCGTCTAACCACTTTAAAGATGAGGAAGCTGAGAGGTTGGGTGACTCGTCTAAGGCTACAACAGCTAGTCCATGACAGATCTGGGACTTGAACCAGCAGTCTGTCTTCAGATTTCATCCTTTTTATTCTCTTGATCGCACTGCCTCTCCTGTAAGTGGATACATCCTCCAATTTAGAACCAAGCTTCCCCCAAATGCTCAGAGGTGATCAAAGAGTGGGGAGATCGCATGGCACAGTTAGGCAGGTCAGGGTTCAAATTCCAGCTCGCTGTGTGGCTTTGGGAACACATCTTCACCTCTCTGAGCTTGACCCACCCCATTTGTCCAATGGGGAAAACTCAGTTCTGCCTGTCATAGTGGTTTTAAAGAATGGAAGGAGTAAATGGCTTGCAGAGGAAGCTGGGGAAGATAATAGCAAACATTTCTTGAGAGGTTACTGTGCTTTATAGACATTAGCTTCCTTATGCCTCACGGGCACCCTAGGAGCTTGGCAACATGATTATGCCCATTAGTACTTTTCACAAAAGGAAACCGAGACCAAGAGACATGAAGTTACCACAGACACGAAGTCCTGTAGCTGGAGTGGAGGAGGCAGAATTTGAGTCCAGGGCACCTGGCTCCGGAGCCCACCATCTTCACCACTGTGCTATCACATTCAATGTTTCCCAGTGAATGGCGGTTCAAGCAGGACTTTTTGTTAGGATGATAAATCCCAGTGCTGCCACCTGCATCCAACACCATCACCACCACCACTAACACATTCTGAATGCTTGCTGTGTGCTGGTATGCCTTTCAGAGAAACCCGGACAGCCCAGATCTTGAATCCAAGGTTTGTTCAATAATTGGTGCCAGCACTGGGGTTTTTCAAGGAAATGTGAATTTGTTTGGGGGTTGACTCTTGGGTCTCCATGAAGTGGATCACAGAGGGAAATTCCTGCTGTGTCCAGATGACGGGTTATGGGGCGCACGGGGAGGAGCAGGTCACCAAAGCATTGGTGGCAAGGACAGCAGGGTGGAAGCGCTGTGTGCTGTCCCTTCAGGGAGCGCTTGGCGACAAGGGGATGTGCTTCAATCCTGAACCGCCCAGTGAATCTAAGTCAATGGGCCCTGATGTTTATCCTCATGACACTATACCACCTGAGGGTGATTGATCCCACTTTACGGACAAGGCAACTGAGGCTCAGAGAGACAGGAAGTGACCCTGCAGGGCCACTGGGCAGGCAGTGGCAGGACTCCGAGTTTCCCACCCGACCCCAATCCCTTGGGGAGTCCGTTTTGAAATGACGAGCACCTACTTAGAGTTCTGGGGGCCTGTTAGAAACCAGAGCAAGGGCCCCCCAGCCTTCTGAACACGGAGAGAACTGAGCAAAAAGGGTCGTTTTGGAAGAGAAGGGGGAGAGAAGTTGGACAGATGCCGTTTCCCACTGTTAGCCTGACCCAGACTCTCTCCAAGTCAAAGTCCTAGGGATTACTGAATTTGGGGGTAGTCCTAAGACACCCCACGCCCAGCTCGCCAAATCACGGTAGTGTGCTACACTTCCTGGGGTCACAGTCGGGCTCTTCTGCATATAGACCATGAGACTCCGAGCGAGCTGCTGCAGCTCTCTGGGCCTCATCCCTTATCACCGACCTCTGGACACCCTGCACTTGAGATGCTGAGCCCCGCCCTGGCGCTCAGCGAGTGTGGCCGTCATCCTAATATCCCAGCTCCTGCTTTGTGAAGGTTTCTCATCTGGACAAAGGTGCTCATGATATTTCCTAGCTCTCAGAACCCTACTTCTTCCTAGCTGGGGGACCAACCACTCCATCTGAACCTCAGTTTCCCCCATTGAAAATAAGGATTATAACTATATTCAGTGTCTTATAACAACATATAATGGAAAGGAATCTGAAAAAGAATATATACATCAATATCTATATCTGAATCACTTTGCCATACACATGAATCATTGTAAATCAACTGTACTTCAATCAAAAAATTTTTAAAATAAAATTAAAAAAAGAGAAGATAGGGATTATATGTACCACCAAGGGTCATCATGAGTAGTTGATGAGATATGTGAAGGACCTTGCATACTGCCTGGCGCACAACCGGTGCTCAGTAAGTATATTCCAACATTTATCAAATGCCCACTGTGTGCCCAGCTTGTTGTTAGCAAGTCACATGTGTTATATCATTTGAGTCTCTCAGCTGCTCCAAGGAGTAGTCACTTTTATTATTCCCATTTTCCAGATGAGGAAACTGAGGTACAGAAGAACCCATGCATTTAGTAAGTGGGGGAGGTGGGATTTGAACCCAGACAAGTCAGACAGACTGATTTAGAGCCTGAGCTTCTAAGCACTTGTGAGATGCAAAAAGACACTTGAAGGGGGTGTGTGCAGCAGGGGAGTAGGGGTGGGGAGGGTGGATAGGAGGCCCACAGGGCAAAACTCCAAAGGTCATGGGTCAAATGAACCACATAGCTCCTTCTCCTTAGACTAGAGGTTAGGGGGACCAGCAACAGGCAGGATGGAGGCAAGACTCTAAGAGGGACTGGCTCCATAAGGCACAGGAAGCTGAGCAAGTCTGCTCTAAATCTCTAAAAATTCTGCCTATGGTGGAAGCAGGGGGCTGACCAACATGGCTGGGGGTGCTGACCTGCATCTGGCCCCCGGGGATAGCCTCTGATTCGCAGGTCGTTGAACTCTTGGCACCTGTCACTGGTGTCGGCATCTCGGACCCGCGCACAGAGGTCCGAGACCAGGATAAGTGCCCGACGGCAGAGGTCATCCTCGTAGTCTCCTGACATGGTGGCCAGCGAGTCCTGTGCTTGGGAGGGGCCGGGCAAGGGTACAGATGGGGAATGGGATGGGGGAGAGAGAGGGGATGGATAAGGGGTGGAAAGAGAATGAAAGAGGATAGGCAAGGGGCAGTGACTGGGAGTGGAATGACAAAGGGACAGGGATTGGGAGGTGGAGGGACACGGGGATGGAGATTGGGAGGGGCAATGAACAAGCGAGAAGAAACTGGGAGGAAATGGACAAGGAGGAAGAGACTGGGAAGGCCAGGCAAGGGGCAGAGATTCAGGATGTACAAATAAAGGGTTGGACAGACAAGGAGACAAAGATTAGGGTTGCACAGATGCAGGGACAGAATTTAGGGATGGAGAGACAGTGGAACCGCCATTTCTCCTTCGTGCATTCAACAGATATTCACTGAGCACCAACTATGCGTGAGGTGTGGGCTGCTGCAGATCCAACAGAGAACAAGCCCCGCTCGGTACCCGGCCTCCTGGTGTCACAGTCCAATGAGAGGACACAGGAGCATCAAATCAACAAACACACTCACGTGGACACACAGCCCTCAGACTGCGAGAACTGCCCTAAAAGAAGGATGTGTCACAAAGGGACCCGGAGGTGGGTCATCGGAGGAGTTCTCTGAAACCTGAAAGACGAGACGGAGCCAGCCATGGGCAGTGGGCAGTGGGACTGGAGTGCGGAAAACCAATCAAAACAGCGGGAAGAACATGAGCAATGGCCCAGGGTGGGAAAGGGCTTGGGAGGTCCAGGGAACAGGAAGGTGTAGAGGAGGAGAGGAGAGGAGAGGGGGAACGAGGAGATGGATGGGGGCAGAGAGATAGGAGATGGTTGTCTGATGCTGGCGTGGAGAGATGAAGGTGAAGGATGCAGAGATAAGGACCAAGTTGAGAGAGGGAGAGATAAGGGGAAGGGAGACAGAAACAATGGGAAGGGCAACCTGGGGCCTGGAAGAGTAGGACAGATGAACAGACAGACAGAGGGAAAGTCAAGGATTGAAACTTGGGATGGACAAGCCATAAAGAATAAGCTGGTGTGTAATTCACAGGAGTGTGAGAGATGGATGGACCGAGCGGGCAGTGGTAATTGCCAGGCAAGAGAGTGGACCGAAATATCTTTGAGAGACAAATAGTGGACAGGAGAATGGATGGGGTGCAGAAATGAAGGACAGAAAAATAATGGCCAGAGATCACAGATGGACAAAAGCATACAGCGGATGGAGGACTGGGCAGACAGTCATGGGGGCAGAAGGAAGGTTGGCGGGGGGGACGTTCATAAAACACGGGGAAAAATAGGTGGCTGTGGGAAGGGGAATTAGCGACACATGGTTTGGAGCTAGACATCAGAGATAGACTGGAAGGAGGGTGCAGGGGAAATTAGGGACGGACAGATCAGGGCTCACAGATGGACAGGTGTCGTGGGGTGCTGCAGAAGGCCAGGACTCTGAGACGGGCATAGTCAGACTCACCTGCGCTTATCCCTGCCTTGTCCTGGATGGCAGCGGAGGCGGCGGCTGGCGGTAGCCCATGGGGGTTGTAGGGTGGATATGGGGCTGCGGAACTGTCCCCAAGAACCAGGTGGTGGGAGGGGGGGCCGGATCTGGGGGCCGTGGCCGTGAGAAAAAGCTTAGCCCGAGCCTCACATCTTGTCCTACTCGGGCCAGCTGCTCGACCTCAGGCGACCCCCGAGAGGTCCGGCCACCCCCTTCCCACCTTCGGGCCCCCAGCTCCTGTTAAGCTTAAAGACTACAATTCCCGGCAGGCCTTGCGCTCGCGTTGCTGCGGCTTCATAGACCAGGCACTGCAGGGACTGATGGGAGTTGGAGTCCTTAGTGCCTCTCCCGGCTGCAGATAGGATGGGAATTTTTTGGAGGTGGGGGGGGCGGTTATGAGATGACGGGGTCCCAAGGCGCTGCAGGGGAGATGAATAATGTCTGGGACCTCGAGAAGCCACGGAGTCCTAAGTCCGGAGGGGCCATGGAGTGGGTAAACCATCCCCACGCCCGGGGGATCGGTGGGCGAGGTTGGGGTGCACCCAGGTGTTTCGGGACCCCCCCACATTCCGGGACCACGTGCCCCTCCCCCGGGGCAGCCAGGAGACGCTGCAGCACTCCCACTCCCGGGTCGGAGATCCGCGCACCTCTGCCCCTACCCCCGCCCCCACGCGCCCGGGCCGCCCCCCGGGATGGGGCTGGGGCGGGGGCTGTGGCAGGGGGAAGGGGAGGAGCGGACTCACCCGGAGCTGCCCCTGCCGCCGCCGCCGCAGCCCCGCGCGCCGGCCGCGGCGCCAGCTCGGCTCCTCCCCCGCCCCTGTCGCAGGTCCCCGGCTCCTCCCCTCGCACCCCCTCCGTCTTCTTCCCCTTCGAACCTGCGGCTTGAAAGCCGAAATCACGCGGCCGCAGAGAGGAAGGAGGGCGCTTTCCCCCGACCTAGGCGTCTGAGACGCAGCGCACTTCCACCGCCGAGGAGATAGAGATCGGAGATCAGGACCCTCTCCTCCAGCCTCCGCCCACCCCCCCCCCCCCCCCCCCCCCCCGCCGCAGGATCCAAAGGCCCCGGCCCCCAGCCTCTCCTCTCCTAGACAGAGAAGTCAGAGACCCTGGTCATCGCTTCTCCAAGGACCCCGGGTACCGAGCTCCCAACCCCCTCCATTCTCAGATGCAGGAATCCACCTCTCCTGCTCCCTCCTCCCTCGGGGACGCAGGACTCCCGACTCCCCACCCCGCTTTTCCGCAGGACCCAGGACTTCCCGTCCTCCCAGCCGAGGGGTTCTGAGGGCTGGTGCTGGGAGGGGAGGCAGAGTCAGAGCCCTGTGTGGAGGTGGAAGCAAGGACTTGGACTCGAATTCTTCCTGGGTCTGCTCCTACCTTTGTGACCGTGCCTTATTTGCTCTGAGTTCCAGTTTCCTCATCACCAAAATACAGACAAAAGACTCGTTTCCTAAGGGACCCAGAGTTTTGAAAAACCAGTCAGTATATAGAGAGAATAGGCACCAATGAGGTGCTTAGTGAATATTTTTTCAACGCCTCAATTAATGACAATTGCACCGGGGTTAAATGCTTTGAAATCATTCTCTGAGTTAATCTTCACTTTGGCCCTATCAGGTGGGGAGCAATTATGTTATTCCCATTTCACAGAGGAGACAACTGAGGCCCACAGAGGTGAAATCCCTTGAGGAAGGTCCAGAACTACCTAGAGTCTGGGTGCAGCCCACAGGGGTGACTTGGAGGGCCCATCCCAGTCTTTCTCAGTGCTGCCCCCTGCCTCCCAGTGACACCCATATAAATATAATCTAAGTGAAAAATTGCAAATACTTTAAGACATGTCTCCGAGGCACGTCTCCCTTTAATTAGACGACTCCCTCCCCCAATTGGTGCCTATGTATACATTTTGCAGCCACCATCATACTGCTGATTAAAAGATGCTTGCTCCTTGGAAGAAAATCTATGACAAACCTAGACAGTGTATTAAAAAGCAGAGACATCACTTTGCCAACAAAGGTCCGTCTAGCCAAAGTTTTTCCAGTAGTCATGTACGGATGTGAGAGCTGGACCATAATGAACGTTGAGAGCCCAAGAATTGGTGCTTTCGAAATGTGGTGCTGAAGAAGCCTCTTGCAAGTCCCTCAGACAGCAAGGAGAGCCAATCAGTCAATCCTAAAAGAAATCAACCCTGAACATTTATTGGAAGGACTAACGCTGAAGCTGCAATACTCTGGCCACTTGATGTGAAGAGCCGACTCATTGGAAAAGACCCTGATGCTGGGAAAGATTGAGGGCAGGAGAAGAAGGGGGCAACAGAGGATGAGATGGTTGGATGGCATCACCGATTCAATGGACATGAGTTTGAGCAAACTTTGGGACATAGTGAAGGACAGGGAACCCTGGCGTGCTGCAGTCCATGGGGTCGCAAAGAGTCGGACATGATTGAGCTACTGAACAACAACAAATCATATTGCAGGATCCCCCAGAATTGCCTTTTGAGTTCACTCCAAATCCTACCCTCAGTGCTTCTTGCTTTCTCCCAGATGGACCTACATTTGCACTCAAGAAATACTGCATGGGAGGAGGTGCACCCGCAGACGTGTGCAGGGAGGTACAAGCACCCCAAATAGCACTCTCACAGCCAGACCTCCACCCAGGGTCCACAAGCAGGGAGAGATGCGCAGCAGCATGCAGCAACGCACACAAGCAGAGTTGTGTACGCAGGTGGGCTTGCCAGACCCCCATGATGTGTTCCCAAAGACGCCCTCAGGCATCAAGAAACAGTTGCAGTGCATCGACTGTGTGTGACTTTGGGAGTGGGGAGCGTGGGTTCAAATCCCAGCTCTGCTCTCCTATCATTTGTGGCCTTGGGTGAATGACTTACATTCCTGGTGCCTCCATTTCCCCATCTATAAGTGAGGGTAATCTTTTTTCCCCAATTTTTTTTTTATTGGGAGGGTGATCATTTTTTAAACCCAGATTCCACCTCATTAGGTTATTCACCAGGATTAAATTCACCAGTGATTCAGAGAAAATGGTTAATGTTTACTGTTGTCGTAATTAGTAATTACATGCATTGGCTCATGGAGTCTTTTTTTTTTCTTGGCTTGTTTATTTATCTATTTTGGCATGTGGGATCTTTCAATGCGGTGCATGGACTCTCTAGCTGTGATATATGGGCACCGTAGCTCTGCACCACGTGGGATCCTCGTTCTTGGACCAGGGATCCAACCCACATCACAGAGTGAATTCTTTACCCCTGGATGACCAGGAGAAAGTCCCTGCTCACGGACTGTTTAATGTCATTTTACAAGTGAGGAAATTGAGGATCAGAGAGGGAAAGTGCCCTGCCCAAGGTCACACAGCTGGGAGGTGTCAAGAGTTGATTCAAAGCCACGTGGTCTGACTCTAGACTCCCAGCTTTCAGCCACTACATTGTTTGCATCTAGGAAGTTTGAGGACCTTGCCTGTTATCACCACTGGGGGTGTAGCAGAGTGCAGAGCACCGGACAGGGAAGCAGGAGACAGAGAGAGACATCCATTCAATTCAATCCACGCAGCTATTGGGCAGATACTGAGCATCTACTGAGCGCCAGGCACTGTTCTAGGCACTAAGGATTTGACTGGGAAGAAAGCAGACAAAAATCCCAGCCTTGGAAAGGCTCATGGTCTAGTGGTGGAGACAGACGGTCATTAAATAACCCCATCTGAGGATCAACATTAATGAAAGAAAGTCCAGGGTGCTGTGTCTGAGAAGGAGGTCACAGAAGACTTCTCTGAGCAAGTGATATTTGAGTTGGCATAAACCAGGTGAAGATGAGGGAGGGGAGAGGACTCCTCCAGGGAGAGGAATCCATCTGTGCAAAGCCTGGGGAGGAGGAAGTTTGGCACATGGAGGAGGGCTGGTGAGCACATAAGCTCCACAGGGGGGAGTCCTTTTGTTTAGTGCTCTGTCCTTGCTGCCTGACACAGTGCCTCACATGCAGTAGGCACTCAATAAACACTGGCTGGCTGAATGAATGAATGAGTGGAGGGATAAACAGAGAAGTGTATGTATGTATAAGGACTTTCCAAGCATAGTGATAAAGGATCCGTTTGCCAGTGCAGGAGGCGCTAGAGACGCAGGTTCCATCCCTGGGTGAGGTATATCCCCTGGAGTAGGAAATGGCAACCTGGTACTCCAGTATTCTTGTCTGGAAAATTCCATGGACAGAGGAGCCTGGCAGGCTACAGTTCATGGGGTTGCAAAGAGTCAGACACAACTGAGCCCACACATTCGCATGTGTGTATTTATGAGTTGGATGGGTGAATGGATGGATCAGTGGATAGGTGGATGGTTGGATGAATGGATGGTTGGATGAATGGATGGATAGCTGAGTGGGTAAATGAGTGGATCATGGCGTGGGTGGATGGATAGACGCATGCATGAATGGACGGATGAGTTTGCAAAGTACCCACAGACCCACAAAGAGCCTGCAGACCAATGCAGACACACACACCCAGAGACATGCGCAGTGTGTGTAAACACAGGCTCACCATTTCTCCTGGTGCTCCCGTGGGAGAACCAACGCGGAGAAGAGAGACAAACCATGCTGGCTGGGGCCTGTGTGGACAAGGGTCCAGGAAGGCAAACCCTCTGAGCAGAGCTACAAGCAGCCCCACCCCCGCTGTGGCGCTGACATAAACTCTGAAATAGAAAGAAAATGCTGATTCAGGGATTTGTGTCCCGGGCTGCATGCCAGGCCAGGGAGTGGGACAGAGATGATCCTAGAGAGTTGGGGTGAGCGGCAGTGGCAGGCAGGTGGGGCTAAGGCAGAAACACAGGGAAGGAGGCAGAGAGATTGAAACAGAGATGGCAAATAAAGTGATGGAGACACACAGAGACACAAAGACAGAGACAAGGACACGCAGAAAGGTACAGAGACTCAGAGAATGGGAGGCAGATAAAGAAAGTCAGAGACACGTGACAGAGCAATTCAAAGTCAGGCATAGAGAGAGATGAATGGGGCAGGGTTCCAGCGACAGACAGGTAGGGAGAAAAGAAGAACAAATCACAGAGGAAAATGAAGACATGGAGAGATGGGAATTTAAGAGACCCAGATGCCAGAGGGAAGAAGAGAGAAACAAACACCCAGAGATGCAGAGAGAGAGACATCCAAAGAGAGAAGAAAGAGCCCCAGAAGAGGCAGCTAAAGCCTGAGGCTGAGCTAAGAACTGGGAAAGGGGGCAACCTTCAACTGAGTGTCTCTTTTGTGTCTGGCTCACATGTGGGGGCTTTGCTTTATTTAAGCACCATTAGCCCTTCAAGGCATCATTGTTGGCAAGAGAGGAGGAAACCAAGGCTCTAAGAGGAGAAGACATTTGCCCAGGGTTGCACAGCCTTGACATGGCATTTGACGCTAGTCTGTTTGACTCCAGAGTCCATACTCACTTCTTCATTCTGTGTTACGTCATGTGGACCAAGAGGGAGAGGGCAGTGGGCTTGGGGGTTGCTGAGTGCGGGTCACAGTAACAGAGGGGAATCGTCACTCACTTATTCAGTCAACAGTCACGTTCCACACTTCCCTGATGCTGGAGAACCAGAGGGGAGTCAGGGATGGTCTGGAGTGGGAGGCAGACAAAGACCCAAATCCCTGAGCAAGACAGGCAGAGTGCACCGTGTTCAGAGGCCTGGGGTGGGCGGGGGGCGGTGGGGAAGCAGATAAAGAATGTGCAGAGAAAGGAGACAGAAAACACAACAGATAGGAGGAGGAGTCAGAGAAGGCTTCCTGGAGGAGGGGGCACTTCAGTTGCTTTTGAAAGGATGAGGGCATTTGGGCACCGGGAAAAGGCAGCATGTAGGGAGTGGGGACAGAAGTGGGGGATTAATTAAATAAAGTAATTAGTAAAATGTGGCTAAATAGTGTTTTGAAGGTACGAGGTGAGAGAGGAAGCTTAGACCCGATCATGTATCTGTCAAACGCCTGACTGAAACGTTGTCCAAGGTGCTGAGGAGCCATGGGAGGGCTGAGTACAGAGGAGGGGTCAGCTCTGAGTGCCAAAAGACCCCTCTGAAACCTTGTGGGGAAGAGACTGGAGGATGTGAGGGAGGAGGAGTCTGCGGGGGCAAGGTCCAGGCAGGAAAGGACCTTGAAACCAGAGTGGGTATTGGGCTGTGGGAATGAAGAGAAGAAAGACCAGAGTCAGGAAGCAGAGGGGATAGAGTTTGGAGGCTGATGGGCTGTGCAGGCTGGGTGTGCCTGTGGCCATTAGAATGAAAAATGTTTCCTCTCCTATAGGGATGAACTTGGCAACTAGAAGTAAAGGACAGTCTGATGGGAGAGAAAAAGACAAAAGGATGCTGAGAGGGAGTCTGGACCGCAAAGGAAGTGGGTCTGGAAATGAGTCCACTGAAGTCTGGACTGTTGTAATTACCAATGACAGAAACTCAAATAACCCAAGCAATAACATGGAATTAATTGAGTGAGTGAGGGCTTCAGGCAAAGCTAGATCTAGGCGCCTCAAACATCATCAGGGATCTGTCTGTATCTTTGGTTTCTGCTTTCCTCCTGTTGTCTTTGCATTCAGGTAGGCTCTCCCCCCATATGGCAATGTGATGGTCCCCAGCAGCTCAAACCTAGGCTCCAACCAGCCTCTTAACCTCACTGGAAAAAGAAAGACCCTTTTGTATAATGGATCTAGCAAAAGTCCAAGGTTGACTATCCTAGATTGCGTTTCAGGCTCAATTTAGTTCAGTCTCTCGGTCGTGTCCAATTCTTTGTGCCCCCATGAACCGCAGCATGCCAGGCCTCCCTGTCCATCACCAACTCCCAGAGCTTACTCAAAGTCATGTCCATCGAGTTGGTGATGCCATCCATGCATCTCATTCTCTGTCATCCTCCTCTCTCCCACCTTCAATCTCTCCCAGTATCAGGGTCTTTTCAAATGAGTCAGTTCTTCGAATCAGGTGGCCAAAGTACTAGAGTTTCAGCTTCAGCATCAGTCCTGAATATTCAGGACTGATTTCCTTTAGGATTGGCTGGTTTGATCTCCTTGTAGTCCAAGGGACTCTCAAGAGTCTTCTCCAACACCACAAACATTAGTGACTCAGAAAATCGAGGTGCTACTACTAAAAAGCAGAGAACCAATCCTTATCAAGAAGGAATAACCGACAGTTAAGGCAATGATCAGCTGAAGTGGAGAGAAGGCTTGAGACACAGGTAACAGAGACAGACTGAGAAAGACAAAATAAGGGGGAAAGTCTGGGCTCCTCTCCCCAGAGAGCTCGGCAGACAGAGAAGAGATGCCCTGTGGGCACCTCTGTGGCTACACTCCTTCACTCCCAGCCCCTCCCCCACCCACTGGAGGTACCATGGCAACCAGCCCCTGGTCACCTTTCCCTCCCCTATCTAGAACTCAGTTTCTGTCTGAATCTCGCCTGTATCTACCCAGTTCCTGCGTGAGACAGGGATGAGCGGAGGGCAAGTGGGAACAGAAAAGGGATGACAGAGGGGGGGAGGACAAGGGGCCGGACAGAGGCAGCTACGAGAGAAGAGAGATGGGGAAAGAGGGAAAAAGGGGGCTGGGAGAGATGGGGAGAGAGGTAGGGAGACAGAGAGGGGGTGACAGGGTTAGAGAGAGCCAGAAAACAATGAAGACAGAGAGGGCTGGGGGGCTGGGGAGATGTTGGGGAAACTGATGGAGGAGACTGGGGAGATGGAACAAGGGAAGGGGAGAGATGTGGGGAGAAAGAGGGCAGAGAAAACGAGGGAAAGAGTAGAGGAGGGATGGGGAGAGCGACAAGGAGAAGTCAGGATAAAGAAATGGGGGGAGAGGGAGGAAGGGAGGGGAACAGAGACGTGGGGAGCACATGAGGAAGATAGTGCGAATGACAGGGGTGGGGAAAGAGGCTCGAGGAGGCCGGGAGACGTTGAGGAAGAAAAAGGAAGCTGGGAAAGAAGGAACTGGGACACACAGGGGGTCCCAGAGATGAAAGGAAACCAGATACCTATGTGGACTCAGCCGTCCACATTTTTCCCCCGGGGCTTCAAGATCAAGAAGGAGGAAGCAGCGGGGAGACAGAGCTGGGGCGTTTGGCCCAGTCAGAGCTCTTCTCCCCGTCCTCCTGAGACAACCCTCACCCGCCTTCCCAGGATGCAACAGGAGGTGGAGCCCCTGTGCTCCTCCGCCATGGGCAACCCCGGCATGCACAGGGACGCAGGTAACTGTGCGTCTGTACGCAGGCGTGGGGGTGGAGGGCCTTCATCCGAGCTTTATGTCACCGCCTGCCTTGCGGCGTGGCCGTGAGTGAGTTACTGGCCTTCCAAAGACAGAGTTACCCTCAAATTCTTGTGTCCACTAGGCAGTACCCTTTAAGACCTCAAACCGCCATTTCCCGTGAGCCTTTGCAGTTCCCTGGCCAATGTTCTGGACCCGGAACTACATTTCCCATGAGTCTCTGGGCATTAACAACTCTTCAGGAGGCCATGGGCCCCCAGAGACCCGCTGCCCTGGTCCCTCACACCCTTTTTGTCTCCACCACGGGACTCAGCATCTTCTTCCAAAGCTACTCCTTCTCCCTGCTTTCCATCTTTGAATGACCCTACGACCAACCCAATCCAGACCCCAGGCATTGTTCTGCCGACTCCCGTTCCCTCCCACTGACATCAGTCCCTAACCCTGTCTTCGTTCTCATTCTCTCTGTCCCGTCCCCACATCCCCAGCTCAGGGCTTGTCCTCTTCCAATGGACCCTTTCTCCACCTAACTCCCTGGCCTCCAGTTTCTTCCCTCCTGCCCATCCCCTACATAGCTCCAGAGAAAACTTTATGACACCCAGCACTAACCCTGTCTCTCCCTTGCTCGCAGTTCTCCATGTTCCCCATCCCTCCCAGGATAGGGCACCAGCCCCTCAATTCAGTGTTTGAGGCCCTATGTAACCTGCGCCAGTTGTCAGGCTCATCTTCCAGGGCTGCCTACTTCCGCTCTACTTTAGCACAGCTCATTCATTCATTTTCTCAGTGAACATTTCTAAAGTAATATCTTGGTGACAATTCATTTGGCTAGCAGGTAATACAAAATTGGACTTAATGCAGTATAAAGAACTGTTGTTCAGTTGCTAAGTTGTGCCTGACTCTTAGCGACCCCATGAACTGTAGCCCGCCAGGCTCCTCTATATGTAGGATTTCCCAGACAAGGGTACTGGAGTGGGTTACCGTTTCCTTCTCCAGGGGATCTTCCCAACCCAGGGATCAAACCCACGTTTCCTGCTTGGCAGGCAGATTCTTTACTGCTGAGCCACGTGGGAAGCCCAGTATGAAGAATAGGAAAGACATTATCTCGCTGTAAAAGAAGTCTATAGGTGGAGCAGGGTTTGTGTTTGGGTGGATCAGCAGCTTAGTGAATGTTATTGAGAAGCCGATTTCTGTTTCCCTGCTTTTTGGTCTGGGATATATCCCTTTTGCACACCAGTTTGCAAACCTCATGGTCACCAAATGGCTGCCAAAGTTCCAGGCATCACATCCAAAGCTTTTAATCTTAAGAATTCCAAATAATCTCTCCTCACATGTCATTGGCCAGCACTATGCACCCATTCACTCTTGTTTCAATGCCTGGCAAAAAGAATGAAATTATTATGATTATTTTAGTCATTGGGTCTATGCCTCAGGTGGGAGAAAGTTTTTTAAAGGATTTATATCTAATCTACTTCAGATCCCAATTAACCAGGATCTCTAGGACTGGGACCCTAGCATCTATACTTTTTGACTGCTTGCCAGGTAATTATAATGAGCAGTAAGGGTCAAAGTCATTGGTTTACACTGGATGAGATATTTCTGAGGATCCTGGGGATTGGTGAGCCTCACCTGGTTCCCTCCCCATCTCTCCCATAGGTGGGGAATGGACACTCCTCAAGTGAGGAACAAGGATAGAAATCATTGATGGGGTCTCCTTTCTGAGTGTTGGCTGTAAGCACCTACTAGGCTAGGCACAGTAAACGCTCTAGTGGCAAAATGGACAGTTTCTCTGTCCTCCAGTTTCTGTTAGTGTCTTTGAAAACCTCTTCCATTTGGAGACCCTGCACCCCACATCATCTCTAACCTAGACTGAGGCACCCACCTGATAAGTATACTTTTTGTATCAATTCAGTTCAGTTACTCAGTCATGTCTGACTCTTTGCACCCCCATGGACTGCAGCATGCCAGGCTTCCCTGTCCATCACCAACTCCCAGAGCTTTCTCAAACTCACGTCCATTGAGTTGGTGATGACATTCAACCATCTCATCCTCTGTCATCCCCTTCTCTTTCAATGTTTCCCAGCATCAGGGCCTTTTCCAAGTTGTTAGTTCTTCACATCAGGTGGCCAAAGTATTGGAGTTTCAGCTTCAGCATCAGTCCTTCCAGTGAATATTCAGGGATGATTTCCTTTAGGATTGACTGGTTTGATTTCTTTGCAGTCCAAGGGACTCTCAAGAGTTTTCTCCCTGCTGTGCTATTCGCTTCAGTCATGTCCAACTCTTTGCTACCTCATGGACTGCAGCATGCCAGGTGTCCCTATCCTTCATGATAGCCTGGAGTTTGCTCAAATTCATGTTTATTCAGTTGGTAATGCCATCCAACCATCTCATCCTCTATCATCACCTTCTCCTCCTGCCTTCAATCTTTCCCAGCATCAGGGTCTTTTCCAGTGAGTCAGTTCTTCATATCAGGTGGCTAAAGTATTGGAGCTTCAGCTTCTGCATCAGTCGTTCCAATGAATAATTCAGGACTAATTTCCTTTAGGATTGATTGGTTTGATCTCCTTGAAGTTCAGTGGACTCTCAAGAGTCTTTGCCAACACCAGTAGAACTCCAGCAGTTCAAAAGCATCAAAGCTTTATGTTGAGTGGCATTGAGTTGACCAGTTGGCCCATTTTGTAGATCAATATTTGTTCATTTCAGTTTTTCTATTTTCTTTGTGGTATTTTGCAACCAGTAACATTTTTAGCTTGTCAGGTTGCAAATTTTGGCTTAGGCCATTAGAAAGCCTGTGGGTCCCAAGTGGTTTGCCTGTAGTAATGAATGAAATGACCCAACCTGTTCTCATGCAAGGAAGTAGACATGACACACGTCATCTCACAAATAATTAATAACCTACAATTGCAATAAGTACTCCTTAGCTTTGGGACAGAAGAGAATTCTGGGAATATTCTTTTTTGCTTAAAGACCTTAGCGCCCCACTCACACACCCTGTGATGCCTCTGCATAAAATATCCCTTTCTTTGCAATTTCTTTCTTTCTTCTTCTTCTTCTTCTTCTTTTTTTTTTAAATGAGGAGGGTCTCTGCCATTTCTTTGTTTGGCAAACTCCTCTTGTGTCCTGTAAGTCTCATGGTAGACATCACCTCCTCCAAGGAGCCTGCCTTGATTTCCCCCAGACTGTCCACCTTGTGACACCTCCACTGTAGCAAGTACTGCACTTTACAGTGACCGCTTTCCCCACCAGACCAAAAGCTCTTGGAGGGCAAGATGGAGGTCTCATTAATATCTTTGTCTGCATCATCCTTCAGGGCACACAGGAGGCCTTGGAGGTGTCTGTTGATGTTTGAAAGTATTGTGTTTACTCAATTATTCAATAAGTACTCATTTATAAATGTATACCTTTATTAAGTTATGCATATACATTGAAACAAATATATTAAAATCATGGTTGTAATTTAGGAATCTTTATTTCTAATGCCACATTTCATGAGAAACAGTTTTATTCACATTTTAAACATATCACTTTGATGTTGCTAGAGTCATTTTCCAAGTCATTTCACACACTTTTCCAGGGCATATAATTTTATTTCTAAGTTATCTGTGATAGGAATTTAAAAGATTTTTCTCTACTATGGAAAAATTCAAACATTCACAAAAATAGAAAAGGTTTAATAAATCCACACATTCCAGTACCTAACTTCAATAACTATCAATATTTTGCTAATCTTGTTGCCCCTAGGCACCCCCACACACACTTTTTTGGGGGACATTCTATAGGACAAATTTATTTTCAAACAAGTTTTAGAAAACAGACCTACCATGCCATTAATTACAACCAGCAAAAATTCATAAATTTTTCTTGAATATCATCTCATCTAGTATATATTTGAATTTCCCTAATTATTAAGAACATTCGTTTTTCACAGTTGGTTTGTTTTAATTAAGATCCAAACAAAGACAATATATTGCATTTGATGATTATATCCCTTCAGTCTTTATCCAATGAATTCTTACAACTAGGTGCCTGGTGCTTTGCTAGATGCCAAGAGCAGAAGACAAGCCCCTGGCCTCATGTTGTTCACATTATAATTAGAGACGCATAGAAATAAATGTAAAAATGCAGCTGTGATGACAGCCACTGCATCGTGCTATGCATTCAAGACAGGAACTCTTCACATGCTCAAGGAGACGTGATGAGCTAAGTGAGGGGGAAGAGAGCTCCATGTGGATTTACAGCATGTATCAAGGTCCTGTGGCAGGAGGGGGGGCATGGAGAGTTCAAGTCACAGAAGCATGATGTTTCTGGAATGCAGCAAGTGAGGAGGTCGATGGTGTCTGATCAGGGTTGAGACATCAGCAGGGTTTGGTCCTATGTGGTCTTGGTCTTAATTTATCCCAAAGACAACGAGAAGTCCTGGGAGGGTCTTGAGGAAAGTGGTGGTGGTGATGTGGTCGGATCTACATTTCAAAATGCTATTCTGAGGCTTCCCTAATGGCTCAATGGTAAAGAATCCAATGCAAAAGTCATGGGTTTGATCCCCATGGGGGATCCCATGGGAAGATCCCACATGCCCTGGGACAACTAAGCCTGTGGGCCACAACTACTGAGGCTGTGTGCTGCAGCTATTGAAGCCTGCATGCCTAGAGCCCATGCTTCACAACAAGAAAAGCCACTGCAGTGAGAAGCCTGCACACCACAACTAGGAAGTAGCCCGCACTCTCTGCAACTAGAGAAAAACCCATGTAGCAATGAAAAGACAGCACAGCTGAAAATAAATAAATAAAATTATACCTAATTATTATAAAATTATAATCCTTAAATTAAATATATAATTAAATATTAAATTAAACTTATAATTAAATAAAATTATTATAAAAGTTATAAATATAATTATAATTATAAAATAAACCAAGAAATGGTAGCAAAAAATGCTATTCTAATGGGATGAATGAAGGAGAGAGAGAGAGAAAGAGATTGAGAAGTTAGGAAGCTGTTGTCTAGACAATAGTGGGATGAGAAGCAGTGGACTGGAGGACTGAGAACATGTTCTGGATCCAGATGGCTTGATTTTTATCATGATTCTATCGCTTGGGCTGTGTGACCTTGGGAAAATCACTTAACTTCTCTGTGCTTCTGTGTGTGGTGAGGAAGTGCCTAGATGGGACAAGATTGGCAAAATATTGATATTGATTGAAGCTAGGTATTGGAACATTTGGGTTCATTATGCATCCTAATGCAAAGAACTGACTCATTTGAAAAGACCCTGATGCTGGGAATGATTGAAGGCAGGAGGAGAAGGGGATGACAGGATGAGATGCTTAGATGGCGTCACTGACTCTATGGACATGAGTTTAAGCAAGCTCTGGGAGTTGATGATGGACAGGGAAGCCTGGCCGTGCTGCAGTCCATGGGATCATAGAGTCAGACAGGACTGAGTGACTGAACTGAACTGAACTGATACATTGTCTCTAGTTTAGTGTTAAACTACACTACCTCAGAAGTTGTTGTGAGGATTCAATGGAAAGAACTTTAAAAGGTGTTTGGCTTTATAAAAGTGACTGTAAGCATGTAGTTATTGTTAAGTGGACAGACTTGAGAAGGAGATGACTGCTTTGGAAGGAGGGAAGGCAGGCCAGGATGGCCGGACAGAAACACAGAGAGGTCAGCAGAGGGACCATACGTGATGCAGGGCAGGTGGTTCTCAAAGGGGATCTGTTTAAAATGCAGATTCTCATCCCATAGGTCTGGAGGGGACCCTGAGAGGCTCCCCCAGACCACACATTGAGGGATGAGTCCCCAAAGCAGGGGAGGACTTTATCCTGAAGGCAAGAGAAAGCCTCTGGAAATTTATGAGCTTCTGAGAGGAAAAGATCACCCCAGTTGCCCTGCTAAAACAGATGGAGGTGGGAGGACCGGGACTAGAGAAGGGGGCTTACTGAGGTACAAGCCGAGCCGTCCTGACACCCTGAAGCTAAAGGCTGCCAGGAGTAGAGCTGGGACATAGCCGTGTGCTGGAGACAGCCTGTCCCAGCTCACAAGAGCTGAGTGATGACGTTTGTAAGCTGGTTGTTAAAACCATGAGTGAAAGTCGCTCAGTGATGTCTGACTCTTCGTGATTCCAGGGACTATACAGTCCATGAAATTCTCTAGGCCAGAATACTGGAGTAGGTAGCCTTTCCCTTCTCCAGGAGGTCTTCCCAACCCAGGGATCAAACCCAGGTCTCCCGCATTGCAGGCGGATTCTTTACCAGCTGAGCCACCAGGGAAGCCCTGTTAAAACCATGGGTACCATGACATTGGGCAGGGTGGGCGTACCCACACCATGAAAACTAGTGCCTGCTGAGAGAGAGAAAACACTTACAGTGCACCACACAGTCTACTGAACTGTAATGAAGGAGATGGTAACACATCAACGACTGAATAAAATGTTGCCAGAGAAGACATGGGGCTTCCCAGGCGGCACTAGTGGTAAAGAACCTGGCTGCCCAGTGACGTGACACGCAGCAGGCGGAGAGGGCGTGCGCGCCCTCGCTCCTTCCTCTTTCTCGACTCCATCTTCGCGGTAGCGGTAGCGTTGTCCGCGATCTAGTCGCCAACATGCAGCTCTTTGTCCGCGCCCAGGAGCTACACACTCTCGAGGTGACCGGCCAGGAGACGGTCGCCCAGATCAAGGCTCATGTAGCTTCGCTGGAGGGCATCGCTCCAGAAGATCAAGTCCTGCTCCTGGCTGGCACGCCCCTAGAGGATGAGGCCACTCTGGGCCAGTATGGCGTGGAGGCTCTGAGCACTCTGGAAGTAGCCGGCCGCATGCTTGGAGGTAAAGTTCATGGTTCCCTGGCCCGTGCTGGGAAAGTGAGAGGTCAGACTCCCAAGGTGGCCAAGCAAGAGAAGAAGAAGACGACGGGCAGGGCCAAGAGGCGTATGCAGTACAACCGGCGCTTTGTCAATCTTGTGCCCACCTTTGGCAGGGAGAAGGGCCCTAATGCTAACTCCTAAGTCCTCTGTAGTCTTGGCTTTCTCTAATAAAGCCACTTAACTCCCCCCCCCCCAAAAAAAACAAACAAACAAAAAAACAAAACAACAACAACAAGAAAAGAACCTGGCTGCCAATGCAGGAGACATGAGACGTGGGTTTGATCCCTTGGTTGCAAAGATCCCCTGGCAGAGGGCCTGGCAACCCACTCCAGTATTCTTGCCTGGAGAATTCCATGGGGAGAGGAGCCTGGTGGGCTACAGTCCATAGGGTCGCAAAGAGAAAGAGGAAATGGATTATGTGGGACAACTAGCAGTTGGCCATAAGAGAGATCAATCAGCTGACGAAGGGGTTATGTAGAAGAGCTCAGATTTGAGAGACGTTATTGAGCTCCAATCAGGAGGGCAGTTCTGAGGGTGCTGGAGAAACCACAGACCAGATTCAAACGCTGCTGTGCTGAAGGAGCCTGGCTGGGGTGACTGAACAGGAGGCGGAAAGGGACAGGTCCCTTCCTTGTCCTCCTGCCTTGCAGTCTCCCTCTTGTGCCCCCTTTAGGCAGAGTCTAAGGGGACCCCAAAAGTTGGAAGGGAAATGGGGTTAGTAGTGAGTCCCAGCTCTGGGGTATCCCACAGCTGGGTGGGGTAGGGTGGAATTTGGGGTTGAGACAAAACAGCCAAATAACTGGCAGAGGAGCTATCCCGGGAGTGGCATGGGCAGTCACTTGGTGATGCCATTTAAGCAGAATAAGGTGTGAGGAGTGCTCAGGGCAACCGATGTACTTGGGTTTTCCATCCCCAGGAGTGCTCCTTGTGGACCAAGAGAACCCAGAGGAGACGCAGGCGCGGAGCCTGGGCAGACCTGTCAAATCCTCGTGAGTGGTCCCTGGCCCCATGATTTCTGACCTCAGCTCCTCTGAGCATCAGGGCACTGACCCCTGACCTTGGGAGGGCCCTGCCCGCTGGCTGTGTTCCCAGGAAACAGTATCTGCGTCAGGTCATTGCAGAATACGAGGCGCTGGACCAAGAGCTCCCATGTATCCGCAAGTTCTCCATGCCGCCTGCCGCTCAGCCGCTCTGTCTGTGCATGGAGACCTTGGTGAGTGGCCCTCCCTCAGCCCGTGACCCTAGGTCCCTGCTGGAGCGGTGGACAGGATTTGAATCCAAGATCTGCAGCTTAGCAGCTGAGGGCCTGGCACCGGGATAAGTGGTTGAAAATAAACTGTGAATTTGTCAAAGGGGCCATCGTTGAAAGAAGCGGAGAGAAGGGAGACAGAGGACGTGGGAATCCTGCTAATCCGTCTACTAGGAAATTCTGTAAAATGGACAGATAGTGCAAAAACTCATTTTAAAAAGGTTCAGGTGTTTGACAGATTCAGTGAAGTGGTTACACCATGTATGGCTTCTGTGGCCATTCCTGCTTCAGTGGAGGTATTTATTAAGGTCTCACCCTTTAATTTGAGAATTAAATGAGGCTTGCCAGGCACAAGCCTCAGAATGTTCCCTCAGCTGATCTGTGTCACTTTACCCCAAGGCAAAGTGATCACCGTTCTTGTTGATAAGGCTAATCCACACTCCATTGCTTCTCTGTGTCTTTTTACATGCGATAACCCCCATCCCCATCTCCGCTCAACATATACACCCAAGGCTTGGAGGTGTATATGGAGGTGACTGATTTCTTGATTTCATTGTAGCTTCTCGGCAATTTTATATATGACATATGGTATCACCCTCCACACTGTTATCTGAGACTGAAACGTGGTTAGCGATCAGTATGTTTTCTGAATGTTAAATAGATTGCTGCTGCTGTTGCTGCTGCTAAGTCAACTTCAGTCGTGTTCGACTCTGTGAGACCCCATAGACAGCAGCCCACCAGGCTCCTCCGTCCCTGGGATTCTCCAGGCAAGAATACTGGAGTGGGTTGCCATTTCCTTCTCCAATGCATGCATGCATGCTAAGTCGCTTCAGTTGTGTCCAACTCCATGCGACCCTATGGACAGCAGCCCACCAGGCTCCTCTGTCCACAGGTTTCTCTAGGCAAGAATACTGGAGTGGGTTGCCATTTCCTCCTCCGTTAAATAGATTGACAAGATGTCAACCCCTTCCCTACCATCCTTATTTATTGACAAAGGAACAGTCCTTAAAATGCTAATATGACTATAAAAGGAAAAATGTAGGGCTTAAATCCTTGTGGAAATCTTCAAGGGCTGCCAAAACCTCACCATCCAACGCAGGCTGCTGGAAAAGTTTTCAATAGATGGGCAAAGTTGGCCAACTGGTGAATCATTCAGCCGACTGTTCATTGACTTGGCAAATCGGCTTGGTGAGGATTGATTTTTTTTTCCCACTGAGAATGACCTAGAATGGCAGCAGATGCCTTCCTACCTGAAAGATTCCTATCCTCCTCGCTCTGGCAGATTCTGCAGGTGGGGTCTAGGGTGGGAACTTTTGCACCTGGACTTAACTCGGGTGTTGCCGACATCCCCAGCCTGAAGAGGACCTTACCCACGTGGAGGTGCTGGAGGCCCTGGAAGCCGAGTTCCCCGGGGCCATGGAGAGTGGGCGCGTGAGCAGCATCCGCTTTGAGAACATGAACGTCATCTGTGGGACTGCTGGGCGCCGGGACCGGTGAGTCCTTGGCGAGGCTGAAGGGCTTGGAGTTGTAGGCCCGCCGTGAACAGAATGAGGGGGCGGAGCCGAGAGTGAGGGCGGAGAAAGGCGAGGCGGGGACTTCGGATGGGCGTGGCCGGGAGCTAACGGGCGGTGCGGGCCAACAGGAAGCGCAGCGAGGGGCGGGGCGGGGAAGGGACAGACTGTGAGGGGGCGGGGCCGGGAGTGAGGGCGAAGGGGGGCGGAGACCTTGGCTGGGCGTGCCCAGGAGGAGGTGCAGGCCAACAGGAAGAGCAGCGAGGGGCGGGGCGGGGCGGGGACAGACAGTTAGGAGGCGGGGCCGGGAGTGAGGGCTGGGAGAGGCGGGGCGGAGCGGAGACCTTGGGTGGGCGTGGTCGGGAGTCAGGGCGGGGAGGAGACAGACAGTGAGGGGGCGGGGCCTGGAGCGCCCAGAGAAGGTTGTGATAGATAGAAGGACCTCTACCTGGCTGAAAGGCGGCGCTAGCGGTAAAGAACCTGCCTGCCAATGCAGGAGACGTAAGAGACACGGGTTCCATCCCTGGGTGGGGAAGGTCCGTTGGAGGGCATGGCAACGCACTCCAGTATTCTTGCTTGGATAACCCCATGGACAGACGAGCCTGTCAGGCTAGAGGAACCTGATGGGCTACGGTCCATAAGGGAGCAGAGTCGGACACGACTGAAACGACTTTGTACGCACCCACACGGAAGCCTAGACGGGGCGAAGCCGAGAGTGGGTGCGGTGGGGGAGCAGGGCCAGGTGAGATCGGAAAAGAAGGCGGGATCTGGAGAGAGGAGCCAGACTTTCAGTAACCCAGGTGGTGACGGGGGTGCGCAAGACCGAGGTGTGGAGTCGGAACAGCACCTATGAGCCTGAGCACCTTGCAGGGGCGGGGTCAGAGTGATCCCGTGACTCTAGACTGTCTGGTGGCGGGCGGGACCAGGCCTGAGAGCAGCGCTGGAGGGGCGGGGCGGCCAGTGCAGTGGCGGTTTAGAAATATGGAGCCTCGACAGAACCAGGCTGAGGGAAGACAGAGCCTAGACTGACCCCTGTGAGGGTCGAAGAACAGACTGACCCCGACGAGAGTGCAGGGCTGGCGAGTTTAGGGACGCAGCGACGGGTTGAGGGACGAGTCGGTAAACGAACTCAGGGATCAGGCAAGGACTGCTCCAACAACCAGAGGCGGGGCTGGGGCCTCCAGCGATTCCCCCTCCGTCTCCGCCCCGCTCCTCTCCTGGCCTTGTCCCCTCGCAGGTGGCTCATCATGGTCACGGACTTCCAGACTCGCTCGCGCCTGCTGCGCTCGGGGCTTCGACTCCGCGGGAACCTGCACCCTCTCGTGCGCCACGACGAACTGCTGCTGAGCGATTACCGCCTGCACCTGCGCCGCGCCCTGGTCCGAAGGCGCATGCTCGAGGCTCTGGGGGCGGAGCCGACCGAAGAAGACTGACATTTGGGGGGCGGGCCCCGGCTGCGCCTGCGCACTGCCCCGCTGGCTCGGGATACCCACCCGCAACCTCAGAGGAAAAGGGGAGTTGCCTCCCCAGGAAGGAGGCGGGGTCGGCTCGAGGGGGTGGATACTGTGAGTTTAATTATAAAGAATGACCTGGTACAAAAGCCATTTCTCTCTGCAAAATCTTGGTGGGGAGTCAGGGGGAGGGTGGTGATGGGGGGTAGGGACGAACCCCCATGGTATAATTCCGCCTCCCTAGTCTTCCCCCAGTCCCTGCGAATGGACGCCTGGGTCGCAATCCCTTGAGGGGTGAATTCCGAGGCCCGCGAGAGGGAAGACCCGGGCGCCGTGGATTTGAACGCGTGCGATCCCTGTCCCAGCGAGAACCAGACGTCCTCATCCGCCCCTCTCCTCTTCCTCCTCCCACCCCCCCTTGGAAGACAATTCTCGGGCTTTATTTCAGGTTTTTTTCTGGATTTTTTTGTGTGTGTGTTCTAGGTTTTTTGTGTGTGTGTATTTTCTTTTGTTATTGTTCCTCTTTTTGCTTTGTCTCTTCTCTCCGCCCCGCGCTGCCCCCCATCCAGTACCTTCCCCCTCCCCAGCCCAACCTCTCCTACCCCCCTCCCCACCCCCCACACCCTCCCCAACCCCGCGGCACCCATCCAGAATGAACAAGCCCTTGATAGACGAGCGCCGCGCAGGCCCCCTGCGGACGGGGGGCATCCGACAAGGGGGAGGGGGCGGGTAGGGGCCCAGCGCGACCTCCGCCCCCCTCCTTGCCACCCCTCCCCCCTCCCACGACCCTCCCACAAGGTTCCCCGCAGATCCCTGACGTGGTAAGGGGAGAGGGCTGCAAGCACCCTCCCCCCAAGGACGGAGCGCCCCCCCCTCGGGGGTAGGGGGCAGCAGAGGGGGAATGGGCTTGGGGGAAGGAGGGGGAGCTCCCTTCTTTGGCAGCTGAACATGGGGGGGACCAGGGGCGATGCCCTCCCCCGCTTTGCCCACAGTAGGGGAGGGGGCTTTCCAGGGGAAGGGGGTGGCTTAGAATTTCCAAGCCCTAGGAATAGAGGGACAGGGAAGCGTGCAGGAAGGAACAGCCATGCTGGAGGGAGTTTCTGGGAGAGACGGAGTTTAGGAGAAGGGGGAGGGGAGGCGGTGTCGTCGTGCAAAATGGATGGACCGGAAGTCGGAGGAGGGAGGAGCTGAGAGAGCAAAGACTGGGGCAGGGAGAGGAGGAAGCGAGGAAGCAAGGTGGGCAAGAACTGAGAGTGCAGAGAATCTTCTCTTGCCAGAAAAAGAGTGTACAGAGCTAAGAGAATAGGCAGAGTGCGAATGATCATAAGAGCTGATCTTTGGGGGCAGAAAAAAAAGTGCCAGGAAAAGAAACAATAATACAGTCCCAAGAGCGTGTGGAATGAGATGAGTGTGCAAAAAGAAAGAGGCTGCAGAGTTCTCCAAGAGAGATGGAAAAAGTTACCCAAGAACAAGGAGCAATTCAAGCATGAGCGGGCAAGGCAGGGCTGCGGGGTGCAAGAGCCTGGTTAAGGGCGAAACGGCGGCTTCGAGAGAGCAGAGAAGTGCTGGGGAGGATGCGTGTGCAAGAGCGGGCGTGCAAGAAGCTTTATCAAAGAGTTGACAGTGGAGATGGACAAGGATCTGGGAAACGACGGGGCGAGGGAATGGGGAAGCCTGGCAAAGAGGAGAAGATACGGTTCCTGGGAGGCGAGGGTGCAAGCAACAGAGGGGGAGGGGCAAGGAGGGGGCGTGGGAGTGTCACTGAGACGGAGAGGTGGGCAGAGTGAGAAGGTGGGGGTGTAGGATTAAGGGGAGAGGGTGCTTCAGGAGAACGGAGGCGCGAGTTTAGGGGAAGGCGCACAGTCTGAGAGAGGGTGAGGGAAAGGGTGTCCCAAGTGTGTCTGCAGCAAGGGCCCAGAGATTCTTCAGGAGAGAGGGGTGGGGGGGAGGAGGGCGCCCGTGGGAAGAGTCTGAGACCAGGGGGGTGTGGAGCGTGGGGGAGACAGACGCCGTGGTGTGCCAGGGGAGCCGAGCGTGAGCCGGAAGCAAAGGCAGGCGGAGGAAGCCAAGGCGGAGCGCGCTAGACAGCCAGAGGGCGCATTTGTGCAAAATTGTAGCCCAGGGAGGGGAGAAAGGTGAGCAGGCGTGCAAAGGAGCGTGCAAGAGCCTGGGGGGGGGGGGGCTGCTGTGTGTGCTGGGGAGAGGGGAGGGTGGGGAGAGCCAGGGGCATGGAGAGGGGGGGAAGGGTGGTTAGAGGGGCGGCAGATGGTGGAATCTGAGGGCGTCCCCTTCCTCTGCGGCCTGGGGGACGACCCCCAACCGGTCAGGCTCAGGGCTGACCCTCTATGGCTCTGTCTGTCCCCCGCTCCCCAGAATCGACCCTTCCCTCCTTCTCCATCCCCCTCTGTGATTTCCTCCAGCCCCCCTCCGCTCCCCCCACCCCTTCACACACACACACAGTCTCGTGTCAGCTGCCCCCTCCTGTGAGGTGCAAATGTCTGGCCGGGGTCAGGCCACCTGGTGACCTCCGGCCTTGGGAGAAAAGGGTCAGGGCGCAGTTCTAAGAGTCCCTGGCCCGGGGAGAGAAGGACGGTTGGGTTGGGGGGGGGGGGCGGTCAGAGGTCAAGAGGCCAGCTGGCTCAAGGGTTCTGTGGACGGGCTGGTCCGTCCAGGCCAGCCATCACCTCTCCAGGAAAAACTTGAGAGCCCGGTCGATGTTCATGCGGTGTCCCACCCTGGTCACCCCCAAATCGACGTAGTCCTCCTTGGTCAAGGCGGGCAGGTGGGAGCCATCGATCTCGTGGTCCAGGAACCGGGCTCGGTGTTCGGCCAAGCCCAGCCACTCTAGCCAGTCAGCCACATCGAACTTGGTCCAGAAGCCCAGAGGTTTAGCGCCGAACGGCTTGTCCGGGGGCAGGGAAAGCAGGCGGGTCGGTGAGAGGGAGCGGGATGCCCCTGACAAGGCCCCGCCGAGACCCCCGGACATCCCGGGGTGGGGCGCCACAAAGACGGGGGCGAAGGGGTCGGCCGAGCCTCCTGCCCCTCCGGTGGGGGAGCCACGGATGTCAAAGAGGCCCGGGTAGAGGGGTCCGGAAGGCAGGATGGGGAGGGACGAGGGCCGGGGCGCAGGGCTGACCTTGTGCTCCGAGGCGGGCAGCAGTGAGGGGCTGGGGGCCCGGCGGAGCAAAGGTGGGCGCATCTCGAACTCCACGCCCTGGAGGTGGCGGGCGGACGTGGAGGAGGAGGAAGCCGATGGGGAGGTGGCCCCCGGGGCTGCAGCGGCTGAAGGGGACACCGCGGTTCCCGTGGGGAGTGGCGGCAGAGGTGGTTTGGACCAGTTCTGAAACAGGCTGCTCACAGGTTTGGAGAGGAGCGAGGACTGGGAGTCTTCGGAGAGTCTGGAATGTGATAAGGGGGCGGGGGTGGAAGAGAGGGGTGGGGTGGGGGGCAGGGGCGGTGTGAGAAAGAGGCAGAGGTCAAGATACAGGGAGAGAGGAAGAGAGACCAGGGCGGGGGGTAGAGAGATGGGAAAAGATGGGAGGAGCGAGCGAGGGGGTAAGATGGATGTCAGGACAGAAAATGAAGGGAGAGAAAAGTGAGAGGACAGGGAAGAGGGCGACAGTCGAGAGAGATGAAAGAAAAAGAGACATTAAGTGATAATAATAATAATCGCCACCACTTACTGATGCTCACGTGTGCCAGGCATTGTTCTAAGTGCTTTTACAGATCGCATCTCAATGGAATCCCCGTGACAGCCCTGATGCAGGTTACTATTATTATCAGCAGCACAGAGAGGTTAAGTAACTTGCCTAAGGACACACAGCCAGGAAGTGGCAGAGCCCAGTTATATGGCACCAAAGTCTGAGCTCTTAACCACTACCCTATACTGCCTTCCGGGTTATGGCCAAGTCACAGCAGAGTGGAAGACAGGGAGACGGTGAGAGAGGAACAAAAAAAGAGGGGGAGCATTCAGGGGAGAGAGATGGAAGGGGACAGGGGACAGAGAGAGAGAGAGAGATGAGGAGAGGGCAATGAAAGAGAGAAGAAACGAGGGGAGAAAAGGGTTCCCCTCATCCCTTTAGCTCCCTCCACAACAGTCCCTGCCTCAGGGCCTTTGAACGGTTCCCTCAGCTTAGCGCTCTTTTCCCTCGAGGAGCCATAGTTTGCTCTTTTCCTCCTCCAGTCTCTGTTCAGCTTGCCTGTTATTTGAGACACCTCTCCCAACCATCCCATTACTGCATTTTTTTCCCCTAGGATGATGGCAGTGACTTTGTTTACTGTCTGACCTCCACCTCTGCTTGTCAGGCTGTGAGCTCTATAAGGGATGTGCTGTGCTTGTTTTGTCCATTGCGGGGTCCCTCCCTCTCCCCCTGAAAGGGCATCCAGTAACAGAATAGATGGCAAGTCAATCATTGGTGGATGGGTCAACTAAGTTAAGCATCCTTTCCTCCGTAATCAGTGAGATGCCTTAAGATCTCAAAGACCTCTAAGACCTTAAAAACCACCTTAGAATATCGCTGTAAGGATATCAAACCCTCAAGCAGAATTAAAGTAAGCTCTGAAGAAGGACAAGAGGGTTAAAAAACCTCCCTCCACTCGCTCTGTCTGAGTCAGGAATGTGACTCTATACTTTCCCTAAGATTAGAAGGGCTCGAACTTTGAGCTGATTCCAACTAGCTAGCTTCTTTGGAAAAGTTCCCTGCATCTTTCCGGATTCCTCCATCTATACTTGATGGCCTTTTAAGAGACCCCCTCCCCTCCTCCATCTCATGGTACAACAATTGGCCTCAAAAACCCTTTTAGGTGAGTTCTACATCTTCCTCCTTCTACAGAGAGGTAGATTCCTTTGCCGAAGGTCACCCAGTTAGCAAGTGTGGGGCTGGAACCAGGACCCCCCCCCAAAACCCCCCCCCAAAAACCTAGCTCTAGTACCATGCTTGTAACCACCATGCCCTAAAGCCTCTTGTCTTGAACCAACACTGGGCTCAAAGGGACTCAGAGATTTCAGGGATTGTCAGAAATGACAACCCACCAAGGAAATGGACATTGACAAGTTGTGGTCCAGTCTCTGTTCATCACTTTTTGTTCATCATGGAATGTGGGTTGTCATGGTGATGGGAAGAGATCACAGAAGCTACTGAGATAAAGGGAAATTTTGAGTGCCTGGGAAAGCATGCTTCTCTAAGGGCAAACTTCTCTAAGCCAGCCTGGTTTGTTTTCTTTCTGCCGCCTAAAGGGACGGGGTTGATGCGGGAGGTGGGCTTCAGTACCCACAGCATCAGTCCCTCTGGCTTCCACTGCCAACCGCCAGCCCTGCACCCTGCTCACCTCTGCCGCTGCAGGGAGGAAGTCCGCTCCGGGACGTAGCTGGCTCCCCCGTGGTGGCTGTCCCCGCTTCCCCCGCTGCCTCCCCGGGCCCAGGGCAGAGCGCCACCAGCTGCCGAGGAGCCCCCAAACTGTTGAAGCTTGGAGCTGAGTTCACTGATGATGCTGGCTTTTACAGTGGCCAAGGCTGAGGCCTGAGGCTGGGCTAAGGGCCCCGGCAGTGGGGGCGGCGGCGGGCCCGGGCCCTCCTCCCAGGGCAGCAGCTTCCGAGGCAGGGAGGAGGCCGACGGCAAGGGCACTGGCGGACCTTCCGGCTCTACAGCCACGGGGCCGCCAGCCACGCCTGCCGTCGAGGATCCCGGACAACCGCTCAGGGCCAGCAGCCCATCGGTTCCCGCCCCCGTCACCGAGACAGTGGGGCTGGTGGGAGTGACAGGGTCTCGGAGTCCCCCGCCAGGGCCCGGCCGCAGGCCTCCTCCGGCCCCAAGCGCCCGGCCCCGGAGCTTAGAGGGAGTCATGAGCTGCGGGGGGTACGGGGGGCCAGGAGTGCCGCTGCCCCCGAAGGCCTGCCCGTCCAAGTAGGCCACGTAGGTGTCCAGGAGCTCCGGCCCACCGGCCACGCTGGCACCGCCACTGCCTCCAACGCCCCCGGTTCCAGCCCCTGCGCCACCCCCGCCTTCAGCGGACAGGCTGCTCAGCGTGGAGGCGCTGCTGATGGTCTCCAGAGGGTGGTCGCTGCTGCTCCGACTGTCCACCTCCTCAATACCAGAATCCGTGCCCGGCGGAGGGTCTGGGCCAGGTTGCGGGGCTGGGGGAGCCGGGGCGGCTGGGGCGGGAGGGCCTGGAGGGGGGTCCCCGGGAGCCGCGGGGGCCCCCTGGGTCAGCGTTGCCACCTCGCTGTCATAGGAAGTCAGGCTGGATGCGGTCGAGTCCAGGGTGGGAGGGGCGGCGGCCACGGCCGGGGGCGGCACAGGGGGCAAGGGGGTGGTCGGGGTGGGTGGGTCCGGCAGCGGGTGGGGAGGCCCCGGCGTGAGGGGCGACTCCGGCTTCTCGAAGCTGTTGGAAAACTCGAGGGGCGGGGGCAGCGGTTCCACAAAGAGGAATTCGCCGTCTTCCACGTCCACCGAGGGGGCGGGCGGCGGCAGGACCAGCAGGGGGAGCCCGTTCTCTTCACTGCCCCGCGGGGAGGTCGGCGAGGGCGGCGCCGAGCGGCGCGGACTGGGCGGCGGGACCCCCGGCCCGTCCTCCGAGGGGGGCCCCCTTCCACCCGCCCCTCCGGCCCGGGGCTGGCAGTTCTCTAGGAACCGCACGTGGAGGGGCAGCCGCTCGGGCTCCTCCGGGGGGGCGCTGGATCTCCAGGGCTTGCTCACCCCGGGGTGCGGGGCGGGGGGCTCGGGCCCCAGCTGCAGCAGGAGGGGCCCGACCCCGGGAGCTGTGGGAGGCAGGCGGTGCAGCAAGGAGCGTCGGGCCGCCGGAGGGCTGGCCGGAAGGGACTTCTCCTGGCTGCCCAGCCCTGCCCGGTACCCCAGCTCCCGGCGGGCCGGGTCCGGGGGCGAGGCTCCCCAGAGGCGCAGCACTGGCTCGTGGTGGGCGTGGGGCGAGTGGTGGTGCGGGGTGGGCGGCGGGGCCTCGTAGCGGGGCGATGGGGGCCTTGGAGGGGGCTGGGGGGGCCCACCGCCCTCCGAGGACTCCTTCAGCGCCCGCTCCCGGGCGGCCAGGGCCAGCCCGAGCGGGGAGGCCGGGTCCAGGGCCTTGCCGGTCAGCGGGTGGACCAGGGGTCGCGGCGGCAGGAAGCTGGTAAAGGCGCTGCTGCCCCCGTAGGCTCGGGCCCCGGCCGCGTAGCCCGCGTAGCCGCTGCCGCTGCTGGCGCCCGCCGACTCCAGCCGGAGGTAGGGCTCGGCCGAAAACATGCCTTCGTCGATGGACTTGGAGTGGCGCAGCCGGGGGCCCGGGGGCGCTCCTGAGGCCAGCGAGCTGTCGCCGCCGTCCTCGTCGCCCGCGTCGGTGGAGAGGAAGAGCGTGGACCGCCGGCGGGCTTCGTTCTGCCAGCCCCCTTCCCTCCGAGCCGCCCCCACCAAGGCCGCTCCGAACTGGCTGGTGAAATCCAGGGTGGCCGGGCCACTGGGCGAGGCGGGGGTGGGCACGGGCGAGGGGGACGGCGGCACGGGCGACACGGCCGGGGCGGGGCTGGGCGCGGAAGAGCCGCCGCCGCCGCCCGCGGCCTCGGGCTGGCTCGGGGGCTCCGCCTCGGTGCTGCTCCCCTGGCTGCTGCGGCCGCTGCTACTGGTGGACGGCGCCTTGATGATGATGGTGGGGATGGGGATGGAGTTCTTTTCCGACGGGGCGGCCGCGGCCGGCGGCGGCGGCGGCGGCGGCTGCGGGGACGCCGGAGACGTGGGCGAGGGGGCGGGCGGGAGGCCGCCGCCCTTCTGGGGCTCGCCTTCGACGACTTTGGTCTGCTTGACCAGCGGGCCCTTGCGCCCGCGGCCGGAACGGGCGGGCACGTACATGGCCGCGCTGGCCGCCCGAGGAGGCAGCTGGAAGTAGCGCAGCGCCGGGGCCTGGGAGGGGCCGCCCGCGCCGCCCCCGCTGCCGTGGTGCGACGGGGACAGCGCCCCCGGGGTCGGGCTGGGCCCGCCGCCCCGCCAGCCTCGCAGGCTGGGCTGGGGCCCCAGAGCCAGGCGGGGTGGGGGGTCGTCGGGGGAGCCGCCGGTCTCCATCTCCGGGGGGTGAGGCGGGTGGGCGTGGTGGTGGTGGGGCGCGGGGGGCGGGGCGTGGTGGTGATGGTGGTGGGGCGGGTGGTGATGGGCAGGGGGCAGGGGCCCGCTGTGATACAAGCTCTTCTCTCGGCTCCCTATCCGGGTGTCAGGCGGGGCGGGCCCATCGAAGGACGCCGGGGATGAGGCCGGGTGCGTGCCACCTGAGCTGGGGTTGAAGGGCCCACCCCGGGGAGAGGGAGTGAGGCGGCCGGAGGAGGACGGGGCTGGAGGTGTGCTGTAGGGGGGCTCTGGCGGGGACGTGGTGGGCGGCGGGGGGATGTCCTCGGAACCAGGCACAGACAGACTGCGGCTGAACTTCATGGCTGGGGGTGCTAGGTAGGGTCTATCGTCTTCTGCAGCCCCTGGGAAGACACAGAGGATCCAGGAGCAGGGCGGGGGTGGGAGGGGTGGTCTCCCCTAACCCTATGGAGCTAGAGTATTACAACAACAGCCATGATGATACTGATGGTGACACCCAGTAGATGTTAAGAAGGACGTTAGTCCAGAGCTTCCTTCCCCAGCTGTGGCAAATGCAAATCCGCTCGATACAGTAATTCAGGTTGTGCACTGCACAGCAGCAAACAGCAGAGGGAGCAAGAGAGGTGGGGCGAAATTCAGATGTACTTCTTCTCCGGGCCAGGAGGGGGCGTCTTTTCTAACTCGTCCAAAGGTATAATCTAGGCTAGGGGTCTCTGGACAAGGAAATGGCAATCCCAGTATTCTTGCTGGAGAATCCCATGGGCAGAGGAGCCTGGCTAGCTACAGTCCATGGGGTCGCAAGAGTCGGACACTAATTAGTGACTAAAGCACCACCACCACCAGGGGTCTCTTGCGGTGAGCGAAACTGGCTTGAGCCAGGAAGAGATACCTTGTTTATGTGCGTAGTTCTAGATTTCTTTTCTTGACAGGCAGAAAAGAAATGTAATTAGCACATCAAATCTGTGATTTCACAGATGGAACTCAGGATGAGGCTGATATTTTAAAAGAGGGAGCCAATTTATAGGTAAGCAATGTCAGGTGGATGTAAGGTAGCCAATGTAACACACATTGGCGGACTGTGGACACCGAAGTTGAGGAAAAGCTAGATTCAAACAGCAAGACAACTTGGAGAAAACCAGAGGGGTGAAATCTTTTGCCTACTGATCAACTGCCAGGGCTCAGTGCTTCACTGTCTCTTCACCTGACTTCTCTCTCTCCCTTGACTATCTCAGCCAGTGTCACCACTTCATTCACCACTTCCCTGCTGAAGACTCCCATGCTTGTCTTGGACCCCATCTTTGCCCCAGAGCTCTGGGCTCATGTATCCAAATGTTGCATCCTTTTGGATGTCTCTTTGGCATCTCAAGCTCAGCAGACCCTAAACTGAGCTCCTGATCTCTCCTGTGATCTTCCCAACCTGCTCTCTCAGCAAATGGCAGCTCAGTCCCCCACCTACCTCAGGACCTTTGCACTGACTGTGCCTGCTCCATGGAATGCCTTATCTCCAGATATCCCCACGGCTCCCCACTCATCTCCAAGTTTCAGCTCAAACCTGCCCCCCAGCATGCCTGACCTCTCATTCTACTCTTTTTCCTTTTTTCCCCATAGCACTCACCACAATTAACATACTATATTATTTTCTTATTTCTCCTCCTTACAATCTATCGTCTGTCTTCCCCTACTAGAAGGTAATTTCCATGAGGGTGGGACCCTTTAGTCTGTTTTGTTTCCTGACAAATCCCCAGTAGTCTAGCCTTGCATATGGTAGTGCTCAATAAACATCTGTAGAATGAATGAATAAATAAATGGAGTCAGGTATGAGAGAATGAACCAGAGTCTGTGGTGGGGGCTTTAACTTGCTGCATCCAGGCAGGGGCAGTGATGCCCCCATTTTCTAGATGCAGAGCCCCAGGCCCAGAGAGGTGAAGCCACCTCCCCCCGATCACACAGCTGGGATGGACAAGAACCAGGATTCAAACCCAGGTTTGCCCAGCAACAAAGCCTGAGCTCTTTGCTCAACTTCATGGTCACATATGGAAGGAGAAAAGAACATCCCCAGGCACCCTTGTTATCCCCATAAACCATCACCCTCCCAGCCTCCCCTTTCCCCTCCAGCATCCCTTACGCCTACTTCTGCAGGTGACATACCAATAGATTTTTGCCGGAGCATGAGCCCAGGTCCCGGAGGCAGGTAGGAAGGACGTTCGTAACTTGGCTGGGAGCGGTGGTGGGGATCAAAGCTTGACTTTGGGTTGGCAGTCAGAGGAGGAGAGAGAAAAGAGAGTGAGGGAAGATCAGTCAGGGCATGGAAATCCATGGATTCCCCCCACGGCCATCCTCCTTCCCTTCTCCAGCCTCTGCAGGAAGGGAAAGGGGTGTGAAGGAAGTGGAAGGGAATTCTGGGGAAGAGAAAGGTTTCTGAATCCTGACGGCAGCATGGGAGAGGAAGAAAGAGGGAAAGAAAAGGCAGATTATCAACTGAGTCTGCTCTGTTTCCAACCGATCACTAATCTGGGCACTTTTTCTCCACTCGTGTTGTCACTGCTCAGGTCCAAGTGACCACCATCACTTGCCGGGATGGCGGCAGTAGCCTCTTCCTTGGCTCCTGACTGCCACAGCTGTCCTGACACCCTTTTCTGATCTACTTTTCACACAAGAGTCAGAGGCGGGCTTCCCTGGTGGGCCAGTGGTTAAGGATCAGCCTTGTAATGCAAGGGACAGTGGTCCGACCCCTGATCTGGGAAGATACCACACGTTGTGGAGCAACTGAGCCCAAGAGCTGAAACTATGGAGCCTGTGCACTGCAACTCTTGAAGCCAGGGCACTCTAGAGTTGGTACTGCGCTACAAGAGAAGCCACTGCAAGGAGAAGTCTGTGTACTGCAACTAGAGAAAAACCCATGCAGCAACAAAGATCCAGCACAGCCAAATAAATAAAAATCAATCAATCTAAAAAAAAAAAAAAAAAAAAGAAGAAGAAGAAAATGTGAGGGATCTTTCTAAAAGAAACTCAGATCATGCTATTGCCCTGCTTAAAATCCTACTATTGCATCTCACATCAGTTCAGAGGGGATCCAGATTTCCAAGTCTGATCTTCAAATCCCCCTGCAGTAGGCACTGCCTGTGCTCACCCAGATATCTCCTTGGCCAGGATGCTGTGTCTGTCCCCAGCTGCAGCATCACCTTCCTGCAGCACTTGGTGGCCCCTTGTTCTGAAGAATCACCCTCCCCCAAAGGAGCTGATGTGCCCAGGCAGTTAGGTGTCCCCACTTCTGGAAGCAGCAGCCCGCAGCCCACTGACGTGAAAGTCTAAGGCGGGATTAACTCCATCCTGTCATTCACACTCCAGAGATCTGTGAGAGTTCAGGCTGAAGGGGAAATTCAGTGGAGATCAGGCTTGCTGACCTCTGCAGCTCATTCTGTCTCCCCAACGCCCTTAAAAGTTCCCCCTTAAGAAATCATTGTCTCGACCATCCATATCTCAGACTCCAACGCTAGGAAACCCAAACTAAGACACTATGTATGATCTAGCCCTTGCTTACATCTCCTGCTCTGGTCCCACCACACCCACCTTTTCTTGCTCCTCCGATGCCCCAAGGTCCATCCCTGTTTAGGACACTTACAATCCTGGATCTTCTCTCTGCAATGGTTTCCTCCTAATCATCACAGATTCTTTCCCATCTTTACCTCTTCTGCTCAAACATCCCTCCCAGTCACAGCCTACTGCATTTCCCTGTCCTGTCTTCTTCAAGGCACTTCTCTCCATCCGAAATGATCTGGTTTACTTGTTTACTGTCTGTCTCCCCGTCTAGAATGTTGGCTCCCTGAAGGCACCAGACATTTTCCCAGGTGCTACAGGTACAGGGTCAAGGGCTTATGATAATTCTAGAGGAGAAATGTTTTCATTTCTTTTCAGATAGGAAGGAGACTTGAATATAGTTCAAACTGGATAACATTCATCCCAGGTTAGAGTTATTATAATTATTTTCTTACTTGCTTGTTGTCTGTCTTCCTCAGCATGTGGCCTACCCAATACCCATTCTACTCGATAAGAAGAGCCTGATCTTCTTTGGCACTTATTAAGAGACTGTATTTCCCAAACTCCCTTGTGACTAGGCGTGGTCATGGGACTAAGGCAGGCCCAAATGCATACGTGGAAGTGTTGTGTGCTATTTCTGGAAAGTCTCATTAGAGGTAACCCAAGAAGCAACAACGTGCCCTCCTTTGCACTCCTGTCTTTCCACTGTTCCTTATTCCGGCTATCTGGAATGCTGGTGCAATAGCTGGAGCTCCAGCAGCCATTGTGGACTATGAGGGAACTTTGTGTCTGGGATGAGAAGGATTCTAGATCTTCATGACCATAGAGGGTACCACACCTCCCTTGGACTTCTTACTCCTGACTTGTTCAACATGACAGAGATATAAGCATTTATCTTGTTCAAACCTCTGTTATTTGGAGATTTCTCTTACCATGGAACCCACTTCCCCAAAAATACCCCCACTCCCTTTGCCAATATAAATTCTCTAAAGGAAGTACTTTATTTACAAACAAACTTTGTTTGACAGGTTCCCTCCTATACTACCAGGAGGGAGCAGCAGGTCTAGCACACAGTAGATGCTCAGCAAATATTTGTAGAATGAAGGACATCCTAACAAGATGTGGCAAGCCACCAATGATGTAACATTAGATCGCCTCTGAGAGACTGATGGCGGTGGATCACAGTGACAGGGGAGAAGTCAAAGCAGGAGGAGGCAATGGAGGGGGCCGAATAAAGGTGGAGGGGCTAGGGTGACAGGGGAAGAGTTCCGCTAACCGAAGAGGATCCAGACTAAAGGGGGAGGTGTCTGATCGGCACACTGGAAGACCTTCTAAGTGTGGGAAAAAGAGGGATCAAAGAACGGGTTAGTTCGGCACCAAGAGGGATCAGAGTGGCAGAGGAGATGCCAGATTGACAGAGGAGGCATAATAGCGTCTGAGGAGGCTAGGAGTGACTGCCTGAGGGGCGTACGGACTCAAGGCGGAACAGGCCGACCTGTCAACAAGCTGGGAGCGTCCTCTCCCGCGCAGAGAGGGCAGCCAGCCAGAGGGCGCCAGGTGCCGTGACGTCACCGGCTGCCTGGCAGATTTCTCCCCAGGAGGTCGGCCAGAGGTCCCGCCCTCCGCTGTGCCACGTCCTGGGTCAGCTCTGGGTCCGGTGCCTCCACAGGAGAGCGTGCCCGGGCGCAGTGCACAGGCTAGAGGCTGAAGATGGGCTGGGAAATTCACGTTAGGGAGCCAGCCCCGGAAAGGGGTGAGGGGAAAGAGACCGGCGTGGGAGGCTGATGGAGAGACAGAGCTAGACAAAAGACAGAGATGGGGGTCCAGAGGGGGCTTGAAACAGCCAGGCAGGGAGAAAAAGGTGGTCCTGTGAGGTCGTGCCATGGAGAGGACCAGGGCCAGCCTAGGAAGGGAAACATGCAGCCAGAGGGTCAGACATGCCCCGGGAGGGGGAGAGGCAGAGTATGCAACCAGGAGGATACGCTAAAAAATAACCAGAGGGAGAAACTGAGTCCAGAGAGAGGCTGAAACTAGAACCCAGACCACCCAGACCAAGATGTGGGGGACAGGGAGCAGGGGACCCCTGAGAAGCTGGGAGCAGTGACCAGGTAACAGAGACAGTGGCCAAGAAAACCAAGGCCACACGGAGGAAAGGACAGACAGACGAACAGCAGAGCCCTAGGAAGAGTCGGAGCCCAAGAGGATCTTGACCTTCAGTGGATCTACCAGGAGTCTGCAGCCCCCGTGTTGGCGCAGTGGATCCTCCCTAGCCCCCTTTAGGTTTAACCCAGAGGTGTATTTCAGGGACCTCTGTTCAGTGTGGTGCAGGCCCCTGTTAAAAGAAGCCTCAGGGTCTGCACTGGGCTTCCACACTGCCTGCTTGTCCCCCTGGTTTAGATGCAGCGAGAGTCCAGGTGGGAAAGGGGAGAGAAGCCAGAACAGATGGGAGATGGAGACAGATGAGAACAAGATCACCCACTGAGAGAGGCAGAGAGACACAGGGAGACCACAGAGACACAGGAAGGACATGGAGGAGCCCCTGTGTCTCAGGGACTGAGAACGATCAGGATGGCTGGTGGGAGGAGGGGGGCAGAGATGGTGACAGAGACAGCCTGCGACATGAGGGAGGGCTTGGGGGGGGGGGCCCAGGGACAGGCCCCAGGAGGGAGAAGGAAAGAGAAGAAAAGGGGAAATGACCACTGGTCTCCAGGACCCAGAAGAAAAGGAGGCCCCATGAAGACCTCAGGCGTTTTATTTCTAGGAGAAGGGGGTGGGCAGGCAGCTGGTTTTATTACTGGCTAGTGCCTGGGCCCTGGGGGAGGGGTTGTCTTTGAAGCCAGGATCACGTAAAGAGGGGCTGGCAACCTGGCACTTGGTGGGTACTCCACGCATTTGTTGAATAAATGAAAACAGAATCGGCCCTAATCTGTTACTAGAGACTCCATATTGAGCCTGGGATGTTGTTGTGGGGTCATCTCTGGGGGTGCAGGCTGGGGTCACAGCGGGGGCTCCAGTTTGTTATGTTATGGTGGCTGGGGGTGCTCACCATCTCTTGAGAGCCTCTGCTAGAAGCTGATCTCATTCAGTCCTCCTAAAAGCCAGCAAGATTGACTTTAGCCATATTTTACAGAACAGGAAAGTGAGGCACAGAGAAATTATAAAGCATGGGCCAAGTGACATAGTAAGTTAGAGGAAGTAAGGCTTTGAAGGCAGGTTTGCCTGGCTCTACTGCCCATGTGCTTTTTTTTTTTTTTAATTGAAGTATGGTTGATTTACAATGTTGGGTTAGTTTGGTGATTCAGTGTATATGTACATATATATACACACACGCATATATGTGTATGTGTCTGTTCTTTTACAGGTTCTTTTCCACTATAGGTTATTATTATTGGCCGCATGCCATGCAGGATCTTAATCTCCCTGACCAGGGATCTAACCTGCACTTCCTGCAGTGGAAGTCTTAACAACCAGATTGTCAGGGAAGTCCCAGGCTGAGAGATTTCAGATTCTTTGAGAAACCAAGGACAGGTGTGAAGCAAGGGCCTGCTGCATGCAGGGCCCTATGCCCAGCCTTCAGGAGTGGCCAAGGACCCTCTGCCTCTAAATCTGAAAGAAATTCTGGGAGTCTGGATACAAAATCTGCCAGCTGCATTTGGCTCTTGTAAAAGTACTAACCCTTCCAGAGTAGGTGTTAGAACTGTTGGGAGGGCTGTGGATAGATTTTGGGGGTAGGGAGGGGCTGTGCACTTGGGTAGGGAGAAAACTCCCTACATCTTGATTTTCATTAGCCTTCAACTAAAACACAACATTTCCTTAATTAAGGATGTTGCCCACAGACCATGCCAGTCTTAACAAAATGTGTGACTGTATCAGAAATCATAGGTATTTCTGCATTCTTCATGGCAGAGCGGCACATTTTGCTAAACAGTGTTTATGCTTCTTAGAAACTTTGAAATTAGAGTAGTCAAGATCCACCACTGGACCTTGCTGGCTACTGTGTTGAAGAAAAGGCACCAACATTACTGTATCACAAATTCTGCTTTTAAAAGTGTTTTGAGGGACTTCTCTGGTGGTCCAGTGGCTGAGACTCTGAGCTCCCAATGCAGGGAGCTGGGGTTCGACCGCTGGTCAGGGAACTAAGTCCCACATGCAGCAACTAAGACTTGGCGCAATCAAATAAATAAATAAAAATAAATATTAATAAAATTAAAACAATGCTTTGATAACTATTTTTCTGTGTACCTGGCTTCTTTTGTTATTTTATGTATTATATTTTGCTTTAATTTTATTTTTGGTTCAAGGGCCTTGTAACCTCACTTCATCTGCTCACGAGAGTTGAATTCTTTTTGCTGAGGCTTACATTGCCCTGAAGGGCTACACCCTTCCATTGTCACTCCCCATGGTTCTATACTGTTCTTGACCCTTGTGAAGTGAAAGTCACTTAGTCATATCTGACTTTGCAACCCCATGGACTATACGTCCATGGAATCCTCCAGGCCAGAATACTGGGGTGGGTAGCCTTTCCCTTCTCCAGGGGTTCTTCCCAACCCAGGGATTGAACCCAGGTCTCCCTCTTTGCAGGCAGATTCTTTACCAGCTGAGCCACAAGGGAGGCCCAAGGATACTGGAGTGGGTAGCCTATCCCTTCTCCAGTGGGTATTCCCAATCCAGGAATCAAATTGGGGTCTCCAGCATTGCAGGTGGATTCTTTACCAACTGAGCTATCAAGGGTTCTTAACCCTTACGGATTATGTATTTTATTTTATGCATTATTCGGAGCATTAATTCGGAGCACTATTTGGAGGACTAGGCCAGCCTAAAAGGGTCCACAGTCCCTCCAAAGTCAAAGCACTAGAGTCAGTGGCCCCTTGACCACCAGGTGTGGGTGTGGCCTGTTGCAAGAAGGAGTCAGAGGGTGCGGTCAGAGGGCAGGGAGGGCCTGGGTGGAGAACTGGAGGGTGGTGGTGCAGATGTGTCCCCGTGAAGGGGCACAATCCAATGAAGGACCAGCAGGTCCACACCGGAAATGACAGGGCCATGGCTGGACTGTGGATCCCAGTTGCTGAACTGCCTGGGGTTGAAATCCTGGCTCCCTCTTTGAAACTCAGTTTCCCTTCTGTATCACAACCTAGTGCACCTCCCAGGATGATTCCAAGGAATGAATGAGATAATCCACGTTAAAAACAGAGTGTCAGAAATGTGATCAACACCCACTGCAGGTGAGCGGGCAGAGCGGAGACAGAGATGATAATTAATATTTTAATAACTACCACTTGTTGAACACCTATTATTATGCGCTGTGCCTCTGCTAGAGAGTGCCATCCCTGACCTCCATTTACCTTCCCCGTGATCCTTAAGGCGGGTCGGAGATGGACAGAAAGAGGGAGGTGAGAGAGGGAGCAAGGAGGTGTGGGGATGGGGAGTGGAGGGAGGGGACAACGGTGGGATTTGGGGGGAAAAAGGAGGAAGAGGACAGGTAGAGAGGAAAGGGTCCCCCCAGAGTGGGGAGCAAGGAGAGACCCCAGAAAATCCGGTGCCCCTTAGGAAGAGCATTCAACACAGTGGAGTCACAAAGGGTTTGTAGGGGGAGGGATAAAGGCTCCAAGTTGCTCCATCTACCCCTCAAGCTTCCCTCCCCCAAGTCCCCCAATCCCGCAGGCCAGGCTGCCTACCTCAGTGGTAAAGAAGCCTTTGGGTCGGTGTTTGCCCAGGGAAGCCAGGCCACCAGGCCCAGGACTCTCGCTTGCACTGATGGTCTGCTGAGCTGCCGCCAAGATTTCATCCAGTTTGTCTGGGGGGAGGCGGAGGAGGGGCAGAGAGACAGCGAAATGAAGTTGGCTTGGGCCTGGCGGGCACAGAGACGGAGCTGCTAGGCGCCCCATTCGGTGACTTGTATGAACCAGGGACGGGCATCTCTGTCTCCCTCCCGGCGGGCCTCCTTGGAGACACAAGGTCCAGCCGGCAGGGCAGGTGGGAGGCAGCGACGGAAAGGGCTGAGGGCGGGGAACAGGACAGCCATCCTTCGAGGGACGGAGGGTGGGGCGGAGGCAGGAGGGGCTGCAAAGAGGCTCATGACAGAGGTGGGTGCTTAAACTTATCGGCTGGTGCACAGTCGCGGTGTGTGGATGATCAGCGTGGAAGTGGCTGAAGGGGGCGCGGGGGAGAGGGGAGAGGGACGGGGTGGGGGTGGATGCGGCACCCCAGGGGGCATGGGGTCGCGGGAGCTGCGGCCGCCCCCCGGGGAGCAGGGCTGGGCCATCTTACTGAGAGCCATCTGATACACGGTCCGCTTTTTCTCCATGCTGGGCACCGGCGGCGGCGGCTGCTCGTACTCTGTGGGCAAAGGAGGCGGATGAGGCCCGGGGAGCCCCCGGGGGCGGGGCGGAGCGGGCTCGGCCGGCGGCGGGCGTGGCCGGCGGGCGTGGCCGGCGGGCGTGCGCAAGCGCGAGTGGGGCGGTGAGGGGCCGGGGTCGGGGAGGGGCGAGTCCGCCGGCGGGAACGGGACGGGGGCCCTCCCGCCAGTCCTCTGCCCACTCACCACTCTTCTTCTTCCAGGGGGAGACTAGCCCGGGGGGGAGGCAGTAGAGGAGCCAAGAGTTAGGACTTCGCGGGGAGGCGAGGGGCCCCCTTTCTGGAACGCCCGCCTCCCTCAGGGCCCCGGGGTTGGGGGGGAACCGGACCCCCCGGGTCCACTCGGCCTTGCCTGGAGGGAGGGGGCTCGCCTTCCCTTCTGTTAGTGGGAGTGCGGGGAGCTGGTAGCGGGAGAAATAGAGGATGCGGGTGGGGCTGCGGGGGGACAGACGGAGAGGGGCTAGAAAGGAAACCGGGACCCGCAGAGAGGAACGGTACAGACCCAGAGAGAGACACCCCGACAGAGAAACAGATATAAACAGGGAAAGCCGACTCTCAGACGCCCTTTCCCAGCGACACACGCGCAGGTCAGTGGGAGCCTGACCCGTGGCCTGGGGGACGCGATGAGGACAGGAGCCCCTGGTCACTACCAACACTAGCAAGCCCGAGGGGTGATCCAGCCGCCCGCGGCCCCCTCTCCCTCCGCAGCACCTGGTCCCCGGCAGCCCCGCAAGCTCACCCATCTCCTCCAGCTCGGAGGTCATAGACTTGGAACGCAAGGAGATGGTTGGGGGCGGGAGCCGCTTAGCTTGCTGGGGTGCTGGGGAAGAAATGACGGTGAGGTCAGACGTCAGCACCATGGACAGAAACCCTCCGCGACCACCCCTGCCCCCCACCACTGCGGCGCTCCCAGAGCTCAGAGAAGAGATGCTGGTGATGGCGTTGAGTCGCTCAGTCGCCTCCGACTCTTTGGCGACCCCATGGACTGTAGCCCACTAGGCTCCTCTGTCCATGGGATTCTCCAGGCAAGAATTCTGGAGTGAGTTGCCATTTCCTTCTCCAGGGGATCTTCCAGCAAGCTGAGCTTTTGCTCAGTTCCTCTCCTGAGGGTCATGATCAAGCAGCCTTGGGGAGGGGAAGGCTGCTGCTACTGGTGGGACCATTGGGTCATTAGGGGTCCAGAAGGTCTTAGCCCAGTAGCAGTGGCGGGTGGGGGGAGTGTCCCAGCCTGACCACACAAGTCGGGGGAAGGAGCACCTTTCTTATGAACAGCTTCATCCATGTCCGGGTGCCTGGTGACCATCACCACCTTGACCATCAGCGTGTTGCCCCCTTGGCGGATCATGTTCACCACTTGCCGGTGGCCGACCTTCACCACGTTCTGCCCATTCACCTGTGGCACAGACACCCCCAACCACACCCAACAGGTGAGGGTTGGGATGCTTTCTGCTTCCGGGTCCCCGTCGAAGTGGCCTCCTTCTGCCTGGCCCTGTCTGTGGCACTGCCGGTCACTCTTCTCCTCTCCCCCGTCCCCCGTGCAAGCCCTCACCTCTCCACTCCTGTAACTCTTAGGGCCTCAGGGTCGGGGAAGGGGCTGGGCTCACCCTATATGCCTCTCTCCCTCCTTGTCCTCCAGCTGTGTGTGTGCACACGGGCGTGCCTGCCTGCACACGCACACATACGTGTGCACCTAAGCCCTAGGGGACAGCTCTGTTATCTTCTGAGATGCTTCAGAGAGGCTTTCAGATGGAATCACTGAAGAGGCTGGCTAGCTGCTGGGGGTGGGGGGAAGGGCAGGGGGCTGGAAAGCTTGGTGCCAAAGGAGAATCTGGATCTGGGCAGCAGCATCTTGGCATGGATCATGAGGGGTCTGGGGATTTGTTGCTAGGGTCCCAGGGGAAAGTGTGGTGTCTGTGGCAGGTGGGCCAGGCGCTGGGTCTCTGCAGAAGCCCCTGGGAGGCTGGGGGCCAGGACTCACCTCGATGAGGAAGTCTCCCATTCGCAATCCAGCCCGCCATGCCACGCCGCCCTCGTCCACCGACTCCAGATACTGCAGTGCCGGGAAGGCTGGGGTGGGGGTGAACTCCTCGATGGGGGTCTGCGCTGCAGATGGGGAGGAGCCGGCGGGGTCGGAGGGGAGGGGGTGGAGAGGCCGAGCAGGGGATGGGGCTCAGACCCAAGTCACAGAGGCCTCACCGTAGCTGAGGGACCAGCACCCCGGGGTGGGGTGGTGGGCGGGTCAGGGGAGGGGTCCCAGGAAGGGGGGGGTCCCTTCCCCTGTCCGTCCCCCTGGGTCAGAGAGCCCTTCTCCCGTCCCCTCCCCGGCCGGCACTCACCCTTGGCCCCCCGGAGCACGAACCCAAACCCCTCACTGTCCTTCTTCTGCAGCAGAACTGTCTTCTCTTTGATGATGTAATCGCTGGCGGGGAGGGTGGGGGAAGGGCGGGGGTGGGGTGGGTGGAAAAAGGATCATGAGACACGGAGCCACCTTGTGCCCCGCCAGCCACCTGGCGACCTGAACCTAAGCACCGGAACCCTTCACTGCACCCCCCCCTCCCCAGCCAGGAACCTCCTCACCCACTCCACATGTGTCTGCCTGCAGCAGCCCTGACAGGCCTCTCCCCCTCGGAGCCTGGAGCGCGCGGTCTCCCACTCACTCTTTCCTCATTCATCCATCGGCTCATCCATCCACCCATCCATTCAGCAAGCACGGCGAGAGGAACGCAGAGGTGAACCACCAGATCGCCAGACAGCCTGGCTGGAGGCCCTGCTGGCCACTTCCTGTCTGTGACCTTGAGCCCTGACTTTAACCTCTGGGGCCTGGGTTGCCTTGTCTATCGCAGCGGACGATGACAGACCCCACCTGGTGGGGTGACCATGTGAGTTCCCTCATCTATAGTGTATATAGTATTCAGCAGAGTGCTGGGTACAGAGCGTGTGCTCAATACGATGTGTTCTCTGTCTTCGGCCAAGTCTTTTAGTCCAGAGGACAGCTGTACTTGGATGATGCCTCTCCCAACTCCCAGACTATATATATACACACACACATATATACATGCTACAGTAACATCTCCCCAGGTCCCTGAGCAAATTGTTAACACTGCTTATTCAGCAACTGTCCAATATGGTGGCCGCTAGCTGCCTGTGTCTATTTATATGCAAATTAATTAAAAGTTAAATGGCAAAATTCAGTTCCTCAGCCTCACTAGCCACGTTTCCAAGGGCCCGGCAGCCACATACAGCTAGTGGCTACCACGCAGGATGGCCCAGATATGGAATGTCTGCGTTGCCACAGAAAATTCTAGCGTGCAGTGATGACATCTACTTCCTGGCATACTCAAATGGATCTCCTTCATGCGGTCAGAGGATTCTAACAAAATGAAAACTGCACGTGAATACGTGGAGAGTTCCCTGTAAGGCCGGGTGCTCACATAGCCAGAACGCAGACCTATTTCGTGTCTCTCAACACCAGCCCCGGGCTCACTCAGGTAACAGCTGCAAACCCTAGACGTCACCATGGTGTACATCAGGGCTGCACATCCATTCCATTCCAGGAGCCCCAGTATACAGCAGGCACCCCAGAATACCCAGGCACCCCAGCTCCAGGCTTTTCAGAATACCCACTATCCCCCACCCCTGCCCCACAGGCACCATGCCTTGCCACGTCCAGACACCCTGCAGTCACGTCTGAAACATGGCCCAGTGCACAAGCAGCCCCCTCAGAATACCCCAATAAAATCCACAGGCCCCAACACACTCCAATAATAGACAAGCATGCTCCCTGCGCGTTCCAATTACCTACCCCCACAGATTTGGCAAAACAGGCCTCCACCAATACTCCAGTATATTTCAGCACCCCCCCACACACATCCCAGTATGCTCCAATAATAACTCCCCCACACTCTGATCTCAGTCTATTCCCATAACACGCCCCCTGAACACAAACCAGCACACGCCAATAATACTTAATGTGCTCCTACTGTATTTCGGCACCAACCCCCTCCATACACGCAAGCCCTGCTGGGTAGTCCCATGACCCCCGACACATCCACGGTCAAATCCATACATTTGTACTGTAGGAACAGTGTTCTGCACATGCGCCCTGGCCCCTAGCTCTGCTCCCACCCATTATTAGAACGCCTTGGGCCCAACAGCAGGCATGCACATGTAGACACAGCCCACAACTGCCCTGGCTCAGAGCTGATGATGCCTCAGTAAACATGTCTATGCCACATCCACTACGTCTTCTAGACCTTATAGTCAACCCAGGGATTGATCACCTTGTATCTGGGTGGAGAGGATGTTGGAAGAGAAGGAAGGAAGGGGTTGAAAGCAATGAAGAAGGGGAGGAAAGAGGTCAAGAAGGGCTCCTTGAGTGGGTGAATGATGGGGCCAGTAGAAATGAGTTGAGAGGTTAGAGCTGCCTGCTTCTGACCATGAACTCCGTGGCATCCTTATCCCTAGCTCTGTGCCCACCATGTAGCCTGACAAGCCCCTCTGAGCTCTCAGGCCGTCGCTGCCCCCATAGCCCTTCCAGAACTCCAGGGCCCCCCAGTGGCCAGTAATATTCTTCAGATCCCCTTTATTCCTCATTTACAGCAATTTCACTTTCATTCACCCATCCCACAAACCCTACCTTTCCCCCACCCCCTCAATCTCTCTTTCACCCCCACACTCTCCTCACACTTCATACATAAGCCTCCCCCAAACATTCAGCCCCTAATACAATTCAAAAAGGCTCCTTAATCCATTAGATGGGAAGAAAAACCCTGTGCTATGTCAACCAGCATCTGAAGCCCCTCACAAGTAAATGACTCAATCCATCATCTCCCATGGCCGGCCTCTAGGTAGGTGTGAGTACCATTTCCACTTTACAAATGAGGAAACAGAGGCACAGAAAGGTCAAGGAACTTGCCTGAACTCACACAGTGAACAACATTCTTCAACAATTCCCAAGAAAATACCCGGATAGTTGCAATAGTAACACCCTCCACTCCACTGAAACCAAACACCCCAGTACATATACATTTGCTCCCAATTCACCATGAATGTGCCCCTCCAGTGCCTGAAATTTATCCCAGGCTATGCCCATAGCACAACAAGTAACATTTATTGAACAGTTGCTGAATGCCAGACGGCATTCCAAGCACTTTACATTTATGCATTCATTCAGTCCTCATGACACCCCCTGGAAGGGGTTGGCTGTTATCATTCCAATTTTATAGACGAAGAAACTGAGGCACAGAGAAATAAGTTTGCTCAAGATCACACCTGCCAGAAAAAAATGTCACAGCCAAGATCTGAATTCCCCATAGGCAACCCAAGCATGCATGCATGCTAAGTTGCTTCAGTCGTGTCCGACTCTGTGTGACCCCATGGACAGCAGCCCACCAGGCTCCTCTGTCCACGGGATTCTCCAGGCAAGAATACTGGAGTGGTAGGCAACCCATATACCCCAATAATATCCAAATACCAGCAGATCACCCCATCCCTCCCTCTCGAGTCTCCCCATCCTGGACATACACCTCTCCTTCCCATGACTTTCTCACCAGTCCCCAGCACTGTGTGCTGTATCTCTCATCCTCCTTGAACTGCCCAATTGCCCTCTTGTGTCCACAACTCCCTACAATTGGGTATTCCTTCTCCCCTACTCCTGTGTATACCTTCTTGCTCTGCACCTGGATCCCCCCTCAAGTTGTCTGAAAGCTCCCAAGGACCCTAACCCACTCCCCACCAGCTCTCACCTCTGCAAGCCCGGGCCGTCCCCCCACTTCCCATTTTGCCCTTGCACACCCCACATCCCCTTTCCCAAAGTTCTCTCCCACAGATTTCTGTGACCTCCTCACCCCCTCTCAGGCTAGCTCTCCCCCTCCTTTGCCCTCATCCCTCCCACAGCCTCTCGAGCCTCAGTATAGAACCCCACTGTATCCCCTACAGCATCCTAGGTTTCTTTCCTACTCCAGTTCCCCCCCAACCCAATCCATTCTCATCCATGGAAGCCTCCTCCTACTTTCGCATCCTCAATTCACTTCACCCTTCCTTCTGTCTCCTTTCACTGGCAGCTGCATTTCATTTACATTCCCTGCATCTCCTCTGTGCTCTCCCTGAACTGCCTGAATCCCCGCCCCCCAATCCTCTCCACACTTCCTGCACCCCCTCCTTACCCCATTCCTCCGTTCACCCCACACACAGGCTCTGCTCCGGCATTCCCCATTCCTCCCCCGACTTCAGTATCCCCCACTCCCCCCTGTTCCCTTTCCATCCTGCCAGCCTCCTACCCGGACCCTCTAACCCCGCCCCCTGCCCTACCGTTGGCGACCCACGCAGCACCCCATTCATGCTCCGGTAGGGCTGACTACCTGCCCTGCAGGAGCACACACAGTGTTCCGCCCCAGGCCATCCCTCGGCGACCCTGAGCGGCCTCTGGAGCCCAGCGGCCAGCTCTTGTTCACCAGATCCCACACACAGGGACTGCAGCAGCCTCCACTCCCCCCACCCCCACCCCGAAGGTCCCTCTCGCACACCCAGGATCCCACAGCCCAGAGCCTGCTGCTGTAGGTGGCGCCCCCCCTCTGGCACTCAGCCCCTCCCCATGTCCCATCGCCACGGGGCCTCTCCATGGCCTGCCCAGAGGGCGCCCCCCGACCCCCGCAGGGAAGCCAGCCCCCTCCCATGCTGAGGAGTAACACACAGAAGCAGATGCAGTTCCCCGTGCAGAAGCTCGACCGTGTCTCAGCACACGTGCCCCACACAGGCACAGACCCCTGGGGCAGGGAGAGGGGTGCGTGGGGACGGGGACGGGGAAGGGTGGTTGTGGGGGAGGGGGCAGGCCTGCTCAAGGAGGGTGGGTGCTGGGAAACACAGCCGCAGTCCCTGGGACAGACCCCCCCCCCACACACACACATGCAAACACACTAGTCCCCAGACAGCCTCGCTATCGCTCCAAGTCACACAGAGATAGACGCCGGCAAACAGGGCCGTACAGATGGACACAGTTGGGGGGTGGGCTGGGAGCCCACCATCTCTCTCTCTCTCTCGCTCACACACACACACACACACACACACAAACAGGGCTGCAGGCAGTCACACACACGCACGCACACCGCCACAGCCATAGGGACACACGCACCGTCGCACAGTGACACGCAGCGGAAAAAGAGGAGGGGAGGGGAGACGGGGGCGGGATGCGTATGTGATGGGGGGAGATGACTGTGAATGGGAGAGAGGGGTATGAATGGGGGGACTTGCCAACTCCGTGAAGGGGTGCGGGGACACAGGGATCAGAGGAACGCGGGCCTGGGGTGTAGATGCCTGAGGGGAGGGCTCTAGAGTGGGGGCGCTAAGGGTGGCAGGAAGGACAAGTGGGGCCCGAATCCCGGAGTGGAGTCCGTCTGGAGGGCCTCCTTAGGAGGGACGTCCTGGAGAAGGAGCTGAAGGGGGCCTAGAAGGGCCTAGGAGGAGCCGGAGGAGTGTGTGTGTGCGTGTGTGTGTGGGGGGGTGGGTCGGGGAGACAGGCCTGGGTGGGGGGAATGAGAAAACGAAGGGGAGAGAAGAGGGGTCCGGAAAGGGCTTAGTGCCGAGAGAAGGTTAGAGGAGAAGGGCGGAGGGGGCGGGCGGCTTGGGGGTGGGGAGGGAGCCCCAGGGATGGGGGAATCAGCGGCTGGGGGAGGGTCGTCGCCGCGGGCCGGGGCCTCCGGGTCGGGCCGCGGGGGGAAAGGGGCGGCGCGCTCCGTTACCTGTAGATATACCAGACGCTGCGCCGCCGGGGCCCCAGGGCCGGCCAGCTGGAGGAGAGCGCGGGGGGCGGCTGCGGCAGGGAGCCCCCCCCGGGGCCGCCCGCGAGACCCCCGCCGCCGCCGCCGCCGCCGACCGCTGACAGAGCCATCGCCGCCGCGGCCCCGGCCCCGGCCCCGGTCCCGGTGCCGGCCGCCCCCGCCGCCGCCGCCGCCGCCGCGTCCCCGTCCCCGCTCGGCCGAACCCCCGTGTCCGGGCCCCCAGGCCCCGCCTCATGCTGACCCGCGCCGGGAGGGGGAGGGGGAGGGGGCGCGCGCCCTCCCGCGGGAGGGAGGGCAGGGCCGGGGGCTCACATGCCGGGGGGCCGCGGGGGCGCGGGCCGCGGGGTCGGGCCGCGGCGGGAGCGCGAGGACCGCGGACGGCGCCGGCTTCAGCACCGCGGACAGCTCCGGAGGCGGGCGGCGGGCGCGAGGCTTAACCCCTTGGCGTCCTGCGCCGGGCGGGGGAGGGGGCCGGGCCGGGGGGAGGGGGCCGGCAGGGGAGCGCGGGGGCCCCCTTGGCGGGAGACGGGGGAGGGGCGAGCGCGGGGGGAGGAGAAGGGGGAGGCACTTCCGGTCTGGGCCCCCCCCTTCGCCCCCTCCCCCCTCCCGAGCCCTCCCGCGCAGGTGCAGAGAGAGGGAGCGCGGGGAGAGGGACGCACAACATCACACGAGACGCCTCGCAACCGCGTGCGAGGGACGCGCGGACACCGAGCCCCACTTCCCGAGCCGGGGGGGACGGCGCGACGAGAGAGACCCCGGGAGGGGACGCACAACCCTCTCCCTCCCCCCCCCCCCCCCACGGCAGACAGACGCACGATGCACCCCGACAGTCTGGAAGGGGCCGGAAAGGGAGAGCCAGGACGTTTGGACTGGGCGCCAGAACAGGGAGAGACACCCTTCCCAGCAAAGAAGTCCATGCGGAGGGACATCCACGCACCACGGCTCCCCGCCAGAGAGCCGCAGACCCCCGGGGAGAGGACAGAGGGCAGCAGAGGCCAAGAGGGGTGACATGCGGTGGGACGGCACAGCTCCGGCAGGGAGGCAGGGTCACAACACCGGCCAGGCCACCCCAGACAGGGCCGGGGAGAGCGGAGGGTGGGGGGGTGGGGAGGAGAAGCTCAGACATGCCGCGCGCAGGGCAGCACATGCCAGCAGGCAGGAGGGGAGGAAGAGGGGGGCCACGCACTTGACAAGCAGAGGAAAGAGGAGGAAGAAGCTGAGCCACTACCCTCATCCAGCTGGTAGAGCAAACGACCCCCAAACCAAAGCCAAGGGGAGACCCAGAGAGACACTGACAAGAGACGAGAAGCAGGGGCTGATGGGGAGACTCCGGATGGTGGGGGGGGACCTCGATACTCACCCAGTGCCCAGAGCCGGAGACGTGCCAGGTGAACACGCACAATGGTCAAGCGCCTCGGACACTTGGGGCGCAGGGTGGCACCCCAGTCCCACCCTCTCTTCCCATATTGTCACTTCTCTCCTACCCCCCACCCCCACCCCCGGCCCTCCCCCGCCCCGATCCATCCCCACTGGCCAGAACACAGACACGTAGGTTTGGACACATTTAATGGAAGGATGCTACGAACAAGGAGACCCTTCCCTGGATCGGGGGAGTGGTGTGGGGGGGGATGTCATCTTTCAGATGCCCAGTTATGACCATCCCTCCCCCACAGCCTGGCCCTCCTGGAAGCTCAAGCCCTGGAGTCCTCCCCTCTTCCTCCCTCCCCTCCCCCAACACCCCAGGTCCTGAATTCCAGATCAATCGGACAGACACAAATGCATGCACACAACTTTATGCGTTAATGCGCACACACAGCGACGTGCATGAAGAGGGACAGGCATGTGCAGAGACCCACCGCCGGTCCCCAGGTGGTAAGCAGACACACTGGACATCTCTGGAAAACACTGGCCCTCATTCTCAGACACACGGATTCGAGGAAAGAGAGGTGCAGAGAGAGACAGCCACACACTGAGCCACAGTCGTGCACCAGAAATGACAGCCACAAATGCACCCATCTGTACCGAGCGGGACACACCCTCTCGCTGTCACAGGCATGTGCACGGGGCTAGAACTCCAAGGGCCTCCGGCCACACATGCACACAGACACGTGTCATGCACACCTACAGAGGCACACGGGCAAGAATACGCCTGGGGAATCTGTACAGGGATGCTCGCCGACTGTGTGAGACGGTCACGCACAGGGGGACTGTAGCTCTGGGGGTACACACGCACATCCATACGCCCCCAGGCACCCCTTCCTTCCCATTCCTGACCCCATTCCCTCCCTTCCCCTCCCCTCTCACCTCCCTGGGCCAATCCCATCCATCAAGCTTCAGAAGCAAGTCAGCCAGCAGCCAGGGAGGGGAAAGGAGTCAGTGTGCCTTCTCCCCACCCCCACCCCACCTGGCCGGCTCTGCTGTCCCCCCCCACCTCCCCCCACATGGCCAGCATGGGATGCACACACTTCCGCCGCACAGGACTGCACAGAGATGCGGCACATGAAGGAGATGGGAGCCTCCAGCCACCATACAGGGGAACTCCCCAGCCCCCCAGGCATCCCCACCTTGCCCCAGTCCACCTCATTGGCCTCTGGCTACCCCAGAGCTGGGCAGTCTCAGTAGCTGCCAAGGATGGTTTGGGGTTGAGCTGTGTGGTCTGAAGCTAACCCTGCCTCCCTCCACCCCGATCAAACGTTAGAGGGAGCAGATGAGAGAGGGGGCTTTGAGGTGGTGGACTTACTTAAAAGGTGGAGTGGGAGGGATGTGGGGTGGGGGTGGGTTGCCCGAGGGTGTAGGACATTTACCTTGGGGCATCAAAGCTGTCGTAGGAGCCCACGGTATAATGCCGGAAGAGTCTCTTTGCCTTGTCACTTCGGCTTTCTGCAGGGGGACAAAGGATGACCTTGGATCTTCTCCTCTGGAAATCATGGGTTCACCCCCTGGGGTCTTGGCCCAAGCCTTCCCTTCAACCTCTCACCCCCACCAGGAGGGGGAAAGGAAGGGACATGAAAATCTAGAGTAAGTCGGGGACACCTGGGGGTTCCTCGTTACCTTGCTTTGCTTCCTGGGAGCGGTTGGCCACCTCTTCCAGGCAGTCAGAGGGGAACCAGCCAATGCGACCTTTGACCTGGCCTTCCCAGAAGCCTCCTTCCCCGATGCTAAGCACTGGATGGGGAGTGGGGACACAGAATAGAAACATTTCTGCATTTCCCTATTGCCCACACCTCCCCTACCCCGCCTGCTCCCAACACTTGATGCACAGCCTTTCCACAATTTTCAGCACCTTGCCCAGAACCCGACCCGAGGGCACCCCCAGGAAGGGGCTCGGGGGAAGTGTGTGTGCGCTCAGTCATGTCCGAATCTTTGCGGTCCCATGAATGGTAGCCCGCCAGGCTCCTCTGTCCTTGAGATTTCCCAGGCAAGAATACTGGAGTGGGTTGCCATTTCCTCCTCCAGGGGCTCTTCTGGACCCAGGGATTGAATCTGCATTGTTTTCTGCATTGCAGGCAGATTCTTTACAGTTTAGCCATCAGGGAAGCCCCACAAGGGGGAATGGGGAGATAGTAACTCCTGCATAGTAGCTTCCTGAACACAGCGGGGACACCAAGAGGCACTGGGGAGAGGGGCTGTGTCCCATGATGTGGTCCTTGCAAGTTAGGGACATGTCCACAACTGGCTCTCATCGCCCTGGGTAACCAGTCACAACTCAGTTATTCCGTAATTTCCCTAAACCCCTGCTAGGCTCCTAGGTCACGTGTTATACCTCATCACTACCCCTGCCACCTCCCGCAGTCTCCTTGCCACTAAACCTTTTGTCCTCTGTTCCCAGACCCCTCCTTCCGCCTCTCTTTGCTTCCCCTGGCTCTAGATGGGAGACTAGAATCGTCTCTCCTTCTCTCCGCTGCTCGTTACCGGAGGCCCCTGCCCACCACCCCTGCCCCTTAGACATGGGGCACACGCTGACCCACAATGATGGGCAGGAGGGACAGCTGATGTCTACCCAACTCTCACCGGGGCCAGGACCCTACGAAGGGCACTGACATACTGCCATGTGCCCCATGTTACTGATGGAGAAACAGAGGCTCGGAGACACTCAGGCGCGTTTGCTCCAGGTTTGGCAGCCTGGATTTGAACACTCCTGATTTGTTCTGTGCTTTGCTGCTGCTGCTCCTGATCATGACGAGAGTGAAAGGAACAAGCCCACAGCCGTCCACCTCTCCAGCACCTTTCACAGCTCTCTTCCCACTTGGCCCTTCACATCCTTCACTCATTCTATCCTTACACCTCGGTAGGTAACAATTGATTTCCCATTTTAAGATGAAGTTGAAGCTAGAGTAGAAAAACCTCTTGCCCAGGGGTGGCTTGAGCCATGCCAGGGTTGGGGTTGGGGCCATCTGATGCTTTGCCCTGCACCAATCACCTCCTCTGAGAGGGTCTGGGGAAACCCCAGCCAGGAGATGCTCAAGGTCATGGAAGAGAGCAGATGTGTGTCAAGAGGTCTGGGCTCTTGGCTGACTCTGCCTTGCCCAGCTGGATGATCTGAGAATCAATCATTTGTTCACTAAACAAATATGTATTTCATGCCAGACATGAGTCAGACGTCAGGCTAGGAACTGAGTAGAGTTGTTGTGTAAGTTGCTCAGTCCTGTCCGACTCTTTGTGACCCCGTGGACTGGAGCCCGCCAGGCTCCTCTGTCCATGGGATTCTCCAGGCAGGAATTCTGGAGTGGGTTGCCATGCCCTTCTCCAGGGGATCTTCTCAACCCAGGGATCGAATCTGGGTCTCCTCCGGCACTGCAGACAGATTCTCTACTGTCTGAGCCACCAGGGGAGTGAGTAGAGCTGTCAGACACAGCCAACGTGGTTCCTGTCCTCACGGAGCTTCCAGACTGGCAGCCGGGGGAGACATAACTCTACAAGTGACCCCATGATTGGAAAACTGAGGTCAGGGCTTGAGGGGGGAAAGGAAAGGAATTTTGGAGAAAGACCAGATAGGAGTATATAAATCCGATGAAGGGATTTCTCTGGTGGTCTTAGGGGTTAAGACTTCGCCTTCCAACGCAGGGGGGTGTGAGTTCGATCCCTGATCGAGGAGCTAAGATTCCACATAAACCATAAAACAGAAGCAATATTCTAACAAATGCAGTAGAGACTTTAAAAATGGTCCACATCAAAAAAAAAAAATCTTTATAAACAAATCTGATGGTATAGGGGGATCAGGAAGGCGTCTCAGAGGATGTGACATACAGGCTGAGACCTGAAGGATGCTGAGTGTGGAGGAGGCAAAGAGAGGGGAGAAAGCCTTTCCAGGCAGAAGGAACAGCATGTGCAAAGAGTTTAGGGTGGAAAAGAACTTGGGGAGTTTGAGGAAGGATGAGGAGGATAAGGTCCCTGGATCCCTGCAGGTGAAGGGAAGAGTAGCCTGAGGTGAGGTCGTGTGGAGGGCAGGGTGGGCAGAGGAGGGGCCTGCAGGCCAGGCTGAGGCCCTAAGCTTTGATCCTGAGAGCAGAGGGAGTCTGCTGCCTTAATCGGGCAATGAAGAAGCCCAGTGACATCATGGATGTGGGTGTGCTCTGAGGCAATCAGGGAACTTTTAAGGAAAGGAAAGGATATGAAATCCGGGCAGTGCATCGGATGACTGGGCTTGACATTCAGAAAGACACACAGAAGATGCAGCCCATGGCCCTCTGACTGTGGGAGGGTCCCTCACCTCTGACCTCAGCTTCCCTTTTTTCTTTTGCACAGACCTGACCCCCACTCCTGAGAGTCCCTTGGACAGCGAGGAGATCCAACCAGTCCATCCTAAAGGAAATCAGTCCTGAGTATTCATTGGAAGGACTGATGCTGAAGCTGAAACTCCAATACTTTGGTCACCTGATGCGAAGAACTGACTCAATGGAAAAGACCCTGATGCAGGGAAAGATTGAAGGCAGGAGGAGAAGGGGACGACAGAGGATGACATGGTTGGATGGCATCACTGACTCAATGGACGTGAGTTTGAGTAAATTCCGGGAGTTGGTGATGGACAGGGAGGCCTGGCGTGCTGCAGTCCGTGGGGTTGCAAAGAGTTGGACACGACTGAGTGACGGAACTGACCCCCCCACCTGGCCATACACACAGACACACACATACACACACTCCCCTGGCACGCTGCCCCCCCCGCCAGAGACACTGTCCCTGCCTGGCCCCCACAGTTAGCTCCTGCATTTGGCCATTCACCCATCCACTTGTTCACTCAGCAGGTATGCACCAAGGCCCTCTGTGTCCCAGGTCCTTAACCTGGGCCCTGATGACCCGGCACCCGGTGACACGTGACCTCATCTTCAGAAACTCAGGCACCAGGGAGACAGACTACAAGACAGATGTAATTACACAACCCGACTGACACTCTGACCCCGGCACGCTCTTCAAGGCCCACTTAAACCATGTCTCCTGTGGGAAGACCCCCCCCAACCCCCGGACTCAGCTTCCCCCAGGGCCTAGGGTCTTTCCCTTCTAAGTGCCCCTAGTGGGGCCGTGTATGATAATGACAGCTGGCCTTACTAGGTATGAATCACTGTTCTGGGGGCTTTCCAAGAGCTGACTGCTTTAATCCTCGCAAAGGTCCCATTGTACAGATGAGGACACTGAGCCCCGGAGAAGTCACTTGCCTGAGGCCGCCCTGCTAGCAAGTGCAGGAGCCGGGACTTGAACCCAGACAGCCTGGTTCTCAACCCCTATGCGGCTCGGCTCATCTGCCAGCCTAGAGTCGGGCAAAGAATTGCTCCCCCGCCTGCAGTGAACTACGGCAGGGTACTTCCTGTCTCCAAAGCACCATTCTGTCCAAGAACACACATCCGCAGCCTTGCAAAGTCTGCACGCGGGGGATCCTGGCATGGTTTTCCAGAGGAAGGCAGGGAGGCAGAAGAGAGGCAAACCCCCGTGACAGCAGCCTCTGTTCAGGAAGCCCTCGGCAGGGACCGGCTTCATCTACTGCCCATCTCGTCAGAGCCCGGGGAAGCGGGCACCAACACCCTGGGTCTCAGATGAAGACGCCCAGCAGAGGCAGGTGAAGTCAAGGCAGCATGTCCCTCACTCTCCGCACAAGAGAGCGAGAAGAGCTGTGCGCTCGAACTGGGGACCTCAGGCAAGTTGCTTCACCCGTGCAAGGCTCTGCCCCTTCGACTGTACAATGGGCTCCGGACACCCGCCTTCGAGGGTGACAGTGAGCGAGATGGGACCTCGTGGGGTCGATGTCCCAGAGATGCTCATTTCCTCTCTTTTGCCTGAACCCCGCCTCCTGGCAGCGCATCTGAGCTCCACTGTATGCTCCTCGGAGGCGGAAGGGGCACCTAGGTCTCTCTGAGGTCTCCAGCCTGCCCTGGAAGCTCCAGGTGCTGGACAACTGTTGGTCGCAGGCTCCTCCCTGAGAAGGGGGTAAGTTCCCCTGCTGACCCTTGCCCACAGCCCGGCTGCACCCTGCCCCTTTACCTTTGATCTTTTCGCCCTTGCTCAGGGAGATCTCCCCCTCGGCTTGGGCCTGGTAGGACTTCACGGCCATGAAGGAGCGTCCAGGGACGGCCGAGTAGAGCTTCCTGCGTCTCCCGCGGCTGCCCAGGGAGCCCCCGGGGCCCCCGGAGCCCCCCGTGCCCCCGGCCGGCCCGTCCCGGGGTGTCCCGCTGGAGCTGCATACACAGAGGGTGTGAGAGGCAGGGGCGAGTGGAGGGAGGGGGCACCTCTGGGAGAACAGGGGTCCTTGGGGGGGGGTGGGAGGTGGAGCATCAGGGTGGGGGAGGGGGTCTGAGTGCCTTTTTCGGTTCTGGTGTCCTCGGGGGCCGGGGGTGGGGGGTGGGGGAGAAGAGGGCATTTGGGGGCTCCCCCTGCCTGCCCGCTGTGGGCCCGCCGGCCCCCTTTCCTGCCTCCTGGCTTCCGGCTCTGTCCCCTCCCACGGGCCTGCACACCCTGCCTGATTCAGCTTCCTGAAGTTCTGCCTGTGTCATCCCTGCCTCACGAGCCTTCGGCGACTCCCAGCTTCCTCCTGGGCTGGGTCCAGTGCCTCTCCTGCCATCCCCAGCCCGCCACCATCTTCCTCCCGCCCACCCCCTCCCTGTCCCCCTCCAGCCGGCTCCCTGCAATGCCCCCTGCTCATCCTCCCCACCTCCAGCCTCATCTCCAGGCTTGGAAGCCCCTCCAGTCTCCCTCCTTGCCCACCCCCACTCCGTTGGGCCTCCTCTCACCTTGTCCAGGCTGTCTGTATGTCTCTGCCTGCCTGTCCTCAGGGGCTGGAACCAGCCTTTCTCTTGGGCACCCTCCCCACCCCTGGCCCACGGAGTGACTGCTGAGCTAAACTCTGGTGCATCGGAATACACGGCTGCGAGGCTGGTTCACAACGCTCTCACTGCCTCGGGGTCAGGAGGGAGACCCGGTGGTCCGAGGTGGGGACCAGTGCGTTGGATGGAGCGGGGTGGGGGGCAGCCGTGGCTCCCAGGAGGAATTCAGGGGCTGGGGGTCTGTGGGACCAGGGCTGAGCACCCCCTACCTGGGCCGTCCACGAGGCTGACGCTTGGCCTCCTCGGGGTGCCTCCCGCGGGACGGGGAGCGGGCCCGGGCGCCCCGGGGGCTGCTGGCACTCCGCAGGGTCCCGCTGCTGAGCTTGGCGCTGGGGGCGGCGGGCTGCGCCTGGCCCTGGGGCCCTGAGGTGGGGCCGGAGGCCCCTGTGGACGAGGCCCCCGGGGCGGCGAACACCATCCAGTCGGGCAGGGCCATGCTGGTATCACTGTTGGCCCGCAGCAGCGCGGGGGGCACCGTCAGCCCTGTGCCCGGGGGTCCCCGGCGCCGGGCTGCGTACTTGGGGGACTCCTGGAAGGGCACTGAGGTGGGCACGGAGGCCGGGGGGCAGGTGGGGAGACACACAGGAGGTAAGAGACAGTTGGGGGGGGAGGCGCCGGGGGAGAAACAGATGAGAAAGAGTGGGGCTCCTGGACCCCAACCCCTCCCGCTGCCCAGGTGCTCACGGTCCTCTAAGGTTTATCTTGTCCCAATCTGGCCCCCAGATCAGGTCCGCTGACTCCCCATCCCACCATGCACCCCCCCCTGCAAGGACCCCAACTTCTCCCCTTAGCTCGCTCACCCACGTCCTGTTCTCGATGGTTTCGGATCAGCTCCCCAAGTTCAAAATTCCCAGCGATCACTGCCACCTAGCGCGAGGGGGTAAGGGGGGCCCAGGTAGGAGAGAGAGAGAAAAACAAACAGGAAACACTGTGAGGTCTCCGGCCAGTTGCCCTGCACCCCCCAACCTTCACCCCAGCAAGTCCAGCCTCCCTCTTCTCCGAGACCACCTGCCTCCCTCCCAGCTCCCCAAACTCTACCCCTCTGAGTTCTTCACGCCTCCCCCAAGCCGCCCCAACAGACCTGGAAGGGGGTCTGTCCACTGTTATTCTTGACGTCCTTGTTGGCCCCTCGATAGAGAAGGATCCTAGCACATGTCTCCTGGTGGGCAGAGGCACGGGGTGAAAGGAAAGGGAAAAGCAGTTAAGGCCACCGCGAGCAGACACAGACACTGCGCTAAGGGCCTTTGGAACCGTCTGGTGGAAACCCGGCCTGCTCCGAACAGCAGCCACTGGCCCTTTAAACGTGGCGAGCCCACCCTGAGAGGCGCTGCGTATGCAAAATGCACACCGGCTTTCAAGGACTTGAAAAATGTAGTTTAAATCTCTCTAGTAGTTTTTATGGGGGCTTCTCCAGTGGCGCAGCGGTAAAGAATCCGCCTGCCAATGAAGGAGATGCAGGAGATGTGAGTTTGATCCCTGGGTTGGGAAGATCCCCAGGAGGAAGAAATGGCAACCCACTCCAGTATTCTTGCCTGGAGAGCCCCATGGACAGAGGAACCTGGTGGGCTACAGTCCATGGGATTCAAGAGTTGGACACGTCTGAGCGCAGTACAGGTTTCCCTGGTGGCTCACTCAGTAAAGAATCTGCCTGCAACGTGGGAGACCAGGTTCAGTCCCTGGGTCGGGAAGATCCCCCGGAGAAAGACATGGCAACCCACTCCAGTATTCTTGCCTGGAGAATCCCATGGACAGAGGAGCCTGGTGGGCTACAGACAATGGGGTCACAAAGGGTCGGCATGACTGAGTGACTAACACTTAAGCACAGCACAACGGTTTTTATACTGATTACTTGAAAGGATAGTATTTTTGAAACAAAATATGCTACTAAAATTAATGTCACCTGTTTGTTTTTTCCTTTTATTAAAAAAGTGTCTCCTGGGATACTTAAAATTACATGTGACTTGGGTTATAGTGTATTGGATGGCTACTAACCTAAACCAGGGTTTTCTTCTTATTATTACTATTTTACTGAAGTATAGTTGATTTACAATGTTGGGTTAATCACTGCTGTAGAGCAAAGTGAATCTGTTATACACACATACACACATATTTATATCATTTTTTGAAATTATTCCTCTCCATTACAGTTTGCCCGCATGCGTGCCAAATCGCTTGAGTCGTGTCTGACTCTTTGCGACTCCACGGACTGTAGCCCTCCATGCTCCTCTGTCCATGGAGATTCTCCAGGCAAGAACACTGGAGTGGGTTGCCATGCCCTCCTCCAGGGGATCTTCCCGACCCAGGGATCAAACCCACATCTCTTAGGTCTCCTGCATTGGCAGGTGGGTTCTTTACCCCTAGTGCCACCTGGGAAGCCCGTTTAATGGTTTATCATAGGAGACTATAGCTGTCTGCGCTCTACAGTAGGACTTTGCTGTTTATCCATTCTATATATAATAGCCTGCATCTGCTCACCCCAACCTCCCAATCAGGGGTTTTCATCATTGGTACTACTGACACTTAGGGTCCAGACAAGTCTCTGTAGTGGGGCCACCCTGAGTATTGCAGGCCACCCTGTGCATTGCAGGCCATCCTGTGTGTGTGTTGCATTGAGCAGCATTCTCTGGTCTCTGCCACTAGATGCCAGTGACACTCCCTCCTCAGTGGTGACAGTGAAGAACGTCCACAGGCACTGCCAAATGTCCCCTAGGGTGCGGGAGCATCTGGCTTGGGAGCCACCAAGTCAGACCTCTTGGGGTGGGGGACTTACTATGTTGGATGTCAGAGCGCCCTAGAGGCGGTAGCCACTGACTGGCCCAACAATTCCGTGAGATGGAAATGACTGTCCTCATTTTACAGATGAGGAAACTAAGGCTTCAAAGGGAGCCGGTGATGGTCAGCCCTCAGATTTGAGCCCAGGTGTGTCTGACTCCCGAGCCCTTACTCGAAGGCTCTGCTAGACCCGGAAGGAAGGAGGCAGGGGGCAGTGGGGGCCAGGGCTGGATGGTCGAGGGGGTGGGAGACAAATGCCATCCAAGTCCAGGTCAATTCCCTGCCAGTGTCAGTCACAACAGATCCAAAGTCCTTGCCTTGGTCTGGGAGGCCCCCCACTGATCTGCCTGCCCTGCCACCCCCAGCCCCAGCCTCATTGACCTCATCTGCTACCATCTTTCCTCACTCCCTGCTCCGCAGGCACACTGGCCTCCCTTCTCTGGCAGGCAGGCTCGTGCCCCAGGGCCTTTGCACCTGCTGCTTCCTCGATTTGGGAGTCTCTGCCCCTAGCTCTCCACACAGCTCATTTCCTCACTTGATTCACATTTTTGCACAAAGGCCAATTCTTCAGAAAAGGCCCCTCTGATAACCTTGTCAAAAATAAACCCCTAACCTGTTCTTGTCTTTATGTTATTTATATGATACCTGCTGTGTGCTGGGCATTCTTCTAAGTCAGAGTTAACTCGTTTTCCTTATAATACTGCCTCCCTGAAATTACATTTCGATTTTATTCATCTCCAGCATCTCTCCCCCACTCCATTGTCTATTTTGGAGAGGCAAGGTTTTGTCTGTGGCACCCACGGCCTGGCATGGTGCCTGGCCCATAGAACCGTTCAAAAACGGTTGCTGGATGAGGGGAACCCTCCTCCTCTGTCTTGGCCTGGCCAAACCCAACCTGGCCTCCAGCTCAGCTCCACTCCAAATCCCCTAGATGCCAGTCTAACCAGCACTCACCAGACACTTCCTCAGTCTCACCCTCTTCACGTGACAGACCCATCAAGGATGCTTGTACGGGTCCCTCCTACAAGACAGGCTCAGAGAAGGCAAATCCGTAGCCAAGGTCACACAGCCAGTCAGTGGGGCAGCTGGGACTCAGACCAAGCTTTCTGATCCTAGCGCTCATCTGCCTACTGTGAAAGCACAACTCTGATCGCCCATGTCCGATGGCTCCTGATTGGATGGCAAAGTTAGCCTGGTTCGTTTTCCGGGCGTGTTTGTGAGTGTGAGTGTGTGTCCCTGTGTGCACATGCTGTCTCCCCGACTCGATGATAAATCGGTGCCGTGTGTGTTTTTGCATATCTGCCTGCCCCCACCGTCACTGTGCCTAGCCCAGGCCCAGGAGCATCTCTTTCATCTCAACCAGGAGTTTGCTCCACCCCTGAGCACCCCATTTGTACTGGAGCGCTAGCACTCATCCCACTGGATTGCAGTGATTCGTTTACACATCTGCCTCTTGGCCAGACTGTGAACCTCCCCCCACCCCGCCCTCCCGAGGACGGGCGTCATACTGTGTCTGATTCATCCCACATCCGGGCATACAATAGGTGCTCAGGAAATGGGCCTGGAAAGGATGAGGATGTGCAGTTGAGTCATGCAAAAGTCATTCGTTCAAATCATTTATTCATTCCTGGAGTCATTCAGTCTATCTCGAAGCAAATACCTGTTGAGTGTTCTGAGCTGGATGCTGTGCGTGGTCTTGGCGGGGGATTCAAGGTATCTGATCCATCATTCATTCATTCACTCTCACTCATTCAACAAAGATGCATCTAAGCCTACTATATGCCACGGCCTTGGGACAGAGCGCTTGATCAGACTCAAGCCCCACCCCTGAGGAGCTCACAACCCGGACATGGCCCTGACCCTCAGCACCAGAGGCTAGATGGGCTGGCCAGGAGACCAGAGGGGCAGAGAGTGAGGAAATCTTTCAGACCCAGCTCTGGGCCTTGGGAAGCTTAAAGTCTGGGAGGGAAGAGGAGTGGAGAGAAAGTCGGAGAAGAACTTGTGTTTGTCAAGCATCTATTTGCTAAGCACCATGCTGAGAGGGAGCCAAACATTCACACCCTTGATCCTTTTCGAGGTAGAGGTTACTGACACATTTTACAGATGAGAAAGTAGAAGCTCAAGGAGAGGGAAATGGCTGACTCATCTGACCCACTCGGAGTAATTGTTCCCTCTCTATATGACCCTATGGACCATAGTCCACCAGGCTCCTCTGTCCATGGGATTCTCCAGGCAAGAATACTGGAGTGGGTTGCCATGCCCTCCTCCAGCAGACCTTCCTGACCCAGGGATCGAACCTACATCTCTTGCTTGGCAGGTGGATTCTTTACCACTAGCGCCACCTGAGAAGCCTCTCTCTCTATCTATACACTACATTTTCCCTTTCAAATTGCCGGTATGGTTTCTGTCTCCTGACCAGATCCTGACTGATAACAGTAATGATAATGATAATAATCATTATTATTAGCATAGCTGCCTCCTAGGGATGAGCACTTATCACGCATGATCTTTCATCCCCTTCAATCAGCTGCTGTTATCCTGACTTCAGGGAGCCGGATGGAACCTCAGAGAGGGGAGGGGACTTGCTCGGGGTGCCCTGGCCTGCGCACCGGCTGTGGGGTCAGAAAATCTGGTATGAGGCCCACATGGGGAGCGGGAGCGACAGACGCACCGGGGAGGGGAGGTACAGGCAATTTGACAAACACTGCGTTCTCCCTGCTCGGGCGGGTGCCGAGCGAGCAGACTGCTTTCTGCCACAAGGCGGCACGTGGCTACCTGCCACATCCTGGCACTGCACGTTCTGATGAGAGGGGCTGGGACTGTTCTGGGAGACTTCCTGGAGGAGGGGGGAAGAGGCTGATGGATCAGCCGCAGCATGCCAGGCCCTGGCCTCGTAAGACCTGAGGCAACCGTCCAAGGGCAGGGAGACCCTCCAAGGGCAGAGAGCCTTGGGAAGCAGGTGTTGAGACTGGGGCTGCGGGGACTGGGCTGATCTGCCCAGACTCCCCCAGCACACTGGTGACAAACCAGCTGGGGTCATCAGGCTCAAAGCCCCAGCTTTTATCAACCCAAACAGCCACGACAGCACAGCTGCAGCGGGCATCCAGCTCCTCACTGCTCACCTCCATTCAGAGCTCTTGAGCCAGGGACCGTCCACCCAGCCCTGAATCTCTACAACTTGCAACACACTCTTTTCCCCCTTGAGGGCCGTCCCTTGTCCCCTGCAGCAGGTGCTCCTGTGGCAGCTGAATGGAGACCCATTAGATGTAGAACCCCTGGGGATTAACACATATACACGGCATGCGTGCACGGGTGTGAAGTCGCTTCAGTCATGTCCGACCCTTTGCGACCCCATGGACTGTAGCCCGCCAGGCTCCTCTGTCCATGGGATTCTCCAGGCAAGAATACTGAAGTGGGTGGCCATGCCTTTCTCCAGGGGATCTTCCCAACCCAAGGATTGTACCCGCATCTCTTATTTCTCCTGCTTTGGCGGGTGGGTTCTTTGCCACCAGTGCTACCTGGGAAGCCCAACATATACACATTACTATATATAAAATAGACAATCAACAAGGACCCACTGTATAGCACACGCAACTCTACTCAATAGTCTGTAATAACCTATATGGGAAAAGCACCTGAAAAAGAATGGATCTATATTTATATATAATTGAATCACTTTGCTATACACCTGAAACCAACACAATGCTGTAAATCACGTATACTCCAACATAAAATAAAAATGTTTTTAAAAGGAGGACTTCCCCGGTGGTCTAGCAGTTAAGAATCTGCCTGCCAATTCAGTGGACACGGGTTCGATCCCTGGTCGGGGAAGATCCCACATGCTGTGGAGCAATGAAGCCCGTGTGCCAAAACTACTGAGCCTTGCTCTAGAGCCCGTTCTCCACAACTAAAGTCCCATGCACAGCAATGAAGACCCAGCACAGCCAAAAACAAATAAATAAATGAATAAATAGACCTTAAAATTTTTTTAAAGAAAAGAAACAGGACCTTTGTAGTTTCCTGCGTTTCCAGGAACAACCCTGACCCTCTCCCCTCTGGATTTTTCGGCACAGGCTGTGCCCTCTGCCGGGAACGCCCCTCTGCCCTCTTCTACATGACCACCTGTTGCTCTTCTTAGCTCTGATGGCACATCCTCCTGAGAGCCACCTCCATCGACCCAGCGCTAAGGCCAAGCCCAGATGTGCGCCCCCACGGAGACCTGGATTCCTGGTGACCTCCCTCTGAACACTTGGGATCACGCTGGCAGGGTGTGTCCCTTGATGGGAGGTTGTCTGTCTTGCTCACTACTGTCCCCTCAGCCCCTGGCTCTGAGCCTGACCCAGGGAAGGAGTTCAGGAAACAGCTCTCGAATGAATGAATGAATGAACAAATGAACGAATGAATGAAATAGTGGAAGAGTAGGGGCGGGGGTGGGGGGGCACCAGGGGTCTGGGAGGCTGGACCCAGGAGGAGAGCAGACCTTATTGTAGAGGGCGCAGATGTGCAGGGCCGTGTTCCCCGAGGCGTTCTGGGCTCCAGGCTCAGCTCCATAGAAAAGCAGATGTTCCAGATGCTGAGAATGACCCCGCTGGCAGGCCTGGAGAGGACCGGGGGTGAAGAGCCGGGTCAGATCCACCTGACCACAGCGTCTGTCTCTCTCCTCCACCTGGAGGTCAGGCAGCCCTGCATCCGCCACTCCCCCCGCCTTCTACTCTGAGGCCCCATTCTTGCTTAGGGACCCGCGCTGTCAACGTCACCAGTCATTCCAAGGCCCAGGGCTTCAGGCTAACTCCTTAGAGTCCCGGCGGTGACACCTCTGTCCTTCCTCTTTGGGGACCATGCTACTCCCACCTCCATCCCCCATGAGGACCCCAGCATCCACAGCCCTAGGCCCTTGGACTAGGGTCCCCGATCCTTGGACTAGGGTCCCTGATCCCTGCCCACCCGCAGGGCCCACGCGCCGCCCACGCCACGCCAACCCCTCTAGGCCGTGCAGGAGCACCTGGTGAATCTCCTGCCAGCCGTTCTCATCAGCTATGCCCAGCTGGGCCCTGTTGTACAGGAGCAGCTCGCAGCAGCGGGGGTCACCCCCCACCATAGCCGTGTGGAACAGGGGAGTCAGCCCTCGGCGGTCCTTGTAGTTGGGGGAGCCCCCAAGATCCAGGAGCGCCTAGGAAAGGTTAAAAAAAAAAAGATGACAATCACACAAGTACTGGCTCGTTATCAAGGGCCAGTTGGACGAAGAGACCTGGGTAACCCCACACGGGGTCAGAGCCAGAGCTGATGCTGCCGCGATGCCCTTGAGTGACCTTGAGGCTGGCCCTTGCCCTCTCGGGGCCTCTCTCATCCCTGTGAACAACGGAGGGACCGGGGCGATGCCTCCAGAGGACCCCTTCCTCTCACTCTGAAATCCTGCCCGGCCTTCCACCATGAGCCATGAGGCATCAGCCGCTGAAGGCGCATAATGCCTCAATGCCCACCTACTCAACAGGCTGCTGTCGGGAACCAATCAGAGAAGGGCGCCTGGATGCAGGAGGGCCCCTGGCTGAGTGGGAGGTGTGGTGAGGTCCGGGATCTCAAGAGGCAGAGAAAGCGGTCTGGGAGGGGGTAGGCTCGGGTCAAGCAGACTCGGCTCGGCCTCGCTGGGACCAGGGGCTGGGGTGGGGGCAGGGAGTGGTGCCCCTCGAGACACGGATCTGGGCCTGGAAGACTGGCAGCTTCGAGCGTGTGAGGAGTGTTGGCGGCGCCAGCGCCGCGCGAACAGTCAGCGGTGGCGCAGTCCAACAGCACATTTCCAACATTTGCGGTGATGGAAATAGTTACAACCGCACGATCCAACATGGCAGCCGCGTGGGGGGCTACCGAGCCGCTGGAAGGTGGCTAGTAAGCCTGAGAATCGGAAGTTTTAATTTTAGTTCATTTTCATCTATTTAAAGCTAAACAGCCCCCCTTCCCGCCCGTGGCTAGTGGCGGCTGGATTGAACAAGCGCAGGCCTGGGAGGTAGGGGCTGGGCGTGAGCAGGAATGGGGTTTGGGGGTATGTGTGTATGTGTAAAGTCGCTTCAGTCCTGTCTGACTCTTTGCGACCCCGTGGACTGTAGCCGCCAGGCTCCTCTGTCCATGGGGATTCTCCAGGCAAGAATGCTGGAGTGGGTTGTCATTTCCTTCTCCAGGGGAAGCTTCCCGACCCAGGGATGGAACCCACATCTTTTATGTCTCCTGCCTTGGCAGGAGGGTTCTTTACCATTAGAGACACCTGGGAAGCAGGTGGCAGAAGGGGTTTGGGGGAGGGGGGGTGAATGAAGAGGGTCTGTCAATTCCAGGGCTGTAAGGCAGACCTTTGTGACTGGCGTCTGACTGCCTTCAGGGTTCTTCAGGAAAGGATTGGAGAAGGAGGGGGAGGGCCGGTTAGGCTGGATCATCTATGAGTCGTTGTGTTTACCAACAACTTCCGGGGCGCTCTATCCTGATCTATGGATGAGGACGCATCAAGTGCCCTTGGGGAGGGGGAGAGGAAGAACATTTAAAAATAAGATTGGGCAAGCAGACTCCATGAATGTATGCGTGCATGCTCAGTCGTTCAGTGGTATCCAACTCTTTTGGGACCCTATGGACTGTGGTCCACCAGGTTCCACTATCCGTGGAATTTTCCAGGCAGGAATACTGGAGTGGGTGCCACTTCCTTCTCCAGGGAATCTTCCCAACCCAAGGACTGAACCCAAGTCTCCTTCACTGCAGGAGGATTCTTTTCCTCTGAGCCACCTGGGAAGCCTCCATGTATATACAATGAGGGTGTACGAGGTTCATCTGCTTGTAAAGGCACATTTTAGGCAGTATACTGGGACAGTAAGGAGAGCAAACCAGTTAATCCTAAAGGAAATTAATCCTGAATATTCACTGGAAGGACTGATGCTGAAGCTGAAGCTCCAATACTTTGGCCACCTGATGCAAAGAGCTGACTCATTGGAAAAGATCCTGATGCTTGGAAAGATTAAGGGCAGGAGAAAAAGAGGGCGACAGAGGATGAGATGGTTGGATGGCATCACTGACACAATGGACATGAGTTTGAGCAAACTCTGGGAGATAATGAAGGACAGGGAAGCCTGGCATGCTGCAGTCCATGGGTTGCAAGGAGTTGGACACGATTGAGCAGCTGAACAACACAGCTGGAGAAGAGAGCTGTATTTCAGGTGAGCGAAGGTGGAGTACTGGGACTGTGAGCTGTAGGTTGAGAAGAGTGAATGGAAGGGCTGAGTTGGGAAGCGGGAGGACCAGTGTCTGAGGGAGCAGATGGAGGGACGGTGTCTGGGGGCACGGCGGTGAGCTCACTCTGTATTTTAAAGGGCACCAGGGACTTCCCTGGTGGTCTGGTGGTTAAGACCCTGCACGTCCAGTGCAGGGGGCATGGGATCAATCCCTGGTCGGGGAACTAAGATCCCACATGCCATGTCATGTGGCCCAAAAATAAGAAAATAAAGGGCACCAGCAAGAGTCTACATCTCGGGGAGACAGAGGTAGGTGTCGGCTGCTGGCTCAGTGGGGCTGGAGAAGTTCTGGGTGTCAGGAAGTTAACACGATCTATCTGGGGACAGGGCAAGGGTCCATGTGACCATCAGCTATAGTGATCACCAGCCTTGAGCTGGGGAGGGTGGGGGCTCACGGAGGTTCCAGGAGGGTCTTGGTTGTAGTCAGAGGAGTGACTGTGGAGGAGGGAGGTGGACAGAGGGGCCGGGGGGATTGGCTGGACGCAGTCTGGGTGAGGAACACGGTCACTCGGGGGTGTCTCTGGGCTCTGGGGAGGGTCCCGGGAGGATCTGAAACCTCACCGTCAGAGCGAGGCAGTGGCGAGCACAGGCAGCCTTGTGTAGCGCGGTCATGCCATCCCGGGCCCGGAAGTCGATGTGCGCCCCGCCCAGGCACAGGGTTCGAATCACCTCTACGGAGCCTTCGGTCTGGGCAGCCAGCGTCAGGGGGGTCTCTGGGAGGCAGGGGGAAAGGCCAGTCATGTGCAGCCCCTTGGCCTCGTGGTCCCCGACTCCCCAGCCCTCCCAAAGCACCCCGCCCCGCCGCCCGCTCCCTACCTCCTGAATCTGAGTCGTGATAATTGGGGTCCAGCCCCTTGTCCAGCAGCCGTGCCACCTTATCGGATGTCCCGAGCTGCACGTACTCCAGGAACTTCTTCAACCCCGTCTGAACCACAGATGAGAGAGAGAGAGAGAGAGAGAGGCGGTCAGGGAGGAAGGAGGCAAAGCTGGGTTTGGAGCAGCGCCATCCAGTGGAATCACACAGCGAGCCACACATGCCAAAGAAGAGTCCCTAGTAGCCACCACTTTTTTAAAGGAAGAAGACCTTCCAATTATATTGAAATTCACTTTGACGACCTATCTATTTCTAGTCTATCCTATATAGCCACAATATTACTGATTCAACAGGTAATCCACGTGAAATTTATTCCTGAGATACTTTCAGGGGTACTGAGTCTTCGAGATCGGGTGTATATTTCACACTCACAGTGAGGCTCAGTTTGGACCTGGTATACCACAGGTACCTGGGGGGCTGTATGTGACTGGTGGCTCCTGCAGATGGTACAGGTCTGGATGGATGGACTGTTTGGGGGAGGACAGAGACAAGTGCATGGTGGGGTGGGGGTGAGGATAAGAAGCAGCCAGGGAGCTTTCTTCCCAAGTGTCAAGGATCGTTCATTTCTAACCGAGGCAGCCCCCTGACTTACTCCCAGCTTTCAAGGGACCAGAGGAGACACAGGGGACATACAGTCTGAGGACTGGAGGGCAAGGTGTGTGAGTGCATACTTGGGCAGTAAGTTGTGTCCAACTCTTTGCGACTCTACGGACGATAGCCCAGCAGGCTCCTCTGTCCATGGGATTCTCCAGGTAAGAACACTGGAGTGGGTTGCCATTTCCTCCTCCAGGGGATCTTCCCAACCCAGGGATCAAACCTGTACCCCCTGCATTGTCAGGCGGATTCTTTATCACTGAGCCACGAGGGAAGCCCCAGAGAGTAAGATGCCAGGAGGATAAATGGCTGTGGAGGAGCGCATCCTTGGATCTGGTAGAGATTCAGGCTCTGGGATTGTGTGAACTGCAGGGTGTCTATGAAACTGACCCTAGGCAGAGGGACACTAGATACCAGAGTCGTAGGCCACATTGGCAGGCGGGGGGGGGGGGTGGTCCTGTATGGATATAGGGGCCCCAGGAGAGGGGAGAATCCAAGGATGAAGAAAGTGGGAGGCAGGTGGAAATGGCACGCGCCTGGGCAGAGGCACAAAGAGAGAAGATGAGAAAGGCTATGATGTATGCTGGAGGGGAGAAGGGATAGTTAAGGAAGTTAAGGATAGGAAGTTAAGGAAGTTAAGGATAGTTTGGGAAGGTCCTGTACACATTGTTGTATTTAAAATGGAGAGCCAATAAGGATGTACTGTATAGCACATGGAACTCTGCTCAATGTTATGTGCCAGCCTGGATGGGAGAGAAGTTTGGGGGAGAATGGATACACATGTATGTATGGCTGAGTCCCTTCCCTGTTTAACTGAGACTACCCCAGCATTATTAATTGGCGGTACTCCAACACAAAAGAAAAAGTTATTTTTTGTTTTTTTTATAAAAGGCTGTGATGGAGTCATCAGGTGCATTTGGGATTGTCCCAAATATGACACAGCATCCCAAGTTAAGTGGGGGATGCTGGCAGAAGAAAAGAAGGTTTGGAGGGTTGTCGGGAAGAGGTAGGAGAGAAAGTGGTTAGGGAAGGGGGCTCCAGGTTGGGGGTGGTGTACCAGCAGGGTTCTCTCACCTTCGTGTGTAACTTGGCCAGCTGCTTCTCATCCAGGTTGGTCTGCTTGTAAACACGGGTCTTGTATCGGAACTGAGGCCAGGAGTGGGGTGACGGGAGAGACAAAAGACTCGGAGTCAGGGGTCTGGACCTCTTCTGAGCCAGGAAAGAGTCAGTGCAGGGTCAGGACGAAACATAGCCCCCGAGTCTTGGCTGGGTGGGCAGAGGGCTGCTGGACCACTGCGGACCTGTGGACTGCACCCCCTAAGGTGTCTGGACCCCGCGGGGAATGTTCTAGAATAACCACTGTCATTGGGAGCCATTTCCCACTTTGATAGGCCAGGGGAGACTTGGGACTGGGAAATGACTCATGCAAGGCCACTCTGCCTGCCGGTCAGAGGCAGGAACACCATGCTAATTTGAACTCGGGCCTCCCTCACTCTGATTCTTAAGTGAAAGTGTTCAGTCACTCAGTCGTGTCCGACTCTTTGTGACCCCAACAGACTGGAGCCCGCCAGGCTCCTCAGTCCATGGAATTCTCCAGGCAAGAATACTGGAGTGGGTGGCCATTCCCTTCTCCAGGAGATCTTCCCAACCCAGGGGTGTCTCCTGCATTGCAGGCGGATTCTTTACCCTCTGAGCCACCAGGGAAGCCCCGGGATTCTTAGGGTGCCCTTTATATCCAGAAGAGCCCACGGGGCTTTCCCTTGCTGAGGTCTGGGCTGGGTGAAGAAACGAGGGGTGGGCCGACACCTGCTCGCATCTGTGGAGGGGCTGGGAAGGCCGTGGGGGTCTCACCTCCAGGTAGGGCACCCCCTTCTCGAAGGACTGGGGGTACTCCCGAAGCAACCGCTCTTCCTCCAGGAAGTTGGCATCCCGGCCCGAGGTGGCTGGCTGGAACAGGCCATAGTTGAGCACGTCCTGGAGGCTCTCGCTCAGGGCGCAGAGCACCTGCTGCTTGGCGGTCCAGATGGTGGCATCCGGGTTGAAGCGCAGGCATTTCTGGCGGGGGAGGCGCCAGGAGAGAGAGAAGGGGCCTGAGCAGGTCTGCGGAGGGCTCTGGGTGATTCCCAGGACAGAGGAGGGCTGGGGGGAAACCCATGGGGGTCTGGCAGTGGGGGCCATGTGTGAGGTCATCCAGAACCAGAGGCCCCGTCCCCTTCCCCGCTCCCCGTGCAGACTCTGGTGGCCCCTGTCTCCCGCCCCCCATCCGCCAGCCAGCGGGCTGTGGCTCACTGTCTGGTGGAGGTCAGGGATGCCGATCCTAAAAACCATCATGCTGAAGTGGGCGTCGTCTGGGACGGACATGGAGCGGCCCTGGAGGCCTCGGATGGAGGCCAGGCTACCAGCTGCACCGCTGCCCCGGCCCCGGGTCCCCCGGGGGCCTCTCCCGGGCCCGTCTGGGGAGCTGTCGGACTCTGAGCCCCCCTCGGGACACTCGCTGGCACTGTGGCGTTCCTCGTCCTCGCTTGACGCGGGGCTGTGGGTCATCGTGGGGCCACGGGGCGACGGGGGACGGCAGCATCACAGGCGGCTGGCGGGGGAGGGGGCGGGGGTGGCCGTCAGACCAGGAGCCCGGGCTCGGAGGCCACGGGCGCACTCAGCGGACAAACACGGTCCAGGGCAGTGGCTCCAAGCCGCCCGACGGAGGCCGGCAGGAGACTGGACACACCCCCAGACACTCCTACCGCCTCCAAGCTCTCTCCCGAGCTCTCTCTCTCTCTCTCTCCCGGGCACACACACCCCCCAGCCCTGCCATGCTTCCTGCACGTGTCTCCTTCCCTGCCCTTGGCCTTGCTTGCGGCCCCCCGCCCCTCCTGCGCCCCACTTTGCCGCTGACCCAGCGCACTGGTGTCCCAGAAACCGCAGAATCACCGCGGGAGCCGCTGGCCCACTTTGTCAGGCCAGGGATAATGCAGCTAAAATTAGCCCAGGACAGACAGGTGGGCGACCCATCGGCACCCTGCCCCCCTGGCCCCAGCCTGGCCCCTCCTCACCCAAGGTCCTCCCCGCCTTCTGCTCCCTGTGCCTCCCGGATGACCGCGAGGAGGCTGAGATGTAGTAAGGGGGAGAGGGAGGTGCCCTGAGCCTAGGGTGGAGCTGGTGACTTCACTGAAGTGTGGCTGACCGCGTGTGTGCGGAGGGCTGCTGGAGAGCCAGCATTCCAGGGGGTAGGGGCACCCTGGGAGTCACGGGGGCAGAGTACCACGCATGAGGTGTCCCCCGGGGGAACCACAAGAGGTGGCCTATGCAACTTTCCAGGAGGCATCTTGAGAGGGAGGGTGGGTGGGTGGGGAGACTGGCCCTGAGGGGGCTGTCAGGGTGACAGCCTTGCCGTGGCCTGGGTGGGTGTAGGAGGCGGTAGGTGACCTGCGGGTGTGTCCGAGGCCTGGCGGTGGCTGGGTGGGAGGACCGGCATTGCCTGGTCCTGGGGGCTCCACTCTGAGGGAGACTGGGGGGCTGGGAGGGAGGCTAAGGAGTGGGATGAGAGTCTGGGGAGCTGGGGTGAAATCCCCACTATTCTTCAGATCCCCACTATTCTTCGCCCCTGAATTGATCTTATAAGGGTGAGTCCAGATGGGGCCCTTCTTCCCCGTTTTCTTCCCCCCTCCCACCCCAGCACCGGAAACCAGAATGTCTGGTCTGGTCCCTCCCCCCCACACCAGGCCCGGCTCCTGCACGTTGCCATGGAGATGGGAAGCAGTGGAGGGTACTGCTGACTTTGGGGGAGTGGGGATAGGCTGGGGGGGTGTTGGGGAGAGAAGACAAAATGTGTGCGGGGGGAGGAGGAGAGTTTCAAGAACTGTGGGCTGGCCATCCCCTCCCCCAAGCGTGGCCACGGCCCCCTCCCCCTCTGGATACCCATCAGAGCCTCCCCTACTTGGCCCTGGCGGAGACCCCCGGCCTTCTCCTACCGGGCGACTCCACTCCCACCTCCAGACCTCGGGCTGGCAGCCACTCCCCCTCGGCTGACCCTGGCTGACCCCCTCCCCCAGCCTCCACGGGCACTCATGGGGTGGCCAGTGGCCCTGACAAAGCTCGCCCGGTCCCCCGGCGCGTGCGGCTGCCCCCAACCCTCAGGACCAGCTCGGGCCCCTCCTCCTCAAGCCCCGAGGGAGGGAGCGGGCACACTCCGCCGGGGCGGCATGAATCAAACGCTCCGCGGCTAAGAATAGCTGGCACGCAGCTGGTACCGAGACGGGCTGAGGAATCGGCGGGGGGGGGGGGGGGGGAGAAAGGGGAGAGAGGGGGTGCCCTGGGAGTCTGCGGGGGTACGGCGGGGGGAGGTTGCCGGCGTGGCCGGGAGCCGGCCCGGGAGAATGAATGGAGGCGGAGAGAGGCGGGGAGAAGCGGGCAGACGGAGCCCCGGCTGGGGCCGAGAAGCTGGTGGGGGAGAGCCCGGGTCCGCGGAGAGGGGGCGGAGGCCCCCGGGAGCAGGACTCGGGGGCGGGAGCCGAGGGGGCGCGCCGGCCGGTGGGGAAGGAAGCGGGGACCGGGTGGGGATGCAGGGAGCTCGTGAAAGGATGGGAGGGGATTGGACGAGTCAGGAAGGAGAAGCCGAAGCCACAGGGGGTCGAAGGGGGCGGTCGAGGCCGAGGCCCAGACCCCTGCTGGAGGGGGGTGGGCGCCGGAATGACCTCGGCGAGGGGTCTCGAGGGGTGGGGCCGCAGGAGGGGTCCAGGGAGCCCAGGTGGGCCGCGATGGGCGAGGCGGGGGAGTGGCCGGGCCGGGCCGGGCCGGGAGGCGGGTACCGCGACCGAGCCCTCGGCCCTGGAGCGCGGGAGGCGGGTTCGGGCAGGGGGCCACGGGGCCGCATGCCCCCAGCAAGTCCGCGATCCGGGACGGTGCACGGGGGACCCGGGCGTAACCCAATTTGGCGTCGCCCGGGGCAACGCTCCCCTCCTCACCCCCGCCCCCCACCGCACACCCGGGCCGGGAGCCCGGCGCTCGGCCAAGGACGTCCGGGGCGCCCCCGCCCCCGCCCGCGGCCCCGGGCCCGCGCTTCCCCCCCTCCCCAGACCCCCGGTTTTCGGCCCCCTTACCTGCCTGGCGGGGCTGCTGAGTCCCGGTCGGCGGCGCCCGCGGCCCCTCCCCCCTCCCCCCACCCCCCACCCCCCCGGAGACGGGGGACCCTCAGGCCATGCCCCACCGCCCCGGAGGGCGAGCGGGCCCGGGGAGGGGGCGGGCGGGGGCCGGGGGGGCGGGCGGGGGGCCCGCGGACCTCACCCCCCCCGCGGGCCGGGCCTTGCCATCCGCAGAGCGCCCCCCCTTGCGCCGCGGCCGCCGCGCCCCTCCTAGCTAGCCCGCCCCCGGCTCGGTCCGGCCGGCTCCGGGCGCCGCGTCTCCGCCGGCTCCTCTCCTCGGCCTCAGGCCGCTGCCGCCGCCGCCGCCGCCGCCGCCGCCGCCGCCGCCACCCGCTCCGCGCCTCCTCTGCCTCCCGGCTCGCTCTCTCGCTCTCGCTGTCTCTCCCTCACCCGGTCTCTCTCTCTCTCTCCCTCCCTCTCTCCCTCCCTCCGCCCTCTCCCCTCCCTCCGGGAGCCGGCGGAGGAGACATCGCCCCTCCCCGCGCCCCCAAACCTCGCCCATCCCCCCCACTCCAGCTCCGCCCCCTCCCCCTGCCCTCCCCCACCGCTCCTCTCCGCCGCCAGATCCCCGAACCTTGACTCCACCCCTGCTTGCCCCAGTACCCCGGCGATGGGGCTCCGCCCCCCTAAGGGTACCTCTCCCCGCACCCCCCAGGACCGCCCCTTCCCAGGGAGCCCCCACCCCCTCTACACACAGTAGGGTGCAATTAAATATTCGTTGCTAGACTCTACACCCCCAAATTGGATGGTGAGAGCTATAGATTCCTGTCCTGTCCCCCCAACACACACACACACACACACACACACACACACACACACACCTTCCCGCAAGGCACAGGTGCAGCCAGCCGCTCCCCAGCCCTGCCCCTGCAGACGTCTCCACAAACACATCTTCTCCAGGGCTTGCAGGATACATTGCCATGAGCACAGCCAGCTACATCATGTACATATCACACCCGTGTGCCGGAGCATGCACACGGCAGAGCACACGCGTCTGCCCACCCCACACACGGGCACGCAGCCCGCTGTGCTTGCTCAGAACTCCAGCTCACACGAAACCCTGTAACAGAGACACAGAACCACAGGGAGACGTGTGCTTTGCCTCTGTCACAGTCACCCACCGCGCCCTGGCCGTCCATCACACAGGTGTGCACACACCCATTTAGCGGCACGACCCTGCACCATCACTTCCTTCCTGATAATTATCTCTGACATTTCTTGAGCACTTCCTTTGTGCCTGGCTCTGTGCTGGGTTTACTCCTCAACTTTGCACACCGCAGTCCTCCGGGCTACGGACTTGCATCATCCTCATTTACCAGAGGGGGAAACTGAGGCCCAGAGAGGTTAAGGAGTTTGCCCAAGGTCGCCCAGCCCGCAAGAGGTGGTGGCCAGGATCAGAGACAGGCAGCCTGACTCAAAATCTTCAGACTGCTGTGTGCTGGGGTTCAGTACTGGGCACTCCATGGCTGCATATCCCTCTTCGTCACACACAATCCCCCCAGCCATCTCCGCATGGCGTGTGGGATACACCTGCAGAGACAGGGTCGATCCCATAGGGCAGCAGTGAGTGCGTGGCCGCAGCCCAGCCCCCTACCCTTCTCCCAGCTCCAACAGCTCCTCCGGGGCCACCAGCCAGAGCCCAGGCACCTGCGGAGGGCAGTTCCAGGCAGCCTCTGGGTGCGCGTCCTGCTGCAGGCTCTGAGGTGCCACGGGATGAGCGGGAGCAGGTGCCGGCCCAGCTGCCCCAGGAGGCCCGGTTCTGGATTCACCCCCACCAGCCCAGGTGGTGAGCAGCTGGGCCTGGGGAGAAAACAGCTGCCTGTGTGTGTCAGCACCAGCAGTGAGAGGGGCTGTGCACCCTTTCTACAGTTGACGAGGCTTTTCTGGGCCTGGGCATCAGCTCTCGGTGAGGGGTCCCCAGGCCCCTCATCGGCACCTAAGAGAGGCCTGAGCTCTGAGGCAGTGGGCAGCCTGCCCAAGGTCACACTGCCCTTTGCTTTCTTGGAAAATGGAAAAGTCTGGCTGTGTTGATTTCCAAGGCCCCATCCTGGGGCTCCCGGCAGCTGCGGGCGAATACCCTGCTCATGCTGGGAGCCAGAAGCTTCTGCTAGCTGCCGCCGCTGCGCTGGTAACCTCCAGCAGGCCCAGCTGTCCCCTCTCTGAGCCTCGGTGTCCCCCCTGGAAGAGTGGGCCCTGCGATCCTGGCACCACCCGCCTGGCTGAAGCTGGGGAAGCCCTACATGACTCACGGGTCTGGCATGGAGTGGGCATGGCCAGCCTCCTGCTCCTCCTGCCTCTGCAGCCTCTCTGCCACTGCCCTCATCACCTCTACCCCGGTCACCAGGCCCCCACCCACCCACCCACCCCCAGGGCCACAGGAAACTTGAGTTTCCACTTAAACACAACTATGCAGGGTTCAGTCTTTTCGCTGAGCTGCAACCCTGCTGCCAGGGAAGGCTCCTTTCCTTGTTCAATTGACTGAGTACCTACTATGTGCTGGATTGGCCCTGTCCTAGCTCCGAGGATATGACCATGAACAGGGATACCTGCCTTCATTGGCGAGAGACAGACACCAAACATGTAAACAAGCCAACAAGGCAAAGTTGGTATTGATTCAACCAAAAACATAAAAGGGGGTGTTTGAATAAACTAGCTGGGGAAGGCCTCTCTGAGCTGAGACCTCAGTAATGAGAAGGAGTTGGGGGGAAGAGCCTTCTAGAAGGAGGAAAAGTCTGGTGCAAAAGCTCTGAAGCAGGAAGGAGCTTAGCATTCAGCAAGTAGTGAAGAGATCAGTGTGACTGGGGCTTGGAGGGGGGGTGGTGAAGGGAGTAGGGGTGATGAGTTTGCAGAGGTGCAAAGGATCCACCCTTCCCTGCCCACCCCTAGGCTGGGCAGGCCAGGCCTGTGCTGAGGCCAGGGTTTGGCTTCACTCCCGCACATGATGGGAAGCTGGGGGGGAGTAGGGGAGTGGGGAGTGATGTGATCTGATTTACGGTTTGGAAGCATTGCTCTGGCTGCGGCAGGCTGCGTGGATTGGAGGGGCTCGGGAGGAAGGAGGGGGAGAGGCAGGAGGAGAGGACTGCAGTGGTCCAGGAGGGAGATGAAATAGCTCTCAATGCTCAGAGCTCTCTGTGCACCCAGCCCAGCAGCTGCTTACTCCACCTCCTGGAGAAAGCTTCTCGGACCCCACCCAACTCCACCCTCGCCTCTGCCCCAGCCCCTCACCCCGATGGGGCTGTCTGCAGGGCCTGTGAACAGCTGGAATCCCCCGTGTCACCCCAACCCAGGATCCCGACTGTAGGAGGCTTCCAGGAAAGCATGGCAGATGGATCCAAGAACCCCACCTTTCTGGGGGCTGCACACAAGCCACACGTGTGCTCTTTGCACGGATCCCCACAGACAGGCACAGATACTCATCTGGATCTGGGGCAAGGACCTGGAGGGCAGGATGGGAGATCTGGGGGGCGGGAGGCGCTCTAGAGCCTGAGAATGCCGTGAGAGCCTCCTTCCGCAGGGTGTGTGGGCGACGGTGGACACAGGATAATAACAACCTTAGCAAGACCTTGAGGTCTCTCCTGACCTGAGGCGTGGCCAGGGAGAGGAAAGGGAAGCGGGGCCAAGCCCTGACAACTCCCGGAGGAGGTTCCTGGGCAGAGGCTGAGCCTCCAGGATCCCTTGGGGAGCTGGCTCCATCCTCCTCCTGACCTTCTGGAGTTTCTGGCCGAGGCAGAAGGGAAGAACAGGACAGGACGGAAGCAAGCTCTGGAAAGTGGGAAGAGGAGGGCGTGTGTGGAGACCCAAGGCGGGATCCAAGCTTTGGAACGCTGGAGGTTTCCGGCCACAGAGGCAGGGCCTCCGGGGAGCCAAGAGAGGCGGGGAGAGACACACACACAGAGGAGCAGAGACCAACGGACCGAGACAAGAGTTGGGAGGAGAGGGACCAAAGAGAAGCTGGGAGAGGCGCGGACCAGGGGACTGGTGATCAGCACACACTCCGGGTCCCCAGAAACATCCTTCTCCTCCGAGACACACCCTTCTGCAGCCTGGGGTGCTCCGAGCCCAGCCTGATGCGGGCCGCCTGGCTCCTTGGCGCGCTGGTGGTACCCCAGCTCCTGGGCTTCAGTCATGGGGCTCGGGGAGCTGAGAGGGAGTGGGAGGGGGGCTGGGGGGGCGCCCAGGAGGAGGAGCGGGAGAGGGAGGCCCTGATGCTGAAGGTGAGTTGGAGACTGCTGGGACTCCAGTGGCGGGACCTGGGAGGGCAACTGTGGGCTTGGGAGGGGTGTATTCCAGGGTTAGAAAAATGGGCAACGGAAGGGATGGGATAGGCTTGGAGGAGGATGAAGGTGATGGGTTCAGCCAGCCAGTTGACAGCTGGAAAGGGGCGTCTGGGGAGTCAGGATATAGCTGCCAGCCTGGTCCTGATCACCCTCCCTGCCTTAGCATTTACAGGAAGCGCTGGGGCTGCCTGCTAGGAGGGGAGATCAAAATCCCGAGGGAAACTCTGAAGGCAGGGGGGCCTGGGCAACCGAGGAGGACGGGCAGGGGGAGGAAGGCGAGGAGGAACCCACACCGACCCCCCACGTCAGCCCCAGTCCCTCTCCCACCCCAGAGGACGCCATCACTTATATCCGTAAGTAATCCTTAGCTCCGCCCTGCCCCCCTGGCCTCCGTGGTCATTTTCACAAAAACGAACCGTCCTTTCCCAGCCCCAGGATTTTTCAGTTGCCCACGGCCCAGCTCGGAGCCCTCACACCCAGGAGCTCCGGGTCCCCGACTTTGCCTCTCAAGAGACCGGGGTGGCCACCGGCCCCTACCTTCCAGAAGTCTTGAGAGCCCCCACCCCTCACCCCAACTCCGCCCTAGAAGCCGTAGGTCCCGGGTCCCCCCCAGGTCCTCCGGTCCCCTGGTCCCCCCCACCCAGGGTCCCCGTCCAGCGTGCGCCCTGTCCACCCGCAGTGGGTCGCCTGGCCGGCCTGGACGCAGGCTTGCACCAGGTGCACGTCCGTCTGCACGCGCTGGACACCCGCGTGGCCGAGCTTACTCGGGGGCTGCGGCAGCTGAGGGAAGTGGCGGGCGACACCCGCGACGCCGTGCAAGCCCTGCAGGAGGCGCAGAGCCGCGCCGAACGCGAGCATGGCCGCTTAGAGGGTGAGTCGCAACCCGCCGGGCGGGGAAGGAGGGACGATCCGGGTCAGGCCGCGGACCGGTGGTGAGAGGGGAGCCCCGAAAGGTGTCTGAGACGGGAGGACCCTGGGTGTCAGGGGCGAGGGGGGGCGGCCCTGGAGGATTTGGGGTGTGCTTGCCGGTGGGGAGGGTGAACGCGGAGACGGGCACGCTCCCCACAGTGTTAGCGAGCCGACCCTGCTCCGGCCGCACCACGCCCCCTACGATCCCGCCCCCACGGCATGGCCACGCCCCCCGGCGGCTCTGTCACTGGCTCCGGGCGTCTCTGGCCCCGCCCTCTCCCCGCCTCCGAGGCCCTAACCCCGCCTCCGCTCGGCCCCGCCCCGCCCCACCCGCAGGCTGCCTGAAGGGGGCGCGTCTTGGCCACAAGTGCTTCCTGCTCTCGCGCGACTTCGAGGCTCAGGCTGCGGCGCAGGCGCGGTGCGTGGCGCGGGGCGGGAGCCTGGCTCAGCCCGCTGATAGTCGGCAGATGGAGACGCTCACCCGCTACCTGCGCGCGGCGCTCGCCCCGTACAACTGGCCGGTGTGGCTGGGTGTGCACGACCGGCGCGCCGAGGGCCTCTACCTCTTCGAGAACGGCCAGCGCGTATCCTTCTTCGCCTGGCACCGCGCCCCCAGCCCTGAGCCCGGCGCCCGGCCCAGCGCAGCGCCGCACCCGCTCAGCCCCAATCAGCCCAATGGCGGCGTGCTCGAGAACTGCGTGGCTCAGGCCTCGGACGATGGCTCCTGGTGGGACCACGACTGCGATCGGCGCCTCTACTATGTCTGCGAGTTCCCCTATTAGCGGGGCCGGCTCCCCGCCTCTCCACTGCGCCCCACCACCCGCCCTGTGCCTGGGTTGTGCTCCCCGCAAAGACACCGTTCCTTCCTTCCTTGCCCGCGGATGGAAATGTGTTTTCCCTGGGTGGCCGATCCTTGGGGGACTCCTGCGGGGCCGGGACCCCTTCCTTGCCTGTCTTTCCTGGAAGCGGTGGGCACAAGGCTAGGTTCCGCGCCAATAAAGCGCTGAGGAATCTCGCTTGAACAGGCAGTGGAGGCACTTTTGGCCTTTTATTTGGCAAGGCCCTGTCCCCCTCTTACAGGTATTACTCGAGCCCGAGATCAGAGTGATAGAGAATACATGTGCATACGTACACGCGGTCATCTGTTCCTGCGCACATATGTCTGGAGTACACGAACGCACGAACGCTGCTGACACCCGCCCGAATCGTGCCCCCTACTCAAGGTCTTTGGGACCCAGAGCCTGTCAGTCATTGTCCCAGGCCTTGGCCTTGGCCCTGATCAAAGAGATCTGGGAAGCACAAAGGAGCTAAAGGCTCTGACAAGTCCTGCAGGAAAGACTCCCGTTTAATTTTTTTTCTTTTTTTTTAAGTGGGTCTCAAACCTGACTCATCAGATGGCACCATAATGTCATGTAAAGTCAGGCACTGCCCTACTCCCTTCCCCTTCCTCCAACTCCAGGGCCTGTGTTTAGACACAAGCATAAGGACATACCCAGCCTGGAAGCTTAGGCTCCCTCCCAACTGATCCCTTGACTTTGAAGCCGTGAGCTAATCCCTCCTTGCTATGAGCCTCAGTTTCCTCATCTGAACACAGACGCTATTACCCCTACCTTGTATGTCTCTTAGGATGTTCACATGAGCCCAGGAAAGTGAGCATTTGGGAAATGGTGGTGCATAAGGCACACATTACATTTTCTTTTCCCCCACCATTTTTCATACCTTAATCCCCTGGAGCAGTGAGGACATCCAGGCCCAGCTTGGGCCTCAGCACTCTGGACAGCACTCTTTGGAGCAAGAACTCTTGGAAACACCCACCCAGTGTCTCCCCACGTACCAGCATTATGGTATTCTGACCCTGATACCATCATGGAGCCCAGGAATTGGAGTGTGACCCTGTCTGTCCTTACGTCTGTGTCCCTTCCCCTTTGTCAGCCATGGCAACTCCCGCCTAAAGTTTCACCACTGGCTCCTCCAGTGGGAGGAACGAGCCACTGTGTCATCTCCAGAAGTGGGGGGAGGGAGCACAAGCCACCCACTCCCTTTAAGAGTCATTTCCCAGCCCCACCACCCCCATAGGAGTCACAGAAGCAGGGGTGGCTTCTGGTCAGGAAGACTTCCATAAGGAAACTGACGACTTTGCCCCAAATTCATCCCCCTCTAAGCTTGTTTCCTAGAGTTGCAGTAGGGCAGCGGGATGTCTTATAGAACATCAAAGGGCAGATGAGGCAGATGACGATTAGTATCTGCTGTTACCTGGGAGAGCTCCACCCTCACAGACCTGACATTCTGGGAAGTCAGTGGATGGGACAGTTCAGTGGTGACCTGCCTAGATTCTGGAGCCAGATGGCCCAGATTCTAATCCTTCCTTGGCCACTTACCTACTATGTAACTTGAGTGAGACATAACTTTGCTGTCCCTCAGTGTCCCCATCTGTACAATAGGGGTAATAAGATCTACATTCTAGAAAAGTGCCAGACACAGAGGGGTCTTTGCAGCAGGGGCTCTGATCCTCAGTTGGCTATTTTAACCTCACCTTCACCTCTGCTTGCTCTCTCCAGACACTGTCTCTGCATATGCAAATGTCCTTCCAAGAAGTGGCTAATGAGTCACCGCCCCCCTAGCATCCCTTCCCAGCAGTATTAGATGCTGCCTTAGGTGTTCCAGAACCGAGCCCTAATCAGCCATACGGGGGATTCCTGTGGGGGCAGAACTGGTATAACTAATTCCCTGTCCCCAGCATCCCAGGCCACGACAGTTCTTTGAATGAAGGAAGATGCCCGTGTGAAGCTACGGTGGGAACCCTAAGATGAATTTCTAACTGCTTCTCTTCCTCCTTGGTGTCCTGCAGGCCTCAGTCAGGCGCCTCTCCTGGGCTCCCAGTGGATCAGGGGCTGTCCTCATCACAACTTTCATCACTCTAGGTGCCATTGCTTGGTTAGTGTCTGTCATACCAGTCCAGAGACGAAGAGTTGTGTACACAGAGACGGTGGAGGTTGGGAGTGGAGGGCATTTGCAAGGACTATTTATGCATCAGATCAGCTAACCTGTATGTTTCGCTCTGGGCGAAACATCCTGGACTCAGCTCTGCATAGGGGAACCCTGCCACTTCCTCCAAGAAGCCCTCCCAGGCCTCTCAAGAGCCCGGAGTCTGCCAATGCCACCTCCCTGGCTCACCGTGGAGCACCTACGGTTTGAGAGCTTGGAGCCACGGACCAGAGACGGCCCAGCAGGTGGTTGGGATTGATGAGTTAAGGGATTCCAGAGAAGTGGTGGAGGACGGGCGCAAACCTGATCGTGAAGGAAAAGAACCAGGCCTACACGGGACTACAAATCCCAGCAGGCTGACCGGCAGGCCTGCCCAGAATCACATTCCTAGAAGCCATCTGGCGCTTCTCGCAGAGCCTCTGGCAAGCTCCTTCCCCTCCTCCAATGTGAAGATTGCCTACGTTCCCCCGCAGGCTAGAGGACCACGCCCAGTCTCCAATCAGAGCTCAGATCCCGACTCCCCACCCACTGGACCTCGCCCCGAGGTAGTTTGGGAAATGTAGTCTGGTCCCGAGTCAACGGGTAGGAAAACCCGAATTGGCAGAGCATAACATTCCATTCCGGAGAAGGCAATAGTAACCCTCTCCAGTACTCTTGCCCGGAAAATCCCATGGGCAGAGGAGCCTGGTGGGCTGCAGTCCATGGGGTCGCGGAGAGTCGGGCACGACTGAGCGACCTCACTTTCACTTTTCACTCTCATGCATTGGAGAAGGAAATGGCAGCCCACTCCAGTGTTCTTGCCTGGAGCATCCCAGGGACAGCGGAGCCTGGTGGGCTGCCGTCTATGGGGTCGCACAGAGTCGGACACGACTGAACGACTTAGCAGCAGCAGCAACAACATTAATTAGGCTTAGAAAGTAGTGGGCGCTAAGATCTTTCCTGCGAGAGTTTTTTCAAAATACGGATGAATTTCCACCGGTGTATCATTACCATTCTTTAAAAAGTGAAATCAATTCATAGAAAATATCAAAATACAGAGAAAATGGAAAGAAACAGTTCTCAAAATTCGAGTTTTTGAGTTTGTATTGAATTACAATATAAGACTCAACATAAACATTCTTCCTTTGCCTGCTAAAGATCTGATAAACTCTAGTCCAAACCAATTTAGCCTGTTTTAAAAGAATCAAAGCTTTTTATTTGGAAATAGTTTCAGACTTACAAATAATCTGCACAAACACAAATAGTATTTTGTATTTGCATACACCATTTACCCAGATGTATTTATTGTTAACAGTTCATCCCGTTGCTTTAGCTTTATCATCATCAATCTGTTTGCAACCTGAAAGCATAAAATATTCAATTATTTTGCCAGCAAAATGAGTTCATGTGGGAATCGCAGAAGAATTGCAATTTGGAACAAGAAAGCTGGGGTGAGCAAGTGCGAAGAGGCGACGAACTGGTCAGCTTTTATTAGGGTTCGGGAGAAAACTGGGGAGGTTTGTGTTTTTATTTATTTATTTATTTTTAATTGAAAGATAATTGCTTTATAGAATTTTGTTGTTTTCTGTCAAACCTCAACATGCATCAGCCATAGGTATATATATATATCCGCTCCCTCTTGACCCTCCCTCCCACCTCCCTCCCCATCCCACCCCTCTAGGTTGATACAGGGCCCCTGTTTGAGTTTCCGAGTCATATAGCAAATTCCCTTTGGCTATCTGTTTTACATATGGTAATGTTTTTTTTTTTTTTTTTCTGGAAGAGTCTGGCCTACATATGGTAATGTAAGTTTACATGTTACTCTCTCCATACATCTCACCCTCTCCTCCCCTCTCCCCAGGTTCGTAGATCTGTTCTCTACATCTATTTGGGAGGATTGTTTTGAATAAAAGTTCACTGGAGAAGAACAAGAATTTGGGATGGTGGTGGTTTCTTATTGACTGCAAACAGGGGTTAGTGCACCGTTCCTAGGGCAAGGAGGGACCCTCCTCCATCTTCTTAAAATCAGGAGATGAAATTCTTATGTGAAAATATGTCCTCTATCCTGTCCCAGGAGGAAAAATCTAATATTCTTAATCATCGTAAATAAGAAGCTGAGGGACTTACCTGGTGGTCTAGTGGCTAAGACTGCTGCTCCCAATGCAGGGGGCCTGGGTTCAATCCCTTGTCGGGGTACTAGAAGCTGCATGTCGCGTTTAATGATCCCACATGCTGCGAAGAAGATTGCGCATCCCGTGTGCTGTCACTGAGACTGGCACAGTCACATAAATAAATTAAAAAAAGCTGCGACTGAGAGAATTTTACACAAAGAACTTTACGTAAATAGACCTTGTTAAAGTAATTTTTATCTTTCTTTCTCCCTCTGGTTATGCAGGCTACCGGGCGGGGCTATAGTCCATGGGATCACAATGAGTCGGACACGACTGACTGACTAAAACACACACTCACACATACAGGCTGCCCTGTGTAATATGTGTGTGAGAGCTTGCTCTTCAGGGTTTACTGAATTCATTTTAAATGAGATCTTTTCTGTTTTCACTCTATCCATCTCTCCATCCATCCATCCACCCACTCACCACTCATCCTTCCATCCTAACCTGATCACCAGGGACAAACCAAAGTCAGGTTTACCAATTTGCTGCAATGAAAGAAGGGCTTCCCTGGTAGCTCAGCTGGTAAAGAATCTACCTGCAATGCAGGAGACCCCAGTTCAATTCCTGGGTCACGAAGATCCCCCAGAGAAGGGATAGGCTATGCACTCCAGTATTCTTGGGCTTCCCTGCTCGCTCAGATGGTAAAGGATTCATGCAATGAAAGAGACCACCTCCCAGAGAAGGAGCTGGGATTGAGCTATAATATTTGGAAGAGGAGAGGAATTTGGCTTAAAACTCAGCATTCAGAAAACTAAGATCATGGCATCTGTCCCATCACTTCGTGGCAAATAGATGGAAACAATGGAAGCAGTGAGAGACTTTGTTTTTTTGGGCTCCAAAATCACTGCAGATGGTGACTGCAGCCATGAAATTAAAAGATGCTTGCTCCTTGAAAGAAAAGCTATGACTAACCTAGGCAGCATATTTAAAAGCAGAGACATAACGTTGCCATCAAAGGTCTGTCTAGTCAAAGCTATGGTTTTTCCAGTAGTCATGTATGGATGTGAGAATTGGACCATAAAGAAGGCCGAGTGCCAAAGAATTGATGCTTTTGAACTGTGGTGTTGGAGAAGACTCTTGAGAGTCCCTTGGACTGCAAGGAGATCCAACCAGTCCATCCTAAAGGAAATCAGTACTGAATATTCATTGGAAAGACTGATGCTGAAGCTGAAATTCCAGTACTTTGGTCACCTAATTCGAAGAGCTGACTCATTTGAAAAGACCCTGATGCTGGGAAAGATTGAAGGCGGGAGGAGAAGGGGACGACAGAGGATGAATGGTTGGATGGTGTCACCAACTCAATGGACATGGGTTTGAGCAAGCTCCAGGACAGGGAAGGCTGGCATGCTGCAGTCCATGGGGTTGCAAAGAGTTGGACGTGACAGAGCAGCTGAACTGAACTGAGGAATTTGAGGGAAATTTAAGTGAAACTGTGTATTATTAATAGCTCAGGAGCAAAGCAGAAGTTTGTATAAATGAGTCAACATCAGGTCTGGACTGCAACGTGGTCTCAGGGTCCTGTTTCCTTGGAAACTCCAAAGTTAGGACAAATGTGGCATGTTGTGTCTGGAAACTCTATCTAAAGCTCTGTGTCAGGGCTGGAAATGGAGGCTTCTTGTCTATGTCAAACTGACTTACATCTTCCAGGCAAGAGTAGGATGCTTAATTTTTTTTTTTTCTTTTTGCCATGCAACACGGTTTGCAGGATCCTAGCTCCCCAACCAGGGATCCAACCTCGGCCACCTGGTGAAAGCGCCAGGTCCTAACCACTGGACCACCCAGGGATTCCCTGTTTAATTCTTGTGGAGACACTTTCAAATAGCAGAGTTTCCAAAAGCTTATGATTTTTGAGAACTAAGGTTCTCAGTGAGTCAAATAGTCCTTTGTTGCTACTCTTGTTTGAGCTGCTCAGTTGTGTCCAACTCTTCCCAACCCCGTGGACTGTAGCCCGCCAGCCTCCTCCTCTGTCCATGGGATTCTCCAGGCAAGAATACTGGAGTGGGTTGCCATTTCCTCCTCCAGGGGATCTTACCCACCCAGGGATCGAACTCGAATCTCCTGCTTGGCAGGTGGATTCTTTACCACTGAGCCACCATGGAAGCCCTAGTAACCCACAAAAGGAGTTGTTACGATATGACAGTAGTGGGAGAGATCTCTGGGAGAGATGTTACCTGTTAACTTTGCAGTTGGCTTTATCTGTGTCCACAGACGGCAGAGTTTTAGTCCCAGCTGGTTTCATTTCTCAAAATACATATATTTTCTGAAGCGTGTAAGGGTTCTTTACACACATCATGGTGTTTATCCTTAAATACCTCACCGTGTATTTCTTCAGAATTAGAGATATTGCCTTACCTAACCCAGCTGTAATCAACCTCAGTAAATGTAATATTTACATAATACTTGTCTAATCTACTGGTGGTTGACCAGTTTTGTCAGCTGACCCAGATGCGGTCCTTCATAGTATTTTCCCCATGCAGTTCAGGAACCGGCCTGGCATTACCTGTATTGCCTTTAATTGTTGCATCTCCTTGAATCTGCATTTCCATATTTATGATATTGACAGTTTGGAAGAACAGCTCTCCCCCTTTAAAAAAAAAAAATAGAAGTTCTTCACTTGAGTTTTCCTGATGCTTCCTTATGATGATTACATTCAGGTTATATGTTCTCCACCAGACTGTGTGAGGTCAGGTGTATCCTTCCTTTTAAGGGCCAGTTGAGAGAAGTGTGTGAAGCATGGGATGGTGTCTTTTAAGTTACTTTTCTGTTGTCAGCGGTCCTCTGTGAACATGACTCCTTCCTGGCTTCCTCGGTTTTTTTCCTGGGCTAGCCCCCGTCATCATTTAAACAACCTCTCTCCTGCCCCAGCCCCCAGCCCCCAGCCCCCGTCTCCTCCTAAAGTGCCAGCCTCATCATTTCTAAGAGCAAAGTGCTTCTTTTCAAAGTATGGGTGGTTTGTGTGAGCCAAGCCAGGCGGCAGTGTGAGCGTGGGTTTTGGAAATCTCCTTGGGAAGGCAAGTTAACCTTCCCCTCTGGATCTCTCCACAGATTCCAAGTTCAACCGGGTTTTGGTTTCTGACCCTGAGCAGTGACAACTCCTGGCCGCCTTGTGGGGAGGAAGCCACAGCTGGGGTGGAGTCAGGGGACGGAGGTGACAAGAAATGGAACACCAGCTCTGCCTTAAAAACAATCTCTTTGGCTATTTTGTAATATCTGACACATGTAAAAGAACAGATATGTAAATATTGAGGCATAAAAAGACCATCTATTAACCCATCACTCTATTCAAGTGCGGAGATTCCCTGGTGGCTCAGTGGTAAAGAATCCGCCTGCCAATTCAGGAAATGCAGGTTCGATCCCTGGGTCTGGAAGTTCCCCTGGAGAAGGAAATGGCAACAAGCTCCAGTATTCTTGCCTGGGAAATCCCAGGGACAGAGGAGTTTGGCAGGCTATAGTCCTTGTGGTCACAAGAGAATTGGATGTGACTTAACGACTAAACAACAGCTGTTTTAGAGTACAACATGATAAATATAATTAACACAGATGTGTATTTTATAAGTTATTAAAAGAATAAATCCTCAGAGTTCTCATCACATGGGAATTTTTTTCTGTTTCTTTAATTCTGTGTCTATACGAGATGATGGGTGTTCACTACATGTATTGTAGTAGTCATTTCATGATGTTTATAAGTCAAATCATTACGCTGTATACCTTAAACTCATGCAGTACTGTATGTCAATTATATCTCAGTAAAACCTGAAGACAAAAATTTAAATACACTTGGAAAATTTTTTATTGTGGTATTTTCTTCTTACTAATTAGTAGTCTTTATATATTCTGCATACTAATCCTTTGCCAGTTTTGCATTGCAAAACCTCCCTAGTGGCTCAGATGGTGAAGAATCCGCCTACAATGCAGGAGGCTCCTGTTTGATACCTGGGTTGAGAAGATCCCCTGGAGAAGGGAATGACTACCCACTCCAGAATTCTGTGGACAGAGGAGCCTGGCGGGCTATAGTCCATGGGGTTGCAAAGAGTGGGACATGATGGAATGACTAACAGTTTCATTTTCCCATGGATGTATATATTTAGAGAAAAAAATGAATATATGCTAAAAATGGGAAATTTTATTATATGTAAATTAAGCCTCAATGGAATTGATTTTCTTTGACAGATAGACAGTTTCGTGTGTTTTGTTGTTGGCTGGGCTTATCCCAATTCAACATTTCTCTTTGCTGAAAGGCAATTGATTTTTTAAACTATTGGATCTTCCCAAGGCTAAGCTAACGTCTTGACAGAGCCACTTTCACTTTCACTTTGCATTGCAAATCTGTGACTTGTACTTTTTATTTCTTGATAGTGTAGTCTATTGGTCAGAAGTTCTTAAACTTAGTGCAGTCAAATTTCCAAGTGCTTTTGCTTGGTACTTTTGGGGGTTCATTTAAAAAATCCTTCCCTGTCCCCAGGTGACACAGTGTTAATACAAAAATGTCAAAAACAGCATGAATAAGGAAAACATATTTCTACATGTGGAGAAAAAGCATTTGATAAAAACTTTATTCAAGAAAAAAAAAACTTTATTCAATAGATATATTTTTCTGTAATGGTTTAAACATCTAACTCAAATAGTGGGAAAATAAATAAGCCATGAATGAAAACCACAGAAACAAGCCCAAAAGAAATAATTTTAAAAATATGGACATGGAGAAGGAAATGGCAACCCACTCCAGTATTCTTGCCTGGAGAATCCCATGGACAGAGGAGCCTGGCAGGCTATAGTCCATGGGGTCGCAAGAGTCAGACATGACTTAGCGACTAAACCACCAGAGAAAGACTACCTTCAATTTGGCAGCAAGTGACAACTGTCCTTAAGATTTATTTTTCTTTCCCCTGATAGAAAAAAAAAAAAAAAAACACTTGGAAAATGAAAATAATAAATTTTCTATTCACATGTAAAAAAAAATGGGCAAAATTAGCTTATTATACAGAGTAAAGTAAGTCAGAAAGAAAAACACCAATTCAGTATATTAATGCATATATATGGAATTTAGAATGATGGTAACAATGACCCTATATGTGAGACAGCAAAAGAGACACAGATGTAAAGAACAGACTTTTGGACTCTGTGGGAGAAAGTGAGGGCAGGATGATTTGAGAGAATAGCATTGAAACATGTATATTATCATATGTGAAATAGATCACCAGTCCAGGTTTGATGCTTGAGGCAGGGTGCTCAGGGCTGGTGCACTGAGATGACCCTGAGCAATGCGATGGGGAGGGATGTGGGAGGGAGTTTCAGGATGGGGGATGCATGCACACCCATGGCTGATTCATGTCAATGTATGGCAAAAATCACGACAATATTGTAACATAATTAGCCTCCCATTAAAATAAATAAATAAAATTTAAAAAACCATCTGAAAATGAAAAAAAGAAAGAAAGAAACAAAAAATATGGGCAAAAATCAATGAAATGAGCGGGGGAAGAAAAGAAGATGAATAAAATCAAGGACAAGATTAATTTTTGAAAAAGTTACTAAGATAAATTGACTTTTGGCAAAGCCAAATAGGAATAAAAAAATAGGCTAAGACTTCCCTGGCAACCCAGTGTTAAGAATCCACCTGCCGATGCAGGGGGCACAGGTTCGATCCCTGGGACAGGGAGCCCGGGTCCTGCAACTAGTGAAGCCCACGCCCCCAGAGCCTACACTCTGCACAAGGAGAAGGCTCCGCAACGAGGAGCCTGCAGACTGCAGCAGAGAGCAGCCGCCAGGCGCCACGACCGGACACAGCCCACAGTAGTCACAGAGACCCGGCCTGGCCAAAAGTGAAGGAATAAATAGACTTCAAAATAGGAGGCAGGCTGCAGGTGGAACATAGGCTGTCAGAGTGAATAACATGGGCCAGGGCTGAGACACAGAAAGGTACATGATAGTGATCATGACTAACTGTGAGTAAAGGAAACATATCACACGCTAAAAATTATACAAAATAAAGAACTTGGATAAACCAATAAGTAATGAAGCATATGCATTTATATTCAAGTAGACAAAAAGAAAGTAGACGTGTAAAGACTAAAAGGGAACAGAGAAAGCTGTCATTATTTGAACATGATATAATTATATACCCAATAAGACCAATGGAATGAACAAACAGTGAGAACAAATAATAAGAGAGCACAAAATCTCCAGTTACAAGGTTAACCTACAAAATTCAATTCCTTTGCTTTATACCAACAATAAACAAACATACAGTGTAAAGATACCATTCACCATCCAAATGAAATCTAGAAACCACATAGAAACTAACAAATAAGAAGACATAAGGTTCTCTGGAGACAACTTAAACTCCAATAAAGGGCCCCAACATGAATTGAATAAAAGCAAAGGCATGCTTTGCTCTTGGTTGAGGGGATTAAATATTATACTGATGTCAATACCTCATAAGTAATTTATAGATTTAATACAATTGCAAGCAAATTTCTACTTGGATTATTGTAACAGCTAAAGATCCTGATGCTGGGAAAGATTGAAAGCAAAAGGAGAAGGGGGCGGTAGAGGATGAGATGTTAAACAGCATCATCGGCTCAGTGGACATGAATCTGAGTAAGCTGCAGGAGATAGTGAAGGACAGGGAAGCCCAGGGTGCCACAGTCCATGGGATGGCAAAGAGTGGGACAAGACTTAGTGACTGAACAACAAAATTGAGATTCACATATCATACAGTTCACACAATTAAAGTGTACGATTCTATGGTTCTTAGTATATTGAGATATGTACAACCGTCACCACAGTGAACTAGAATATTTTTCACCATCCCAGAAAGAAGCTCTATACCATTCAGCAGTCACCTCCCTATCTCCCTGCCTTCTCCCAGCCCTAAGAAACCACTAACCTATTTTCTATCTCTGCAGATTTGCGTTTGGGGATATTTCCATATATATAAGTTCAGTTCAGTTCAGTCATTCAGTCGTGTCCGTCTCTGCAACCCCATGAACTGAGCATGCCAGGCCTCCCTGTCCATCACCAACTTCCGGAGTTTACTCAAACTCATGCCCATCGAGTCAGTGATGGCATCCAGCCATCTCATCCTCTATTGTCCCCTTCTCCTCCTGCCCCCAATCCCTCCCAGCATCAGGGTCTTTTCCAATGAGTCAACCCTTTGCATGAGGTGGCCAAAGTATTGGAGTTTCAGCTTCACCGTCAGTCCTTCTAATGAACACCCAGGACTGATCTCCTTTAGGATGGACTGGTTGGATCTCCTTGCAGTCCAAGGGACTCTCAAGAGTCTTCTCCAACACCACAATTCAAAAGCATCAATTATTCGGCACTCAGCTTTCTTCACAGTCCAACTCTCACATCCATACATGACCACTGGAAAAAGCATAGCCTTGACTAGACAAACCTTTGTTGGCAAAGTAATGTCTCTACTTTTTAACATGCTATCTAGGTTGGTTATAACTTTCCTTCCAAGGAGTAAGTGGGACCATATAAATATGTGGTTGTTTGTGACTCACTTTTTTCACTTAGCGTAAAGTTTTCAAGGTTCATCCAGGTAGAGGTGTGTATCCGTACCTCATTCCTTTTTATGCTGAATGACATTTGATTTTATGGACATATCACATTTTATTCATTCATCATTTGATGGACATTTAGGTTGCTTCCCTTTCTCGGGCTATTATGAATAACACTGCTATAACAAGTCTACAAGATTTTCTGTGAACATTTGTGTTCGTGTCTCTTGGATCTATGCCTGTTGTTCTGAGTTGTGAAGTCGTGTTCAACTTTCGTGTGACCCCCTGGACCATAGCCCGCCAAGCTCCTCTGTCCACGGGCTTTCCCAGGCAAGAATACTGGAGTGGGTTGCCATGCCCTTCTCCGGGGGACCTCTCAGCCCAGGGATTGAAACTCTGTCTCAATGGCAGGTAGATTCTTTACCAGTGGACCACCAAGGTTCTCAGGATCTGTACCTAGGAGGGGAATTGCTGGGTCATATGGTCCCTCTATGTTTAACTGTCTGAGGAACTGCCATTTTCTACAATGGCTCCATCACTTTACAGTTTACATTCCAACCATCAGTGTATGAGTGTTTCAGCTTTTCCATAACCTTGCCAACCCTTGTTACTAACTGACCTTTTCTTTTAGCCATCCTAATGGTGTGAAGTGCTGTCCCCATTGTGGTTTTGATTTGCATTTATCTGACGACTAATGATGTTACCTGACGGCTCAGTGGTAAAGAATCCCCCTGCAACGCAGGAGACACAGGTTCAACCCCTGGAGAAGATCCCCTGGGGAAGAGATTGGCAACCCACTTCAGTGTTCTTGCCTGGGAAATCCCATGGGCAGAGGAAACTGGCGGGCTACAGTCCATGGAGTCACAAAAGAGTGGGACATGACTTAGCGACTAAACACCAACACCAATGTGTTAATATTTTCATGTACTTTTGGACATCAGTGTATCTACTTTGGGAAATGTCTTTCAGATCCTTTTCCCATTAAAAAAATTGGGCTATTATGGATAAGCAATGAAGTCCTACTGTATAGCATAGGGAACTACATTCAGTCTTCTGGGATAAATCATAATGGAAAATAATATTTTAAAAAGGAATGTATATATGTATATAACTGTAGTCACTTTGCTGTTGTACGTAAATTAGCACAACATTGTAAATCAGCTATACTACAGTAAAAAAAATTTCTTTTAATTGGGCCATTTGTCTTTTTGTTATTAAACAGTAAGAATTTTTTATGTATTCTTCTTGTTCTTTTTTTTACTTGTTGCCTTGGGGCTTACCATATACATTTAAATTGATCAGTGGCAGGTTCAGATTTGTACTAGGTTAATTTCAGTGAGATAGACAATTGTCACTCCTATATAGCTCAATTTCCTCTCTTTCTCTTTCTGTGAAATTACTTTTATACATATTAATGCTACAAACCCAACAGTACATTGTTATTAATATTTTGCAGTCTGTAGTCATTTCCTCAGTCCAATATAGCTTTTTTCCCACTTGCCTCCTTTGGTTTTTATAGGCAGATACGGGTTTCCCTTGTAGCTCAGCAGGTAAAGAATTCGACTGCAATGCAGGAGACCTGGATTTGATCCTTGGGTTGGGAAGATCCTCTGGAGAAGGGAAATGCTCCCCACTCCAGCATTCTGGCCTAGAGCATTCCATGGACTAGTCCATGGGGTCGCAAAGAGTCAGACACGACTGAGCGACTTTCACTTTGCTTTATTTCATACTACATTTCAATATGTGATAAGCCAGCAATACATTAGATATGCATGACTTTATATAGTTGTTTTTAAGTGAGTTGAGAGAATACAGCAGAAAAACTATGCATTTGTACTACCTTCTATAATTACATAATTGGTGGTGATGGTGGTTGAATCGCTGAGTCGTGTCCATCTCTTTTCCATTCTCTTCTCCTCCAGTATTCCCGATAGACTGGCCTGTGTGAAGGTGTCAGTAACACCAATGATTGTGATGACATCTACTAGAGATCTTCTGTATTTGGGTTCAGTATTTTAAAATGTCACTTATTTATTTTTGGCTTTGCTAGGCCTTTGTTGCTGTTTGAGCTTTCTCCAGCTGCAGTGAGTGGGGGCTGCTTCCACTGCACAGGCACTGGCTCTAGGCGCACGGGCTTAGTTGCCCCGTGGTATGTGGAATCTTCCCAGACCAGGGATCGAACCCATGTCCCCCTGCACTGGCAGGCAGATTCTTAACCACTGGCCACCAGGGAAGTCCTTGGTTCAATATCTGAAAACATAATGTGTTTAGGAGATAAGACTTGCCTATTCATCATGTCAATTCACTTCGCTTTCTTGGGTTTTAAAATACTTAAAGTATAAAAAGGGTGCAAGGGATTTCGGGGGTGATGGAACCAATCTGTGTCTTGACTGGGCTGGTGATTACACAGCATATGCATTTGTCAAAACCATAGAACTGAATCTAAAAGCGTGGATTGTACTGTATGCAAATAATGCTTTTGTGTTAAAAATACTTACAGTAGATTTTTTCCTTTTCCCCCCCTTGTATTAGGGATACAGATTTGACAACCTTAAATTTAAAAGCTCTGTGTATAAAAAACAGCTCACATTAAAATTAAAAGAGAAGAAACCGACTTGAAAAAAAATTGTACAGAAATAACATGTGACAGAAGTAACGTTAATAATCTTATCATATAAAGTGACAGAAAAAGGGAACACAATAGTTAGATTCCAGGATGCAAGTGGGCAAAATACGTAAAGAGACAGTTCCCCAAAGAGAGAATATAGGGAGTAAACCAGCCTTACAGGAAGACAGTGCGTCACATAAGAAATCAAGAAATTCTGGAGACTTCTCTGGTGGTCCAGTGGTTAAGAATCCGCCTGCCAATGCAGGGGACACGGTTCAATCCCTGCTCCAGGAGGATCCCACGTGCCATGAAGGAACTGATCACGTGTACCACAACTGCTTAACCCTTAAGTCCTAGAGCACGGGGTTCTGCAACAAGAGAAGCCCCTGCAAAGAGAAGCCCGGTCACCACAACTAGAGAAAGCCCGTTTGCAGCAATGAAGACCCAGCACAATCAAAAACAAATAAATAATTAATTTAAAACAAATAAATAATTTACAAAACTCCAATAAGTCAATACCCAGGTGGGAAAATAATTTATTTATTTATTTTTTCCTGTGCTGGGTCTTATTTGCTGCAAGGGCTTCTCTCTAGTTGGGAGTTAGAGTGATCCTCACTGACCAGGGATCAAACTCTCTCCTGCATTGGCAGGTGGATTCTTAACCACTGAGACACCAGGAAAGCAAGCCCTCAGGGGGAATTTTTCACACAAGAAGACCCAGAGCTGGTAGGAGAGGCCTGCTCTGTTGTACATCCATCCTTGTAGAAGACAAAGGTGAAGTCTTTTCTTCTTTGTGGGCAATCTGGCTTCCCTAATAGCTCAGTTGGTAAAGAATCTGCCTGCAAGGCAGGAGACCCTGGTTCGATTCCTGGGTCGGGAAGATACCCTGGAGAAGGGATAGGCTACTCACTCCAGTGTCATTGGTCTTCCCTTGTGGCTCAGCTGGTAAAGAATCCACCCGCAATTCGGGAGACATGGATTAGATCCCTGGGTTGGGAAGATCACCTGGAGAAGGGAAAGGCTACCCACTCCTGGATTGTGGCCTAGAGAATTCCATGGACTGTATAGTCCATGGGGTCGCAAAGAGTCGGACACGACTGAGCCTCTTTCACTTTCTGGGAATCCAAAGAAATAATCCTAAATATGGAGAGAAAGCTTTATCCCCAAAGAGGTTGTTTGCAGCAGTATCTGTAAAAACAAAACACATGGTGGGGAAAAAAATGTTTGTTCCAGTGTTCCCTGGCAGTCCAGTGGTTAGGACTGCTGAGGGTTCGATCCCTGTTGAGGAACTAAGATCCCACGAGCTGCAGGACTGGCCAAGGAAAACAAACCAGTGTGGTGGTGATGGTGGTGTGGGGACGGGGATGAAGAAAAACTTGAATTTGTGACCAGATGGAATTCCGTGAGAATGTCACCATCACTGCATGGGACACTCTGGTTTTTTTTTTTTTTTTTTTTTTAAAGTTTGAAGCATCTATAGCAGTGGGGAAATACTTCTGGAAATCAATTATGTAGAACAAAGCTACCCATTTAAATATATTATACAGGATTTCACCCCTGCAGGAAGAAGTCCCGGATTCCAGGCAGAGAGCAACCTGGTGAGAACAATTAGCATCTTGCCAGCTGCCCGCAGTGCTCCCCTTTGGGAAAAGAAACTGGCTTTGATAAAGCAGAACATCAGAAAGGTATAGTATTTGATCTATTCTAAGAATTACACTGCCTCACATCTTGACCTGTCTGAAACCGGGAGGCATCTTCCAACGACCAGCACCGCAGGATCGCTCCTGGCAAGGCACGAGCTCCTGCAGAAGGGCTGTCTGAAGCCTGGAAGAAAGTCCTGCAGGGCAACTCTGCGCCCCCGGGACCCAGCTGGGTGTGCGTGGGGGGATCAGTCATGAACAAGTCGTGTTTGGAAGTGCCCTGGAAATAGAAATCAGTAATAGGCCAGCGTATGTAATGGCCAAGCAGCCTCAAGAGCCGGGGAGCAACGGGTTTTTAGTTTTCCCAGGTCATCTTTAAAGAAACACTGCCTCACCAAATCGAGACCGGGGTGGAGGTTGGCAAACTGTGGCCCACTGCCTGTTTTTATACAGTCCGTGTGCTAAGCATGGTTTTTAGTTTCAAATGATTGCCCAGGGAGTTGCCTGGTGGTCCAGGGCATCTGCCTTCCAGGGTTTCCCTGGTGGCTAAGTGGTAAATGACTTACCTGCAAAATGGAGGAGACACGGGTTCGATCCCTGATCCGGGAACATCCCACATGCCTCGGAGCAACTAACCCCGGGCACAACTACTGAGCCTGTGCTCTAGAGCCCAGGAACCATAACTGCTGAGCCCACGTGCTGCAACTCCTGAAACCCGGGTGCCCTTGGGCCGGTGCTCCACAACGAGAGACGCCTCTGCAATGAGAAAACCGCGCGCTGCAACTGTAGAAAAGTCCCTGCAGCAATGAAGACGCAGCACAGCCAAAAATAAACAAATAAATAAATGTATTAAAGAATCTGACTTGGGAGGGGGTATCGGGATGGGGAATACGTGTAACTCTATGGCTGATTCATGTCAGTGTATGACAAAACCCACTGAAATGTTGTGAAGTAATTAGCCTCCAACTAATAAAATAAAATTAAAAAAAAATAAAATAAAGAATCTGCCTTCCAGTGCAGGGAGCAGGGATTCAGTCCCTGGTCTGGGATCTAAGATCCCACAAGCTGAGCGGCAACTCAGCCCACGAGCTGCAACTTCTGAGACCACGTGCTCTGGAGTCCACGAGCTGCAACTAGAGAGAAGCAAGCCTGTGTGAGCTGCGGCAAAGAAACCACGTGCCGCAACCAAGACCTGAGCGGCCAAAAAACAAAATAAAATAAATCATTGCACAAAATCAAAGCAATAATGTTCATGGCGCATGAAAATCATACAAAAATGACAATTCAGTGTCCACTAATAAAGTTTTATGGGTACATGGCCATGTCCAGCCATTCACCTGTTATCGGTGGAAACGCTTCTCATAATACAGGGTTGGTTGAGTACTTTTGATGCAATTCACGTGGCCCACAAAGTAAAAAATATTTACACTCTGGCACTTAACAGAAAGAATTTCACCCACCCCTGATCTAGGTGGCACAGATGATGGTGTGGTATATAATATATGGACGTTACTGACTCTGGTGATCCATAAGAGTTATTGTTCAGTTTCTCTGTCACGTCCGACTCTTTGTGACCCCATGGACTGCAGCACACCAGACGCCCCTGTCCTTCACTTTCTCCCAGAGTTTGCTCAAATTCATGTCCATTGAGTCTATGATGCCATCCAACCATTTCATCCTCTGAAATTTCCTTCTTCTTTTGCCCTCAATCTTTCCCAGCATCAGGGTCTTTTTCAATGAGTCAGCTGTTCACATCGGAAGAATTGAGTCCCCTCAAAAAATGTTATAATATTTAGGAGACAATTGGAAATGCGAACACTGACAGAACTTATTTTGTGTATTTTGAGGAGTTTTCATTACTTTTTAGGTGTGATGGTGCTATTACATATTTTTAAAGGTGCTCTTCCTTTGAGAGACATAAGTTGGAATTTTTGTAATAAAATGGTGTATCTGGAATTTGCTTCCAAACAATCCAGTTGGAGAAGAATGGACAGGAATACAGATGAAATGAGATCACTGAGGCTGAGTGATCAGTACATGCGAGGGTCATTACACTATTTTGACTACTTTTAATGTGTCTGAAATTTTCAAACAACAAAAGAAGCACTCAATCAGGAAGAAATTCTACAAACACTTAATTTCTCTTATATTTTCCTTTTTGTGCATGCGCAAAATTCATCTAGAAGAGATCTTTCAATAAATATAAAGTAACATTCTGAGTCTGGACTTCCCTGGTGGTGGTAAGAAGCATTTGTTATTTTACAGGTTATGTCTTTTCATTCTTCATGGAGTCCAACTGCCTGTAACTGTAACTGAAACATTTGCTCAGTCATGTCCAGTTCTTTGCAACCTCATGAACTGTAGCCCACCGGGCTCCTCTGTCCATGGGATTCTCCAGGCAAGAATACTGGAGTAGGTTGCCGTTTCCAACTGCAGGGGGTCTTCCCGATCCAGGGGTCGAACCCGTGTCTCTTACACCTCCTTCATTGGCAGGCAGGTTCCTTAGCACCAACTGGACTGCTCACAAAGGGTCGAACCTGGACCATAGTTTCTTAGCACCTCACTCTAACCAACTGAGCTAACTGGCCAGTTGGTAAAATGGTATAACCTTTAAAAAAAATGGTACATATTAGAGTTGCTGAAATGCAGCAGATGAAACATTCTGCAGAAGACGCACTCATGTTAATCATGACAGCTGACAAGTTTTGAGCACTTTCTTTGTGCCAGACACTGTTCTAGCACTCTGCAGGCAATAATTAATTTCATGGTCATGACAGCCCCAGGAAGTGCAGAGAGAGGGGAAAGCGGATACAGGACTGAGGGAGGGCCCTGCCTGCCAGAGGGAGTGACGAGCTTGTTGGGAGCACAGTCACACGTGTACTTTCTAGGCACTGTCTTTGCAATTCCCCAGGTCCTCCACGACCTGTGTCTGTGGTCACCACACGTTCAAGAGTACCAGCATCATCTGTGGAGGCGGGGTGGGGGGGAGATGTTAAATATTGGGCTTGGAGATTCAGAGCCGAATTCAGAGCTTAGCCTGCTTGAACTGCCGTGCCACAATACCATAGTCTGGGGGCTTATAAACAATAGAAATTTATTTCTCACAATTTCAGAGTCTGGGGAGTCTAAGATCAAGGTGCCAGCAGGTTCAGCATCTGGTTCACGTTTCTTCCTGGTTCACACTCTGCCATCTTCTCACTGTGTCTTCACTTGGTGAAAGGTGCCGGTGGTGGTGGTGGTGGTGGGGGGGCTCTCCATGGTCTCTGTTATAATGGCACGAATCCCATTCATGAGCATGCTACCTTCATGACCTTATCATCTCCTAATAGCATCGCACTGGGGACTAGGATTTCAAGATAAGAATATTGCATGCTAGTCTCTTCAGTCATGTCCGACTCTGCGACACTATGGACCATAGCCCTCCAGGCTCCTCTGTCCAAGGGATTCTCCAGGCAAGAATACTGGAGTGCCATGCCCTTCTCCAGGGAATCTTCCCGACCCAGGGATCCAACCCACATCTCTTATCCATCCTACATTGGCAGGCAGGTGCTTTACTGCTAGTACCACCTGGGAATCCCTTAAGAATACTGAGAGGACACAAATATTCAGCCCACTGAAAACCTCAAACTGAAAACAACTCAAACATCTACTAACAAAAGAATGCATAAATACACTGTGTTATGTCCTTATAGTGGCATACTACACAACAATGAAAATGTATCCTGATACAAAGCATGGATAAATCTCAAAACATTGTACTGACTGAAAGAAACCGGCTCTAAAGATAGAAGCATTGCCAGATAAAATGCAAAATGTCCAGCTAAAGTTGAATTTCAGATAAACAACGTGTTAAAAAGCATGTCCCATGAAATCTTTAAATAAATTATTTTTACTTACCTGAAATTAAAATGTAACTAAGTCATCCTGTATTTTCATCTGTTAGATCTGGAACCACTAAAAGGATTACATATTTATATGAAACTTAGAAAACGTTTTCTGATATAATCTATAATATTAGAAAACAGATGAGCGGCCACTTGGGGCCTGGGGGAACTTTGGGGAACAAAAATGTTCTAGATCTTAATTATAGTGCTGGTTACTCCTCTGGTGGCTCAGATAGTAAGAATCTGCCTGTAATGTGGGAAACACGGGTTCAATCCCTGGGTCAGGAAGATCCCCTGGAGAAGGGCACGGCAACCCACACCAGTGTTCTTGCCTGGAGAATCCCATGGCCAGAGGAGCCTGGAGGGCTACATTTCATCAGGTTGCAAAGAATGGGACGCAATGGAATGACCAACAGTTTCTGTTTCACATGGATGCATGTATTCAGGGGAAAAATGAATGCATGCTAAGAATGGGCAATTTTATTAGATGTAAATTAAACCTCAATGGGATTTATTTTTTTGACAGACCGACAAGGTTTCATATGTTTTGTTGTTGGCTGGGCTTATACCAATTCAAAGTTTCTCTCTGCTGAAAGGTAATTGATTTTTTAAACTCTTGGACCTTCCCAAGGCTGACTTCTTGACTTTCTTCTGGCCGGATGAAAACATTTCACGCTTCATGTTCTATTTGCTGGGAATCCCTTTTGTATGTTTCGTTCCCATATGTGTATTTTCAGCTTTATAGGTCTGCTATTTTCTCTCACTCTCAACTAAGGCAACTTTGGTGCTTGGTTTTGGAAATTCCAGCTGTCCCAAACTGCTGATAAAAGAAACCTCAGCAAGATAAAAAAGAGAAAAGGCTCTGTCGTCCCCAGGGCCTTTGCATGTGCATTTCCACTCTCTGGGACACTGCTCCCTCCCTCTACAGCTGTTGAAAACCTATCAGCCTTCAGATCTCACCCTGAGTGTCACTTCCTCATCAATCCTCCAGCCCTGATACCATCTCCTTTGTTGCAACCCTCAACTACTCTTTCTTCAGAACACTTAACCCTATCTGTAAATAAATACATTTGTTGTCAGTGTATTTATTTCATATCTCTCTCTCTCTCTCTCTCTCTCAGTACTCAGAGTTTCCTGGAGGCAGAATTTGTGTGTCTACCCTGTTCTCCCCAACATCCAGCCCAGTGCCTGGCACATGGCAGGTGCTTAAAACATAGTCAATGAAGTTTGAATGAAATGGGCTGTTTCCCATGTGTATCAGTTAGTTTTGCTGCCAAACAAAGCACCCCAAAACATAGAAGCTTAAAACAACAACCATGTCTCCTGCTCATGACTCTGTGGGAAGTTCTGATGTGTTGGGCTTTGCTACAAATCCCTACTGACCCTAGGAATCTGGGGAACTCCTCTTAGAGTTTTGGATTCTATGGATCACCACCGCCATGCATCGGAAAAATTAGTGGGGAGGACATGTATTTTTTATGTTGGCTTATACAAAGCCAACTGTGGACAGTGACTGCAGCCATGAAATCAACAGACGCTTGCTCCTTGGAAGGAAAGCTAAGATAAACCTAGACAGTGTATTAAAAAGCAAAGACATCACTTTGCCAACAAAGTCTGTATAGTTGAAGCTGTGACTTTTCCAGTAGTCATGGACAGATGTGAGATTTGGGTCATAAAGAAGGCTGAGCGCCAAAGAACTGATGCTTTCAAACTGCGGTGCTGGAGAAGACTCTTGAGAGTCCCTTGGACAATAAAGAGATTGGACCAGTCAATCCTAAAGGAAATCAACTCTGAATATTCATTAGAAGCACTGACGCTGAAGCCAAAGCTCCAATACTTTGGCCACTCACTGGAAAAGACTCCTATGTTGGGAAAGATGGAAGGCAAAAGGAGAAGGGGGTGGCAGAAGATGAGAGAGTTAGATAGCATCACTGATTGAATGGACATGAATTTGAGCAAACTCCAGGAGACAGTGAAGGACAGGGAAGCCTGGGGTACTACAGTCCGTGGGGTCGCTAAGAGTCGGATATGACTGAGTGACTGAACGACCACAAGGAAAAACCTTATTCACCATTGTATCCACTATCATTTCCTAAGAGAAGGTCAACTGGAGCTCCCCAACGTAGGGATAAGCAGGCTGAGTTTTCTTCCTGAGGTGGGGTAGGGGTCTGGGGTGTTAGAAAGGACAGACGAGGGGGACTGGAGCGGTGCAGCAAAATGGTCTGTCTGGAGCCTCTCTCCTCCTAGTCCCACCAAGCTCCCAGCCTCCACAGCCTAGCAGGACCCACATCTACTGATGCTTCGTGGGCTCTGATGTTCATCTCTGGGGCCACCACGATTCTTGCTCAACACTGTTTCCTGGATCTTACCTGCTCCAAACTCACTCACCATCTTCTGGCCATATGCCCCCTTACTCCAACACGAGCTCAAGGCTGGAGACTTCCCAGGACGGACGGAGGAGACAGACAGAGTCTCCTCAGCCTGACACCCCTGCCCTCGGACATGGGAAACGGTCACGCGGAACTGGTATTTGGAGGGGAGAGCCTCAGGGGGCTCAGAGGGTGGGAGGTGAGATGAGGACAGGGGAAGTGCAGCAGGGGAGTTCCAGGAGGTTGTGGCGGCAAAAGAGATGAAAAGTTCTGAAACACCTCCTCCAGGCGAAGAGCTTCCTCGTGCCTTTCACGTCAGCTCCACCAAGAAAAGAGATTCTTCCTCACTGCTGCTCCCCCAGTGCTTAGAGTGTGTGACAGACACTGTGGGCTCCATGCGTATATTTAGACTTTTAAATGAATGACTCCATCCTCTGGGGGACAAGGAGAGACTGTCCTCCTTAGACAATCCGTTTTCAATTATTTATTGAGTGCTTACTATGTGCTAGGCTCTCGTGAATGAGTCACATACTAGCCTCGCCTTTATGAAGCTCAGAGTCTTGTGGGGGAGACAGACGTGAATCAGCGAACCCCACAAACTCAGGTCTGATTGCTGCCAGGCATTCGGCTCAGCAGGTAAAGAATCTGTCTGCAATGCAGGAGATGCAGGAGACACCGGTTCGATCCCTGGGTCGGGAAGATCCCCTGGAGGAGGGCATGGCAACCCACTCCAGCGTCTTGCCTGGAGAATCCCCAGGGACAGAGGAGCCTGGTGGTCAATGGCCCAGAGGGTCGCAGAGTCAGACACGACTGAGCGCGAGAGAGCAGGGTTTTCTCTGGTTGCGGTGAGCTGCAGCTTGCGGGCTTGTCACTGTGGTGGCTTCTCTTCTTGCAGAGCACCGGCTGTAGGGTGCGAGGGCTTCAGTAGTTGCAGCTTCTGGGCCCTAGAGCACAGGCTCAATACTTCTGGCTAATGGGCTTAGTTGTTCTGAGGTGTATGGGATCTTCCAGGACTAGGGATCGAACTAGAGTTTCTTGCATTGGCAGGCAGATTCTTTACCACTGAGCTACCAGGGAAGCCCCAAAGTGCAGCTTCTGAGTTGGACTTTTTTTTTTTTTTTTTTCCCCTTTTTGGCTGCACTGCGTTGGGCATGCGGGATCTTAGTTTTCTGACCAGGGACTGAAGCCACGTCCCCGACAGTGAAAGCGCCCTGAGTCTTAACCACTGGACCAAAGGGGAGGTCCCTGAGTTGGACTTTTGAAGGATCATTCTGGCTTCAGTGACAAATGGCTTGCAGGAGATCAAAGTATAGGAGCAGAAAGATCAGTAGTACGTGGGAGACGCCGGGGCTCCACTCCCCTCCATTGGACGGAGGGGCTGGGGAGACAGGATGAAGTATACAGACAGAAGAGGCTTTTTGGAGGCAAAATCAACCAGGCTTTGTGGTGAACTGGACTTAGGGGAAGAGAGAAAGGTGTTTGAGGATTCTATACCCCTTTCTCGGGTGAGCAAACCTGAGGCTCGGAGAAGGAAAGCTCTTTGCCCACGACCACACAGCCAGCCTCTCAACTAGAATTTCAACCTATGACTGTCTCACATCTAAGCTCACATGCTTTCTCCAACACTAGATGTCTGTTCTCTCTCTACACTAACCCTTGATGTTCACAGTCAGGCTCAAGGCTGAACAAGAAATTCAATATGGCTAATCCATGGTGATGTGTGGCAGAAACCAGCACAACATTGTAATTATCCTTCAGTTAAAAATAATTATCCTTCAAGTAAAAAATAAATTATCTATGGCTGATTCATATCAATGTATGACAAAACCCACTGGAAAAAAAAAATTAAAATAAATAAATAAATAAATTATAAAAAGCATTTTAGGAAAAAGAACACAAATTTTAATGATGCCCACATATCTCTAGCTGGAAACACTCTCCTGTAATCTCACTGCCAATATCTAACTGCCTATTTGAGTGTCTAACAGGCAAAGTCAGCGTGTCCAACACTCAGCTCCCGGTCTTATCCTAAACTTGCACCACCCCCACCCTGCCCCGACCTCAACGCTGTCTTCCCCATCAGTTTCTGGAGCCCCAAATCCCAGCTGTTCAGCCATCTGTGGTCACCGCTGAGTCTGTTCTTCCTCTCACTCTGCACACCCAGCCCATTGGCAAATCTGGTCAGCTCTGCCTTCAAGATACATCCAAGATATGCTTCTTACTGCCTCCTCTGATGGGGCTTCCCAGGTGGCGCAGTGGTAAAGAATTTCCTGCAATGCAGGAGACGCAAGAGACGCGGGTTCGATCCCTGGGTTGGGAAGATCCCCTGGAGTAGCCAATGGCGGCCTACTTCAGTATTCTTGCTTGGAAAATTCCATGGGCAGAGGAGCCTGGTGGGCTACAGTAGAGTGGGCTACTCTTTCGGGTAGCAAAGATTTGGACACAACTGAGTGCACGCGTGCGCACACACACAGACACACATACCTCCTGTGATGTTTATCGCCATGATCACAGTCACTACCATGGCTCACCCCGATTTTTGCAGACGCCTTCTTACTGGCCTCTTGCTTCCATCCTAGCCCTCTTCAATCTAGCCTCAACTCAGAAGCTGCAGCGATTGTTAAAATCTAACTGAGAACCTGTCCCTCCACTTGCGAAGAGTCTTCCTGCAGCTCCCACTTCCTTCCCAGTAAAAGCTGGGGGAGTCCTCCTTGTGGCCCCCAGGACGCTGCATGAACCGACCCTATCCCCTGTCTCGTCTCACTTCCAACCCCTCTCCCCATCGCTCACTGGCCTTCTCACTGCTCCTTGGACTCAGGAGGCATGGTCTTACTTTAGGGTCTCTGCATGGCTGTTAATGCTACCTGCAACACTCTTCCTCCGGATGTTCACACGGCTTTCTTCCTCGCCTCCTTCAAATCTTTGCTCAAAACTCTACACACTAACTTCTGTGGCGGGCAAACGACTGAAATCTCTGCTTAGTGCTTGCAAATTCCAGCTCTTGCTTTCTCACCAGGCATCCTGGGGTCTCCCTCAAACTTAAATAATTTAGTCAGGCAAGGATTTGGATGAAGTCATGCAGATTTTGGACTTTACCTGCCCTGGGCCTCCCTTCCTCCCACAGTTCCCTCTCTTTTCACTTTCTGACTGATCTGCTGGCTTACAACTCTCTCCTCTCATACTTGAAGCCAGTGAGGATGCAGCAGCTACAAAAGGTTCACACCCAGAAGGTGCAAACTCACACTGGGGACCTCACCCAGTTCCCCCATCAGGGGTTAGACGCTCCTCCAGTGTATGCTTGATTTTGATCACTCTCCAATGTCTTCACCTTTTTAATGTTTTTGGCCAGATGTTATAATTTTTTAACGTCAGACTGTCTGACGAAGCTGCTCTGACATAACCGAAAGTCAGAGGCCACTTCTTTTTTTTCTTTTGTATTCCTTTTTTCCACAGGGCTTGTAGTACATCACGGATTTCTTTAGTATATGTATTGTGTTTCCATTCTGACACCCCTTTAGGATGTAAGTTCTATGACTGCCTGTTTTGTTATATGACTCAATTCCAATTACCTAGCAGTATCAGAGTGACATAAGATGCAGTTAATAAAATATATGTTGAATCGGGAGACTTCACGGGTCGTCCAGTGAATAAAACTGTGCTCTTAATGCAGGGAGCCCAGGTTCAATCCCTGGTCAGGGAACTAGATCCCACACGCCACAGCTAAGACCTGGCACAGCTTAAATAAATAAAAAAAATATTTTTTAAAAAATGTATTGAATCAGAGAAATGAATGGAGGGGCCTCTGAGGGGGCTTATAGCTCTGATGTGTGGTCCTTCGTCCCCTAGAAGGATGAACCCTACCTCTGAACCCGAGTGCCAGCCTGAGACGATCCAGGGCCTCCGCCAGCTGACCATCTCTGTGCTGTCTGTGTCCTTTGCGGTCGGCGTGGTGGCCAACGCGCTGGTGCTCTGGGTGATGGCTTTCTGAATGCCGCGCTCTGTTACCACCATCTGGTTCTCCAACCTGGCCTTTGCAGACTTCATGGCCTTACTGTCCTTGCCGATCAGCATATACAGCGTGGTCACTGGCCAGTGGCCCCTCACAGCTGCAGCCTGCAAGCTCTACATGGCCTTCTTGGCCGTCAGCTGCTTCACCAGCATCTGGTTCCTGGTCCTCATCTCCCTGGACCGCTGCATCTCCGTCGTTCACCCGGTCTGGTCCCGACACCACTGCACCGCACAGCGAGCAGCCTGGCTGGCTGTGTGTGTGTGGCTCCTGGCTCTTGTCGCTTGCTCTCCAAACTTGATTTTCCGAGACATTGAAAAACAGAAGGGATGTGGACACCGCACCTTCAAGTTTACCACTAGGGCCAGGGATGACTCCAAGGCTGTGGAGGGGAAAGTCGCTGTGACCCTCATTCACATCCTGCGGGGCTTCCTGGCGCCCTTGGCGATCATCAGTACGTGTGCCCACCTCATCCACACCCGGCTTCGGCAGGAGGGCTGTGCCTATGCCCGTCGGCCAAAAAGGCTGCTGCTTGTACCAGTGAGTGCCTTTTTGGCCTTCTGGCTCCCGTTTAACATGGTGCTGGTGTTCCGACTGTGGCAATGGCAAGTCGAATATAAGCTGCAGCCCATCGTCTGGGCTACCTTCTCCCTGGGTTGTTTCAACAGCTGCCTCAACCCTTTCCTCTATGTCTTCATTGGCAGAGGTTTCCAAGAGAAGTTTTTCCAGTCTTTACCTTCTGTCTTGGCCCGGGCATTTGGCGAGGAGGGGTTTTTCAATCAGCCTGTCCCCAAGGTGAAACCCCCAGGAGATGATGGAAACCTTCAGATACAAGCTGGAAGCCCTCCTGTGCAACTTGCAGCCCCTTCCCCATGACTTTCGGGACTCTGCCCAATCCTGCCTTCTTCTTTCAGAAGTCTCCCGGGCAATCTCTAATCTAAATCTCTCCATTTGAAACATCAGGTTTCCCCCCCCAGTATCTATTTCACCTTCCTTTATAGTGAGACTCCTACTTGTTTCAGGCTAATCACAAGTTTAGTCAAGGAAAAAAAAGCTTCATTCCCCAGCGTCCCTTGCAACTAAAGATGGCCCTGTGACTACTTCCTGGCAAATAGTATGTGAGTGAAAGTAACTGATGTAACCTTGAAGTGCGCTTGATGGAAGGTGCCTGCCCTCCATTCCTCCATTTCACCCTTTCCATTGTCTAGAATGAAAGTGTATCAGTTAGCTTTGCAGTGTAAAAAACATCTCCAAACTTAGAGGGTTGAAATAATAACCTTTTGTGATTTCTTTGGGTCATCACCTTGGGCAGGACTCAGCTGAGCAGTTTTCTGTTTTGGCTGGGCTTCCTCAGACATTTGTGGTCAGCTATGGGCTACAGTCCATGGGGTCGCAAAGAGTCATACACGACTGAGCGACTTCACTCATTGGAGAAGGAAATGGCAACCCACTCCAGTACTCTTGCCTGGAAAATCCCATGGACAGAGGAGCCTGGTAGGCTACAGTCCATGAGGTCACAAAGAGTTGGACATAACTAAGCGACTTCACTTTCTTTCTTTCTTTTTATGGATGTGAGAGTTGGCTCATAAAGAAGGCTGAGTGTCACAGAATGGATGCTTTCAAACTGTGGTTCTGGAGAAGCCTCTTGAGGGTCCCTTGGACTGCAAGGCGATCAAACCAGTTAATCCTAAAGGAAATCAACCCTGAATACTCATTGGAAGGACTGATGCTGAAACTGAAGCTCCAATACCTTGGCCACCTGCTTTGATGAGTCAACTCATTAGAAAAGACCCTGATGCTTGGAAAGACTGAAGGCAGGAGAAGGGGACAACAGAGGATGAGATGGTTGGATGGCATCACCAACCCAGTGGAGATGAGTTTGAGCAAACTCCGGGAGATAGTGAAGGACAGGCAAACCTGGTGTGCTGCAGTCCATGGGGTTGCAAAGGGTTGGACACGACGGGGTGACTGAACAACAGATGGGTCAGCTGAGTGTTTCTGGGATGACTGGCTGGCCTGCAGCAAGGATGGTGGAGTTGTTCAAGCCACGTGTTAATATTTCTCATCATCCTGCAGGCTGACTGGGTTTTTTTTCTCACGTGGTGGCTGGGAAGGGTTGCAAGAGCGAGAGGGGAAGCCTAAGATCTACCCTTGACACTTTACTCAACATGACTTGCTTCAAGGGGTGGGAAAAGAGATTCCACCTCACAATGGGAAAATCTGCAAAGTGACATTGTAAAGGAGCATAGATACAGAAGAATATGCAGAACCAGGGCCCTTTCTGCAATCTGCCATGGCATCCTTGCTGGTGAACTGTATGGAAAGTGACATGTCCCCATACTGGCCCCGGAATACTTAACATCCATGCCGTGAAGAGAGAGATTTCGATTTCTAGCTCATCGAAGTGGCAGTTGTTTTGTGTGTCTGTTACAGCTGCTGACTCTATTCCTTAACTGTTATGCTGCCAATCTCTGAACTTGTGTGAGCGACATAATAAATCTCCTTACTGTCAAAGCTCTCTGGAGTCAGGTTTTCTGTTACTGGAATCCAATAGCAGCCTATTGATGTATATATTACTCTTTTCTGGGAACAAAAATCCTAGTGGTCCCTGGTCACCTGGGACCATTCCCTGGCTTCTAGGTAGCGGCAAATTATTTTTTTTTCACCCGAATCAAAAGAGATCATCCTACTTGTTTGTAATCAGAAGCATGAGTTCTGGTCCTGCTTTGACTAGCCCTGAGAACTCCCCACCCGGAGCCTCGGTTCTCTCGACTTTGTGAAATGAGACCAAATGCTTTCCTATTTCACGGGGATAGGGAGAGGATGAGACCGTAGAGTGTCTGAGCATCAGGAAGGAAAGACGCACCTTAAAAATAAGTTGGGAAATCAGTTTATCAAAAAAATAAAACTTTAAGACAATGTGGGCACATAGTTAAAAAAAAAAAAAGAGTGGTTTTCCTGGTGGTCCAGTGGTTAAGGATTCGCCTGCCAACGCAGGGGGCGTGGGTTCCATCCTTGGTCCTGGAAGATCCCACATGCTGCAGAGCAATGAATCCTGAGCACCGCAACTACTGAGCCTGTGATCTGGAGCCCGGGAGCCACAAATGCTGAGTCCATCTGCCGCGACTACTGAAATTCTCACACCTAGAGCCCACGCTCTGCAACAAGAGGGGCCACCACAAGGAGAAGTCCTCTCACGGCCGCAAAGAGCAACCCCTCCCTGCTCGCCGCAACTAGAGAAAGCCTGCAGAGAGCGAGGGAGACCCAGCACAGTCAAAAATAAACACATGAACCTTTAAAAAAGCAGAAGAAAATGATTCTCCCCCTCCTTCCAGATCGTCCATTCCATCTTCTTTTTGCTAGAGACTATTGTCAGTTTCTTGTGTATCCTTCCAGATATCCTAGGTAAGCCTGCATAATCATTTTCAAACAGAGCATGTGTATGTTATCTTACATTGTGGGCATGCAGGCGTTTCATTAAAAGTGTATCTTGGAAATGCTTGGAAATGCTTGGATACAGGAGGTCTGATGTTATTTTTCAGTGCTGGTGGTCAAGTGTTTCGGTCTGGATGTACTGTGACCACAGGTATGATTCGCATTTAGGTTACTTTGGGTATGCTTCAGTGATATCTTGGAAACTTTAAATTATTCCATGTTATCCACATTTTGAACAACACAGAAACAGGAGTGGAAAAACTGATTTATCATGAACTGGACATCTGTGCATGAGTTTGTGTAGACTCCGGGAGCTGGTGATGGACAGGGAGGCCTGGTGTGCTGTGCGGTTCATGGGGTCACAAAGAGTCAGACGTGACTGAGCGACTGAACTGAACTGAACTGAGCATCTGTGCAATGTTGCATTAAGGAGTGGAGCACCGTCAGCAACCCCAGTATCCCTCTTCCTCTGCCTCCCAACCACTCCTCCATCTCCTTCAGAGATAACCTTTATCCTAACTTTTTAAATAAATCTTAAAAAAAAATTTTTTTTTGGCCGCACCATGCAGTGTGTGGGATCTTAGTTCCCTGACTGGGGATTGAACCTATTCCCCCTGCCTTGGAAGCTTGGAGTCTTAACCACTGGACCACTAGCTCACACGTGCTAAATTGCGTCAGTCGTGTCCGACTATGTGCGACCCTATGGACTATAGCCCGCCAGGATCCTCTGTCCTTGGGATTCTCCAGGGAAGAATTCTGGAGTGGGCTGCCATGCCCTCCTCCAGGGTACCTTCCCAACCCAGGGATCGAACCCACGTCTCTTATGTCTCCTGCATTGGCAGGTGGGTTCTTTACCACTAGTGCCACCAGGGAAGTCCCTAAATCTTTTCTCTTTCTCTCTTTCTTTTTTTTTGACTTGCCTTTTTCCTCTGAAATTTTTCATTTGAAACAGCTCAAATCTACCATTACAAGAATAGTACAGTATAACTTACAACTAAATTTATCAAACGTTAATATTTGCCCATGTCCATATACTTTCTCTTCCACCCTCTTTCCCTCTCCCCACTACTTTCTCATCTGTGTATCTCTATACCACTTCTATTTCTGTCTTTCTCTGTCCGTGTCTCTTCTCTCTCTACTTCTCTGTGCGTCTTTCTCTTTAAACACCCACCCACCTGTCTCTCTAATCTCTCCACACGCACACTCACGCACGGAGACGTATCCGCCCTGATGAACAGACCCGCAGGGAGATGTGAAGTCTGGGAGGCCAAGGGAAGAAGCCCACAGCACAGCTGCTCTCTCTCGATGGACTCGGGGGTCAGAGGCACCTCTAGAATGTTTTGAACCTTTCTAAAGTAGGTGCAGACATCATGCTATTTTACCAGTGAGTTCTGTAATCTGAGTCTCCTAAGGACATCCATAATATCATCACCACCCTCAAGAACTTTAGCACTGATGTTATCTGATTCAACAATCCATATTCAGACTTCCCCGGTGGTTCGGTGGATAGGAATCTGCCTGCCAATGCAGGGGACACAGGTTCGATTCCCAGTCCAGGAAAATTCGACATATGCCAAGGAGCACCTAAGCCCATGAGCCACAACTACTGAGCCGATGTGCAGAAACCACTGAAGCCCATGCGTCTAGAGCCTGTTCTCCACAACCGGACAAGTCACTGCAAGAAGCCTGCACATTGCAACGAAGAGAAGCTCAGTTCGCTGCAACTACAGAAAGTCCATGTGCAGCAACGAAAACCCAGCATAGCCAAAAAGAAATAAATGAAAACAATCCATAGTCAAAAATTTCCTAGCTGTCTCAATAACGAAATTTATAGTCTTAAAAAAAAAAATCAGAGTCCTGCAAAGATAGTCTCTGCTTTCCTCAAGAATAGACTGAGTCGGGAGCTTAGCACAGGTTGTTTCCCAAAAGCAGAAAGGATACAGGCTACATCCACAATTAGACATTAATAACAAGGAACAACCACAAGCATTCAGGTGTTTTGCACATTTCAAAACACTCTCTAAGTAACTCTCGGGCTAATAGGAAGAATATAATTGGAGGGTCATTTGCTTAGAAATGAGCATGTGTGTGTGTGCTTAGCTGTATCCAACTCTTGGCGACTCTTTAGACTGTCGCCCGCTTTGCAGGCGGATTCTTTACCAGCTGAGCCATCCGGGAAGCCCTCAGAAATGAGCACATAACACTGCAAAACTTGTGAAGTGGGGCCAAAGTTGAACTCTGAGGAAAAGCTATAGCTGCAAATGAGAATTAGGAAAAATGCCCACAAGAAAGGAAATGAACAAAACAAGTCAACAGGCTAGAAAAAGAGCAATAAAGCAAATGCACTATAATTTTTTTAAAACAAATTTTATTTTTCATTGGAGGATTCATTATTATTAATTTGCCATGTGGCCTGCGGGATCTTAGCTGCTTGACCAGGGATTGAACCTGTGCCCCCTGAGTTGGGAGGGAGGAGTCTTAACCGCTGAACCACCAGGGAAGTCCTTTAATGCACTAACATTTGAAAGAAAGCATGGATAGATATTAACGCAGAAATTAACAAAAAAAGAAAAGAAGTGGGTAACTTAAAGAAGTTGGGGCTTCCCAGGTGGCGCTAGTGGTAAAGAACCCGCCTGCCAATGGAGGAGATGTTAAGAGAAGCCGGTTCGATTCCTGGGTGGGGAAAATCCCCTGGAGGAGGGCATGGCAACCCGCCCCAGTGTTCTTGCCTGGAGAATCCCACGGACAGAGGAACCTGGCAGTTTGCAGTCCGTGGGGTTGCTAAAAGTTGGACACGACTGAAGTAACTTACACATACATAAAGCAGTTTTGCATGCGAAGAGCTAACCCATTGGAAAAGACCCTGATGCCGGGAAAAGTGAAGGCAGGAGAAGGGGATGACAGAGGGTTAGATGGTTGGATGGCATCACCGACTCGACGGACATGAGTTTGAGCAAGCTCCGGGAGTTGGTGGACAGGGAAGTCTGGCGTGCTGCAGTCCATGGGGTCACAAAGAGTCGGACACGAATGAGCGACTAAACTGAACTGAACTGATAAAGAAATTGGTTCTTTCTCTCTCTCCTACAATAGCATCCTGTTACATGCATACCTGTATGAACACTCCATGAAGGCAGGGTGGCAGGAGTGAAGTCGCTCAGTCGTGTCCGACTCTTTGCGACCCCATGGACTGTAGCCCACCAGGCTCCTCCATCCATGGAATTTTCTAGGCAAGAGTACTGGAGTGGGTTGCCATTTCCTTCTCCAGGGGGGTCTTCCCCATCCAGGGACCGAACCTCGATCTCCCACATCCTCTCAGACGCTTTACCGTCTGAGCCACCAGGGACGGGCTGCTTATAGCTGGGTGACACCCGTCAAGTTGCTTTCATTCGCTATGCCTCAGTTTCCGTCTACGTAAAATGGGAATGGAACAGTACCGCCCTCAAAGAGTCACTGCGTCGATTAGGCGGGTTACTGTGGGTAAGGCGCTCAACGGTTGCGTGCCTGGCACCGCGGGGGTGCGACGTGTTTGCTATCATCAATCTTGTCATCTGTTGTTAGATCTTTCCTCGGGGACGGGCAGGGTCAGAGGGCGTGTTAGATATTGCTAGCAAGACTCTTGCACGCAGCGCTCGGAAAGGCGGTTTCCTGGAGCTTCGCCAACGCAACCGCCAAGTCAGCCTCTTTGATCTCCGCCTTCTCAGAGGAAAATAGTGGGATCCGGGCGAGGTTTTTAATTTGCATTGATTTCCTAATGAAATCGGTTAAGCAGTCTTCCGAGGAGGCTCTGCGGTTTTCACTGCAGCTGCAGGAGTCTCCTGGGGAGATTGTTGTCTTTGATCGGGGAGAGCCCGTCGTGGTGGGCGAGGTGGGTTTTGGGGGCGGGGCCCGGCTCGGGAATCGGCATTTCCTTGTTCTGCCCCTTGAAGAGGGGCAGAGGGAAGTGGAGGATGCCCTAAGCCCCAGATTCTCACTCTGCCAAACAGGGCCTGAAAATCCTGCTCTAAAAAGATTTCTGTGAGGATCCAAGAAGGCGATCCAGCCCTTGATTCATCCCCCAAGTACAAGCTCATAGGTGTTGAGCGTGTACTGGACATCAGGTCCTAGTGCGGAGCTTTACAAACGAGTGAACTCCAGCGATTTGATCTTATGAGGTGGGCCAACGATTATGACCCTTGATGAGGAAACGACGCTCAGAGAGGTAAAGTAACCTATCAGAGGTCACACAGCAAGTAAATGATACTCAAGATTTGAGCGGTCTGACTCCACCAGTTCACCCGCTTATGTTTATTGAGAGCCTGTCAGATGAAGGGCGTGGTTCTAAGCACTAAAGATGACAGGTGAAGAAGAGGGACTTCTCTGGCCGTCCAGAGGCTGAGACTCCATGTCCCCAGTGCAGGGGGCCTGGGTTTGATCCCTGGAGGGGGAACTAGATCCCACATGCCACAACTAAGACCCTATGCCTGCTAAGTCGCTTCAGTCATGCCTGACTCTCTGCGACCCTATAGACTGCAGCCAGGCTCCTCTGTCCCTGGGATCCTTCAGGCAAGAATACTGGAGTGGGTTGCCACGCCCTCCTCCAGGGGATCTTCCCCACCCAGGGATCAAACCCGAAAATCTTACATGTCCTGCACTGGCAGGCAGGTTCTTAACCACTAGTCCCACCTGGGAAGGCCAAGACCCTGTACAGCTGGATAAATAAATATTCTTTTTTCTTTCCTAAATTGTGAAGGCACAGATATTCCTGGGTGGGGGGCTGACATTCAAAGGGTTGGGACCAACATTCCAGGGGAGGGGCTAAGGTTCTCTACCCTTCAGAACCCACAGCCTCCACCTCCACGCCATACTCTGTTCCCATAAAATACCGACTGAGCACACGGTAGGTATAAATCTCTGCCATCCCCAGGGATTCGGGTATACCTGCCAAGACCGTAGCCTCTGCCCTCACGCAGCTCCCAGCCTAGGAAAGACAAGCCTGAATAGTAGGATCGCACAGAAAGAGGCTCACCCCCCAGTCAGGAGGGAGGCAATTACGGCACGCTGTTAATCAGTACCTCTGTGTCTCTCAGCACCCGGAGATGGGAGGCGGTGCCCCCGATCTGGCCTGGTTTGAGATGTTCCCATTTGTGGGAGACAGACAGACTGTCATCACATGTCGGAAAATAGCTGTCAGGAGACTGCTCACCGCCCTGACACCTGAAACCTTCCCTTCGCGGCTGCAGAGTCATACATAGGTTCTGTTCCTGTTGACTGAGCGCCCAAATCCTTTCCAGTCCTCGTGCAACCTGACTGGGGTAGAGACTTCCTCACCTGAGTTCTCAGCCAGGGTCAGGATGTCAAGGACCGGGTTTAAACTCAGCACCGGGGGCAACACGGTGAGCCGTGCTGAGGGTCTCCTGGTCCCCGTTCTTGTTCGTGTGGAATAAAGTGAAGGGACAACAACGTGATGGCCTTACACCCTTGTCTGTTTCATTGTGTGTGTCCTCCGTGGGCTTCCCAGGTGGCGTTAGTGGTAAAGAACCTGACTTCCAGTGCAAGGGACATAAGAGATGCGAGTTGGATCCCTGGGTCAGGAAGATCCGCTGGAGGGGGGCATGGCAACCCACTCCAGTATTCTTGCCTGGAGAATCCGCATGGACAGAGGAGCCTGGGGGGGGGGGGGGGCAGCTACAGTCCATGGGGTCGCAAGGAGTCAGATACGACAGAAGTGACTGAGCAGCCGCAGCAGCAGAGTCCACCAGGCCTGGACGTGGTCTGTAATGATGTGCTGTCCCTCCCCGCCACCTCAGACTCACGCGGACCAAGATTTGGGCTTTCTTTTTGTTGTTTTAGTTGCTCAGTTGTGTCTGGCTCTTTGTAGCCCCACGGACTGTAGCCCACCAGCCTCCTCCATCCATGGGATTTCTCCAGCAAGAATACTGGAGTGGGTCGCCATTTCCTTCTCCAGGGGATCTTCCCCACCCAGGGATCGAACCTGCATCTCCTGCCCTGGCGGGTGGATTCTTTACCACTGAGCCAGCAGGAAAGCCCTAGACCTGGGTTTATAGAGGGTTAAAGGATTCGCTCACTTGAAAATGGGGACCCACTCCTCTCATATGCCTCCCCTGTGGTGGGTGACGCTGGGGACCCTGGAGGAGTCAGGCCAGGGCCCTTGATCTCAGAGAGACTGACTCGCCGCAGAGATGGACACAGGTGGTGAGGACCGTGGTGGTCACGGCTGTGACAGAGCAGGCACCAGGGGTGCAGCGCCCAGAGCTCAGGGTGATGCCACGGGCGGGGAAGCCAAGGGCGCTGATGGACGACAGTGGGAGAAGAGCAGGCTGAGGGGCTCGGACTTTGTCCAGGGGCACCGGGGAGCCACAGCAGGTGAGCAGGGGAGGGGTGAGGCCAGCCCTGGGCATAGACAGACCCTCCCATCTGGGATCCCGTGGGCATGGACACTAACCAGGAGAAGGTCTGGGGATGCAGGAGGAGGCCTGAGCAGTGACCGGCTGGCAGGGATGGAGAGGGGAGTGGGGGTGGGGTGGGGCAGGACAAATAGGGCTGGAGGGGGGAAAGGGAGGGAGAGGCTGGCAGTGGGTTCTAATCCAAGACCCCTTCCTCCTCCCTCCTCTCACCCCCTCCCAGTCTTGGGCACTTTGAAGCCCACAGGAGCCACAAGATGGAGCCTGGCAGAGTAGAGTAACCCACCTTCCTACCCACTCTCCCTGGCTCCTGCTTCTTCATCTTTCCCCACGGCCAGCTCCGTCCCTCCCACCACAGCCTGGCCACCCCCTCCAGACCTCCCCTTTGGCCATTTGGGGGTCCAGATGCCCCTCTCCGTGAGGCTTGCCCCCAACTTCCTACCCCCTTACTCAGCGACTGTGTGGCCCTCAGCAAGCCTCCAGGGGCTGGTCTACAAAGGGAGGGTGTTATTTTCCTATGGTCAGGGTAACAAATTCCTACAAACTTAGCGGCTTAAAACTGCATCCATCTATCTCATGATTCCGGAGGTCAGGGGTCCAAGGTGGGTGTCACCAGGTCCTGGAGAACAATCCACTTTCTCTCTTTCCCAGCTCCTGGAGCTGCCCTCATTTCATGGCTCATGGCTCTTTCCTCGTCTTCAAAGCCTGCAGGTAGCATCTTCATTTATTATTAATTTTTTAAAAATTATTTTTGTTTGCGCTGGGTCTTCATTGCTGCACGGGCTTATGGCTTATCTCTAGTTGCCACGCACAGGCTTCTCACTGCGGTGTCTTCTCTTCTGGAGCACAGGCTCCGGAGCACCCGGGCTTCAGGAACTGCAGTGCATGGGCGCAGCAGTTGCAGCTCCTGGGCTCTGGAGCACAAGCTCAGTAGCTTCGGCACACAGTCTTAGTTGCTCTGGGGCATGTGGGGTCTTCCTGGACCAGGGATCGAACCCGTGTCCCCTGCATTAGCAGGCAGATTCTTTACCACCGAGCCACCAGGGAAGCCTTTATTTATTTTTTAGCTGCACCATGCAGCTTACAGGATCTTAGTTCCTTGACTAGGGATCGAACCTGCATCTCCTGCATCAGGAGGCAGATTCTTAACCGCTGGGCCTCCAGGCAAGTACCTGTGATGTGCTTATTAGTTACTACCCAATTGTCTATGGACCTTTTCTCTTCAACTGAGAAAACTGGAGTTCAGGGATGAGGCATCTGGTCACATGAGGAGGTGGGTATCTCTAGACTCCTGGTATAGTGTTCAGTCAGCCTGCTCTGGGCCCTGAAGCTTCAGCCACCTCCTTACTGGAGGACCAGCCTGAGGTGTTGTATGTCTTCCTCATCATTGGGTTGTAGCCTCTTCTTCCTCCTGGTCGATCTCCAGACCCTAAGCTGCACCTGCAAACACTAAGGCCTCCTCTGAGGGTGGTCCTGAGCTGGGGGGTTTTGGGGACACAGAGATGAATTGGCCTTCTGGGGGCTCCCAGGCTGGTATAGGAGGAAAAATAAGGCACAGACAGTTCCGGTCTGGAGGGATTAAGGGGATTAGAGGGAAGAAGAGAGAATGTAGGACTGTGCCTGGAAAAGTCATGGGGGCATCCTGGAGGAGGAAGCATTTGCACTGGGAATTGATGTAGGAATAGGAGTTTGCCAAGTAAGAGAGGGGAACACATTCATTCATTCACTCATTCTTTTTACAAACATGTCCTGAGGCATTGTGTGGGTCGGTTGTTCAAGGATGACTCATGCCTTTATTCATTCAGTCTAACTTTGTTTAGGGAAAATAACACAATGGTTAAGATTTCGGATCCTGGAGTCAGTCAACCTGGATTCTCTTCTCAGTTGTTTCATTGACTGAATGGCTCAGTTATTTAAGCTTGCCTCAGCTTCCTCCCTTGATAAAATGACGACAGCAATAGTATTGTCCTCACAGGCTTCTTGGAAGACTAAATTAAAATGGGACTTCCCTGGTGGTCCAGTGGTTAAGAATCTGCCTGGCAATGCAGGGGATGTGGGTTCAATCCTCTGTCAGGGAACTAGGATCCCACGTACCTAGGGGTGACTAAGCCCAACAGCCAGAATTAAAGAGTCCAAAATGAAAGATCCTGAATGCCTCAACTAAGACTCAATGCAGCCAAATAAACTAATTTAAAAAAAGATTTTTAAAAAAGAATAAAGCATACTCTAAAAAAATAAAGTGTACTATTTTAAAAAAGAGACACTAAATTAAAATGAAGCCTGTGTAGGCACACTGCCCCTATGTAGTTGACACCTTGTTCCTGCCTTGGCTTAGCCTGAACCTCTCAGAGACTTCATGTGCAGTGAAGGTGATACCTGGTTTAGTCTGGTGTGGCGTGCAGTCGTAGGGAAGGGTTTCTAAGGGAGGGTGGCACTCAGTTGGGTTCTGAAGCTTGAGTAGGAGTTTGTGCGTGCAACCAATAGGGTAAAGTGGTCCAGAATGAGGAGATGGCAAGGAGAAAGCCTGGATGGGTGCATGAAACCATGCGTCTTGTTCTAGGAACTGCAGAGCCGAAGGAAGGGACCTGGTGAGCCTGGCGGCTGGTGATGGGGGTGGAGCCTCGGCAGGTTAGGGCTGCAAAGGCCAGGCTGAGGAGCTCAGATCTCGTTCTGGGGACAATGGGAAGGCAGCGCTCAGGCACACAAGCTGATCTTTGGTTCAGAGATGGGGAAACTGAGATACATCCTCAGACCTGCGTGGTGGCTCCTCCGATTTCCAGCCCTCTGATTTCTATCCGCTTGTGAGCGGTCCCATCCTGGGTCCTCTGGGAGAGACCAGGCCCGGGGCTGCTGCTCAGACACCCTGGGAGACCCCTGCCTCCCACCCGCTGGTGAGCTCAGGACAAGGAAACAGAGTGGGGAGACGGAGGCCCGCAAACAGAGCAGGACCCCCGATCCCAGCCTCCGAGGTTGCACAGGCGTGAGTGCACATCCAGGCTCTGCTTTGTCAGCTTTGATTGCGAGCAAGTGAATTTCCCTGCCCCAAGCCTCAGTTTTCCCATCTGGAAAATGGGGTTGTTAAGAGTGCAGCCACCCAGTGGGACTTGGCACAGCCAGGGTCCTGCAGTCCTGGAAGGATACGGGTCTCCTGAGAGGATGGCCGAGGCCAGCAGGGGTGAAGTGCACAAGCCTGGAGCCAGGCACAAGTTCTGGGAGTGGTTGGAGGCGATGATGCCTTGAGGACAGGAAAAGGTGGGCCAGGGGACCACCCTGGGGTCTCCACCCTAGGATGAGGGCCGGGGACTTTGGCCAGGGGTCCTGGGGAGCCAGGGGCGGTCTGTGAGCAGGGGAGGAGGGACATGCTTGCTCAGGACTGGAAGGGATGACTGGAGGCAGGGAGGCCTGGGAGGAGGCTGGGCTGAGCATCCAGTTAGGTGAGTTGGAAGCCTGCACTGGGCTAGGACGGTGGGGTCGAGTCAGAGGGGACAGGGCTGAATCAGGGTGAGACTGTGAGGGGAGAGGGGAAGGGAGGGAGAGGGGGCCACACCCGGGCATGGGGGGGCGGTGGGCCGTCCCTGAGACGGGGAAGTCGGTGGCGGGTCTGGGTGTGGGGCTTGCTGAGGTGGAGGCCTGTCGGTCATGACAGCATCATCCCGCCCCTGGGGGACCCTGTGGAGACTTGGCCGCCGTCATTCCCCGGGGCCCAGAGCCCACAGGAGGCCGCCCTCTTCCTCCTCTAACCCCGGCCGCCCTCACCTCCTGCCTGCTGGAGGTGGCCAGCCCCAGCCCGGTGGTCCAAGCCACAGGGCCCCTCCTGCCTCGCCCCCATCAGCTGCCTGGTTCGGCCGCCTTCAGCGTCCTCCTGCCCTTGACCCTCACCCAGACGAGCTCCGGCTGGCCCCTGGGTGGCATCTTCTGCATCTAGATCCCGGCCTGGCCTTCCTGACCTTCTGCGGGGGTGGCCTGGGATTGCTACTCCTGCGTGCTCCAGCCCGCCTGGGCGCAGAGCCATCGTGCAGCCGGAAGGGCGGTTTTCTGGGCCGGGGCATTCTGCTTCCTTCTTCCGGTCCTGGGCACGCTGGCTCTATGAACTCTGGGGGGGGGGGGGGGGGGCCAGGTGAGCCAGGCCGACCCTTCTAACAGGACGCCTGCTGGGGAACCTTGTCAGCCGGCCTCATCCTCTGGCCTGGCACTGAAGCAGTTGGTGTTTGGACCAGAAGAGAAATCCCTGGGAGGGTTGGGGACTTTTACAGGGACAGAGGAGGGGGGTCTCCCATCTTATCAAATTCTGGAGAATGTGAGATGCTGAGAGAGAGAGAGAGGTTTAGAGAGGGGGACAGAGACCCAGAGACAGGGGGACAGGGATCCAGAGGGGGGGACAGAGATGCAGAGAGAAAAGAAGCCAAGTGGGGGGAGAGATGCTGGGAGGGGGAAGGGGGCGCTGACACAGATGTGACAGTGTCACATGCACCGGCGACAGACGGGGGCCACAGCAGAGAGAGGAGGTGAGACACGGGTCAGGCTGCTGGGAGAGGAGACAGCAAAAGACCCGGGAGGAGATGGAAATAGAACTCATCTGGAAGGGAAGGAGAATGAGTGGGGAAAGAGACGGATAGACGGGGGAGACAGACAGACAGACAGACATGGGCCTGGATCTAAAGACAAGACCAACCATTCCCTGGTGGTTCAGATGGTGAAGAATCCGCCTGCAATGCAGGAGACCCAGGTTCGATCCCTGGGTTGGGAAGATTCCCCTGGAGAAGGGAAATGGCAACCCACTCCAGTGTTCTTGCCTGGAGAATCCCATGGACGGAGGAGCCTGGCGGGCTGTGGTCCATACTAGGGCTTCCCAGGTGGCTTCGGGTTATTGCCAGGACTCAGCAATGCAATACTGGGCTATAGGACTTTCAGAGCTAAAACCGTGAAAGGCTCATACCCACTGGGATGCCCTGGTCCCCATAGGTAAGACCGAGCATCACAGGACAGCTCTGGGCACCCGAATTTTCTGGGCCCCCAGGACACCTGTTATCATTTGCCTTCTCTCGCTGCCTTTTGAAACACGCATGCGCCTCCTAAGCATCTCTCCAGTGGCCCAGCCTCTGGGGAAGGATGTCGTTGGTAATCTTTGGTTTTCAAACTCCCTCATGTTTCCAAACTAAAGGTTAATTTTTGCTCCACATTCTGAGTCCTTTGATGTATCCACAGAGCTACTTTAGAAACCTGCTAAGCTCCAATGGGGGAAAGCCTCTTTCTTCTGTCTTTGGAAAACGCATTGCTAGGATGCCTCTCTTGACCGTGGTCTGCCCATTAGCATCTCCTGGGGGAGCTTTTAAAATTCGAATCAATGCCCAGGCCCCATCCCCAGGAGTTGTGGTTTAAGTGGTCCAGAGTAGAGCTGGGCTCTGGGAGTTTCAAAAGCTCCCCAGGGAGTCCCAGGGCTGCGGGCGGAGCCCCATCCATCTCCAAGTGACTGTGGTTGTGAAAATGCAACCTCTGATAGCTCCCAGGGGACTGAGAAAACCCAGCCTGGATGGCTGAAAACCCTGGAGGTGGGAGTAAGGGGGCAGGGAGGACACAAAGTTCAATTTCTTTGTCAATATCTGTTCGTTTCACAAACACTGATAGCCAAGACCCATGGGGGTTGCAGAGGAGTCAGATCTTATTCTGCAGCCCCACCCTCAGGCTCCCAGTCACAGCCGAGAAGGGTGAGGAGTGGGGAAGGTGTGAGTGGCAGGGAACCAGATTCTGATTAGGAGGGATTTTACGAAGGCTTTCAGGTGGGGCTGACACAAAATAGAGGCGGACGGCCAGGCTGGGAGCACAGCGTGTGCAATGGCCCTGGGGTGTGTTTTTCTTTTTTTATAAAACCATCTCTGAGTTATATATGGAATTTGCCTCCCAATGCAGGAGACACACTCACACTTGAGGAGACCTGGATTCGATCCTTGGTGCGGGAAGATCCCCTGGAGAAGGAAATGACAACCCACTCCAGTAATCTTGCCTGAAAAATCCCACGGACAGAGGAGCCTGGGAGGCTACAGTCCGTGGAGTCAGGAAAGAGTCAGACACGACTCCGCAGCTGGGCCAGGGTAAACTACAGCGGGGGCGTGGGAAGTGGGTGAGATTTTAAAAAAGAAAACCTGGAGGGCTGTCAGGTTAGATGCGCCTTGCTGCGATGCCAGTCTGCTGGGCTGGGACAGCTGTCCTGGGGCGGGGGCTGTGAGCAGGGCCAAGTCAGCTCTGCTTGTAGAAAGGCCCCTGAGAGGACTGGAGGAGAGAGATGGGAGGCGGGGCGAAGGTCCAGGGAGAGAGGAAGCCTCAAGGACGGCTTTCCCCGCCCAGGTCACAGCATTCCGGTTTTGCAGAAATCAACTAACTTCCCTCCTAGAACCAGGGGGACCAAGTTCTGGCTGGGAACATGGTCTAACACCGCCCCCGTGTGGTCATGCTCAGTTTTGCAAACAAAGTGCTGTGTGCTGAGTCGCTTCAGTTGTGTCCAACTCCTTTGTGACCCTATAGTCTGTAGCCCTCCAGGCTCCTCTGGCCATGGGATTCTCCAGGCAAGATTACTGGAGTGGGTTGCCATTTCCTCCCCCAGGGGATCTTCCAGACCCAGGGATCGAACCCGCGTCCTCTTAAGTCTCCTGCCCTGGCAGGCGGGCTCTTTATCACTAGTGACACCTGGGAAGCCAGCCCCTCTATAAGTAAGACTACCTTTTAAATCAGGACATTTTCAAGAATTAAAGAAAGGGGCTTCCCTGATGGCTCAGTGGTAAAGAATCCACCTGCCAGTGCAGGAGACGTGGGTTCGACTCCCAGTCCTGGAAGATCCCACGTGCTGCGGAGCAACTAAACCTGCGCACCGCAACTATCAGTCGCCCACATGGTGCAACTAGGGAAGCCCCTGAGCCTTAGAGCCCGTGCTCCGCAACAGAAGCCACCGCAGTGAGGAGCCTGCGCACCACAACTAGAGGGGAGCCCCTGCCCGCTGCAACTAAAGAAAGCCCTCACAGCAGTGAAGACCCAGCACAGCTAAAAGTAAGTAAATAAAAAAGAAGAAATGAAGAGGATAACGATTCCCAATTATACTGGAATAACTGGCCCAGAGTGTTTGCATCCCGCAAGCCAAAATTATAGTAAGACTATAAATCAATTCCTAATTAGAATTTGATAGGCCTTCCCTGGGAAATCCAGGATGTTCAGTCACTCTGCTCAGAAGTCTCCTTTTGAAATCTTGAAATGTTTATCTGATGAAAAAAAAAAAGAATAAAGCTCAACTAAAGGCTAGGGTATCCCCCAGGGCGTTCCACCTACTGGGGGTGGAGACAGGGAGTGGGGAGGAGGCAGTTAGTGAGGGAGGGGGTAACTGGCTATGTGTTTGGAGGCCTGGATACTTTCATAGTAAGGGGCATTTACAGTGGGTATTGAAGGCTGAATAGGAGTTTGCTAAGAGAAAGATGTGTTGATACAATATAACGGTAAAGATGACCACTACAGACCCTTTGTAGCTTGCAAATTCCATTCACATCTTTCATGTCAGATTGTCATTGCTACGGCCTTTTGGAGTCCAAGGAGAAAACCAAGGCTCAGAGAGAAGAAATAAATCTGAAGTACACAGCAGTCTGTGTTGGTACCAGGTGGGGAATCAACCCTGCTATTTCTCCTCTCTGTGCTCTTGATACAAGTTGGAATGTCTTTCCTCCCTCTAAACTCTGACAGACTTCTACTCATCCTTCAAAACCCAGCTCGATGACTGGACCCCCTAGCCTCAAATCTGAGAGTCTATCTTGCTAGTCCCCAACTTCCCCAGACCCAGGAGTCCAGGCTTCCTCTCTCTGACCCAGAAGCCTGGACCTCAGACAGAGCTGGCCGGAGGTGGTGTGCCTGCCGGCCTGGTGAGATGGAGCAGGGTGTGCTGACTCAGTCACATTTATTTGGTCTCAGAGGCCAGAGTCATGGTCGGGACAGAGGCAGGACTCTTGGGTTAGGTGGTCCTGTGTCTTCTCATTGCTGAGCCTACGAGAGGAAAAGAGACAGAGAGATCCACAGAAACAGAAGAAGGGAAGACAGCCAGGATGATGATACAGGCCGAAGCGACCGAGATCTAGCCTGCCACCTCCACCCTCTTCCCACTCACCTTGTTGAAGAAGTAGATGGAAGCGAGGATCGTGAACACGGCCATGGCCAGGGTCACATTCTGGGTGGAGGGGTCAGAAGTCAGGACCCGTCCCTTCCCTTCACCCCCACCCCTGCCGTGGGGCACCGCCCTCCCGCCCGCTGGGCCCCTCCTCACTTCCTGAAAGTTCATGGCCATGACTTCCAGACTCTGGGCTGCTTGGCCTCCCTCTCCCTTTCCTGAGCCTCTGAGCCAGACAGAGAAGACCAGCCGGCGGAACCCTGAGGGGAGACCAGAATGGTGGCCATGGTGACCAGAGAAGGGCATTCTGGGTAGAAGGGACCTCGCCCCGGAGGCTTGGTGGGGGGAGACCGACACTTGGATACAGGGGGCATCGGAACTCTGAGACGGGAGAAGCCAGACCTACGACCCCAGAGGGCGCTGGGGAGCCACGGAAGGGCCACAAGCAGGGGAGGAACAGGATCAGCTCTAAGTGGCAGCAATATCTCCAAGAGGAGCAGGAGGGAGGCTGGAGGCCAGAAGAGCAGGTGAGGTGGCCCAGGCAAAATTTCTTCCAACGATGTCCACCAGATGCAAGCTTGAGAGACACAGCAGTGGGGGAGCTGCGCCTTCCAGAGCCGGATCACCAGTTTTGGGGGCGGGAGCAGCAGTTGGTCAGTCTCTCAGTCATTGCTGACTCTTTGTGAACCCACAAACTGCAGCACACAAGGCCTCCCTGTCCTTCACCATCTCCCGGAGTTTGCTCAAACTCATGTCCATTGAGTCAGTGATGCCATCCAACCATCTCATCCTCTGTCACCCCCTTCTCCTCCTGCCCTCAATCTTTCCCAGCATTTTCCCAGTCTTTTCCAATGAGTCAGTTCTTTGCATCAAGTAGCCAGTGTATTGGAGCTTCAGCTTCAGCATCAGTCCTTCCAATTCAGGGTTGATTTCCTTTAGGATGGACTGGTTTCATCTCCTTGCTGTCCGAGGGACTCTCAAGAGTCTTCTCCAACACCACAGTTCAAAAGCATCACTTTTTTGGTGCTCAGCCTGCTTTATGGTCCAACTCTCCCATCCATACATGACTACTGGAAAAACCACAGCTTTGACTGTAAGAAACTTTGTTGTCTAGGTGATGTCTCTTCTTTCTAATAGGCTGTCTAGGTTGGTCATAGCTTTCCTTCCAAGGAGCAAGCATCTTTTCATCTCATGGAGCAGCAGTTTTGAAGGTAGAAATCATGGCGCCAGTAACAACTTCCCCATCTCTGGGCCACGGGCTTAGTGATGCGCCTGGGGCTCCACTGGTCCTCTGGTGGCCCCTGTTGTTTACCCCACCAGCCCTCCTTCTCAGTAGGTGGTGTCTGTAGACACCTGAATCTCTTTGGGTCCATCATGCCTTCAAGACTAATTTCGAGGTTAGGAGCGACATGGAGGACAGAGACACCAGTGCAGTCAGCCCTCATTATCCACGATTCCGTCTGCACAGTGTGGCTACAGTTTTGAGTCTGAGGACATGCACATTCCCAGGGGGAGGGCAGGGCTCAGGAGGAACTCCTGCCTGGGGAGGGGGCGGCCAATGGGATGGGTTTGAATCCCAGCTCTGGCACTTGTGAGTGGGGTGGCCTTAGGCAAATTTTCTAGTTTGCAAAAAAAAAAAAAAAAAGTAAAAGTAAAAGCAAAAAACCCAAAAATGTATCTACCAGGTTGAGTAGTTTTTTATTTTTGTTTTTTTCTAGTTTTTGGCACTGTATGCCCTGGTTCCCAGCCAGGGATCAAACCCACGACCCCTGCAGTGGAAGTGTGGCTTCTTAACCAGTGGACTGTCAGGGAAGGCCCAGATGAGTACCTTTTTGGATTTAAAATTATAAGCTATGAGATATACACACACACACACATTTCCCTTAGAAGCAATGATTCAGTACTTGCTAATCTAGAGTTTCCAGTGAATTTATACAACATAAAGCCTGGAAATGACAAGAATTGGCTGTGAAATGATACCTTACCAAGAAGGTAAGACATTCAACAGGGAAATTGGCAGGGTCTCTCCAAGAAGTCTGCGTCCCCAAACAAAGCAAAAGAAGAAAACCCAAGGCACGTGGGCTTGTTCTTCTTGAGCAAATCCGTATGAGACACATGACCAGGTTCAATGGGTGACTTTAAACTGGGTTCTGGCTTGGATATATCAGCTGTACATGATATTTGGGATGACATATGGGACCTCTGAGAGTGGGTATTAGATGAGGTGAAAGTATTGTTGATGTGGAAAGTAGGAGATCATTACAAAATTTCAAGATCTCATTTCAGTAAAAAGCACACAAATATTTTTAAAATGTGTGTGGGAACTTCTCTGGTGGTCCAGTGGTTAAGACTGCGTTCCCAAGGCAGGTAAGACTCTGTGCTTCCAATGCAGGGGACACAGGTTCGATCCCTGGTCTGGGAACTAAGATCTTGCATACAGCTTGGCACAGCAAATAAATAACATTAAAAAAAAAAAAAACAACATGTATTGAAAAATCTGGAAGGATGGTCTGTCTCAGTATTGCAGCAGAAAGTGGCAGGTGCAGTTCAAAAAGGTTTGACTGGAAAGAATTTAATGCAGGGCTCATGTTCACAGCTGGTGGGATGGTGCAGGGCTGGGCTTAGAAAAATCGGGGAGCTGCTGCCACCCAGTAGGAATTGAACTGAATCCCTCCCAAAGGTCAGTTCAAGTCCTCACCCCTGGTACCCGTAAATGTGACTTCATTTGTAAATAGGGTCTTTGCAGATGTAAATCAAGTTAAGATCAGGTCATAGCCAGTGTCCTTATAAGAAGAGATGCCCACGTTTTGACAGAGACTGGAGTGATGCTCCCGAAAGCCAGGGAATTGTCAACGACATTGGAAGCTAGGGAGAGCCTGGGAACCGATCCTTCCTCCCAGGAGGGACCAACTTCCTGCTGATACCTTGATTTCAGACTCCTGGCTGCCAAAACTGTGAGACAATAAATTTCTGATGGCTAGGGACTTCCCTGGTGGTCCAGTGGTTAAGAATCTGCCTTCCAATGCAGGGGACTCTGCATTGATCCCTGGTCAGGGAACTAAAATCCCACAAGCTCGGGGCAACTAAACCTGCACTCGACAACTGGGGAGAAGCCCACACACTGCAGCTAAGACCAACACAGCCAAATAAATGAATAAATATTTTTTAAAAATTAATTAATTTCTGGTGCCTAAACCAGCCAGTTTGCAGTCCTTTGTTACAGCAGCCCTAGCGAATCAATACACACTCCTAGGCATCAAGGGGGCTTCCCTGGTGTCTCAGCGGTGAAGGATCCACCTGCAACGCAGGAGCCATAGGAGGCGTGGGTTCGATCCCTGGTTGGGAAGATCCCCTGAAGGAGGGCATGGCAACTCACTCCAGTATTATTCTTGCCTGGAGAATCTCCATAGACAGAGGAGCCTGGTGGGCTACAGTCCATAGGGTTGCAGAGAGTTGGACACGACTGAAGCGATTTAGCACACACACACATAGGCATCAAGTGTTGAGAACCATGTCACCAGACCCTCAAGGGACAGGGTCCTCCCCTAGGAAATCTATGCTACAGCCAGCACCATCCTCGGAGTTCCTGCTCCCCTCACTGGCTGACCCCAAAGGGGATCCAGAGAGCAGAGGGGCCAGGATGGTGCTGAAGACAGAAGGCCTCCTTAAAAGCACGGAACCGGAAGGAGAAGGAGAAGGGCAGAAAGTGGGCAGAGGGGTGGGGCGGGCTGCCCCTTATTTACTTGTGTGGTGGGCTGAGTCATAACCCCAAACTGCCCACACCCCAAGCCCCAGAACCTTGTATTTCCCTCACATGGCTTAAGGGACTTCGCAGCAATGATTACGTTAAGGATCTTGAGTTGGGGCTTGTCTTAATCTGTTTGGGCCACTCTAACAGAATACCACAGATGAGGTGGCTTCTAAACAACACAAATCTCTTTCTCCTAGTTCTGGAAGCTGGAGATCCAGAGATCAAGGTCCTGGCAGATTCGGTGTCTGGTGAGAGCCGGCTTCTTGGTTTACAGTTACTTGATGTGCCCTCTTGTGATGGGAGAGGCCAGGGAGCTCTCTGTGGTCTCTCTTATTTTATTCATTTATTTGGCTATGCCAGGTCTTAGCTGTGGTACACAGGATCTTTAGCTGCGGCGTGCGGGGATCTAGTTCCTTGGCGCACAGGCTTAGTTGTTCCATGGCGTGGGGAATCTTCCCAGACCAGGGATCGAAGCTGGAAGCCGTGTCCCTGCATTGGTGGGTGGATTCTCATCCACTGCACCACAAGAGAAGTCCTCATTTTGTTTTAGAGTGACCTATTACACAGCAGTAGATAACTGACACTATTGAGCAGTTACTCTGCACACCCTTGGAGTAAGTGCCGAATATATTGCATTGCATGCTCAGTGGCTTAGTTGTGTCTAACTTTTTGCGACCCCCATGGACAGAGGAGCCTTCCAGGCTCCTCTGTCCATGGGAGTTTTCAGGCAAGAATACTGGAGTGGGTTGCCATTTCTACCTTGAGGGTAATCTTCCCAACCCAGAGATCAAACCTGCATCTCCTACATTTCCTGCATTGGAAGGCAGATTACCAGTGAGCTACTGGGGCTCCCAATCTATTAGAACTTGTCAATTCTCAAAGAACCTCTCTGAGGTACAGACCGTGTTTGTCCCCATTTTATGAATGAGAAAACAAAGGCACAGAGAAGGTTCAGTAACCTGCCCCAAATCACACAGCTTTATATGTGACAAAGCTGGGGTTTGAACCCAACCTGTCCCAACTCCAGGGTACGGGTGTTCAGCCTCTGGGCTTGTTGACTTTGGCCAACTGTGAGTGTCACTGAAAGAAGATGAAATCACCAAGAAGTTCAAGAGAACCTCAAAGAACAGACATGGCAGGCATAGCGGGGAGGGAGGAGAGGGCAGGGTCCAGAATATGGGGCAGGGGTGGGGGTCTCCCTCCCTTTGCACCCACGCTCAGGGCACTAGGCTCAGACCCCAGCTCTGCCGTTCACTAGCTGTGTTCCCTCAGGCAGACTGCCTACCCTGGCGGTGCCTCAGTTTTCCCATCCGAACCATGGAGACGGAGGCAATCAGATCAACACCTCCTGGGGTTGCGGGAAAGATTAAACGGAAGCATCCCCGGTGAATCCATGGCTGACAGAGGCCCTGGGGGGTTGGGGGTTCTGGATCCAGGGGGAGGCGTGCTGGGACCTGCTCTTCTGGTGGGGGGGGTGGTGCTGGGGCGGGGGTAATGAGCAGGTGGGGCTGCGGCGCAGACAGTGCGCTGAGCTCAGCGTCTGGCTGTGTGGAGATGGCCGGGCCAGGGTTTCGGGGCCACCCCGCCGGACCTCTCCTGCTGCTGCTGCTGCTGCCCCCGGCCCTGACGGAAGGACCCCTGGTCTTCGTGGCGGTGGTGAGGTGCCCCCTGCCTCGGCCCAGCCCCTCACGTCCCCCAGGCCAGCTCTGACCTGGTCCCCTCCCCAGGTGTTCCGCCATGGCGACCGGGCCCCACTGGCTTCCTACCCCACTGACCCGCACAAGGAGGTTGCATCCACCCTGTGGCCACGTGGCCTGGGCCAGCTGACCGAGGTGAGACGCTGGGGATGGAGCAAGGGGTGGGGCGGGGGCGGGGAGGGGTTCGCTGAGCCAGCTCTGTCCCCAGGAGGGGGTCCGTCAGCAGCTGGAGCTGGGCCGCTTCCTGAGGAGCCGCTACGAGGACTTTCTGAGCCCCGAGTACCGGCGGGAAGAGGTACGGCCATGCTGACCTTCATCCTACCTCATGATCTCTCACCTCTGATCCCCACTGACTCCAGCGCCTCCCTGGGCCTCCATCTCTGGCCCTTCACCCCCATCCACCTGACCTGCACCTTAGGCCTGATCTCTGACCCATGAACCATCAACTAACCCACACTGACCCCTGACTCCATCTCAACCTGAGTCACATCTTGACCTCTGACCTCCATCAAGTCTGACTTTTATTTTCTGGTCTCCACCTCTGTGTTCTGACTCTCACTGACCCCAGCTAGACCCTCTGACTTGGAAACTTGATTGATTCTGTCTTTGTCCCTCATTGATTCTACCGGCCTTCTGACTCCAACCTTTGACCTCTACCCTTCATCAAATCTGACTTTCCTCTATCTTCCTCTGTCTCCTGACAGATGACCATAGGATCATTCCTGCTGACCTGATCTCATGACCTCCAACCTGCCCTCCTCCTCTTGACCTCTAACTTTCCACTTCCAGCGACTCTGAGCTTCCTTTCCGACTTTCATTGGCTTAACTGATCCCCTTAATCCTCAGTGTCCATCCAACTTCCCACCCCGACCCAAATGCTCTTGACATTGACCTCTGACCCTTGACACCAACTTCTAATGTTGAAGGCCAGGTCCTTGAACCTGCCCTGAGTTTTGACCCCTAACACCTGACCTTCGACCCTGAGCTGAATCTGAAGCTTTGGTTTGCTGCTGTAGTTGACCTCTGACCCCGACAGCGGCTCTGTGGCCTGTCCTCTCCCCACCCCCCATCCAGGTGTACATTCGCAGCACAGACTTTGACCGGACATTGGAGAGTGCTCAGGCCAACCTGGCGGGGCTGTTCCCTGAGGCCGCCCCAGGGCGCTCCGAGGCCGCCTGGAGGCCCATCCCTGTGCACACCGTGCCGGTCACTGAGGACAAGGTCAGGGGCCGGACGGGGCCTGGGGGCGGGAGGGATGGAGAGGGCCGGCGGCTCGGAGACCAGGCTCGGACCCGACGGGGCTGGGGGCTGGGGGCCTCCCGGAACCGGAGCAAGGATGCCTTCCCTGGGGCTGAGGTGTCCTGGTGGGGTGAGCCGCCCACCCCGCGCTGCTCAGCCATATCTGGGAGAAACCGTGGACCGGAGACAGGACCCCCCCAGCCCCACTGCCCTGCCTGCAGTCGGGCCCCAGTCACACTTTTGTCCCCTCTGAGCCTCAGTCTCCTCCAGTTGCTGAGGTTCCCTACGCGCAGCTGTCCCCGATACCGTGAGCTGCTGAGGGAGGCCACGGAGGCCACCGAGTACCAGACCGCCCTGGAGGGCTGGACGGTGAGCTGGGCGGGCCAGATGCGGCAGGATGGGGAGGGACCCACAGGACAGGGCGGAGCCGGCAGGCTGAGGGGGCGGGGCCGACCAGGATGGGGCGGGGCCAGTGGATGTGGCGGGACCCACAGGACAGGGCGGGGCCGGCATGCTGAGGGGGCGGGGCGATGCCTGGTGCGAGGGGCGGGGCCGGTCGGACGTGGCTGGACCCTAGGGGCGCTGACATTTGCCAGGCTCACCCATCCCGGTTCGGTTCTTGCAGGACTTCTTGACTCGCCTGGAGAACTTCACGGGGCTGTCGCTGGTCGGGGAGCCGCTGCGCAAGGCATGGAAGGTCCTGGACACTCTGATTTGCCAGGTGGGCCCCTGACCCATACACCCAGCCGGCCAAGTCGTTAAGGGCCCTGGGTTCCAATCCCAGCGTTGCCGCTCACTACTTGTGTTCCCTCAGGCAAGCCACTTAACCTTTAGTGCCTCAGTTTCCCCATCTATACAACGACAATGGCGACACTCCTATCAACTTGGGCTACTGTTTGGATCAAAAGGGGTTAATTCACGCGATGCGCTTAAAATAGCGCCTGGCATATGGTGAGGCATTTTCGGTCTACGTGTTTGCCGTTCAAATCCTCCAGTTCCGTAATCGGAAAAGCGCGGGAAGGCAAAGCTTCGGCGCCAGGCGCTGACCTGAAGCGGCCTGAGGCTGGCAGTGCTTGCTTACCTACTTAATGGGAATGTTCCTAATTGCCTGGTGGGAAGAACAACGTGTGTGTCTAAGGCGGCTGCCCCAGCCCCCACTGGATGTGTTCAGTTCAGTCGCTCAGTCGTGTCCGACTCTCTGCGACCCCATGAACCGCAGCACGCCAGGCCTCCCTGTCCATCACCAACTCCCATAGTTTACTCAGATTCATGCCCATCGAGTCGGTGATGCCATCTAGCTATCTCATCCTCGGTCGCCCCCTTCTCCTCCTGCCCCCAAACCCTCCCAGGATCAGGGTCTTTTCCAACGAGTCAACACTTCGCATCAGGTGGCCAAAGTACTGGAGTTTCAGCTTCAGCATCACTGCTTCCAATGAACACCCAGGACTGATCTCCTTTAGGATGGACTGGTTGGATCTCCTTGCAGTCCAAGGGACTCTCAAGAGTCTTCTCTAACACCATAGTTCAAAAGCATCAATTTTTCGGCGCTCAGCTTTCCTCACAGTCCAACTCTCACATCCATACATGACCACTGGAAAAGCCATAGCCTTGACCAGAGAGTTAGGAGGTATATATTAATAGTACCCTCTCCATCAGAACTTTCTGAAACTCCAAACGTCTGAATTATTATTATTTTTTAATTTAATCAATTATTTGGTTGCACCAGGTCTTAGTTGTGGCATATGGAATCTAGTTCTCTGATCAGGGATCGAACTTGGGCCCCCTGCAGTGGGAGCATGGAGTCTTAGCCACCAGGGACGTCTTGGGCCACCAGGGCAGTCCCCCCAAATGTCTGAATTCTGAAACAGCTCTGGCCCCAAGGGTTTCCGATAAGGGCTTCTGGAATAATGGTCATTACCATGATTAATTAATAATCGCTCTTACCCACACCAAGGACAACCCAGGTGGCGCTAGTGGTAAAGAACCCGCCTGCCAACGCAGGTAGAGGTAAGAGATGTGGGTTTGATCCCTGGGTTGGGAAGATCCTCTGGAAGAGGGCATGGCAACCCCTTACAGTATTCTTGCCTAGAGTATCCCATTGACAGAGAAGCCTGGTGGGCTACAGTCCATAGGGTCGCAAAGAGTTGGACACGACTGAAGCAACTTAGCACATTACCCAGACCATAATTTCCTGACCAGACCTTGCCTATGAGGGCATCAGTCAGAGAAGGGTTGGAAGAGTGAATTGCAGCTGATGGGGGCATCGCCAGTGGGTCTGAGGGGAGCAAGAAGAGGTCTGGACATCGCGGTCACTTTGTTCCCTCCCTCTCTCCTCAGCAAGCCCATGGTCTTTCCCTCCCATCCTGGGCCTCCCCAGATGTCCTGCAGACACTAGCTCAGATCTCGGCTCTGGATATCGGAGCTCACGTGGGCCCACCCCAGGCAGCGGAGAAGGCCCAGCTGAGTGGGGGTGAGATGTGGGACCGGGTGACTGGGAGGCCCAAGCGGCTTCCTTTGGAGGGTTCTTAACACTCTGTCTTGCCCTGTCAGGAATCCTGCTAGATGCCATCCTGGCTAACTTCTCCCGGGTGCAGCGCTTGGGGCTGCCACTCAAGATGGTTATGTATTCTGCTGTAAGTCTTCGGAAAGGGAGGCAGTGCCACGTGGGCACAGGGATGGGGAGGGGGTGGGATTTGGGTGAGGGGGGACTCATGGTCCTGGTGGAACCTCAGCCTCATGCCTTGAGTAACACATATCTCCAAACTATACTCTCGGGTCATATCACCAGAGGTATGGAATCTGGAAGGAGGGAGGTGATGATGGGAAAGAATTCAGTTCTTCTGGAATGACAGGCTTTTTGGCTGAGCTGTCCAGTCATATTTATTAAATGACCACCTGTAACTGGTGGGGCTGCCTCCAGGGTGAGGAGGTTTGGGGGGGGGGGGTTATTTGTTCTAAGGGGTCTGAGGGCCATCTGGAGGAGCCCCGACTCATCCCTGGATCCGCCCGCAGCACGACAGCACTCTCCTGGCCCTCCAGGGGGCCCTGGGTCTGTACGACGGGCACACACCGCCTTACGCCGCCTGCCTCGGCTTTGAGTTCCGGCGGCGCTCGGCCGACGCGGACCGCGACGACGCAGACGGCGACCACCCAGACGGCGACCACCCAGGGTGAGGAGGGGGTGGTACCCGGAAGTGGGCAGGGCCAGGACGCTCTAGCGTAGGAGGGATGGCGACCCCGGTACGTGGCGTGACTCAGGCACGGGCCTGGAGGGTGAGTTTACAGGGGCGGTATGGGCAGGGATAGGAGTCAGAAGCGCAGTGCTCCATCCTGTCGCTCTTCTCCAGATTCAAAGTCAGCGGCAGGGAAGGCGAGGAGGGACCAAGGCGCCTGCTCTCTCCCTCCAGGAACGTCACCGTCTCCCTCTTCTACCGCAACGACTCTGCTGGCCTGCCCTTGACTCTCCGCCTCCCCGGGTGCCCAGCCCCCTGCCCACTAAGCCGATTCCGCCAGCTGACGGCCCCCGCCCGGCCTCCGGCTCACGGGATCCCCTGCCACGGCTCCCACGAGCCCGCCACCCCCGCAGGTGACGGCCCTCGGCGCTGGGGTGGGAGTGGGGGGCGCCGGTCTCGAGACTCACAACCCCGTGTTCTCCCCGCAGCCACCGTGGTACCCCTGTTGGCTGGGGCTGTGGCCGTGCTGGCGGCCCTCAGCATGGGGCTGGGCCTGCTGGCCTGGAGACCTGGCTGCTTGCGGGCCTGGGGGGGCCCCGTGTGAGCCAGGAAACTGGGCACCCCTTCCCCCACAACTGAACCTGGATCCCAACACATCTGCTCACCCGCTCCTCTGGCTTCTGTGACTTACTGTGCGCGCTGGGGGAATGCGCGGGCGGGCTCCCAGGCCTGGAAGCCACACGTGGCCCTGTGGATGCGTGTGGGCTGAAGGGTGCATGGGTCTGTGTGCAGGTGCACGCGGACGGCTATCCATGCGTGCGCTCCCGCATGAATCCGTGTAGTGCTTGTGTATATACATACTTGACACTCGTGTGCAGACTTACGTGGTCCTGTGCTTCTGTGGGTAATACCTGTATGGGTGTTTATGTGCAGGTTTCTATACATGCCTGGGAGCACGGGGTGTGCGCGTGGAAACCCGTTTCTAGGTGTCATCACCTGTGCTCTGGGAGAAGCCCCCCACTGTGGGTTACGCACTGCTGGGAGAGCGCTGATTCAAAGCCTGGGCCCACTGCCAGCCTGCTGGGACTGGTCCGGAGGCCGTGACTCTGGGTTAACTGGTCTCTGCCCCCACCTGATGGTTGGGTGGCATCACCGACTCCATGGACATGAGTTTGAGCAAGCTCCGGGAGTTGGTGACAGACTGGGAAGCCTGGAGAGCTGAAGGTCGCATGCCTGGAGACTGAACTGAGCCCCACCTCCTTTGATGCAAAAACTCCCAGGCCCCTGAAATTAACCTCCTGGGAACCAGCAGAGCTGGTGGGGCCTGTAACACTGCTGGGGGGCAGCCTAGCAAAGCAGGGGCTACAATGATGACCTGAAGGGGCAGGGACCCCACCTGAGCACTGCCGGGTATGGTAGCCAGTGGCTGCCTTGAGGTCCCATTTGTACCTGGAAGGTACAGATCAGGAGCTTCATTTGCGGGCGGGCACTGAACTAAGGGAAGCTACCACACACCTAATAAACAGCAGGCTCATGGGTGCTTGTCATAGACTGGGTGGTGCCAGGCCTGCTCTTGTGGGGCTTTGTGTCACCCCTCAACCCAGGAGGCTCTGTCCTCCCCACACACCAAGCAGCAGTCTGGGGCAGCAGCGATGTCTGCCTCGTGTTGACACCCCATCTGACTGGACGAGTAGCCTGGTAGGCAGCAGGCACTCTGATGCCATTTGGTGCCTATTAGATGGGGCAGAGCTGCAGCACCAGGGGTGGGGCCTGGTGTGCAGACCCAGACCTCTCCAGACATGGGACAAAAAGGGCCGAGGTTAACAGCTGGGTCCTCACAGCTAGACGAGACAGGAAAATGCTCCTGCCCCAAGTGGGGCCACCAGTACACACTCCCTGGCACTACCCACCACCCAGCATCGTGGGGCAGGGGATCCGGGCCCCCCAGGTTGCCCAGGTCATGAGAACACAGGCTACCATCTGCCCTGGAGTTCTGGGGCAGTCACAGGGCCTCAGGGAAGAGTTAGGAATGCTCTCTGCACTTCATGGTCTTGCGGGGGTGGAGGGGGTACAGGAACATAGTCTATTGCTTATGGATCCATGTGTGAGCATGCTCAGTCACGTCCAATCCCATGGACTGTAGTCTGCCAGGCTCTGCTGTCCATGGCATTTCCCAGGTAAGAATACTGGATCAGGTTGCCATTTCTTCCTGCTGTGGGATCTTTCTGACCCAGGGATGTAACCCGCGTCTCCTTTATTGGCAGGGAGATTCTTTACCACTGAGCCACCAGGGAAGCCCCATAGAGCCACAGAAGACCCAAGCAAAGTTCTAGCTGATTCACCTAACCCTGCTGCTGGGAGCAGCTCCCACGGCCTACTAGGAGCCCAGTGCTCCCCTCTCTGCAGACAGCGTGGCGGGGGCGGTGGGGGGGGGGGGCGGTCATGGAGACCATGCAACCTACCCCTAGCCTCACTAGGGGAAGGTTCTGGCTCCAGCTTCACCCCTGCACCCAAACACCACCACTCACAGGGAGTGACACACGGGTTTTTTGTTTTTTTTTTATTTAATGGATGCGTTGTACCACCTGCTGGGGCTGTCCATCCTCACAAAGCTGGGATTCTTGGCCGCACTGCCCCTCACCCGGAGGTGACAGACCCTCCAGCCACACACGCAGCTGGAGAAAAAGGGACAGGCCATCCCCTTCGCAGGCGAAAATTCCATTTTAAGAGAAAGGCATTGCAGAAGAAAAAAAAGTCTAAGAGACAATCTTTCACAAAGGGGGAAACGAGCACCACTAAAAAACAAGTGTTGTCTGCTAAAGATCATAGAGTAAAAAAAAAACTGCATTAAAAAAAAAGAAACAAAAAAACAGTCTTAAGAAAACGGGTACAAACTTCAAAGTGCTTTCATGGTGTGGGCGGCGGGGTCTCCCACTTGGCCTGTAGTGCCTGGGGATTGGGGTGGGCCGTGTGGCAGAGCAGTGGGGCCGGAAGGCCCACCCACCCCACCTTGCCCATCGGGCTAAAGTGTAACAGACTGGAAATGTAACAGACTCTCTCCCTGCATCCTGCAGCAGCTGCCAAGAGCCAGCCAGCCGCCTGTTTCCCACCAGCAGCGGCCCGTGATGCCCACAGGTGGCTGCGGGCACGGACACCACCTGTCTTTGGGGCTCCTTGGACACGCTGGCCAACGTCTCCCCTACCCGACGGTGGGGGACACGTACTCGTGGCGCACCGGTGGCTCCTCCCCGCAGGCCTGGTCGGAGTACGGGGGAGGCGGGGGCTGCTCGTCCCCCAGACCATAGGGGGCGTGGCCGCGACTGCGCTTGGCCTCCTTGATGTACAGCTCCAGGAGGACCTTGGTGGGCTGCTTGTCCACCCGCTCCTTGGGCACGCCGTGGCTCAGCAGCCAGCCCATGAGGTCCTTGCGTGTGGGGTTCGGCCCCAGCATGAGCTTGGCGCGGCCCGGCTGGCTCTGGCGCCAGAGCAGGCCCACGTCAGCGATGGTCTGGATCTCCATCACCGCCTCCAGCACCGTCATGCCCTTGACCAGCAGGCTGACCAGTGAGAGGCGCAGCTCGGAGGGCGCGGCTGTCAGCAGGCGCCGCTGCAGGCCCTGCGTGAAGGGCAGGTCCTCCGGCGCCAGCTGGGCAGGCTCGGGGAGCGGCGGCTCGCAGTAGATCCAGTCGAGCATGCCCAGCTCGCGTACCAGCTGGATGCCCTCCTCCATGGTGGTCCAGGGCCGGAAGGGCAGCTCGGTGGCCTCGAAGTGCAGGAAGGACTCCCAGCGCTGGCGCCAGGCCAGCAGCAGCCAGGCCAGTAACGTCTTGCAGTCACCCCGCAGGGCCTTGCAGCGGTAGTTGAAGACGGCGTCGCCGGTCAGGTCGCCCAGCAGGGCCAGCTCCCCGCAATTCAGGGACAGGGCCTGGCCGCCCTGGTCATACACCCGCAGGATCCAGCTGATCATGAGCTCGTTGGGATTCTGCCGGAAGCGCCGCGCGATGGCCAGGAGCTCCGTGTATGTGTAGTAGCGGTCGCCCCGCCCCGCCATGGCTGCTCCAGGCGGGGGGCCACCAGAGCTGCGGGAAGGGCACGGAGGGGCGTTGGGCAGGGAAACAGTCACCCACCCCCAACCCTTCCACAGAGGGGGAGCCCCTCAGACCCCCAGGTGTCAAAGGTCCTGGGGGGGCACCGTGTCCTCACGGGAGATCAGAGCCCAGTGCTGGACATCACGGGGGCCCCAAGCACGGCCCTTCAGGAGCCAGGATACCGGATGTCTCCGCACACGCCAAGCGGTTCCCCTTATACCTTACACCACCCACCATGCCCCATCATGAGGTTACTGTGAAGATTAGATGCCTTTAGTGCCTAGCACTGTGCCTGGTTCATAGTTTAGTGCTCAGCATCTGACTGAACGGATACCACCACCACCACCATCTCTACATCGGATAAGTTCGATACGATTACGGCATTGGCCAACCCACTAAGAACTTGTTCTTACCGGGAGGGCTGAAGGAGCGGCTGGACTCCTGGAGGAACTGCCTGCAGATGGGAAGACGTGGGGGGTGGGGAAGAGGAGGTTGGTGGGGTGCAGCAGACACGATCCCCATCCACCTCTGCCCAGAGCCCAGGACCCCTCAGGCCCCCGGGTGTCAAAGGTCCTGGGGGAGCACCACGTCTGCACAGAAGATCAGAGCCCAGTGCTGGACATCACGGGGGTCCCTCGCACGGCCCCTTCGGGCACCAACTCTCTCTGCAAGCCACCCCCAACCCTACAGGTTCACCTGTTCCTCACCCCAGCCCTTCTTGCATCCACTTCCTCTTACCACCACCCCTCCATCTTCGCAGCGGATGCCACAGGAATTCAGGGAGCATGCAGTACTTTCGGGGGTGGCTTGCAAAGGCTGATTGTTCAAGGACCCCCAGCTCTGCCACCTCCTCAATCCCCAGTAGGACTGGCTGAGGCATTAGCTACAAGCCCAGGCAGGGTGGGGCCTGGGACCTCATGGGAGACAGGCCCACAGCACACACACACACCCACATCCCGCCCCAGCCCTATTCCTGCAGACAAATCATGAAGGCACTCTGTCAAAATGGCAAAACCAGGAATCAAAATCTACCCCTTGGTCCTGTATCCTCAACTGTAGGGAAGAGGGGTGACAGAGAAAGCCCCCACCACACTGGTCCCCCTGAACACGGGGGCTGCAGAAATAAGCCCCCTCCTGGCCAGAAGGAGCCAAGGATTGGCAAATTGCAACCTCTATGTGCCTCTGCCTCAGCTGTGAAATAGTGACAAAAACTGCACCTATTTCAAATCATGAGGTTATTGGGGGGATAAGGAAATGGCAATCCACTCCAGTACTCTTGTCTGGAAAATTCCACGGACGGAGGAGCCTGATAGGCTACAGTACATGGGGTCATAAAGAGTTGGACACGACTGAGCGACTTCACAACTCTAGGGCTTAGAAATGCGGCCTGGCTCAGACTAAGTGCTCAGCATCTATCTTTATTATTACCATAATCTATATATTTTATTAACAAATTGATGCCATTGTAAATTGGATTATGATTATTACAGTATTAATAACAAGGGGAGTCTCTTCTGTTCTTACCGAGGGGTGGCCAGGCTGCTCAACTCCTGGAGGAACCACCTGCAGACAGGAAGGGGTGGGGGAGCTGGAGGTTGGCAGCATGTGGAGCAACCAAGCCCCCTCCTCCATCTGGAGGTGGGACCCCCCACTCAGACCCCCGGGTGTCAAAGGTCCCGGGGTGCACCGTGTCCTCAGTGGAGATCAGAGCCCAGTGCTGGACATCATGGGGGGTCCCAGTGCCCTCAAACCCCACCCCCCAATCCCACCATCCTCTGACTGGCCGATGCAGAATAAAATGCTCCCATCTTGTCAGTTCTGTTGCCTCGGAAATCTACAGATGTTACACATCCCTTAGGGATTCCTCTTCTCAGCCCCTTCACATATCCCGCCCAAGTGGCATCCTCCCAACTCCACACTTTCCAGAAATTCCCTCTCGGCCCACAACACTTTGGATGAAGAGGCCTTCCAAAAAGATGCTCCGATGCACCCCATTCTGAGCTAACCCTTCAGAGAACACAGCTTCTCACCCCCTCAGGTACTTGTCAGCAAGAATCTAAAACTTCCCAGAGACTACACTTTCAGTTCTACCTAGTATGTATTTAGAAAGTAATCTATGTCCATCAATCTCAAGTCAACTTTATTAGTGGGAATACAGATTTAGGCCCAGATTTCATTGAATAGAGGTGAGGGGAAAACCCTCCTAGAACTGGGAACAGTTGTTTCTTTTCAGGTAACACACATACCCATGCCTACTTGATGATTTAGCTGCTGAAACAATTGTGAAACATTCTCCAAAACTTGAAACATTTTGTGAGACAGTCTCCAGATAAACTGTGTCCTTTGACAGTGGCTATTGTATAAATTGAGGGCAAACTTGATAACTGTATCAGTTTACATAGGCATGATTCATGGGAAGCTGCCTAAACTCTGCTGGAAGTTACATTGTCTACAAATTCCACCACCACCACCTTACAATATGACAATGATAGTGCTTCTAGCCTTTCTGCTTCTTTTCTGCTGAGTCTGAAAATTAGACTTTGGATTAGCCTTTTCCCCTGAAATCCAAAAACTTACACTGGGCCCTCCACATCACATCTGTGAGGCCCTGGAATCAATCCCCATGGATACCATGGACAGACTATACATCTTCCCCTTCTGCAGTCCATATTCCTTGTCATATTCAAACCTTACCTTTGAAGGCAGGAGGCATCACTATCCCCCACCCAACTAGTCAGAGGACTGGGGCCCATCTGCTCCTGGTGGATTGTACCCATTCTACAGACACAGAAACTGAGGCTCAGGAGAGCAATCATTTGACTAACATCTCTAAGCCCAAGAACAGAACAGTTGGGCTTTGCATTATGGCTGGCAGATAAATTAGGTCCCAGAGAGGTTTAATGCAAAGTTACCGCAAATGAGGGTGAGATAGTTTAGACCTGGATGGGTCAGGTACTGGGAGCAATGGTTCTTACCAAGGTGGGGTGGGTGGCCTCTCAGCTTGAAGACACACCTGTAACACAGGAAGGATTTGGTGAGGGTGGGGGAGGAAAGTCTTGGGGTGGGGTGGGGTGGGGGGGAATTCAGAGAACATCAAAACCAAGGCCCCTCAGATCCCCAGGTGTCAAAGGTCCTGGGGGCACTGTGTCCTCAGGGGGTAATCGGAGCCCAGTGCTGGACATCATGAGAGCCCGGGTCCCTCTGCAACCAGGTCCCAGGGCCACTCACCTTCAGGGACAGAAGCCAAGCAAGCTGACAGTGCCTAGAGATTGGAAAACACAAATCCATCACAGGGTACAAATGCCCACAGCCTTCCCTGTGTGACACCAAGATGCTCTCTCACCTCCCCAGTGTCACAGGTCCACAGAAGACTGTCCTAAACCCATCACGTAGAGAGAACCTACTGACTACTTCCCTTGCCCAGTTTTGCAGATTTCCAGCATTGACTCTACCGGCTGCTGACCCTGAACAGTGACCACTAAGATGCAAATCCCTTGGAAGAAACTGTCCAGGGGTGGGGGGCGGTGTATAAGGAGGAAAAGTGAAACCTGAAGCACAAGCAGCAAAAGCAGTCACCAGAGAGCCTTAAAATGCAACCAGTTTTGAACAAAACAGTGAAAGACATTTTGGAAATGACAGGAACTATGACCACAGAGCAGATGGGAGATGGCCTCCTTAAGGAATCAGTCTCATTGAGGATGATGACAACACTGACATTAAATAGAAAAAATGCTATTTTAGAGACACTGTGTTAACTATTTTGGATGAATTAAGAAATTTATTTCCAAAACATGAAGTACACAAAAAGAAAACATGGCGAAACGTCCTGTTAAGCGTTTATTTCTCTGTATGTTTGGGGATTTTAACAACGAAAAAGCAATATATGGGACAATGGCAAAAGAGTGATGAATGGATGAGAAACTGCCTTCCACTTGTGACAAGGCAACAGTTAGGATAAAATTAACTGTTTTCTAAAAGCAACAAAGTTGGAGGAGATTCTTGCTGGGTTGTGGTGGGGAAACAGAAAATCGGCTAGCTATTCCTGGGCTGGATCTCCTTGGAGGAGGTGTGGTATTGCTCGGGAGTCGGGAAAACGCTATCCATAAAGTTCCATTAGCCCAGAACTAACGCTTAACAAAACTCTGATGTTCTGAGCAAGCACAAAACTGATATTTAAATGACTGTGTCAGAAAGATTCCTGAAAATGAACGAAGGCCCCATTTACTTTGTCCGACAACTACTCCCCTCTGGTTCTGACACAACCCAGTAATTCACTTAAGAGATCCCACTCCCACTTCTTCCGTGGCAACCCTCGAGGTCCTGTCTCTACCTCCCACGCGGCCTCTGTTCTACATCGCACAAACACGCCAGCCACATGAAATCAGAATACATAAGAACATTTCCTAAGGAGAGCACGTGTAAGCTAACACTGGAGTGGAAAACCTCAGGCAGAAAGACTATGTCATAAGTCTACCCTCCCCACCTTCCCCCACCCCGCAAATTCCCCCCAGAAATTGACAAGATGGCGGAGCCCTGAAACGTGGGCAGCAGACACGGCGCAGCCAGACTGCGGCGCAAAGGAGGGCCAGCCCCGGGGGTCCGCCTTCGCTTCGGCAGCAGGACTCCTCCTCCACCCCCTGAGCGCCCCCAGGGAGCCATCACCCTCTCCAAGTGAGCCACTGCCGCCCCGAAGGGAACACTCAGGGATCGCCTCGAGGCGCGGGTACTGAGTGCTTACGAAGGTCCTGACACCGTCCCCGCCACGGCGTGCCCGCCCCCGCTGCAGCCCCGGGCACACACGTCACGCGTGACCGAGTCCCCAACGCGTGCCCTCCGGCAAACACCAGCCAAAATAGAACCCTCACCTCCACTCTCCGCAACGCGTGTGCGAGCCCCAGCGCGCGCTGCTTTATTGCGCGCGCCGCTCGCACGGCCCGCCCCGCGGCGCCAGGTGGGCCCCGCCCCGGGGCGTCCAGCAGAGACGCCGGTGTCGGAATCTGTACTTTGGTGCTTGGGGAGGGAAATAGGTAAATAAGAATAAGAATCTTCCTAACAGGAGATGAGGTGAGGGAGGCGGAGAAAATGGGAGCAAGCAAATATTGGGGCCCGTTATCCTGCATTAGAGTTAGGCAATTCTGTGAACAGCACGAGAGGCGGGCCATGGGGGAGAAGGACCCCCTCCCCGAATGTGGGCGGGGCCGGAAGGCGAAGCCGCTGGGATCGCCAGCGCGGCAGCGGTGAGCGTGGTGGCTGCGGGGGCTGCGGGGGCGGGGCCTACTCAGTCCTAGCCGCAGGTGGGAGGTGGGGCCAGCGCGGAGATTGACAAGGGGGCGTTCCGGGAAAACGTCTGCGTGGCGCGTTAGAGGCCGAGCCTGCGCAGTGAGAGGTAGGCGGGGCGGAGCAGAGGCTGGAAGGCTGGCCTCCCGCCTGGGTCGAGGGAGGAGGGGCCTGGAGGCCCGGGCTCGCCTGGGAACTTGGATTCTTGGTATGGTTGGCGATTTGAGGAGTGCCTTGCAACTGACATGATTGGAAAAGTTTTTTTTTTTAAACATATGAAATGAAACCTCTACTTCAATCCTCCTAGTGCATACAGTCGACAGTGTCAACAGGTTGGTGTGGACTTTAATTTTATGGACACGCGCGCGCGCGCACACACACACACACACGTCTTATGGGTAAAGATGCTTTTTTTTTTTTTTAACTCGTTTTCCCTTACTAGTCTCTTTCCATCAGTATACGGAGTGACCTCATTCCTTAAGCTGTAGCTAAGTATTCCCTTGTGTGAATAGAACACGCTTTGTTTAGCTGGTTCCCCTGATCACCTGGGAGAGGAGGCTGTGGTCTGAAGTAAAGGGAAGAGACCTAAATTCTGCACGTTAAAGAAGTGATAACGTTTCCTTCACTGGTTCTGCCTCACTCGGGAATGCAAAGTCCTCACTATGGCCCACACCGCCCAGAGTGACCTGGTCTCTGTTCCCTTTCAGCCCTTATCTTTCCTTCCTTTCTCGTCCTTGCTCAGGCTACACCAGCACATTGGCCTCGCTGGTCTTCCTGGGTCCTGTCAAGGACATTTCTACCCCAGGAACTTTGCTTCTGTGGTTTCCTCTGCCTGGAACTCTTTCCCCCCAATCAATCCCCATGGCTGTCTCTGTTCAGTCCTGTTTCCGCTCAGAGGTCCACTTAGCATGGAGCCGATGCCTGTACACTCTATATAACAGATGCTGTCCTTTCCAGACTCCCTGACCCTCTGTTCAGGGAGACCCTGGTCTCCCTGACCCTCTGTTCTTTTCCTTCATAGCTCTTCTCTCTTAACATATCTACTTGTGGGCATTTTTTTGGGTTTTGCGGGGTAGGGGTGGGGTTGCCTCCCTGCCAAGTTGTCAGTTCCTTAAAGACTAGGATTTGTGTCCAGTTGGCAATAGACCCCATGGCACATAGTTGCAGCTCACTTTTTGTTAAAAATGAATACACTGGAGAGCCTTTTATGGGAGACAAGGGGAACAATTACTGTAACAACACTTAATGAGCACACACTACAGACTAAACTCTAACTAGACAAGGGGAACAATTACTGTAACAACACTTAATGAGCACACACTACAAACTAAACTCTAACAGCCATGTACACCCATGGCTGGTTCATGTCAATATATGGCAAAAACCTCTACAATATTGTATAGTAATTAGACTCCAATTAAAATAAATAAATTTTTTTTTAAAAAGGTACAATTGGCTTTCTGTGTCCGCATATTCCATATACATGATTTAAACCAATCTCAGGTGGAAAAATTTGGGGAAAAAAAAAACAGTTCCAGAAAGTTCCAAAAAACAAAACTTAAATTTGGTGTGTGCCTCAGCAACTGTTTCCATAGCATTTCCATTATATTACATATTGTAGGTAAATCTGCAGATGATTTAAAATGTACAAGAGGATGTGCATAGTTTATATGCAAATACCCTACAATTTTAAAACCCATCTGTTGCTGTGCTGGGTCTTCACTGCTGCGCGTGGGCTTCCTCTAGATGCAGTGAGCAGGGGCCGCTCTCTAGTTGTGATACGGGGGCTTCTCATTGTGGGGGCTTCTCTTGTTGTGGAGCTTGGGCTCTAGAGCGCAGACTCAGTAACTGATTCTCGGGCTCTAGAGTGCGGGCTCAGTAATTGTGGTACACGGGCTTGGTTGCCCCATGGCATGTGGAAACTTCCTGGACCTGGGATTGAACCCATGTCCCCTGCATTGGCAGGCGGATTCTTGACCATGGGGTTACCAGGGAAATCCACTCTGCAATTTTATATAAGGGACTTGAGAATCCCCAGAGTTTGGTATCCAAGGAAGTCTTGGAACCAATTCCCTGCAGGTACTGAGGGACAACTGTACTGTCTTTATCCCCCAATCCCTCTGCAAAAACTGGCTACATGTAACAGCCTTTAAAATAAGTAAATAGGAAAGGAATGGGATGCTATAAGTTTTTTTTTTTTAAAGTTAAAGGAATAGACTTGTGTGGAGAGAAGTAAGGGGTGATGGCAGGAGCTGTAAGGGGTAAGGGCAAGAGGTGAAATGTGGGTGCCAGGAAGAGCAAATTGTTAGGGGGAGTCACAAGTGTGAAGAATGAAGTCCAAATAGCTTGGAGAGAGTCAACTGTTCAACAGACATTGCTTGAGCACCATCTGTATGCCAAGAACCTCTCCCACCTCTTTCCCCCAAGGCCCTCCCCCACCCATCCCTCTCCCCCAGAGGGCCCCCGAGGAGGCACGACATTTCCAGGGAACGCTTACAAGGTACTGACCTAAACGAACGTTCTGGGTGAGAAATACAGATTATTTGAAAATACACATCATTAATCTGAGTTGGAGGAATTTCAGAGGGGACTGAAAAAAGGGCAAGACTCCTGGTGGGGGTTGGGGGCTAGAGAGCAGGGCTGGCAGGTTGCTCGGCAGGGAGCCGCGTGAGCAGAGGAGGCGGGGGACATCCCGCTTCTTAAGTCCAGATGGCCTGGTTTGCCAGGAGGGACCAGAAATTTATGTAGTTCAAATAGGAAAAGAGACCTGGGGGAAGAAAGAGAGCAGAGAGGGTGAGGCACAGAGTTCACCAGCCCAAGCCTGATGCCAGTCGCTCTTCCAAGCCCAGCTACGCTCCCTATCACACCCCCAGACTCAGGTCTAAACCCAAACTCAGCTACGTGGTCCCCAACCCACTCCCAAATCCAAACCCCAACCCCGCCCCTACAACCTAACCCCATCTCCCTCCTCAGTCCAGTCCTCCTTGTCCATAAGCTCACCCATCCCAAATCTATCCCACCCCGGTCCCCATCTGCATCCTGGAACCCATGCCCAAGCCCCGAACCCCAACCCCGCCCTGGGCCTGACCAATCATCACAAAGAAGAAGACTCCGGTCCACGCCAGATAGAAGCTGCACCCCAGTTTGTAGGTCATGCCTTCCTGCAGGTATTCCCGGGCCTGCATCAGGTAGAACAGGATGCCCAGGATCATGCTGGTCCCTGCGTGAGCACAGGTGTTAGGAGGCCAGGCGGCACGTGTGTCAGGACCCCTGCCCAGAGCTGCGTGGCTGCCAGGGTCTTGCTCCTTATTTTCCCAGTTGCTTTCACCCTCATGAGCCTCTGCTCACAGGCAGGAAAACAGGCTCCTGACAGTATCATGGTGGAGGACGTGGGTAAGGGCAAGGCTTGGCTCTTTAACCAGGCAATGGTGACGTCTAAAACCACAGGCTTTGGAGTTAGCAGACTGGAGCTCTTGTCTTGCTTCTGTATCCCCCTCCTCAGGGCAGCCACTCCCATCTCTCTGAGCCTCATTTCCCTCATCTGTAAAATGGGAGTAGTCGTAGGACCCATCTCCTTGGGCCGTCACGAGGAGTTATTGAGATTGGCACACAGTGGGTCCTCAAAAACTGAGATTAGCGTTGCTCTATTGGGTCTTTAATTTTGGACTTCTGAAGCAGTGGACAAGAAACTTAGTCATTCTGGATATTTTAATTTTATTTTGAAATGACATGAATGTAATTTGTGAACTTCCCCTGGTGGCCCAGTGGTTAGGAATCCGCCTGCCAATCCAGGGGACATGGGTTCGATCCCTGCTCCAGGAAGATCCCACATGCTGTGGGGCAATTAAGCCCGTGTGCCTCAACTACTGAAGACTGCTCGCCCTGGAGCCCTCGCTAAGAAGCTACTGCCAGGAGAGGCCCGTGCAGTCAATGAAGAGTAGCACCCACTCACTGCAACCAGAGAAAGCCCATGTGCGGCAGCAAAGACCCACCAAGGTCAACAATAAATAAATCTTTTAAAAAAAAGACAATTTGTGAAAAGGAAAAGACTCTTTTTCCTCCCCTCCTGTAGTGGAGAATAGGGTAATTTTTATGGTTTTAAAAAATAATATAGGAGATAAGTGCTTTCCATCTAATTAAAAGGTGGAATGGGTAAAAAAAAAAAATAAGTGGCACAAGGGATCTCAGTTCCCCAATGAGGGATCAGAACCCATTTTTCCTGCACTGAAAGCATGGATTCTTAACCACTGGACAGCTGGGGAAGTCCCCGATGTGATTTTTCTTCGGAGAAATGTCCTATTTTAGATGCCATAAAGCAGAGATGTTTTCTACACTTTGTCCCTTAAACAATCAGGGAAGAGTTACTGGACAAACTGGATAGAATACCTTTTACTAACAAGAAAACAGGAAGCTGGGTGTTCTCTCTTGTTGGCCTTACTATCACTCTCCAAAAATGTTCTATTGATGCAACAGACTGTTGTGGTCAATTTTTACAGGAGACAGGAACATAATATCCTTCATTTCCAAATTAAAGCGACCCTCCCCCCCTCCCCTCCCCACCCCTACACTGCTTTTCGAAAAAAAGCGTAACTTGGCACGCAAATGGAAAACCAAACTATTCTAATCAGAATATCGATTTTGAGTTATTTGAGTTATTTGGAAAAGAGTGAGAGGACTTTCATGCAAGGCTGTGTGCAAAGCTAAATAGCTACCATCATGTACGGACATTTTCTAATTCAGCCCTCCCTTTGTCTCCACGTGGCAGGAAATGTTACCCCCTTGCTACAGATGAGAAAAGTGTGGCTCAGAGACATGACCTAGCTTGAACAAAATCAGAGCTGGTGGTGGTGGTGGTGAGACAGGATCTGGGATGGACTTGAAACTGAACATAGGGTTGAGTATTGGGGCAGTGGATATTTGAGGGATGGACTCTGAGGTTTGGAGGGGGTAAGGGTGGGCTGGGGTTGGGAATGGGGATGGATTGGAGACGGGTGAGAAGATGGGGTCGGGAATGCATCGGGTTGAGTCTGAGAGCTAGAGTCACAGGTGACCAGGGTGTGGTGGTGGTTGAGATTGGGGATGAAGAAGACGGGATCAGAGATGGATGGGGCTTGAGTTGGAGGTTGAGACTCACAGGGGACAGGGGTGGGTGGAATTTGGCATGAGTCTTGAGGAGGGTTAGGCATGGAGCTTTGGTGTCGAGGTTTGTAAAGGGGTTGGAGACGGTAAGGGGGATAGTTTGGAGGCTGGAAAGAAGGTAATGTCGGAGAGGGCGTGGGGATGGGAACGGACATCACACATGACAATATGAATGAATTGGAGGTGTGCTGGTGGAGGCGGAAGGTGACGTGGAGGCTGGTGTCGGGGCTGGAGAAGTTGGGTTGGAAACCGATCTTCTGTCCTGGGATGGGGTGGAGATGTGGAGGGAGACAGGCTTGGGGTGGGGGGTGCAGGGCGAGGATGGGGGTGGGACTGGAGCATGGTGGGGAGGGGCTGGGGTATCAGGACGGGCACTGGGCGTTCCTGACTTGGCTCCTCTGGGGGGGGGGGTCTTAGCACCGTGCCTGTGAGGGCAGTGATGATGACATTGGAGAAGTCCAGCAAGGGCACATTGGAGTTGGTGGAGAAGATGATGTTTATTAGAATGATGCAGAGGATGAAGTTGGTCACGCTGGCGACCAGGAGGAAGGCCCAGGCAAGGTCCAGCAAGTCTGGGGAAGGAAGAGAAGCAGGAACACTGGGACAGGCCCTCAGGCCCCGAACATGGTGGGGAGAAGTTCTCCAGGGAGCCTAGGAGCATTGTTAAGCCCTCTCCCTTGAGAATTCTTTGTCCTACCCCCACCCCCCCCCACGTTATAAGAAAACTGAAACTGGGCTCCGGGGAAGGGAGGTTGAGGCAGATGCCTTCCGCATTGAGTATGCACCTCCAGGTCAGTAAGGACAGGTTCTTGGGCAGTGACGGGCGGGGTGGGCACTGAGGAGCCAGCTTGACGCCATATGGACAGATTCCTCAGGGATAGTAAGATGCTAAGGTCCTGAGAGCTGTGAGGATGGGTATCACGTAGGTGAGAATGAGCAAAGGACAGTGAGGATAGCTCTGAGGCAGTGAGGACCCTCTTGGGAAAAGGGAGGACCTGCCATGGGGAGGGGGAGGACCAACCCAGGGCAGGGAGGACTAACCCAGGGGAGGGAGGACCAACCCAGGGGAGGCAGGAAGGCGGGGGGGTGGTGTCCCAGGAACAAAGAGAAAAGAGGGGCCCCAGGAATAGTGAGCATAGGGCAGGCCTTACAAGCATTCTGGTCATACTCGTGCATGCAGGCCACATCCGGGCAGCGGACGAACAAGATGGTGTCGATGGAGATGGTCCGGAAGCCAGGGTCCCCAGGGGGTGCCAGGGGCACCTGGAAGTGGATCCAGGGCTGGCCCAGAGAGATGAGGCCAATGATGACTATGCTGGCCAGGCTCAGCAGGAGGTTCAGCTGGCGGCTGATCCTCTTGGCCTCATGCAGCAGCCACCAGCCCATGGGCAGCTGAGAATGGCTGAGCCTATACTTGTCCAGACACCTGCAGTGGGAGGTCCACCACCAGGGTCAGCATCGGGTCCAGCCGGCCAGCCCAGCTGAGCCCCCCCCCGGCTTCCAGGTCCAACTGCCAGAATCCTGGCCAATCTGACGTTCAGACTCTCTCTTCCCTGTGTCCATTCTCCATGCCCTGTATCCCCCAGGTCCCCCCTCTAGGACCTGCTCACCCCCGGAACAGCCTCAAGGCTCCCTGTCCAGTTCCTAGCTTCCAGGAGCTGCCACCGCCCCTTCCAATCGCTGGGTGGAATCACAAGTCCAGGCTCTATGCCATGCCCTACCCAGGGCCAGCCTTCATCCCTGCCACCCCTAAGTCTGACCTCTACTTCATATACTGACCATGCCTCCCTGGTCCCTGACTTTTGTCTGATAGCCCACCCCCTAGAACTCTGGACCCCAAACCCACCCTACTCCCTGCACCGCTGCCTCTCACCTGCCAGCACTGTTCTCGAAGGAGGCTGATGGTAAGTTCTGAGTGTTGTTTTCCAGGATGGACTGACTGATTTGGGAGCTGGTCGGAGAGCCTCTGATGGTCTCCTGGGAGGTGCAGACAACTGACTCGACACTTTTGATACTGGCCTCAGGACTGTGAGTAATTGAAAGGGGGACATCGACTCTGGCCCTCACCGGTGAAGTGGAGCTTTGAAGACTTAACTGGGGACTCCGGACACTAAGCTGGCTGTGGTAGGTCACTGATTTTATGTTGGTCAGAGGGGTGCGAGTAGTTAGCAGGGGGTTTTGGTTGCTGAAGAAGCGACTTTGGAAAACTGGGGGCGCGTCTCGGGTGTGGAGCTGGCGGCTGTAGGTGACGGTTGGTGGGTCTTGTATGCTGGCCTGGTGAGAGCCGATGATGGGTGTCGTGTCCTCAATACTGAGTCGCTGATTGTTGATGAATAGAGGGTCTTGGATGCTGACCCGGCGAGTCGGGGTGCTGGACTGGGGGTCCTGGATGCTGACCCGGCGAGTCGGGGTGCTGGACTGGGGGTCTTGGATACTGACCCGGCGACTGTGGGCAATAGGCAGGGGCTCTTGGATACTGACCCGGCGAGTCGGGGTGCTGGACTGGGGGTCCTGGATGCTGACCCGGCGGGTCGGGGTGCTGGACTGGGGGTCCTGGATGCTGACCCGGCGGGTCGGGGTGCTGGACTGGGGGTCCTGAATGCTGACCCGGCGAGTCGGGGTGCTGGACTGGGGGTCTTGGATACTGACCCGGCGACTGTGGGCAATAGGCAGGGGCTCTTGGATACTGACCCGGCGAGTCGGGGTGCTGGACTGGGAGTCCTGGATGCTGACCCGGCGACTGTGGACAATAGGCAGGGGCTCTTGGATACTGACCCGGCGAGTCTGGTGGGAGGACTGAGAGTCTTGGTTACTGAGCCGGGACCTGAAGGTGCTGGACAAAAGGTTTTGGGTCTCACCTTGGGAGCTGCTGGGAGCAGCCGGGAGGGAACCCGGCTGAGCACTCTGTTCACCAGAATGGGACCTCTGGGCCATGTGGAGATGTGGGCCAAGGCCGGTGCCCGATGCACTCAACACCCTGCCAGCGGCCTCATCCTCCTGTGCCAACCATCACCACGTCCTCCTGGGAGCCCATTGGTCCCTCCTGGGCCTCCGGCTCTGGCCCTCAGGGTCTGAATCTCTCTGTCCCCTCCCCTGTCGGTCGTGGCCTCTCTCTGTCCCTAGGCAGGCCTCAGAGCTTTAGTCTGGCCTGGCGCTGGGGCTGGGGGCCGGGGGGGGGGGGCGTTCCATGACAGTTGGAGGGGTTCCAGGAGGTTGGGATGGTGGCCATGGACTCATGTTCTACTCTAGCCCCATGTGAGAGATGTGGGGGCTCGGGCTGGGTCAGGGTGGACTCAGGGTAGGGTCTGGGTGGGGTTAGGATTGGGTCAAGAAAGGGGTCATGGCTGGGTCAGTGAGGTGTCAGGACAGGGCAGGGTTAGGGGTAGAGAATTGGGATTGGTCAGGAAGGCAGAGCAGGATCGCAGAGGGGCCAGGGTGGGGTCAGGTGATAAGCGAGGGACCAGAGTGGGGTCAGGGCTAGACATGGCAGAGTCAGTGCTGGGTCACGGGCCACATCTGAGATCCATCCTTGCAGTTTCTGGAGGGCCTGAGATCTGAATCTCTAATTCCTTCCCCCTGCCTGTTCCCACCCTTCCCCTCTCCCCCAGGACCTTCTGCAAATCAGTTTCATCCCTTTATTCTCAAGTTCTGTGTCTTCTTGCTCTCTCTACTTCTCCTCTGCCTTTGTGTCTCCTAACCTTTCCCTGAATCTTCCCATAGCCCTTGGTGACTGTTGGGTGCACCACCCGTGTTCACTCTTATTCTCGCCTCTGCGGGGTCTTCATCGCTGCACGAGGGCTCTCTCTAGTTACAGAAAGCGGGGGCTACTCTCTAGTTGCAGTGTGCAGGCTTCTCACTGCAGTGGCGTCTTTTGCTGGGGAGCTCGGGCTCTCGGGGCATGGGCTTCGGTAATTGCAGCACTTGGACTGCACCGTTGCAGCTCCTAGCTCTAGAGCACAGGCCCGGTGGTTGTGATGCACGGGCTTAACTGCTCTGAGGCATGTGGGATGTTCCCGGATCGTGGATCCAACGGGTGTCCCCTGCATCACAAGGCAAATTCTTCACCACTGGACCAGCAGGGAAGCCCTGGGGGTCACTTTTGGGACATCGTGGGTCTTGGCCTTGTGAGCACCCTTTGGGGCCCATGTCACAGCTGTCCGTGTCCTGGGTTGGGATCTGAGACAGGGATGAAGATAGGGGGATGATGTTGGGAGCTGAGATTTGGGGAAAGAGGGAACAGAAGATGAGGTTGGAGACTAAACAAGTAGATTTGGGTTTAGGATGGGTTGTAGGTGGGAGGTGACTTGCACCGTCAGGGTCAGAAATGGGAATGGAGTTGTGTTTGGGGTTTAGGACAGTGAGCGTCCTGGAGATGGATGGGGTTGTGGATGGTGCTGGGATGGGACAGGAAGCAGAGATGGGGATGCAGCTGGGATTGGGGTTTGGGCGGGGATGGAAGATGGCTGTGGGTGGAGGTGAGCTGAGTACAGGGTAACAGGCAAGGTGAGGGTGGCGGGCTGGCAGGGGGGATGCGGTTGTGTTCAAAGGTGGAAACTAGGATATAACAGAGTGATGCAGGCTGAGCCAGGCCCCGGGAACTCTGTTCTTCCCCAGTGGAACCGGTCTCTTCATGGGAAGAGGACCGCAAGTTCGTCCTGCGAGCTTGGTGTCTTGTCTTCATCGTCCTGGCAACCATGATGCTGCTCAGCGTGTTGGACGGGCGTATGGCCTACCTGTATGGCTCCTACACTGGCTACGTGGGCTTCTGGACCAACTGCAGGAAGCACATGTGTGCTGACCTGCACCAAGTCACGGGTCAGTGGGAGACGGGGCAGAAGTGGGGCGCTTGTGGGGTGGTGGTCTTAGAGATTATCAAGGGAGAGCACCTCTGGGGGAACCTCTTTGGGTGTTCTTGGTTGCCAGGGAAATCTTTAGGATTCTTGAGGGGCTCTCTGCAAATTCTCTGAAGGCCTTGGGAGGGAGTTTCCTGGAGTTGTATGCAGCTTATGAGGCAACAGGAGTGGCCTTGTGCTCGGGAAGAAGAGTGCTACACTTGGTCAAACCCCAATCTGCTTCATGATTAGGTGGCTAAAGACACCATCATTCCCTCTCCCGCTCTTTTTATTTATTTTATTTTATTTATTTAGTTAAGAAAGAAAGCAAGAGGCTTCTAGCTCCTTCAGGAATTTTTTTAAATAACAATTTGTCTTTGGCTGTGCTGGGTCTTCACTGCTGTGTGGGCTTTTCTCTAGTTGCGGTGCATGGGCTTCCCACTGCGGTGGCTCCTCTTGTTGCAGAGCACAGGCTCCAGGGCGTGTGGGCTTCCGTAGTTGCAGCTCCTGGACTCGAGAGTACAGGCTCAGTAGTTGTGGTACACAGGCTTAGATGCCCTGAGGCATGTGGAAGTCTTCCCGGACCAGGGATCGAACCTGTGTCTCCTGCATTTGGCAGGTGGATTCTTTACTGCTGAGCCACCAGGGAAGCCCAGAAACATTTTTCTTCCTTACAGGTCTCTGCTTTTCCAGTGCTTTTGAGCGTTACCACAGAGTCAGCCCAGATCCTGGAGCCAGAGCACCTGAGCTTGAACCCTGGCGCAGCTCCTTGGTGGCTGAGTGATCTTGGGCATATTTCGTTACCCTTGTGTGGCTTGGCTTCCTCATTTCTATAATGCCAGTGATATTGGTACCTATCTGTGGGCTGTTTGAGGAATACGTGAGTTAAAACACACAAAAGAATTAGAATAGCACCTGGCGCATATTACAGTAAGTGTTTCATCCAGGTTTCTTATTATCATAAGGATTTTGCCCCACCTACCTTCATTTCAAATCGCAAATAAGTGCTCATAAAACTTTGAGAACATTGTGTAGTATTAATCTTACTTACTTGGGATGTCTCCTTCTCTTATTCCTCTCAAACTCAAGCTCGTTTCAAGTTACAGAAAAGTCCACAGGCACAAATTGTTTGGGTTCAGGTACTGCTGGAGCCGGGTGCTCAAAAGGTGTCTCTTGCCATCTCTCCTTGAAGGCTTCCTGTGTGTTGGGCCCTCAGGCAAGCTGTGCTGTATAGCGGCAGAGGGGCTGTCCGCAGCTTCTGGGGTCCCATTTTGTTTTTCCTGTAAACAACCATGGAGAAAAGAAAGTAAGTTGTCCACAGAAGTGGCCCTCACATGAGGGTCTCAGGATTAGCTCCGATGGGACCAGATTTACTACCCTGAGATTTCTCACTTCTCCCTGAACCATTTTGTTGTGGTTAGGACGATATCATTCTGTGGTTGGCTGGATTCCATGAGGCTGGATCCAAGTCTCAGGCAGCTCCAAGCTCATAATTCTCTTGATTAGAGAAGAAAGAGCTGGCACCTGATAGTTTCAGTTAGAAAAAGTCCCAGGGAAGAGTTTGATTGGTTGGCCTCGGTTCATGTGCCCATGTTTGAGCCAATCACCACTGCCTTAAGTCACTGGGGCACCGTGATTGAGTCAGCCTGAGTCACATGACTACTTCTGTGATCCCAGAGGGCAGAGTATGTTGTCAACCAGGATTATGTGATTGATCCCCAGAGCACTACTTCTATTTTGTATATGCATGTGGTTTGCCAGTAACAAAGCAGATGGAGTTTTAGCTCATTTGGATGAAACAGTCTTGTACTGTTCAAAAGTAGTTAACGTAGGAAAGGGCTAAAAGGAAGATATGTAATTCTCAGAAGGAGCTGAAACTCTTGTCATGCTGAAATGAAAACTGGATAAAGATCAATTTCAAACTGAGTGTGTGATTATGTCTTTTAGGTACTTTTTTAGAGTTTTTGGAAGTTTTCTTGTGTGTATATCTGTGTGTGTGCTCTGGGGGACGTCTGGGGGGTTATTAGGAGAATGTCTGTGAGGGGCTCTAGGGTGTGAGTGGGGGTGACCTTGGTATATCTGGGGAGGCCTAGGGGAGTGAATGGGGTCATTAGGGAATCTCGGGATATGAGTGGGAGAGAAGTAGGGTGACTTTACAGATGATGAAAGTGGCTGAGTTGTCCTGGGTAACTTCGAGGGTGCTACTGGGGGTGTAGGATTGGTATTAAGGGTATAAATGTGATCTGCTGTGGGAAATCTTTTGGGAGTACAAGCAGAGTAACTTTGGGGGTGTCTGTGGGGATAAAATACTAGAGATGATTCTGTGGGCTGAACTTGAGGATGTGGGTGGGGGTGACTCAGGGATCATCTGTGGGGTGACCTTAGAGGTGTGTGTGGAGTTGATTATGAGGGTGACTGGGGTTGACTTTGGGGTAAGAGGGGGTGATTTGGGACAACTTTGAGGGTACAAGTGGGGATAACTTGTTTTAAAATTGAGGTATAGTTTATTTACAACATTATATAAATATCAGGTGTACAACACAGTGATTCACACTTTTTAAAGAAAGTAGGGATGATTTTGGGTTGACTTTATGACTTTATGGACTTTGTGAAAGTGGGAATCATCTTGGAGTTTCTAGGAGGTGACTTTGGTGAAGGCATTGGGGGCGATATTGAGGATGTCTGTAGCTAAACTTCAGGGGTGTCTGTTGGGGAAGACTTTGGAGGGTGACTTTGGAGAGTATCTAGGGGTGAATCTGGGGCATTACCTCCGTTTCCCCCAGTTCTCATCCACATGAGCATGGGCTTCATGATCCTGGCCATGATCCTGTCTCTAGTCCTCCTCGTGGCCATGGGCTTCTCCTTCCGGCCAGCGCTCCGCCGTCTTAATAAGACTGACCTCGTCTTCAGTACCCTCAGCTCCTTCACTGGTAAGTGTTGCCCTGGGAAAAGGCTTCGGGGAGGGGTATCCCAGAATTTCTGTCCTGCTGGGTCTCTTTGAATGTCTCTTGAGCTGTACCCCCCACCCCCACGGCTCTTGCTGTAGGTTTCTCAGTTCTAACTGCTATATCCCTCACTCTTCCTGTTTCCCCGCTCCTGGTATCTTTCTGTCGTGCGTGTGTGTGTCCGCGCGCACGCGGGCACGCTTGTCATGCAGGGTGGGAGAGGATGTCTCTGGCTCGCTTCTCTTTCTGGGGTCTCTGGGTCCCTGTCCAGCCTCGTGTCCATCTCTGGCCCCATCTCAGTGCAGGGCTCCTGATTCTCCTCAGCCTGACGCTCTTTATAGCCAACTGCGAGATGCTCCAACCAAGGCCACACGTATCCTACCTGGTGACCACCTACCTGAGCTGGGGTGCCGGCGCCTTGATGCTGTGGGCCGGTGAGGGCGGGGTCTCGGCGGGGCAGGGGGTGGGGCCCGGGGCGAGCGTAGCAGGCAGGGCCTCGGACCGGATTGGGGTGGACCCCACGGGAGGTCAGCCTACAGGGAGGCGCCGGGGCCTAGGGGGCCATCTAGCACCCCCACTCCCCCAGGAATCCTGAGCTACTTAAACTACATGGGGATGTGGGGCAAAGGGACGCCCTCCATGGAACGGCGGATGAGCTACCGCCGGTGGGCCTCACTGCAGAGCACCCGGAAGTCCGTATCTGAACCGCCGTCGGATGCAGGGTCCAAGCACACCGAAGACCTGCCCATTTAAGGGCCTGCCCCCCGCCCCGCCCCCCCAGCCCCGTCCAAGCCTCTCGAAGCCAGCTGCACCCGAGCTTCTCAGGACACTGACGCGTAACTGCCGCCAGGTGCCGGACCACCCCTTTCACCTTGGCCTTCCCGCCCAGCGAGTCTCTCCCTGCCCCCACCCCGGAAGTCCGACTCGGCGCGCGGCCCGAGCGGTGTGGCCCCGCCCCCGAGTCTGGCGAGGCCCCGCCCCCGAGTCTGGCGAAGCCCCGCCCCCGGGTGTCCAGCTCTCACTGGCGGTGGCCCGAAGCCTCGCTCCATTATAGGCATTCCTACCCCTCCGAGGGCCAGCACCGGCCCAGAACGTCCAGTCTGGCCCCCCGGACCGACATGACATTGCCCAGCCTTGGATGTCGCCCTGCTCCTCGGTGGAACAGGCCCTACCCCGGGGGGGGGCGTGGCTTGCAATTACATTTCCACCCTCCTTCACGTTCCTGGCTTTCCCAGCCACCAATAAAACGTGGGTTCCTTTTCTCAGTCCGAGCCTCCGTTTCCTGCTCTCCCTCCAAGGAAGGGTGGGGCTCAGAGTCCTTTCCTTGCCCTTTGGGGTCTGCGCTTTTCTGTCTACACCGGCCTCTGACCCTTCCTTTCCCCGCTGTTCTTAACTGCATATCTCCCGCCAAGAGTCCGGAAGGGCTGGGGAGGCTCTAGTCCGGGCCGGATGGGCCCCGAGTTCCCAGGTGTCCAGCGTCTGGAAATCCCGAACAATACCAGGACTTGATGCGAGTTTGATGCATATTCGATTTTACTGGGGGTAAGGGACAGGGCGGGGGCATTCAGGGGTTGTCAGTCATGGTCTTATTGATCCAATCCAGATACAAAATCACTTTGGTGTAGACGGAGGGCTTATTGGGAGAGCCACATGGGATGTGGCCCCATGACGTGATTCCTTGCAACATACCCTCGCAGATCAGCGGGCCCCCTGAGTCACCCTACGACACAAAGGGGGAGGGGAGAGTGAGGTTAGCAAAGGCTTGAGGGTTTTGCCTGGTGAACTCTAGCCCTTAGACGCGAGTGCAGAGATCCAGGCAGTAACTCCCCATGTCTAGAGAAAGAGACAGCTCTCCAGAGCCCACTCCCTGAAGAACATCAGCGCGGATTCCAACAGAGGGGACAGTGGCTCGAGTCCTGCCGATGGCGAGGGGGCCTCAGGGTCCAGTGTCTGCCCTGGGGGGCAGGATTCAGAAGCAAGATGGTCCCGGCAGGCGGGTCAGTGCGGAGGAGGAGCAGGACGCTACAGGACCCGCCCACCCTCAAGCTCACCTCTGAGGCTTTCTCTGACTGGACCAGAAATATGTGTCAGAGGGAGGAATGCGTGAACTCTGATGTGTGTGGAAGTTGGGGATACAGGAAGGAAAGCGGGCAACGAGCTACAGCTGCGAAGCGATGGAGACGCTTAGCTCTGAACCCCAGCCCAGAATCTGAGCCCCCTCCTCCAGCACTTCAAGGCCCCCGGGGTGGGGGGTGGGGGGTGGGGGGTGGGGGTCAGGCTGGCTCACCACACAGGTATCCTTGCCGCCCTGTAGGTTTCCAGCACACAGCATGGTCTCTGTCACCTCCTGGGGGTGGGCTGCGGCACACTTCTCATTGGGCAGGAGGGTGAGGTCCACACACTGGAGGTCGTCTGGGTAAGAGACTACGGGCCACGGAGAGACGCGGCTGCTGTCAGACCCTGCGCCCTCAGCCCTGCTCCCTCAGACTCTGGAGGCCAGGTCCCCAGCCCCCGCCTCCCACGCACCCCGGGCACCGTCTGGACCCCGGCATACACTCATCCGGCTTGATGCTGCCCCAGCCGGAGGCGAGGCAGGTGGCCCCCAGTTGGGGCTCCTCGGTGGGCAGGCCCAGGACCTGCACGTCCTCGGTGAGCTGGAGGGGCTCCTGCAGACGGAGCAGCATGAGGTCGTGGCTGTAGTCCTCCCCTGGCTGGCGGATGTGGTTCTCCAGGAGGCTTAGGTTGAATCCGGGGTTTGGGAAGGCCTCACTGACAAGGGCGAACTGGGCCGAGTCTTCGTCCTCAAACAGGTTGTGGCGACCCAGCCAGACCTGGTAATTGCTGGAGGAAGGAGAGGATGGAGACCTTGAGAATGGGGGTGGGAGTGGGGACAGGAAGGGCTTCCCTGGTGGCTCAGACGGTAAAAGAACCTGCCTGCAATGCGGGAGACCAGAGTTCGACCCCTAGATCGGGAAGATCCCCTGGAGAAGGAAATGGCCACCCACTCCAGTATTCTTGCCTGGAGGATTCCATGGACAGAGGAGCCTGGCGGGCTACAGTCCCTGGGATCACAAAGAGTCGGACAGGACTGACAAGCAAGCAATGGGGGAGGAAAGGGAGATGGAGCAGGAGAGCATGAGGAGGGGTCCAAAGAGAAACAGGAAAGGGGAGGGGGCGCAGGAGAGAGAGACAGGAAAGATACAATCAGAGAAAACAGAAGAGTGAGTGCAAAAATAAGAGAATGTGACAATGTCACAGACAGAGACAAAGAAACGGAGTGAAAAAGAGCTTGGAACAGCAGAGGGGATGGGAAGACGGGGGAGAGACAGTGAGAGAGGCAGAGCACACAGGAGATAAGGAAGGGACGGAGACGGAAATAGACTAAAAAAAAGAGGAAGGGAGGGCAAGGACGGAAGGAGCAAGGAGAGTGGAAAACGGGGCCACACCAGGAGGGAGGAAGAGAGAATGAGCAACAGAGGCTGGGGAGGCGAGGCGCGGAGAGTTTGACAGAGAAAAGGGAGGGGGGAGGGGGAGGGGCGGGGCGGGAGGGGGCGGGGCCTGGGACCAGCTCAGCTGCCGCGGAGGCTCGGGGCTGGATCCCCAGCGGGCAGGTGGCCTGGCCCCCGGCCCAAGGTCGCGTCCCCTTCCTGCCCCAGCTCCCTCCCTCCCTCTTCTTCCTCCTTCCCTCCACTGCCCTCGCCTCCCCAGCTCCAGCTGACACCAGCCCTGCTCTGTGTCCTCTTAGAGCTACCCCTCAATACACAGATGGGGACAGTCTCATCCGTTTCTCTGGGGAGGAGGCGTGCTCAGTAGTGATGGAAGAGGGACGGAGAGACAGACAGACAGACACAGAGACAGAGACAAACAGACAGAGACAGAGACAGAGAGATGGAGGGCAGGGCAGAGAGATGGAGGGTGAGACATAGGTGATAAAGATGGTAGCAGAGACCTTGAGATGGACAGAGACAGGGAGAGAGACAGAGATATGGAGACAGAAGAGAGAGGGAGATAGACATAAATCGTCGTCACAGACACACAGAACCAGTGACAGACTGACAGGACAGAGGGAGCCGTAGAAAGACAGAGGGACAGTTAGGAGGACTGATGCAAGAGGCCCAGGCAGCCGTGGAGCAGGCTTCCCTGGGGTCATCCAGTCCCAGCCCTGCCTCTCTCGCCTTGTGGCCCTGGACCACAACCCCCTCTCACCCGTGTCTCTGCCTGAGGTCCCCAGGCTCCCCTGAGGTTATCCGAGGGGACAGTGCCTGCGTGGGCGTGTTAGTTGCTCAGTCGTGTCTGACCCTTTGCGACCTCAAGGACTGTAGCCCGCCAGGCTCCTCTGTCCATGGGACTCTCCAGGAAGGAATACTGGAGCGGGTTGCCATTCCCTTCTCCAGGGGATCTTCCCGACCCAGGGATTGAACCCAGGTCTCCGGCATTGCGGGCAGACTCTTTCCCATCTGAGCCACCAGGGAAGCCCGCCCAAGGGTCAGTGCTGGCCGCTTAATCCTGTGTGCACGGGGCCCCCTCCAGACCCCCTGCCCCTACTCACTTGCTCTTGCAGTGAGCGGCTGTGAGCACCCACTGGGGGGCCACCAGGACGCCCCCGCACTGGAATTTGCTAAAGTGGTATATAGCCACCTGCCAGGGCTGGGAATGCCTCTCACACTCCTGGCCTCCGATGATCCGGGTCTGAATGCGGAGCGCAGCGCCTGCGGAGGGGGTGCGCCGGGTCATGTGGGGAGGGGGGCAACGCAGTGGGGCGAAGGGCCCCAGTTGTGGGATTGCAGGGCCGTGGAGGTGCCCGACCAGACCTGGTGGGGGGTCTGAGGACATGGGCCAGGGGCCGTGCGAAGGGCCTGGAATTCTGGGGGCCATCCCTGGGGTGGTGGGGTGGTGTTGGTGGTGATCCTGGCTGTGGAGACTGCAGAGCAAAGAGCTGACCCGGAGCATTAGGGAGGGAAAGACAAGACAGCATGTGCAGCAGGCATCTGGTGTGGGGTCGGGTGGCCTGGCTTCTTGGATTGGAGGACGGGAGGCTCTGGGCTCTGGGAGGGGAAACTGAGGATTAAAGGCCCCAGGAGGCTGGGTCCCCGAGGCTGCGGGGGAAGGGTTCGGAGGATGGAAGGGCTCCCAGGCTGATGAAATTGTTAGGGCAGGGGCTGACTGTCTGGGCTCTGGAAAGAACACATAGTTGCGGATTCAGGTTAGAGGGGCCAAGAAAAGCATCAGGGGGATCTGGGGACTCTTGGATTGGGGCTGGGGGATTTGGGAGAGTTTGGGGTTCCGGATCAAAGGTTGAATGAAAGGATTAGGCTGGGAAAGGAGTCCCGTGAGGGTCAGAGTCCTGCAATTCAGGAATGGCAGTCTAAGAGGAGTTAGGGATCTGGAACCAGGTTGGGGTCAGATTGGAAGGGAACTCAGGAGGAGGGAAGGCGGAATGACGGTCATTCTGGATTCAGGTGGTTCTCATGGGGATGGGGCTCATGGTCTGAGGACCTGGGGTTCTCCTGGGGGCAGGGCCAGAATAGAAACAAAGGAGAAGGCATGCCAGGGGTCAAACGGCTGTGGGGACACAGAACTCACTTGATGAGGGAGGTTTTAGAATCAGATGTTGAGGTATCTTAGGACAGGATAGCTGGGCTGGGAAGCTGTGTGTTGGGATCTTGAAGAGGTGGCAGGGGGTCCCAGAAAACCAGAGCTGGCTGGGAGGAGTTCAGCTGGAGAAGAGCTGGCATGTGGGGGAGGATGTGAATTCCACATGGAAAGGGGGATGTGGTTGTGGGTTCCGGATATTTTTCCTCGTGGGGAGAAGGCTGGGGGTGTGGGATGGAGGTTCTGGAACAAACAGGGGAGGAAGAGACACTTCCAGAACCCCCCACACCAGATGGGAGGCCCACCTGGTCACAGACCAGACAGTCTGTTTTTGAAGAAGCATCGGTGTCTAGTTGGAACTTGGGGATCTTGAGGGGCTTAGGGGGTATCAGGTGGCAAGACTGGAGGAGACAGTTGACAGCTGGATGGGGAGAATCACCAGGGTGTGGTAGGACTTGGGGATTCAAGAGCCAGACCATCTGGCCATAGAGAACTAGGGATAGGAGCGGGGGCTTGGGGTCCCAGTGTCCGATGGGGTTGGGGGTGCTCCTTGGAAGAGACAGACAGACATGGGTGGGGGTCCGTCCCATAAAGCGGATGGGGGCAGGGATCTGAGTGGGGAAGAGGAGGAAACCCTGCTTGTTTCCTAGGAGAGAGGAAGAACCTAGTGGGAGCAAGGTGGAAGGAGTGACAGGCTGGATTTTAGGGTGCAGCTGGGAGAGATAAGAAAGAGCCTGGTATCCTGGTCTGGACTGGACGGGGTTGGAAGGGTGAAGGCTGAGGTGCCGGGTGGGAGGGGAAGGAGTTATGGAGCGGGGATATGGGGGGACAGCCAGAGAATCAGGGCCCATCCCCACCCTCCCCCATCTTTCCCACTGTCTCACCGGTCCCTGCCAGGGACAGGGCAAGGCACAGAGCTGGGAGCCACATGGTGTCCAGGGGCAGGCAGGTGGTGAGCTTGGAGCTGGAGAGCCTCCCTTGAAGGAGCCTTTTAAAGCCCTCCTCTCCCTCCCCAGGGCCCCACCCCTGCCCTGCTGGCACCCAGATGCTAGCTCAGGCCCTGCCCCTGCTTCCTGGGGGCTGGACAACCGTCTCCCACCCCGAGGGCTGTGGAACGGACGGGACACTGAGCACCTGTTCTTCTGCAGGCCCTCAATCATGCTGGAAGCATTCCTGCGGCCAGAAGCCAGATGGGGCAGGGCCTGGAGCTTGCTCGTGGGGCCAGAGCTGGTGAGCAGAGGGGGAGAGGGGTGAGTGGGAGCAGGAACAGGATGGTGGAGGAACCACTGTCCTCCAATACCAAACCTCAGATACCTTGGCCCCACGTAAGGCTATGTACCCCCAAGACCCAATGCACCCTCAAACACCAGCAGTGGGATTCTGATTCCTTTCTCCCCAAGCCTCTTGGAACCAAAGATGCCAATTTCTCAGCTTCCAGCACCTCCTGAAATGTAAGCCTGGGCTTTCAGAATGCCCTGACTCTTGCATTCCCAGGTTTGGAACCCAGGTCCCTAAATCTACTGTTCCTTTCATAATAAAGTCTTAGGTACCCCTCACCAAATCCTGGCATCTCCAGATGCAGAAGTATGACATTTCAATGGTTTCCAGAGTGAATTTCCCAACATCTCAAAATCTAATATCCCCCCCAGACAATGGGAGGGTTCCATTATCCACCTCCTCCTTGTTTCCCAAGTCTGCATGCTCGAAGTCATGTCCTTCAAAGTCCCAGAGATCCTGGAATACCTGCCTTCCAGGATCAAGAGATCTTCTCCACAAATTCCAACCCACCCTCCCCTACATAAAATATTTAGGTCTCAGGAGGCAGGTTCATGTGCTTCAACATTCGGTGACCTTGGGGAAAAAAATCACATTTTGGGGGTCAGGAACTAGATTCAAAGCAGCTCATGGGGGCCCAACCTCTGCTGCATGTCGGGAACCTGCCTACAGAAAGGAGCATCTTGACCTTTTTGCCATGGCTACCAGTGAGAGAGTCAATTCCTAGGCAGATTGATAAGAAGTCCGGGGCCCCAGGGGGAGAGGGGTCTGGAATTCTCAAGGAGGAAGAAAGGACAAACTTTTTTCCCCCTCTACATTCCTTAGGATTATATAACAATAATGTATCCTGCCTGAGCACAGCCTCTGGAGTAAACCTTCTGGCTAACCCTGTTATCTTAAAATATAAATTATGGGAGTGGGTCTAGTGAGGTCTTTACAACCTTCAGACATTCTTTTGATTCAGTGTAATAACTAATTGGAGAGTATATACCTCCACTGCTAACACTAACAAGGGGGTACTCTTTCTGCCCGCTTATGATGCCTATGTCAGAAGCTTTCTCTATCTCCTTTATAGAGTCAGGGCATTAATAAAACTTTATTACACAAAAGCTCTGAGTGATCCAGCCTCGTCTCTGGCCTCAGATTGAATTCTTCTCCTCCGGAGGCCAAGAATCCCGACGTCTTTTCATGGTTTCAGCAACAACCTTTCACCAGGAAGCCCAGAACTCAGCGTTGAAGAAAAAGAAATCATTCTCGACTATCTAGTGTGTACTGCGTCCTTTCACTGGAGTCCAGAAATACAGAGTCTTTTCTCAGTGCCAGGCAATATTCAGATCAGTCCCTATGAATCGTCTCATTTAATTCTAAGGATAGCAACGTGAGATGGGGAAAGCCAGGCTGACTGAGGTGGGATCTTTGGCTCAAGATCAAAAGGTGCTGAATGAACTGAGAGAGCCCTGCTTCATGTCGTTTCTTCCCACCTAAAGGTCAGGGCAGCGGGTGAAAAAGACCAGGATCTGGTGGCTCTGGTTTCCCCCTCCCAGTCTCTGGCCCCTCTTTCCCTTCACCCCCAAAGTAAGTTGCAGAAACTTCCACAGAGAAGCTTGCATCAGTGTTTTCTGTTATTTTGGTATCAAACAGGTGACCATGATCACCAGCTCTGGTCTCAGACAGGCAAGTCCATGGCTAACCTCTGGGCCTTGGACCGGGTCTCGGGGAGGATGGCCCAGTTCTGTTCCAGGTCAGGATGGGGCTGCTGGGACACAGGTGGTAGGCCCAAATGGTCAGTTCCTCTTCATGGTTTCCTTGATCCACGCCAAGTAGCTGCAGACTTTGGTATAGACGCCGGGCTTGGTGGTCGTGTCGCAGGGGACATCACCCCAGGACACAATGCCCTGCAGGACACCCCCACAGACCAACGGTCCCCCAGAGTCACCCTGTGGGGAGAAGGGGAAGCTTGCGTGGGAACCCATTCCCATCTTCACCAGCATTCAGAATCTCAAACAAAACCCAGTTCAGCTCCACCCCCATGCAAACCCATCCCAGCTCAACTCAGGAGGACTCAATTTAATCCAAGCCAGTCGAACCCAACCTCAACCCAACACAGCTCAATACAACCCATGTCCAACTGCACCCCGCACCCAGCAACGCAACCCGACCCCCCCACCTTTCCCATTCAAAATCTAACCTAACCCACATCCATCCTCACTTGCAACGCAACCCAGCCCCAATCTTCCCGTCTTTTGCATCCCAAACAAAATTCATCTCCATCCCCCATTCAACTTCAATATATTTCCCATCTGAAAACAAGCCAAATTCATCCTCATCCTTAAGGGCCTGCCCAAACCACATCGTCCACCCCAAACACAACCCAAACCCATCACCTCTCTAAGCCCATCTCCCACCTCACTTCCATCCTAAGGATCCTTCATTCTCCCTTCCTCAAACCTATCCTCAGCATCTTCCCTGGCCCACAGTAAGCAAAACCCGGCCCCCTGTTCCAACTCCCAAACCGGTTTCCCGCCCTTTCCCTTCCTTCGACGCCTCGCTGCCAGCTCTGACCTCACAGGAGTCGGTGCCTCCGCCCTCCACGCCCGCACACACCATGGTGTCCATCAGGCGCCCCGCATAGTCCTTATTACAAGATGCGGTGGAGATAATGCTGATGTTGGCACAGTGCAACGTATCCGGGAGTCTCACTGCAGAGGACGGTAGAGTTGGAGTGAATCTGTAAAATTTGAGGCCCTTGTCCCCTCCGCCCGAGAGCCCTGGAGCCTAAGGTCCTCGAGGGAGGCCTGACAACCCATTCCATCCTTTTACGCACCTTGTGACCCGGGGCTCCCTGTGGCCCCAGGCTCCTTGTTAGCCACCAGGCCCCAGCCGGACACCACGCAGGCCTCGCCGGCCTGGGGGCAGCGCGCGGGCAGCGGGACCGGGCGCACTTCGGCGGTGACACGGACGGGCCGAGTTAGGCGCAGTAACATCAGGTCGTGGCGGTGGTGCCGCGCTTCGTATCGCGGATGTGGGATGATGCGAGAAACGGTCCGCAGCTGCTCCGGGCCATCGCGCTTGCGCAGATGGTGCTCGCCCACGCGCACTCTCAGGAAGCTGTGCGGGCGGGCGAGTGGTTACCAGCAAGCGGAGTGAGGAGAGGACAGAAATATCAAAGAGCGGGTAACTCGGGGTGCCCTGACCTTTTGGGAATCTGGAGATCCTGTTACCCTTTCCCCAAGGCCCTGGAACCAATAGTTCCAGCCCCGGCTTCTCAGAGACCAAGGTGCCAAAGCCATGCACACACCTGGAACTCAATCCCCCGGTTCCAGCTCTTTTCTTCTTTTTCTCCCTCAGAATCCACAATTCTCAGATTCCTAGACCCTCCCGCCATGCCCCCTCAGGACCCTAAGCCTTCATACCGGGTTTGGCAGTGGGCTGCAGAAAGCACCCATTGAGGCGAGATGAGGGAAGCACCGCAGTAGAAGCGTCCATGCGCGAAGAGCGCCACCTGCCATGGCTGGGAGTGGGGCACACACTCCTCACCCCTCCGCACCTCGTTACTGTCGTCCTGGGCCACTGAGAAAGGAGAGAGCGGAGATCCCTGAGAAAAGAGGCCTTTCCCTTGCACCCTACACCTTCTTTACACCCTGCCATCACCACGCATTTTCCAGATGTTGCCTTCCCCCAACTTCTTAAGATGTCCCTGTTGCTGTTGTTTTGGCCAGCGGCATGCAGAACTTCCCCAAACAGGGATCAAACCCGTGGCCCCTGCAGTGGAAGTCCCGGGTCTTAACCACTGGACAGCTAAGGAAATTCACTGATGTTCATTTTTTGTTGTTGTTGTTGTTTTTGCCCCTGCTATTGATTTTTTAGCACAACTTTCTTTCTAGCTTTTACAACAGCTACTTTAAATGAAAAAAGTTTGTTTTTTTTTTTTTTTTGGCCACGTGGCATGTGGGATCTTAGTTTCCCCAGCAGGGCTTGAACCAGGGGCCCCTGCATTGGAAGCACAGAGTCTTAACCACTGGACAGCCAGGGAAATCTCCACCTGCTGCTTGTTCCCGCCAGAACTGTCTCCCTGCCCTTAGCCCCCCACCCATTTGATACAGGACTCTAGGAGCAAGGACAGGGAAAGGACGAGAGGGCAGGAAGCCTTCTGTGAGAGGAAGTGGAGACAAGGATGATAGATTCAGGTTCAGACAGATGGTCACTTGGAACCAGCCATTCAAGGTCACCGATTGAGCTGTCACAGACATCAAAAAGATGTGGCCTCTCAATATGTATGACACAAGTCTTGGCTCCAGAGTCTGGACATCTCAGCCAAACACAGTATCTTACAAGGACACAGATGTGGCCATACAAGGTCATGGGCAAACACAGGGGCACAGTCAGTCGTCCCAATGTAGGAACTGATATTACCAACACTTTCAGCTGAAATTCATGTGCACGCACGTGGGTCGCAGCTTTAAGAATCACAGCACAGAGCTTCATGTGTGTATGTGAATAGGGACAGTTAGGGCACGAGCATGTGTATGTACGTGTGTGCACACGCACACATTCACAGACACATATTGGGACATAGAAGCTCAGATCAAGTCTCCTGTGTGGATCTGCATACACAAGTTCACAGGCTTGCACACTTGCCCATGGGGTCTGAACAACAAAGTGAAGTCCTTAATGAGGATACACAGGAAGAGACACCAATACACAGTCAGGTCCCCAAAGACTCGTCATCAACATGAGTCTATAGTGTAGTGGTTAAATCTGAAGTCATAGAGTAAAAACTCCTGTATTCAAATGTATTATCTGTAAGACTTTGAACAAATTGTCCTCTCTGTACCTCTATTTCCTCATCTGTATAATGGGGTTGTTTTAAGAATTAAGTGGAGAGAGAGCAAGAGAGAGAGAGAGAGGGTGTGTATGATGCCTGGCATATTGTAACTGCTTAATAAATATTAGTTATCTTAAATAAAGGGCATATAGATTTACTTATGTAGGCACACATGTGGATGTTCAAGTTGTGGACACAAATTTAGCCAAAGGAAGCCAGACGTATGTGCAGATTCACATAAAGATGGTCAAGGTCAAAACTGTGATTCCTTCCCAAGCCACTTTGTGGAGATTCAGAGTTATAGAACTGACACAGAGGGCCAGAACTCTGTGAACCCACTAGCTCAGACCCAGGGAGACATGGAACACAGAAGTGGCATTCAAGGTCAAAGACACATTGCTGGAGACACGGGCAGCCAGGGCAGGTCACATTTGTCCATCTCTAGATCAGCCTTCGAGTCACTCCCTTGGTGTTCAAGGTCACTAATTGAGTTTCACGGTTGGGGACCAGGGTCACACTGTGGTCAGAATGCAGACACATAGGGTAACCCTTGCACGCACACATACACTCCCCCCACCCACACTGCACTGCACACAAGTACATGAACAGGAAAGGGTCAAGATCATGACCCCCTACACTGGGCAATGTCGATGTGTCCCCTCAAGGTGACAGCTGCCTAGGCGCACAGACACACGCGCCGGGGCGGGCTTCGCACAGCCATATATGCTACCCGGCTCCGGGGTCAGGAACTGGGCCAAGGGCCCTGGCCAGGCCGGGGGAGGGGGGAGAACGCGGATGTGGTGGACAAGGGGCTTAACACGGGAAGGGTGGGGTTGTCCTCGGAGAAGGTCGGAGGGTGCGGACTGTACAGCTGGGCACCGAGGCTGCACCTGGCCAGTCGAAGCTGGAGGAGGGTGGAGGCCCCAGTTGGGTGCAGCAGGCAGGTGGGGGGATAGCGGGGGGGGGGGGGGGCGCAGAGAGGAGGGAACATGGAGAGCGCCGGAGGGGAGGCTGGCAGCAGGGCTGGGGGGAGGTCTGAGGGGCCCCCAGGAGTGAGGGTCATGTGGGGAGAGGTTAATTACAGTCCACCTTCTGCTTGTCCAGAGTAGAGGCATCAGGTTACACTTAATTTCTCCATGGGGGGTGGCTGAACCTGGTCTGGAGTTCTCCTGTCACCTGGAGTCACCTTGACCTAGAGGCTACCCCTCTCTGAGCCACAGCCCCCTCCCCTGTCAAATGAGGCCACCCAAGGGGCTTCCCCGATGGCTCAGTGGTAAAGAATCCTTCTGCAATGCAGAAGATGCAGGAAGATGTGGGTTCGATCCCTGGGTCAGAAGATCCCCTGGAGGAGGGCAGGGCAACCCCCTCCAGTATTCTTGCTTGGAGAATCCCATGGACAGAGGAGCCTGGTTGGCTGCGGTCCATGGGGTTGCAGAGTTGGACCCAACTCAGCATGCATGCATGCATAAGCTTTACCTACATCGTACTATTGAAACCTGTATTGTTACAGGTAGGTTGTCTTCTAGAGAAGGCACGCAAGGATCAGAAAGGTGAAGCAATTTCCTCAAAGTCACACAATGACAAAAGGGCAGCCCCAGGACTCAAAATCAGGTCTGGGTCCTCCAAGGGCCATGTTCATCATCACAGGGACTCCGGAGCAGCCCTGGGCCCTGACAGCACTTGGGGTAGGGTGGGGACCCCGGGGGGGTCGGCGGGTGGCTGAGGTGGGGGTGGGGGCAGGGATCCTCAGATGGTCCCCTTGGACCCGAACTGGGCCCACCTCACCTGCAGATGCCAGCAGGAAGGAGAAGGTGAGGAGAAGCCACATCGTGACGGAGGGACCAGGGCTCTGCTGACGTCTGGGGAGGGGAGAGGGTGAGCTGGTGTGAGGCTGGCCCCTCCCGCCGCCACCTGGACCCCTCCAGGTGCAAACTCATCCCACTGTTTCTTAAGATACCTCTTCTCACCATCCTTGTACTCCACCCCAACTTGCTTTTCCTCCTGGGTTCCCCATCTCGTAGGAGTCTGCTGTTCCTCCAGGCACCGAGTCAGACTCCCCAGCATCCCCATGGCCCGGCAGACCCCAACATCATTCACGGGCCCAAAGACTCTGGCTCAAGATTCACCCTTTCCCCAAACCCTATACCAGCCTCTTAGCTGGCCTCTGGGGTCCTCCTCACTCAGCCTGTCTCTCTACTCAAGCCCCACGCCCCCCACCCACCTGTCCTCCCACATGGCCCCCACAGAATGCCCCTACACTTGGAGTTGACCAGCTCCCTTTTCCACTCGCAGACCCCCAGCTCCCCTGGGATAAAGTCCCGGTTCCCACAGCCTCACTTGCAAGGGCCTGAGTGTTTTCTCTCCTAGCAGACTCCCTATCTGGGCCTCTCATGACCTGACCCTAGAGGCAGTCAGTTCTCCCATTTTCCCCTTCTTGCAATGTCATGCCTCTGCACTTTGTTCATTCTGTTCCTCCTCCCAGGTATGCCCTTCCCTTCAAGGTCCACTTCTGACCTCCCCCAAGTCAGTGGGGTCTGCCTCCCCTTCCAGACCCAGAACTCCCTAAAGGCAGTTCCAGCCTGATTGGACTCAGGAATCCCAGCATTGCATGGTGCTGGGCAAGCTTGGGACTTAAAGTTTGTCTTCCCTTCATCTTCTGAATTCATATTTGCCCTCTGAGGCTCAGCCCTCAGCTGAGCTGGGAGACCCTGATGTCTAACAGGTATCTCTTCTGGGTCCTAGAGTGCCTGCTCTGATTTCATCCCCAGGAATGCCCAGGTCAGCTCCTTTCTGCAGCCCCAGCACTGCCCAGCCAGGGGTCTGGCAGATGGGAGGCCTTGGGGAGATTGTGCTGAGCTGACCTGCTCTGGTGATAACTCCTGACCTTGGTTCCTGGCTCTGGTACAAATGCTTTTGAAGATGTCCTTCTGATTCAGTCCCTCCCCTCCCCCACCTCCCCAACTGCAGCTCCGTCTTACATCTCCAGGACATTTTCTTGGTTCAGGTCCAGCTTGGTGTCTCGGTAAAGAACACATGGACCTCCCCAGGTGCCCTTGACATGAAAATACCTCCAGGCAGTCCATATCTGCTTCTTGGAACCCGGGCATCTCCTGTTTCCCCTAGACCAGCGCGGACCTGTGTCCCTCCTCACTCCAAGCCCTCTCCCCCATCTCAAGGATCTCACCCCCTCCAGATCCTCCAGCAGCATCTGGGGCAGCTTGGATGCCAGAAGAAAGGGAGCTGGCACCCCAACGCCTTAATTTATAAGCTCCCAGCTCCACCCGGGTCTTGGGGGAGAGGGGAGGGTGGGGTGGGAAATGGCTGAGAGTCAGTTTATAGGCGGGGACGCCTAGGTGGCTGGTGGGGCGCGGGACAAGACCTAATGAGCATTTATGAGGCTGAAGTTTTTGTCTGAGTCTATGAGGAGGAATTTCCCTCCCAGGGGCAGTTTGGCTGTGGGGTGTAGGTGGAGGAGGCAGGCAGTAGGGCAAGAGCATAAAATTGGAGGGGTCCAAAATACAGAGCCAGGAGTCCAGAGCATGTAACCGGAATCTGGGGTCTGGAGTGTAGAAACTGGATTCTAGAGCCAAGCTTCCTGTGCCTGGAGGAGAGTTCTGGATCTTGGACTCTGGAGCTGGACAGGGATCCCCTCAGTTCTGGACCCCTGATTCTGGATTCTGAACTCTCTGCTCCGGATCGTGGATATCTGATTCTGGATTCTGAACAGTGGATTCTGCACCTGGATATTCAATTCTGGATCTTGGATTCTGGACCTAGACACCCAGTTCTGGATGTTGGAGTCCGAGCCTCCCAATTCTGGATTCTGGATCTCCAATTCTGAATTCTGAGTTTGGGGCCTAGAATCAAGCAATCATGACCTGGAGTCAGGGGTGGATTTGGGAATCTGACTTATGGAGTTCGGGTCTGGAATCTGCATCCTGAACCCTGGCCTTTGAGTGCCAGGTCTCAGGCTTAGATTCTAGATCTGGTGCCTCTGAATACTAGAGTTCAGATTAAGAGTCTGAAGTCTGGTATTTGGAATATAGGACTTGAGGCCCTGGGGCCTGGAATATGAATGATAAATTTTGGATTTTCAGTTTGGGGACCTGGATTTCTAAAGTGTGGGTCTAGAGTCTGAGGTTACATGAATTGACTCTGAAATGTGAAGTCTAGAGTTTCAAATATGTATTGTGTATTTAAAAACTGGACTGAGAGACAGGGGCCTGGCTTCCCGTGAATCTGAGATTCCTAGAATCCTGACTCTAGAGCATGACTTCAGAGACTAGGAAGCTGGAGTCTTTATTCTGGATCCTGTGGTCTTTATTGCGCATCCTGAGGCTTGAAATCTAGATTCTGGTTTTCTGGAGAATGGAGATCATCACTAAGATAACCGAAAGCTTTGGGAATTTAGATTTGTTTTCCAGTGTCTCAGAACTGTAGAGGGCCCTGGGAAATTGTCTAAAGACTACCATGGCTAGTTTAACTAATGAGAAGGCACAGGGAGAAGGAGGTGCTGACCTCAGATCACCCAGTGAAAGATGGGAACACAGTCCCTCCCTGTTTCTGGAAACCCATCATGTGTATAGGAAGGGGCTGCCTGATTGGGGCTGACTGTTAAGGATGTTAGTGCCAATGCCCAACCCTTGACTTCCCCACAGATAATATGGGAGAATGATGGCATCTAAGACCCCAGATGTCTTTCAGACACCCCAGAACCACAAATTCTTAGTTATTCCAGAATCCTTCAAAATCTTTAGAATGTCAGACCTTCAGATTCTAGACTAGAAAGGCTTGTTGTCGTCACTCAGTTGCTAAGTCGTGTCTGACGCTTTGCGACCCCATGGACTGCAGCACACCAGGCTTCCCTGTCCTTCACCATCTACCATCTCCCGGAGTTTGCTCAAACTCATGTGCATCGAGTCAGTGATGCCATCCAATCTTCTCATCCTCTGTCACCCCCTTCTCCTCCTGCCCTCAAACCCATGATAGTAAAATAGTCTAGGACTGCACATCTCTAGGCATTCTAGAATCGTACCATATTCAGATGTTCTGGGATCCCGCCTGTAGTTTGACTTCTCAGGCTGGAATCTACTCTAGAACTACTGTGTCTCCTTTTCTTGCCACAAATTTGTGCTCAAAGCCTTTGGACTCACAGTGGGCCTCTGCTTTGGCAGTTGAGCCGCCGGTCTTTATGGAGTCTTGGCCTCGCATGATCTCATTTATCGTTCTGACAGCCCCCTGAGGTGGGTATTATTACAGCTTCCTCCTTATACTGGGGCTTCTCTGGTGGCTCAGACAGGAAAGAATTTGCCTGCAATACAGGAGACCCAGGTTCGATCCCTGGGCTGGAAAGCTCCCCTGGAGGAGGAAATGGCTCCTCCAGTATTTTTGTCTGGAGAATTCCATGGACAGAGTAGCCTGACTGGCTACAGTCCATGGGGTCGCAAAGAGTTGGACACAACCGAGTGACTCACAGACACACCATACAGAGGAGACAGACCCAGAGAGGGGCATCACAGCGAAGGTCACCACGGAGGGTGAGATGAATCCTGCCTTCTGTCTCTGGGAACACCTGGTTTGTCTGTTCAACTCCACCCCTGGAGCCACCTCCCTCTGCTGGAGCCGGGTGGTGGCAAGGGGTAATCATAGCAAGGGCATCCCAGGTGCCAGGCTAAGCGCTTTCCATCACCACCACACGTGCTCCTGCCCCTCCCACTAGCTCTCACAGGCACGTATTGTGAATGTCTCCCTGACACAGATGGGACTCTGAGCTCACACCAGCGCACAGCCCAGGCTCCTGCCTGACCTGAGCTCACGCTCCTGGGGAGGGTGCCCCCGCCTCACCCCGCCCTCGACGCGGTGATGTCACCGCCCCGCCCACTCGGCCAAGTCAGACTTGGGGAATCAGTGTCCCCCTGGGCATGTCCCCAGACGTACTGCACCTCCACTGAGGCCCTCGTCTCGCCTTAGTCTTTTCACTGGGAACGCTCCCTGGAGTCTTTCTTTCATCACCTCCATGGTTCAACTGCCAACCAAGGAGTTCTCCTCCATCTGACCCTAAACTCCAGCCTCAGGCAGCCACGCTCCGGGGAGGCACCCCCAACCCAGCCCGGGGAGGCCCCAAGTCTGTCTCACTCTGTGTGTCCTAACTCATTTCTCTCTTTTCCCGAACTCTCCTCCTCCCTCCTTCCACGTTTCCCGTCTCAGGGAGAGCCCCCACCGTCCACGCAGTCATGTGGCCAGACTCCCGCGGGTACTGCCCGACTCCATTCCTCCCCTCATTCCCTTCGGCCCAGTGGTATCCACCCCTGTCCTTCCCCTCTGTCCTCTTGGTCTGGCTCAGGTGCCCCCCTCGACTCCTGGACCTTGCCCCAGCCTCCACCCCGGCCTCCCATCTTCTAGTCTGTCCCATCCTGTGTCCATCAGCAGTTGGCCTCAGAGGGTCTCTCTAGACATGTAGAGCTGACCCTGCCCCTTCCTTGCTTGCAGCACTTCCAACGGCGACTCCCCATCACCCCTGAACAGGCGACTCAGTCTAGTGTTTGAGCCCCTTTGGGATCCCCCTCCCCACCGAGGGAACAGGGGGCTTCCCAGGTGGCACTAGTTAAAAAATCTGCTGCCAATCAATGCAGGAGAGGCAAGAGATGTGGGTTGAATCTCTGGGTCAGGAAGATCCCCTGGAGTAGGAAATGGCAACTCACTCCAATATTCTTGCCTGGAAAATTCCATAGACAGAGGAGTTTGGACTAGCAGGCTCCTGCCGGGGTCCAGCCTCGGCAGGATCCAGGGGGTACCCTCAGGATGAACGGCGTCGGTGAGAGAGAGAAGACACGTGAGACCAGCCTTGATAGGGCCAAGTCTGCGAGGGGGAGAGAGAGAGAGAGAGAGAGAGAGAGAGAGAGAGAGAGGGAGAGAATGACCACTCGGGGGTGTTTGCAGGGTCTGTCAGAGTCTGGCAATCCTTTATTTTTTACCATAGCTTTCATACCCTGAGTTAGTACATTTCTAAGGGGAAGATAGTTTGACATTGTCAGCTTGTCCTTCACGAAACCAGGGTGTTTTCTGCATACTTCTTTGTTTATGAGGGTCTTGTACATTATCTTCTGGCCTTGGGGCCTATTAACATTTTATGCAAGTCAGGTGAATGTGAACCTATTTTCTGTTTCTGTGGTGACCTTCTGCAGAAGTTGTCAGTTGAGTTTACCCCACACTGACTCTGCGACTTTGGTGAGGCAGCCTCTGCCTAGCACTCCTGGCTGACAATTAACAACCATCTCATTGGTACCACACTAGGGCTAAGCTTTTATTTTTCTAGATCTATAACTATATTAACAATGGTTTCTATAACACAACCTTAGCACATTAAGAGCAAAAACACAGCAAGCAAATGTTAACCCAATAGCTACTTTTAGAATAATATTTCTTGTGTTTTCTAATAGGGCTCCCTCACCCCCCGAAGGGCTCTATGTCTATTAGGGATCCTATGTGATCATGTTCTTTATGCTGTTTTATGATTAGGGTATTATGAGCAGTCATGCATATTAGTACCAAGGGCATAGATGCATTTGCCAAACAAACTAAAACACCAGCAAAGGAATTTAAATTAAAACACTCTTTTCACCCTGGATAATCCCATAAAATACCACCACCCGGGAAACTTACTGATTAAAGTTCTAAATTGATTCTTATTTGGGAAGAGATCGGGGAAGGCCTTCTGCCTGTGTCCCAGATATTAGGGAGTAGTCTATTGAAGCAAGCATCAGAAAGACAGATATCAACTTTAAGGTGAGGGCCGGGGGCAGCTTTTCGGAATTCCTGAAAACCTGATCCTGATCCGCCTTGCCTGTCGGGCTTTCTCCTCATGACCTTGTCATGGGTGGAATCTCGTGAGCTGGCCTTTTTGAAACCCCTGAAAACCTGATCCGTCTTGCCCGTCAGGTTTTCTCCCTCATGACCTTGTCATGGGTGGGATCTCATGTGCTGGCAGGCTACAGTCAAGGGGGTTGCAAAGAGTCAGACTACAGTCAAGGGGGTTGCAAAGAGTCAGACACGATTGAGCACACATGTTGAGGCAACAAGCTTGGACTCTTGATGCCCCAGGAAACTCTCCATGTGGTGTTGGGTCTCCTCTAATTTCATCTCTCCATAACCCCCTCCCCTTCATTAAGGAGCCAGTCAAAAGTAGTGTTTCAGGGTCCTGGCCCTGGAGTCAGACAGCCTGGGCTCAGACCCCTGCCCCATGGCTTACTATTTTAGAAATTTGGGTCCATGCTTTCAGTCTCTCGTCCTTAAAAATCAGGTAATTTTATTTAATAATAATCAGATAAAATCACAGAGTTTCACAAGGAGTATCTAAGACAGATACGCGTAAGGAGCTAAGAGTACACAGTAAACAATTAATCCCACACAGGAGCAGATAGATAGTTGGGAGGGTAGCACCCCAGAAGTTCAAGGTCACCCAGGCTGCAGAAGTTGAAGAGTGGGACAAGAGAAGGGCAGGAAGTCCTTGGCTCTTTTGATGTGAAGCATCGCCTCTCTCTAGTTATCATTGCTAATCTGTGATGGGGTCTTAGGGTGGGGGAGGGAGTGGAGAATAGATGGGATTGGATGAGATAATATGCATAGAGCAGGTGGGTAAGTCAGAATTAGGCTGGTGTGTAAAAGACAGGTTAACAGAGGACGTGATTCAGATGTTGACTCTGACTCCAGGCAGCCTAGAGTCAAATCTTATCTCCAACACATAATGCGGTGTGTCTTTAGGCAAGTCACCTGGGCTCTCTGTGCCTCGGTCATCCATCTGTAAGATGAGACAAATAACTGTTTCTGCCTGTTCAGAGTGTTTTGAGGGGTTAGTGTGTGAAATCTGTGCCTGGCAGTTAATGAGTGGTCCAGGCCATCATCTGTCCTGTTTTCCCAGAATCTTGGGGAGAGGTGATTGAGCAGGTTAGGACTTGAAGAAGCAAGGGCTCTCCCGTCTCTCAGTTTTGGTATCTTTTTCTGAACCCCCCTTTCCCAGTTTACAAGTGGAGAAACTGAGGTCAGGGGAGTGAAAACAGATGTGTGTGGCCCCAGCTTCCAAGTGTGACTGTGAGCAGGGGGACACGCCCCATGTATAGTTAGGTTTTCCCTGAGACTTTTTATACTTCTAGTGCGGCGCGGGGAGGAACCAGAAGGAACCTTCACTTTTCCTCCTGTCCTGGGAGGGTACCACCGCTAGGTGGCGCCAACGGGCGGCTCTGAGGGTCGGGGCGGGCTGGGAGCGGGGACTCCTGGGTCCGACGGAGCGGGGTGTAGGGGACCGACTCAGACTTCGGGAGCTCGGGTTATGGTATTTTGTCAATTCCTAGCTTAATGACATTGTGGCCAGACAATATACTCTGTTTATTAACATTTTGAAATGTGTTGAGACTTGCTTCATAGCTCAGTATGTGGTCAATATTTGTAAATGATGTGCAGTCTTTTGTTGAGGGAGATACATATATATTCCCCCCCATTCATGGATAGACTTTTAAACCCACTTTTATCCATTAATTGTAAGTAATACAAATATTCCAAAAAAAGGAACAGACAATGGCGTCCTACATTTCAAGTTTTTTGATACAACAAATTTATCAAGTCATGAACCTGTAAGCAAGGTAGTCAGAACCCCACAGCCCAGTCCCAGCGGAAGGCAGGTCTCCCCTATCCTCTGCCGGGGTCCAGCCTCGGCAGGATCCAGGGGGTACCCTCAGGATGAACGGCGTCGGTGAGAGAGAGAAGACACGTGAGACCAGCCTTGATAGGGCCAAGTCTGCGAGGGGGAGAGAGAGAGAGAGAGAGGGAGAGAATGACCACTCGGGGGTGTTTGCAGGGTCTGTCAGAGTCTGGCAATCCTTTATTTTTTACCATAGCTTTCATACCCTGAGTTAGTACATTTCTAAGGGGAAGATAGTTTGACATTATGTCAGCTTGTCCTTCACGAAACCAGGGTGTTTTCTGCATACTTCTTTGTTTATGAGGGTCTTGTACATTATCTTCTGGCCTTGGGGCCTATTAACATTTTATGCAAGTCAGGTGAATGTGAACCTATTTTCTGTTTCTGTGGTGACCTTCTGCAGAAGTTGTCAGTTGAGTTTACCCCACACTGACTCTGCGACTTTGGTGAGGCAGCCTCTGCCTAGCACTCCTGGCTGACAATTAACAACCATCTCATTGGTACCACACTAGGGCTAAGCTCTTATTTTTCTAGATCTATAACTATATTAACGATGGCTTTATAACACAACCTTAGCACACTGAAAGCAAAAACACAGCAAGCAAAACACAGCAAGCAAACGTTAACCCAATAAGCACTTTTAGAATCATTTTTCTTATGTTTTCTCAATAGGATTCCTTCACACCCCGAAGAGCTCTATGTCTATTACGGCCTTTATGTGATCAGGTTCTTTATGCTGTTTTATGATTAGGATATTATAAGCAATCATGCATATTAGTACCAAGGGCATAAATGCATTTGCCAAACAAACTAAAACTAAAATACCACCAAAGGAGTTTAAATTAAAACACTCCTTTCACTCTGGATAATCTCATAAAATACCACCACCTGGGAAACTTATTGATTAAATTTCTAAATTGATTCTTATTTGGAAAGAGATCGGGGAAGGCCTTCTGCCTGTGTCACAGAAATTAGGGAGTAGTCTATTGAAGCAAGCATCAGAAAGACAGATATCATCTTTAAGATGAGCGCCGGGGGCAGTTTTTCGGAATCCCTGAAAACCTCATCCGCCTTGCCTGTCAGGTTTTCTCCTCATGACCTTGTCATGGGTGGGATCTTGTGAGCAGGCCTTTTTGAAACCCCTGAAAGCCTGATCCACTTTGCCGGTCAGGTTTTCTCCCTCATGACCTTGTCATGGGTGGGATCTCCTGTGCCGGCAATCCTCCAGATGGCATCTTGAAGGGGGTTGAGCTGCACGACATGGACAGGTCGAATCTGAGATAACCTCAAGCAGAGAAGCTCAGGGGACCCAAACAGGAGGGCCTGCTCCAGGGGCAGGCCCCATGGCATCACACGAATGGGGCAGGGGCCCAGACCTCTGCCTCCCTTCCCGGGCTTGAATGCAAGTATTTACCGGTGTTAAAAGAAAAAAAAAAAGACAAAACTGAAACCCCATTTTACAAAAAGGGGACTGAGAGACAACAGTGACAAATAAGCAACTGAAGCACTAAAGGGGAAAACAAGGCTTCCGTTCTGTAGACACTTGACCTGGGTGGGACGTGGGGTGCAAGACGGTCTTGGAGGGGGCGAGGGCGCTGCCTTACTGAATGAGGCCTTGAGGTATAGTTTTGATAAATGCATGCACCCAGGTAACTCTCAATCCCATCAAATTATAAAACATTGCAGTCTACTGTATAGCACAGGAAACTCGACTCAGTACTGTGTAATGATGTATATGGGAAAAGAATCTAAAAGATAGTGGATATGTGTATCCATACAGAGGGCAACAGGGGATGAGATGGCTGGATGGCATCGCCGATTCAATGGACACGAACTTGGGCAAACTCCAGGAGATAGTGAAGGACAGGAAAGCCTCGGGTGCTGTGGTCCATGGGGTCACAAAGAGTCAGACTTAGCAACTGAACAACAACAAGCCTTTCTATTCTAGAATCTGAAGGTCTGATAGTCTAGGGATTTTGAAGGTCTATGTTTCTAGAATGACTGAGACCCTAGGATTCTGGAATAACTAAGAGCCTGTGGTCCTGGAATGTCTTAACCACTGGACCACCACGGAAGCCCCCACTCAGCCCTCTGATTCTGAGGTGCACTTACACTGTTGTATATGTCAATGCCTCATCCTTTTTATTACAGCGGCATTTGGCACTGAGTGAATAGTTCACAGTTACTCCTTCATGGATATCTGGGTTGTTTCCAATTTGGCTGCTATGAATAAAGCTCCTGTGAACATTCGTGGGAGGTTTCTTTTTTTTTCCCCCATTACTCTCACATGAATACCTAAGAGTGGACTTGCTGGTCATGGGGTAGACAACGTATGTTTATATTCTAAGAAACTGCCAAACTGTCTTCCAAGGCAGTAGGACCATTTTATACTCCCCCGCCCCCAGAAATACGCAAGAATTACAGCTGGTCTACATACCAACCAATACACCATGCTGTCCTTCTTTTTAGTCTTAGCCATTCTAGTAGATATGTGCATTTTGAAAAGGTTGAATATTCTTCAGATACTGGGTGCAGTGTTCTATGTATGATGACTAAATAAAGTTTGTTAATCACGTTGTTCAAATCACATATGTCCTTATCCACTTTTATCTTGTTTGTTCTATTATTAACAGGCTCCTTAAAATCCTCTTTATGTTTTCTAAAATCTATTTTTTTTTTTTAACTTTTGGTTGCACTGAGTGGCTTGTGGGATCTTAGTTCCTCGACCAAGGATTGAACTTGCATCTGAGCCATCAGCAGTGAAAGTAGAGTCCTAACCACTGGACCACCAGGGAATTCCCCAAATCCTCTATCATGAGTGGGGATTTGTATCTCTTCGTTATCTCATCATTTACTTTATATATTTGAGGATACTGAAGAGATACAGAAAGACTTGAATATCTCCTTAAGAATAGGTTCACAATATATTTATGAAGATATTCCTGGATATAAATTTTTATCAGTATATTCTATTTAGTTGTTGTTGGTTAGGCTCTAAGTCATGTCCGACTCTACCACCCCATGGACTGTAACTGGACTGCCACTGGCTCCTCTGTCCATGGGATTCTCCAGGCAAGAACACTAAGTGAGTTGCCATTTCCTTCTCCAGATCTTCCAGACGCAGGGACTGAACCTCCATCTCCTACATTTTCAGGCAGCTTCTTTACCACTGAGCCACCAGGGAAGCCCCATTGTATTTAGTATAATAACAATTCCTTATATTCTTGGGCCTTTAGTCTTCTCTTTCTTGCCCCTCTCTCCATCCTCAGACTTCCCTACCCCTGCCCCCAGGATTCTTGACACCAGTCTCCAACTACAGCAGGTGAGTCCTGAGGCAACCACAGGTGAAAAATTCTTAAAATGCATTGAAGAAGACCAAACCAAAATAAGTCAACTAAAGTTGATTAAACAAAATAAGGAAATCCCGTTAATTTGCCATTTGCTGATTCGACTTTTCAGAAACTGGACAACATCCACAGAATCAGTTTCTCTTAACCTCCTCCCAGGTATGTCTTCTTCCGTGGGGATCCTGTGACTCTCCTGGTCAAGGGTCCCATTTCCCAGATGAAAAAACTGAGGCACAAGGAAGGCAGACTATTTGCTGGAGTCCCTTGGATGGGAAAGGAGGCAAGAAGGACAGTTCGAGCAGAGCTGGTGCTCTCTTAGACTTTATTTCAGGGCTTAGGGGAAGGGACAAAAACAGTGAAAAATCAACTTTCTCTACCAAGGGTAAGGTGGTGTCAACATCGTGCCGCTAGGGGGCACTGTGTGCAGGAAAAGATTCTTGGTGGGACAGGACTCCCGGGGTTGAGGGAGGGGGGGTGGGGGTGGGGGTCTAGACTCCTGGATCTGAGGGTGGAAGGCACTGGGAACCCAGATTCCTGAATTCCTTCAGCAGCTTATATTTTGGGGTTCAATTTCATGAGTCCCAGTCGCAGGAGTTAACTGGCCTGGATGGTTTTCTGTATCCAGTCCGCGAACTTGCAGAGGTTGGTGTAGACGCTTGGCACGTCAGGTTGGCCACACTGGGCTTGTCCAAAGGATACAAGGCCCTGCAGGGACCCGCTGCAGACCAGGGGGCCCCCGGAGTCACCCTGTTGTGGAGAGACAGAGAATAAAGAATCCAAAACACAGAGAGGTGGGGAAGCGCCTGACGGTCCAGCGGCTGAGAATCCCCTTTCCAAGGCAGACAACACAAATTCGACTCCTAGTGGGGGAACTGAGATCCCACGTGCGGTGGGGCAACTAACTAGAGCTGGGCAACCGACTAACGTGCCACAGCTAGAGAGACGCCTGAGCGCCACAAGCAGAGAAGCCAGCGTGTTGCAAAGAAGATCCCGCGTGATGCGACTAAGACCCGAGTCAGGCCAATAGACAGATGGACAAATAAATGAATATTAAAAACAAAACACAGAGAGGTGGAGATAGATGTGAGATCAGAAAGGAACCAAATGGAGAGAGGCAAAGACAGGCGAGAGAGGACAAAAGATAGCAACATATTCCTTAAAGGTTCCACTTCAGAGACCAGATCACACCTAATTTGGCTGCTGTTCCATCTCTGTGTCTCTCCTTCTTTTTCTCCCACTATAGCTTACTTCTCTGTCTCAGTGACTCTCAGAGTCTCTATGCATCACTGTACCTCCTGTATGTTGATTTTTGATCCTATTTCACTTTACATTTCATCTCTGTGTGTCACTGTATCTGTTTCTGTCTGGGTGTGCATGTGTGTATGTGTTTCTGCCTTATGCATCTGTCTTTATTTCTGTTTCTCACTTTCTTGCTTCTCTTTATTCCCGTGTCTATCTCTCTTTCAGTCTCTCTTCCATATCTCATTTCTCACCACGGGGTCCTTGCCCGCTCCCTTCTCCATCTCTCCCTGGATCTTCTCCCCTCTTCCCTTCCCCCGTCTCTCACATGGCAGGAGTCCTTCTGGTCCTGGCCTCCACCAGCGCAGAACATGCTGGGGTGGTACACGCGGGCATAGAGTTCACTGCAGATCTTCTCCGACACCACTGAGATATTCACGCATTGGAGCACTTTGGGCAGTCTGCCTGGGACGCAGAGCATCGGATCAGCCTCTACTGGCTGGGCGGAGAACCCCTCGGAGAAACCACACACACCCACCCTCCCGAGCTCACCATTCACCAGCCGACCCCAGCCGGAAACCAGGCAGGAATCCCCGGCGGCCGGGCACTGGGAGGCGATGCTGATGTCCTGGATGGTATCAGACGGGGGCACCGATTCTTCTAACTTAATGAGCATGAGATCATTGGCGAAAGATGGTTTGTTGTACTCTGGGTGCTGGATGGAGAGGTGGGCTTCTATCATCTGACTGCCTGGTTCTTGGTCGGCCTCAAGACTGTGCAGGCCCAGCCCAATGGTATAGGACCTGAGGGCCACGGGGTCGAGGGTGCGGGGATAGTGTGGGGACAGGTTAGTTCTGTGGCAGCCACGCCATTATCTCCATTCTTGTCTTCAACCATGACCCCATCTCCAGTCCCCTGCCCCACCCCCATCTTCCTTGCTAAGCTCTGCACTACCCAGTCATGATTTCAAATCCTAATGCACAAGTTATAATCCAGGGACAAGAACTTGCCTTAATTTACTAGATACTCAGCAGTGGAACTGAGATTTCAACCCAGGACTCTGAGTCTTTCCACAGCAAGAGCTCCCGCCTCCCTCGCAGAGCCTTCCTTGAGAGCGGCTTTCACTTTTAGTACCCGGAGACTGAACCTATGAAGCCCCCCTCCTCAGCTAACAGTGCATCCAGACCCTCCCTAGAACCCAAGCCCCGTCCTCGTCCCTCCTCCCCGCCCCACCCCCGGCCCCCGCCCTGCACTCACTTTTGGAAGCAATGCGCGGCTGACAGCACCCACTGCGGATGCACCAGGACGCCCCCGCAGAAGAATTCATTTTCCAAGAACAGGGCCGCCTGCCAGGGCTGCGAGTGCGGGCGGCAGTCCTCGCCGTTTATGATGCGGCTGCTCCCGCCCCAGGCGAGGGATCCTGAGGGCGGAGGCAGGGCTGGGGGAACCCGGCTCTGAGCCGAATCGGGGCTTCTGGGGGCGGGGCTCGGCGTGGGGGCGTGGTCAGGACTGAGCAAAAGGCCCAGAATGAAGGACACTTATTCCTAGGGAGCGTGGCCAGGTCTCTCGGGGGCGCGGCTGCGGTTGATGGGCGTGGTCGGGGCTTCTGCGGCGGTGAGGGGCCGTGGCTCAGGGTGGAAGCGGGACAGGCGGGAGTGGGGTTGGGGGCGGGGCTCTCGGTGCATGGGGGCGTGGTCAGAGCTGGGAGACAGACAGGAGGCGGGACTAGGCCTCTTGGGGGCGGAGTCACAGTGCACTGCGGTGTGTGGAGATCAGATGGGACTAGACCTCACGGTGGGCGGGTGTGGTCAGAACCTCAGGGATGGAGTCAGGGATCCTGCGGGCAGGGAGAGTCCTAGGGGCGGAGTCAAGGAGGAGTGAGGAGGCGGGGGCGGGGCCACAGTGCGGGGGGCCTTAGTTACACGGATCAGCTTCCTTGGGGTGGGTTCGGGTTCGCAGAGGTAGGATCACTTGTCGGGGGAGAGTTTCAGCTTCGAGTTCGTCACAGCCATCTCCCAGACCCACACTCCATCTCTCTCTCTCTCTCTCTCTCACACACACACACACACACACCACGGTAGGCTTGTGCACTGCTGGGGCCTCAGTCTCCCAGCACAAGCAGACCCCTCCACACAAGGTGGCAGAGGCAAGGGCCACAGAAGAAGACGCTCAGCGAGGCAGTGCCAGTATCTGTAGCCCTGGCGTCTCGCCCAGCTCGGCTCAGTCCCGTCCCCCCAGGGCAACAGAAAGCCGGCTCACAGAGCAACCACATCACACCGTCCTGATGCGGGTCCCTGGGCCTCTGAGGCCTGGAGACCCACGCAGCAGGCGCAGATTGCCCTCAATGGGTGCCTCTCCTAGAAGCATAATCTCCCTTTCAGGGGTACCCCAGGCAAGGTCTGCTGGCTCAGACGGTAAATAATCTGCCTGCAGTGCAGCAGATCTGGGTTCCATCCCTGGTTCCGGAAGACCCCCTGGAGAAGGCAATGGCTACCCACTCCAGTATTCTTGCCTGGAGAATCCCATGGACAGAGCAAAGAACAGGACACGACGGAAGCCACTAACACTTTCCGGCTCCACAGGTCCTCGCGGCTTCATCACTCAGGTCCTTCCAGCATTGTCAACGTGCAGGGTATCCAGACGCACAGGCTGTCAGAGCCGTTCCCCCAATCATGCACCGACTCTCGCGGGAACGACTGTACACGGAGGCGTGCAAAGCCACACACACACACGCTAGTACACAGGTGGCACCCATGCAGACACCCTGTGATACAAGGAATCACACGCGTGCATCCGGAAAGCAACCGTCACACCGTACTGTCATCCACGCAGCTTCAGTCAGGTCCCAGAGGACCCTGAGTCGTGCCTGCCCAGTAACAAGCCTCAGACACAATCTCACACACACACACACCTCACTCAGATACCTGTGACACCGAGGAGGAGATGCCCCAGGAACCAGCCCCAGGGCTTTCCTGCTGTGGTCATCCTTCAGCACCTGTATGAGGGTCAGTCTCTAGGGAACCGAGGCTTTCCATCAGTCTCTCTATCCACTCCTGCCCCCTCCCCCAGGATATTATTGGACAGACAAGGATCTATACCACCCCCTCTCCGACACACACACACATCGCAGTGTCTGAGCTCATGGCCCAGAGACCCACAGCCTGGAGAGACTGAGAGCCTGAGAGAGAAATGGAAAGAGAGAGAGAGAGAAGTGGGTGGAGAGGATGAGATGGAGAAAGTGTCTCTCCATCTATAGACTGGGAGACGTAGGAGGATGGAGACAGGGCCCTCAAGGATGCAGAGAAGAGAGGATATCAGAGACAGGCTGAGAGTCAGAGTCCGGGAAAGAGAGATTCAGGGAAATAGACCAGGGGAGACATAGGAGGACTGGAGAGACCCTCCTAACTAGAGACCGATTTGGAGGAAACAGACCTGAAGACCCAAAGTCCGGAGGCTGAGAACCGCAGGGACACGGGGCTGTAGGGAGAGTAGATCATGAAGACTGCTCTTAAGGGAGTGGTGGGTGGGACGCTCACCTAGTTGCCTCTGGGCTCCGGGATCCTACACTGGGCTGGGCTTCCGCCTGCTGCCTCCAGCAGGGGCCCCTTGGGGAGCTTATAAGCATCCCCAGCTGGGCTGGCCTGCCCCCTAGGGACACATTCCTGGGGCGAGGTGCTGCCAGCTTGCAGCTCAGAGCTCTCTGGCTGCCTGGTGCCAGGCTGAGATCAGTGAGCTAGAGGGGTCGGGAGACTCCGGCCTCACTGACCCCTTCTTGCTTGGTTGCCTGTCAGCTTTCCCGTCTCTCTCTCCGGTTCTCCCTCCCTCTCTCACACACACGTACACACACTCTCTGTTTCTTTTTCTCTTGTTCTCCCTCTCATTAAATCTCTCTCATCCTCTCTTTCTCCTTCTCCCTGCTGTGTTTTCCCAGCTGAACCTCTCCGATTCAAACCCCCAACAGCACATTCTATGTTTGGAACCTTGCACACGTGACTGCACCCCTGTGAGCCTCTGTTTTCCCATCTGTAAAAATCAGGGTGATCATTGTTCCTCCATCTCAAAAGTCTTCCAAAAACCTTTGTGGGGGGAAAATGCCTGGACACCGAGCCAGGTGCACAGTGGGCACCCAGACAGTGGGGGGTAGGATGAAGTTTTGCTAGTCAAAGAGCAGTTGCGCCCCTCCAAGGCTCTGAGCTGCGGGAAGGGACACGCACATTCCAGTGCTTCAGGGGCACACGTCCCAGCAGGGGAGACCGACCAACAGAAAAAAATGCAGGGACAAGCGAATATCTGGTAGTCATGTGTGTGCAGAGAACACGGCTGGTATTAGAGACGGACTGGGACCAGCTGGGGTGATTGCAAATGAGGAGGTGTCGGGGCGTCTCAGAGGAGGGGACTTTTAGGCTGAGAGGCAATGAACTTGGCAGGAAAGAGAGAGAAGTTGGGGGAATTCCCTTGTTGTCCAGTGGCTAGGACTCAGCCTTTGCACTGCAATGGCCTGGGTTCAATCCCTGGGGGATCTGCATGCCAGGGGAAAGAGTTTGGGTTTATTTTCAATGCAACGGAGTTTTTTAAGGTGTTTTTTTTTTTTTTTTTTCTTGTGGACCATTTTTAAAGTTTTAACTGGATTTAGTACAATACTGCTTCAGTTTTTATGTTTTGGCTTTTATTTTATTTTTTGGCTGCAAAGCATGTAGGGTCTTAGCTCCCCAACCAGGGATCGAACTTGCACCCTCGGTATTAAAAAAGTGATATCTTAACCCCTGGACCACCAGGGAAATCCCTTGGTGTAGTGGATTTTTAAGCCTGAGATAGGAGTGGTGTGATCTGATTTCTTTTTAAAAAGCATTCTGCGTGGAGAATGATGGGAGTGGGGTGAGATGGAAGCGGTGAAACCAGTGAGGAGGCGGGGGGTGGCAACAGCCTCCCAAATGGGAGAGGCTGTGGCCCCTGGGCAAAGAGAAAGGGGAGGAGCGGGGCGTCAAGTACCCGATGGGTGGACTGCTGGCGGTCACATTTGTGGCGCCGTTTGTGTGGAGGTGCGAGGGGGTGTTGGGGGAGAAGAGCTGAGCTGAGGGCGCCCATCTGGAGCCAAGCGGTTGGATGTGTGAGCCCCAGGGGGCGGACAGAGGTCGGAGTGGGTGAGGAGTCACCCGAGGAAACATGTGTTTAGAGCCATGGGGTTGGATGAGATCACTCAAGAAGCAGGCGTGGACTGCCCTGATGAGGGGTTGTAGGGACAGTTGAGGTGATGCTGAGGGATGACTGTGCCTCCCTCTGTCTCTCTTGGCCCCGTTTCCCTCTGCTTTCTCTGTCTCTGGCCCTTCCCTAGTGTCTGGTTCTTGGACCCTGTCTCCATCTACCTGCCTGCAGCGTTTGGTCACCTGGGGACACAGAGACCCCGGACCCCGCTCTGCTCCGGGGACCTGCAACTTTGATCATGAACATAGAGGAGGTCAGCAGGAGGGGTGTGGTGGGTGGTGGGTGGTGCAGGGTGGGCTCAGACCTCACAGCTGCCCAGACTTGACTTAGGTCTGGGCAGTGGGAAGAGGGGTTTGGAGCCAGAGGGAGGAACAGGGCTGGGGCGGCTGGAATCAGGGAGAAGGCGGTGGATGTGGCATCCTTCTGCCCTGCTCTGCAGCCTCACCTCTGTCCTGTCCTGCTTGAGGTTAGGCAGAGGTGACCCAGTTATTTGGGGATGAATCCCAGAGTGAGTGTGTCTGTGTTGAGGGGGGGTGGTTAGGTCATGTCATGCGGATGCCTCCAGCCTGGCAAGTGGGAAGGGTTTGGAACAGGGGCTCCATGCATGAGAACCCAGGCTGGGATGGGGGGTGGAGAGAGGCAGAGACCACGAGATGCAGAGATGGGCAAAGAGACTGGGACCAGAGGCAGAGAAATAAAACCTCAGAAGGACATAGGGAGAGACAAGAGAGAGAGATGGGCTTCCCTGGTGGCTCAGTGGGTAAAGAATTCGCCTGCAATGTGGGAGATCTGGGTTCGATCCCTGGCTTGGGAAGATCCTCTGGGGAAGGGAACAGCTACCCACTCCAGTATTCTGGCCTGGAGAATTCCATGGACTGTATAGTCCGGGGGTTTGCAAAGAGTGGGACACGACTGAGTGACTTTCACTCATAGAGATGGAGGCAGAGACAGAGCTGGGGAGACGGAGAGGAACAGAAACACAGAGAGAGAACAGGGGGAAGAGATGAGGGCAGAGAGAGAGAGAGGCAGAGACCAGGAGACAATAGGGGGAGAGACCTGAATGGAGGCAGAGATGGGTTGGGACCAGAGGGAAGGCGGAGAGGGGGGCAGAGAACACGGGCCAACAGCAAATGACACAGACAGAGATTGTCGAAGCACCCTGGAAGTCATTCTCATTTCTTTTTCACTTTTAAAAGTGTTTATTTATTCGGGTGCTCCGGTCTTCGTTGGGGCCCGCGGAATCTTCACTGCGTCAGGCAGGCTCGTTATGGGCGGCGCACAGACTCTCTAGTTTGGAGCGAGGACTCAGTAGCTGCGGCGAGTGGGCTTCATTGCCCTGAGGCATGTGAGGATCTTAGTTCCCTGCCCAGGAACTGAAGCCACTTCCCCTGCATTGCAAGGCGGATTCTTAACCACTGGTCCACCAGAGAAGTCTTCCAAGTAATTTTTAAAATAGAGAGTGAAGATAAGTTGTAATTTTCCCCAACTTGACCCAACCCTAGCCACCCCGATAAGTGTCACCCCATTCACAAGTCCCCATTGATTCTTTTGTTGGTTGTTCTAGTCCTTTGAGCAGCACCTCCAAAATGTCACTCAGACATAACCAGGTCTCCCCACCTTGACTCCCCCTCTCCTGGCTCAGCCCTCTCCCCCTGGACTTCCACTCTTGTCCATCCCAGTCTATTTCCCAGAGGGATGTGCCTCCTGTAAACAGTTCCAGGAGCCTCCCCCTCCCTCATCCTCTAGGCCCCCCTGTGGTCTGTTCCATGTGGCTTCAACACACTTCCTTTCACTTGCTCCCTTGACCACTCCCACTGCTCCTTTTGTCTTCTCTCAAATGTCACTTCTTCCCAGTGGCCTTGCCTGACCCCCTTCCCAGTCTAATCCAAGGCCCCCACTCTTCTGGGTTTTGCTTCTTTGTTTTCTTCTCCAAGCATCCCACGCACGTCTCCAGAGCCCTTGGCACAATTTACACACGTGTTACTGTTTGTGTGTTTATTTTTCTAACACCTGCCACTCTCATCAGCCTGGGAGTTTCGTGGGGACAGGGTCCTTGTCTGTTCTGTTCACCATGGAAAATTCAGCGCTTCCCATGGAGCAGGCAGGCATTCACTATGTGTGTGCTGAACACGTGGGTAGGGAGAGAGAAACACAGATCCTAAGAGAGACGCTCAGGGACAGACAGACAGAAGAAAGAGCAGGACACAAAGACAGATGGAAAGAACAAACAATAACAAACAGTAATAATAGCTTACACTTAATGATAGCTCTTTGCCTTGGGACAGGAGTAGGGAACTTAATGAATTAATAAACATTGAATTAATTATAATTATGCCAAGAGCTTACCATAGGCCTATTTTAAGTGGCTTATATGTAATAACTTTATCCACCACCACACCATATGCTCTTATTAACTTTATACAAATGAGGAAAATGAAGCACAAAGAGGTTAAATAGTTTACCCAAGGTCACAGAGGGCTTCCCAGGTGGCACTGGTGGTAAAGAACCTGCCTGCCAATGCAGGAGACGTAAGAGGCGCAGGTTCGATCCCTGGGTGGGGAAGATCCCCTGGAGAAGGAAATGGCACCCCACTCTGATATTCTCGCCTGGAGAATCCCATGGACAGAGGAGCCTGGTGGGCTACAGTCCATAAAGTCGCCAACAGTCGGATACGACGGAAGCGGCTCAGCTGCAGCAGCAGGGTCACAGAGTCTGGGAAAGATGGAGATGGACAAGTGGGCAGAGATGAAGGGATACAGAGCAGGAGAGAGTTGGAAACAGTGAAAGGTAGATGCTGAAAGACACACATCTCAGGATAATAATAATTAAAAACAAAAAGACCTAACAGTTATAGATCACTTTTTACTAGGTGCCTTCATAACAGTTTTACGCAAGCCAACTAGTTTTAATCCTCATGAGAATCCCACGAGGTAGCCGTTATTATGCTTATTTTATGAACATGGAAAGGGAGGCACAGAGAGGTCAATCGGCTTACCCAGAGTCACACGGCAAAGTGGCCGTGAATCCAGGCCTCTGGCTCCAGAGCCCGCCTCTTGAGCTCTCTGTCATGCAGCCTCCTGCATGCACATTAGGAAACAGAAACAGAAGCTGAGGGATGGGTGTGTTGTCTCGGGACACAGGTCATGGGGGTTCAGGATACACCTGGGTCCACGGCCCCTCACCTGAGCCATCTGCCCTCATCCCCACCTGCAGGTGAGGGGCAGCCTGGCCAGAGAAGATGTAGAGCGTCGCTGGGGAGGTGGTAAGATGCGGCCACGCCAGTCCCAAGTACCCCTCTCACTGCATAACTGGAAGAGCAAGCTCCCCCTCCCCCATAGATGGAGATAAGAAGACGCTCTTAAATCTCCTGGACACAGTGGAGAGTGGCTGCCGCTTACAGATGTCATCTGCTCTAAGGCCCAAAGCAGCCCTGACCATGTTTTCAGGGGCATCTGTCCCAGCCCTTAGGGTACCAGTCCCCATTCTTTGGGGGACCAGGGACCAGTTTCACGGAAGATAATTTTTCCACAGACCAGGCGTGGGGTGCAGGGAGGGTGGTTTCAGGATGATTCAAGCGCGTTACATTTACTGTGCATTTTATTTCTATTATTATCACATCAGCTCCACCTGAGATCATCAAGCATTAGATTCCGGAGGTTGGGGACTCCTGCCTTAGGGAACTCACCCCCAAGTTCTACCTGGTAAACTCAGGAAACACGTTCAGGCTGGGTCTGAACCAACTTGAGGGTGGCCGGCGGAGGGGTTGCCCCTATTTCATTCAATAACTAAAACCACGTTGGCATAGATTGTATTATTTGAGGAGAAGGGCTTTTTCCCCCTTATTAAGGGCAATGGTGGGTTCTGTAGGAAAACTGCCTGCTGAAGGCATCTCCCCTTCCTGCTCCTCTCCTGGGGAGAGAGAGGCCAACTCCTGGGGTGGGGGTCCACCCCGAAGCAGGGACAATGGAGACAGGGATTTTGGGAGGGCATTTACTGGGGTGAGAGAGTTGGAGCCTGGAGAACTACGGAGACCACAGCCTGCCCACTTGTGAGCTGGGGAGATGGCTGTGGGCTGTGGGGCCAGTATTGGGGCGTCTCCTGGACACTTTGCAGCGACAGGGAATGGGGTCAGGGGGGTCTCAGTGAATGCCAAAGGAGCAGAAGTTAAAACAGTAGCCCTCGTGGGACTTCCCTGGTGGTCCAGCAGCTAAGACTCCATGCTTCCAATGCAGGGGACCTGGGTTCAGCCCCTGGTCAGGAAACTGGATACCACATGCTGGAACTAAGAGTTCAAATGCCACAACCATACATCCTGAGTGTGGCGACTAAGACCCAGCACAGCCCCCCCCACAAAAAAAAAGACAGTAAGTAGCCCCCATGGACCAGCGGCCTGGACATTACTCTTTTCCCATTATTTTCAAGCTAAGTTATATCATCTCCCTGCAGAAGAAAACGGGGCCCTGCAAGTGGCAAACATTTCCTGCCAGACTGGTGGAATATGGGGTTGGGGGAGGACCAGTGGACTTGAAGCAGATTAAAATCCATTTAGATCTTTGCTGTCCAAACAGCAGCAACCATCGGCATCTATTGGGTGCTTAAAATGTGGCCAGTGGGTGGTTAAAGAACTGGCTTTCACTGTTTAGTTAGTTTCAGCGAGTTTCAGCGTAAATGCCAACTCTTGGTTCAATTATTGGGAAAGTTTTAAGTTCCTATGGAACCAGCCGGGTACCTGAATCCACCTTTTCAACTCTTTACATTTTACAGGTTCTAAAGTAAAGACCTAGAATTCCAAATGAAAGTTTAGCATTCTAATGGAGATGCTGCTGTAGGTGTGAAATAGTCACCCGATTTTTAATTTTCTGAAATTTACTGTATTTCTGTATTTATTTTTGTCTTTGCTGGGTGTTCGTTGCTGCTTGAGAGATTGTTCTAGCTGCAGCAAGCGGGGACTCTGAGGGTAGTAGCGGTGCCCGGGCCTCTCATTGGGGGTGGCTTCTCTTGTTGCATAGCAACAGTAGCTACTAGAAAATTTTAAAGTACTTAGGCAGTTGCTGCTATGTTTTGATTGGACAGTGCTGGTGTGGAGGGAATAGGAATCAAAGATTAGCAATGCAAAAAAGCTTAAGCACTATGTAAACTGGTATGACTGGGGACGTGAGATGGATGTGAGAGTTGAATCATAAAGAAGGCTGAGTGCCGAAGAATTGATGCTTTCAGTTTGTGGTGCTGGAGAAGACTCTTGAGGGTCCATTGGACTGCAAGGAGATCAAACCAGTCAATCTGAAAGGAAATCAACCCTTGAATATTCGCTGGAAGGACTGATGCTGAAGCTGAAGCTTCAATACTTTGGCCACCTGATTCAAAGAGCTGACTCACTGGAAAAGACCCTGATGCTGGGAAAGATTGAAGTCAGGAGGAGAAGGGGGCGACAGGGTGAGATGGTTGGATGGCATCACCGACTCAGTGGACATGAGTTTGAGCAAACTCTGGGAGATAGTGAAGGACAGGGAATCCTGGCATGCTACAGTCCATGGGTTTGCAGAGGCGGACACGACTGAGCGGCTGAACGACAAAGTGAGTTTCTTTTTTTTCCCCGGCCGTTCTTGGCGCCTACGAGTTTCAGTGATCTAAAAAAAAAAGCTCTGGAAATGGCAGATCTTTTGCCTGGGCTGATCCACAAATAGCCTTCAACTGTAGGAGAGACCTCTCTAAGGCATATACCTGATCCAAAAGTCTTCTGATCACACTCAGAATAGAAATTAGAAAACTTACCAGGACACAAAGGCCCAACCACACTCTCTGCGCCTTTGTTCTAGGTTTTCCACAAACGTCAACTCAAGGTCCTCACTATCCTATGAAATAGTGTCATCACCCCCACTTTACAGATGACAAAAAAATTAGGCACAGAGAAGCAAAGAGTCATATGCAGTTGACCAAACAGGGAAGATGCCCTGGAGTAGGACATCGGTTGGAGGTGGGTTTGAAGATGGGCTTCCCAGGTAAAGAACCCGCCTGCCAATGCAGGAGACGTAAAAGACGCAGGTTCGATCCCTGGGTCGGTTCTATCCCTGGGTCGCGAAAATCCCCTGGAGGAAGGCATGGCAACGCACTCCGCATTCTTCCCCGGAGAATCCCACAGACAGAGGAGCTTGGGGCGGGGGGAGGGCGGTGCTACAGTCCGTGGGGTCACAAAGAATCGGACACATCTGAGTCGACGGAGCACAGGTCTGCAGGCAAGCTGGTAACCTTCAGAGCTGGAGTTTTTGACATCGCGCCTCTCTGTGCCAACGACTGTGCAACACTGCCCCCTTGTGGATCCGGAGACACACATGGAGAGAGTTCCGAGGTTGGGAGGGGGTTAGGGACAAAGGTGGGACCCCAGGGTCTCTTGGATCTGTCGCCGCCCTGGGCGCCGGCACCCAGCTCTGGACCCAGAGGTGGGAGCAGAGGAGGCAGGTGCAACCCCGGCTGGTGACGGGAGCAGGGACCGCCACGTGAGCTTTGCCCCTGGTGAGCTCCGAACCTTGCTCTCTGTGAGCTTGGGTTTTGATCCTGACCGTGGGTGTATCAGGAACTAAAAAGAAGAGCTCAGATATCTGACCTTTGGAGTCAGATTTGCTCCAGTAAGAGCTTGGGTGAGCCGCGGAGTGTTTCTGTTCTTAGAGGTCAGCCACTGTTATCTCCAATTATTGCTACTAATGCAGTAAGTCCAAGAGGACTCTGCTTATTTATTTACTCTATATTTATGTGTTTTTTTTTTTTTTTTTGCCATGCGGTGTAGCTTGTGGGAGCTTAGTTCTCAGACCAGGGATCGAACCCAAGCCCTCAGCAGTCAAAGTGCTGAGTCCTAACCACTGGACCTCCAGGGAATTCCCATCTCTGTTTATTTTTGAATCATGGTGACCCTGGGTGTCTTCCAGGACCATGTCCTCTGTGCACCCAGATACCCAGAAATGATCATGCTAAAATAATGGGGATAAGAAATCCCTCGCATGCATTGAGTGGGCTTTCCTCATAGCTCAGTCGGTAAAGAATCTGCCTGCAAAGCAGGGGACCCGGACTTGATTCCTGGGTTGGGAAGATCCCCTGGAGAAGGAAATGGCAATCCACTCCAGTATTCTTGCCTGGAAAATCCAATGGACAGAGGAGCCTGGCGGGCTACAGTCCATGGGGGTCACAAGCAGTCCATGGAGGTCACAAGAGTCGGTCCATGGGGGTCACAAGAGTCGGACGTGACTTAGCGATTAAACCACCATGCATTGAGTGGTTCTAGTCATTGTTTAACTTGTGTTATTGTTCTTAATCTCAGGGGATAAAGTTATGAGCCTGTCTTTTTACAAAAGCAGAGATAGGTTCAGAAATGTGACTTCCCCCATTATAAAAGGAAATCAGTTTTTCTCAGGAAACTCCTCGCTGGCTATATTTGTTAGGGTGGCGGGGGAGGTGAAAACAAAGTCCTTCTTTGTTTTTACATACTTGGGGGAACATGTTAACACTAATGGTTAACATATGCTGAGTGCATGCTCTGTGAAATTGTTTCAACAGCTTCACTCGCATTAACTTGCTAATATGCCCATTAACTTTAAGAAGTCGCTACTATTGTCTGTCTCCACTCTACGCGGGGAGAAACCCAGGCGAAGAGAGATTAGAGTCACCTTCCGAGGCTATCACGGTAAGAAATAGCTGGGTATGAACCCAGGGAGAGTTGCATGAGAATCTGTGTGTGTGTGTAACGTCATTCCCACTTCACTTTTCAAAGGTAGAAGCAAGTAGATTTATTTAAATAAAAATAGATTTATTTATCTCTGTGGCTGGGTCGAGTCTTCGCTGCCGCACATGGGGTCTGCACTGTCTGTGTCCTTCGGGATCTCTCCTTGGGGAGCAGGGACTCTCCAGCACCAGGGCTTAGCTGCCCCGCAGCACGTGGGATCTTAGTTCCCTGACCAGGGATCAAACTGGAGTCCTCTGCATTGCAAAGTGGATTCTTTTTTTTTTTTTTTAATGTTGGGCTATTTGTTTTTATTTTTAAAATCATTTAATTAATTAATTTATATTTATTTTTGGCTGCACTGGGTCTTCGTTGCTTTCTGCAGGCTTTCTCTAGTTGCGGCCAGAGGAGGCGACTGTTAGGTTGAGAGGTGTGGGTTTCTCTTTGCGGAGTCTTCTCTTGTTGCCGTGCATGGGGCTCCAGGTGTGCGGGCTTCAGTAGTTGTGGCTCGCATGTGGTGCACGGGCTTAGCTGCTCCATGGCACGTGGCATCTTCCCGGGCCAGGAACCGAGCCTGTGTCCCTTGTGCTGGTAGCTGGATTCCTATCCACTTGTCACCAGGAAAATCTTCCAGGCAGGTTCTTAACCAGTGGACCACCTGGGAAGTCTCTCTGACTTCATTTTTGAATAGGTATTGCTTCCACAGGGCACAGAAGCAAAGTAAGTTTATTAAAAACATACAGAGTGATAAACCTCCATCGTGACCTTGCCCGCCTTTGAGCCGGTCCTCAACCCTTCTTCCAAGCATAACGACCAGAGTGTCTTTCTTGGGTCATCTTCAAGGGTTTCACTGCACATGAACCATTAAATGCAGAGATGTCTTCTCATTTTGCCTTGGTTTTAGCCACCAGGCTGGACTTCTTGAAAAGTAAGGTGTCTCCTAGTGATCAAAACATCTAGTGAAATGAACCATTTAGACGCTGAGAAAACAAATTGAATTTGAGGAAGTCTAACTCTTGGGCCTACAGAAATGAACTGGGTCTTTGCTACATCTCCAGGGGAGACTGTAAAGAAAGAATAGCTCCTTATGTCATGTGACTGCTATCAAAGTGCATTATAAACAGTAAAGTTTTTGGAAGTGGCAATACACAGTTTATGAGAATTATAATAGATCTGCATTTGCTTCTACTGTATCTTTAAGGCTGGTCTAAGAGTCACAGGCAGCTAACAAAAATGGTACATGAAAAAAATAAAAATAAAAACACCACATTTGGTGAATTCTTTTTTGTGATATAAGCATCAAAGAAAAACTTGTAATGCTGAGTTAGTTTCAAGGTTTGTGCAACACTGTTTAGATAATTACGTAAGTTGTAAAACAATGGCTGGTGTGAAAATTACAGATGATTCATAATTATATCTATGAACATAAAGCTCTCTACTGGGAAGGCTTCCAGTCTGGAGAACTCAGTGGGAGGCATTCCTCCACCCACGCCCAAGGGAACTTGCTACTCATTCTGCGGTGACTGTTGTTCAGTCGCTCGGACATGTCAGACTCTTTGTGACCCCATGAACTGCAGCACGCCAGGCTCCCCTGTCCTCTGCTGTCTCCCAGAGTTTGCTCAATTTCATGTCCATCAAATCAGTGATGCCATCCAACCATCTCATCCTCTGTTGTCCCCTTCTCCTCCTGCCTTCAATCTTTCCCAGCATAAGAGTCTTTTCCAATCAGTTGGCTCTTCGGATCAGGTGGCCAAAGTAGTGGAGCTTCCCCTTCAGCATCAGTTCTTCCAATGAATATTCAGGACTGATTTCCTTTCGGATGGACTGGTTGGATCTCCTTGCTGTCCAAGGGACTCTCAAGAGTCTTCTCTAGCATCACAGTTCAAAAGCATCAATTCTTCAACACTCAGCCTTCTTTATGGCCAACTCTCCCATCTGTACATGACTACTAGAAAAACCATAGCTTTGACTGTATAGACTTTTGCGGGTAAAGTGATGTCTCTGCTTTTTAATACGCTGTTTAGTTCGTCATAGCTTTGCTTCCATGGAGCAAGCGTCTTTTCATTTCATGGCTACAGTTACTGTCCTGTGGGTGGAAAAAGAACACTGAAAATAGAACAAATCAGACAGTGAAAAGTGCACATAGAGAGATCTAGAACAGTGATCACAATACATGCTCAATGCAGAAATATCTATATTGCTGGTTGCAGTATTCGGGAGCGTCAGTTGGGTCTAAAGCTCTAAAGTCATATGAACTCATGAGTTGCAGTAAGTGGGATCTAGTTCCCTGATCAGGGATCGAACTTGCACCCCCTGCATTGCGAGCATGGAGTCTTAGCCACTGGACCACCTGGGACGTCTCCCCAGTTTCAGTTTTGCAAGATGAAAAAGTTCTGGAGATCGGTCACATGACAATGTGAATGTACTTAACACTACCGAACGGCACGCTTAAAAGTGCACAAGATGGTACATAATTTTACATTATGTATTTCTACCACAAAATATTAAAAAAGACCTCCTGATGCTGGAGTTGGTTACCAAGTTTGTGACACATCATTTAGTTAGTTAACATGAGTTATAAAACAGTGACCAAGAGTGAAAATTAGAGATGACTCTCTTGTTATCAGTGCAGGTAAATGATACAGCCCCGAAGCTTCCCTGGCATATTTCTTAAGGTACATTGTTCTTAAAAGCTATAAAAGCTTGGGACAAACTCCTCATTGTGAAGATGAACAGTCTCACTCTTCTTTGTCTAATGCCCTGCAGGGGTGTTTTGGTAGAGTCAGTTCCTGACAGTTTTTCTTGAGTGTGTATGTGTGTGTTAGTCGCTCAGTCGTGTCTGACTTTTCATGACCCCATGGACTGTAGCCCTGCAGGCTCCTCTGTCCATGGAATTCTCCAGGCAAGAATACTGGAGTGGGCGGCCATTCTGTTCTCCAGGGGTCTTCCTGACCCAGGGATGGAACCTGCGTCTCTTAAGTCTCCTGCACTGGCAGGAGTGCCAGTTACCATTGGCGTTGCCACTAGCACCACTCAATGCCTCAAAAGCACACACAGGAAAATGTCCACATCGGCTTTTTCTGGATGGTTGAATCACTATGTGGTTTTATTTTCTACATTCACGTACCTCTGTGTACCGTGTTCCTCCATGTTCCACGTGTTCTTTCGTGTAACTAAATAGTTGATGAGAGAATTTTTAAATAGAAGAGTTCCAGATCATAAATATAGGAGAGTGATAAAATTATAAAATCACCATTTTGCAACCTATAACGAAACAGTGCATCTGGGCTATGATCATGGTTGGCTGCTAAAGCTAGTGGGTGGAAAGCAGATGGGAACTTTATAATAAATGGGTCAGGCTGACGACACTGGAATCCTAACATCACAGAGAGACAACTCGACAGTAAGTATCTCTTGATTTGTTGTCACGGTAAAGACACAGCAGCAGCTTTGAAATATTTTGCTCCCAGCTTGGACCTGAAGGAGATCATGGTTTTTGCTCCAACTACCAGAGGATGGAGAAACATGTTAAATAGGCCCACAGGGAGCCAATCAGGAGAATCTGTGATGTGCAAACTTCCAGGATGAACAACCTGTTTTCACCAACAATAAACACATTGTTCAAGATTGGGAAAGGAGTATGTCAAGGCTGTATATTGTCACCCTATTTATTTAACTTCTATGCAGAGTACATCATGTGAAATGCCTGACTGGATGAATCACACGCTGGAATCAAGATTACTGGGAGAAATATCAACAACTTCAGATATGCAGGTGATACTACTCTAATGGCAGAAAGTGAAGAAGAACTAAAGAGCCTCTTGATGGGGATGAAAGAGGACAGTGAAAAAGCTGGCTTAAAACTCAACATTCCAAAAACTAAGATCATTCCAAAAACTAAGAGAAAAGTGGAAACAGTGACAGATTTTATTTTCTTGAGCTCCAGAATCACTGCGGATGGAGAATGCAGCCGTGAAACTAAAAGAAGCTTACTCCTTGAAAGAAAAACTATGACAAACCTAGACAGCATATTTAAAAGCAGACACATCACTTTACTGACAAAGGTGCGTATAGTCAAAGCTATGTTTTTTCCAGTAGTCATGTACGGATGTGAGAGCTGGATCCTAAAGACTGAGCGATGGAGAATTGATGCTTTTAAATTGTGGTGCTGGAGAAGACTCTTAAGAGTCCCTTGAACTGCAAGGAGATCAAACCAGTTAATCTGAAGGAAAATCAACTTTGAATATTCATTGGAAGGACTGATGCTGAAGCGCCAATCCTTTGGCCACCTGATGTGAAAAGCTGATTCATTGAGAAAGACCCTGATGCTGGGAAAGATTGAAGGCAGGAGGAGAAGGGGATGACAGAGGTTGAGATGGTTGGATGGCATCACTGACTTGATGGACATGAGTCTGAGCAAACTCCGGGAGATAGTGAAGGACGGGAAAGCCTGGCGTGCTGCAGTCCGTGGAGTTGCAAAGAGTGGGACATGACTTAGTGACCGAACAGCAACAATAAAACCTTTATCAGTAAGTAGAACATTTATTGTCACTTCCTGCCAGTGCCCCATCAATCCCCACCCCTACCCAAGAGTCAAGCAGTATTCTGATTTCTTTCCACTATAAGCTAGTTTTGCTTGCTCTTCATATAAATGGAAATATAAATACGTCCTTTTCGTGTAAGGCTCTTTCATCTTGAGATTCACTCAGTGGTAATTTGTTCCTTTCAATGACTGAGGCATATCCCATTGCTGGACTCCACCAGTTGTGTTCATATGTTCTCCCATTGGTGGACGCGTGGGCTGCTTCCAGTCTTCTCCGAATAAAACCGCTATGAACATCTGTCTGATGGTTTTCGGTTGCATTTCTCTCATGATTAAAGATGTTGAGATCTTTTCACTTGCCTTTTGCCTACTTGCCTTTCTTCTGCTGTAAGTTGGTTCAGCCGCTTATTTGTGTCCGACTATTTGTGACCACACGGACTGCAGCATGCCAGGCTTCCCAGTCCAGCACCAACTCCCCAAGCTTGCTCAAACTAAAGTAGACTCATCTTTGATTTTTTTCTCTCAAAGAGAGGAATCTTGGACCTCCCTGGTGGTCCAGTGGTTAAGAATCCGCCTGCCAATGCAGGGGGCACTGGTTAGATCACTGGTCCTGGAAGATCCCACACGCTGCAGGGCAACTAAGCTTGCATGATGCAACGACCGAGCCCGTGTGCTGCAAATACTGAAGCCTGTGTGCCTAGAGCCTGTGCTCTGCAAACAAGAGAAGTCACAGCAATGAGAAGCCCACGCACCTGGCAAGAGAGAGGCAAAGAGAAAGCCTGTGCGCGGCCTAAATAAATAAATAAAATTAAAAAAGAAAGGGGTCTTGATACATTTTCTAGTGCCCTTATTTAACTTCCCTGGTGGCTCAGACGGTAGAGAATTCGCCTGCAATGCAGGAGACCTGGATTCGATCCTGGGGTCAGGAACATCCCCTGGAGAAGGAAATGGCAACCCGCTCCAGTATTCTTGCCTGGAGAATCCCACGGACAGAGGAACCTGGTGGGCTACAGCCCATGGGATCACAAAGAATCAGACATGAGCGAACAACTAACACTTAATTTAACTGACACAGATGATCAACCTTCCCATGTGTATTCGTTTTCAGGGACTGCTGTAATAAGGTATCACAAGCTGGGTGTCTGAAAACAACAGAAATTCATTCTCTTACAGTTCTGAAGGCCAGAAGTCCAAAGTTAATGTGTCTGCAGGGCTGAGCTCCCTTGGAAACTCGAGTTGTATTCTTTCATTGCCTCTTCCAGCTTCTGCTGGCGGCCGGCAGTGTTTGGCTTGCAGCTGCACCCCTCCATCTCTGCCTCTGTCTTCACGTGGCTTTCTCCCCCAGGAGTCCGTCTTCACATCGTCTTCCCTCTTCTCATAAAGACACCGGTTTTATTGGATTCAGGTCCACCCTACTTCGGTATGAACTCAACTAATTACATCTGCAGTGACCCTATTTCCAAATATGGTCACATTCTGAAGTACTGGGGATTAGGACCTCGATATATCTTTCGGAGGAACACCACTCAATCCGGTGGTCTGTCCCCCGCCCCCAAATTATGTCTAGGCCCTTGCCGTCTTCGAAATTGGACTGCATTCTCAATGTGGTGGCTTATTTTTCTCTGCACCAACTCTGGGGCAGACGCTGGGCAAGAGGTGGCATTGTCATCTCGGTGTTACCCGTAAGGAGTTTGATTCCATCCATGGCCCAGACGGGTCGAGGAACTTGCTCAAAGTTAGCGGAGGAATTGGTGCTCAGCGTCCTAGGACTCCAAAAAAGTCCGGCCACGTTCACTGCTTCCCCAGGTGTTTCCTCAAGAAGCCTCGAGGTGGCGCCGTAGAGCAAATGGTGGATTCTAACACCCCGGCTTTTTAAAAACGCCTTCTTCCTGGGCCCACCCCAGGGATCTTGCAACTCTTGATTCAGTTGGTCCGAGGAGGGGGCCAGGAATTGACTCTTTTAACAGGCACCCAGAGGATGCCGATAGGCGAGGGCTGAAGGATCGATGCATGTCTTCTCAATTGTGCAGGGCAGCTTAGGGAACTCCAGCACAACGGTAGTAATGCTCATCATCGTTACAGAAACTCCTATTTTCACACGCTCCTTCTGTGCCCAGCTCTCTGAGCTTGCTCCTTCAATGCTCACGGTAACTGTGAGATCGTCCCACCGGAACGAAACAGGAAGCGGATGCCGGTCTGCGCATCCGTCCCCTTTTTACTACCAGACAGACCCGACCCACGGGGAGACTCAGCGCAGGGGCCGAGAGAAACGAGATGGGAGCTCTGGAGGCTGGTGGCAAGGCCACAGCGTCTGGGCGTGGGGGTGGGCGTGGGGGTGGGCGTGGGGGAGAGACTTAAGCATCTAGAAGTGCAGGGAGAACTAGATCAGGGTCAGCCAAGGAAATCTGGGGTCCAGGATTGCCCCTCGCTCGTCTAAAGCTCACTGCAGGAATCCTTCCGACATTATTGTCTCTTCATGTGCCTCTCTTTCCTCTATCTAACCATCCTCTGCCTATCGATCTAGTATCTATCTTACCGAGCCTCTCTCTCCATCCCCCTCAGTCCTTTTCTATAGTTCTGTTTTAGTGTTTCTCTGAGGTTTCCCAAAGGGCTGTGTCTGATTTTAAATCACTTCTAACCTCTTTTATCTTTCTTCCTTTTTTTTTTTTTTTTTTAAAGATTTCTCTGTCTCTTTTTTGGTGTGGACCATTTTGTTATTCAGTCACTCGGTCGCATCTGACTCTTTGCGACCCCGTGGATGGCAGCACACCAGGCCTCCCTGTCCTTCACCATCTCCAGGGGTTTGCTCAAACTCATGTCCGTTGAGTCGATGATGCCATCCAACCATCTCATCCTCTTTAAAAGTCTTTATTGAATTCGTTACACTATTGCTTCTGTTTTATGTTTTAGATTTTTTGGCCCCGAGGCATGCGGGGTCTTAAGTTCCCTGACCAGGGATTGAACCCACAACCCCTGCATTGGAAGGCAAAATCTCAGCCACTGGACCACCAGGGAAGTCCCAGCCTCTCTTTCTTTAAAGATCTCGGTCTCTCCCGCCTCCTCTCTTTCTCCCCTCATCCCTCTGCACCACTCCCATTGTTGCTCATCATCATCCTTTGTTTGGCTCTGTGTCCCTCTATTTGCTTTTGTTGGCCCAAGTGTGTTGTGGTTTCGGGCACAAGCTCAGGGCTCCCACTCCTTGGGTCACCTCCTAGCTCTGCCACATACCAGCTGCAGAAATGGAGCAGGATTTACCCAACCTCGTTGCCCCTCAGCCTCCTGATTTATTGAGAGCCTCCCTCCAGAGAGGCTGCTGTCAGAACCGGAGAGACGAGGCGCGCCACGCATGCGGCGAGGTGTCTGGCACTCAGTAAATGGGAGCTGTCATCATCAGCGTCATTATTATTATTACTAATACAAGGTAACCCACTGCCAGCCTCTCTGGGGCCAACAATTAGGTGCTTATCTGGTGTGTGGAATGCATGAGGGAGATCCTCCCACCACCAAAATTGGGGCCACTCCCTGACTTCGGTTTCTAGCCTGGATCAGGCACCCCTAAGAGCGAGCGCACCGGACAGAGGACACGCCAGCCTCCTGGGGACACACCCGATGACAATTTTCGCCCTTCGTCTCGGCTTCTCCGAAGTCCCGAGCCGACCCCGTGCCTTTGGTGTGTGTGTGCTGGGAGGGATCAAGCAAGGAGCCGCCATGGCCAGGTTAGATTCAGAGTCTCATGTAACAAGTGAGGGATACACAGTAGTGTCAAGAGGTGGCCACGGTGAGTAGAAACAGCACAGACAGCTTCCACAGTCTTGCAGAAGAGGTTCAGCGCCTCACGGTGCAAGATGTGGCTTGATCACTGGACGAGTACATTTCTTTCTTTCTTTTACTGCCTTTAGACCTTAGTTCAGAGGTTGAGTATCATACACACATCATTATTAACATTATCATCGCTGGTTTGCAAGGGATCCCTCTTTTATCTGTCTCCTCTCCCTCCCTCCATCCTTCTCTCTGTCTTCTCTCCTTCCCTCTCTTCCTTCCTTCCTCCTTCCTGCCCTCCTCCTTCAGCCTCACAAACTATGTCATGTAGCTCTTATTTGTGTGTATTTTTAACTTATGTCACTGGCGTTGAATTACACCTCTCCCTCTCTTCCAAGTCGCCTTTCAAACAAGTGCTGTGTTTCTAGGACCCTTCCTCACTCTTCGTGTTCCTGCGTCTGCCTCATTGCAGGAACTCCACGGAGGATTGTCCCCACGTTCCCCCAACAGTCTCCCTTGAAATGGACGCTCCCCCCCCAAAAAAAACAAAAGAAATGGACACTCCATGGCTACCAACTCCGAGACACCACACAGAACACTGCAGGGTGCGTCCTTGTACGTGTCCCCTTGTGGGTGTGTGAGAATTTCTTTGGGATGGATAGTCAGGAAATAAATGGCTGAATCATGGGGTGTGGGTATACTTAATTTGATGAAATAGTGCCAGAATCCTTCCTCAGAGAACTGAAACCACCACACGTACCCAAGTGGCGCCTGAATATTCTAATGCCTATACATCCCTAACAATACTTCACACTACGCATCCTTCTAATTTTCTCCACCCTAATGGGTGTAAAGTAGTATCTTGTTGTTTCAGTTTACATTTCTATGATAACTAACGAGTTTGAACACCCCCTCATTTGCATAGCTTTTTTGCAAATTGCCTATTCAAATCCTTTACCTATTTTCCCCTAAGGGTGTCCATCTTATTGCTTATCAATTCACAGCTTGTTCTTGTTGTTGTTCAGTCGATAAGTCCAGTTGTGTCCAACACTTTGTGACCCCAAGGACTGCAGCAGGCTTCCCTGTCCCTCACTGTCTCCCCGACTTTCCCCAAACTCACATTCACTGATTCAATGACACCATCCAACCATCTCATCCTCTGTCACCCCCTTCTCCTCTCGTCTTCAATCTTTCCCAGCATCAGGGTCTTTTCCAATGAGTCAGCTCTTCGCATCAGGTGGCCAAAGTATTGGAGCTTCAGCTTCAGGATCAGTCCTTCCAATGAATATTCAGGACTGATTTCCTTTAGGATGGACTGGTTGGATCTCCTGGCAATCCAAGGGATGCTCAAGAGTCTTCCGAGCACCACAATTTGAAAGCATCGTTTCTTCAGTACTCAGCCTATTATAGGCATTCGTCTCTTTTCCATCTTTTCCCCTGGTTCATGTTTGATTTTACAAATAATTTCTCCCATTCTGACAAATGTCTATTAAAAGTCTGTTTTACCCTGCTTTAAACCCAAATTCTTAATTTTGTCATAATCAACCTAACCAATGTTTTATTCTAATATCTTTGCTTTTAAAGTCTTAAGGAGTCATTCCTTGTCCCAGAGATTCAAAGATATTCTCCTTGACTTTTTTCTACTGACTTTACAACTATATCTCTTCCATACTGGTCTCTAATACTTCTAGACTTCACTTTCTTGTGTGGTGTCAGATAGAAATCTGGGTTTATTTTGCTCCTCAGAGTGAGCCAGTTTTCTTAATACCATTAACTAAGTGTACCGTATTTCCCCTATTAATAAATAGGGTTAAGAAAACTATTAAATTCTCTATTAAGCTTTCCCTTATTAATTTGAGTTGCTGCTTTACCGTATTTTATATATAGCATATAATATTACATTGAGTTCCCATGAGTTCTTTCTGAGCTCCTTCTCTTTGTCACTGACCCATTTATCTGTTTTTTTCACTAATGCCTCACTTAAAAAATGCATTCCTTTTGTTTTGTAGTGTGTCTAGTAGGTCAAGAAGCTTATTTCTTGCACCACCATCACCCTATTCTCACCGCTTACATCACCGTGCAGGAAACACATTGATCCTCTCCACCCTTCATGGGAACTGTTTACCGACACCTGCCCCATCCTGGCCTCCTTGTCAAAAAAGACACATCTCATTCAGGAAGAGAAAGTCGAACCTGCCAAGGAAAATCTGCACAATGTCTTTGTTCAGCTCTTAGTTCCTGGAAACTATTTCCCAAACCATCTCCTCTGTATCAGCATATTAAAAACCAACTGCAGTAGCTCAGACACTTGAGGAAAAAATACATTTACTTGTTTGTTTCATTTTTGGCTGCGCTCAGTCTTGGTTGCTGTTCCTGGGGTTTCTCTAGGTGCGGCAAGCGGTGACTACTCTATAGCTGTGGTGCACAGGCTTCTCACAGGGGTGCCTTCTCTCGTTGCAGAGCGCAGGGCTCTAGGCGGGCAGGCTCAGTTGCCGCGTGGCACGTGGAATCTTCCCAGGCCAGCAATCGAACCAGTGTCCCCTGCATTCCAAGGTGAATTTTTAACCACTGGACCCCCAGGGAAGCCCCGACACTTAAGGTTTTATTCTCTGTTTCAAGCCCAGATGTTGGAAGTCCATGCCTGGAGCAGATACTTAAGCGAGTCCCCAAGAATGCAAAATTCCTCTTGCTTCTTGAGACCCAATCTTTATCCTGTGATTTTTATCCTCAGAGTGGCGGGTCTGCCTCCGGGCACCTACATGCCAGGTGGGAAGAGGGGGAAAGTCCAAACATGATGCTCTCTCTTTTATAAGCAAAACAAAAACTTCCCGGGGAAACCCAGCTACTAGTTTTCAGCTGCTGTCTTACTGCTTAGAACTGGATCACGTGGCCACCCAGAGGTAGGGTGAATGTCTTTACTTAGGTCACATGCCATGCCACGGGTCTCAGGTGGTTATGCGGTGCAGAGAATGATGATCGCCTCTTTGACTTCTGTCTCCTGACCCACACACTTCGCCTCTGATCTCCTGCTGACCCTGGAGTCTAAATCCATCCAGGAGGTCTCTGGGTTCCACCATCAGCAGAAAGAAGAATGTGGATGGGGTGGGTGGAGAATCAAAGCACACGGCTTCTCCTAAACCCTTCACCATAGTTTTTTTTTTTTTTTTTTTTGCAGTTGTGGGGAGTGGTGGTGGTGGTGGGGGGACCGTATTTATTTATTTGGCTGCACCGGGTCTTAGTTGCGACATGTGGATTTATTTCCCTGACCAGGGATGGAACCCAGGCCCCCTGCCTGGGGAGCGCCGAGTCTTAGCCACTGGACCACCAGGCAAGTCCAACAAATGTTACATCAAGAAAAAAGTAAGCTGTTGAAGAACCTAGAAACTACTCCAATACTTATCCAAAGCAAAAATGGTTAAGTAAGTTGAAGTACGCTTACACAATAACATACAGGGCAACGGTGAGAAGGAAACGTTCACATCTATAGACAAAAATCTGGGTGAACTGGGAGCAAATACAATATTGAAATCTGGATTCTGAAGACCAAAACTCCTGTCCCCAGATATGTCTGTTTCCTCGACCGCCACACCCTGCAGCCTTCTCAGGGGCACTGCCCGGCTGGATGCTGCTGAACGAGGGGTGATGATCGGCTCCGCCCATACTAGGTGGCCCCACCTCCTTAGCCATAGCTGATTGGATCCAGGGTCAGCACCTGACCCACGAGCAGCCAATCAGATTTTTTCCTCTGTTCACTGTGAACTAAGACAGCCCAATCACTGGAGCCAGTTGTCCTGGAAGTGATGAGAAAAGAGAGGAGGCCCCTTGCAGAAAATGAGAAGAGACCTTGAAAGCAAGATTGCATGGGGAGAGAGTGAGCCATCCCAGAAGCAACTATCTGTCCCATCGTTTTCCAACTGCAAGTCATGGACAGTCTATTGATAACGCACCTCCCTTTTTTAACTTTGGCCAATAAGCAGCTCCGTTTTGTTTTCCACCAATATCTGGAATGATCTGCTTAGCACTGTCACCAGCCGGCTTTAAAACCCCTGGTGGCTTCCCGACCTTTTAGGGAAACAAACAAGCCAGCTTCCAGGTATACTGGTCTTCTTTGCCTTCTGAGAAATGCCCATCCCATCACCATCTTGCAGCCCTTGCACTTATCCTTTTATCTGGAATTCCAGGTCCCAGACATTCACAGGGCTGGTCACTTTTCATCTCACACGCTGTCGTTGTAGAGTCGCTAAGTCGTGTCTGACTCTTTGGGACCCCATGGACTGTAGCCCACCAGCCTCTTCTGTCCATAGGATTGTCCAGGTAAGTACTGGAGTGGGCTGCCATTTTCTTCTCCAGGGGATCTTCCCAACACGGGGATAGAACCTGCATCTCCTGCATTAGCATACAGCTTCTTTACCACTGAGCCAGCTGAGAAACCCTTCATCTCGCAGGTCTCAGCGCAGATGCCTCCTCCTCTGAGAGGGCCTTTACATTAGTTTCTTGTTGCTGACGTAACAAATGATCACAAGCTTAGTAGTGTACAACAGAAATTACTGTCTTAGGGTTCTGGAGCTCACATGTTCACACTGTTGTCTCACTGGGCTAAAATCGAGGCACTGGCAGACAGAACTGAATTCCTTTTGGGAGTTCTTGGGGGGAATTCATTTCTGAGCCTTTTTCATTATCTGCATTCCTAGGCTCATAGCCCCTTCCTTCATCTTCAAACCCATCAGCATAGCATCGTCCCGTCTCTCTCTCATTTTGACTCCCTACCCTGCTTCCTTCGTATAAGGGCCCTTTGGATTATATTGGCCTCTCCCTCTCAAAATCCTTAATTTGGTCACAGCTGCAACATCCTTTGCCATGTAAAGTCATGGGACTCCCCTGGTGGCTGATACAGTAAAGAACCCGCCCACAATGTGGGAGGCCGGGGTTTGATCCCTGGGTTGGGAAGAACCCCTGAAGAAGAAAATGGCAACCCACTCCAGTATCCTTGCCTGGAGAATCTCATGGCCAGAGGAGCCTGGTATGCTGTAGTCCATGGGGTCGCAAAGAGTCAGACACGACTGAGCAACTAACACACAGATGAAGTCACATATTCACAGATTCCAAGGATTAGGATGTCGACACCTTGGGGGTGAGCGTGGGGGTGGCTACTGCTCCCCCACACCCTTCCAACCATCCGGTATAAATACACCCCTCCCCCAATGTTCCTTCTCTTCTCCATGCCCTGTTCTCCTTTTATTCATATCACTTACATACTTATTACAGTATAACATGTGTTTGCCTATCTTTTCTGTTCTGCCCTCTGTAGTATCCCCAGCATGCGGACCCATTCCTGGCAGGAAATCGTCAGTTGATCAGCATTTGTGAATAAAGTGAAAAGCTGATAGAAGGAATCTGTTTCCTGCAATTGCAATGATGACCCAACAGAGCAAACAGCAGTGCAGAGGGGCCAGTGACTTGTTCCTGGCCACCGGGCCATTCGAGGAAGAGACTGTACACAGAAGAAGCCCCCTTCTCAGATGCTTTATTTCTGGGATCAAATCTGGGTCACAGCTGCAGAGGTGGACTCCGGACCTGGGGAAGGAAGCACTGGGGAGACTGAGGTGCAGCCTTCGCCCTGGGTGTTACGGGAACTGTCTTCAGGATCCGACCAGAAGGACTGGTCTCTCCACGGTCCAGGGAGGGGGGATCTTGACTCCAGGAGACGGGTGGAGGGGGGCGCTGGAGAGATGAGCAACCTCAACATTTTAGGGAAGGAACTGGGGTCTGGAAGGAGTGTCAGGGTCCCTGCAGGGGTGGGGACTTGTCGGGGGATCAGGGGGATGAGGGGAGTCCAGAATGCTGGGTCCAGGAATGAATCACGAATTGGACTTGATAGTGTCCTGGATCCACTTGGTGAACTGACAGAGGTTGGTGTAGACGCCAGGTCTGTTGGGCTGGGCGCAGGGGAAGTCTCCCCAGGACACGAGGCCCTGCAGGGAACCATTGCAGACCACGGGGCCCCCGGAATCACCCTGTGGAGGAGACAGGGAGGTAGAGAGAGGCAGTGATGCGCGAAGATGAAGGGAGGGAGTCACACAGATGAGGAAGACACCAGAGAGCGAGACACAGGTAAAAAGAGACACACGGGGAGCATATTACCCTTTCACCCCAAGTCCACCCTTTAGGAACCCCCTTTATCTCTCTCTGGGCTTCCCAGGTGGCTCAGATGGTATAGAATCTGCCTGCAATGCAGGAGACCTGGGTTTGATTACCTGGATCAGGAAGATCCCCTGGAGGAGAGAATGGCCACCCACTCCAGTATACTTGCCTGGAGAGTCCCATGGACAGAGGAGCCTGGTGGGCTACAGTCCACGGGGTCGCAGAGTCGGACACGACTGAGCTGCTGACACGCACTGAAACTGTCCCTTTCTACCCAAACCCCACCCTCCTTTCTGTCTGTCTCCCTCATGCCTGTCTCTGTTCTTCCTTCTATTTCTTTCTCCCTCTTCCCTCCAACCTTGGAATACTGAGTTTCTCCTGCTGGACACGCCTTCCTTTCCCTTCCTCACTCTTCACCCATCCTTGACACCAATCCGCCTTGCACCTATACATCACTTTTGCAGAGGAGCAGTCATCAATCCCTGGGTGACGCTTTTTCAGCTTGGCACTGCTAACATTCTGCATGCTCACTCAGTCATGTAGTTGTGTCTGACTCTTTGCGACCCCATGGACTGTAGCCCGCCAGGCTCCTCTGTCCATGAGAGTCTCCCGGCAAGAATACTGGAGTGGGTTATTATTTCCTCCTCCAAGGGACCTTCCTGACTCAGGGATGGAAGCTGTGTCCCCAATGGCTTTTGCACTGGCAGGTGGATTCTTTACCACTGAGCCCCCTGGGAAACCCACTGGGACCGGACAGTTCTCTGCTGTGGGCAGCTGTCCGGTGCATTATAAGGCCTTTAGCAGCAGCCCTCCAGCCACTACACACTAGGAGCTCCCTCCCTCCCCTGACACATTGAGACCACCAAAAACATCTTCAGGCATCGTCACATGTCCCCCGGGGGTTCAGAATTGAGGATCGCTCTCTTGGACTAATTTGGGTTGCCTCTGCTTAATTCCCTTAGCTCCCTGTAATGACCCTTCTTGTAATAATACTTGGGCATTTTTCCTGTCCCTTCTTGTTTATGTTTATGCAAAATCCCTCCGACCTGGCTTCTTCTCGTGTTACAATGCAGATGCTGTTTTCCAGGCAAAAAAACCTCTGCTGCCCCAATCACTAAATTTCAACTTTCTTATGGTTTAATTTCTCTCCTTCTTTTTTGTTCGCTCTTGTTTAAATCCCTGCAGAGTTCCTTTCACTCAGCAGTGAGTTAACTGCTCGGAGCCTTGGCTCCTTGTCTGTAAAACAGAGTTAATAATAATGGTTAAATGGATTAATTGAGCTGATGCTTCTGAACCACTTAAAAAGAGTGTCTGGCAATTAATTAGCTCTTGTTATTATTATAGTATTAGTATGATTGTTATTACTTCTTGCTTTTAGTGGCCACGCCCAGATTGCATTCAGGTATGAAGAAGCCACTTGAGGTTTAGGGGAAAAAAAAAAATCAAAGTACTACCCTTGGCTACAGAAAAGCTACATATTTTACTATGTTGACATCTGGACACTGAGTGAAGTAAGACAGAGAGAGAAGGAGAAACATCTCTTTTATGGGAATCTAAAAAGAAATGATACACATGATCTTATTTACAAAACAGAAAGAGACTCACAGGCTTAGAGAACAAGTTACGCTTGCCAAGGGGAACGGATGGTTAGGGAGTTTGGGATGGACATGTACATGCTGCTGTATTTCGAATGGATAACCAGGAAGGACCTACTGTAGAGAAGGTGGGATTCAAGGTCCTGTGGTAGCCTGGATGGGAGGGGAGTTTGGGGGGAGAATGGATACGTATGTATGTATGTATGACTGGGTTCCTTCTCTGTTCACCTAGAACTGTTACAACGTTGTTAATCAGTTCCACTCCAATACAAAATTAAAAGCTTTTTTTTTTTTTTTTTTTTAAGATTTTGGTATCTGAATCAGATGTGCTTTCTTCTCATAAAAACCCCTCCATCCAGATATGTGTGCTTCCAGTGTTAACTGGGAACAGAGATTAAGCTGGTGGACCTGGGAAGTTTTTGCAATTGTTACATTTGTAAGATTTTGGGGGTACGGGAGCTTTTCCCAGGCATCAGAATGGGTCTGGAGTGCTGTCTGAGCCCACAGCTTAACAAATATTACTGAGCATACATCCTGCCAGCAGAGAGCTTGTTAATTTACATTCCTCTAGACCCTTTGGATGGAGAAGGCAATGGCACCCCACTCCAGTACTGTTGCCTGGAAAATCCCATGGACTGAGGAGCCTGGTAGGCTGCAGTCCATGGGGGCGTGAAGAGTCAGACAGGATTGAGTGACTTCACTTTCACTTTTCACTTTTATGCATTCGAGAAGGAAATGGCAACCCACTCCAGTGTTCTTGTCTGGAGAATCCCAGGGATGGGGTCGCACAGAGTCAGACACGACTGAAGTGACTTAGCAGTAGCAGTAGCAGACCCTTTGGAGGGAGAGGGGGTTTCCCAGGTGGCGCTAGTGATAAAGAACCCACCTGACAAATGCAGGAGACAAAAGAGATCCAGGTTTGATCCCTGGATTGGCAAGATAACCTGGAGAAGGAAATGGCAATCCACTCCATTATTCTTGGCCTGGAGAGTCCCGTGGACAGAGAAGCCTGGCGGACTACAGTCCATGGGGTCACAAAGAGTCAGACTAGACTGAAGCAACTTAGCACACATCCAGAGCCTTTGGGGACCTAAATATAGGGAAGGGTCCTGAGCTGTAACAGTTTAATTTTTGTCATCCTCAACAAATAGAGCTCCCATGAGAACATAAAGAAGCTGTGTCCTGGGATCAAGAAATATTTGCTGAACACTGGGTTCCACTCATCCTTCCACTCTCAGCCTCTGTCCCCTAAACATGCTGGCTCTTTTTTTTTTTTTTCCTTTGAATCAGCAGAACTCCTTCCTGCCGCAGGGCCTTTGCACATGCTTTTCTTGCTCTAAACTTCTGCAAGGCTGGCTCCTGTGTGTCATTCAGTCTCTGCTCAGATGTCACCTCTTCAAGATCCTTCCAACCACCCTTCCATACGTTGCACCCCCATCACTTGCTATCATAAAACGACATTTTATTTTCTGCATGGTCCTTACCACTTTCTGAAATTACCCTCTATATGCAGTTTCTTGACCGTTGGATTTTTTTAAAAAAACTTTTTACTACACCAACAACTTTGTGATCAATCCTGTCTATTAAATACTGCCTTTTAAAAAATACCCCTAGTTTCCGTTTTCCTTTTTTGAGATGTTTCATAAGAATTTGTCAAAAAACTTTCCCACTACAGATTTTGAGGGAATAAGACTCTTAAGACTGCACTTGCCTGAAAAGTGCCAAAATAAATAAGACAAATCTGTGATGTTTATCAGGGCTTCCCTGGTGCTCAGACGGTAAAGAATCTGCCTGCCATGCAGGTGACCCGGGTTCGATCCCTGGGTGGGGAAGATCCCCTGGAAGAGGGAATGGCAACCCACTCTAGGATTCTTGCCTGGGAAATCCCATGGACAGAGGAGCCTTGCAGGCTACAGTCTATGGGGTCGCAAAGAGTCAGACACGACTGGGCAGCTGAATACATGTGACGTATGTGGTACGAAAGGTGGCCCCTCAAGATGTGGTACCTTTTTTCAGGGCACACCCTGCCTGTCCATAGCACACAGGCTTGATCTCTGCCTTGAGGCCAATGCTGTCTAATGCAGTGGCTACTAGCTACATGGTGTTCTTGAGCGCTTGAAACACAGCTAGCCCCGACTGAGATATGCTGTCAGTGGACAAGGACACACTGGCGCAAACAAACAAACAAAAAAATAGGAAAAAGAAAAACCATCGAAAAACATCCACACTAGCTTTCAAAGACTTACTATGAGAATCAAAATATGTAAAACATCTCATTCCTAATTCTTACATATTAATTACATTTTGAAATGGTGGTACTTAGGATACATGGGATTAAATAGGGTATATTATTATTGCACGTGTGTGTTCAGTGGCTCAGTCATGTCTGACTCTTTGGGACCCCGTGAACTGTAGCCCACCAGGCTCCTCTGTCCATGGGATTCTCCAGGCAGGAATATTGGAGTGGGTGGCCACTTCCTTCTCCAGGGGATCTTCTCCACCCAGGGATCAAACTTTTGTCTCCTCATTGACAGGCACATTCTTTACCACGGAGTTACCATTATTATTATTATTGTCATTATCGTTATTATTATTTGCTGGGTCTTCATTGCAGCACATGGGTTTAGTTGTCCCACGGCATGTGGGAGTTTATTTCCCGAACTAGGGATCAAACCCATGTTCCCTGTGACACAAGGTAGAGTCTCAACCACTGGGCCATCTATATTATTAAAATAGTTAATTTCACCTCTTTGTTTTTACTTTTTTTTTTTTTACATGTAACTGTGTGTGAAAGTGTTAGTTGGTCAGTTGTGTCTGACTCTCTGTGACCCCATGGACTGTATCCTGTCAGGCTCTTCTGTCCTTGGGAGTCTCCAGGCAAGAATACTACAGCAAGTTGCCATGCCCTCCTCCAGGGAATCTTCCCGACCCAGGGATTAAACCTGGGTCTCTTGCACTGGACGCAAATTCTTCACTGTCTGAGCCACCAGGGAAGCCCAGGAAGTTACATGTAATTACCAGAATGTTTAAAATTACACGTAAGGCTTGCATGATATTTTTACTGGAAAGCATTGCTCCAAAATGTGAGCTCTGTGGGAACAGAGGGTCTCACTGATTTGATCATCACGGGTTCCCCGGGACGCAGCAAGGCTCCAGGGACATAGCTGGTTTCAGCGTGTATCAGCTGAATGAATGGAGAAGTCTCCAGCCTTACCTGGCAAGAGTCTCTGCCCGCCTGGTCCCCAGCGCAGAACATGGTGTTATCTATTTGATTTGGATAGGCTTTCTTGCACTGGTCGTCACTCAGCACCGTGATGTTCAGGCACTGGAGGGCTTTGGGGAAGGTAACTGGAACAGAGAGACCGCAGGGCCGCGCAGGCGGTGAGCGATGGAGGAAGACGGGGGAGGGGCAGAGTGCTCAGAGACAGAGAAGGGGAGAAGGCAGACATAGGTGGGCATCAAGAGAGAGACCCAGACACTCACCCTGGGGACTGCTGGTTGTTCCCCAACCAGACACCAGGCAGCTGGTCCCAGCAGAAGGACAACAGGAGGTGATGTTGATGGGCCTGACGTACGGAGTCTCTCGGATCCTTTTGTTCAGTTTGATGAGCATGAGGTCGTTGGAGTGGCCGGGGTGGGAGTAGCCAGGGTGGGCAATGGATTTGATGCCCTGGAACAGCTGCTGCCCAGACTCATACACGGGTGACAGTGAGTGGTGGCCAAGACGAACTCTGAAAAATCTGAGGAAGACAGTGCTGATCACCCCACCGACTCTGAGCCTGACCCCCATGTGCAATGCCAACTCCCATGCCAAACCTACCCCCAACCCCATTTCTACCCCCATCCTCAAACCCATCCCCGACACCATCTTTGCCTCCAACCCTTTGCCTAACCCTGCCCCAGTCACAACGGCAAATGCATCTCCAGCCCATCTCTAGCGCCAACTCTAATCCTTTCCCCGAACAAAGCAAAGTGAAAGTTGCTCGGCCGTGTCTGACTCTTTGCAACCCCATGGACTGTAGCCCACCAGGCTTCCCTGTCCATGAGATTCTCCAGGACAGAATACCGGAATGGGTGGCCTTTCACTTCTCCAGGGAGTCTTCCCAACCCAGGAATCAAATCCAGGTCTCCCACATTGCAGGCGGATTCTTTACCAGTTGAGCCACAATGGAAGCCTCCCACAAAAACCATGAACAAATCATTCTCAACCCCAAATACAATCTCACATCTAACCATGCATGCGAAGTCGCTTCAGTTTTGTTCAACTATTTCCAACCCCATGGACTGTAGCCCACCAGGCTCCTCTGTCCATGGATTCTCCAGGCAAGAATACAGGAGTGGGTTGCCATTTTTTCCACCAGGGGATTTTCCCGACCCAGGGATAGAACCCGCATCTCCTGTGTCTTCTGCCTTGCATTCCTAATCATCCAGGGGTTGCATTTCTAGCCTCAAATCCAGCTCATCCCTAACTCGAATCCCCTACCACAACCCCCTCTCAATCTGACGTCATCCCCGCCCCACTCTCCTCCCAGCTCCATTCTAAATCCCATCCCCAACTCTACCACCTCCTGCTCCCCCGTCCTCATCCCACCCTCACTAGACCGCCCCATGCCCCTCCCCCAGCCCCCCAGCCCTCCTCTTGGAGCCCCTACTCACTGCTTGCGGCAGTGGGCAGCCGTGAGCAGCCACTGAGGGTCCACCAGCACAGCCCCGCAGTAGAGCTTGTTGAATCTCAGCAACAGCGCAGCCTGCCACGGCTGGCTGTTCTTCTCGCAGTTGGTCCCATTCACGATGCGGCTGCTGCTCTCACCCGCCCGGGTGTCCTCCGTCGCCCCAGGCCTGAGGTCCCGGGTGCTCTCAGAGGGCCCGATGGCAGACGGGTCGTCGCAGGAAGCCACATCGTTTGCAAGAGCCGGGTCTGGGGGCAAAAAGTGGGCGGGACGGAGCTCGGGGGCGGGGCCAGTCAGCAGATGAGGGGCGGAGCTAGGGCCCTAAGGGGTGGGGCCTAGTTTCCAAAAGAGGGGAAGTCAAGCCTTCGAGAGAGCCGGGTCTGGGCTTGTGTGGGCAGAGTCTGAGATGTGGGTGGGGCTTGAAATCGATCTGGGCAAGGCCAAGGCCAGAGTCACGCGGAGGAGTCGATTCTATAAAGAGCCTTGACTTTGGAAGAAGAGGCCAGGGCTGGGTTCTAGGAACTGTGGCCAGGACCGGAGGTGGAACCTGGCCCAAAGAGATAAACCCAAAGAAGCTGGGGCCTTTCTTGGTGGAGAGGCACAGCCCAAGGATCCCTGACTGTAGATAAAGTCTGGACTTGGGGTATGGTTGAGGAAAAGAGGCAAAACTAGGAAAAGTGCTCAGACTGGGGGAAGGGGGGAGGGGTTCATTGGGATGGGGCGGTGGAAATCAGAGTTGTTTTGTGAATTCAAAAACACAAATGTGAGCCCCTCTTCATCACACAAACCTGCACAAAGGGACCCAGATACCTGCCTCCATCACCGGTTCTCCCGTCGCCTGTTAACCCGTCTTGTTTGTGTTCTTACTAAAGACCCAGACAAGCACCATCTTCATTTACACGCACTCTCCAAGAACACGACTGTCACAGACATGCACACACCCAGTGACATGTATCATCCCCACACACAGCTCTGCCTCGTGGCACACACGCTCCCCAGTTACACTTATTTGGGGGAGGCTGACACTTTTCCAGTGGTCATGTATGAATGTGAGAGTTGAACTATAAAGAAAGCTGAGTGCCGAAGAATCGATGTTTTTGAACTGTGGTGTTGGAGAAGACTCTTGAGAGTCCCTTGGAATACAAGGAGATCCAACCAGTCCATCCTAAAGGAAATCAGCCCTAAATATTCATCAGAAGGACTGATGCTAAAGCTGAAGCTCCTATATGTTGGCCACCTGTTGTGAAGAACTGACTTATTGGAAAAGACCCTGATGCTGGGAAACATTGAAGGTGGGAGGAGAAGGGGACGGCAGAGGATGAAATGGTTGGATGGTATCACCGACTTGATGGACATGAGTTTGAGTAAGTTCCAGGAATTGGTGATGGACAGGGAAGTCAGGTGTGCTGCAGTCCATGGGGTTGCAAAGAGTCGAACACAACTGAGTGACTGAAATGAACTGACATGGTCTCACTACCCCCCACACAGTATCTTAGTGATGTGGGCACAGACGTGTAGAGACTGCCCCTCACTTCTGCACACAGCATGATAGCATAGTGACAAGGTTAGATAGACTCTGTGGACCAAGCATGACACAGGGCAAGTCACCCAGCCTCATTCACTGTCTCGTGGTGACAGCCTCTTCCACACACTCCGCTGTCACAGGAGGGATGGGAACTTTACACACACCACTGCGTGGTCACACGTACAACCCCTACAAACACGCAGTCATGGGACTTCCCTGGCGGCCCAGTCGCTAAGACTCCGAGCTCCCGATTCAGGGGGCCCAGGTTCAATCCATGGTCAGGGAGCTAGATCCTCCAAACACATGGCCACACACAATCACCCATACACAGAGCCTCAACCAACCACACAGAGTTGTTGTTCAATCGCTCAATTGTGTCTGACTCTGTGTGACCCTACGGGCTGCAGCACGCCAGGCCTCCCTGTCTCTCACCCTCTCCTGAAGTTTGCCCAAGTTCATGTCCATTGCATCAGTGATGCCATCCAGCCATCTCATCCCCTGTCATTCCCTTCTCCTCCTGCCCTCAGTCTTTCCCAACATCAGTGTCTTTTCCAATGAATTGGCTCTTCGCATCAGGTGACCAAAATACTGGAGCTTCAGCTTCAGCATCAGTCCTTCCAATGAGTGTTTCTGGGTTGATTTCCCTTAAGATCGACTGGTTTGATCTCCTTGCTGTCAAACTAGTGAGCAATATCTGTAGCTGTCACAAAGAGAGCCACCCATAACCACCCATAACGTCGCACCCAGCCACAATCACATAGTCACAAATGGCTACCTGAAGGCACCTAGCCACACATTTCCACGGCGCCAAGCACTTTTGTCAGACTCAATCCTGTGATGCAGGCACAGAAATCAGCTGGCATCCATACACCCAGCCGAACAGCCACACACAGCCACACACACAATAGCACTCACAGCGCACACACAGCCACCCACACAGTCACTGAGACACACACACCATCTTAGATGCACACACACTCAGTCACACGATCACATGTACAGTCTCAAAGGGTAGTCCCACCTGTCACAGACAGTCACTTGATATGGGAAAAGGCACCCCACACTCACACTCACACACACATGCTCACACACATAGCGGACCCACTGCCACACACAATCACAAATGCAGATTTGCATTCACCCAACCTTGGGGCCATAACTAGTCACACGGGGTCCCCCTGCGTCACAGAGTCCCTGACAGCGCCCCCCCGCGCCCGCACGGCTGGCTATGTGCACACACTAGGGTCCTGGTTACCTGTCGCCCCCAGAATCAGGGCCGCGATTAGGGTACGGACCATCCAGGACCAGTGGGCTCCTCCCGCGGCCATGGTCTTTGCGCCTGATGGAGGTGGGGGAGAAGAGGGTGGGCAGGTGATTCTGGGACCACTTATCCCACCCCCATCTCCTTCCATCCCCGGTTGCTCAGAGCAGAGAGGGGCCGTGAGCACGTGGTCCACCCAGAGCGCTGAGTTGAGGCTCGGGGGAAATTCTAGTACTTCGGAGCATCCTCCCGTCTCTGGTCTCCGAGCGAGGATGGAGAGAGGAGCCGCAAGCATCCTTTCCAGACCAGAGCCCACACGGAGCCGTCTCTGCGTCCCTTCGCCCCTCCCCAGGGCTCACCTGCCGCGTCCCCCAGGTGGGGGGTGGGGACCCGGCTCCCCGCTCAGCCGCAGACTCTCAGGCCGCCGCCGCCGCCGTGGTCCTGCAGCCGCCACCTCCTCCTCCTCCTCGGCTCCTGGCACCGGCCTGGGTTATAACCACCCACTGATCCCCGGGGCGCATTCCCGGGTAGTGAGGCGCCCTACCGGGCTTTAGCAACCACTCCTCCGGCCTTCCCCCCACCTCCGCCCCCAGAACACCCCCCCACCCAGTCCCGAAAGCCACTCCCTACCTCCCTGGCCCCGGGACGGGGAAGGGTCTCCAGAGTTCTGGCCCCGGGGCCTCCCCCGAGCCTCAAACCCAGCGCCTCCCCTGCTCGGAGGCGCGCTGGGCTCGGTTTTCCGTCTTCCCTGCGCCTTCACTCGTTCCGCCTGCCCTGTCCTCTTTCCTCTGCCCTCCTCCCTCTGCTCTAGGCTTCTCTCTGTGTTCCGCTTGCCTTGGAATCTTTGAGTCTCTTTCAGTATTAAGGCGCCCAGCCAGTGTCTCTTTCTTCTTTATTTTGTACAGCTTTATTGAGGTATGACTGAGCCACAATAAAATGCTCGTGTTCAATATGTACAACGTGATGCGTTCTGATCCACATTCATACAACCATCACCCCAACCAGGATAACAAATGTATCCATCACCTCCAAAGTTTGTTCATGCCCTCTTATGTGTTTCTGTGCTTCTTAATTGACCTCTCTTTCTCCACACCCTGGGTCTCTATCTTTTCTGTTACCCGTCTCTTTTCTGAGTCTACCCTTCCCTGTCTCCTATCTCTATTTCTGTCTTCCTCGCCTTCTTCTTCCCCTTCTTCTTCCTTCCCCCTCTCTCTCTGTCACAGAGTGCCTGTATCTCTGCATATCTCAGTCCCTCTGTCTCCCTCACTGTCTTTTTGGGGCCAGGAAGACTCTGACCACTTTGCCGAGGGACCCCCTCAACATCTCCTCCTGACCTGCATCCAGGCCTGGTGCCTTGGGGGCAGAAAGGGGCAGGGATCCAGTCTAGGGGCCCCCGCAGGTGCCTTTCACACACTGCCGGGCACAGCCAGGTGTGGGCGAGAGTTGGGCAGGGCTACCTGCCGATGGGGCAGGAAGCCAAGAGGCTGGGAGAAGGGGTGGGTGGCTCCTGGCCCCTTGGGAAATGGGGCGCTGGGTGGGGAACCCAAAGGGTGCCTCCTCCCTCCCTGGTTCCAGGCCATCCGGGCCTGCCTCTCCTGACCCCTTATCATCCAGGCTCTTCTTTTGGTCTGCCCTGAGCTCTCTGCATCCGTCTTTAACTGTCTCTCCAAGTCTCTGTCTCTGCTAGGATGTGAGAGCCAAGGACTCATCCAACACCTATTTACTGAGCACCTACTGTGTGCCAACTCAGGTCTGTCTGCGAACAAAAGCAGGTCTGGAAATGCTGCTTTGCAGAGCTCATGTTCCTCAAGGGCAAAACCTGAGCTGTCTTGTTCACCTCTATAATTCAGAACCCGTTGACTGGGAGGATTTAGAACCCTGAGGCTGGTTTCAGTGTATAGGGGGAAAAAAAGTCAAAACATAAGAGTCTGAGGCTTATTTTGCCTATTGCAATGAATATTTCAGGCATTAAAGTGACAAATCCTGCATCCTACTTCTTTCTTTTAAGTTTAGCTAACTCACCTTTTTAATTCCAAATTCCAGGAAGGTTTTTGTTTGTTTGGTTTGGTTTGGGGGAGTTCTTTTTCACATTTTAATTTATTTTATTATTGAAGTAGAGTTGATTTACCATGTTGTGGTAATTTCAAATTTCGTCTTAGTAAAATTTCACCTTCCTTTGGTTCTGGAGACATCTAAGTATACCTTTTCTCAGCTCTAAAGATCTTTAGGATTGAGAGACAGTCTGGAATGGTCACTCTGTGATAATTTCTGACATCCTTCTACTCTGCAGGGTAAAACTAAGGTTGCCATTCATGTTGGCGAAGCAAATGGACCGTGGTCTCTGACCCTCTCTCTAATCCTGACTTCTGCTCCAAACTTCAGCTCCCATGTTGGACCCTCGTTTCCCTTTCTCTGGGGTGTCACTTACTGTTCCATTCAGCTTCCTGGGAGGATGGCTGGCTTAGATGGCCTTTTGTCTTTCTCAGAGCTCACGCAGTGGGACTGAGCCAGGAAGGTCTTCCTGAGGACAGGCGTGTACATCAGCGTGGGATTGTGCACAGTGTGTGTGGTGGAAGAACCCCAGAAGGTACATGCAAGCCTGGGTCTTCACCCAGTTCTGCCTGTCTGCTCCGCTCATTTGGGGGGAGCATCTCTGGTCTCTCCACCTCCCTGCCCAACCCCCTTCTCTCCCCTCAACTGGACTACAGTGCGATCTTTCACATATCTGCCTCTGATCCTGTCCTTTTTCTCAAGGCCCTCAGGATCAAGGTCAAGTTTCAGCCTGGCACTCAGGACCCAGTGCCATCCTCCACTGACCTACATTCCCAGCCCCATCACCCACTTCTCCAGCCTCAAACTCCAGCCCCCACCATCCTGGATAATTTACCATGTCAAGGACACATCGGATGTTCTCACCCCCCTCCCCCAATTTTTCTACAGATCATTAGCATCCTGAGAATGCCCCCGACCCAAGCATCTCCATACGGCGTACTCAAATCCAGCCTCCCTTCTCCAGCCCTCCCGCCCCGGCCCCTGTTTAGCCCCACATCATCTCTCCCTGCACCCTCACTGGTCTTTCCCTTCCAGTCCATCCTGTACCTGGTCCCAGAGCTGCTCGTGCTCACACCCCTTCCATGGCTCCCCACAGCCCTCAGGAGAAGCCCCAGACTCCCAACCTGGGGTCTGAGGTCCTTTGGGATCTGGTCCCTGAGGTCTCCTCTCCTCTCCTCTCCCACCACTCTTACCCACTCTCAGTGGCCTCCCAGCCCTCTCATCTCCCTGCTTTTGCTGCTACAAGGGGAGTTTAATGAAGAAGGCCACCCTCGGGCAGTGCTGGCATAAGGTGGGGGAATCAGGGAGGTCTCCCTGGGCTGGGGAGGAAGGTCAAGTTGGGTTGTGAAAGGGGACTAAGGCTATCCGGGCTTCAGAGAGGCAGATGATGCAGAAAGCACCATGAATAATAAAATCCACTCTTTTATTGTTCACGTGGGTGTGCCAGGCACTGTTGCTTGTGTTTCACACATTTACAACCTTCAATCTCCCCCACCACAGCCACTGCCTGATGAGACATGTACGATTCTTATGCTTATTTTTACAGAAGAGAAAACCTACACAGTGAAGGAAGGCAGTTCCTGTAGGTACATGGCGAGCAAGTGGGGGAGCTGGGACCCCCAACTCGACTTTGGCCAGACACGAGACCACTTCTCTGTAGGAAGAAATTAAGCCCATGAGGTCACCAAGGGAGGGAGAGACCACTGGAAGGGAATTGTTTGTATTCTGTTAGCAGCCGGGGTAAGACCTTAGACCGTGTCCACCGTCACACCTAGTGATGAGAGGGTGGGGCTGGGGTAGAATCAGGAAGGGTTTGCACTGTGGTGCATTATTAAGCATTAGGATCGGGTCTGGGCAGCAGGGGGGGAAGAGGTCAAGAGGTGGAGGTCACAGGTCAGGATCAGTTGGTCTGAATGACTCTTTGGATCCAGTGACCGTATCTGCAGACGTCAGTGTAGACGCCTGGCTTCTCCTTGGAGCCGCAGGGGACGTTACCCCATGACACGAGGCCTCGGAGGCGGTCGCCACACACCAGCGGACCCCCGGAGTCGCCCTGTGGGTGAAGAGGGGGAGAGAGTCAGACAGACCTGAAGGAGAAAGAAAAAGAGACGGCGACTTCCCTGGGGGTACAGTGAACCGGGAATCCGCCTGCCAGTGCAGGGGACGTGGGTGTGAGCCCTGTTTTGGGAAGGGTCCACGTGCCATGGAGCCACTGAGGCTCTGCCACAACGAGTGAGCCCGCGCACCCGGAGTCCCTGCTCCACAACGAGAGAAGCCACTGCAAGAAAAAGCCTGCCCACAAGGAGAGCACAGCCCCCACTCACTGCAACTAGAGAAAGACCCAACGAAGACCCAGTTCAACCATAAACAAATAAATAATTTCAAAAACCTACTCTGAAAAAAAAGAAAGAAAAACAGACAGAAGGAGACACAGAGAGACATGTAGAGATGGGGGGACGATACTCAGAGATGGAGAGAACAACTCACATACAGAGAAAGAGAGACAGACAGACACAAAGTCACAGTCGGGGGACTAGAGACAGGGAGACTCAGAAACACAGAAATCTCTAAAGGGAGGATGGACAGCCTCAGAAATGCGGCTTCTCTTCCTGCCCTTTCTCTGCATCCAACTCACTGGGCATCACCTTTCTCTAGCTTTGCCTCTTTCTCCCTCTTGGCTGGTCTCTGCAGATCCTCCGATGCAGAGGGGTCAGTTTGGGCATCGGAAGGAGAGATCCAATGGATGACGTGGCAGGAATCCAAGTTAAAGGTATTTGGGAGAGAGGACGGGGCCCCTTTGCTCCCTGGCTAGGGTCCCCCTTCTGCACAGCTTGGCTATTTCCAAGCAGGACTGGTGGGGGCTCTGTTGGAGGAGGGACAGTCTCCTGGCACCATCTGCCTCCTGACTGTGTCTCTCTGCTTCTTGATCTCTTCATCTCCATCCTTGTCTCTGCACTTCCTGTCTCTGCTAATTGGCTTTTTATCTCTGCCTGTCCCTGTTTGCTTCTGTGTATGAAATTGAATCTCTCTGTCTCTTTTCTTGTCTCTGATTCTCACCCAACCTGGCTCTATGTGCGTCTATCCCTTCCGTTCGGTCTATGCGTCTGTCTCTTCCTGCCCGTCTATGTCCTTGGCCATGTAGCCAATGGGTCCCAGCGTCCTCACCTGGCAGGAATCCTTCCCGTGCTTCTCATCCCCAGCACACACCATGTTTTGGGTGATCTGGCCAGGGTAGGCATGGTCACACTCCTCGCGGGACACCAGGTGGATGTATGCACACTGGATGGTGTTAGGGTATTCACCTGCAAAGAGAGATGGGCCATGATCATTTCACAGTCTGCCCTTCTCATTGATCCTCCATCTATAAATCCTGCCTCCCCTATTGATCCCTTTTCCCCACTGGTTCCCTTATTCCTGTTTGTCAGTCATTCTCAAAACCCACTTCCACTGCCTGACTCCTGATTGGTCCTTCTTTCCATCACTCTTCCCTCTCATTGGCCTGTCTTCCTCAATTACCCCTTCTCTCAGTCAGGTTAGTCGCTCAGTCATGTCTGACTCTTAGCAACCCCATGGACTGCAGCACAGTAGGCCTCCCTGTCCATCACCAACTCTGGAGCTTGCTCAAACCCATGTCCATCAAGTCAGCGATGCCATCCAACCATCTCATCCTCTGTCATCCCTTTCTTCTCCTGCCTTCAATCTCTCACAGCATCAGGGTCTTTTTCAGTGACTCAGTTCTTCACATCAGATGGCGAAAGTATTGGAGCTTCAGCTTCAGCATCAGTCCTTCCAATGAATATTCAGGGCTGATCTCCCTTAGGATGGCCTGGTTGGATCTCCTTGCAGTCCAAGGGACTCTCAAGAGTCTTCTCCAACGCCACAGTTCAGCCTTCATTTCCTATTGGTTTCTCCTTTCTCTTAGGTCCCGCCTCCACTTGTCACTTTTCCATTGGCCCCGCCTTCTTCAGTATCCCCTTCCTCTATTAGTCGCTCCTCTGTTACATCTCTTCCTCCTTCACTGGACCTTGCTTTCCCATTGGCTCATCCTGATTGGCCACCACTTGACTGTTGTGATTTTCTAACTGGTCCCTTCTTTCCTCATTGGTTCTCCCTTCCTACTGGCCCTTCATCCAAAGCTGTGCCCCCTCATTGGTTCTTTCCTAAACAGCCTCATGCTCCCCTGTTGATTCCCCTTCCTCTTCACTAACAGGCCCACCCTCCATGGTCCCTGCTGATCTATTGGGTTTATTTCTGCCTCTAGTCCTTTATCTAGTGACCCCTCTTGACCTTTGACTCTTCTCAATTGGTTCCTCCACCATCAGCTTTCTCTACACTGTTCGCTTTCTTGATCCACATCCTTCAGCTGGCTCCCCTGCTTTATTGATTTCTCTTCTCCCATTAGTCCCTCCTCCGTTGATCCTTTCTTGATCATCTGTGTATCCTGATCCGTCCTTTTTGACAATTGGCCCCCTCCCTGATTGATATCTCTGCAGTGACCCTCCCTCCTCATTGACCCTTCATGTCATGTCTCCCGACTCCATTTCAACCAGCTGTTATTCTGCTCTCTTTGCCGGCTGTTCACTCATTAGCCCAGCTCTCGTATTTGCCCTCCCTCCCCATTGAACTTTCACCCACTGATTCACTCTCCCACTGACTCTCACCATGAACCACCTCCCCCCGCCATGACACATCACCCTGCGATGACGGATCACCCGCATCGTTCTCCCCCTACTGACCGTCTGCCATCTTGCCCCAGCCTAGGATGTGACAGCTGGTGTGGTTGGCTGAGCAGTCTCTTTCCAGGGCGAGAGGCTGGATGTGTTCGGAGAACCTGGCTGGCCGTGACAGACGCAGCAGCATGATGTCCTGGTCGTGGGTGGCAGCATTGTAGCCTGGGTGGACCACGGTCCGGACGACAGAGCTCTCCTCCTGGAAAAACTCCCTTTGCTGAAGGTTGTGCTTCCCCAGGTAGACCTGCAGATTCCTGGGAAAGGAAAGGGCGAGGTCTCACCTGGAGCCCTTTGGACTGCAGCTGAGGCTCCAGAGGGGCCTACGGTGGGAGATGGGGTAGCCTGGTGCTACGAACCATCTGGCCTGCTGCTGGCCTCACCATCTTCCCAGCTCAGCAAATGACAACTCTGTCCTTTCAGAATAATCCTGGAGGCTATTCTCAACCTTTTATGCGTTGCTTTGTATCTAAGCTGTCCAGAAATCCTTTTGTCTCTCCGAAGCATATCCAGAATCTGACCACTTCTCTCCTCCCCCCTGCTACCATCTTGGTCTGAGCCACTGTAATCTCTTACCTGGACAGCAGCCTCACTGGACTCCTGGTTTCTCCCTTTGGTCCTGTCAAGTCTGTCTTCCACAAAGCAGCCAGGACTGTTTTAACAATATAAACCAGCCTTATACTCCCTTTGTCAGCACCCTCCCATGACTCCCATTTTGCTCAGAGTAAAGGCCAAAAATCCCACTGTGGTCCATAAAGTTTTGTACAATCTGTCCCCATTATCCATCCACTGTGTCCCACTTTGCTTCTCTTTCTGCTCCAGCCACACAGGCTTCCTGGCCTTTCCATGAACACAATAGTCATCCTCTCACCCCTGGACCTTTGCACTGGTTGTTCCACCTGCCAGCAACTCTTTCTCCCAGATACCTGCATGCCTCACTCCCTCACCTCCTTCAAATGTCACCTTCCCTGGAGACTCAATCACAGTGCAAATATTCAGACTTCCCTGGTGGTCCAGTGGTTAAGAATTCATCTGCCAATGCAGGGGACATGGGTTCGATCCCTGGTCTGGGAAGATTCTATATGCTGTGGAGCAACCAAGCCCATGCAGCACAGCTACTGAGCTCGCAGCCACGACTAACATCTGAAGCCCTCACGCGCTACAGACTGTGCTCTGCAACAAGAGAAGTTATCGCAATGAGAAGCCTTCCCACTGCAGCTAGAAAGTAGCTCTCACTTGAGCAACAATGAGGACTCAGTACGGCCAAAAATAAAGAAACAAATATTATTTTAAAAAAGATGAGATTTTTGTTTTAGTCAGATACACCCTCTTTAGCACTTAGACCAGTGTCTGGCCTGTGACAGACATTGAATAAATATCTGTGAAATGGATGAAAGTGTTGCTCCCTTGCTCAGAAACTTTCTGTAGCTCCCTATTACCCTCGGAATAAAGCTCAAGTGCCTAATCCCACTATTCTCTGACCCTCAGTGAGCCAGTAATTTTCCTTAGAACTCCTCAGACTGTTCCCACCTCAGCTTTTTGGGCCATGTATTTCCTCTGCCCTGGATGCTCAGCCTGCTTCTTCATTTGCTTCCCCTTTCTCGTTCATTTTCCATGTCTCGGCTTAAATTTCATCTCATCAAAAAGTCCTTCCTGATACCCTCTTCAGTCTAAAGCAGGTGCTTCTGTTCTTTTCTCTCATGGAGCCACCCCTGTTTTTTCCTTTCATTGGACTTAAGAGTAATTTGTGATTATATGTTTCTCCCCCCCCCCCCCCCCCCCCAAGGATTCAACAACTGTCTTCTGGTGCTTTTCTACTCCTGTGTCCCAAAGGGCAGAGACTCTGGGCTGCTGTCTCCGTCTTCGCTGAGTCCGCACAGCCCAGCTCAAATCTAGCATTTGTGAGTTCCCTTGGTCAGTGCGCACTGAATGAATGAATGAGGATGGTGAGAGTGACGCCAGGTTTCCCTGTGTTTGGGGGAGACCACCCTGGAGGTCCTTGAGTCCTTGACCCTGCAAGGCTCTCTCTTGCTCTCTCTCTCTCTCTCTCTCCGGGATTCCATGTGCCTAACTAGACACGTGGCCCATAGTTAGCATTGAAAAACATGGAGGCTGCTGTTCCTCTAACTACTGGTTATTAGCGCTCTGAGGATTGGCCCTGGACCTGTGGTTGTTTAGTTGCTAAGTCGTGTCTGACTCTTGCGACTCCACGGACTGTAGCCCGCCAGGCTCCTCTGTCCATGGGATTCTCCAGGAATGAACACTGGAATGAGTTGACATTTCCGCCTCCAGGGGATCTTTCCGACCCAGGGATTAAACCCGTGTCTCTTATGTCTCCTGTGGCAGGCGACATGGCAGGCTCTTTACCACTAGTGCCACCCCCGGCGGCAGCTCTTTCCAGGGTGCTCTTAAAAATGTGAACCGCAACTTGCTGCTTCCCTGATGAAAACCCTACGCGGCTTCCCCCTGCACTTGGAGCTAAATCCACCCCTCCCTACAGGGCCCTGTAAGGTCCTCCTTCCCCATTTAGAAGGCCGGTTTATTAAAGCAGCAGTTTTGCTTGTTTTCCTCACTGCTGTACCCCCCCAGGGCCCCAAACACTGTCTGGCATGGATACTGTACTCAATTAAATACCGGCCATTTGAGCCTGGTTATCAGACGGCGTCATGACGTGGGAGTCGTGCAGTTCTGCAAGAACTCCGCAGGGTCTAACGGCAGCAAGGATACTCACGGTTTTTTGCAGTGGGCAGCGGTGAGGACCCACAGCGGGTGAATGAGGACGCCTCCGCAGAGCAAGTGGCCCGACGTGTAGAGGGCAGCTTGATAGGGGTGAGACGTCTGCTCACAGGGTCCACCGTGGAGCACCTTGTTCTGCTCCTCCGCTTGGGCTGAGGGAGGCTCTGAGTGAGTGGGGAGGTCTGGAGGTGTCAGCTACACCCCCCAAGCTGAACCCCATTGCTGCCTTGATCATCAGCTTCATCTCCATCCCCACCGCCAGAGCCAAACCCATCCCTAAACTTTCCTGTCTTTAAACCTGTGTGTGCCTGCTAAGTCGCTTCAGTCGTGTCTGACTCTTTGCAACCCCATGGACTACAGTGCACCAGGCTCCTCTGTCCTTGGGATTCTCCAGGTGAGAATACTGGAGTGGGTTGCCCTGCCCTCTTCTATGGGGGGGTCTTCCTGATCCAGGGATTGAACCTGTGTCTCTTATGTCTCCTGCACTGGCAGGTGAGTTCTCTGCCACTAGCGGCCTCCTGGGAAGCCCATCTTTAAACCCACCTCCGACCAATTTCCCCATGTCCCAAACCAACCTCAACCTCTTCCACATCTTGAAGCCCACCTCCCACCCCTCCCCCACCTGCATCCCTCATCCCTTAAACTCCCCGATGTCTTCCTCATTCTGAACCTCCTCCCCGGCATACCCATATGTGTCCCCATCCCCAATTGCATTCTCTTCCCCATCAACCACCCCCCACCCCCTGCCCAAACTGACTCACTCACGTCACCGCCCTTTTGCCCACCTGCAGCGCCCAGAACCAGTGCTATGACCAGCATCTTCACGGCCATTCCTGAGAAGGGAAGCCAAATGCTGCATTAGTCCCAGCCTCAGAGTTCGCCCAGGCTCCTCCCTCCCCATCCTCCCCATCCTCCCGGGTTAGCTATGCCCTCCTGACCCTTGGCTTCCATCCTTCCCATTTAGCCTCCCGGTTTCTTACCTTCCCAACCCACGCCTTCCATCTGAGGGTCCCACGAAGGCGGGGGTGCCAGCGAGGCCCTAGAACCTGCTGTTCACCCTGACCTTCTCCTGATGCTTCTACACTCGTTCTTTTTTCTCCTCTTGGCTCTAGTTTGCCTGCTCAGTAACAGGACGGAGGGCCCCTGACGTTCTTCCCTTGCCCTGGGTTTTCTCCCCCTCCCCTTGGCTCTGAGCTTACCTGAAACTCACCTCCACACCTGGGGCTTCTGCGGGGGCCAGCTGCGGGGGGTGGGGGGGTGGGATGAGCCGGTTCTTGGGTTGGGGGCAGGGATAGTAGGTGTCCCCGGTGGATGGATGGACGAGGAGACAGAGAGAGTCAGAGGTGCAGGGAGCTGGGCAGAGAGAAGGCACGCTGAAAGCAGAGGCAGGCAGAGGTAGGGGGCTGAAAGCAGAGAACGTGGGCACCCAGGGCCTGGCTGACAGACACCCCAGTGCCCTGGCCTGCCTGCAAGAGGCCCGTCCTGTCCTCAGATGCTCCCATGCTTCCTTTTAACCCCTGCCTCCCCGGGCCCCTGGAGCAGGAGGCCGCCCCGCCCTTTCCTCCTTCCCCGGGCCTCCCACGCGCATTCCTCCCACCCCCACAACTCTGCTTCTGCTGACCCCTGATCCTGGCTTCAGGGGAAGGGGGTGCAGGTTCCTGAGTGCACAAGGGGGGCGACTCCCCGACTCCTGGGTCGAGGAAGGAGGGGCTGGGGGGCTGAGAATTCTGGACCTCTAAGGAGAAAGGGGCTGGAAGTCTGCACACCTGAACCTAAAGGCAGGAAGGGCAGGAGCTTGTTCTCAGTTCCTAGACTTCTAGGTCCTCGAGCACGACAGGGTGGGAGCACCCCAGAAGGCCTGCGTCCCAGGCAAGCACCCAGTACCCCAGGCCTCCAGGACTCCCACCACTCCTGTGAGTGCTCTGGGGCCTGCGGGCCATCAGTGCCCCGGGGCACGGGCCACCAGGCAGCAAGGGTTCAGCGGGGTTGGGGTGATTCACGTACCTGCCCTGAAGTCGCCTCTGTGGGTGTTCAAGAGCCTCCGTGTCCCCGCAAGACAGAGCAAGCCGACCAGCAAGAGAGTGTGTGTCACCAAGCCGGTCCCCACCCCGGCCCCAGGCTGGGGTGCAGAGCCAGGCGCTGTGGGGAAAGGGCCTTGGAACAATCGGGCTTTGTCCGCCCCCAGCACCCCGTGCCATGCTCCTGGCACCTCCATTTCTCAAGCTCTCTTCCGGGCAAGCGGACGGGCGGCTTCATCAATAACTTCCCTTTGTCCCTCTCCGACTGTGCTGTGATTGTCCATCCATCTCTGGCCGGATACCGGGGCCCTTGACCCTACTGGTCCCCCTCTTCCGTGTCTCTGTCCATCTCTCTCCCTGGCGGTGGTGGCGGGGCCTCCATCTCTTTTTCTCTGTCTGCTTCTGTCTCAGCATCCTTTGCCTCTTTATCTTTTTCTCTGATCGCCGTCTTTCCCCCTTGATTTTCCTTGTCTCCACTGACACTCTAAATCTCTCTTCTTACCCCTCCTAGCTTCCCCCTGTGTTGCCAGGAGAAGCATGTGTATCCACAGAGGGGTGTTAACTCCTGGAGAAGGGGCGACCTGGAGGTGGGAGCCCCAGGGGAGCTAGTGGGACCCAGGGGGATGTCAGGACTTGAAGATTTCACATCGATATGGAAATCAGCATGAGACCTGGAAATAGGCAGGGATGCAGGAACACTGGGTAGCCACGTGGGAATGTGATGAGTAATGGGGATTCAGGAAGCCATGGAGGCGTCCAGGGAAGATTTGAAGAGGTGTCTTTGAACTTGAACTTGCGATCAGGAAGAGAATGGGGGTATTTCAAGGGTCTGGCCCAGGTGGGGAAGCAACTGACTGGTGATGAGCTGGAGCCTGAGGGTGTGTGTGGCCGCGTGGCAGGAAATGGGTGTGGTGATCAGATGGAACGGGTGGGATGGAAAATGGAAGCTTTTGGGAAAGTCATTGGGTAATAAGTCCAACTGATATGAATAATGTCTACCTCAGCAACTGGCGTGGGCCTGGCAGTACAGGTTAACACTTAATTCTTGCATTAAATTGAATTGTCACCACCTTTGTTCTGCCCCTGTCACCCCTGGGATGAAAACCGATTTGACCTTTGATATGCTCTGTCAGTCCTAGGTGTTCATTGGAAGGACTCATGCTGAAGCTGAAACTCTAATACTTTGGCCACCTGATGCAAAGAGTTGACTCATTGGAAAAGACCCTGATGCTGGGAGGGATTGGGGGCAGAAAGAGGAGGAGACAACAGAGGATGAGATGATTGCATGGCATCACTGACTCAATGGACATGAGTTTGAGTAAACCCTGGGAGTTGGTGATGGACAGGGAGGCCTGGCGTGCTGCGATTCATGGGGTCGTAAAGATTCGGACACGACTGAGCGACTGAACTGAACTGAACTCTTGCCTGGAGAATCCCCATGGACAGAGGAGCCTGGAGAGCTACAGTCCATAGGGTCGGGAAGAGTTGGATGGGGCGGAAAGCAACTGAGCCCTCAGGCATGCTCCCCGGGGAGGCTCCTCCCACGCCCACCCCCAGCCTCCTCCAGCCCTTCTCACTCACCTCCCCACTGAACTCAGCATCTTCTTCTCAGGACCCCCCATCCTCCCAGATATCAGGCTGGACTGCTCACAGCCACTAATCCCCAAGCACTGTGCCCCCACCTCCTCTCTCTCTGTGATCCCCTCTCTCCATCCCCATGTCCCTGGTCCCAGGTCAACCCTGCTCCTCTCCTATCTGGACCATTATCGCAAATTCTTCCCTTTCTCTGTATCCTTCACTTGACCTCAGAGGCATCTCCCTGTGTCCAGAGCTGACCCTGCCTCTGTCCTGCTCACACCCCTGGCATGGGTCCCTCAGCGTCACTGGGACAAAGTCCCAGCCCTTCAGCATTCAGGGCAGCTCCAGTCAATAGAAATATAATGCCAGGGACACATGCACTTTTAAATTTTCTAGCAGCCACACAATTTTTTAAAGTAAAATATTTATTTTAATATCTCATTTAGCTCAATGCACTGTGACATCAAAATACAATTTTAAGGAGGTGGTTCACTTTCTCATTTTTTACGTAGTAAGTGTTTGAATCCCACATGTCTTTTACACATATGTGCATGTTGAGTCGCTTCAGTCATGTCCAACTCTTTGTGACCCCCATGGACTATAGCCCACCAGGCTCCTCTGTCCATGGGATTCTCCAGGCAAGAACCCTGGAGTGGGTTTCCATGCCCTCCTCCAGGGGATCTTCCTGATTCAGGGATCAAACCCAGGTGTCCTGTATTGGCAGGTGGATTCTTTACCACTTGAACCACGAGGGAAGTCCCTTCTATACTTACAGCACCCCTCAATTGAAACTTGCCACATTTCACGAGTCAGGAGCCACCAAGGTGAGTGGCTGCCTCATTGCCCAGTACAGCTCTGCCCCTCTTGTTTTCTAGGGCTCCAGCCTTGGAGACTAGAAGTTTTCCTGAACCATTCATTCCATGTCTTCTAACCTCTAAGCCTTCGCTTATGCTATTCCCCTCTCCCACAACGCTCTTCCCACCTCCTCCTGGCAACAACTTGTCATTGCATCATCATTGCCTCCTTCAGGAAAGCGTCCCTGAACATCACCCAACTTCCAGCCTCTTGCAGGTGGGTTGGTCACTCTCATCGAAGTTCCTAGAGCAGGTGGCTCCTTCATAGCACCATCTGGGTCCATCTCCCACACCTGGACCGTGCGCTCCTTGAGGGCAGACCCTAGGGCTGACTCATCCTTGTGTCCCAAGTCCCAGCACAGGTACTTGGCCCAGAAGAAGCCTTAGGAAATGCTTACCAAGTGACTAAATGACTTCATTACGCCCACTCCTGTTTTACAGAAGAAAACTGAGGCTCAGAGAAGGGAATTTAGTTGCTCAACCTCAAACACCCAGGTAACGATGGAGCCTGAACTGGAACTCAACTTCCAATACGGCCGTGGACACGGCCCATCTCTTGGGCACCACCTCTGGATCCACCTTACTACTATGTGGGATGGATAAGAGTTTTGAGGAGTTGTAGAGAGCCCCTTGGAAAAGGAGGGAGGTGGTCAGCAGTGGGGAGTGGAAGAAGCTCTAACAGAGAGAATTAAGTGCCCAACTCTAGGCATTTGCCAGTGGCCTTCATGGTTTTGCCACCCCCACACGCCATGCATGCTTATCCCCTGCAAAAGTCTTCAATGAAGAAGATGTTTGGGACTTCCCTGGTGGCCCAGCGGTTAGGAGTCACCTTCAGTTGCAGGGAGTTCAGGCTCAGTCCCTGGTCAGGGAGCTAAAATCCCTCATGCCTTGGGGCCAAAGACCCAAAACATAAAACAGAAGCAATATTGTGACAAATTCAAGAAAAGACTTTAAAAATAGTCCACGTTACAGAAAAACTTAAAAAAAAAAAAAAAAGAAAATGCTTTATTAGAAAACTTTATGAAAGTAGAAGCAGGAAGAAGAGCCGGAGGTCACAGACCATAAAAACCAACCCTCACTGCAGGCTTACTCTATGTCAGACACGGTTCATGCACTTTCTGGATATTAAATGTATTCTTTGTAACAGCCATGGGAGACAGATGCTATTTCCCTCATTTCCGGGGTGAACGGGGGACTTCCCTGGTGATCTAGTGGTTAAGACTTTGCCCTCTCAGTGTGGGTTCAACTCCTGGTCAGAGAGCTAAGGTCCCACACACTGGGGGATGTGGCCAAAAATTTAAAGAAAAATTAAAAACAAAAGGATGAAGGAATTTGAGAAGGAGGGGACATATGTATACCTATGGCTGATTCATGCTTATGCATGGCAGAAACCAACACAATACTGTAAAGCAATTATCATTTAATTAAAAATAAGTTAATTAAAAAAATAAAAGCACAATATCAGAAAAAACAAAAACAGAAACAACAACTACTTCTGTAAACCCTCCGTGGAAACACTGAATTTTATAATAAATTCTCCTGAACGTTCCTTTACTGAGATACCATGATTCCACTCCAACAAGCAATAAACTTGATTTTTTCTACTTCAAAAAAAAGAAAAAGAAAAAGAAAAAAGAGGATGAAAGCAAAAAGGTGGGGAAGTGATGCGCTCAAAGGCAAATAGCTCACAACTGCCAGAACGGGATTGGCACCAAAAAGATGTTTCTAGAGTCAGTGTCTTTAACGACTACAGTGTACCGTCTTCCCAGGAAAAAGAATTTGTTTTTTAAGAAAATTCAACAAAAGAACACTCTCAAGTCATTGCAAACCAACCCACCTTCAGATTTGCATACAGATCTGCCTAGAGGCATAGTCAAGTATCCCCAGGCTGACCTAGTGAAACTGCTTTGCTTTGCTCTTTAAAAATCTTTAGATTAAATATGGATTTAGAGAAGAGGGGACGTTGGTGGAGCTTCACAAAGGTAGTGGCCAAATACTCTGATTTTGGCCACACTGCATGGCATGGGAAATCTTAGTTCCCTGATCAGGGATTGAACCTTTGCCTCCTGCAGTGGAAGTGCAGATTCTTAACCACTGGACCACCAAGGAAAGTCCCCCAAAGTCTTTTGACATTCCTTAAACTTGACACTTAAACTTAAATATGCCAGCAAGTTTGGAATGTGAGCAAATTTGGAAAACTCAGCAGTGGCCACAGAACTGGAAAAGGTCATTTTCCATTCCAGTCCCAAAGAAAGGCAATGCCAATGAATGCTCAAACTACTACACAATTGCACTCATCTCACACGCTAGTAAAGTAATGCTCAAAATTCTCCAAGCCAGGCTTCAACAATACTTGAACTGTGAAATTCCAGATGTTCAAGCTGGTTTTAGAAAAGGCAGAGGAACCAGAGATCAAATTGCCAACATGTGCTGGATCATTGAAAAGCAAGGGAGTTCCAGAAAAACAACTACTTCTGCCTTATTGACTATGCCAAAGCCTTTGACTGTGTGGATCACAATAAACTGTGGAAAATTCTGAAAGAGATGGGAATACCAGACCACCTGACCTGCCTCTTGAGAAATCTGTATGCAGGTCAGGAAGCAACAGTTAGAACTGGATATGGAACAACAGACTGGTTCCAAATAGGAAAAAGTGTATGTCAAGGCTGTATATTGTCACCCTGCTTGTTTAACTTATATGCACAGTACATCATGAGAAACGCTGGGCTGGAAGAAGCACATGCTTCTTCCAAGAATCAAGACCGCCGAGAGAAATATCAATAACCTCAGATGTGCAGATGACACCACCCTTATGGCAGAAAGTGAAGAACTAAAGAGCCTCTTGATGAAAGTGAAAGAGGAGAGTGAAAAAGTTGGCTTAAAGCTCAACATTCAGAAAACTGAGATCAATGCGGTGTCGCCAGGAGGAGCCTAAAGAATGAAACTAGAACACTTTCTAACACCATACACAAAAATAAACTCAAAATGGATTAAAGATCTAAATGTAAGACCAGAAACTATAAAACTCCTAGAGGAGAACATAGGCAAAACACTCTCCGACATGAATCATAGCAGGATCCTCTATGACCCACCTCCCAGAATACTGGAAATAAAAGCAAAGATAAACAAATGGGACCTGATGAAACGTAAAAGCTTTTGCGCAACAAAGGAAACTATAAGTAAGGTGAAAAGACAGCCCTCAGATTGGGAGAAAATAATAGCAAATGAAGCAACAGACAAAGGATTAATCTCAAAAATATACAAGCAACTCCTGCAGCTCAATTCCAAAAAATAAATGACCCAATCAAAAAATGGGCCAAAGAACTAAACAGACATTTCTCCAAAGAAGACATACAGATGGCTAACAAACACACGAAAAGATGCTCAACTTCACTCATTATCAGAGAAATGCAAATCAAAACCACAATGAGGTACCATTACCTGCCAGTCAGGATGGCTGCTTTCCAAAAGTCTACAAGCAATAAATGCTGGAGAGGGTGTGGAGAAAAGGGAACCCTGTTACACTGTTGGTGGGAATGCAAACTAGTACAGCCACTATGGAAAACAGTGTGGAGATTTCTAAAAAACTGGAAATAGAACTGCCATATGACCCAGCAATCCCACTTCTGGGCATACACACTGAGGAATCCAGATCTGAAAGAGACACGTGCACCCCAATGTTCATCGCAGCACTGTTTATAATAGCCAGGACATGGAAGCAACCTAGATGCCCATCAGCAGATGAATGGATAAGGAAGCTGTGGTACATATACACCATGGAATATTACTCAGCCGTTAAAAAGAATTCATTTGAATCAGTTCTAATGAGATGGATGAAACTGGAGCCCATTATACAGAGTGAAGTAAGCCAGAAAGATAAAGATCATTACAGCATACTAGCACATATATATGGAATTTAGAAAGATGGTAATGATAACCCTATATGCAAAACAGAAAAAGAGACACAGATGTACAGAACAGACTTCTGGACTCTGTGGGAGAAGGTGAGGGTGGGATTTTTTGAGAGAACAGCATGTATATTATCTATGGTGAAACAGATCATTGGCCCAGGTGGGATGCATGAGACAGGTGCTCGGGCCAGGTGCACTGGGAGGACCCAGGGGAATCGGGTGGGGGGGAGGTGGGAGGGGGGATCGGGATGGGGAATACATGTAACTCCATGGCTGATTCATGTCAATGTATGAAAAAACCCACTGCAATGTTGTGAAGTAATTAGCCTCCAACTAATAAAAATTGAAAAAAAATTAAAAAAAAAAAAGAAAGAAAACTGAGATCATGGCATCTGGTCCCATCACTTCATGGCAAATAGATGGGGAAATAGTGGAAACAGTGGCAGATTTTATTTTATGGGCTCCAAAATCACTGCAGATGGTGACTGTAGCCATGAAATTAAAAGAGCTTACTCCTTGGAAGGAAAGCTATGACTAACCTAGACAGCATATTAAAAAGCAAAGACATTACTTTGCCAGCAAAGGTCTGTCTAGTCAAGGCTATGGTTTTCCCAGTAGTCATGTATGGATGTGAGAGGTGGGCTATAAAGAAAGCTGAGCGCTGAAGAATTGATGCTTTTGAACTGTGGTTCAACTGTTGGAGAAGAGTCTTGAGAGTCCCTTGGACTGCAAGGAGATCCAACCAGTCCATACTAAAGAAAATCAATGCTGAATATTCATTGGAAGGACTGATGCTGAAGCTGAAGCTCCAATATGTTGGTCACCTGATTTGAAGAGCTGACTCATTTGAAAAAACCCTGATGCTGGGAAAGATGGAAGGGAGGAGAAGAAGGGGACAACAGAGGATGAGGTGGTTGGATGGCATCACCGACTCAATGGACATAAGTTTGAGTAAACTCTGGGAGTCAGACATGACTGAGCGACTGAACCGAACTGAACTAAACCTTGACTCAGATTCAGAGGCCGGAAGAGATTGGGTCTCTGGACTCTGGTCTGAGGGAGGAAGGGGCTTTGCGTTGGAACGCCAAAGGAAGTTAAAACATTCTGCAGGGACAGTGGAATTCCTGCAATATGCGGAGGGGTGGGAGAGTGGGAGGTGAGGCGAGAAGGAAAATTGGTGGAGCTTCCACAAGAGGAGAATGTTGACTGGGAGGGAGTTCTGGAGGAGCAACTGGAAAGACTGGCAGGAGAGGATCCCATTGTCAGCAGCTTCTGATGTGTGACTCCCCGGGGAGCCTCTGATGGCAGGAGCAGGGGTGTGGCCAGGCTGAGTCACTGGGGCTTCTCCCTCCTCCCTTTGTGAGGCCCCTTCTTGAGGACTGGAGCCCACCCACTCGGGTTCCCAGCCCCCCATTTCCCCTGACACCCTGGAGGCTGGGTGTTCACCCTCAGTCACACAGTCCCTTGTGTGACCCAGGGGTCCTGTCTTCCTGCCAGCCCTCTGCTTCCACCTCGTTCTGCTACTACATCACCTGTGGAATGCCCAGAAACACTTTCACATCCCTCTACACCCTGATGAAGTGGCATATTCTCTACTGCCACCCCTTTACTCTCTCTGCCTTATTGTTCTTTCTCTCTCCCATTTTACAGATGAGGAAAACTGAGACCTGGAAAATGGAGAAAAATATGCCACTGGGCAGGGAGGCAGGACAAGGGACCAAAAATCAGATACATTTTTCTTTCCCGTCTCCCTCTCTTCAGGGTGTCTTCTCCTCCACTTTGGAGCTCCAGAGCTTCTCCACCTTTGTTTTTCAGGCTATTAACGTGCACACCCACAGAAAAGTAAATGGAAGGAAGCAGGCGTCCCATGACTATCACCGTATGCAGGTTGGTACACGTCCTTTCAGGTTTTATTTTGTGAATATTTTCATTTTACATAGTGAGAACCACATACACATGCATTTCTGTATATTCCTTCCTTCATTTAACATCACATAGCATAAACATCCTCACATGATACTAAGAACTCTGCATAATTACTATCCTTAACAGCTTCAGAATATCTTTGCCTCAAACCAGCCTACTGTTTGAACAATCCACTGTTTCTAGACACCTTCGGTGTTTTCACAATTTTGTTATGAAAAATAACATTGTGATAAATTCAAACTTTGCTCCACATTTTGGATTTCTTTTTTTTTAGTAGACAACTAGGAATTACTAGGTCAAAGGTGGAAGACAAAACAAATGTCCCCACTCACACTGCCAAATCACCTTCCATAAAAACTGTATGAATTTACAGTTTCAGTGGCAGAGAGGGCTGGTCTCACTACATCCTTACCAACATCAAGGTTTTGTATTTGTTTTGGTTTTTAGGTCTGATTTGATTAGCTTACACACATATTGTTGAGGTTTTAACATGCCTCTGAGGAAAGATAAAGTCAAGTAGGACTGTAGGTCACTGAGGTCCTTATTTCTGTGAATTTTCTGTTCCAGGGCGTACGGATGGAGAGATGGGAGTGGAGAGATTAACGATATCTTCTCATGGTCTCTTTTATCCAGTCGACATACTTGCAGACTTGGGTATAGACACCTGGGTTGTTGGGTTGGCCGCAAGGGAAACTTCCCCAGGACACCAGGCCTTGCAAGGTACCTTTGCACATCAGTGGTCCCCCTGAGTCACCCTGGAAGGGATAAAGCAAATTAGCTTCAGCTTCAGAGCGAAGCTCCTGCCCCCCCGCCTTAGTAGTCAGTCTTTGTCAGGCGGACCCAATTGAGGAGAAGATAAACCACGTTCTCTAAAGACATTGGCTTGAGCCCCAGCCCGTGGGACCAATCACAGGGAAGGGGCGGGGCTTCTGGCGATCAAAGCCCCATTTCCTCCCCGTCTTTGGGGATTCTGGCACCAAGCCAAGGGAGGAAAAAGCAATATCTCCAGGGGATGTAGAGATGTGCGAAAGGGGGACGGGGTGGCCCTGGAACCCAGGGGACAAACTGATGACATAATTGACAAGGCTCAGTGCAAAATGAAAATGCAAAGAATTCCCTGGAGGTCTATTGGTTAGGACTTGGCACTTTCACTGCCGATAGCCTGGGTTTGAGCTCTGTTGAGAGAACTAAGATCTACCATGTGACTTGGTATTGCAAAAAAAAAAAAAAAAAGAGAGAAAGAATGAAAGAAAATGTGGGCTCCGTAGCTCAAAAAGTATTAAAAATTTCAAAACAGCAACAGGAATGTGTTAAACCAAGCGTGGGACTCTCCCAAGTGTGGGACCCTGTGTCACTGTAGGACTCACACATTCAAGAAGCCGGCCGTCACTAGGGGAGGAAGAGGAGGCCTTACTCTTTGGGACACACTTTTCTGTCCCATCACCCCACCCCTCACACATATGGTCCCCCCATTCCTGACAGCTGAGGGTGCAGGTGAGAGGCAAAGGAGTCAGGGTGGGGACGTATGGGGCGAGAGACAAGGAAAGGAAGAGTCACAGAGGAAAGTAACTAGGGGACTTCCGTGGTGGTCCAGTGGCTAAGAACCCACCTTCCAATGTGGGGGGACATGGGAGCTCAGGGAACTAAGATCCCACGTGCTGTGGGCCAATGAAGGGAAAAGAAAAAGGAAGAGAGGCATAGCAAAGGATGGAGAAGAGGCTGCCGGTGGGGGTGGATGGGGCAACACAGATGGAAAGAATGAAACGAAATTCAGTGTCAAGAGAGATGTGGGAAGATGATGTTCAGAGACTCTTTGCGACCCCATGGACTATACAGTCCGTGGAATTCTCCAGGCCAGAATACTGGAGTGGGTAGCCTTTTCTTCTCCAGGGGAATCTTCCCAACCCAGGGATCGAACCTAGGTCTCCCACACTGCAGGCGGATTCTTTACCAGCTGAGACACCAGGGAAGCCCAAGAACACTGGAGTGGGTAGCCTATCCCTTCTCCAGCGGATCTTCCTGACCCAGGGATCAAACTGGGGTCTCTTGCATTGTAGGTGGATTCTTTACCAACTGAGCTATCACAGAGAAGGAGTTACAAAGAAGAGGGGAGAGAGAATTCTTGGCCTAAGACTGGGTCCCAAGGGAGGGGAGTGAGACCTTAACTTTAAGCACACAATCTCAGTAATTGCAATAAATACTATTTTAATGCAATACCTTAAAAATTGAATTTAATATGAAAAAGTTCATGATGAACATTGTATCCCAATTTTAGATAAAGGGTCAGGTACCAGGCTGTGCTGAGACTCATTGAAGCCTGAGGCATATGAGAAATTCAGTAAGACTGAGGCTTCTTTACTGAAAATTCTGATATTTTGTTCATCGTGGACTTTTGCATGAATTGACAAAAAAAAATATTGCATTAGAATGTGATTTATCTTGATTACTGAGTTTTTTGGGTGCCTCTTCCCCTGTAAAGTTTGTGTTCGGGGGCTTCACTGGTGGCTAAGAGGGTAAAGAATCCACGTGCAATGCAGGACACCTGGGTTTGATCCCTGGGTCAGGAAGATCCCTTTGACAAGAAAATGGCAACCCACTCCAGAGTTCTTGCCTGAAGAATCCCATGGACAGAAGAGCCTGGTGGGTTACAGTCCATGGAGCTTCAAAGAGTCAGACACGACTGAACGACTAAACCACCACCACTGTGTTCATGGATTGTGATACTCAACAAAGATGTCAATTAAAAAATAAATACAGTTTGTGTTTGAAGCCAAGGCCACACATGCCTACCTGTTGGCCCCCAGGTTCCCCACCCCCAGACCCTCCCGTTCATTTCTCTGCCTCATCCTCACCGTCTCATCAGCCCGCACTGGGCTCCCACTACTGACCTGAGCAGAGAATGGGGTAGTGAGAGCTCAGAAAGCTGAGCCTGGGGCGGGGGGCTGCAGGGGTGATGGGAGAAGGCTCCGCACCAAGGTCAGGTGCAGAGATTGTGGGTGAAGGGGGACAACGGGGGCTCTATGCTGAGGTGAAGCAGCTGGGGACCCAGGGCAGGGGAGGAAGGGGGTCTCACGTTGCAGGCGTTGGTGCTGGAGTTGGGGATCCCAGCACAGAGCATGGAGTCTCCCAGCAAATCCTTGTAAACCTTCTTGCAGTCTTGGAGAGAGATAAGCTTGACGTCTGTGCACATTAGCTTCGCTGGAAAGGTCACTGCGGGATGGGGAGGGGTGTCAGTCAGATATCTGGGGTCCGGATGGGGAGAGGATGGAGGTCCAGGATTCTAGACCCTGAAGGACGAGGGGAGGAGGGGTGGGAAGAGGGAGTCCACATTAGGATCATGAAAAGGGGGCTGACTTCTGGTCTCCTGGGTCTGGGGGAGGAAGGGTCAGGGTCCGGGGCCCCTGAGTCTCCCAGGCAGCCTCACCATCAGGACTGGTGGTGGTGCCCCAGCCGGAAACGGTGCACGTGGTCCCGGGGGGGTCACAGCGGGAAGGCAGGTTGACTTTCTTCACACTGGACGACAGCTTGGCCCGGCCGTTTAGCTTCACCAGCATGAGGTCGTTGGCGTGGGTCTGTGTGGAGTAGCCCGGGTGGCGGAAGGACCGCGTGGCCTTGATCTTCTGGCCGCCCACCAGCCGGTCACTACCCATGTGCACGTTGTACGCACTGGAGGAGGGTGTAGTGTTCAGAGAGATGCTGTGAGTGAGGCGGGGGGCAGGGACCCAGGGAGAGGGGGGCAGAGACCGGAGAGAGGGGGACGGGGACCCAGGGGAAGGGCTGGAAGTGCTCACAGCGCCCCTGCCCACGTACTTCATCATGCAGTGGGCAGCGGTGAGCACCCACTGCTCGTTGATCAGCACACCTCCGCAGTGGAGCTGACTGCCCTTGAGCAGGGCCACCTGCCAGGGCTGGGAGCCTCCCGGACACGGGACTCCATCAATAATCTTTTCCCCACTCTTGTCGCCCTGGTCTGGACAGAGACATGGAGGAACACATGGGCAGCAAGCCTCAGAGGAAGGCTGAGTCAGCAGCTGAGGGATTTGGAGACAGATGGAGACAGACAGACAGACAAGGAGACAGGCTGAAAAGGAGAACAGTGCAGAAAAAGCAGGAGATAGAGATGGAGAGAGACAGAGGCAGCCCACTCAGAAGCCCAGGGGGAGCATCTCGTCTGGGGGCCACCGCAGAAGCTGATGGGAGAGATGCTGCGTGCCAGACAGAGGGTCTGGGGGGGCACAGAGACCCCGGGAGGCAGAAGGAAGCAGGAAGGAAGGAGGCAGGAGGCAGAGGAGTCTTGTTTTCAGAAGGAGAAGCTGCTGGAGCCGGGGGAGGCCCTGAGCAGGCACTCCCCGGAGAATGGAGCCCCTGAGGAGGGTCAACGGGGCTGAAGATGGGAGGTCGGGGGTGAGGGCAGCCCCCCACCCCCACCTCCGGGCTGGTCCCCACCGTCCTGTGCAGCAGATCCCAGGGCGAAGGTCAGCAGCAGGATCAGCAAGGGTGTCGCCATGGTGACCCCTCTGAGCCTCTCAGGGGCTGTCAGGCAGGGAGATTCTCTTCCGATGGGGCTGAAAAGGACACGGTTCAGGAAGCAGGAGTCCTAGCCCGCAGCCCCTCCTCCCTCAGACCCAGGGGTCCAGACCCCCAGACGCCCTTCCCCTGGGGACCCAGGAAGCTGGGCTCCCATCCCTCCCCAATCCATCAATCTGTATTCCTAGTTCCTTTCCCCCTGAGACCTCAAATTCTAGACCTCCAGACCCTCGACCGTCAGAACCAGGCGTCCAGGCTTCCCTCTGCCTCCGCCCCTCAGGAACAGGAGTCAGGGGTCCAGCCAGCCTGATCCGCCCCCTCTGCCCGCTCTCCCCCTACCGGAGATGAAGCCCCTTCTCAGCTCGGGGAGGTCGGATCCGACCCGGGCGCCAGACCAGGCGTCTCCAGCCCGGCGCGGGGCGGCTGTCTTATACCGAGTCCACTCCCGCCCCCGCCCTCGGCGCCCTGGGGTGCAGGTGGGGCGGGCTCTGGGACGCCCCCTCCCGCGTTCGCGGTTATCTCGAACCCCTGCGGCAGCCCAGGCGCTTGCACTCGGCTCTCTCCACCCTCTCACCCCCGCGCCTTCGGGCCGGCATCCCGGGTGCAGCTGCGGAGGGAGGATCTAGACCTCCGGCCCTGGGGGCGGCGGGGCGGAGTTCAGGGGGAAGCAGGGCTGAGGAAATGGGCTCTGGCTGGGCCCTCCTCCGGGGCCGGTTTCTTGCCCGCATCCCCTCTCAGGGATGTCGTAGACCCTGTACCCTAATTCTCACCAGTTTGGGAGAATTCGTTCAGGCTGGAACCCAGTCATCTTTGAACCTGAACCCATTCCCAGCCCTCACACAGGGATAGTCGCTCAGTCGTGTCTGACTCTTGGCCACCCCGTGGACTGTAGCGCCCAGGCTCCTCTGTCCATGGGATTCTCCAGGCAAGGATACTGCGGTGGGTTGCCATTCCATTTTCCAGGGGATCTTCCCGACCCCGGAATCGAACCCCGGTCTCCTCAATTACAGGCAGATTCTTTTTAATTTAACCCTCATACAGGGTATGAATTAAAAAGAAGATGCTCTTTCCTAACTGGATAAATGCTTACTGTTATCAGTATCATCTGTTTTCATATTATACTCAGATTTCTATACATACTCTGTATTTATAACAAAAGTGTCTGTATTGAACATTATCTAATTAATATCACCTCTTTCTTTACATATTACCTTGAAAAAATTTTCCTCTTAGTATAGATGGGTTCCCCTTCCTTCTTAAGGGTTGCATAATACTATTCCATATTATAGCTGTATCATGATTTATGCAATCTGTTTCAAATTAGAGTGTGTTTGGATAGTTTTAATTGTAATAATGCTGGGTTGTGCTTCCTTGTACATTCCTCTTTGCTAATTATGTTCATTCAAGAAATATTTACTGAGCATCTGTTCTGTGCCAGAAATTATTCTGGCTCCTGGGGACATTGTGGTCAGCATTCCTTCATACAAGCTCTTGTTCTAGTGGGTGGAGACTGAGAATACAAAAATAAGCATATAAAATACATGCTTTGTTTGTTAGATGTTGGTAAGTACTGCAGAGAAAAATAAAAGCAGGGAAGAGGGATAGGGAGATACTGGTTTCCCCCTCTCTCAGGGACCCCTGGGGTTGTATTATTAGGAAGATTCCACATGAAGATGACATTTGAACAAAATCTTAAAGGACTAGGTGAATGGGTTCATGTGGCTTCTTGGAGGGAGTGAGTTCTAGGCGGAGCAAATCGGCCGGTAAGTTAGGCACGAGGCATGGATAGAATGTTCTAGAAGGGGAGCCCTTTTTGAAATTTTCATTTATTCATTTTTGGCTGTGCTGGGTCTTCGTGGCTGTGCGAGGGCTTTCTCTACTTCGGTGAGCGGGGGCTGCTCTCTGTTGCAGGCTCGAGCTTCTCATTGCAGAGGCGCCTCTTTTTGCACAGCACAGGCTTTAGGTGGGTGGGCTTCAGTAGTGGTGGCTCATGGACTCTACAGAGCGAGCTCAGAAGTTGTGGCCCGTGGGCCTAGTTGCTCCTAGGCACATGGAACCTTCCCTGACCAGGGATCGAACCCCTGTCCCCTGCATTGGCTGGTGGGCTCTCATCCACCGCACCACCAGGGAAGTCCAAGGGAGCCCTTTGACTGGAGCTGAATGAGCGGAGTGCAGGGCAGGTGACGAGGTGAGAGAGGTAAGAGGACTCGGGTGACATAGGATCTTGAAAATCAGAGTAGGACTTTGGCACTTACCTTGAGTAAGATCGGAGCCATTATACCTGAAGGCCAGTTCCTAAAAGTGGAATTGACCCCAGCTTCTAAATCAGACCCCCAAAATGTGATCTGGTCCTCAATCCTGAGCCTAAATCTTACCTCAGTTCTGACCCCTAACCAAACTCTAGGTTTGTCCCATAATTTGGCCCATAACAGACATTATTGTTGCCTACTAAAGTATTCACTCCTTCTGCCTTTCTAGCAGAACTCCAATTTTGTTTGGATAATCTTTTATCCTCATCATGACTATGAAGTTTACTGCACCAAGAAGGAAAATCATATCCTGCCCCCCAGGGATTGGTTTAGAAATGAACATGTGATGCAGGTCTGGCCAATGAGGAGTGAAGGGGAGACCCCTGGGGCTTTCTTATTTCCAAAAAGAGACACTGGCAGAATTCTCTTTTCTTTCTTCTAGATAGTACCCCCTCTAGATGTAAATTTTAGAAGCATGGCAGCCTTCCTGGGACTGGGGAGGGAAGTGGCTAGTGGACCAAGCCCAAACACCGCAGATGGTCAAGCAGAGAGATCGAGTGATGTAACAGGATTTGTACTTTCAAAATATCACTCTGGTTGCTATATGAAGGACGGATTTTAAGGGGGTGTGGAGACATGAGAAACTATTGTTATTGTTCCGATGAGAGTTGATGACATCTTGGATAAAGCCATTTGGGAGGTGGGGATGGTAATAAGTGGAGGGATTCAAGGTGCATGTAGGGGAATCAACAGGTCTTGGCAATGGATTAAATGGAAGCTGTGGAGAGGGAGACAGATGTTAAGGCTTCGAAGTCTCTCACTTGATGGATGGAGCTGCCATTCACTGAGAAGACACAGTTGGATATGATCAAGTGCTCAAGACAGAGTGAAAAAGACCCCACTCTTTTTCAGAGAATGCCGAGGAGGCTGAAGAAAACCCTAATCCTTACTTTGACACAATTCTCAACACCAGTCTTGTTTTTTTTCTCTTAATAATGCAATTACTTTATTATAAGCCTGAATGTCACCTAACTCATATTTTAAAATGTTGTGTGGGAAACAGAACAAGTAAGCATATTAAAAGATGGTAGTCCACCTCCTCATTCCCCCCTCTAGCATTGATGAAGGATATGGTCAAATTATAGATGTTATAAAAGGTAACACATAGATTTCACTTTGAATTCTGACCAAGCTTGGAGTGTGGTATCTGATGGTAGAAGATACAGATACTGAAGGTTTGTTGTTGTGGAGCACAGGTTCTAGGCACGTGGGCTTCAGTAGTTGTGGCTCATAGACGCTAGAGAGTAGGCTCAGAAGTTGTGGAAGTTGCCCACGGCTCATGGAAACTTCCCAGACCAGGGACTGATCCCTGAGTTCCTATGCGCTGCCTTACCCCATCCTCCTGGAAAAGAAGCAGCGTCTGTTTCTTGTGCACCTACTATGTGATGCGTCAGGTGTCTTGTGAACTTCATCTCTGTTTCTCTCATGGGTCCAAGCGAGGACTGTCTTCCCCACTTTATAGATGAGAAAAGGAAGGTTTAGAAGAAGTTAGTGGGCTTCCTTGGAGGCTCAGTGGTGAAGAATCCGCCTGCCAATGCAGGAGACACGGGTTTGATCCCTGATCCCTGAAGATCTCACATACTGTGTGGCAGCTAAGCCCATGCACACAACTACTGAGCCTGTCCTCTAGAGCCCAAGGGCCACACCGACTGAAGCCCTGGAGCCTAGAGCCCGTGCTCCGCAACAGGAGAAGCCACTGCAGTGAGAAGCCTGCACTCTGCACCTGGAGAGGAGCCCCCACTCACCGCAACTGGAGAAAAGTCTATGCAGCAATGAAGACCCAGCACAGTCAAATAAATAGATAATATATATATATATATTTTTAAAAAGAAGTTAGAATTGAGGCTTCCCTGGCGTTGCACTGGTTGAGACTCTGCCCTTCCACTGCAGGGGGTGTGGGTTTGATCCCCACTTGGGGAAGTTCCACATGCCATGAGATGCTGCCAAAGAAAAAAAAGGGAAAAAAAGTTAGAATCCTTGTGGAAAATCAATAGCTAAGGAGTCAGAAGGGTCAGAATTGGAATGCTGAGGATTGCCCAAGGTATACCAGGTGGCACTAGTGGTAAAGAACCAACCTGCTAATGCAGGAGACATAAGAGAGGTTTGTTCCCTGGGTGGGGACAATCCCCTGGAGGAGGGCATGGCAACGCACTCCAGGATTCTTGCCTGGAGAATCTCATGGACAGAGGAGCCTGGCGGGCTACAGTCCAGGGGGTTGAAAAGAGTCAGACACGACTGAGCAACTTAGCAGACATGCATCCATCACCATCGCACAGACCCAGTCTGAGAAGGAAATTTCTCTGTCACCTATCTTGGCTCAAAATGAACTGGGAATCCCATGGACTTATTCATGATGCTCGTCCCCACGTTGGCCAGAGCCCCAAATCCCAACCCTCTTGTGTCTGCCCTTTGTGCTTAGTCCTGCTCTTCAGTCCCACCCAGACACCCAGATCCATACTTCCTTTGCCCTCAGACTCTTGTCCTGGTCTTCTGCCTCAAGACTCATCTTCCGGCTCACCATCACATCTGAACACTGGTACCTCTCTGTCCTGCGGCTGTGCCTTGCCTTAGGGCGTTCCGAACATTGGCATCCTGGAACTTTCTGATTCAGTGTCTTAGGTTCTAAAAGCCCATTGTTTCTGACTTCCCGGATTCCCTTCCCCAATTTTTTCATCATCAGCCCCCACTTCTTATGGAAAGCTGCCCCCACACGCATATAGTTCTGGTGAAACTGTTAATCATAGTTTTCCAAAACACTCTCACCCATTAGTATAGACATATGGTCCAGTTAAGCCAAGATTATGGTTTCCTCCCTAGAAATAATGATTGATCTAATCAATGGGGGGGTTCAGTTCAAGCTGGACCAATCAGAATTCTTCCCTGGGATTCATATTAAGATGTTGGGAGAAAAGAGATCTTTGTTTCTGCTGAGTTTGCTGAACTGGGGCTGTCTGAGGCTACTATGTTCCCTGAGTGTGAAGACATTTGTCCATAGAGGCTGAAATGAGATCCACGGGAGAAGAAAAGAGATGAGCCGAGATGAGAAACAGTCCACACATATGAGAGAGAGAAACAGAGACAGACAGAGCAGCTAGGGAGACAGAGAAATTGTCACAGAGGAACAGAGAGATGATTGACTTAACTCACCAATTCAGGTGGGCTTCCCAGGTGACGCTAGTGGTAAAGAATCCACCTGCCAATCCAGGAGATGCAAAAGATGTGGGTCCGATCCCTAGGTTGGGAAGATATCCTAGAGTAGGAAATGACAACCCACTCCAGTATTCTTGCTGTGGATAATTCCATGGACAGAAGAGGCTGGTGGTGCTACAGTCCATGGGGTCACAAAGAGTTGGACGTGACTGAGCACACACACACACACATACATCAATTCAGGTACTTGAGACTCTGATATCCATGTCACTTCCTCCAATATCATGAATCATCTTCAAGGCCTTCCTAAGCACCTAAACCAGTCAATCTTCCTTTATGCATAAAACCAGTTTGAACTATGGCTCAGCCACTTGTATGCAAAAGCTCCTTGACATAAATAGGTCCTTTCAGCTTTTGTGCTGCCTCATTCTCATGAATGCTCATGGGTGCATATGTTAGCTATTCATATATTTCCTGGACCCTAGTCTGCATAGCTCATAGTTTATAAGGAGAAATGTCCCCATAGTCAGAGCTATGGTTTTTCCAGTAGTCAAGTACAGATGTGAGAGTTGGACCCTAAAGAAAGCTGAGCACCAAAGAATTGATACTTTCAAGCTGTGGTGCTGGAGAGGACTCTTGAGAGTCCCTTGGACTGCAAGGAGATCAAACCAGTCAATCCTAAAGGAAATAAATCCTGAATAGTCATTGGAAGGACTGAAGCTCCAGTACTTTGGCCTCCTGATGGGAAGAGCCAGCTCACTGGCAAAGACCCTGATGCTGGGAAAGATTGAGGGCAGGAGGAGAAGGGGACAACAGAGGATGAGATGGTTGGATGGCATCACCAACTCAATGGACATGAATTTGAGCAAATTCCGGGAGATAGTGAAGGACAGGGGAGACTGGCGTACTGCAGTCCACGGGGTCACAAAGAGTCAGGCAAGACTGAACGACTCAACAACAACAACATCTCCCCCCAGAACTTAGTAAGTTTAGCTGCTAAAAAAAAAAAACAAAACAACACGAACAGCAACTCTTTTAATGGTCTTTCGCAGGCCAGTCCATTGGACATTTGAAAATCCTTACATCTTCTCTCTCCTCTGAATTAACCTCCCATTTCTCCAAGTCCTCCCAGAAAAAAGGAGGGGAACAATTTTGGACAGTGGTGATGGGCAGAGTGACCATGGGGATTCTCATCTCTCCATTTCCGGGGTGCAGATCCTCTGCCCCTCCACCCCTCCCAGGAGGGCCAAAGCACAGACAGGCAGAGAGCCAGGCTGATGTCGTGAGTTTATTGAGGGAGATTTAGAGCTTGTCGTGGGATCAGCCCCTGCCACCTATGGTCTTCTTAATCCAGTCCAGGGAGCGGCAGACTTTGCTGTAGACACCAGGTTTCTCAGGCCGCCCACAGGGGTCTGATCCCCACGATGTGATGCCCTGGAGAACGCCATTGCATACCAGTGGGCCCCCAGAATCTCCCTAGAAGGGGAGAATAGAAGATTTTCACCTAAGTTGCTCAACTATTACCAGCATTTCCTGGGCTTCCCTGGTGACTCAGATGGTAAAGAATCTGCCCACAATTCAGGAGACCTGGGTTCCATTCCTGGATCTGGAAGATCCCCTGGAGAAGGGGATGGCTACCCACTCCAGCATGCTTGCCTGGTGAATCCCCTGGACAGAGGAGCCTGGTGGGGCTACAGCCCATGGGATCACAAAGAGTCAGACGGACTGAGCAACTAAGGGAAACACACACACCAGCATTTCCTACCATCTCTGTCACGGGATTGGTTCCCCAGGCATAGGATCTTTGTATCCTGGGACCAATGGTGAGAGAGAAGGGTGGGGCCTCCATGTGTGGGGATACAGACAGGATGTCTAAGGGCAATGGAGGAAATCCTGATCAACGGGGGAAGAGATCGCTCTCTGGAGGGTCTAATCCAGAGAGCAGAGAGTAGCAATTGCATCAGGGAGACTGAGCTCATCCATATTTTGGCCACCTGATGCAAAGAGCCAACTCACTGGAAAAGACCCTGATGCTGGGAAAGACCGACATCAGGTTAGAAGGGGACGACAGAGGATGAGATGGTTGGATGGCATCACTGGCTCAATGGACATGAGTTTGAGCAAGCTCTGGGAGATAGTGAAGGACAGGGGAGCCTGGCGTGCTGCAGTCCATGGGGTCGCAAAGAGTGGGACACGGCTGAGAGACTGAACGGTAACAACAACAATTCCTGGCCAATCTTGAAGAGATCATCTAGTTACAAAACACAGGAGAAAGGAGCCTGGTTCTTGCGGATATACATACACCCAAGGGAAAAAGGTGGGAGTATGTGGGGAGATATTATTGCCTCTGGGCAATCATCTGGAAAAGACTAGCTTCCATAGCAGGATCTACTCATGGAAATGATTCTATTCTTGGTCGATAGGAAAGGGAATGATTCTATTCCTGGCCAATAGGAAAGGGAGCATTGAAGCATTGTCTTCAGGGACCAATCGTTAGCAAAGGGGGCGGGGACAAATCCAAGTGGAGCCCTGAGGACTGAACTTGCAGTCAGTAGGCTAGAGAGTGCTGTATCAGTGGCAAAGCCCAAGATGTGTCATCTTGAGGATGGGGAGCCCATTGAGGGAGCCCTGAAATCAACGGTGCCATCCTCTGGCCAGTTGGGAAGACAGCATTGCTCCCCAAGGAACCAGTCATAGGAGAAGGTAGCCATGCTAGGGAACGCAGTCAGGACCCGGAGAAAGGGAGCTCACTCTACGATCATCGGGAAAGTCAGCACAAACTCCAGGTGCTAACAGTGGGAAAGAGGGCAGAGAGCTTATCCTTCATGGACTTCCTTTCTCCTCCCTGCACCTTCCCCAGCTGGCAAGCGTTCCCAAGGAAAAAGCAAGGACGATTCAATTATCCTGATTCCCGCGCTGTGCAGCCTCTGAATGCGCTTCCCACTCTGTAGAGACAGGGGTGCTGACTCTTTGGGATCGCCCCACTGCCAAGCCTCACGTCTCTGCAAGGCGAGCGAGGGAAGAGGGGAGTTTCAGGACTTCCCCGGTGGCCCAGTGGGTAAGAATCTGCCTGCCGATGTGGGGGACTCGGGTTTGATCCCTGGCCCGGGAAGATCCCACATGCTGCAGAGGAACTAAGCCCAGGCACCATAACTACTGAGTTCACGGGCCTAGAGCCTGCGCTCGGCAGCAAGAGAGCAATGAGAGGCTCGCGCGCCTCAACAAAGAGGAAGCCCGCCGCCCCCCGCCCCCCAACACACACACACCCCACCCAGTTCGCTGCAACTAGAAAAAGCCCAAGCAAAGCCACAGAGACCCAGCACAGCCAGAAATAAGTAAATAAAAGAGGGAGTTTCCCAGATCACCAGCCCAGGCTGGATGCATGAGACAAGTGCTTAGGCCTGGTGCACTGGGAAAACCCAGAGGAAGGTGGAGAGGGAGGTAGGAGGGGGGATCGGGATGGGGAACACATGTAAATCCATGGCTGATTCATGTCAATGTATGACAAAAACCACTACAATATTGTAAAGTAATTAGCCTCCAACTAATAAAAATAAATGGAAAAAAAAGAAAAAAAAAAAAAAGAAAAAAAGAGGGAGTTCCCGAAGGTACTCACCTGGCACGTGTCAGCCCCACTACTGTCGCTGGCACAGACCATGCTATCCGTGACCTGCCCTGGGTAGGCTTTCTCACACTGCTCCTGGGGAATGATTTTTACTTCTGCACAGTTGAGAGTGTCAGGAAAATTCTCTGAGGGAGCAGAGGTTGTAAGTTGCCAGAGACAGCAATCCTTTCCCTTCATCCCTGTTGGGATCTAACCTCCCGTCTGTACACCCACAGCTGCAAAGGGCTTTCTGAGACATCTCACAGGAGGGCACCTTCTCCTCTCATCACAGGAAAGCCGCGGCCCCTGCTCTTTCTTTTTCTCCACCCAGAGAAGGACCTTCGGACCCTACTGTTTGTTTCTTGCCCTGAGGTCAACTTCAAATGAAGGATCGGGTGACTGGGGGGCCTGGAAACGCCCCTCTGTGACACCTCTGAATCTTTCCAGTCTTCCCATTCCCAGACCAGCAGGTCCTTCATCTCAGCTCAGTCCTACTTCTTCCAAATATCACCTCTTCCTAGACGCCTTCCCTGATTATTCTAACTACAACACCACATCTCCATTACTCCCTTTCCTCTCACCTCACCCCTGTAATATTCCATTCTAGCACTTGGCTACACCTAATATTTCATTTTATATGTATTTGTTTATTGTCTATTCCCCCACTTGCATGTAACTCCACAAGGCTTTGTATGGTACAATACCTGGGGCATATCAGATGCTCACAAAATAAGTGCTGAATAGATGATGGGCAGTGGAACTAGTTTTTCTTATTAACCTTTGAAAAACAGACTTCAGAGGGAAAAATTCTACCTGGTACCTCTATGTACCAGAAGATATATGCCCAGAATCTCATTTAATCCTCACTTGAGCTCTTGGAAGGAGGGAGTCATTCATTCCTTCACCCATGCATTTCTTCAACAAATGTTTACCAAACACATGCTGTATCCCAGTCACCACCCTGAACACTAGAAGAACACAATGAAGAAAACAGATATAATCTGAGCCCTCGTGGAACTTAGAAACCTATTGGATAATTATCCCCATTTTGTAGCTGAGCAAACTGAGGTCAAAAGATGGGAAGGGACTTGCCCAGAGAAAAGGGGCAGAACCATGATTTGAACTGACCTGCCTGATTCATGAGCAGATAGGTTTCCACAGCAGCCCATTGTTTTCTTAGGAGTCAGACAGGCAGGGACATGAATTCTGATTTTTGCTTTCCTAGCAAATCACATCACCTCTGAGCTGAGCCCCAATCTCTTCATTGTGAAGCAGGGCAAAGGCCTCACTGAACTCTGAAGTCCCAGAGGGAGGACCTCAGTGGAGTCCAGACTTGAGTCAAGAAAGAGGAGGGAGCTGGGTATCTAGACCGAGTGTCCTGGGGGAGAAAAGACCTGGACTCCTGAGTGTGATGGGATCTGGGGCCAGGATCTTGGGTTCAAGATGGAGAAGAGGGAGCCTGTTTTCCTGGTCACTGAGTCCCTGTATCCCAAGTCTGTTGTGAAGATTACGTAAAACTCTGAATAACAAAATAGGGCTTCCCTGGTGGTTCAGACGATAAAGAATCTGCCTGTCAATGCAGGAATCCTGGGTTCAATCTCTGGGTCAGAAAGATCCCCTGGAGAAGGGAATGGCTACCCACTCCAGTATTCTCGCCTGGAGAATTCCACAGACACAGGATCCTGGCGGGCTGCAGCCCATGGAGTCACAAAGAGTCAGGCTCGACTAGTGACGAACACTTTGACTTTCTGTACCACAAAAAGTCTCATAACTCTCCACCTTAAAGGAGGCATGCATTCACTCATCCACTCTTCATTCATCCATCCACTTTTCTGAGCCCTATTAAGCAATCTGTTTCCTTTTTCCCCCATCATGCCTATCAATATTCTGGTCTTAAAGGTTTCTAACGTGGACCACCCGTGACTGTCAACCTCACAGTCACGTTCCCTTCCTCATCTGCTCTAGAGGCAAAGCGTCGCCAATGGCTTGGGGTCCACTGGGCCAACCAGCTCCTCCTCTCCCTCCCACTACCTAGGGGGCTGGTGACAGTGCCCCAGCCTGAGATGGTGCACTTCTGGCCAACTTGAGGGCAGTGATCCGCCAGCTTGATGGGCTTCACTTTGGGCCCCAGGGATACCCGACCACGTAGCTGAATGAGCATCACGTCGTAGCTGTGGTCGTTGTTGCTGTTGTTGTAGCAGGGGTGCGGGATGGACTGAGCCACGGCCCTCTCTTGTTCTGACTCATCCTTATTCTTCAGGCTGTGCTCTCCCACGCGGACCGTGTATTTCCTGTGATGATGGGGGTGGTTGGGCACCCGGGCAGGGATCCGGGCTCCCAGCCCCCTCCTCTCTGAGACCCAAGTCCCCTCTCCTCTCAGACTTCCATTCTCAGAGACCCGGTCCCCAGCTCACCCTTCCTGAAGCGAAGCCCCAACCCGCTCTTTCTCCACCACCTCTGCGGCAGGAATCCACTCACTTTTTTTGACAGTGGGCTGCTGTAAGAACCCAGTTGTCCGCTATGAGAACACCCCCGCAGACGAGCCGGACGCCCTGGAACAAGGCCGTCTGCCATGGCTGAGAGTGGGGCTTGCACTCCTTGCCTTCCAGCACCTTGCTTTCCTGTGCCCTCAAGTGTCCTGGAGGCAGGAGGGAGAAGTTTGGGGCAGGAAAACACGGTGGGTTCAAACGGATACACACGCACACACCCTCCTCCGGCGTCTGCCGCCCAGCTTGCACGTGCTGCTGCACAGATGCACACGTACCCTCGTGGAAGGCCATGAGTCACCAGACACAGAGTCACACACCTGAGCCTGCGTGCACCCGCCCCGGAGACTCGTGTGAATGTCTGCGCCCCTCGGCAGGCAGCCCCGCTGGCTTTGGTGCGCTCCTGCAATACCCAGCAGAGACTAACACATTCCTAGCTGCCGCCACGTGTACCAGGCCTCCACCCTCTGGAAACCCCACGGGAGCTCCCGCATGTCATCTCACACTCCCCATCTCCCCACACGCTGCCACAGGCACCCACGCAGCCACCATGACGGTGTCCCCCCAGGCTCACGTGCTCCACCGATGCCTTCCGGTCCCGCTCACCTGCCCGGGATTCCAGCAGCAAGAGCAGGACCATCCAGATCAAGACTGCAGCAGGTGAGGGACATCCCATGGTGGGGCCTAGGAGATGAGGGGACAGGACTGAGCGGAGGAGGAAGGAGGAGACCAAAACCCTAGTGATCTCGGGGTTGAGGTGGGGAGAAACAAGACCCTAAACCATTCTTCTGGGTCTTGCAGGAAGCAGGAGCTGAGGACCAGGTCTCAGGTCTGAAGAATGAAATGGGGCTCCAGATTGCTGAATCTGAGTTGCTGGGAGCCCATGGGGTTGTTGGATTCCCACATTCCAAGGAAGGAGGGAGTCAGGGTCTCCGACTCCTGGGTCTGAAGGAAGAACCAGCTGGCAGCTGAGACTCCCAAGTCCTGGAGAGCATGGGGCTGGGGTGCTGGTTGCTGGGTCTCCAAGGAAGAAGGGATCTGAGGTTCTGGGGGAGGGGGCAGGGGTCTGATACCCTGTGCCTGAGAACTTTGGCATCTCACCTTATAGAATTCAGGGGGCGGGGTCACCTACTGATTCGGGCCCAGAGGAAGAGCTCCCAGTGCTTCAGCACTGCGTGCCTGGTACAAGATCCTGGAGCCTTTTAACCGGAACAGCCCGCCTCCTGATCCGACTCCTCCCACCCGGGAGCCGGCAGAGCACTGAGAAACTGGAACCCTGGGTATGGCTGAGGAGAGGCTGGGGGGCTGAACGGGAAATCTAGAGGGAGCAGGGGTTGGAATCTCCAGCTCTTGAGGTCTTGGAGAAAAGGAGCTTAGTACTGTGACTCCTGGGTCTGAAACAGAAAGGAATGGGTGCCCAGACTTCTGGAGCTGAGGGAGGGGGGGGGCTGGGGTCCTGGGCTCCTGGGTCTGAGGGAGAAGGGGGCTGGGGGTCTGGACCCCTGGGTCAGAGGGAGGAGGGGGATGGAGGCCTGGATTTGAGGTCTGAGGAAGAAGGGGCTGGAGGCGGAATTCTTAAGGTTGTGTTTTTTTTTTTTTTTTTTTTTTTGGAAGGAGAAATTCGGAGCCTCGGTTTTTGTGGGAGGAGGGGGCTGCCAAAAACCCGAATGGAAGACAAGACCGTCTTCTGGGTCCCAACTTCTGAGGGCGGGACGCCCCGCCCTCTGGCGGCCCCCTGCGAGGTCCAGATTCCGGGAAGGCAGGTTTGGGAGGCGCTGTGACCTGGTTTCCCCTTCCGCTGGGGGCGACGGGACCGGCCCAAGCAGAGCCCAGGAGCCTTGCTGCAATAGGGCTGATGCAGACAGACCTAGGCAGGACCTACTCCGGGCTTATGGGGAATTGCAACGCAGCGGCCGTGTTCCCTCTCTACCCTCTATCGCGCACCCGATGCCCATCTTTTATCCTACAAAACCGGCAGAAGGAAGGCAGGACTCCGCACGTTTAATGCAAAATTATCCCTTAGATTGGGCGGGACTGAGCCCTTCTCCCAACTTCTCTCCTCTCGGTTGGTCCCCGCCAAGATGAACACCCTGGACATGCCCAGGAAGGGGCCATGGTGCGGGATGCGGGGAGTAGGCAGAGACTGACCCACTGCCTGAGTTCCACTTGGGGGAAGGGACCCTCCAGTAAGGCGGGGTCGCTGACAAAGGAGCTGGGGCCGTAAGGGGAAATCTCACTCTGGAGGGAGACGCTGTTTATTAATTAACTTATTTATTTGGGTCTGTGCTGGGTTCTCTTTGCTGCCTGGGCTTTTCTCCTGTTGTGGAGCCCCGGCTGTCGGCGCCCCAGCTTCCGTGGCTGCGGCGGGCGCGGTGGGCTCAGCAGTTGCAGGCCCTGGACTCCAGAGCGCAGGCGCAGTTGTTGTGGCTCCGGGACTTAGTTAATCCCGGGCACGTGGGATTCTTCTTCCCAGACCAAGGATCTAACCCACGTCTCCTGCATTGACAGGCGGCTTCTCTTCCCACTAGGGAAGCGCCTAGAGAAGCTATTTAGTGGATGTCTTTCCCGAGGTAGACCGCAGGGGGCGCTATTCTATGGGAGCGGTGCCGGTTCCTGGTGACTCAGAGATGCGGCCAAGAGGGACGGAGGTGTCTCCCCGCTCCTTTCAACTGGGAGGCAGCGATACAGTTCACGGGGCACCCCAGGTCTGAATATCCAGAAACTGGGAACTTGAATATACAGAAGGCGTCTCCAGGTCAACTGAGGCCAGGGGCAAAGACCGTCGAGACTGGAGTCTTGCAAATCCGCCTGCCCTGCGCCCACCCTCCTCTCCTGGTCGTCCAAGGCGCGAGGGCTCAGTTGTTCTCCATGGTTTCTTGAATCCAGTCCAGGTAGTGGCACACGCTTGTATAGACCGCAGGGCGCCGGGGTCTGGAGCAGGGTTCCGAGCCTCCGGACACCACACCTGCCAGGGTCCCATTGCAAACCAAGGGACCCCCAGAGTCACCCTGCACGTGTAAAAAGAGCAGAGAAACGGTTAGGCCGGTCTACTCAGGACCTGACACAAGGCATTTTCTTCCTCCGAGGAAGCTTCCAGTTCCCTTCTCCAGAACCGAGGTGTCTGGGTCTCCAGTCCCTCCTCCCTCAGTCCACCTGTGTGGGCTCAGTCGTGTCCAATTGCTTTGTGACCCCATGGACTGTAGCCCGCCAGGCTCCTCTGGCCATAGAATTTTCCCAGCAAGAATACTGGAGCGGGTTGCCATTTCCTCCTGCAGGAGATCTTCCCAACCCAGGGATGGAACCCACGTCCCCTGTGTCTCCTGCATTGGCAGGTGGATTCTTTACCGCTGAACCACCTGGGAAGGCCATAGATGCAGGAGTAAAATCTCATGGCCCCCACCTCCCCCTAGGACCTTGCATTGTGGATCCTAACCCCTCTTCTCCCAGGACATAGAGTCCAACCCCTAGTCCCCTCCTCTTTTAGGTCCAGGAATCCTGGCAGGACTGGTTCCCCACCTCCCCATCCCTTACCAGGACCCAGGTATCCCAGATCCTTCCGTGTTCTGTTCTAGGAAGTCTGGGGCTCCAACTACCTTCTCCCCCAGGACCCCGGAGTTGCTGAAGGACACCCACCCCCGTCCTTCCCAGGTCTCACCTGGCAGGAGCCCCGGCCCCCCTCCCACAGGCCAGCGCAGAGCATGCTATCGGAGATGTGGCCTGGGTACGCCCGACGGCAGAGCCGGGGCTCCAGGATTCTGATGTTGGCACACTGCAGCGTCAGGGGGTACTCCACTGTTGGGAAAGCAGGTCGGTTAAAGGTCAGCAGCTGTCTCCCCGCAACTCAGCACTCCCCCTCCCCCCGCTTTCCGAAGCACCCACCGCCCCACAGCACGAGACTCTCCAGAATCTCCAAGACAGGAACAAGTGACAAAGCAACAGAATCACAGCGCGGAGGAGAGACAGATGGGGACGAAGGGGAGAAGGCCGCAGAGGCAGACAAAGATGCAGAGGGCTGAGAGATGAGAAGAGATAGGTATAAAACCCACACAGGGGAAAAAGAGGGACCATGGTGGGAGACAGAGACCACTGGAGGGGAGAGAGAACTCTCAGAGGAGGCAGCGAAGAAACAGGGAGAAACAGACTCAAAGATGGGAATTCCCGCTGGTCCAGTTGGCTAAGACTCCGCATTCCCAATGCAGGGGGCCCAGGTTCGATCCCTGCTCAGGGAGCCAGATCCCACATGCTGCAACTATGAAGGCCACGTTCTCTAGAGCCCGTGCTCTGCCTGGGTCAGCCACCACAAATAGAAGCCTGAGCATCACAGCTGCAGGGTAACTCCCCGCTCTCTGAAACCAGAGAACGCCTGCATGCAGCGACAGAAACAAATACAATAAAAAATTTTTTAAATAAATGAAGAAACAGACCAAGAGACATCCAGGGAGAAAGGAGTGAGATCAAGGGGAGGAGACGCTTACAGTGAGATAGCCGTTGGCAGAGACTGAGATAAAGACTAGATAGAGATGGGGAAGTGGGGGAGGGGCTGTCTAGGGAAACAGCGGTCCTTGGGGGTGAGATGCAGTGAACCAAAGAACCCGTGTGTTGGCTGAAGGGCACAGCCTCCACTGAATTGTGCCAAATTCTGCCCAACAGTGGTCGTTATTTTAGAAATACGGACCCAGCATTGTCAGTTTTGAATTTTTCAAGCAAATCAATAAACTTGGCTTTTGTATCACATTGCTCAGGTTTTAACTGTTGGCAGCCACAAACTGATGTTTTTGTTTTTGTTTATTTTCATGGCACTTTGAAAGCCAGCACTGCCGTGGGAAGCCAAATTTGACTAATGGATGTGCTGATTTCTGACTGAGTGACATAGACCTTATTTCAGTTCTGAGATGCATGTATTTTCACATGTAAACATCTCTGAAATCAGGATGTGCCTTCCAGTAAATAGTGTCATACAGGGATGGATGGAGACTTCCCTGGTGATCCAGTGGTTATGAATCCATCTGCCAGTGCAGGGAACATGGGTTCGATCCCTGCTCTGGGAAGATTCCATTTGTCGCGGAGCAACTAAGCCCGTGCACTACAACTTCTGAGCTGGCTCTCTAGAGCCTGAGAGCCGCAGTCACTGAACCCATGTACCCCAGAGCCTGTGCTCCGCAACAAGAGAAGTCTGCACACCACAACTAGAGAGGAGCCCCAGCTTGCCACAACTAGAGAAAACCCTGGCACAGCAACAAAAACCAAAAATAAATAAGAAGGAATAAAATTGTTTAAAAAAGAAGATAAGTGAAAACAATTGCAAATGTGTCCTTTTAGCTATACGTACTTCCGTGTATCTTGTAAGAAAAGGATAACTGAAACCTGTTTTTCTTTTTCTCATTCTTAGTGGGTTGTAAGATAATGGTGCATCTTATCATTCATAGCATTTAGATCTGATGAAATATATGGATGCATAGATAGATGATAGACATAACATAGAGATGGAAAAGCAGAGACAGAGACAGAGAGGGGTTTCAGACCCCCGGCATGAGACATCAGGGTGTCTGCGGCGGGTGAGGCTGTACCCTTAGGACTAGACACGGCCCCCCAGCCTGAGATGAGGCACTCGGTGCCGGGGGAGACGCAGGTCTGGCTGAGGTTGAGGGGCTGCACGGCAGGGCCTAGATGCGCCTTCCGGGGCAGACGGACCAACATGATGTCATCGTTGTGGTCCTGGGCGGTGAGGTCCTGGTTGAACCCAGGGTGAGGGAAGAAGTCTGTGGCCCGGAACAGCTGCTCTGGACCCTCCCATTTCCAGAGGTGGTGCTCCCCGAGGCGGACCCACAGATACCTGTTGGACAGGTGTCAGAGGTCAAGGTGAGAGAAGGCGAGGTGTCTTCTGGGCCCCGATCCTCTTTATTCTGGCCACCGGGATGCTGGGTGACCCTCCACAAGCCACACACCCTCTCTGGGCCCTTGTCATCTCTACGTAACCCACAGTGCTGTGTGACTTTAAGCCAGGCACACACCCTCTCTGGGCCCCTGCCTCCCACTCCACCCCTTTGTTTGCCTCTACCTTCGCAGCTCTCCCCCAAAGCTCACACCTCTTCTTAGCCCCATGTCAAGTGAACCACCTTCCTCTCTGCCCCACCTGGAGCCTCAGTGGTGACCTGGGTCCCCTGGAACCATGGAGGCAGGTGAGGCCTCCGCCTATCACCCCACGACAGCCCTACAACCTGCACCCACAGGTCTGGTGGCTTCTGTGGGGTGTGGCGCTGTGTCTTTCCGTGTGTGTGTGTACGTGGAAAGGGTGGGATATGGAAAATCCCCAAGCTAGGCTCATTCGTGGCCTCAGACTTTTCCTGTCTGCTACATCCCTCATCTCTCAATGCACTTCTTCCTGAAATCCAGTCTCAAACCCTCTTCCTGCGGTGGCAGAGCCCACTTGCTCTGCTCTGGGTTCATGCCCTGGGCAGTCAGGGACCCTCAGGGTGTCTACATGTCCATCCCCCAACCCCTGGCCTCTGACACTAGGGACCAGGCTAACGACTGAGAACTCAGGGTTTGAAGACTGCAAGGTGTTAGCTCTGTCTTTTCCCTCTCTGTCACACTGTTGCCATGGTTTCTGGGCCTGGGAAATCAGCCCAACCCGACCCCACAGCCCCGGCTTGTCCCTGCTCCTGAATCTCCTGCACCTCCGTATGTCTGTTTCTCTCCTCTGTCTTTGCTACTGAAATGTGGCCACTGTTTTCCTAGCCTGATGTACAGGCCTGAGCTAACAGAGTGGTGTATGATGGGAAATTCTCACAGAGCAGCCTGGGTAGTCCCTATGCTTCATTTCTCGAGGGAAAATATCCAACAGGAGTGATGGCCCCTTTCCCCAGATAATATAAAAAGGATTTCTGCATCAGGTAGATTCTAGAATTCTATTAGAATGCCCAGAATCTAAGATTCTAAAATTCTAAGGTTCTAACACCCTGGAAACCCACAATTTTAGAATTCTATGAGGCTCAAGCTCTAGTATCTTAAGAATTTGAGATTCTAATGTTTTTGATTTCCCTGAATCAAAAAGTCTAGGATTTTTAAATTATCTGAATTAAATCTAGGGCATGAAAACCTAGGGTTCTAACATTCTGGGACAGTAAAACTAGAATTTCATCTTTCTAGAAATCTAGAAATCTTTGATTTTTAGAAATGTAAGAATTTAGGTTTCAAATAGTTTGAAACTCTCGAATTCTCTTGGTTAACACTTTGGGAATTTTAGAAATCTTGAATGGTAGTATGCGGGAATAGTAAATCCACCAGATTCTAGACATGTACGAATATAATCTAGAATTCTCTTGGTTCAAGATCCTAGAATTCAACAAACCACAGTATTCTAGGACACTGTAATTCAGAAATTCTCAGACTATGAGCTTCTCTACTCAATGATCCTAGCTAGAGCACTTTGAACCCAAGATTCTAGGGTTGCGCTATCTGACACAGTGATTGAGCACTTAAATGTGGCTAGTCCAAATGGAGATGCAACATACTTGTAAAATGCAAGCCTGGTTTCAAAGGCTTAGTATTAAAAAAAAAAAAAAAGACTAAACTATGTCATTCAGAAGTGTTTAAAACTGATTACATGTTGAAATAACATTTTGAGTATGGCAAGTTAAATCTGCTATTAAAATTAATTTTACTTTTTTTTTTTTTTTTTTTTGCCTTTTTGGTGTGTCTGCTAGAAAACTTAAGCTTTCCTATGTGGTTAGGGTTCTATTTCCATTGGTTAGTGCTGCTCTAGACTACTCAGATTCTACCTGTCCCTGAATCTATGTTTCTCCAATTCAGCAACATTACTAATGTAATTGCTTACTTACATTAGTGTAAAATATCCTAGATGTAAGATTTTAGGAATGTACAGCTCTGGATTTTTCCAGGTCAGAGTCTAGGCATCTAGGAGTCTGAGTGAGTGAAGATGATCAGTAATGTCCAACTCTGCGACCCCATGGATTATAGCCCACCAGGCTCCTCTGTCTATGGAATTTTCCAGGCAAGAATACTGGAGTGGGTTGCCTTCCCTTCTCCAGGGGATCTTCCCGACCCAGGGATCGAACCAGGTCTCCTGCTTTGCAGGCAGGAGGTGTGAGCCATCAGGGAAGCTCATCTAAGAGTCGAAGTTTCAAAATCTACACCCTGAGGACCAGCTTCTCTAGGATGCTAGAATTTAGAGCTGACTCTCCGTCATTCTAGGAGTTGAACTTTGGGGAGTAGAAGTGGAGGCTCGGTCCTTCCTGCCCACGGCTCCCTCCCTCCTCTACAGAGGTCCCCGGCCCTCTCTCTCTTTCCTGACCTCCAGCCCGGTCCAGGTCACTCACCGTTTGCGGCAGTGGGCAGCTGTGAGCAGCCAGCGGTCACTGATGAGGGTCGCCCCGCAGAAGAGGTGGGTGAGGTAGAACAGCCCGGCCTGCCAGGGCTGCGAGTTGGGGCGACATTCCTTGGCCCCAATGGCTCGGGTGTCTGCCCAGCCCTGCCCTGGGGTGGGGATAGGAGGTAGAAGGGTTATCAGAGAGCCAGGTGTGAGGGCTCGGGGAGAGAGGCTAGACAGAGGGCCTGATGGAAGGGTCCCGGTGGGGGGCCATGGAGGGGAGCATGGTGGTGGGAACCTCACCTTCCAGGAGCGAGAGCAGAACACAGAGGAATCCCAGCCTCATGACCTCTGGGGTGCCTGGATCTCCAAGCCTGTGCTCAGTGTCCCTGCTTCTTTATGGTAAGCCATACTGTCTTCCTCCTTGGGGCCGCCCCATGATTAATCTGGGTTGGGACATGTCCTGGGGAGGAGGGGGAAGCCCAGAGGCCTTGACTGGGGGCCATGGGGAGTCAGACTGCACCGGTAGACCCTTTGTCAGGATGAGCCAGGGGCCGGCAGCATCAGGGGGTCTGGCGCAGTGGGGGAGGGGCCGTGGGTGAGACAGTCCTCCTCAGGTGGGTTCTCCGGAGAGGGCAGCCCTGATTCGCCCTGACTTCGGGGTGGCAGCATCCGGTTACAGGATATTCTGTGGCCTGGAGGAGGAAGAGAGAAAGGAGGAAGATCCCTAAGGTGGAGTCCTAGGGTGGAAGCAAGTTCATTTTGAATGAAGTTGTAGTGGGCTGGGACCAACGCACTCGGCAGACTGGAGTGTTACCTAGCAAGACCTCCAGGGAATCAGGCTAGGAGTGGGAGAAAGAATCAGGACTCAGATGGAAGAAGGCGAACTAGCCGGCAGGATGGGGGTGAGGTAGGGAAAGAGGGAGAAAGAAAAAAAAAAAACCAGGGAGAGACAAAGACACTGAAGAATGCAGCGAGAAAAAGAAAAAGAGTCAGAAATGCTGTCTGGAATGGCAGAGACCACAAAGGGAGCTGCACACCCACAGAACCCTCCCTGGCACCGGGGCTTGGGCCCCTTCCCACGAGGATAAAGGCCTCTCCCAGGAGGTTGAGAAATATGATCCCATCTGGGTTAACCTACTCTTGTCATAACCTACTTCCGTTTCCACATCTCTACCACCCCAAGGATCCAGGCGTCCAACCTAGCTGGTACTAAGCACTTTCCCCATTAATACCACCAGATCTTGGCTGAGTCCTGAGAACATGGTCTTGTTTCTTTTCTACCCATCTCCTTCTTTCCAGTGTCCTTCGTATCACCCCATCTCCCCTGCTTCTCTCCCCATCCCTCCTTCTCACCAGATGAGCAGTCCCTTGAGGGCCAAGCCCAGATCTGACTCATCTCTGTGTTTCTCGCATCACCCTGTTCAAGGGTGGGCTCATGGGAGGCCTCAGGAGATGTTAATTGAATGAGTGAATGTCTTTCTCCATATCCTTCTTAGTAGTGAACTCCTACTCATCCTTCACGACCCAACCTAAATGCCCCCTCCTCCAGGAAGTCTTCTCTGATTCCTCCAGGCAGAGTACATCTTTTCCACACTGGGCACTTCCACCCTGGCCCTTCTGCTTTCTGTTGCTGTAAGACTTACAATCAAGCTGGGTCTGGGCTCCCTTGAATATGTACACCTCACCAGGATGTAGTGGTTTGGAGCATGGACTCTGGAACTGGACCATTTGGGTCCAAACCTCAGTGCTGTGTAATTGTTAAGTGTGTGATCTTGGGCAAGTCACTGAACCTCTCTCAGTTGCTCCATCTACTAAGTAGCAATAATAACTGGGGTTTGTGGGAGGATTAACACATATGAAGCACAACAGTGGTAGGCTTTCAATAAACATGCCTGTCCCCCTTCTACAGAGCCCTGCACTGCCTCCGTCCTAATACAGATCATCCATGACTACAGTTGCCTTATATTCTCTGCAGACTGGGAGGTCCTTGAGACCAGAGACTGAACACCCGCTCTGTGCTAAGTGCCATACTAACTGCTTTAAAGAATATTTTGATAGCTAGCTTTTTTTGACTATTTATTCTTTGCTGGCAGTTGGGTCAACATTTCATATATGTTTTCTCACTACATTCTCACAAGAGTCTAACTAATCTCTATTTCACAGTGGAGATAGCTGAGGTAGAGATAGCATTCAAGTATTTTGCTCAAGTCACACAGTGAGTTACAGAAATATATTTCCTTCTCTACTTGTGAACTCCTACTTATCCCTTAAAACCCCATGCATATGTCCCCTCATCTGAGAAGCCTTCCCTGATTCCTTCAGAAGGAGTCTTCAGGCCCTCTTGGGAAACCCTGGGCCTTCTTCTGTTACAGCATTGATCATTTTGTGTTATTTGTTAATTTGGCAATGCATTGAATGCCTTGTGTGCGTCAGGCATCAGACTAGGTGCTTAGAAAACCACAGTGAATAAATCAGAGTCCTTGCCTGAATTGACTGGGTGAGGGGAAGGAGACAGACCATCATGGAGTAAACAGATACTGAGATCATTTTTGCTATAACAAGTGCTGCCAAAGAAATACACAGAGCGATGGATTAGTGACCAGTGCGGAGGTTTACAGTGGGGAGAAGCTTTCAGCCAGGGAAATCCTGGAAGGCCTCCTTGAGGAAGTGACTTTGAGCAGGGACCTGAATGACAAGAATGTAAGGCTTGCCTGTCTCCTGGACCAGACTAGCAGCTCCTTGAGGGTAGAGCCTAGTCTGATTCATCTCCAGTACCTGGCATGGCACACAGCTCAATAAACACTTATGATGTGACTAAAGGAATGGGTGAATTGCCTTTGAAAATGAATCGAGTTTTCGAGTTCCCACCTTCTTCACTCTGATTCTTGCATAATAAGTTCAACTGATATGCCTCATTGGCGTTTCCTGGGTGTGCTAATAGGGGTGAGGAAATGGTGGAAGAGAGCTGTGTAGACTCTGCTCAAACGCTGTGCCCCAGTCTTCCGTGGGCTCTGTAGGGGTGCGGGGCAGGGGCCTTGTGGTCACCACTGTGTTCTCAGCACGCAGTAGTGAGCTTGCCATACAACTGATGCTCAATAAACTGATGTTGGAAAGAGAAAACAAAATAACCTGTGTAGGTTAGAAAACTTCTATTGTGCATGTGTTCCACTTGTGTTACCACTCTAAAGTCCAGGCTCAGGGGAGGAGACACCCAGACTTCTGTTAGCTTTGCTTGGATTCTGTGTATAACAGCCCCTGTTCTATGCGCTCAGTTATGTCCGACTCTCTGTGACCCCATGGACTGTAGCATGCCAGGCTCCTCTGTCTGTGGGATTCTCCAGGCAAGAATACTGAAGTGGGTTGCCATCTCCTCCTCCAGGGGATCTTCCTGATCCCGGGATCAAACCCGTGTCTCCTGCATTGGCAGGCGGATTCTTTACCACAAGCACCACCTGGGAAGTCGCATTTAGCCCCTAGCATGGGAATATTTGCACAGAGACAGTATCAGGGAGAAGATAAGAACCCCCCTCGTCCCAAATTTTCAGGGCAAAAAGCTCAAAGCCAATTTAGGGGAGGAGAGGGGAGGGGATGGAGTTGGAATGTCTGGTTGTTGGATCAGCCAATGAGAATGGAGATGTGGTATAGAGATGGAATTGGATGGGGATGGATCTGACCAAGAAACCAAAACATTCCCCTTAAATTTCAGAGGGCTTCTTTGCGTAAACTTAGCAACTGAGGTAAGGGAGAGGTCCTCTGATCTTAGAGACTGAGATGCCTGTAAGGTGAGGTCCCTTGAGTTTCGGTGGCCCCAGCAAGGCACGGAAGGTACCAGATGACTCAGAGACAGCCCAGGTCCTGGGACAGGAGGAACAGGTGTTGGGTGGACCCCAACATGGGAAACAGTGGGAGGGAAGAAGGAAGTGGTTAAGAAGTGCTCTACAGATCCTGACAGGAAGAAATGTGATTCTCTCATCCGTCCTGATAGACGGGGCTGGGAACGCAAAGGGTGGTTAGGATTAGAGGCTACCTCTGCGCTTTTTTCCCCAGGTCACAAAAATCACACCCATGCCCACCAGGACCTGGTGCCATTTAGTCAGAGTTCACCACCCACCATGTTAAAACTTGACATGGCAATTTCCATGACAATCTACACGCACATGTTATAGTCTCCTCATGACACGTTTTATGAGGTAAGCACTTCATTGTTCCGGTTTTCCAAGTGAGGATAAACTGAGGCTCAGAGAAGGTACTTGGCTTGCCCAAGGTCACACAGCAGGTAACAGTGAAGAAGGTCAGGTCGGGTGATGGATAACTTCTCTCAGAGACTAGTGACTACCAGCTTCATTTCTCATGAACAAAACTTGGCCAGTGCTTTCTGCATCTTGGCCACCACTGTCTGCATCTCAGCTTCAGCGCAGGCAGAGAGCAGCAGTGGGCAGGGGGTGTGAGGAAAGAGGAGAGATGTTAGCAGGTGTGCGTGGGCGGCAGAAATTTGAGTGGGGCAGGGGGAGAGCCCAGCCCAGATGGAGGAAGGAGGGGAGGTCGGAGGAAGAAGGCAGGTGGAGAAGGAGTTGCAGGGCATCCTGGGTCAGTTGGAGCGGATGGTCTTCTCTATCCAAGAGCGGTACTTGCAGATCTGCGTGTAGACAGCTGGATGCTGGGCGGAGCCACAGGGGTAAACGCCCCATGAAAGGATGCCCTGCAGGGTCTCGTCACAGACCAGAGGGCCACCAGAGTCACTCTGGGAGTGGGAGGAAGGAAAGATCAAATAAATACACCAACGGAAAGGCTGCCACCTAGGGGTCTGGGGTAGTGATGGGGAAGGGAAGGGTCGGGTAGGGTTGGAGCTGGGTTGGGATAAAGCTGAGGCTGGGGTGGGGTTGAGGTGGGATGGGGTGGGGATGAAGTTGCAGATACGATGGCGATGGTGCCATGTTGTTCATGGTAGGTGAGGGATGGAGCAGGCTCTAGAGATAAGGCTGGGGTCAGGCTTTAGGAGGGCTTCCCAGGTGGCGCTAGTGGTAAAGTCCCTGGGTCGGGAAGATCCCCTGGAGGAGGGCATGGCAACCCACTCCAGTATGAGAATCCCACGGACAGAGGAGCCAGGCGGGCTACAGTCCATAGGGTTGCAAAGAGCCAGACACGAATGAAACAACTTAGCATGTGGGCATTTAGGAATGGCTTGAGGATGGGGATGTGGCTTAGGATGGGGTAGGAAGGGGTTGGGAGAAGAAAATGGCAACCAGCTCCAATATTCTTGCCTGGGAAACTCCATGGACAGAGGAGCCTGGAGGGCTACGGCCCATGAGGTGGCAGAGTCAGACATGACTGAGAAACGCATAGAGGATGGGGAGACGGGCTTGGGCGTGGACTTGGAGACGGGGTTGGGCATGAGAAGGTGGATACAAGGAAGTAGAGTTGAACATGGGGTTGACGTTGGGGTAGCAGTGGGATAGCGCTGGACATGGGGGGGATATTGGGCTGGGAGCAGGGGGTGTCTGTTTTCCCATAGCTTCCCTGTCCTGCTCCCACCAGTCAGAGACCCTCCCTGGCCAGTCTGTACCTGGCAGGGGTCCTGGCCCTGATCCAGTCCTGCACACATCATGTTGCTGGTGATCACGCCAGGATAGAAGACTTCACACTCCTTAGGGCTCAGGATAGTGACCCTGGAGCAGCTCAGGCCCTTGTTGTACTTCACTGATGGGAGAAAGCATTGGGTAACCCTGGGGCCCCGGCCCCTAGTGCCCCAGGCCCCAGGAGTCCCGACACCCAGATCGTGCCCCTCCCAGGCCCCAGACTCCCAGCCTCTTCTCCATCCAGGAGTCCTGGTCCCGCTTCCTCCTTCCCCGAGATTCAGGCCCCCCAGGGGCCCCTGGCTCTTGCCTCTCCGGGAGGAAGTGGTGGCCCAGCCGGCGATCTGGCACTGGTCCCCGGGCTGCGTGCAGCGGAAGGGCAGGCGCAGGGGCCGCACTCGAGGCCCCGGCACCACGGGCCTGCCGAGCTTCAGCAGCATGAGGTCGTGCTCGTCCGTGCGCCTTGGCAGGATGGGGCCCGAGCCCTGCTGGTACTTGGGGTGGACGATAGGACGAGAGGTCCGGCGCAGCTGTTCGCCCTGCAGCAGCAGCAGGTGGTCATCCCCGACTCGAGCCCACAGGGGCCTGGGGAGGGAAGAGCCTTCATCGGGACTGGGGCTGAGCCCTGAGTCCCTGGGAAGGAGGGTACAGGCATTGGGGTCGGGGTGGACTCTCGAGTCCTGGCAGGGGAGGGGGCTGGGGCTGGGACTCTAGGGTCTGAGGGAGGAGGGGCTGGGGGCCTAGATTCTTGGGTCTAGGTGGAGGGGGCTGGGACTCCTAGGTCTGAGGAAGCAGTATGTAGGGGAGAAGGGAGCTGGAGACCTGGGTTGGGAGGCATGGGGAGGTGTGACCACGGGTTTGGGTCCCTAAGTTCTGCAGGATTTGAGGGCAGAGGGTCTCCATGGGTAAACCTACTCTTTTCTTCCTCCTTCAGTGAGGACTCACAAGGTGAATAACTTCTTTTAGTTCTAAAGTCCTAACCACACTAGACCCCAACTTCTGTCTGCTGCACAAAACTGTCTGCACCTAAATGGAAAACCCTGATGTTGGGAAAGATTGAGGGCAGGAGGCGAAGGTGGCAACAGAGGATCAGATGGCTAGATAGCACCATCGACTCAATGGACATGAGTTTGAGCAAACTCCAGGAGATAATGAAGGACAGGGAAGCCTGGTGTGCTGCAGTCCATGGGGTCACAAACAGCCCGACGTGACTTAGGGACTGAACAACAAAAACAGGAAAAATGGAACCCTAAGAGATTCGGCTGGGCAGTGGCTCTGGATGGGCCCAGAAACGCTGAGAAAGACCACACTGCCCCCTCGTGGCCACAGCACAGCTCCACCTCTCCTGGTACAGGAAGCCCTCCAGGACTGCCCCCGCGTGGAGCTGGCAGGCCCATACCCTCACGTGCTCCCGCCCCTCCCTCCGCCCCCGCCCCCCGGGGCCTGTCTCCCCAGCCCCTCCGTAGCGCCCCAGAGGAGCTCCCCCTACTTATTGTTCCCGCAGTGTGCAGCGGTGAGCACCCAACTCCTGTCCACCAGGACGCCGGCGCAGTGGAACGAGAGGCCATTGAAGAGGGACACCTGCCAGGGCTGCGAGCCGTGAGCGCACGGGGCGCCGGAGGCCACGACGCGGGAGCTTGTGTCGTTTGCGGGAAGCAACAGAGCCTCCGAGACTGGAGAAAGAAAGCAGGAGAGGGTCGGAGCAGCCAGGGCAGTATGGCCAGCACTGGGTTTGGGATCCGAGTGGGGCCATAGGACGGGGCTTTTTCGGGGGTGGTGGTGCACAGCCCGAATCCGGCGGCCTGTGTGGGACTTGGCTGTCCCGAAGCAACCGAATGGACGTGGGCGGAGAACGGCGTGAGAGGGGAAAGGAGACCTAAGGGGCCTCCCCTGGTGGCTCAGACAGGAGAGAATCTGCCTGCAAGGCAGGAGACTCGCGTTCGATCCCTGGGTCGGGAAAAACCCCTGGAGGACGCAATGGCAACCCAGTCCAGGATTCATGCCTGGGAAATCCCGTGGACAGAGGAGCTTGGCGGGTTACAGTGCATGATGACTGAGCGACTGACACTTTCACTTTTACTCGCAAGGAGACCGAAGAGGATGATTCTGGAGGAGTGAGGAGTGAATGAATCGAGTACAGGACGAGGGCAGGAATACAAGGAGGCGTGGCCGTGGGCGTGGCTAATGGGGCGTGGCTAATGGGGCGAGGCGAAAGGAACGGGGATGGAACTCTGCGCTGCGGGGGTGAAAGTTAGGGTTGGGTGGGTGAAAGTTAGCGCTACCGCGCCAGCAGAAGGGATGAGGGCAAAATACTGTAAAGCAAGGCTTGGGATAGGGACACCCCTGTTGGTCCGGTGACTGAAACTCCACACTTCCAAAGCAGATGGCGTAGGAGTTCAGTCCCTGGAGGGAACTAGATTCCACAGCCTTCAACTAAGAGTTCTCCGGCAGTGACTGAAGATCCCACACGCCAAAGCTAAAAAGAGGCCCCAACTAAAGTTGCAGCTGTGTGCTGCAACTAAGACCCGGCGCAGCCAAATAAATAAATACATATTAAAAAATAGAAAAAACTTGGGATTAAAATAGGGCGGAGTAAGAAGGGGCGGGGAGGGGAAAGGCGAGGACAAAGTGGGGGCTGTACTGATCCTAGCGGAGTAAAAGGGTTGGGATAGCTAGGGCGGAGTTAGAAGACGGGCGGGTCTGACTTGGGCCCGGGCCTTTCCCGACCTGTGGGTGAGTGCTGGGGGTCTCAGGGGAGGAGAAGTGCGCGACAGGTTTGGTGATAACAGCCCAGTCTCCCATTGCCTCCCCGCCACCCGCCCGCCGCCCACCCCATTCCCCGGCAGCCCCCTCCAAGTCTGGTTCCCCTCCTCACCCCAGAATTGCGCCATCAGTAGCGGCAGCAGCAGCTTCCCTAGGCCGCCCTGAGCGCCGGAGGCGGCAGAGAGGTGGAGATGTGGAGGTCTCATGGCCAGGACCTAGGCTGGGGAGGAGCAGCGACGCGGGCAGTTCAAAACACTTGAGACCCCCACCTTGCCTGCCCGTCCGCGCATCCTGGGCCACCCCAACCTGCGGGGACCCGTTTAACCTGCGGCCTACCGGCACAGGGGTGGGTAGCCTGGCGATTCGGGCCTGAACCTCCAGTGATGGGCGCAATTACCCTAATGACGCCCCTCTGGCGTCCTCCTTCACTCCCCATCCCACGCCCGAGGGCAGCGCCCTCCCGGCCCGGGCTGGCCCGGGCTGGCCCGGGCTGTCTCGGGTGCCAACCTCTCAGCGCTTCGGGTTCCTGCCCTCCTTAATATAAATGGGCTGGAGCTTCGAGGCTCAGAGGATAAAGAGGATAAAGAAGCTGAGTCTCCAACAAGTCTCCTACCCGTCACCCGAAGGTGCCCACCTGGGCTCTGGCGACCCACCCCCACCAAGGTGAGGTGCGTGCTGCTCACCTGGGAGCCGTGGAGGGGAAGACGTGCCTCAGCCCTGCCGTGTGGGCCGCTGGACTCCTCTGCCAAGGGACCCCTGGGCAGGCCTCCCCTTTTAACCCCGAAGAGCCTGTTTCCCCACCCTCCCCCCAGGGAGGTACCCACTCCCTTTCCCTCTCCCTAATTATGCCGTGGGTGAGGCTGGGCCCCAGATTCCTGCTTTGGGAGGGGCCCAGGAATACAGGCTTCTCCTAGTGCCTGAAACACCCTTTCAGAGCTTGGATTTCGTGGGGTTTCCCCAGGTCTGGTGTTCCCAGAAGCTGTCTTAGGTGAGGAGAGAGGGGGGCCACATCCCCAGAAGTTCCCCGGGGGTCACTGGCATAGTGTTGGAGACAGATGACTGTAAGCAGAGAAAGAGAGGGAAATAAGTAAACAGGGAAATGCATACCAAGAGTGATGTAATGAGAAAAGCTGGACGGCTGACCTGGAAAGAGGGAAGCAGAGCGATAAGACAGATGGAAGGAAAAAGAGTGGGAGCAAGAGACACAGACACAAGGGAAAGAATGCACAGAGAGGCAGGTGCAGACACAGAGGGATGCTCTGTGCCTGGGCACGCACCCGTCCACAGCCAGAGCGGTGTCCTTGTGTGTCCCAGCCCTGGTGTGTAGGGGGAGGTTCCGCACCCTGTGCGGTCACTTCCCATCCTTCCTGCCACCTGCGTGTCTCCAGGTGACGCACAGGCCCGTGAGTCACAGGAGGTCAAAAGCTGCAAGGGGCATCCCACGGCACTTCAGCCAACTCCCTCATTTGGGGTGAGGAATGGGAGGCTCAGAGAGGGTAGTGACTCACGGGAGGCCACGCAGCAAGGTCCACTTAACCACCCAGAGGCCCCAGTTCCAGCTCTGGGCTCTGACTCCTCCTGCCAACCACCTCCCCTGCCAGGAGAGCAGAATGTGAGGAGAGATCTAGTTCTGGACTCTTTGTGACGCTTCTTCTCCAACAAGAAGTGGGTTAATTCCAGAGGTAGCCCAGCTCTGTGCCCTCCAACTGAACTTTCTGCCGCGATCGAGAGGCTCTGTATTTGCTATCAAACGCAGTAGCCACCCACCACATGTGGCTACAGAGGTTTTGACATGCGATGAGTATGACTCAAGGATTGCATTTCTGATTTTGGGCCATTTAAATTTAATTTTAATTTAAATAGCCACATGTGGCTAGTGGCTATAGTATTGACCTGCAAAAGTCTTGATGAACTACCTGTTATGAAGGTTGGAAAGAAAACAATGATCCCTTCCTTTTATTGGGTTTCAGCTATGTGCATGCTGACTGACGGAGTGTGCATACTTCTGCATGCACGATTTTACAGATAAGGAAAGGAGTCTTAATCAAGGCAGTATTGTTAAGAAATGATCCCTTGCTCCTCTTACTTACTGGCTGTGTGACCGTGAATAGGCGACTTCTTATCTCTGTGCCTTAGTTTTCCTCATCTGCAAAATGGGTATAATAATAACAGCACCAGCCTCATATGGCTTTGTGAAGATTGTGTCGGTCAACATATTTAAAAGTCCTGGGACCAGGGTCACCGGGAGCATTCAAAAGATTCATTTGTTCAGTAAATATTTATTGAAACCTTAGTGTGTGCCAGGAATTGCGTTTGCAGCTGGAGGTACAACAGTGAACCAGACAGCTATTTTCACTCCCAGAGTCACAAGTTAGAATGAGGCAGGAGTAGAACCCAGGTCTCCTAACTCCAAATCCTAACCCTGCTTACTAAGTAATCACACTGATTACTAAGTTAACAGCATCTCTCGTGGTCAAGAAGGCCTCTCCCCCCACAAAGTACATGAAGGGAATCCTGGCTCAGACTTCCTTATTAACAGAATGAACAGGAAACTACAGCCCCAAGTAGGGATTAGGGGATTGGGCTGTGATCAGCTGGTCCTGGCTAATTGTTTTCCATGGTCTTCTGAATCCAGTCCACATATTTGCAGACCTTTGTGTAGACACCAGGCTTTTTGGAGACAGCACATGGATCCTGGCCCCAGGAGATGATGCCTTGAAGAGACCCGTTACAGACCAGAGGGCCCCCAGAGTCACCCTGGAGATGGGGAAAAGAGAACCAGTTAGACAGGAGGCGAGAGGGGAAAGTGTTCATGGTCTTCGATAGGACGTGGGGATGGTGTTGGAATAGAGTTGGAGATTGAAGATGGGATTGAGGATGAGGTTAGAGTTACAAGTGAGAACAAAGATAGGATAGAAAACTGATTGGGGGGACTTCCCTGGTGGTCCAGTGGTCAAGAATCACCCTTCCAATGTAGGGGACATGGGTTCAATCTCTGGTCAAGAAACTAAAATCCCACATGCAGTTAAGCCTGGAGCCCACCACTAGAGCAAGCATGATTTGAGGATGGTTGGGGCTGGAAATAGGGGTGGGGATGGGAGTGGAGCTGGGGATTGTGTTTAGATTAGAAAGGGGAACCAGGAGTGGAGCTGGATTGGGGGGTTGCCGGGGAAAGTTGGGGAATGAGATTCTGGCTGCTGATGAAGATGCAGCTGAGGTGGGAGCTGGGAATGGAAATGTGGTCGGAGACCCAGGCCCTGCCCTCTGACCTGGCAGGAGTCCTTGCCCTCCTTTCGGACACTGGCACACACCATGGTGTCTGTGATGTTGCCGGGGTAGGCGTCCTCACACTCTTCGTGCTTGATGATGGTGATGTTGGCACATCGCAAGGTACGGGGCAGATGCACTGTAGAGGCGACATGAGGGGGCACAGAGAATGAGAAGCCCTTGGTCCCCTTCCCCCTGCTGCGGGGCTGCCTCTAACCCTGGCAGAGAACCAAGGCCCTTTCTCTGCACCCAGCTCCCGTCCTTCTTGCTTGCAGCCAACTCACCTCTCTGCTTGTAGCGACAGTAACAGTAATGCCATTAAGTAAAATTCTTTATGCCAGTTGCTCTATAAACATTATCTCTTATCTAGACCTAGCAGGTGGGTGTGATTATTCTCATCTTATAGAGAAGCCACTTGCCTAAGGACCTACAACTCTGCAGGTCGTGGATCTGAAATTGCACATCCTGTCTCTGAATCCAGGCCCCAAACGTTTGTCTCCACCCTCCCCAGCCCTAACATTTCCACTCTTCCTTTTGGTTATCCCACTATTGACACCCCCGGGGTGGCCTCCTTTTGTATTCCTGCAAGTTCTCGTCTTTGAAGGTTCCTCTGGCTCCCGCTATCCTTCCGCAATCATAACCGCGTGCCCCGCCCCTCCCCAACGCGTTCCCCTCTGGAGCCCCTACACTGGGGGCTGGACACGGTGCCCCAGCCGGAAATGAGGCAGTTGGCGCCCGCTGGGACGCAGCGCCGTGACACGGTGAGGGGTCGCACGGCCCAGGTGAGCTGGGCCGGGGTCGTCATCTTCACCAGCATGATGTCGTTGCGGTGGTCTTTGTTGGGGAGGCTGTTGTTGAAGTCTGGGTGGGGGAAGGACTCGGTGGCAGTTCGGGTCTGCTCACAGCCATCCTGCCGCCGGAGGCTGTGCGCCCCCAGGTGAATCTCGTATCGGCTGAAGTGGGAGACACACCGCCGGTCAGACGGAAGGGGAAGGAGGCAAAGGAGATGGAGAGAGGCGTGGTGGGGAGGGGGAGAATCGGAGAGAATGAGGAAGCAGCGCGGCTCCCCCTCCAGCCTCGTCCCCGTCGCCCACCACGCACCACGACCTTATCCTCAACACGACATCCGACCCCCCGAGCCCAGCGCCATCCCGGCTTCCGACATCCTTCATCGTCCCAGCTTCAGTCTCAGCCCAATCCCACCGTCGATCCCTGACCCCACAGCCCCCACCCGAGCCCCTCTCCACCCATCTCTCCATCTCCAGCCCCCTCCCCTCCCAACCCCGCCCCAGCCCCCGCACCCACGGCTTGCGGCAGTGGGCTGCTGTCAGGAGCCATCTGGGGGCGATGAGCGTGGCCCCGCAGAGCAGCCTCGTCTTCTGGAACAGAGCCACCTGCCAGGGCTGTGAATGAGGGGCGCACTCGTAGCCCTTGATGATTCTGGTCTCCCCCACGACGTGCCCTAGAAGGGTGGGGAAGCCAAAGAGGGGGCCCAACCATGAGTGGACTCCCAGAAATGGGGGCAAGGGGATCACAACCCTGGGAACGCACTGTGTGGACCGGCTGGGCATTAGATGATTGAAACCCTTCCATACCAGCTGCTCAGCAGCCACTGTCCTGAGCTCTCTGAATGTCTCCCACACCACCCCACCTGCCCTAGGTCCTCCTCTGGGACCGTCTTTGTCTCCTCCCTATTCTAGCTCTAAAGGGATCACACCTTTGGGTGGTAGGGGGCATCCGGGACTCATTACGGCTCATCTACTCTTTCAGATGCCCTGTTATTCTGTATTTTTAATATCAGCTCCATTAGGGTCTACACCCTGAGGGCTGAGAATCCTAGAGACTCTGGAGGCCCCTGCCCGTCCCCACCCCCCACCGTACCTGTCACCAGAGCAAACATGATTAATTGCAGAGTCATCATGGCCTGCAGCGGGGGAGGGCAGGCCCCAGGTTCTTCTGGGAACAAGATGGACAAGGGGCCGAATCACTTCATGGGGAGATGGAGGGCTGGTCCGTGACCCTGCTCCGGCTCCTCCCCCAGCAAGAAACAACCAGGTTTGCGGAATTTCCTGGTTCTCACAGCACCCCAACCTCCAAAATTTTAAAAATAAATCTCTAGTATGGAGGCTGGCTTTGCAGGGCCCAATCCCAGTTAGGGGCTTCCCCAGTGGCTCAGCAGTAAAGAATCGCCTGCCAGTGCAGGAGACCCAGGTTCCATCCCTGGGTGGGGAAGATCCCCTAGAGAAGAAAATGGCAACCCACTCCAGTATTCTTGCCTGAAAAATCCCATGGACAGAGGAGCCTGGCGGGCTGCAGTCCATGGGGTTGCAAAGAGTCGGACACAACTGAAGTGACTGAGCACACATGCACGCACTCCCAGTTGGAACCTCCAGAAGCTAGGGGAGGTCTTTGCCCAGGGCAAGGGATGGGCTGACCCTGTGTAGTCAGCCACGGGACCTCATAGGCCCTTCTTGCCCATCTGAGACTTAGGGCCCAGCCAGCTGGGGGTCGGGGGATAAAGGGAACCAGGCTCCATTCAGTAACCACCCCAGAGCTATCTGGGGTGTAGGAGGGAGCTCAGCCTGGGACAGCATTCTGACCCCCAACCCTGCTGAACCCCTGCCCCTTGGAAGAACAGCTAGACAGGGCAGAGTGGGGCTGGTCACCTGACCAGTGGGGGTGGGGGTGGAGGGTTGGACTCGGTGATGGAAGCTGGGGTCGGAGGACACTAAGCTTGGGGTGGGGGGCAGCCTGCTGGAGACACAGATCAAGGCAGACAGACACAATGCCTCCACCCCGAGAAGGTCTGAGCAGGAGGAATGATGCCAGGCAGAGGCCTGGCACCCTCAGCAGGGCACCTTCCCTTCCGCCCTCCCACCACACCCCCAGACTCACGGGCGCTGGGGCTGGGGCTCGTGGGGGCCGGCAGACTCTGATGCAGCAGGTCTAGGAGCGGGAGGCACCAGAAAGGTGAGCAGGCAGGGGGTGGCCTGGGGCGGGCCCAGGATGACTGACCTCCCAGCCCTGCCTTAGCACCCCCGGGGGCAGGGTGTGGGGGGCACTCCCCAGCCTGACCCGGGCCCTTGGGTGTGTTGCCCACCTGCCACTGTCATGTCCCCAAGTCTCTCTTCTCTGTGCATCTGTATGCCCTCACACCCCTGAGTCCATCTGTCTGTCTGCATCCTTTCCTGTCACTGTGAATTTGCCTTTATCTTTCCCACTTTTCTATAATTCTCTGTGTTATGTGTGAGTGTCATTTTTCTTTCTGGTCCTTTCTCTTTGTCCAACCCTGTTTTTCCCTCCCAGTCTCTGCAGGTCTCCTGTAATTCTTCCCATCTTTCTTTGTGCCTCCCTCTTGTCTCTGCCTCCCTCCATTCCTGTCCTTCAGTCTCTCCCCACATCCAAGTCTAAATCCCTCTCAGTCCTCCTCCTCTCCCAGTCTGTGTCTCCTGTCCTTGCTCCTCCCTTCCCACAGCCCCCAAGCCCAGGGGGGCCCCCTGACCCCTTCCTTCACCGTTCCAAGAAGTGGGGTGGGGGTGGGGGGACTCGGGCATCACACAGGTGGGGCTGCTGCCAGGCAAAGGAGCAGGCAGGCGGGTGGGGGAGGCAGGTTGGGGCCTGTGGGATTTGAGGCCCAGGAAAGGGAAGTCCGCCCTGGGCCGGCATCCACCCCCCAGGGCTCCTCTGGGGCTGTACATCCCTGCCCACCCTTCTCCCAGGGTCCTCCGGAGCCAGCTGTGGCCCTTACTCACTCTGTGACCTAGGTCCAATGACTTCCGGAATCTGAACCAGCTCAGCTTCCTCCTCTGCAAAACTCAAGTGCCGATCCCTACTTCTGCGGGTTTGTTTATTATCATTTAGATCTCCCTCCGTCTTGCCCTCCTCTCTCCCCTAATGAGATGTGAAGCAAGACTAGGGGATAGGCTTGGGTTTTGACAGCAGCCAGCCTTGGCCCCAAATCTGGGCACTGCCTCTTCCTACCACAGTGACGTGGGATGAAGGACTCCACCCGGCTGAAGCTCAGTTTCTTCATCTGTGAGATGGGGGTGACAGCTCTGCCTCAGGGGGTTGGGATGGGGACTCAAGGAGAGCCAGGTACAGTAGGCAAGCATCCAGCAAAATGCCTCGGCTGTCCTGATCGCCCCTCACCCTCTCTCATCTCAAGTGTCCCTTCCATTCACTGGGGAGAAGAAATTATCTTTCCACCTCCTGGAGTGGTTATTAAGACAAACCCTAAGAGGTGGGCAGAACTATTTTAAAACCGAGGCTGGGTCCTATTGCTTTCTAGGGCTACACCCCCTCCTCCATCATCACAGATATCAAAACAGACCTTCACCCCACATTAAATATAACGCGTACTCAACTCCAGCTGAGCCAAGTTGCGATTGGCTCGTGGGAAGAATGTTATGTTTTATAGATGTTTAATTAAATGGTAGTGAATTTTGATCTTGCAGCTTTCATTTGGTATTTTGGAGCTGACAACCCTGTCCCCCACTACCCCCACCCCCTGCCCCCACCACACACACACACACGCACCGCCCCATGTCAGGTCCTTCATGGCCCTTTGAAAAGTTTATAAGCTCTAAACTTATAAGTTCCTGTTGCGGCAGATGGAGAGAAATGGCCTTAATTTCTAATGTAATTTTCTCTAGTGCATTCATGTGAGGCTCCTGAGAGAAAACCCTTACCCTCTCGCATCTTTATTTTCACACCTGTGGGTAGGGTAACTGATGAGCCCTCCCTCTAATCTCAACCAGCAGAGGGATTCAAATAGACACAGCCCCTCCTCCAGGTTTATTTATTCCAGTCACACACTTCTTCTGCTTCAACCGTGGGTCTTAGGAGGGTTGGCTGGAGTTGGGAGTTCTGTGAAGAAGATCCCCAGTTCAAGAAGAGTGGGAGCTAGAGGTGATGATGGAGACGGTGTCGGCGCTCTGCGGGTCACAGTGGCCCCCAAGCTGAGGTATGACGATGCAGAGAGCAGGTCAGTTGCTCCCTATGGTCGTCTGGATCCAGTCCACGTATTTGCAAATATTGGTGTAGACCCCTGGGATGCCTTCTTGTCCGCAAGGCCCCACGGATCCCCAGGACACCAGACCCTGAAGGACCCCTCCACACACCAGGGGACCCCCGGAGTCACCCTGGAAGACAAGAGACGAAGGAGCATGGTCTGAACATGGGGAAACCCTGTTCCAGTTTCCTCTCCACAGCCTCCTGCCCCCTCACCCATTTCTTGGGCCTTGAGGACGGTGGCTCCAAGCCTTGTCATCAGAGAAAACAAGAACAGCCAGGTCCCCAAAGGACAACAGTGACTAAACAGAGAAGAACACATTGTCCATAGCGGCCAATCCCAGGCAAGGAGGGCAAGCCTCTATGCCAGGTTAGAGGGTTCTCTCAAAGACGATAGCTGAGCCTTGACCAATAAGGAAAGAGAGTGCAGGCGCCAATGACCAATCCCAGTGCAGGAGGGCAGGACTCCATCCATGCTGGTCAAGGAAAAGGGCTGGGGCCCTGACCAATGAGGGAAGAGGACACTGGTACCAGTGACCAATGGTAGAGAAGGAGGACTGGCCATCTCAAGAGTCCTCTCCAACCATAGCTGGGGCTCTGACCAATGAGGGAAGAGAGCACAGGCATCAATGACCAATCCCAGTGGAGGGGGGCGGGACTCCATGCAGGCCAGTGACCAATGGTAGAGAAGGAGGACTGGCCGGCTCAAGAGTCCTCTCCAGGACTCTGGCTGGGGCCCTGGCCAGTAAGGAGGGGCAGCCTTCAAACTGGAGGACCAACAGGAGAAGGTAGCCGAATTACAGGATGAGAGAGCCCTCCGACCGCTCTCTCCTGGGCCAGCACCAACGGGAGGATGGATGGTATGGGGAAGACTCAGGACTGGAGAGACACGCGGTCACCTGCCTGAGCCCCAAACACCCGCTACCTTTTGCCCTCCCTCCTTTTGTGCCCCACCCCAAATCTCTCCTGCTCCGTACCTGCGCTCCCTCCCTCTGTCCTCCACTCCCTGGGCTCTCTCCCTGGCGCTTTCTGTGCCTCTCCTTTCTGACCTCATCTCCCTCCCCGTCTCCTCTCTCTGACTAGTCCTTTCTGCTCCCCCCACCCCACCCCGTTCTCCCTCCCCTCCCTCCCCTCCTGGGTGTTCCCTGCAAGTCGCTCACCTGGCAGGCATCCTCCCCAGCTTCGCCGCCAGCACACACCATGTTGTCTGTGATTCTCCCGGGGAACACTGCTCGGCAGGTGGCATTGGAGACGATGGAGAGGCTGAGGCACTGGAGTCGGTCTGGGAACGGGCCTGGAGATGGAAGATGGATGCTGGAGGATCCCCCAGTGCTTCCCTCATCCCGCCCCCCACAAAGAGGCCACATGGAAGCCCAATACAAGTTTATCCTCAACCCCCTCCCTGTGACCTCCAAGACAATCCTCGGGCCTTTATATTTCAGATGATGATTTGATTACATAGTGGCTCTTGATTTCAATCCATTGGCCCAGTCCCCCCGACCTTTAGCCTATGACTCGGATACAGTGACTCCAGACCTGACCTCCTTCAATCCCAGCTACTGTGACCTTTGACCTTTAATCTTTTAAAATAACCCTTTGAGCCCACCTTGGCCTCACCTCTTCTCTCTGTCTCTGTCTTCCTTGTCTTCAACTTAATCTCTGACCTCAGCTCTGCATCCTCTAAACCACCGTTCCTACTCCAAAGTGGCCTCTGATCCTAGTTTACTTGACCCCAGACTCCATGACTCTAACCCTTGGCTCCACACACCAAACCCTATGGCTTCCAGTCCCAGACCTGTGATGCTTGATGGAATCCCAGTTTCCGTCCTCAGATAGCGGCCGACATCTGGGTCCCATGACCTCAACTCCACAGTGACTGACGCCACAGTCCATGACCCCAAGAGCCTATTATCTCTGCTTTTCGCTCTAGCCTGATGACCCTTGACATCTCTCTGACCTCTAACCTCATCCCTGACCCATGACTTCCAACTCCATATTCAACCACTGAAACGCTTTGACTCCCAAGGCCCTTGATGCACCATATTTTCAGACCCCAGGGCATGATCCTGATGGGGAACTGTTTACCCATCCTTCCTCTGAGAAGGCAGGACCCTTGACCTCACACCCTATACCCCCAGCTCTGTCCCTCCTGACCTCTCACCCCGGGACTCCCTTACTCCATGGGTGGTTGGTGGTGCCCCAGCCCGAGATGTGGCACTCGGTGCCGGCTGTTGCACAGGTCGTGGGCAGGGGCAGGGGCTGGACGCTGGCAGTCAGCCGGACAGGGGTGCCCAGTCGCAGAAGCCGGAGGTCATTGTCATGGTTCCCCAGGTTGCCTCGGTAGCTGGGGTGGGTCACCGAGAGGCCGCTGCGTCGGATCTGTTCCGTCCAGTCCAGTTTGCTCAGGCTGTGTTCCCCCAGGCGCACCCAGTACCTGCTAAGGAGGCATGGTGGGTGGTGGGTGGGCTGTCCCGGGGCTCCCAGACCGCCTGCCCCTCTCTACTGCTCCGCACCTTGATGGCTGTCCTCTCGCTCCTTCATTCCCTTGCTCTCACTGTCTGTCTCTTCCCATCTCTTGGTCTCTACTTCCTTTGCCATCTCTGCTTCTCTCGCGTCTGTCCTGTCTCCCCTCTCCAAGCCACTGTGTCACTTTCTGACTCTGATTCTCTCAGCTGGTGATGCCCACGGGGCAGGGACATCTGCGAATCCTGTTCACTGCCCCGTTCCCACCACCCAGCAGAAGGCTGGGTCATCAACATTGTCAACTAACTGCAGGGGGAAATAAGGAGTAGATTCTGTTTGTCTTGCTGGTGTCCCTCCCTGTCCCCACATCTCTCTGTCTTTCCATCCATATCTGATCAGACTTATAAAGCCCAATCCCCTCATTTTACAGATGGGACCAGTGAGGCCCAGAGAGGTACCAGATGTAGCCTTTGACGTTGTACAGAGAGTTTGGGTCAGACATGGGCCCAACGGCTCAGACTCGGCCAGGGGACGCTGGACTGGTGACACACACCATGTGGGAAGGAAATGAGACCTGAGGGAACGTAGGGGCTGGGTGGGCAGGTTGCAAGACCCCTGCTTTCCCCCCACAGCTCCCCACCCAGGTCCATCCCAGGCCCACTGTAAGGAAGTCCTACTTCTTGTCTAACCTCAGGCTCTCTTGTTGCAGGACCATCTGCTTAGTCCTGTGAGCCCCTCCCCTGCAGTCCTCCCCTCCCCACCACCCTCCCTTTGACCACCCTGAGTAGGGAGGCTCCCAGGTGGGGGCTTACCTGCCACTGCAGTGAGCAGCCGTGAGAACCCACCTGCGGTCAATGAGGACCCCCCCACAGCGCAGACGGGTGCCCTCAAACAGCCCCACCTGCCAAGGCTGAGAGTGAGGGACGCACTCGGTGCCGTTAACGATCTTCTCTTTGGCCTCGTGGCTGAACCCTGAGGACAGGGACACGGGGCAGAGAGATGGGGGTCAGAGGCTTAGAGATTGTGGATCAGATAGAAAGAGGGGTACAGAGCTCTGGTGCACACACGCCACAACGAGAAAGTCTGTGTGCCTCAATGAAGGATCCTGCATGGCCATGAAGATCCCACGTGCTGCAACTAAGATCTGATGCAGCCAAATAAATAAATTTTTAAAAAAGAAAAAAAGAGGGACACAGAATGAGCAAGAAAAAGGCAAGAGAAAGAAACAAGAAACAGAGACAGCGGGGGAGGGAGCTCAAAGGCAGGAAGACAGACCGGTGATATACAGAGAGACACATGGAAACACCCAGAGACACAGAGAGGAAGACAGAGGAGAGAGATGCTTCAAGAGAGAAACAGACATTCAGAGAGAGAAAGGACGGAGGCGTGGTGACAGGGGCGACAGAGGGGAGATGGATTGGAGGATAGAGAGAGGCACATGACCCCAGAAGAGGGAAATGAATGGAGGCGTAGACTCAGCCCGCCGCCCTCCCCTCCTCAGTGCTCGGCATTCTCACGAGGGAGGGACCCACCTTCCCTCTGGGAAACTCACCAACGAAACACAGGAGCAAAAAGATGCTGGCCCTCATGGTGGCCCACCTCCAGGTTCTGGGGGGCATAAGATGCAGCATCTCAGAGATGGCAAGTGGCCCCTCCCACTCCATCCCTTGCACCGGCAACTCCACGCGGAGGGGACGGTCCACACGCCCATCCTTCTCGGTGCCCATCCCCCAAGGGCCACCCCACCTCCAACAACGGTGTCTGCCTGCCTCCTCCTCACCTGGTCTCTCTGCCTGCCGGTTCCTCCAGGTGTCTGTTGCGATCAGCCTGTCCGTCTCTCTCTCTCTGCTATCTCGTCTGCCCACCCACTGGCTTGTCCTTTCATCTGCCGGCTACCCTGCTGGTCCACACTCCCGCTGTCCACCTGTCCCCCTCCTTCTGTCTGTCTGTCCCAGACCAGCGGCTGACACAGCTTTTAACTCTCTTTGTCCCAGCCCATGTGATTTTTTCCGGGTTGGGGGAAGGGGACAAGGAAGTCATGGGGTGGGGCTCCCTCTAATCCTGGGGAAACTCTTGTAGGCTAATAACACTTGACTGAGATTTACAGTTAAAGGGAGAGGGGAGGGGCCTGGATGACTCCGGAGGGAAGACCCAGCCCCTCTCCTTCTCCCCTCCTCTCCAGACCGGCCAGCAGCCCATGACTCATGGCCATCTGGGAGCCGAGTTCTAATCCTGACTCCAGTGACAAGCCTCAGGGAGGGTTGGGGTGGTGGATCCCTAGGACTCTTCCCCCGAGAGGTGCAGGGAAGGGGCGAGAGGGTGGAAATGAGAGTCGGGGAAACCGAGGGCAGAGAGAGCCCAAGAAAGAAGAGGTGGAAAGGGAAGAGGTTTCAAAATAGGTGAGACAGAGGAATTTCCAAACCAGGATCCAAGGAAGTCTGGTTCTAATGGAAGTCTTAAAATGTGCAAACAATTCTCTTCCCTGCTTTCAGAGCATAGGTCTTGTGATATCAGGTTGATTTATCTAATTCCATGAAAATTGTTTTGCATGGGGACTTCCACTGAGAAAGAAATGGAACAGGAAACAGAGGGAGAGAGAAAGAGATTGAAGGCAGAGTCCTTCTCTCTCATTCTTTCTGCCATCATCTTTTTTTTTTATTTTTAAGTAAAATTCACATGACATAAAATCCAGCTTTTGGGGACTTCTTTGGTAGTCCAGTCCCCAATGCAGGGGACACGAGTTCAATCCCTGATCAGGGAACTAAGATTCCACAATCTTCGGAGAAACTAAGTCCGCTATGAAAGATCCTGAATGCTGGAACTAAGACCCAACATAGTCAAATAAATAAATAATTATTTTTTAAACATCCAGCCTTTGAACCAGCTTAAAGTCTACCATGCAGTGAATTTTCCTGTATTCAGAATGTTTTGCAACCATCACCACCATCTAATTCCAGAATATTTTCATCACCCCCAAGAACACCCTCTACCTGTTAAGCTGATGCCTATCCACTGATAAATGGACCAATAAAATGTCTGTCCCTACTATGGGGTTTGTGGGTGTTAAGTCACTTCAATTATATATGACTCTTAGTGACCCTATGGACTGTAGCCCGCCAGGTTCCTCTGTTCATGGGATTCTCCAGGCAAGAATACTGGAGTGGGTTGCCCTGTCTCCCTCCAGGGGATCTTCCCCACCCAGGGATCAAACCTGTGTCTTTTACGTCTCCTGCATTGGCAGACTGGTTAGCACCACTTGGGGAGCCCACTATAGGGTATATTCAACTATGAATATAAAAGGAACAAGTACTGATATGTGCTATACATGGGGGAGGGCTTCCCTGGTGGCTCAGTTGGTAAAGAATCCGCCTGCAATGCAGGAGACCCAGGTTAGACCCCTGGGTGGGGAAAGATACCCTGGAGAAGGAAATGGCAACCCACTCCAGTATTCTTGCCTGGAAAATCCCATGGACAGAGGAGGCTGGCGGGCTACAGTCCATGGGGTTGCAAAGAGTCGGACACAACATAGCGACTAAACCACCGTCACACGTGGGTGAACCTTGATAACACTGTGGAGAGTGAAAGAAGTCAGTCACAAAGGACCACAAACCATACGATGATCTCATTTATATGAAATACCCAGAAAAGGCAAACTGATGGAGACTGAAAGTGGTTTAGTGGTTGCCTGGGGCTGCAGGGAGTGGGGATGGGGAGTGACCGCTTGGTGGTTCTCTTTGACATGCTTTTCTTTTACATGCTTCTCTTTTACAGCTTGTGGCTTCTGCATAAAGCCAATTCCTTTCTGTAACTGGCAGCTCAAAGAGGCAGACCTCCTGCTTTCAAGAAAAGCACCGAGAGCCTTTGTCACCTCTCCCAGGGAGCCCCCCAGAGCTCCCGAGTCCTTGTTCCTAGTGCTTTCTTCTTGGCATCATCATAAGCTCACTATGAAGCCCATTTGTAGGGAGAACTCAGGCCTCCCAACACGGGGTGGGGGGGTGACGTCCCCGAGCACGGAGACCATCATAGGTGAGGAAGCTGACAGACAGCTGAATGCAGCCACTTGCTCACAGTCACATAGCTGAGAAGAGGCAAAACTGGAGTCAGGACCCAGGCAGACTGGCTCCAGAACTTGTATGGTTAATCATTTTCCAAGTATGTGAATGAACAAAAGAATGACTAACTGAAGGAATATATGTGTGAATAGATGAATGTAGAAGTGTTGCTGTGGGTTTCAAAGAAAGAGGGTGAGCGTTTGGAAAAGTACAGACTGGGTTGAAACCTCAGTTCGTCTCGTGACTCCCTGGGGCCATTGGGCCACTCTCTTGTCCTGTCCTCTGTCGGTCCATCAGAAAAATGGGTCTGGGAGGAAGGTAAATGTTTACACTTCCTCTTGGGGTCATCAAACAAGGCAACAAAAGATGAATGGGAAGGGAGAAAATAAATTAGGAGTTTGGGATTAATATAAACACACTACTATATATGAAATAGGAAGAAAAAGAAAACAAGGACCTACTGTATAGCCCAGGGAACTATACTTAGTATCTTGTAACAACCTATAATGGAAAAAAGAATCTGAAAAAGTATATATGAATATATATATATATGAATCACTTTGCTGTATACTTGAAACTAACACAACAATGTAAATTACACTTCAAGAAAAAAAAAACAAACAAACAGAATAGATGGATAGGGGGACTTCCCTGGTGGTCCAGTAGTTAAGAATCCGTCTGCCAATCCAGGGGACATGGGTTTGATCCCTTGTCCAGGAAGATCCCACATATCTCGGGGCAGCCAAGCCTGTGTGCCATGACTACTGAAGCCTGCGGGCCAAAGAGCCCAAGCTCTGTAGCAGCCAGAGAAGCCTCCGCAATGAGAAGCCTGAGCTCTGCAACTGGAGAGTATAACCCGGCTTGCTGCAACTAAAGAAAGCCCCCCCACAGCAACAAAAAAGACCCAGCACAGCCAAAAATAAAGAAAAAATTTTCAAAAATCATGGATGGGGTACATGTATGCTAAATGCAGACATGAGTAAGATTGCCCCTATCCATTTATTTCTTTTTATAAAGAAGGGACTTTCAAAGCTGACAGATGACAGAATCTTTCTGCAGTCTTCAGTTTATCTGTACACCTCTCTCTCATTCTATTTCTGTCTCATTCATTCACTCAACAGGCATTTTGTTCTTGCCCTGTGTACCTACCTGATCCTCTGCTGAGTTATGCTGGGGTCACAGAGTTTAATCAGAACCCACAGCCCCACACCCCCTCCCAGGCATTGCCGTTTTTCTACCATCATTCCCAGCAGAACTTCTCCATGGAGATCTACTCACTGTTTGCACCCCACAGCCACAGTCTTTCTTGGGTCTCCAGAGATTTCCATGTTGAGCAATCCAACGGTCACCTGTCTGTCCCCGTCTTACTCAAGCTTCGGGCAGCATTCAAAACACGGCCAGCCCTCCCCTGCCGGCTTCCTTCCGGGACACCATGCATTTCTGGTTTCCTTCCTACTCCTGACTCTCCTTCACAGCCTCCTTCATGAATAGGACCTTTTTCCTCCATCAGTGTCAGTACAAACAAGGGTGTTCCCAGGGCTCTGTCCTAAGCCGTGTCCTCTGCACCTGAGTGTGTACAGCTGACAGTTTCTCCCATCACCTGGGGCAGCTTGGTTCTCAGGTCTCTCCCCAGCTTTATTCCTGAGCATCCGACAGCCCTCTGGAGAATCTAAATCTACCTTGCTGTCTCTCCCCACCGACCTGTTCTCAGACCCCACACTCTCCACCTTTGTGGTTGGCTCCACCACCCACCCAGTCCCTTGCCCAGGCTCTTCTCTCTGGAACCCAGCTTCTTTTCTTTCACTCTCTTCACAGAGCACCCCTTGTAGCAGTTTTTCTCTTTTTGCGTTACAGAAGGAAGACTGGGGAACAGTACACAGAACATGGGCTACAGGACTGCCAGACCCAATTACCAGCCGATTATTGGGCTACCTGATGCCAGCTGATGACTGGTTTTTGAAACAAGGCAAGAGGAAGAAGACAAGATCTTTCCACATTTGTTCCCCATCACCTACCCCTGACTGTGAGCCCTCCTCTTACAGAATCCCCCAGATTCCTCACAGAAGGTGGGGGTGAAAGGGCACAGTTCTTGAGGCACAAGCCTACTTGTTCTCCCCTCCAGCAGCTGAGGATTAAAGCCACCTTTCTATTCCCTCTGAACTCTGTCTGTATTTTTCTTTTCGTCTTTCAGTGGGGAGAGAAAGGGAAGATTTTGGCGCCATCAGACTCCCCAAGATGACTTCGAACACTTATTCCTCTGCGTCTTTGAAACCTGGCTCCCGAGCTCCGGCCCTCTGCAGCCTTCGCCCTTGGGCATGCCTCCAGCCCATCTCCCTCTGTGTCCCCAAGGAACTCTGCGTCTTACCCCTAGGTTATCTCAAGGAGACCCCGACACCTACTGATTAACTAGGCTGAATCCAGACACTGTCCTCCTTCTTACCCCTCCTCACACTGTTCCTCTTGTCTCCGATTCTCTCAAGCCCTAACTTGGCCCCAACTGGCCTTGTTCCCTCCTCCTAGACCCTCACCCAAGTCATCTACCTGGATTCTCAACCTCTGACTGCCCCTCCCCACCTAGTCCACCACTCAGAAAGTCCCAGAGGGATCTTTCTACATCTAGAGCCTTCTCTGGTCCAGCTCACGCCCCTCCCATGGGTCCCTGGTATGCTTTTGATTTTTCTCCTGAATTCTGGTCACAGATGTTTTAAAATTTTTTGGAATCTCCCAAGTGGTAGGGGAAGGAGGCTGAGTGGTGAAGAGTTGATGCTTTCGAACTGTGGTACTGGAGAAGACTCTTGAGAGTCCCTTGGCCAGTAAGGAGATCAAACCAGTCAATCCTAAAGGAAATCAACCCTGACTATTCATTGGAAGGACTGATGCTGAAGCTGAAGCTCCAGTACTTTGGCCACCTGATGTGACAAGCTGATTCATTGAGAAAGACCCTGATGCTGGGAAAGATTGGGGGCAGGAGGAGAAGGGGGCAGCAGAGGATGAGATGGTTGAACAGCATCACCGACTCAATGGACATAAATATGAGCAAACTCCAGGGGACAGTGAAGGGAAGGGAAGCCTGCCGTGCTGCAGTCCACGGGGTCACAAAAATTGGACACAACTTAGGGACTAAACAGCAACATACATAGAAAAGCACAAAATTCACTAACTGGAGATGTTTGTTTTCTTTATTTAACAATCATCTCTTGATGTTCCAACTACCTGGTTTTTTGCAAAGACTCCTGTGTATCCTGGCTCCTCCCTTATTTCTTGGAAAGTTCCCTGGAGCTCTCTGAGAGGATGTCTTCCAGGCTTAAGTCCTCAGCATGTCTGTCAAATAAAACATAATTCTCAGCTTTAACGTTGTGCATTTTTTTCAGCCGACAAGGTGGTGGCCCCATCAAGGCTCCCACTCACAGTGGTCACCCCTCAGAGGTGAAAATGACCCTTTGTTGCATGTGTGGCATCATGAATGATGACATCTGAACCAACCCTTGGATGAGGAAGTCCATCCTATTTCTGTGGGAGTCACTACATTATTCTTCATTATCCCTTCCTCCTGGGCTTCCCAGGTGGTGCTAGTGGTAAAGAACCCCGCCTGCCAATGCAGGTGATGTAAGAGACTCAGGTTCAATCCCTGGGTAAGAAAGATCTCCTGGAGGAGGGAATGGCAACCCACTCCAGTATTCTTCCCTGGAGAATCCTCAGGGACAGAGGAGCCTGGGGGACTATGGTCCACAGGGTCACAACGAGTCAGACACAACTGAAGTGATTCAGCATGCATGCGTGCATCCCTTCCTCCAAAAAGCCCGACTTGAGTTTCCAACCTCCTCAATCCGCTCACAACCCGTCTGCTTCTTTCATCTTAACATTGAATTTTTTAGGATGAAATTGTGGGCTCATATGCCCATTGCTCCCATTCACCTGGTAAGTCCAGCCTAGTCCCTTAAACAAGGCCTCACATAGACTTCCCTGGTGGTCCAGTGGTTCAGAATCTGCCTGCCAACACAGGGCACACGAGTTCGATCACTGGTCTGGGAAGAGCCCACATGCGACGGGGCAGCTAAGCCCGAGCACAACTCCTGAAGCCTGTGCATCCTTGTGCCCGTGCAACCTTGCGCCCGTGGCCTGCAATAAGACAAGCCACCGGAGGGAGAAGCCCGTGCACCACAGCCAGAGAGTAGCCCCCTCCACTCAGCACAGCTAGAAACAAGCCGTGCAGCTACGAAGACCAAGTACAACCAAACAGTTAATTAATTAATTTAGCAAAAAGTGAAACCAAACAGGGCCTCGCAAATGGGACAGTGGCTCAGCTCGGTTTGGACTGGCATCCTTCCAGACTTGCGGGGGTCGGGGGTGGGGGTCAGGGGTGGGAGGCAGAAGTGGGTGGGAAGGAATGTCCCTGGGGATGTTCTCAGAGGAGAAATACAGGAGGGCGTCTCCATCAGCCTGCAGGGATTCGACTCACTGCTGGATTGTCTTTAGGTCCACGAGCCTATAAAACGGGGGAGCTGATATTTCCCCAACTGGGGCCTCGAGAGAAAGACATTTAATGGCATTATCCACTGGACTGATGATAGGAAGTGTGGTTCTCTTTTTGCTTTGGTCTCCCCCTTCCCCACCACCCGTCGTTTCACCTCCTCTCTTCCTCCCTCTCTTCCTCCAATGGCCTCCAAATTCTTTCTTGCACAGGATCTCATTGTTATTAAAAAAAATCTCCTTGGGGCAAAACAGGAAGGAGCGGGCAAGTGGTTACAAAGTCCCGGGGAGAGGCAAGGGAGGCAGGCGGTCTGAACAGCCTGCCACCTGGCTGGCCTTCTTGAATTAAAGTCCTGTTGGCAGTCAGAGCCTCCTGCTCAGGTATGTCATTATTTTTTGTTCCGAAGGAAGGATTGGGCAGCCGCCTCCTGGTTTCAGATCCCCAGCTGCCACCCAAGGAGAACTGCTCAGGGCTGGAGCCTTGGAGACAGGGCACCATAACAATGACATCAATAATAAGAACAATAATACTCGTGACAGCTGCCACTTAGGGAGATTCACTCAGTACTGGCTGTTCTTTCAAGTGCTTCCACCTATGAAATCAATCCTCTCAAGAGTCCTCTAAAGTAGGTGACATTCTCTTTACCTTTATTAATACACTGAGATGTTTCTTCATCCTCAGATGGGGAGAAGTGAACTCGGTGGCACATTATTGTTCATGATCGGTAGAAGCCTCTACTTTTGTTTTCCTTCTTTATTTCCTTTCGCCCTCACTTCCTTCTGCTGCTACCTTTATTATAGTGTATCTTTTGCTAGCGTTTCTGTCACTCTATGATTGCTTTTATTATTGTGTATCCTTGCTAGTGCGGGCTTCCCCCCATGGCTCAATGGTAAAGAATCTGCCTGCCAATGAGGAGACACAGCAGCCGTGGGTTCGATCCCTGGGTCAGGAAGATCTCCTGCAAAAGGAAATGGCAACCCACTCCTCTTCTTGCCTGGGAAATTCCATGGACAGAGGAGCCTCTGGCTACAGTCCATGGGGTCACAAAGCGTCGGACACGACTGAGTGACTGAACAACAATCACGATTTGCAGTTAGTTAGTTTGTGTTGTTTATTTCCTGTGAAACTGTTGAGGGCAGAGTTTATGGCTGCTTGCTTATCCCATACACAGTTTGAAACCAAAACTCCTGGCCTTTCCCTGAAAAACTGTTCCTTCAGCTTCCTCCCATTTTAGTAAACGGCGGCTCCATCCTGCTGCTTGCTCAGGCCAGAGTCTTGGAGTCATCCTTGACCCTCCTCTTTTTTTTTTTTTTAATGTTGAACATTAAAAATATTTATTTTATATTGGAGTATAGTTGATTTACAATGTTGAGATAGTTTCTGGTATACAGCAAAGTGATTCAGTTAAACATATACATAGATCCATTCTTTTTCAGATTCTTTTCCCATATAGGTCATTACAGAGTACTGAGTGGACTTCCCTGTGCTATACAGTAGGTCCTTGTTGATTATCTACTTTATATAGAGTAGTGTGTTCACGTCAATCCCAAGCTCCAAATTTATCCCTCCAGCGCCCTAGATCCTCCTCTTTTTCTCACATTCTCCGGCTGAAATCAACAGACCCTGTAACAATCCCTTCAAACAGATCTAATATCTGACCTCTGAACTCCTCCGAGGATATCATTCTGGTTCAAGCACCATCACCTCTCACCTGGGCCACCGCAGTCATTCCACACCAACCTTTGCACCTTCTACTCTAATCTAATACACTAGGCAGGCTCCTGCCTCATGGCCTTTGCTTTTGGTATACTTTCCACTTAGGCATTTAACCTCTGCACTTGAGGGTCATAGACAAAGATGTAACAGCACGGGGTACTGAACAAGGATTGTGGGTAACAGAACAGAAGATCTGGTGGACAATAGCTGTCAGGAGACCAAACCAGTCGATCTTCAAGGAAATCAACCCTGCATATTCACCAGAAGGACTAATGCTGAAGCTGAAGCTCCAGGACTCTGGCCACCTGATGCGAAGAGCCCGATTCATTGGAAAAGACCCTGATGTTGGGAAAGATTGAAGGCAAGAGGAGAAGGGGGCAGGCAGAGGATGAGATGGTTGGATAGCATCACTGACTCAATGGACATGAATCTAAGCAAATTCCAGGAGACAGTGAAGGACAGAGGAGTCTAGTGTGCTGCGGTCCATGGGGTCACAAAGAGTCGGACATGACTCAGCAAGTGAACAACACCACCAGCAAAAGAGCATGGAGGTTGCTTGGAACAGTCAACCCTAGCACCCTAGAGTTTAGAGCGCTGTTGATATTGAATGGGCATGGGGGTTCAGAGACAGGGAATACTGGCAGAAATGGAATGTACGTAGGAATGGGACAATTGGGGAGACCCAGAAATGTCTCCAGAATTTCCCCAGGTTCGTATGAATGAATGAACCAGCATGCGGCTCCAACATTAGCTGTGATGAATCAGAGGTGCACATAATGTTGTCAGGGCAGAAGATGCTGCAGACAAGAGAATATAGGGAGAAATGTCTTGGGAGTCTAGAACCCTCTTGAGTACAAAACATAGAAGGATCTAGAATACTGGCAGTGAATAAATACTTGAAGGGGTATAGGATGTTGTCAAGGAAGTTCCATTCACAGAACATGGATGAGATCGTTGGATGAGATCACATGGATGAGATCACAGAATATCGTTGAGATGGGCAGATGGAGGCATTCAAGTGTTCCACAGACTGCACATTCAGACGATGATCTAGGTTTAAGTTGAAACAATTGGGAGATCCGGCACGTTGTCTTCATTGGGACGTCCAGGGGACTGGGATGTTTCAGTGATGCAACGTCTGGGAGAGCGTGATGCTGAAAATGACTGAATGCTTCTGAAACATGCAGTGTCAGCTGGGATCAGAAGTTTGGAGAACATGGGTTGCTAGTGCAAGTGGAACACTTTGGGAGGGACAGAGAAGAGCTGGGCAAACCGAGTCAGGGGGCAGGAAAGCCAGCCCGACTTTTATTGCAGGCCTTTCGTCCATTCCTGCTGCCGAGCTTTTCGTTTCCAGATTGTTTCTTGGATCCATGGAACATACTGAGAAACTCGGGTGTAGACACCAGGCCGGTTGGGCTGCCCACACGGGAAGTCTCCCCAGGAGATGATGCCATGAAGTGTTCCGTTACAGACCAGGGGACCCCCGGAGTCACCCTAAGTGGGAGAGAGAGAGAGGCAGGGTGTCCTAAACCAAGGCAGAGACACACACAGAGGCAGAGATAGAGGGAGACAGGGATACGGAGAGAGGGTTAGAGAGAGAAACAGAGATAAGTGGACAAACACAGACAGACAGACAGACATTTCTGTGTCTCTCCCTGGTTTTCTGTTCTTCAGTTCCATTAAAACAGTGGTGGCTTACCTCACACCCCTGTTCTTGGTTCTCAGGCCCCAAATCTCACCTTCTACCCTGCTCCATTTCTCAACCCTGCTTCGGCTTTACAGTTCCTTGGTATCATCTTACTATTGAGTTAATCCAGCCGTATTCCTGGTAGGGTATGCAATACACCCGAAATGCCTCTTCTCCCTCTGGGCCCAGGGCAGAATTTACTGATTGATAAGGCTCATATTGCTAGTTCATTATCATACCCTGTCCCATGAAACCAAAACTCAATCTTAAGAAGCCCCCCTCTCTTGGGCATAGGGTTTATTTTTTTTATTTTGTTTTGCCTCTGTAATACCCATTTCCCCTTATTTTGATGACAGCCTCCTGATTTTTTCATTTGGAGAATGCCTTCTCTCCTACTCCCAATCCATACAACTTGTCCATGCCTCTGTCTGCCCCCACAGCTAGTCACACGACTCAGACTTGGCCCATCAGAGAACCCCACAGCTCTGGTCCAGGACACAATACAGCTGACCCTTGGATGGCACAAGGGTTAAGGGCACAGACTCTGTGCACAGTAAAACTCCCCCTATAACTTGTAATTAGCCCTCTATATATGCTGTTCCTTGGTGTCTGAGGTTCTGCACCTGCAGATTCAATCAGCCTTGAGTCGTGTATTTGCTGTAGTGCTTACTATTGCAATAAACTCCATGTATAAGTGAACCCATGCAATCCCAACCCGTGTTGTTCAACGGTCAGATATCCTATGTCAGCCTAGTGAGAGAATCATGCTCAGCGCTTATGTATACAGCTGGAAAAGAGATCAAAGATGGTTCCCTACAGGGTAAGATTTAAGACCAAAGTTACTGGGGCCAACATGCTATGGCATGGGGAAAGTTTAACTGAGAACGAAACCAAAACAGAAGAGCTGAATGTTAAAGAGAGACAGACTCTTAAACATCATGTGGGCACCTGGATCCACCCATGCCTGAAACAAGACATCCTGGACTTTTCAGTCACAAAAGCCAGGGTTTTGTTTAAGTTGGTTTGTGCTAGGTTTCCGTCACTCTCAACCAAAGGAGTCCCAACATTGATATCTCAATACAAGGAGCTGGGTAGCCACTGTCAAAGCCCAAGCTTAAGGTAAATTCTGTGTGCCAGCCATGGGTACCCTCTTTTTATCCTGACCCCCTTGTGGCTCAGCTGGTAAGGAATCCGCCTGCAATGTGGGAGACCTGGGTTCGATCCCTGGGTTGGGAAGATCTCCTGGAGAAGGGAAAGGCTACCCACTCCAGTATTCTGGCCTGGAGAATTCCGTAGACTGTATAGTCCATGGGGTCGCAAAGAGTTGGACACGACTGAGTGACTTTCACTCACACTCACTCACTCTATGCTAAGAGACAGCTCACCTTGCAAAGACTGGTTTGCCCAAGGCTGGAAGCGAATCCTTCCCCCCAAGCATCTGTTCCCACCTGCTGGCTTGTGGCAACCCACCACCCCCTTGGCCTCACCTCACAGGAGTCATTGCCGCCCTCTTTTGTGCCGGCACAGAGCATGTTGGGTGTGATCTTCCCCGGGTAGACTTGACGACACTCCTCATCTGAGCGAAGCTCGATGTTGGCACATTGGAGGGTTTGGGGGTAACTCACTGAGGAGGAGAGAGAGGAAGGTCTAAGGATGTCTGTTCTGGACAGGTTATAGGGTGGAATCTGGATGGGCAGCAAGTTTGCAGAGAATAACGATGGGAAGACAAAAATGGAAGAAGAGATGGGATATGTATTTGGGTAAAGTGATGGAAGACAGAAATGTGGAGAGAAGGTGGGGGAGAGCTGGAAGAAAGGATGAGAAGTAGAAAGATGGAGAGGAGTGGTACAGGGGTAAATAAATATATCTCCCTAAGAGATATAAGTGGGGAAGTACTGGGAAGGTGGTGGGAGAGACAGGAAGGCAGCGGTGCTGACAGAGAACTGGAGATGGGAAAAACACAAGGAAGAGGAGAGACGGAAAGAGAGGCGGGAGAGCAGGAGAGAGAGGCGGGAGAGCGGGAGAGAGAGGCGGGAAGAGGGCTGGGGCACGCTGGGAAAGAAGAGACGGAAACGAGGCTAGGGGAGAACCAGGGACGTTGAGGAGGTACAGAAGGCTCTTGCTGCTGTGGAGCTCAACTTATAGTCATATACATATATATTTATATCCAACAGATGTATTTATTCATACTTCATTATACTTAATAACCAATATATTAAATTTAGTTTCTAAATTATAAATGATACATATATATTTAAATACATATTTATGCATAATATATGTTATTTGTATACAATGTATTTAAATAAATATATCATTTATAGCTTAGTAAATAAATCTAATTTCTATAATTTACATGTTTATATACAGATGTTTTACTATGTATATCCATATAAATATAATATGTACATATACTATATATTTTATATACTTATAAGTTTATATATATAAAGGAAACATAATTTTATATGTGGTATATAACATGTAATTATAGCTTTGTATTCATAAATTTATGCATATTTATATATATAACTAATTATTTACATGATATGACATATTATATGTAGCTATATATATTAATACATTTCGATTTATGCATTCTTTATAAATATGGACTATAAATATAACTATATATACTTATACATTTATATTTATACATACTTTATAAACATAACTTTACATATATTTAAGTATTCTTTATATAGAATATAAATATAACCTTATATATACAGTTATATTTACATATTCTTTATAAATATAGAATATAAATATAACTTGATATATATTCACACATTTGCATATTCTTTATAAATATACATTTATGTTTATATATATTTATATATGCTACTTTTATATATTCTGTAAAGGATATATAAAACTATACATTATACATAACATTATATAACTTCATATTTATACTTTTACGTATTTACACTTCTATATTTACATGAAGGATAGATATACCTTTTTACATCACTATGTGGTTCATGACTCATCCCATGTCTAGTAAACCTAGTTCTGTCTGTAAAGACCCGTGCTCCGACCGGCCCTCCCGTCTCGCCCGCGTCTCCCCGGCCGCCGTGCGGGCGCGTACCCTGGGGGCTGGTGGTGGTACCCCAGCCAGACACGCGGCAGCAGGTGCCGGGCGGCAGGCAGCGCTGCCGGGAGAGCGGCAGGGTCTGGATGTGCCTGGTGAGCTGCACGGGGGACTTCAGCTCCAGAAGCATGATGTCGTGGTCATGGTTCAGGTGGGTGGGGCTGCTCTGGTACCGAGGGTGGGGGATAGCTCGGGCCACCTCCCTCACCTGCTCGCCAGCCTCCACGCGCGCCAGGACGTGCTTGCCCAGGTACACTCTGTACCCTCTGCGGGTGCAAGAAGCAGGTGGTCAGAGGGGTCCAGGAGCTTGTCTCCAGTCGCGTCCCCAGTCTCACCCTTCCCCGGCCCGCGGCCTTATTTCCAAAGATGTCTGCTTTCACACCCTCGACTCCAGTTCCCTCCAAAGCCTCTGCTGGGACCCCCTTTCCACACCTCCACGTCTCCACCAAGCTTCGCGCTCACCCCATGCCCATCACAACCCAACTCCAACCTCATCCTCAAATTCAGCTCCGCCCACGCACCACCCCACTCACAGTCTCACCCCACCCCTTGCTCCCCCGGGCCCCACATACTCCTTTAGACAGTGCGCTGCGGTGAGGACCCATCTGGGGTGCACCAGGACTCCCCCACAGAGCAGCCGCCCCTGCACCTGTAGGGCTGCCTGCCAGGGCTGAGAGTGGGGGATACAGGTGTAGCCGCCAGGAAGGAACCCGTTGGTCCCATTGGTGCCGTTGAGAATCTTGGGGTGCTCCCGAGAGATGCCTGGTGGAGGGGAGAACATGTTAGAGAATTGGGGCTCACAGGGAAAGGAGGCTGGGCGTTATGGTTCTTGGGCTTGGGGAGCGAGTCAAAATTTTGCTCTGGGTGGCCAGGAGCTGATGATTCATTTGTCGGTCTCTGGGAGTTGCCATTTTCTATGTAGTGGAGATGAGCCAGGGCAAAGAGGTTGATGTCCTTTTTTTCGAGACGTGCCAAACCCTCCACCAGAGGTTAAAAGAAGGGTTTGGGGAATGAGGAAGCTTCTGATACGTAAGCAGAAGCCTGACTTCTTCCCATCTAAATTTTCTCTCTTGGTCCATCACAGGGATTGATTTCCAGGAGCAGAGGTGAGCCTACCCTACCTATCTCCTTAAGCAGTGTCCATCCATCCATGCCTCCATCCTTTCTAAACACTTTTACTGAGTGCTTTCATGACCTTAAATACCATTCATAACCTTTGTGAAGGGAACTCTCCTGGTGGCTCAGATGGTAAAGAATCTGCCTGCAATGCAGGAGACCCAGGTTGGAAGCACAGCAGTCCACACAGAGACAAAGAAGGTCTAACCCTGGGGCTTCCCTGGTCGTCCAGTGGTTAAGAATCCACCTGTCAACGCAGGGGACACAGGTTCAATCCCCGGTCCCAGAAGATCCCACATGCTGAGGGGTAACTAAGTCTGTGCATTGCAACCACTGAAGCCCGCATGCTCTAGAGTCCCTGCAACAAGAGCAGCCACCACATGGGGAAGGCTGAGCACCACAGGGAAATGTAGCCGCTGCTCACCACAGCTGGGGAAAGCCCCAGTGCACCAACCAAGATCCAGTGCAGTCAAAACAAGTACAATAAGCTAAGAAATTTAAAAAAAAAAAAAAAAAAGTCGTCTAATCCTGAATGTGCCACTTCCTGGCTGGGTACAAGTCTCAGCTTTCTCTCCCGTAAAGGAGGGGAAGTTATCGATCGTATCTTGTCGGACGGTCGTAGGTTCCATAAGATCCTACGTTCAACACACACACAGGACCTGCTGTGGAGCAAGCACTCAGGAAGTGGGGAGTGCTACTAATTGCACCCTCAGAAACTGAGTCATCATCACTTCTCTTTCAAACCTGATTTTGCCAAGAGAAAGTTTTCATGATGGTGCTCATATCCTTTTAACATCTCTCTTGTCTTGCTGAGCTCACCTTTTCAAACCAGGAGGAAGCGGAAGGTTGCCTTTGGCTGGCAACCTCCAAATTAAGTAGAATCAGCTGCCTTTCCTATTATGGGGGAGGTCAGAAAGGGAAATTGCCTATCATTGAGGGGGGTCAAAAAGGTAAACTGCCTATCATCAACAGGCAACACAATAAATATTATAATCGAAAACAATATTGGTCCAATTCAATAAATACTATTTTTGTTCATTGTGCGGAACTGATTTTTTTCCATTGTTGTCCTTCAATCTCTAGGCCCCGTCTTTGTGACCCCATGGACTGCAGCACACCAGGCTTCCCTGCCTTACACTATCTCCCGGAGTTTGCTCAGATTCGTGTTCACTGAGTCAGCGATGCCATCCAAACATCTCATCTTCTGTCGCCCTTTTCCTTTACCTTCATTTATAGCAAAAGATTCTGTTTTCCACTTATAATAGTGATATTAACTTCAAATATGCTTTAAGAAAAAAAAAAGTTGCCTCTATGAAGACCATTAGGTTGAAAATAATAAAGATGGTTTGCGCTAAGTCCCTTTAGTCGTGTCCAACTCTTTTGCGACCCTGTGGACGGTAGCTCGACAGGCTCCTCTGTCCATGGGATTCTCTAGGCAAGAATCCTGGCAGGGGTTGCCATTCTCTACTCCAGAGATGGTTTGCCAGAGCATAAAGTCCAGGGTGTGGAGGCCAGGGCAGGCAACATGGATTAAGGTCCTGACTCAGGCACTGCTGGTGACTTTGGGGCAGGACCCTGCTGTCTGAGAGTCTTGGGCTTTTCAGTTGTGAAACTGGAGTAATTCCAGTGCAGCTACCTCACCAGGCTGCTAAAGGCTCCGTAAGACCTGCCTGCGGAGCTCCTAGCTCTGGGGCATGGCACCCAGGAGGGCATACGGGAGTCCTAGGAGTGTCACCCCAAGAGAGAAGCTAACCTGCCTTCAGCCCAAGAGTGGTGATGGATCCCTGAAAAGCCCCCTCCTTTGGGTCCCAGCTCAGGGGTCAAGTCCTTTGGGGGCCCCGGTTCTGGGCCAGGAACTGCCATTACATATCTGGGCTTCCAGGTTGGCTCCTTGAAGCCATCACAGTTCTAACCAACCATTAGGGGAATTGTCTGAACGGCAAGCATCCCCGTTAGGCTCTGGGTGCTGAGGACAGGAACTGTGTCTACGTGTACTGCACCCAGCACAGTGCCTGCTGCTCGGCTGTCTGTTGAATGAAGGGATGAATGCGGTTTCCCCTTTGCCCTGCCTCGGCAGGCGAGGGGACTCAAATGTGAGGAAGAGGAATCTCTGGGGACCAGCTCTTCATGGAACCAAGGTTGGGGGTCTCCTCCCTGGTGACTTAGATAGGAAAGAATCTGCCTGTCAGTTAGAAGATGCAGGAGACATGGGTTAGATCCCTGAGTCAGGAAGATCCCCCGGAGAAGGGAATGGTAACCCACTCCAGTATTCTTGCCTGGAGAAATCCCATGGACAGAGGAGCCTGGCAGGCTATAGTCCATGAGGTTGCAGAGGGTTGGACATGACTGAGCAACTAACACTTAATGATTACCAATGGCTAAAGAACAATCTAGAAGGTTCTGGAAGGACCTGAGAATAGACAGAATACTACCAATAAAGCAGTGTGTGTGTGTGTGTGTGTGTGTGTGCACTCACACGCATGCTCACTCACTCATCCCACCGTGACCCCAGGGACTGTTGCCTGCCAGGCCACTCTGTCCATGAGGATTCTCCAGGCAAGAACACTGGAGTGGGTTGCCATGCCCTTCTCCAGGGGATCTTCCCCACCAAGGGATGGACTCCCTGTGTCTCCTGCATTGGCAGGTGAAGGAATTCTTTACCACGAGGGCCACCCGGAAGCCAATAAAGCAGTAATAACGACTAGCTTCCCAGTCCCTTCTATATTCCAATATTCGCAGCCACCCTTTGTGGTAATGTTTCCATGTTACAGATGAAAGAAAGAAGCTAAGTTACTGGCTCAGTGAGGCAGCGTCGGGATTTGGATCCCTGTCTTTCTCTTCTAACTCTTGAACTTGGGAAGGTCTTGGGGGTGGACTTTCCGGTACAGAGTAGGACAGTCAGTGAGAGGGCTGGTGTGCAAGGTCTGGAAGGCTTAACAATAGGGCAAGCCCATCTGAACCGGGATACCCCAGGGAGAGGTCTGGGGTGGGTGGGGAGCATGGACTGACCTCAGCTGGGTCACCAGGTCACGCAGGGACACGCGGGAAGCACGCCCTAGGGACCCGCCTCCCCGCAGGGGGCTGGGGGCGGAGCCTGCGGCTCCCCGCCCCTCCCACCTCCTACCTCTGTTTGCAGAGGCCACCCCGCCTCCGCCCCCGCGCATTGCATTCTTACCTCCTGACCAGGCCACCGTCAGGAAAGAGATCGCGGCGGCCAGGGGCCACATGGTGACTTTGTGGTGGGGGGCAGGGAGGGCGGGGCCTGAGAAGTTGAAAGTGGGTAAGAGCCGGCCAGAACCCCCCCCCCATCTCTGAATACTCCCTGCCCGCTCTGCTCTGCGGGCTTCCCAGTCTTGAGTGTCCTCTCCTTTACTCAGAAAACCTTGATCCTGGAATCTGCACCGACTCCCCCATCTCCCAGTTCCATTCTTGGTGTGTGTGTGGAGGGGTGGGGGTGGGGGTCCCGGTAACGCGATGGGAGGGGCAGCTTGCACATCCCTCCCCCGGCTGCAGCTCTCTGGCAGCCCTTCACCCTGGGTGGCCCGTCCCTCCACCCCAGCCCTCCAGCCAGCGGGGTCCTTGGTGCACTCTCCTGCCCCTCTCTACCCTCTGCAGGCGCCTTCTACCCTCTCGGACACCTGGTATAAACCTGAGCATCTTTCCGCTGCTTCACCTCTCAAACCTCTGCAGATTTCTGTCTGGAACCTTGCCTCTGGCCTCTGTCTCCCTCTCCCTGACTCAGCTGTCTCCCGCTCTCTCCGACCCTCCTCCCTCCCAGTGCTCCTGCCCCTGCCTTAGGCGGACCCTACCTGGGTCGGGCCCCGGGTGACTTCTGCTGCCAGCTGCCTCCAACTTCAGCCTCGACCCATGGCTTTTAACCCCTGAACTCCCTCCCCCAGCGCCTTCAGCGTTTCCCTGTTGCTGGCCTTCCCTTCTCCACCCCCAATGGCTCAGCAGTCTGTCGCCGGCACCCCCAGCCTGGGCTTGGCCCTTCTCAGCGGGGCGGAGCTCCCAGGACAAGCTAGGACCCAGAGCTGGTTCCGCCCAAGTTGAACCCACTGTGAACTTTCAGACAGCAGGACCCATCTGCGAGGGAAGGGAAGAACCCACTTCCTTCCCCAGGTCCACCTTAAATCCCCGGGGGGTCCTGTCTAATATCAACCCATTTTTCCATCCCACTTTCTTATCTCCCCTCCAACCTTGTCTGACTCTTTGTGATCCCATGGACTGTAACCTGGGTTCCTCTGTGCCACTGGACCACCAAGGAGGTCCCTCCCACCCAACCCTACCCATATTCTTAATATACATCAGTTCCCAGCCATTTTCCATCCTCTTCCCACCTCCCTACCTAATTTTGACCATTCTCCACACTTAACATCAGCCCGTCCCTCAGACCCATTCCTGTCCACAGCCATTCTCAAGTTTAATTCTCCACGTCAAACTCAACACGTCTAAGTTCCAGTTCTCAGCCTCATCTCCAGCTCCAACTCCATCTCCAGCCCCTTTTCTTCTGGAAAACACAGGGATGCCAAAATTTACCCTACCCTGCCCCTCTCTCCAAATCACACACAAGAAGGGAATCTTCAGATGGGTGGATAGAAAGTCAATTTAGATTGGATGTGGGCAGGGATTGGATCTGGGAAAGCAACATTTTGGATAAACGTGGCCTTTTAGGAGCAGGGATGAGGCAGTCCATGGGAGCGTAGGTGGGGATGAAGAAGCAGGAATCAGAGTTCTCGAGTGTCTGGGGGCCAGATGAGGGGGAAGAGGAAGGAGGAAGGGACGGTGTTTTAGGTGTTTGAGGAATGAGAAGGCGTCTCCTGGAACTGGGCCTGGGTGGATCCCGTGAGCTAATCCCAGGGGGTGGAGGAGGCAGGATTAGGGATTAGACAGGACTGAGGTGGGGTCAGAATTTGAAAGAAAGCCAGGAATGAGGATCAGATGAAGTCTGGAAAGAGAGACAGCAGTGGTGTCATAGGGATAAGGAACTGAGATGGAAAGAGTAAGCCTTCATCTCAAAACTGGTGTGACCCATATTGAGAGATTAAAGTTTTGCATTTAAGGGTCAAATCTAGCATTAAAAGATTTTTTTTAAAAAAAAACAGAGGATCTAATCATGACACTCCTGCATCTATAAAATGAACATATGTCAAAGATGTTATTTGGATTCATTAATACGTGATGGAGCTAGCAAGCTGTTACAAAGAACCACATGCATCTAGGCAATAAGAAGTGCTGAAATGAACTAACAAATAGATGCAAAAGTGGCTTATTCTGTGTTGTTGTTGTCTAGTCGCTAAGTCGTGTCCAACTTTCTGCCACCCTATGGACTGTAGCCCGCCAGGCCCGTCTGTCCACGGGCTCTCCCAGGCAAGAACACTGGTGTGGGTTGCCATTTCCTTCTCCAGGGGATTTTCCTGACCCAGGGATGGAACCCGCATCTCCTGCATTGGCAGGCGGATTCTTCACCTTTGAGCCACCTGGGAAGCCCTATTCTATAGGGAGGGAAGGGAATTGTACTTCCATCTGACAGAAGTCATTCACTCAGTTATGGATGAGAATTATTTGCACTGCTATCAACTGTTTATCATTCACAGGGTGGTAAAGTAGCTCAAGACAGTAAAAGAAGTTGAGACCCCATCTAATCATAACTCATCTAGTGTTCCATTGATGGCATCGAGGGGTCCATCTTAAAGCATTTCACAAATTTTCCCTACACTAGGAAGAAAAGTTTGTGGTCAGGTTTAGGATGGTAGGGGGTGTAGTTGGGGATGGGGCTGGGGGGGGGGGTCTGATGATAGCAGGCGAATTTGAGGAAGAGAATGGACCTGGGGTGAGGGTGGGGTTGGAGCTGGTTTGGGGGATAGGATTGAGCTGGAGATGGGAGGGATCTGGGAATAATGTTGTTGATGGTGTCCAGTTGGCTTGGGGCTGGAGATGAGACCAAGACTGAGTGTTTGGATGTGGAGGCGTTGAAATACGGTTGAGGTGGTGGTGTGCGTTGACAGTGAGCACCAGACATGTCTGTGTTGGGATCAGGTTTTGGTGGGAGTGGGCTGGGTCATAGCTGTGAATGCCTCTCAAGGTGACAGAGAGGTCACTGTCCTTCCCCACCTTGGAATTAGCCCACCTCCCAGGACTGGGCCCAGAGTAGGGACTGAGTTCAAGTTCAGCAACCCTCCCCTGCCTTTTTTTTTTTTTTTTTTTTGTTCCACTGGGATCTTAAGTTCCCTGACCAGGGATCCAACCTGTGTCCCCTGCATTGGAAGCACAGAGTCTTAACCACTGGACCACAGGGAAGTCGCCGAGGTCATTCTTTTTCCATCAGTCTGGGTTCAGAGTGAGTGCCAGGAGGGCAGATGCGGGTTAAGTGAGGTGACAGGCTTGTGTGGGAAGTCGGGGTACCTGTGCCCTCTGGTGGCCTGGGCTCACATTTCCAGAAAAAGCCTCTCTCACTTGGGAAGGGCTGGAACTTGGAGTGGGGGTGGCTGGTTTTGGTATTTGCTGAGGGGTGAGTACCAGGTCAACACTGACATTAGGGCTGGCTGGCTCTTGCTGAAGTGAGGTCATGGACCCCGCTGAAGACTAGGAGTATTCCACATCCTCTCACTGGATGAGCCAGAGCCCATGGACGGCAGTGAGCTGCTGAAAGGCACGTACCAATTACACTGAATCCAGGGGCGTCTCATGGATCCGGGTCTGTCCCCCGCTCATAGAGAAGGGCTAGAGAACGAAAGAGAAAAGACTAGAAAAAGAGACAGCGTTCCTAGTGGTTCAGAGCTGAGTTCAAGTGACTCGGCCACTCGGGGACTCAGGGTCCCATTTGTAAACTGGTGTCTCAGTAGCACCTGCCTCATAGAGAAGGAGTAAATGAGTTAATGTTTGAAGATGCTTAGACCAGAGTGTGATATGAACCAAAAGCCACAAACGTGACTTGTTATATAAGTTAACCTGGTGATGGAGGCAACCCAAGGTTCCGGGGGTGCGGGGGGGGGGGTGCCCCACCCTAGCTTGGCTTCAAAATGGGATTCTTTGTCAAGCAGGAACTGGAAGTTCTGGTTGGAAGTGCTGGCCGGGGCGAGAAAGTTGGCCCCACACCCAGGCCTGGAGCAGAGGCCCCGGTGCGGTGCGGAAGGGGAGACAGACAAGGACACGGGGAATACACAGAGATAGAAAAACAAGGGGGATGGGAGAGGGCAGGCAGAGGAAATGCAAGGAGAGAAAAAAAAAAAAAAAGGGAAGACATTTAAGAGGGAGAGAGACGCCTGGGGGAGAAACCTGATTTGGGCTTTTGGAGAGAAAGATGCCCAAGAAATTCAGGCATGTGAATTCTTTCTTTAGAGCTGGATCCGTGTTATTAAGGATGTTGGCCCTGGTCACCATCTTTTTCCACAGCCACGAAATACCGCTTTTCACCCATTGAAACAGCAAGAACTAGAAGCGTCAGTCTTGCCATCTACCTGCATCTGTGCCCACATCCTCCGCTTCCTCTCCCATTTCTATAGATGAACAATCTTCACCGCCTTCTAAGACAGACCCCCTGCACCTGCGCCAAGTACCCCATCCCCTCTCACCTCCTTGAGGACACTGTTGCAGCCAGCAGTTCTCTGCTCCCTCGCCTGCATCATCATTTTTTCCCCTTCCCCATTATCACACGAACACACTACAATTTCTCACATGTTCCATGGAAAAGAATTAAAAACAAAAAACCCCTGCTGTCAGCCTTCATGCTCTCCTAGTTCTGGCTCCCCTTGACAGCAAGTCTCCAAAACATTGGCTACATGTCCTGTCTGGCATTTCTCTTCTGTTCTCCTGAGCCCACTCCCTGCAGGCTTCCTCCCCTGCTAAACTTTACCAACTGTGCCCCTTTGACGGGCACCAGTGATGTTTGTGTTACTGAAGCCAGTGGCCAGCTCTTCGGGGTTCACCTCACTTGATTCATCGGCAGCATTTAACGAGCGGATCCCTTCCTGCTCCTTTGAAGTCTTTCCCCGACTTCTGAGACACTACCCCCTCCTGGTCCTTCTCTTAACTCATTGACTGCTTCTCCTGCGTGCCTCGTGCTGTTTATTCTCATGAACCTCTACATGATCAAGCATCTGGGTCTCTTCTTTTCCTCTGTCGACGCTCACTCCCTTGGTGATCTCATCGTGGCTTTAAATACCATCAACATGCTGACGACTCCCACATTTCATGTCTCCAGCCAGACCTGGCTCTTAAATTCCCCACTTCATGTCCAACTGCCTACTCAACAAATTCACCTTCAAAACCAAGCTCCTGACCTCCACCCTTCTCTCGTTCCAGATGAGCTCCTTTTCGAGTCCCGGTCTTCTCAGTAAAGAGTCTCTTCGTCCGTTCCACCCTTCCGCCATGACCTCAGTCTTGTCCTTCAACTTGCCCTTTCTCGCGCGCCATGTGTCTGTTTTGCTATCAAACCCTGCCCACTTCGAAATAGACCCGGAATTGACCACTTCTCAACACTTTTCATCCTCGCCACCCCGGTTCCTCCCAGCCACCCTCATCTCTCACCGGGATTGTCACAACTTTCTTATCTGGTCTCCATGCTTTCATCCCTATCTGCCTATACTCTGCTTACCACACAGCCACCAGCGTGACCCTTTAAAAATGTAAGTCAGGGCAGGTCGCTCCTCTTCTTAACAGCCTGCAGACCTTGCTCTTGTTCAGAGTGAAGGTGTCCTCATGGTGGCTGAGAAGGCTCTGGAACCTCTGCTCCCAATAGTCCTCCAATATCACTTACCCCTTCCCCTTCTCCCACCTTTCCCATGCCACACACAACCCCATCTCTGAACCTTAGTAGTCACGGGCTTCCCTGGTGGTCCAGTGGTTGAGAATCCACCTGCCAATGCAGAGGACCTGGGTTCGAACCCTGGTCCGGGATGATTCCACATGCCGAGGGGCAACTAAGCCCATGGGCCACAACGACTGAAGCCCGTATGCTCTAGAGTCCATTCTGCTGCAATAAGAGAAGCCACTACAATGAGAAGCCCGCTGGTCACAGCTCAAGAAAGCTCGTGTGCAGCAGTGAAGACCCAAACTAATAAATAACAATAATAAGCCAAAAATAATAAATAACAGAAAAGCAGTTCAGTTCCCACTCTCGGAGCCCTCTCCCCCACCAGGTGCCTGCCTGACTTTTTCCCTTCTTGCCATCTTCCGTGAAGACTTCCTTCATCGCTATAGCTGGAGAACCCTGAGATGAGGTCCGGGGATCACTAAGCAGGAGGCACAGAGCTCAGAAAACTCCTCTACCCAGGATGTTGGTTTATTCCAGAGAGAAAAATGGCGCATGGGGCCAAGTCCAGGACTTGGCCAAGTCCTCATGACCAAGTCCATGAGCTTCCAACTGCCCTCTCCCGTGGAGTCATATAGACAGTGCTTACGTTGCCCAACAACCATGTGTGACAACATGTACGGGGAATGGCCCCCCAGGAAAGCCCACCTGAGCCGGTGGTTTTTATTGGGTATTTGTCACATAGGCACATGGTTGGCTGAGTGCACTGCTAGCTTTAGTCTTCAGCCCCTCCGCAGGTCCAACATGCCCCCAGACCTCCACCACGAATCCCCTTATTAAGATAGACTATCTGATGTGGCCCAAGGCCCCCGGGTAAAGAAAGACACTGTTATTAGGTGGAATATTCCAAGGGCTTACAGATTTTCTCCTGGAGACTGGGCAAGGGCCAAACTTTTCTTTGTAAGGTAAACAACAGTCCTGCTGAATTAACCACTTAATGCACAACCTGCTTACAATTATAACCTTCCTCTGACGTTCTCTGCATTCTCTATCCCCTCACTCTGCCTTGAAAGTGAAAGTGTTAGTGGCTCCGTTGTGTCCGAGTCTTTGCGATCCCATGGACTGTAACCCGCCAGGCTCCTCTGTCCGTAGAATTCTCCGGGCAAGAACACTGGAGTGGGCTGCCATTTCCTTCTCCAGGGGATCTTCCTGACACAGGTTTGGAACCCATGTCTCCCACATTGCGAGCAGATTCTTAACTCTCTGAATATTTGCTGGATGAGTGAATGAGCTGCAGGCATTTTTGAGGGTGTGGTGAGATATGAATCCTTCTTGTCTGAGCAAAAGCTTGCCAGTACTTGGTGAAATTGATTAAGAGTAAGACTTTTGGTCCAGCAATCCTGCTTTTGTGAGTATTCCAGGGAAGCCGTCTGTAGGTTATATAAGGGGCCTGCCCCACAGTGGTCATTGCACTACTGCCTGGGTGTCCATCACTGGGGAACTGGGTCATTAAACACGGTGGGTGTATACCATGAGTGGTGCTCCTCAAGCTAATAAGCATTGAACCCCCTGGATTGTGGGGGTGGGGGGGGTTGGTGGCTGGAGGGGGGGATCTTGTTATAATGTAGATTCTGGTTCAGTTGCTCTGGGATGGAGTCCAGGACTCCGACTTCTTTCTTTTTCACTATTAATTTATTTTTAGCTGTGCTGGGTCTCCGTTGCTGAGAGGGCTTTTCTCTAGTTGCGGCCGAGTGGGGGCTCCTCTTCGTTTTGGTGCCTGTGCTTCTCACTGCGGTGGCTTCTCTTGTTGCCTAGCACAGGTTCTAGGCGCGTGGACTTCAGTAGCTGTGGTGCACAGAACCACAACTTAATTGCCCCCAGCATGGGGAATCTTCCCGGACCAGGGATCAAACCTGTGTCCCTTGCATCAGCAGGCGGATTCTTATCCGCTGCACCCCCAGGGAACTCCTGACTCACAATTTTAAAACTTATACTGCCTTTACAGTTTTTGTAAAGTGTTGACTCTATTCTCCCTCAGCAGTCTTATGAGCTGTTTGTAGCCAGGCAGGCTACAACGCAGGCTGCCCCCTCAGAACTCTCTGATCCTGGGTTGTCCCCCACGGCCAAGCAGATGGACACATGTGGCCACGCAGACTTCTACTGTATCTGATTCTGCAAGCACAGAACTTGAGAAGATGGAGATGGAATCGGGAAGGGCTGCCCAGATGCTTGGGGCTTTCCGGGTGGCACTAGTGATAAAGAACCCGCCTGCTAAATCGGGAGACAGAAGAGATGCGGGTTCGATCCCTGGATTAGGAAGATCCCCTGGAGGAGGGCATGGCAACCCACTCTGGTATTCTTGCCTGGAGAATCCCATGGACAGAGGAGCCTGGCAGGCCACAGTCCATGGGGTCGCAAAGAGTCAAACACGACTGAAGTGACTTGGTACACATAGATGTCCAGATGCTCACCGTTACAGACATAACGTGACAGACATAAATAGCCTTGAAGCATAGATATCAGCAATGATAATTAGGAATTGATGAGTTTTGAGTATTGACTTTTCAAAAGTGTACATTACTTAATTGTGAGTTTCTGTAATTTAATTTTCTTTTATAGCTGTGTTGAGCAACCGGCACTCCAAATCCCTGAAAATTGGCCAGGAGGCTCTTATGGGCTGCCATGAGCTGGCTCTGGCGTGCATACAAGGCCTGCCACCCAGCCCAGGTTTAATGACCTTTTTATTCCTAGCGACTCTCTACCTTTAAATGATGTTTACTGTTTCTTGTCTGGCACCTCCTGCTAGGATGTAAGCTCTGTGATGAGAAGTGTTTACCTTTGTCTGGCTTGTTCGTGGGCCTACTTCCAGTACCCAGGAACCATGCCCGGCGCATAGTAGGTGCCCAGTAAATAGCGGTTCTTGAACGAAAATAAGAAAGAGAATGAGATTCATAACACAATGATGTCGTACAAATTAGAAGCAACACGATGTGACAACTAGTGTGTGCCAAGGAGGCACATTATTGCAGACCCAGCTGGGCTGGTGCCTGTGGGAAAGGAGGGTATCCGGAGTCAGGGGGGACAAGTAGAAATAAGTAAATAAAATGAGTTCAGGACCTGAACTCAAGGGTGTGATTAACTCAACTCTCCTCACCTAACATCTGATGAGGAAAAGGAGGACCTCTCCATTTGCACCGTGTTTTCCCTGGAAACAAGGTCGGGCTTTGCCCTGTCGGTCATGGGCCTGGCAGTCCCTACTTGCCGGACCCCGAGAAGAGGCTGGGGGAGGGGTGGTCCTGCTCAGGGGGCCACACGGCAAGGCTGGGGTGTTTTCTTCCACCACACCAGGTACGGTGGATGGCGAGGGGGCGGACCCCCAGGGGATACCATGCGCCTCAGGACACGGCTCCTGGCTGGCCGTGATTGGACCGCTATGCCTGTCTGTTGAGTGCATTAGATGAATGGGTGAATGGAATTTAAGATTGTAAAAAAAACTTTCTTTAAGCTTTTTATTTTGTATTGGGGTATAGCCAGTTAGGGTTTCCCTGGTGGTTCGACAAGTAAAGAATCCGCCTGCCAGTGCAGGAGACTCAGGTTCGATCCCTGGGTCGGGAAGATTCCCTGGAGGAGAAATAGCAACCCACTGCAGTATTCTTGCCTGGAGAATCCTCCTCCCCTGGACAGAGGAGCCTGGCGGGCTACAGTCCAAAGGATCGCAAAGAATCGGACACGACTGAGCGGCTGAGCACGCAGGCAGAGCCGATTAACAAACAACGTTGTGATAATTTCAGGCGAACAGCGGAGGGACTCAGCCTCACTATACACATGTATCCTTTCTCTCCCAAACTCCCCTCCCACCCAGGCTGCCACATAACATTGAGCAGAGTCCCCTGTGATACACAGTAGGTCCTTGTTGTAGGATTGTTAAAATTTTATTGATGGTATTTGTCTGGCTTTTAGAGACATTGAGAGCTTTGAAAATTGTCCTCTTTGGAATACAGTGCCAGTTCAATGCCTTTGTGTTCATGCGCCTGCTCTGGTGTCTCAGGGGTACCCTGGATAACGATGGGGAGGGTGTAGGGGTGCAGGGAGAACCCCTGAAGGAGCTGCTCTGGGAGAGGGGAGTTCTGAGCCAGGGGTCAGGGTCAGGATGCTGGGGGTCTGAGGGAGGGGGCGCTGGGGGCTGGGTCTTGAGTGGGAGGGGCAGGGTCTTGGGGAGCTTGTGGGCAGGTGATGTTCTGTCCCGCTGGCTATGATCTGCTCCGCATGGTTTCCTGGATCCAGGTGTGGTATTTGCACAGGTTGGTGTAGACGCCGGGGTAACCGGGCTGGGCACAGCGCTCCATCCCCCAGGACACGAGACCCTGGAGCTGCCCTCCGCACACCAGGGGTCCCCCGGAGTCACCCTGACGGGGAGAGGCGGAGACGGAGACATCCGTGGATCGATGGCCAGAGGACCCCCCGGCCGCGGGGAGCCCCAGAGGCAAAGATGTGGGGGGTGGCTGAGACCCGCCCCCCTGCCCGGGCGGGGCCTCTGGAGGTCTCAGCCCCTGGGGCGTGGGGTCCCGTGTCCTGTGTGTCTCTTGGGCCCCTCTTTGTCTAAGCTCTGCGTCTAGAAAACTGCATGTGTGTTTCCACACCGCGTGTCTCTGGAGCCGTTGCTCGGGGATGGATTAAGGCCTCCAGACCCTGAGCAAGCTTTCCAGGGGCCCACATGTAATGATGGCAATGACAGCGGTGGTCGGAGCTCTGCACTCTTGCCATGGACGAGCTCATCCCATTCCATCCCGTCCTGCTGCCCCCATGGGACAGGTGAGGAAACCGAAGCCTGGAAGGTTACGTCCATACCCAAGGGCTAACAGCTAGGAGACAGCCTGGCTGTGACAACCTCTCTTGGTCTCTGGGGGTGGGAGGGGGGCCACCCCTGATCTTCTTGCTCCTGAGGTCCTCTCATACCTAAGTCTCAGCCCCGAACAAGCTCCCTGCCCAGGCTTTCTCCCTGGGGCTCACCTGACAAGAGTCCTTCCCGCCTTGGGGGACCCCTGCACAGACCATGCCCGGGGTGATGGCTCCAGAGTAGGCCCGCCGACACTCCTGATCCGAGAAGATGTTGATGTTCACGCATTGCAGAGAGTTGGGGTACCTGGCTGAGAGGGGGCGGCATTGAGGTGTTAAAATGAGGTCTACTCTCCAATAGGACCCAGAAGTCTGGGCCTGAGACCCTCCTCCCTCAGACCCGGGACTCAGCCCCCCAGCCCCTCCTCCCTCAGACCCGGGGGTCCAGCCAGCAGCCCCTCGTTCCCGATGCGGGACCCCTCACCAACAGGACTGGAGATGGTGCCCCAGCCCGACACAAGGCAGGAGGAGCCCACGCCGGCGCAGGAGCGGGCCACGGAGATGGGCTGCACCCCCCGCCCCAGCCGAGCGGGCCGCTCCAGCCGCAGCAGCATCAGGTCGTTGTCGTTGGTCCGCGAGTTGTACTGGGGGTGCGGCACCTGGCGGGCCACGCGCAGCACCTGCTGTGTGGCCTCCCAGACCTTCAGGTTGTGCTTGCCCAGGGCGACGCGAAGGATCCTGGCCCGCGACCCCCGAGAGTGGTGCTGCTCAGGATGTGAGCTGAGACCCCGCCCCACCATCCAGCGATGCTCCCGCCCCTGGGGACGAGTCTTCCTCCAGGCTGACTCTCCCCATGGGCTTCCCAGGTGGCTCAGCGGTAAAGAATCACCCTGCCGATGCAGGAGACACCAGAGATGCGGGCTCCATCCCTGGGTCGGGAAGATCCCCTGGAGGAGGGCGTGGCAACCCACTCCAGTATCCTTGCCTGGAGAATCCCCATGGACAGAGGGGCCTGGCGGGCTACAGTCCAGGTTCACAAAGAGTTGGACATGGCTGAGCACACACACACACACACACACAGACACACACACACACACCCCCAACCCTCCCTCCATTTGCAGGCAGAGTGTTTCCTGGAATCTTGGACCCTTTCCCCCTGGCCTGGACACTCTCTGGGCCCAATCTTATATCCTCCCCTTCCACTGGTGGACTGTGCTCTGCCTTCTGAGGTTTGTGGGTTGCTGGCTCTGCCCTAGGGTATGCGCCTGGGTAAAGACTCTGTGTTCTGAAGTGAGGCTCTGAGCTGTGGCTCTAGGCTTGAAATGAAATTGCTCTTCTAGAGTAGGCGCCAGGGAGGCTCCATTGCAGTTCCAGCCTGGCCTTTGGGCTCTCGACACCCTAAACTTTTGACTTGAAGCTTGGAGTTGTGTTCTAGATTAAATCTAGATGCTAGCATACTTTCTAGATACTGGTGTGAGCCCCAGGTTCTAGGTTGAGTTCTGGGTTCTTGATGAAGCTCTTGTTTATGACGTGGGTTGGAGACAGTGACTTGAGCTCTGTGGTCCAGCTGGCCTCAGGGTTCTAAACAGCAGCCTGCATTCTTGATATTAGGTTGGGTTCTGCTTTAGATCAAATTACAGGTGATAGTCTGTGGATTTTTGGTTCAAGATTCTGATCTGAGCCTTTGACCTCAGGTTGGGCTCTAGGTTCTAGAAGGAGCTCCAGACTATGGTCAGGATTCCAGGTTCTAGATGTTGGTTTCCATTCTGGGCTTTACGTTCTAGACTCTGGGCCCTCAGTTCTACCCTGAACTTCAGTTTATGGCATTAAATCTGGTTTGTGAGCACTGGGTGAGCTTTTGTCTGGACTTTGATTTCTAGTGTGGGGTCCAAGTTTAGGTCTAAAATCTGGGAAGGGCCCTGGGCTCTCTATGAAGCTTTAGATTATGATCTTCATTCTGGGATGGAGAGAACAGGTTGAGGTCTGGGTTTTAGACTCCTCAAAGAAGAGCTGTAGACTAGACTCTGGATTACATGTTGGATCTAGAACAAGCTCCAGGTTCTGTCTTTATCCCATTCTCTGAGCTGCAAGTAGGTTTCCAGACTCATGGCTGGACGGTGGGCTCTGAACCTGACTCTGGATTCCAAGCAGTGTTCTGAGAGGGGTCCTGAGTGTCTGAAGGTAGCTGTGTCCCGAATTCAACCACCACTCCCAATCTTAGTCTCTGTGTGGAGATTGGTCTCTGGATGGATGTCAGGTTTTGTGTTAGGTTCTAGATTCTGTGCAGGACTCTAAACTGGTGTATGGGTTCCAACCGGCTTCCCAGGTGGCTCAGTGGTAAAGAATCCACCCGCCAAAGTATGAGATGCAGGTTCGATCCCTGGGTCAGGAAGATCCCCTGGAGGAGGACACGGCAACCCACTCCAGTATTCTTGCCTGGAAAAATCCCATGGACAGAGCAGCCTGTTGGGTTACCGTCCACGGAGACCCGAAGCGTCAGACACGACTGAACGACTAAGCACATGAGCATGGTTTCTAAGCAGTTGATCTGCTTTTAGAATCTAAAAGCAGATTTTAGATTCATGGCTGGGTTCCATGTTCTGGGTCTGTGGTTTTAGGCTCTTATCTAGACCCCAAACAAACCCAGCTAGCACCCTGGATTGTACACAGGGCTAGACTCTGGAATTCATTTGGCAGAAGAATCAGGAAGGGACCACTCACGGGCGGGCACAGTGAGCAGCGGTGATGACCCACTGGTCGGACAGCAGGGACCCTCCACAGAGGAAACGACGCTGGGGGCCTTGCAGGAGGGCTGCCTGCCACGGTTGGGAGCTCTGGGTGCAAGTGTAGCCACCGATTATCTTGTTCTCATTCCCTTGGTTCTGGGCCATGGCTAGGAGAAGGCAAGGGTGAGCTGGAGTGGGGGCAGCAGGTAAACAAAGGCTCTCCACCCAACCCCTAGCTCTCTAGGATGTCCGGAACCCACAAGTCCCCCCTGTGTTGCCTAATCCTTAACCCACCCATCTTTATGTACCCCCACCCTGTATGAGATATGCCCAACAGTGCCCCCAGTATTGTCCCAACACGACCAGGGAGTTTTCTGACACCCCCTCACCCCAGGTACCCCCATAGCACCTATTATGAGATCCTAGAACCACCTCATCCATGATCCTGACACTACCGCCCCTGACTCCGCTTTCCTACGCATGCTTTCTACGATCACTTTATGCAATACGCCACAGCTCCACTCAGCTATCCTCCAGCACCATCGGGGAGCTCCCTGTCCCTTCCCCAGACTTCTCGCTCTGTGTGTGGTCCCCCAGGATCACACAGGGCCCCCAGGTTCCCCCCCTCCGTACACCCACTCTGCATACCACACCACTCCCCCGCCAGGAGCCCACCACCCCGTCATCATTTCTGCCATCACTTCTGATTAGTTCTTCCCTAACACAATCAACAGGGCTTCAGTGGTAAAGAATCTGCCTGCCATTTAAGAGACAAAAGTTCGATCCCTGTGTCGGGAAGATCCCCTGGAGGAGGAAATGGCAAGCCAGTCTAATATTCTTGCCTGGGAAATCCCATGGACAGAGGAGCCTGGTGGGCTACAGTCCACGGGGTCGCAAGGAGGCGGACATGGCTGAGCGAGTAGACGACAGTGCAGTCAGCAAGTGTCCTGCTGGTACTTTCTCATAAGACTCGGTCAGGACCTGACTGTTCTGCTCAGTTCCTCCCTTGATTTCTCACTATCTCTTGATGTTGTTCAGTTGCTCAGTTGTGTCCGACTCTTCACCATCTCCTACAAGTTCCTGGACCCTGCGATATTCTAACACCTCCACCACTTAGAACCCGGGCCTTCCTCGAGCACGCTCCTCAACCACGGTCCCCAGACTATCCCCCGCCCCTTCTTGCCAGGTGAGCATCTCAGATCCCCAGGGCCCTTCCCCATCTCCCCGGCCCTTCTCAGAGTCCAGTCCCCCCCCCCCCCCCACTGTCTTACCTACAGCCAAGATCTGAAGAGCCATCAGCAGGAGAAACATTCTGAGGGCTGGCAGCTGGATTCTGGCAAATGCAGAGAGAAAGTGAGGGTCAAGGAAGCTGCAAGAACCTAGAGGTTATGGGTCAGAGAGGCTCTTAGAGACTGAGACCCTTAGGGACCTGGTTGGGGGACAGAAGAGAGGCCAGAGACCAGGAGGGCGGGGTCTGGGGCAGGGGGTGCTCCTTGGTGGCTGGAGAGGATGCCGAGAAGGGCTCAGGGCTTGCCTTGATGTCTCCTGTCTGGTGGAGTGGGGGTGGCGTCTGCCTTCCTTGTCACTCGCTGAGGCCTTTTATCCCTGGTCTGAGTAGCTGGCCCTGCTCCTTCCTCCACCCTTCTGAGGTTTTTTTTTTCCTTTTTTTTTTTTATTGCCTATTTCCCACTCCAGGATCCCCATCCCATCTCCTCCCATCTCCTCTCTGGCCAGAGAAGCAGCCACAATTGTTCACGAGAACCTGCCTGCCTGGCGGGGGAAGGTGTTATAATCTGGGAGGAACCCAGGGAGGGGGGAAGTCCCGGGCAGGGTGGACAAGTGGGGTGGGGGAAGGTGCTGGGAGGGGCTGGGAGAGGGAGGGACAGGGGCAGAGAGAGAGAGAGGCTGCCCCGGGAGCAGAGAGAGGCCAGGAAATGTGAGAGAAGTAGCAATAGGAAGGCAGAGGGCAAGGGAGAGGAATCTGGGCCAGAGAGACCTGTGAGAGGTGGGGAGACTTTAGGGAGATGGAGACTAGGGATCGGGAAGGAGGAGGCAGACAGAAAAAGGCAGGATGGGTGGGGGCGGGGCGCAGGGACAGGGATTCACGGAGAGATGAGTGTGGGAAAATGAGAGACAGAAGCAGAGAAAGAGAAGGAAGGAGGGGAAGACAGAATCGACACAGGCAGAGAGAAGGAGGAACAAGCACATAGAAACACAAGCAGCAGAGGTGCCCCACCCCCCCCACACACGTGAGGGATGGCAGCGGAGAGGACGGGGAGGCCCAGAGATGGCGAGGAAGGATGTGGAGATCCGACAAGAGACCGGGCAGAGGACGGGGGAGAGGGAGAGGGAGTGGAGGTCACGGAGGGCCCTTGAGAAAGAGGGGCGACGGGGAGGCAGAGATGAGAGGTGACAGCCGCAGAGGAACAGAGAGGGGCTGGGAGTGGGGCTGGGGGCACCAAGGTTCTAGGCGTCCTGTCTCTCACACGTTCTCATCCTGTGGTCCTCGTGGCCCTGAAAGGTGGGGGAGCAGGGGCCCCGGCAAGGAGTGGGGAAGGGAGGGTCAGGGCAGAACTGGTGCCCCCCAACTCAGGCTCTGCAGAGAGGTCAGGGGAGAGTGGGCTAGAAGGACCAGAGAGAAGGGGAAGGGACCCAGAGAGAGTGGGGACAGAGACCCAGGGAGAGCAGGAGAGATGGAGTGATGAGATGGGGAATGGGCCTGGGTTTGGGGGACCCATCCTAACTGTTGGGCAGGGCCCTGCCACCCTCAGTCCCTCCCCCAGCCTCTTAAATTCCCAATGACGGCAATGTGTCTCAGGGCAGTCTGGACCACCTCACGGTGACTCAGGAGGTCAGCTGTCTGCACTCTCCCCACTGCCCCCCAGTCCCCCCACCCCAACCCCGGGGGTCTGGCTCCCAAACCACTTTCCTCCCCTCTCCACCTAGACTGCTGCTCCCCCGCCCCCCTGCAGAGGCGCTCAGCGCCCCCTTCAACTGGCTCTGCAGAGAGGCCACACTGCTTCGGGCTGAAAACCTTGGTTCAAGCCTTGGTAGACCAGAAGGATGAGAAGCACAAACTAGAAGCCCTTCCGCCAAGAAAGATTTCTCTGGGGACAAGGCGGGGATGGGGAGGGGTGGAACAGGCAGCTGGTCTGTGAGGGCTCAGATGCTGTAGTGGGTTTTGTTGTTGCTTTGGCATGCAGAATCCTAGTTCCTTGACCAGGGATTGAACCCCTGTCCCCCGTGCATTGAGAGCATGGAGGTTTTTTGTTTTTTTATTTTTTTAATTTTAATTTCATTTAATGTTTTACATTCCATTTTATAATTTATTTTTAATTGGAGGATAATTGCTTTACAGTGTCAGTTTCTGCCTGTATAATGACGTGAATCAGCCTTATGTATGAATATGTCCTCTCCCCCGAGCTTCCCTCCCGCCCCCGTCCCACCCCTCCAGGTCATCACAGAGCACTGGGCTGAGCTCCTGAGCTATAAAGCAGCTTCCCACTGGCTAGTTCACATGTGTGTGCAGTCGTCTCTGACTCCTTGCGGCCCCAGGGACTGTAGCTCGCCAGGCTCCTCTGGCCTCGACCTTCTCCAGGCAAGAATACCGGAGTGGGTTGCTGTGCCCTCCTTCAGGGAATCTTCCCAACCCAGGGATCGAACCCCTGTCCCCAGCATTTGCAGGTGGATTCTTCATTGCTGTACTGCCGGGGAGGCCCCAGAAGGCTGTAATTTGAAGGACTCACAGGGATCCTATGCTGAGCTGGAAGATAAACCTGAGATCTCCTCTTCCCAGAAAGAATACGCAGCTTAAGCAGAAGGCTTCAGTGAGACCCAGGGAGCCCAGGAAAAACGTGCTGGGGACGTGGCCACAAAGAGGGCTCAGCTCACTGCCTTATCTCCCACCCCAGCCCGGAGCCCCCTCAGCGTCACTGCTGGGTTATTCGTCCCCTTCCAGCCACACTCCGTCCTGGGCTGCCTTGCTCCCACTCCACCCATTACGGGGGTCCTCAAAAAATATTTGATGAATGAATGAATGGACACATGGCCACAATCCTTGCCTTCCAGGAGCTCACTGTCTGGCAGGAGAGGTCAGAGAGGCAACGGGGGAAACTCAGTCCAGTGTGACGTGTGTTCTGATTGGATGGAGGGGAGTACTGAAGGTTCTGATGAAGCCTCAGGAGTGGGGAACGGGCTCCCAGAGCGTGGGCTTTCTGAGTCGGAGCTCACCAGGGGCATGGACGCAGTGAGGAGAGCAGCTCTGAGTAGAACTCTTCAGACAGGAGGACGGGGCAGAGCTCAGCGTGCTGGGGGAGAAGGGATCCCCCAGTGATTCTCAGCGGGGGAGAGAAGCACCCTTAGGGTCATCACTGCAGACCTGGGCTGCCTCTGGGGGGAGCTGTCTGGCTAGAGACAGTGGTGGGGTGTCACTAGCACCGACGGAAGGTGCTGGAAACCGGAGCGCTGCGGCACTCACGTGGAGTGATTGAATAGAATGAAAAGACCTGGGGCGTCTGCTCGAGACCCCAAGAAGACCCACAGCTTAGGGGACAGGGGGGCCGAAAGGAGAAATGGAAGAGCTAAGAAGGAAACCAGGAGAGGGTGGCGTCAGGGAAGAAGAGATGAATTTTAAGAAGAGACTGGCACGAGGGTTGAACCCAGCGAGGTGGCCACTGGCACTGGGGGTTTTTTCTGTTTCTTGTTTTTTCTTCTGGCCTCGTGGCATGTGGCATCTTACTTCCCCGGCCAGGATCGCACCCGGGGGCCCTGCAGTGGAAGGTAGATTCTCAACGCGTGGACCACCAGGGAAGTCCTCATTTACAGCAGTGAGTGTACAGTCCAGTGGCAAGAAATACTTTCACTTGGGTGTGCAACCATTACGGTCATCTGTCTCCAAAACCTTTTCATCTCCTCTGACTGCAGGTCTGTCCCCATGAAACACCAGCTTCCCATCCTCCCTGCCCCAGGCCCTGGTAGACTCCATTCTACTTTCTGTGTCTATGAATTTGACCACTCTGAAATAGGTATTTCACATTTCAGTGAGCATAATGCCCTCAAGGTTCACGTGAGATGCTGTAACACACCAGAATTTCCTTCCTCTTTAATAATTAATCCGGTTATTTCCTCTTTGGCGGCACTGGGTCTTCATTGCTGCACGCGGGCTTTCTATAGCTGTGGTGAGTGGGGGCTCCTCTCTCGTTGCAGCGTGGGGGCTTCTCACTGTGGTGGCTTCTCTTGTTGTGGAGCATGGGCCCTAGGGAGCACAGGTTTCAGGAGTTGTGGCGCACGGGCTTAGGTGCTCTGTGGCGTGCGGAATGTTCCCGGACCAGGGATCGAACCCGTGTCGCCTGTCCTGGCAGATGGATCCTTAACCACTGGACCACCAGGGCAGTCTTTCTTTCTTTTTCTTTTCTCCTTCCTTTTAAAGGAAGGATCACACACCTTCGTATGGATGGGCCACGTTTTGTGTATCCAGGTAACTGTTTTTTAAGAGTTATTTTGGGCGCAGGTTGTTGCCATGTTAGGGGCGAGTGTTTATGTACATTTTTTGGCTCTGCTGGGGCTTTGCTGCAGGGCGTGGGCTTCTTGCGGTGGCTTCTCTCGTTGCGGAGCAGGGGCTCTGGGCACATGCGCTCAGCAGTCGCAGTCCCCGCGTCTACAGCACAGGCGCAACCGTTGCGGCGCGCAGGTGTAGCTGCCCCGCGGCACGTGGGATTTCCTGGTGGTCCAGTGGTTAAGCAGCTGCCTGGCAACAAAGGGACACTGGTTCGGTCCCTGGTCTGAGAAGATCCCAGGTCACTTTCTTAATGTGGCTTAGTTTCTTTCATCCTCCTTCCCTCCTCCCGCCTTCCTCTCTCCCTTTCTTCCTCTCCCTCCTTCCCTTCAACAAATATTTTTTGAGTACCTACTATGCATCAGTCACGGTTCTAAACGCTGCAAAGTGGAAAGTATGTTTGACTCTTTGCGACCCCAGGGACTGTATAGTTCATGAAATTCTCCAGGCCGGAATACTGGAGTGCGTAGCCTTTCCCTTCTTCAGGGGATCTTCCCAACCCAGGGATTGAACCCAGGTCTCCCGCATTTGTGGGTGGATTCTTTACCAGCTGAGCCACAAGGGAAGCCCAAGAATGGAGTGGGTAGTCTTTCCCTTCTGCAGGGGATCTTCCTGACCCAGGAATCAAACCAGGCTCTCCTGCATTGCAGGCGAATTCTTTACCAACTGAGCTATCAGGGAAGCCGGCTAAGCACTGAGGATATGGCATATGCCTCACTGATACTTAAATCCTGGAAGCAAAAGAAAGTTAAATTAATACATAATATCACAAGTCATGAGTGCTAAGAAGAATAAGAAAGCCGAGAGGAGACTTCCCTGGTGGTCTAATGGTTAAGACTTCATCTCTATCTGTGGGGGAAGAGCTAAGATCCCAGATGCCACACAGGCAAACAAAACAAAACCAAACCAAGACAGAAAACGGAAACAATATTGTAACAAATTCAATAAAGACTTCAAAAATGGTCCACAGGTTAAAAAAAAAAAATCTTAAAGAAAGAAAGCAGGGAGGAGGTCAGGGTCGGGGGAGGCGCTCTTTGAGCAAAGACCTGAAGGCCGGGAGGGACATGGGGGTAGGGGGGGACACCTTGGGGGGATGGCACACCTGCAAAGGTTCTGGGCTGTGAGGAGGTCTGACGCGCCTGGGGACCAGCGGGGAGGCCAGTGTAGCTGGAGAAGCTGAGCCAGGGGAGAGAAGAGAAGGGGATGAGTGCAGTGAGGTGGTGGGGAGTCCACCCTGCCTGGGCTAGGTACTATCCTGAGCCGGTTTTACAGTCTGAGGAAGGAGGCTGGGGGAGTGGGGAGTGGCCCGAACGAGGTCAATCTGAGGGTAAGCGCCGGAGCGCACTGGGCTCCCAGATCCTCTGAACCCTCTCTATTGTCTCCGTGATTTGAGCGTCAGTTTCATCTGAGCCTTTACTTGTGTGTCCAATGCCGTTTTAACGCATGTTTCGTTAATTACCTCGCCGAACCCTTCCCACGGCCTCGTGAGAAAGCTGTTTTTATGATCTTCCGCACGCAGGTGGAGAAGCGGAGTCGCCCGTCCACGGTTACGCAAAGCGGAGCGGTGGCACCACCGTCCGAACCCGGGCGGCGGGCTCTTCCCCACCGCAGGGAGCCGGATGCCTGAGAACGCAGGGGCGGAGGGTGAGCCGCCCCGGCGGGGGGATTAGCCCCAGACAGAAGGAAGGACGCCTCTCCCATTGTTCGGGAAGGAAGCAGGAAGGGGTGGGGGAGGTTGGCGGGTCGGGGGTGGGGGTCAGGTGGCCGGGAGGCTCGGGCCAGCTCACCCCGTCTCCAGGGGGCACCTGCTTGGGGAGGTGAGGGTGGCGGGTAGGTTCCAGGTGAGGTTGGCGACCAGGAATTTAACAGCGGCCTCTTCGGAGCAGCTGAATGGCTCTGGTTCTGTTTGCCTCCAGCAAAGAGCAGGCGCGTGCAGGGCTGGGTGACTGGGGGGAGGGATGCTGAGAGCGGGGCGATAAGACAGTGGGGGGTCCCTGGGGCGTTAAGAGGGCGGACGGTGAGTGTAAAGGAGGTGCAGACGGAAGGGGCTTGGTTGGTGGAGGGGTCAGGGTGTCTTGGAGGTGGACAAACAGGTACGGCAGAGCTCTGGAAGCATGGGAGGGAGGCTGTGGTCAGGGAGTGGATGTGGGATTTTGTGGGGTTTTAGAGGTGGAGCTTCTCTGGATGCAGATAGAGGCCAGGGTGTGACCTTGGGAATGAATGATGGGTCAGGTAGACTCTGGCCGCCTCAGGGGACTGTGAAACCCCTCAGGGGGTGGGGGGGCGGTCCTCTCTCTGGGGGTTCCTGACTCCCTGTCAGCAAATGCCTGTCTCGACCTCCACTTATAAATACAAATCTGGCAGGTTGTCTAGGACTTTGCCTGCATTATCGCCTTTAATTCTTGCAAGAGCTGTATGAGGTTGGGGTTAGGGCTCGTGTTAGGATGATGGGAGAGATGAGGAAGCCGGGTTCTCAGTAGTCCTTTGTGCAAATGGCATTAGCTGGGATCAGAATTTGGGTCATCTGGCTGTTAAATGCTACGCCATTCAGTCCCCAAATCTGTCTCCATACCGTTCATGGGCAAGGAGTTCTCCGCTGTATCGCTGTCTCCTGGTACAGCCCCAGAGAGTGCCTGCAAGGAATGCTTCTGGGATGTGCAAATCTACCCTGGGACTTCCCTGGTGGTCCAGTGGTTAGGACTTAACTCTTTGATTTCAGGGGGCATGGGTTTGATCCTAGGTCAGGGAACTAAGATCTTCTTGTTGTTCAGTCACGAAGTCGTGTCTCCCTCTTCGTGACCCCATGGACTGCAGCACGCCAGGCCTCCCTGTCCTTCACCAACTCCAGGAGTTTGCTCAAAGCCATGTCCTTTGAGTCGGTGATGCCATCCAACCATTTCATCCTCCGCGGCTCCCCTTCCTCCTGCCCTCCATCTTTCCCAGCATCAGGGTCTTTTCCAATGAGTCGCCTTTTCAAATCAGGTGGCCAAAGTATTGGAGCGTCAGCATCACTCCTGATATCTGCACGCTGCCAAAAAGACAAACGAGCCAGTCCCTGACCTTTGCCTTCTGTCCCCGTCAGCTCTTGGCTGACAGTTTCTCTCGTGCCTCCCAAGCGCCACATCTCACTTATTCCCTGCACCAGCCCTAGAGGTGCATATAATCACTCCCATTCCACAGATGAGGAAACAGAGAGAGAAGGTAGTTGCCCAACAAGCTAGAGGCTGGGACTCGAACCCCAGCCTGTCTGGCTCCGTGCCCCTCTGCTGCTGACCTCACGTGTCCCTAGGATTACCTAGTCTCTCTGGATAATCCCTGAGATGGCTCTGAGTCAGCATCTGTATCTGCTACGTGCCAGGCAGCTTCCATATGCACGCCTGGGCACCCCTGATGCCCCGTCAACAACCAGAGAACAGCCCTGCCCCACCTCCCTCTCCCGTCTCCATCATCAAGCACTTGTTTCCTTTTGTAGGTGATGACACCACCCTCTCCCCAGTTGCTTCCGTCAAGAGCTGGGAGTGGTCCTTGATCCCGCCCTCACTCCCACTTCCCACTTTGGCAATTCCTGTCACCTTAGCGCCAAAATAGACATCAAACCCACCCACTTGCTTCCGCTCACTCATCCTCTTCCAGGTTACCCTTATCTCTCACCTGGACAGGTGCCGTAGCCTCCAAACTCGTTTCCCTGCTTCCAAATTTGAACCCCGTTTCCACCTCCCCCCCCACGCCCACCCCACACCAAGTCCATTCTCCACTTGGCAGCAGTGTGTTCTTAAAATATAAAACGGTGTCATGTTAGAATCTGCTTAAAACCCATCTGCGATTTCCCACTGCAGTTATAATAAAACCTAAACACTTCCAAGGCACCCTGTGCCTGGCTTTCTGCCCGTCTCGCCAGCCTCACCATTCTACCACGCGCTGTGCCTCAGGCCCCCCAGGCTTCTTTGATTTTCCTGACATGGTAGGTGTCCCCCCAACCCCCGTCACCTCACTGCCTGTCTTTGCTGTTCCCTCCCCCTGGGACACCCTTCCGATCACTCTGCCCATGGTCGCTTTCTCTGGAGTGGACGTTTCCTTCTGGTTTCTGTCTCAGCCCCGTGCTGGTTTCCTCTCCTCGTTTTCATCTATAATTGCCTTATGTGTTTGCTTCCTTGTTTATTGTTGCTGTTGTTTCCTTCTCTGGCGTTTATCACTATCCGATGTCCCTCATCTTTTATTTACTTCCTTTTCTGTGTAGTCTGTCTCCCACAGTTTGAGTGCCAACTCTGACAGGAACGGGGGGTTTGCCTGCTTTCTCTGTTTCTTTTCCCTGGCATGTAGTATGTGCTTAGCAAACTTTTATGGACTGAAGGAACATTTCTCTCATTCAAACCAAGGCTTCATGAAGGCAGGGACCCTGTCTAACATGCTCATCACTGAATTTTTAGAGCCCACCCTGGTCCCTGACATGTGAAGCGCCTCTGTGAAAACAGACTGGATGAGATTAAGGGTATTGAGAGACTTCGCCCCAGAATCTCTGCACTTGATGCCTCTACATCTTCAGACCTGACAGTAGTCTCCGGTTACCCAGCCCTGAGAGAGCACACACAGGGGGGAAGATGGGGAAGCCCATCTTTCTGAGATTGGGCCCCATCCTTGCAGGAAAGAATGCTTCTGACTCCAGGTGGTGGTACCCTAGGGCATGGGGATTTCTGGCTTATCAACTTGGGTCCTTTCCCAGACATTCAATAAGTATAAAGGACCCCTTGTGTTTACCTAGGAGCTGCCTTCTCCAAGGTCTTCCCTGGTAGGTCAGCTGGTAAAGAATCCGCCTGCAGTGCAGGAGACCCCAGTTTGATTCCCAGGTCGGGAATCCCCTGAAGAAGGGTTAGGCTACCCACTCCAGTATTCTTGGGCTTCCCTGGTGGCTCAGACTGAAGGGAATCCACCTGCAGTGTGGGAGACCTGGGTTCGATCCCTGGGTCGGGAAGATCCCCTGGAGGAGGGCATGGCAGCCCACTGCAGTATTCTTGCCTGGAGAATCCCATGGACAGAGGAGCCTGGCGGGCTACAGCGCATGGGGTGGTAGCAGCACAGCCTTCTCCAAGGCCACGGGCCTCAGGAAAACCCCGCTCCACGATGACCAGGGCTTCTTGCCTCAGCAACACCCTGCCCCGCCCTCCATGCTCACCACGCTTTCTCTCTCAGCAAGACTCTCCTGTGATCACCACTGCCATCTGCCTAAGTGGCAAACATCTTTATTTCCGTTTAGGAGAAGCTTCTCTTGTATTTACAGGTTTTTTTTTTTTTTTTTGGTGGGGGGTGTGTGTGGAGGGGTTATGCAGGAGCTCTTGCACTTATAAAACAACACCTTAGACTTGAGCAGGGTTTCCAGGCTTCTTACACAGCCCTCATATCTGTTCCCACCATCCCCAACTGCTTATAGCGTTGGCTTCTCCCTGCCCTCCTTGCTTTTAAGTACCCTCCTTCCCCACAGTCCTCCTAGAGGCAGTCACAGAAGGCTTAAAAAAGTGTTTTTTTGTTTTTTTTTTAGGTTTTGGCCCTGGCCTGAGGCATGCGGGATCCTGGTTCCCCGACCAGGGAACGAACCTGCGCCCCTCTGCCAAGGAAGCACCGAGTCTTAACCCACTGGACCGCCAGGGAAGTCCCCAGAAGGCTCTTTTGGACACTTTTTGAACAAGCCTTGTCAGCTCTAAGCCCTCTGCCTTGTGCGAGGGCATTCTGACCCTAGCGGGTGCGGGTCGCCACCCACCCGCTCCGGCCCCTCTCCAGGCGTCCGGTACCAGAAGCAACCATTCCTCCGCCGGGCTCAGGGGCTCGCGGTGCGCCCTGGCCGGCAGGCCTTTCCACCGGCTGTTTTCTCCGCCACAGGTGCAGTCGTTCCCCTCCCACCCCGTTCCCGTGCTCATTCTTACTCATCTGGATCCTGGTTTAAACACTACCTCTTTCAGAAAGCATTCCGCGACGCCCCACGCTGAATTAGCCGCCCCACCTCCGGGCTCCCCTCTGCCCTTACTGATCTCTGCCTTAACGCCCATCCCTCTGGCTCTTGATTTGCCAGAATCGGTGTGCACTGCTTCCCGCCATCAGACAGGGAGCCCGTTGAGGGCAGGGACTGGGGCTGACTCAGCTCTGTTGCCCCACGAACCCCCTGCAGGGCCTGGCTCCTGGGAGGTGCCTGGGCAAATGTTTGTCTCCTGAATAAAGTATGATCCTTATCGCTCCTCTGTTCCCAAATATACGTGGCTTCCCGCCCCTGCGACCTGGCCCCTCTTTCATCTTTCCTCCACTCGCCCACCTCAGTCACTCCTCTGCCTCCTTTGGAGTTTGCACGTGCAGTTTCGCAGCCAGCAAAGAGGTCTTCCCCAGGGTCCACCCTACTTAAATGTTTGACATGACCGATCAATTTGACATGATCGATCAGTTTATCACCATCTGAAATACTACCTATTCTACTTAGTTTCCTCCTTTTGGGGCCTCTGTCGTGAGGGTGGGCTTTTGTTTTGTTCATTGCTGTCACAAATTGAGTGCTGCATAAATATTTGCAGAATGAATGGATGGATGAACAGACACGTCTGTCTTCGGGTCTTGGAATCTTCGGGTCATGGAATTTTTCCAGTGTTCATATGGGACCTTCAGGTTTCTGCCAGACTGTGTCTCTCGCCCTTGGATCCAGGCTGGCTGGGGCCAGAGCGACCGGTTTTGGGGGGTGGGGGTCAGGCGGGGAGAGGGAGGAGGAGACAGCAGAGTTCACCAAGGCCGCGCGTTAGGAAACAGACCTGCTTTAAGGAGCCGGCCAGCGGGTGCACGGTGTGATCACACTGCCCTCTTGTGGCTGGAGCTGAGAATAGCGTCTTCCTCAGCTTCTCGAGGCCGTTTGGTCCCATTTGCGACAGAACTGTGGTTGAGTCTCAATGGAGATGGACTGTAAGTGTAACATACACACAGAATTTTGAATACTTACTATAAAAAAAAGTTAAACTTCTCAAGGTTTAGAGATTAGATTTGATAGACAGAGTGCCTGAAGAACTATGGATGGAGGTTCATGACATTGTACAGGAGGCAGGGATCAACACCATTCCCAAGGAAAAGAAATGTGAAACAGGAAAATGGTTGTCTGAGGAGGCCTTACAAATAGCTGTGAAAAGAAGAGAAGCTAAAGGCAAAGGAGAAAAGGAAAGATGTACCCATTTGAATGCAGAGTTCCAAAGAATAGCTAGGAGAGATAAGAAAACCTCCTCCAATGATCAATGCAAAGAAATAGAGGAAAACAATAGAATGGGAAAGACTAGAGAGCTCTTCAAGAAAATTGGAGATACCAAGGGAACATTTCATGCAAAGATGGGCACAATAAAGACAGAAATGGTATGCACCTAACAGAAGCAGAAGATATTAAGAAGAGGTGGCAAGAATACACAGAAGAACTATACAAAAAACATCTTCATGACCCAGATAATCATGATGGTGTGAGCACTAACCTAGAGCCAGACATCCTGCAATGTGAAGTCAAGTGGGCCTTAGGAAGCATCACTACAGACAAAGCTAGTGAAGGTGATGGAATTCCAGTTGAGCTATTTCAAATCCTGAAAGATGATGCAGTGAAAGTGCTGCACTCAATATGCCAGCAAATTTGGAAAACTCAACTGTGGCCACAGGACTGGAAAAGGTCAGTTTTCATTCAAATCTCAAAGAAAGGCAATGCCAAAGAATGCTCAAACTACCGCACAATTGCATTCATCTCACACACTAGTAAAATAATGCTCAAAATTCTCCAAGCCAGGCCTCAACAGTATGTGAACTGTGAATTTCCAGATGTTCAAGCTGGATTTACAAAAGACAGAGGAACCAAAGATCAAATTGCCAACATTCATTGGATCATCGAAAAAGCAAGAGAGTTCCAGAAAAACATCTACTTCTGCTTTATTGACTATGCCAAAGCCTTTGACTGTGTGCATCACAACAAACTGGAAAATTCTGAAAGAGATGGGAATAACAGATCACCTGATCTGCCTCCTGAGAAATCTGTATGCAGGTCAGGAAGCAACAGTTAGAACTGGACATGGAACAACAGACTGGTTCCAAATAGGGAAAGGAGTACGTCAAGGCTGTATATTGTCACCCTGCTTATTTAACTTATATGCAGAGTACATCACGAGAAACGCTGGGCTGGATGAAGCAAAAGCTGGAATCAAGATTGCTAGGAGAAATATCAATAACCTCAGATATGCAGATAACACTACCCTTATGACAGAAAGTGAAGAAGAACTAAAGAGCCTCTTGATGAAAGTGAAAGAGGAGAGTGAAAAAGTTGGCTTAAAACTCAACATTCAAAAAACTAAGATCATGGCATCTGGTCCCATCACTTTATGGCAAATAGACGGGGAAACAGTGTCAGACTTTATTTTTGGGGGCTCCAAAATCACTGCAGTTGGTAATTGCAGCCATGAAATTCAAAGATGCTTGCTCCTTGGAAGGAAAGTTATGACCAACCTAGATGGCATATTAAAAAACAGAGACATTCCTTTGTCAACAAAGATCCGTCAAGTCAAACCTATGTTTATTCCAGTGGTCGTGTATGGATGTGAGAGTTGGACCACAAGAAAGCTGAGAACCGAAGAATTAATGCTTTGAAACTGTGGTGTTGGAGAAGAATCTTGAGAGTCCCTTGGACAGTCCTTCCCTTCATTGGAAGGACTGATGCTGAAGCTGAAACTTCAATACTTTGGCCACCTGATGTGAAGAACTGACTCATTTGAAAAGACCCTGATGCTGGGAGGAGAAGGAGACGACAGAGGATGAGACAGAGGATGGCATCACTGACTCCGGAAGCTGATGATGGACAGGAAGGTCTGGCATGCTGCAGTCCATGGGGTCGCAAAGAGTCGGAGACGACTGAGTGACTGAAGTGACTGACACATTAAAATACTAATATTTTGGATATTTGTTGTTGTTGTTCAGTTGCTAGGTCGTGTCTCCTTGTGACTGCATGGACTGCAGCACACCAGGCCTCCCTGTCCATCACCATCTCCCAGGGTTTAGTCAAACTCATGTCCATTGAGTCGGTGGTGACATCCAACCATCTCGTACTCTGTTGCCTCCCTTCTCTTGCCCTCAATCTTTTTGAGCATCAGGGTCTTTCCCAATGAGTCAGCTTTTCGCATCAGATGGCCAAAGTATTGGAGCTTCAGCACCAGACCTTCCAATGAATATTCAGGACTGATTTCCTTTAGGATGGACTGGTTTGATCTCCCTGCAGTCCAAGGGACTCTCAAGAGTCTTCTCCAACACCACAGTTGAAAACAGCAGAGCACAGTTCAGTGCTCCGCCTTCTTTATGGTCCAACCCTCACATCCATACATGACCACTGGAAAAACCATAGCTTTGATTCTATGGACCTTTGTCAGCAAAGTGATGTCTCTACTTTTTAACACACCGTTATAAAATATATTAATAACATTTCACCTGTTTCCTCCCCTCTTTAAAAATATGGCCATACGAAATCTTTAAATTACATATATGGCTCATATTATGAATATATTTCTGGTGGTTAGTGTTGCTGTAAACTACAACAGAAATCTAATCAACCACCCGCCTCCTGATGGGAAGGGAGCAACTCGATTAAGAAAAGTCCCTTGCCCAAAACCACAAGGTGAATTAATGGTTGTCACGCAACAAGGGCCCAAGTCCCCTGGCTTCCAGCAGGCGGCACAGTGAAAAGGGTGAATAGCCCTAGCTTCTTCACTGATTTACTGCTGTGTGACCTCGGGCAAGTCACTTCACATCTCTCAGCCAAAAATTTACTATTTGTAAAACTGGGGATCAAAACACAATCTATCCTATCGCTGAGCTTAACACAAGGAAGGAGTGCTCCGCAAGGGCCTGGCAAACTAGGACTGGACATGGGCTCCCGCCTGAGCGACACCTTGCAGGACCCGCCCTGGCAGCCACCGCATCTCGACTCTTGCTCTTCTCCCCCCTGCCCTCTGCTCTGGCCACGCCACCTCCTGCAGTTTCCTGGATTTACCAACTTTATTCCCACCCTTGGGCTTTTGCGTCAGCACTTCCTTCTGCCTGGAAAGGTCTTCCCCAAGGTGGCTCTATGATTTTTTCTTTTGGGTTGCCTTTAGTCTTAGTTAACTCGGGATCTTTGTTGCAGCCCCAAGACTCTCTAGTTGTGGTGGGTGGGCGCAGTGTTGCGGTGAGGGTGGGGTGGGGGGACTTAGTTGCCCCCTGACATGTGAGATCTTAGTTCCCACACCAGGGATCGAACCCGTGTCTCCTGCACTGCAAGGCAGATTCTTAACCACTGGGCCACCAGGAAAGTCCCGATAGCTTTATGATCTACTCCTTTGCTTCACTCAGGTCTCTGCTCAAATGTGACCTCCTCGGAGAGGCCATGCCCTGACCACCATGGACACTGGTGCTCACTATCTCCCTCTCTAATCCTGCTTTATTTTTATTGGTTGTGTTAATCACTACCTGACATTATATATTCATTGACTTATTGTCTGTTTCTCCCAGACTGTGAACCTCATGGCCTCTGGGGCTGTTGTCTTTTGCTCACTGCAGTATTCCTAGCCTTTGGCACATGGGCCACAGGTGAGGTGCTCAAAGTGTTTGTTGAAGGAGTAATTAACCTAATGCTCGATTAATTCACTGGGGGCTCTGAGAGCATCTGTTCCCAGCCCTCCAGCCCAATCTAAATAGGAAAAGAGAGACCCAGAGTGTGGATGGCCAGAGGACAGGACCCAGCGGCTGGGGATTGGGAGAGTCCCAATGTCCTGGGCTGGGCAGGGTGGGAGATTCAGGGACGCTTCCAGGAGGCCCCTGGAGGATGTTGAGCGGGAAGATGGGAAAGGAGGGCGTTTCTAACAAAGGAGCAGCCCAGCAAAACTTGGAGGTGGGACTGACAACGCCAAGACTGCCCAGGAGTCAGGCAGTTTCTGAGCCTCACACCTGTCTATCGGCAGGACAGCAACTCCAAAATCGAGTGCCCCCTGGTGGCCAAACCTTAGTGTAAACAGCCAAGTCGGACACATTTATTGAGCGCTTTATCAAACATTCAAAACAGTGCTTTGAGCAACCTAGATGCCCATCAGCAGACGAATGGATAAGGAAGCTGTGGTACATATACACCATGGAATATTACTCAGCCGTTAAAAAGTTCTAATGAGATGGATGAAACTGGAGTCCATTATACAGAGTGAAGTAAGCCAGGAAGATAAAGAACATTACAGCATACTAACGCATATATATGGAATTTAGAAAGATGGTAACGATAACCCTATATGCAAAACAGAAAAAGAGACACAGAAGTACAGAACAGACTTTTGAACTCTGTGGGAGAAGGTGAGGGTGGGATGTTTCGAAAGAACAGCATGTATATTATCTACGGTGAAACAGATCACCAGCCCAGGTGGGATGCAAGAGACAAGTGCTCGGGCCTGGTGCACTGGGAGGACCCAGAGGAGTTGGGTGGAGAGGGAGGTGGGAGGGGGGATCGGGATGGGGAATACGTGTAACTCTATGGCTGATTCATGTCAATGTATGACAAAACCCACTGAAATGTTGTGAAGTAATTAGCCTCCAACTAATAAAAAAAAAAAGTTCAAGCTATACTTTAAAAAAGCCTTTGCTCACCCAGGTCCTCTGGAAAAAGTTTATTCACAAGAAAAACGAAAGGAACCTCAAAAGCAAACTTTGGAACCTCTACAAACATGGAAGCCATGTGGACACCAGGCTGTCAGCATTTCCTGAAGAAGCTGTGTGTGGGCTTCACTGCTCTTGAATGATAATCTGGAAATGATGAAGTATTCTTTTATGTATTTTATTAAAGGTCTCATAAAAGTTGAAAAAAAAAATAAAATAGATATGACATATCCTTTGTGTTTAATAAATATCCCTTGATTATAAGGTATATATGGATATAGCTGTATGATTTTAATAAAACATTTAGGTTTTCAAAAAACAAAAAAAACGAACAGTGCTTTGGTGGGAGGGCTTGATTCCATTTTCAGCGGAGCAAATGGAAGATCCGAGAGGTTAAGTCACTGACCCAAGCTCACCCAGCTCTGCCTCTAGAATCTGAAGTCTGGCGAGCCGCCCAGTTGCTCTTCATCCATCAGAGATGCAGGTGGTAGTGGGGATAAGGACTAATTCCACAGTCTTGAAGAGCCCCAGGAGGACCTGGGTGAGAGCCCCCAGGTGGAGCTCCAGGGAGGTGACTTCGGGCCAGTTATGGGCCTCGGGCTACAGCCAATGAGATCGTGGTGCGGGTGAAATGAGATGGCCCAGCGCCTGCAGTACACACAGCGCTCACACAGAAACACCATGGGTGCTGTAACTGACATGTCCATCCAGGTGCGGGGCTGTGCTTATCCTACTGCAGGCAAAACGCGAACACCAGGCAGGCAGTAGGCGAGCGAGAACGGTTAGGACCATCTGAGCACGCCCAGATCCCACAGAGGCACAGGCAAGCAGCCCCCTAATTCCCACTTGCTCAGGAATGGAAGGTCGTTTAGTGCTCCCCTCTCTGAGACCCAGGAGTCCCCGGCCCCCTGCCCCAGGAGGCCAGAGCGTCTGCAGGATCGCAGGTAACAGGTTCCATTTCTCTCCCAGCTGCACACGAAGCCCGGGCTCAGGTAATTCCGTGGCATTTACAGGCGGCCCCGCGCCCCCACGGCGCAGGATCCTGGCAGGGAACTGGAGTCTCTAGAAGTCGGGGACCGGCTGGGAAGTCGGCGGTCGGGACAGCTGCGGCTCCCGCGGCGGCCCCTCCTCGTTCAGCCCCCGGCGGCCCTTGCCGATGGCCAGGCGGGGCCGGCCGCGGTTCAGGCCGTCCAGGAGCGCGCAGGCCTGGCAGAGCGCGCGGCTGGCCAGCGCCCCGCAGCGGGAGCAGGCGCCGGGCGGCGGGGGCCGCGCGGCCGGGGCCAGCGCCAGGCGCTCGGCCGAGTGTACCAGGTCCAGCACCGCCGACGGCCGCGCCGCCTCCAGCATCTTGAGCAGGTCGCGCGCGTGGCCGCGGAAGGCCTCGGGCGCGTACACGCACTCCTCGGAGAAGTAGTCGAGGCGGCGGAAGTGCGCGTACAGCACCACCTCCTTCTGCGAGGCCAGCTGCAGCGGGCGGCAGCGCGGCAGGGCGCCGCCCTCGCCGGGGGAGCCCAGGCCCCCGCCCCGCGCCAGCCGGCCCGCGTCGCCCCGCAGGAAGTTCATGAGCACTGTCTCCGCCATGTCGTCCGCGTTGTGTCCTGGGGGAGGGGAGACGGGAGCCGTGAGGAGGGGGCCGCTGGAGGAGACCCCCGGGCACCGCGGGGTGGCCTGGGGGCGGCTGCGGGGGGACCGGGCGAGAAACGAGAGGGCAACGCACCCAGGCTCCTGTGGAGCAGCCCGGGGTGCCTCACTTACCCCCCACTTATCGCAGACCAGGCCCTCTGCTAGCGAGTGAAAGTCCTTTAGGCTACAACCATCATTTCAGAGCCTCCCTGGTTTCACAGAAAGTAAAGAATCTGCATGCAGTGCGGGAGACCTGGGTTTGATCCCTGGGTCAGGAAGACTGTCATTTCAGTCTCAATTAAAAGTGTACTTCAGAGAATTCCCTGGCGGTCCAGTAGTTAGGATTTTGTGCTTTGGATGCTGAGGGCCCAGGCTCAATCCTTAGTTGGAGAACCAAGATCCCACAAGCCAAAAAGACACCCCCCCCCCAAAAAAAAAAGAAAAATGTACTTAAGACTACACGGAAGTCATTTAATGGAAATTGAAAAGAAGGCTGTTGTGGTAAGCAGAATCCCCCACCCCCTCAACCTGAAAATATATTGGGTCCCATGGCAAAAGAGATCAAGACCGCATACAGAATGAGGGTTACTAATCAGCTGATCTTAATACAGGGAGAGCGACCTAGCTGAGCCAAGTAGGCCCCAGGATAATAACATGCTAAGTCGCTTCAGTGGTGCCCGACTCTTTGCGACCCCAAGGACTGTAGCCCACCAGGCTCCTCTGTCCATGGGATTCTTCAGGCACGAATACTGGATCGGGTTGCCGTGCCCTCCTCCAGGGGATCTTCACGACCCAGGGATTGAACCCACCTCTCTTTATATGTCTCCTGCATTGGCAGGTGGTTCTTTACCACTAGCGCCACATGGGAGGCCCAGGGTAATGACAGGGGTCCTTAAAGTCAAAGAGTCCAGATGGAAGATGTGGGAACACAAGCAAGGTCAGACGATGCAAGATGAGAAGGACTCAGCTGCTGGCTCTGAAGCTGGAGGAAGGAGGCCTCCAAGAGGTAGCCTCTAAAAATTGGAAGAGGCAAGAAAATGGACTTTCCAGTAGATTCTTCAGAGGAATGCCGACCAGTGAGACTTCTGCCTGAAACTTAACCTCCAGAACTGCAACCTGATACATTTGTGGTGTTTTTTTTTTTTTTAAATTTATGTTGTTTTAAGCCACTCAATTTGTGGTAATTTGTTACAGCAGCCATAGAAAACTCATAGTTGTTGACGCAAGTGCCTTTGATGGCACAGACTGCAATGTTTTTGTGTTATCTTTGTTTAGAGAGACCAGGGAGAAAGTAATGAAATATTTACACAGCATTAAAAAAAAAAAATGCACTGATTCTCTCAACCATCATTTCTCACCCGGACCACCCGCAGCTGCCACCCTCCCGGCTCATCTCCTTTGCTCCGCCCTTGCCTCTCCAACCCAGGCTCCTCACCCCTGCCCTAGTGTACTTTTCAGAGCCTTTGTCAGGCCCACCCATTTCCCCATTGTTCAAAGGATCAGATATTAACGCATCACCATCAAAAGGGGGAAAGTGGATCCGAGCTCTGCCCACTGCTCTGGTCTTCCTGGGGCCCCTCAAACTGACCTTGGCACAGATGGTTCCCTCTTCCTGGAATAACCTCCACCCACCTCAAACACCACTCCTCTTCACCCCCTCACCCAGAGCCCTCGGATCTCAAAAGCCCTTCCTCATCCCCTCTCTCCACATCATAAGGTCCTCTTTTTGCACCATGTAATTTTTTCCAGTAACATTTATGATCGTTTATCATTTTATATTTGAACTGTGCAAAGGTACGGGCTTGGGTCAGTCTTAGGCATCGCTGTATTCTCAGCCATAGCCCGATGAGGATGATGTGAGCATATATAATACAAATGTGTGTAATACATACTCTATATATTAATAACAGTTTGGATCTGGCATTTAGTAGAAGCCCAGTGGTTGTTTGTTGAAGGAATGGATGAGAGCGAGAGAAGAAAAGACAGTTATGGAAAAGAAGAGATGGCAACAAGAAAAAGAAGTTATGAGGCAGAGATACTGTCCAGAGACAGAGATGGATTCTGAAGAGACAGCTGGGGGCCATGAGACCGAGAGTATTAGAGACGATTAAAGCTAAGACTCAAAGACCTAATCCCCAGAGACTAATCCCTGCCACTCGCTTCTCCCACCGCCCACCCTCCCTTCCAAGCTTGCACAGACCAAGACAGCGGCCAAGACTCGAAGTCTTTGTGATGCCCAGTCCATCCTGTTTCCCTCCGCCCCCACCACCCTGGCAGGAACCTTCTGTACGGCTGGGCCCCATGCTGGAGCATGCGCACATCCCCTTTTCCGTGTTCGGTTTTCCTCTAGGCCATTCATAGTCTCCATTACGCCTTGGGCACGCACTCCAGCCCCCTTACGGCGCCCGAAGCTCTCCCGCGCATTCGCCCCTCCCACCGCTCCCCCTCTGGGCCGCGCCTGCGCTCACCGGTCACGACGTGCGTGGCTCCCACGAGGCGCGCCCCTTCCTCCAGCGCGCGGCGCCGCAGCACCCCGCAGAAGGTGCAACAGGAGCGGCTGCGGCCGGAGCCGGCCGTGCTGCGGGCCACGGCGTCCATCGTCCAGCCCCCGAAGAGGTCCGCGTAGGCCACGACGGTGAGCGGGAGCTCCCAGCGCGCCGCCTGCCGCCGCACGGCTGCCAGCGCCGCGTCCCGGTAGCCGCCGATGCCCTCGTCCACCGCCACAAGGTGCAGCGAGATGTCCAGGCGCGGGGCCAGCTCGCGCAGCACGTGCGCCAGCACCGTGGAGTCCTTGCCGCCCGAGGCGCCCACGGCCACCACGGCGCCGGGCGGCAGCAGGCGGCCCGCGACCACCGTGTGCAGCACCTCGGCCTCGAAGGTGGCGCAGAAGCAGGCGCCGCACAGAGCCTGGCCCGAGCGCGGACGGCGGAGGGCGGCGCGCGCTTTGTTGCAAGAGGCGCACTGCGGAGCGGGCATCGTGGGGTGCTGGAGAGGCGGGAGGGGTCGGTTCTCCTGGATGGGTGGAGAGGGGAGGCAGGTTACACGTGGATTCCAGGTTGCGGGTCGTTGCTTACAGAGGGTAGTGTTCCTGTCGAGAATAGTGGGGACCAGGTAGGCTTCTTCGGAGTAGTTTCAGTAATTAGTAGTTTAGTCGCTAAGTCGTGTCCGACTCTTGCGACCCCTTGGACAGTAACCTGCCAGGCTCCTCTGTCCATGGGATTCTCTAGGCAAGAATATTGGAGTGGGTTGCCATTTCCTTCTCCATCTTCCAGAGTAAGGGAGGGTTATATGTATACAGTTGACCCTTGAACAACGAGATTGGGAGTACAGCCAAATTCCACATAACTTTGCGGTCAGCCTTCCATATCTTCCCTGTTCCAAGTGCAAGGATTCAACCAAACTGCGGATGGTGTAGTATTGTATGTATTTATTGGGGGGAAAAATCTGAGTCTCAATGGAGCAGTTCAATCTCATGTTGTTCAAGGGTCAACTGTTTGACACTTGAAGGTTTGAGGAGGTTTAAGGAGGCTAGTGCCTCCAGGAAGGCTTCTTGGATTACACCCATTACACACCAAGGAGAGAGAAGTAGCTGGTTGGAGGTGAGGGGTGGAGGGGAGAGGTAGAGATAGGCAAGTTAGGTCGGATTCTGTTTGGAGGGATGGAGGTGCATATTAAGGACACGTTTCACAGTCTCCAGGGAAGCCACACCTGTTACAACCCTGATCAGAAGGACAGGTCGCTGACCTGGCCTTCCAGGGCTGCTCAGAGAGCTTGGGAAGGGTCAGTGATCTAAGAAAAGAAGGAGGCAAGGGGACTGCCGGCAGTTCTGTTAGGGGAAGGGGGATAAACAGGAAAGACCAACTGGACTTTCACTTTGGTGGGGTGGGATGCTCTCTCTACGAATGGGTTCCGATTGTATCCTCTGAAAGGCAGGGCAGTCATCTCAGAATCTCCCGCAAGCTTCTGTGGCCTTATCAAGAGGTGGATCAGCCCATCTTTGACTCCTTCTGTTCCCCCCACCTCACTCCTCCCCACCCAGCCAAGATTCCCTTGGACCCACCTGCCGGGGGAACCCACCAGACTGAGTCCCTCCCCTCCAAGGCACCATCATCTCCGGGCTGGACTATCATAGTGCAGTAGCTAGCTTCTAAGCAGTTCACCCTGTTTCCAGGATTTCCCATAAAGTGTGGAATCATTTTATGTGACTCCCGTGCTTACTGCCTGTAACACCAGTTAGGGGCTAGTGCAACTCAGCTGTCTGACAGGCACCGCAGAACCCAGATTCCTGATTCCCCTTCCCAAACCTGCTTCTCTTTTAAAGGGCAGCTCTGTCCCTCCAGCTACTCAGGGCAGGAGCTTTGTGTCCCAGGACACTGGACTGCTTTCTCCATCCCTCTTAACTCTCCCTGTAGGTGATTCCAAATTGCAATGTTAGGTCCCAACCTTTCCTCCAAATGCCCCACTGAGAATGCATTGGGGCATGTCCTCAAACCTCAAACCCCATACATCCAACCAAAACGGAGAAATTCCTGTTTGTAGCTTTAAAACAGACCCAGAAGCCCAGTACGCCTTAGCATCTACACAGCTGCAACCCTGGTCTGAGCCATGTCTCTCTCCTGGTTACCGCAGGAGGCTCCTCCTCCGCCTCCCTGCCCTCCCCTTCCCTGCTCTGCACATGCAATTCCACAAAACAGCCAGTAAGATCCTGCCCAGAGTCTTCTCTACATCCTCCCATGCATCTCACCTCACCCCTGCCTCTGGCTTGATTCTCTCTCTCCTGGTTTACCTCCTGCTCAGCCTCTTTAGGAGAGGCACTTTCATGGTTCCTGCCCAGCTCATTTTCCTTGTGGGTGACTGAATCACGATGTTCATCGGGCTTGTCCTTTAAATGTCCCATTGAAGATACCCACTGGTTCTCTAGAATTCTAGGTACCCAAACTGACCAGTCCCTTACTCCCCACGGAGAAACCTGTTCTTGCCCAGCTGTTCCCTGCTTGCTGAGAGTACCACCTCTCCACCCAGCTCCTCCGTAGGACAGGGCATAAAGTCACTCTGGACTCATCTCTCTTCTCCCCCTAAATCTACGGTCACTAGGTCCCAGGAACCTGCCTCCTGAATGAGGAAGACTCTGCCAGGAAATAAGTGCAGATTTTCAGAGGCTCATAGGCCACGATACAGCTTTAATTTTAATTAAGAGAGAGATTGGAACCATGGGAGGGTTCTGTGCAAAGCAAGCATATGATCTGATTTAGGTTTTAAGTTTCTCTTTGGCTGCTGTGTGGAGAACAGACTGTGGCAGGCAGGGAGGCCAGAGAGGAGGCCAGGGCAGTAGTCAGTGAGATGATGTTGGCCTGGACTGGGGTACTGGGAGTGGCGATGACAAGAAAAGGTGGGCTTTTGGATCTATTTTGAAGGTAGGGTCCGTAGGGCTTGCACAAGACTTGGATTGGGGTGGAGGGTGGGGTCATGAGAAAAGAGAGGAATGAAGAATGATTTGAAGGCTTGGGCCTGAGCACCGGGGAGGATGATGAGAACATTTAGTTGTGAACGAGACTGACTAGAATTCCATTTGGACACGTCAGATTTGAAACGTGTGTTAAGCATCTTCCCCTCGAAGATTTTATAGACCCCAGGTTGGCTCAGGCGCCCCCTCTGGGGTCGCAGGGCCCCTTGTATGCCTCCATTCCAACTGGATCACGACGCTACCCTTCATGGTGACAGGCCTGTCTCCCTTCCCGTGTTCCGTGAGCTCACTACAGGTAGGGAAGGACAGGGTCTACCTCAGCCACCACTGACTCCCCCTGCCTTGCAAGGGATTTGGCAAAGGATCGGGGCTCAGTAAAGATCTGTAGGCTGAGGAAATAAGTGCTCCCAGAAGGCGGGGCCCAGACCCCAAGTGTGCCTCCGGATCGCAGCTTTGTCAGAATTATGGATAGTGTGTAACATCATTCTATCAAGACAGAGGTTTCAGGACAGCGTAGGGACCTCCCGGAAGTATCCAGCTGGAGGTGAGGGCAGGGAAATAGTCGAATTTCCCCGAGCCTACCCAGGGGAGAGGGGTGGGCGGGCCAGAGACAGGCTGGACCGCGGAGCCCACAGTGAGGATTCCGGTCAGTAGGCCTCTGGGATACAAGCATTGGGCAGTCAGAGGCGAATGTTATCACTTCCGGAGAGTTCCTCAACCTTCACACGGTACCGCGACAAAGAGCGGGCGCTCAGGGGCCGACCAGTTCCGGGAGAAAATAACTCACCTGAGTAGAATGCGGTGCTGGATCGTCCAAACTGCCTAACACGCGGAACTCCTGTACGGAAGTGGCTCTGAGACTACGACTCCCACAAGGCTTTGGGAACTGTCTTGCCTACGGCTCCCAGAGCCCCACGCGACGGCTCCACCTGAAGCAGAGGTGGTTACTGAGGCCCTCGGCCTACAACTCCCAGCAGTCCCTGCGGCCCGTTATTGCAATCGGCCTACTACTCCCAAAATCCACTGCGCTGTTTCCTTCTGCGCCTGCGCATGGGCAAGGGACGCGGCGCGTGTACTGTTAACCAGTTAACAGTAAGCTGTCTCCGTGCCGGACGCTTAAGAGACGAAGTGGCTACGTTCTGGTTATCTGCTTCTGCGGGATTACGATAGGCTTTTAGAAGGATTGTAGAGCACATTGGACTTCCCTGGTGGCTCCGACAATAAAGCGTCTGCCTACAATGCAGGAGACCCCGTTTCAATCCCTGGGTGGGGAAGATTCCCTGGAGAAGGAAATGGCAACCCACTCCAGTATTCTTGCTTGGAAAATTCCATGGGCGGGGGAGCCTGGTAGGCTACAGTCCATGGGGTCGCAAAGAGTCGGACACGACTGAGCGACTTCACTTTCACTTTCTTTCATAGAGCACGTTATTTTTGCCCTTTGAGTTTGGGTCGCAGCCATGTGAATCTCGTCCTCCACATTTTATTGGTAAAAGCAGTAATGAGCTCAATCCAGATTCAAGAGGAAGACGTAATAATTTCATTGTGTAATAAATGAAGTTTATTACTATTTTGCCTTAAGGAAGTGGTGGGATTGTTTGCAGCTCTTTGGAGACTAGTACCTGCAGCTACTCATCTATCTGTCAGCTGCTCCCTCTGTTTGATGAGGGGGATTACCCCTTTCCGTCAGGCATGTTCAGAAAATGAAATGGGATCGTATATGTTAAGGGGTAGAACAAAGCTTTCACCTTACCCAGTGCTTGGACCAGTATGTCAACAGCCTAGCATTGTCCACAGAACGTTCCTGAGGGTGGCCAGAAGGTCAAAGAAGACGAATAGAGATCTTCCTTTCCCTGGAGTCCCTCCTCCCAGGTAGACCTGGGCCCTTCCTGGCACGTTTGACATATTGTTGACCCTCCTGAATCCAGATCGAGGGTCCTTATTCTTTGTGGTCAACCTCCCTTCCCCCCTCCCCAAGGCTGCAGACATTCTGAGTCAACAGTCAACTCCGAATCAGCACCACGGATAGCGGCATCGCCGTTTCCTAGGGACCCCCAGAAACCAGACAGAGAGCACTCAAGGGGTGCAGAGGTGGGGTTGGTCACAGACAGAGCCCAGTACTTGGTAGCTGGTGGAGGATCCCCAGCACAGTGGAAGAGTGAGTGGGACTGGGAACATTGTACCTGAGAGTCCAGGGTCATCTGCAGAGCTCACACCACTTGTGGGAGCCTGAAAGTCTCCACTATGTCTGCTTGGCCTATTCCTCTATGAGAACTCACCCTTTATTCCAGAGAAGCAAGAGCCCCATCCATCACATGCCTTTGTTTCCCCACCACAGGCACTTTCCCTGTCTCATTGGAATTGTCAGATGATCTGTCTCCCAACCAGATGTTGCTTTTCTCAAGGGCAAGGGTTGAATCTTTACTAAAAACCTAAAGGTACAGTGTAGATGGTTGATGAATGAATGAAATTTCTTCCCTCACCTCATGGTAAGAGTTGACAACTCTTCCCTCTCATATTAACATACACTTCCTTTCACCCAGCCCAATGAACCCTAAACCGTCAACTGATGAACTGACTTCCTGTGCAATTCACTTGCCTACTCCGGACCTCAGAGTCTTCTGCAAATTGAATAAGTGGAGTTAAAAGTCCTCCTAAACTCTGATGGCTGTGGTCAAAAGTTCCTCTTTCACCCACCATTAGATTCTCTGTGACTTCCCTCTGTCTCTTCTCTAATTCTTCTATTTTTGTTTGCAAATTAGGGACCATGGGAAACAACCCTTCTGAGCACCTAGATACTATAAGTGCCCCTGCTAGGAGACAGTGAGTCGGTCAGGACAGAGGGGGCCCAAGAGGGGGATGGGGCTGCAAGATGAGATATCAGCTGAAAATGCAAGAACTGATGATGGTGTGGGCATGCCCATATATGCTTATCCCCTGCACCTTCCCTTCTCAGCTGTCACAGCACCGATCCTACCCCAGGTTATGGGTAACGGTTCCAGGAGAGGGATGAGGGGTATAAGATGGGCAGATGCATGAAGCTGAATGGAAGAAAACAGATGGGTTTTTTTTTTCTCTTTATACCAAGTCTTAAGAAAAACAATTGCAGAGCTATAGTACCAAAGGCAGCATGCTCAGGTGATAAAACCTCAGAGAAAATCAAGGAACCAGTTGGCATTAAAGTGAGGCTAGGGGCTTATTGGTGCGTTCCTAGTGGCTCAGAAATCAGGTAAAGAATCTGCCTGCAATGTGGAAGATGTGGGTTCAATCCCTGGGTCAGGAAGAACCCCTGGAAAAGGGCATGGCAACCCACTCCAGTATTCTCACCTGGAGAATCCCATGGACAGAGGAGCCTGGTGGGCTACAGTCCATGTGGTCGCAAAGAGTTGGACCCGGCTGAGCTAACACTTTCCCTTTTTTTTCACTAGGGGCTTATTGAGGGAAGGGGGTGTGCAATGGGGAGGAGGAACAAGGAGATCCTGAGGGGCTGCAGCATCCTGTTTCTTGGGTGGCACCGTGGTCATGGGGGCTAAGAAGGGGGAGGGACTGCTGGGTTCATCCCCAAGAGGGTCTCGGATCACTGAGGTGGGGCCAGGATTAGACGGACCCTGGGCTGGAAGCAGCCCTTTCCTACAGCCTGGGAAGGGCTTCCTTCTTACCTGTGCTGTTTCCTTGGATGACGGTCACGGTCAAGTTCAAGTTCAGTGGAAAGTCTGTGACAGAGAGACATGGCGGATCCATGTCAGTAGTGAGGCCTCAGTGAACATGGGCCCTGTGTCCCCAGGAGCTGCAGAAATGGGGAAAGGATGGGGCAGGGATCCTCCTGACCCCCTCCCAGGCCAAATTCTGGGACCCGATGTTCGAGGCCCATAACCCCCGGTTATGGGTAATGGTTCCCGGGTACCCCCGCTGCCCTCCGGACCCCGTCAGGGGCCCGGGCATCCTGGCCCAGCTCTCACAGGACACGTTGAGGTGGACGAACCTCGCTGTGCTCACTTCAGCTCCAGGCGAGGTCACCCGACAGGGGAGTTTGGTGCTGTGGGTGAGCACAACGAGAGAGGGGTCCTGGGGCCCAGGGAGGTGGCAGCAATTGATGCCCACCTCACAGGCCCAGGGCACAGAGCAGGTCAGGTTCCCGGGGCGGCCGAGCTCCAGGGTCCCAGAAACAAGGATGTGGGGTGTGTGGTTTAGGGCTGGTGAGGAGAGGGGGAGATGGATTAAAAGGGAGGTTCAAGGTGTAACCCCCAGACAACCTCAGACTTTGGTCCATCGCCTCCCTTGGGGCCCAGTTCTACTTTACCCCAACCCCCATTTCTGAAGGAGAGTCTCATTCATAAATTTTAATACTGATTCTGTCACCTACCAATTGGCACTTGCCATCTACCTTAACAAAGATCAAATCCTGAGCCGCTGAGGCTGCTGACCTTTGTTACCCCCTGAAAAGAGTTCAGGGTGGAGATCAGGAATGAGGTATCTGTGTTGTGGGAAAAACTGGCAGGACATGTCTTCAGACAGTTAGATATTTTCAGGAGATGATTTTATGAGCCCAATTCATACATCTCCTTGTGTCTAGAAAAGCACTCAATTCCTTCCTGGTGACGTCTGCTCCTCGTGACTAGCAGTAACCTTCACAAGGAGAGAAGAAACCTTCCTCAAAAAAAGAAAAAAATGTGATTAATTAAAAACAGAAATGAAGTGGCAAAAAAAATATGCTTGCTTGCATATTCCTAAGTCTCATATATACTATGAGAACTGCTCCTACCTCTTTGGAGCAGTTTCTTAGACCTAGAAAGGCTGTCTCCGGGGCTATAGTCCTCATTTGGCCCTGAATAAAGCTTAACTCACAACTCTCACGTTGTGAATTTTTTTCAGTTGCCAATTCCATGTTTAAATATTGTTGATATGGTGGGTTAAATATAATGAAATTAAAAGTAATTTCAGACTTCCCTGGTGGTCCAGTGGTTAAGAATCCTCCTGCCAATGCTGGGGACGTGGGTTTGATCCCTGGCCAGGGGAACTAAGATCCCACATGCCATGGGGCAACTAAACCCATGCACCACAACTCCTGAGTCTCTAGAGCTCTCAAGCCACAACTATGGAAGCCCCAGCACCCTAGAACCCATGCTTTGCAACAAGAGAAGCTGTCACAATGAGAATCCTACACACAGCAGAGAAGAGTAGCCCCCGCTCACCTCAACTAGAAAAAGCCTGTATGCTGCAAGGACGACGGAGTGCAGCCAAAAATACATATGTAAATAAAATTTAAAAGTAATTTCACCAAGTTGTTGTTCTATGGTGGCTATTAAGACTTTTAACATTACATGCATGGCTTGCATTCTATTTCTTTTGGACAGCATTACTCTAGAAGAAAACTTAGAAGAATACCTATGGATGTGCAAAGAATTCTTAAAGGACATCCAAAATACCAAGCATAAAAATACATAAATTAGACTTCATTAAACACTTCTGTTCATCAAAGACAGAATTAAGAATATAAAAGTGAAACTATATAGTGGGAGAAAATCATATCTATCTATCTATATCTTCTATCTATCAAGAGATCCCTGAAAGACAGGTTGAACTTAAATATAAAGAATTCTTACTAGTTGATAAACCAATGTTTTCAAAAAGGAAGTTGGGCCCCAAATGGAGTCATACGTGCTAAGTCCCACATCAGCAAACAACACTTATTACCTAACCTAATTGCAGTTTCAGCCTCCCAAGGGTGTGACCTTTAACCAGTCAGTTGGGAATTTCCTGGTCAGCACTAGTGGATGATATCCCATATAGATCTGTATCTCCCAAAGAAAGATGAGGTAATTCTTTTTTATCCTGGTCCCTGCATCTTTCTGATATAAAAGTCTTCCATTTTGTACATCTTTCTACTTGTTAAGTGAGATGTTGCCTGATTCATTAATAAGCAAATATCTAATTAGATACTTAAATCTACTCGATTGAATTTTGCCTTTTTACACCAATGACAACCTAATTTTTAAATTGGGAAAAAGGACTTGTTTATATATCTTTGTAAGAGAAGAGATCCAAATGGCACATGAAAAGATGCTCAAAAGATGCCAGAGAAATGAAAATTAGAATCACAATAGGTGTCCTATCACATCTGTTATAGTGGCTAAAATTTTAAAGCCTAAGCATACCAAATGTTGGAGGGGACATGGAGGAATTGGAACACTTATACATTTCTGTGTGTGCTCAGACGCTCAGTCGTGTCAGACTCTCTGTGGCCCCATAGACTGTAGTCCACTAGGTTCCTCTGGCCATGGAATTTTCCATGCAGGAATATTGGAGTAGGTTGCTATTGCTTACCCCTGAGATCTTCCCAAACCAGGGATTGAACCTGCATCTCCTGCCTTGGCAGGCAGATTCTTGAACTACCTGGGAAGCCACAGATTTCTTGGGGGGAATGTAAATAGTAAAACTGCTTTGGAAGATGATGTGGCAGTTTTGTGTACAGTTAGGTATAATACATCCACTCTATGACCCAGCAATTCTACTCCTAGATATTTACTCAGGGAGGATAAAAGCAAATATCCACACAAACACTTGTATGTGACTGTTTACAGCAGCATTATTTATAATGGCCAAAATGTGGAAATAAACCAAATACTAAAAGAGAAGGGATAACCAAAGTATGGTATATCCATACAATGGAATACTAGTCCTCAAAAAAAAAAAAAAAAAAAAAGGAAAAGAAAAGAAAAAGAAAAAAGAACAATGGCACCTGTAATGAGAATGAATTTTGAATACATGTTGAGTGAAAGAAACCAGATGCAAAAGAAAATGTACCTTATAGTCTCATTGCTATGAAGCTCAGGAATAGGTAAAATTAACGTGTAGTATCAGAAATCCGTCCTTCATGGATCACAGCCTTGTTCTGGTGAGGGGGCTTGCATAACTCAATGAAGCTATGAGCCGTAGCTCAGGGCCACCCAAGACGGACGAGTCATAGTGTAGAGTTCTGACAAAACATGATCCATTGGAGAAGGAAATGCCAACCCTCTCCAGTATTCTTGCCTGGAAAATTCCATGGACAGAGGAGCCTGGTGGACTATTGTCCATGGGACTGCAAAGAGTCAGACACGACTGAGCACACACAATTGACTTACGATATTACATTAGTTTCAAGTGTGCAAGAGAGTGATTTGACTTTTTTAACGGAGATGCAGGTTTAGATATAGACGTAGAACACGTGCCCATCTCTGTCAATGGGAATATGCAGTGGTTAACTTGGGACGTGTCTGTGTGTGTTAGTCACTCAGTTGTGTCCAACTTTTTGCGACCCCCACAGACTCTGTAGCTCACCGGGCTTCTCTGTCCATGGGATTCTCCAGGCAAGAAAACTGGAGTGGATTGCCATTCCCTTCTCCAGAGGAACTTCCCAATCCAGGGAACAAATCCCTGTCTCCTGCATTGCAGGCAGATTCTTTACTGCCTGAGCTACAGGGAAGTCTGTATAATGAAAGTGAAAGTCGCTCAGTCCTATGTGACTCTTTGCGACCCCATAGGCAGCAGCCCACCAGGCTCCGCGGTCCCTGGGATTTTCCAGGCAAGAACAGTGGAGTGGGTTGCCATTTCCGTCTCCGATGCATGAAAGTGAAAAGTGAAGTGAAGCCGCTCAGTCGTGTCCGACTCTTAGCGACCCCATGGACTGCAGCCTACCAGGCTCCTCCGTCCATGGGATTTTCCAGGCAAGAGTACTGGAATGGGGTGTATTGCTTTCTTCGCATGGACTGTATAGTCCATAGAATTCTCCAGGCCAGAATACTGAAGTGGGTAGCCTTTCCCTTCTCCAGTGGATCTTCCCAACCCAGGAATCGAACCAGGGTCTCCTGCATTGCACACAGGAGGATTCTTTACCGACTGAGCTATGAGGGAAGCCTATGAGGGATGTGTTTAGTTTTTTATTATTCGCATCAGGCGATTTTGGAAATATACGTGAATCTAATGCATTTTAATGCATAGATATGACAGGCTGCAGTCCATGGGTGTGCAAAATTGTTGGACACGACTTAGTGACTAAACAGCAACAATGGTGGTTAAATAATGGAGCACAGAGACCACGAAAAGGGGGTTGGGATGTGTAGGGAGAACATATAGACACGGCACCAATATGAAATAACAGGCACTTCTTTCCAATCTGACTCCACAGGGGAGGGAGCTGGCAGCCTGGGACAGGGTCAGACGGTTCCCGTCTCAAATCTTGACAATTTACATCCGGAAGAATTTCTCACGGCAGCTCACAGTCCCGATTCTCTCCTAACAAGGACTGGGATCCCTGTTGCCTCCTCCTCCTGAATCACTGTTCATAACAACCCTCCCAGCTTTTTCTGAGCCCCTCTGCTGCAGTCCTGGGATGACCCGTGCTCGGTGGGCGGACCCAGGCAGTGACAGGCAGAAAGCCCCGCCCGCTCTTTTCCTTCTCCCTTCCAGCGCTCTTGATGAAATAAAAAACCTCATCGCTCCTCCCAGAGGAAGGTCCCTGTTTACATGACATGGCTTGGCCACTGTCCAGCCCCACCCAGGACGCCTTCCGGGTTTGAACAGGAGAATTAATAACTCCCCCACTCTCCCCAGTTGATACCAGGGATTAATTCAAAAGTCCGGGAGGCGTTCTCACTTCTGAGTCAGGCTGGGGAATGAACCGGGCTGTGGGAGGTCACCTGCGCGCTTGCTGGGTCCCAACTGAGCGGTGGAGTCTGACAGTAGCTTTCTTCTAAAAATCAATCAGACACACGTATGGCTTCCTGGGGCCTTTGCCAAGCACCTGGCCGGTGTGAGGCTCTGCGTCAGGTATGCCGAAGGATCCTGAGGAATGCAAAGTGCCGCGCAGGTTACGGAGATGAGGAACCAGGCTCAGAGAGGTTAGGCGGCTGCTTCGGGGTCACCCAGCCTCTCAGGGCAGCGTTGGGACTCACGCCCCTGCTGGTTTCTGAGGGTCTCTTCCTCATAGGCTGTTGTTGGGTCAGGCAACCAGCAGACCCCTTGGCCATGTGTTTGCACGAAATAACCTACCATGAGGACTTTTGGTTTTTCTTGAAGAAACGGCAGTGAATGACCTAGTGACTCGGGGACAGGCAGATACAGATGAAGAGATGAAGGCTAGAGGACCCCAATTCGGAAGAAGAGGTCTGAGGCAATGGGCCGAGGAGACTGCATTGTGTCCAGAATCGGCCCTAACTGCTTCCTGAACCTTCAAATAGTCAGGTATTTCCTGAGAGCGGCGACCACAGGGGCTCGGCGGGGCCTCCACACTCCCAGAGATCTCGCCAGGAGAGAGTCTCCCTGTCTTTTTCTTTCTCCCTCCCTCCCTTATTTCTATTCTGTTATGGGGATGAGCAAATTGACTGAGATATTTTTGGACACATGCATGAAGAGAGCTCAAGGAAACGTTCCAGAAACGGCATTATGAGGTCTCAATAAACCGTATGTTGTTTTAATTTTATTGGTTCTTATACTAAATATGAAAAAAACGTATACACTTTGAGAAGAAAAAAAAACACTTCAGAGCATACAGTAAAGTGCAAAAGGGAAATTTAGATAGCACCGTTAAGAGTTAACAGCTTCTACAATTTGTGCACAGATATTTATATATATAGAGAGAGTGATATATGGTATATCTATATGTGGATATTGTCATTGTTGTTCACTTGCTAAGTCGTGTCCCACTCTTTGCACCATGGACTGCAGCACGCCAGGCTCGCCTGTCTTTCACTATCTCTCAGAGTTTGTGCAAACTCATGTCCATTGAGTCCACGATGCCATCCAACCATCTCACTGGATATATATAGCATGTATGTGTGTGTGTACACATACTGTAATATTGTACCTACATCAGTTAACTAATCTATACTTTTCACAACATGGTCCTATCAGATGCAGGTCTGTATTGTGCGTTTCTAACTCAGCATCATGTTGTGAACATTTCGCACACTAGTGAGTATCGTTGCCCAGCGAGTTTTAACCATGACATTCACCCGACATGCGCTGTGGTTCCATCTCTCTGTCACTGGTGATGCTGCAATGGGGCATCTTTGCAGCCTCTCTGATGGTCCCACAGGGTCTGGTTAAGGAAGTAGAGAAGTTGGAATCCTATTTACTGGTGGGGACGAGGCGTGGGAATTAGAGCCCCGCCCCAGTCTGCATCCCATTGGCTGGTTCTGATTGGCAGATGGACTGGTCTGTAGCTGTGTGCTCCTGGGGTTCCCCCCCACCCCCGACTCCCTGGTCCTAGGAGCAGACTGGAGACGTTCTCTGGGAGCCTCCACCTCCAGTCCCAGCGTGACTGGCCCGAGTCCCTTGCTTGACTGTTCCCTCCAGCCAGTCCCCGAGCCCCTTCCAGCCTAGCTCGTCTCTCTGGGGACTCACACTGCCGCCTCACCTCCTTGCCTGTCCGGTTTTATCCTCCAGGTCCGAGGCGGACAGTCATATAGACCGATTTGCCCTATGGAGAGAAATTAGGGAAGAAGTCAGACCTGGGATCCATAGGAAACTGTGAGTTCTGGGTAGATGAGGGGTCAGCTTCTTCTTTCCAAGCCCCCATGCTCCTAAGAGAGATCATGAATCTGGGCGCCTTACCCCTTTACAATGAGTGTCTCCAACATTTGCACAGTTTAATATTTCTGAGGTCTTAAGGTCACTATAGAGCAATGCTGTGGGGTGGGGGAGAGGGAAAACAGACTGGGTGTTCTGGAAAAGGTATTGGTACTACCTGGCCTGATAATTGATGATGATGAATTTCACACCTGTTTTATGCCAGGCACTATGGTAGATCATTTATAGAAATTGTCCTCAACAGATACACAAGATATATTTTGTGGCTGAAAGAACAGGAGTTTACTGAGGTGCTTGGGCAGTCACTTGCCCGAAGTCACAGAACTTCCTAGGTTCAAGTCTATGAAGTCCCTAGAGTCCTAAGATCAGAGTTGGGGTACATTCCAGGGAGATAAGGAGAGCCAACATTTTCCGAGCACTTCCTCCATGCCAGCAGCCACCACTGCAACCTGCGTGACACTACCAGTCTCCGTGCAGAGTGATTGTTATCAGCATCACCTCCACTTTGCTGCTATTGTTGTTGTCTAGTCGCTTTGTTGTGTCTGACTCTTTGCGACCCCATGGACTGCAGCATGCCAGGCCCCCCTGTCCTTCACTATATCCTAGAGTTTACTCAAACTCATGTCCATCTAGTTGGTGATGCTATGCAACCACCTCATTCTCTGTCTCCCCCTTCTCCTCCTGCCCTCAGTCTTCCCCAGCATCAGGGTCTTTTTCAGTGAATCAGCTCTTTGCCTCAGGTGACCAAAGTATTGGAGCTTCAGCTTCAGCATCAGTCCTTTCATCACCTCCACTTTACAGGTGAGGAAATGGAGCCTCATGTCCTTATTATCTAATTGTTTGCCCAGATGACCCCTAAATACTCAGTCCCTGGCTGGTCGCTTCCCCATTCTGGCTCTGCCTCCCCTCTCAAGGATGTGCTGGCCCTTGAGTTCGAGTCTCCAGCCAGTGCCCCACCCTGGGCACAATGCAATAGGTACCTGGTAGAGTAATGTCTGAACAGGGCACGGATCAGGACCACAAGGAAGTGGGTGAAGCCCAGAACTATGAATATGATGAGAAGCACCAACAAGGATCCTGAGATGGTGAAACTTCTGCTGATAACAGGCCTGCGCCCTAGGAGGAGAAGATGCATAGAGGTCAAGAGCATCATTCGCTCATCCTTTCGTACGTTCACACATCTGCTCTTTGATGATTTCTCAGCACCTTCTTCTATGTTCGAAGCACTGTTCTGGGTGCTAGGGGCTCAGCAGTGAACAAAAGAAACTTCTTGACTTGATGGGGCAGACTTTCTGGCTGGGACATGGAGCAGGTCAGCAACTAAGCAAAGAAACATCCCACTTCATCATAGGTAGCAAGAAGTGCTCTGGAAAAGCATGAGCCCAAGTGAGGGGAGAGAGGGTGGCAGGGCAGGCTGTGCTGGATACACAGGGTCATGAACTCGTTCCAGAGCGATTCCTTCACTGGGCTCCAACTGTGTGCCAGGACCGTGTTAAAAACTGGGGACAAGTGATGGTCAAAGTGCTTGCCCAACCTCTCTCTGTTCTCCTGAAGTTTAATAGTCCAGTGGGTGTTGAATGGCGTGAATTGAAGCATCATTCATACACAAAAATTGTATCTGTTCGATGCTTAGCAAATAGTGTGGAGGGACTGAACTAAATGTCTCCAGCCCCCATTCAGTGTTCACTCACGTCATTCTGAGCCAGGCTGACAGCTTCTCGTGCCCTGTCTGATGTCCCTCGTGCAGCAACTCCATCAACTAGAACCCTCACTATTAAACTGCAAAGGGGGAAATTGGGGCTCAGAGAGGGGACACTGCTGCCCCTGTTCACGCAGAAGGGCAGTGGCAGAGCTGGGATTTGATCTCAGGTCACTGGGCTCCAGTGCACCTGCTCTTCACGGCCCTGCATGACTGCTCTCTCCCAAGCCTGTCCATATCTCTGTGGTGTAGAGGATCAGACGTGGGGTCCCTGAATAGGTGCCTCCCCCACGTGCAGACTCCTTCCTAACCAGCTTCAGAGGCCACACCATGGACAGCTCCCCACCTCCCCTGCATCACCTCCCCATGGCATGTTTGCTCTTCCTCATCTCAGAGCAGCCCGAGGATCTATGGAGGGCAGAGGGTATGAGGTCAGATGGCCAGGGTTCATATCTTGCCTCCTCTGTCCATTAGAACTGGAGCCTTGAACAAAGCACCCAAACCCTCTGTGGCTCCATTTGCTCACCCATAGAGTGGAGGTGATGCTGATAAAGGTCACTTACTCTGTAGGGAGACTGGAGGGTCACCCAGGTTAGAATGGTGGCTACAGGCACAGAGTAAGTGCTCAGTCAGTGTTGGCTGATCCTGCACCCCTGGAATTCGCTCCAGCTCTGACCTGAGGATTCTGGGGGCTTCATAAAGGAGACAGTTTGGACTTGGGAGGTTGGGGGACTTCATCTGACTAATGTGAGCATGGCAACACATGCTGAAGAGGACGTTTCTGATGACAGGCACCCCCCAGGCAGAGACATAGAAGTGGGGAGACTTGGGGAGAGCGACGGTCCTCTGCTGCACTCACAGGGTGCCTGGACATGGACTTCTTCATACAAGGTGACCTGGGTGGCGGGGTTCTCCGCGATGCACCTGTATCTGCCCATCTGGCCCCAGGTCAGACTCGGGAGGGTGATGTTCTTCTCTGAGAAGCTCAGTAGGGAGCCATTGTGGATCCAGCGGTACTTGGATTCTGGTCTGGAATAGGAGACGCACTCCATCTCCACCTGGGAGCCAATCTCAGCAGACAGGATGCCGTTGAAGTCAGTGGGACTACTGCTGAGCAGCAGACTGTAGGGCCCATCTGCAGAGACAGGGCAGGAGCTCCGGAACCATCCTTCTGACACCTGGGGGTCTGACTTCTTCCCTCAGTCCACACAAAGTCCTCCCCCTGTCCTGAGATACCCCCACTCTGTACCCCAAGCAAACTCCCAGACCCATCCCAGCTAGGGCAGCTAAGCCAACGACAATGACAGTAACCGTAGCATCTTCTGTTACCAAGAGATACTACAGCCCAGCTCCCTGGCTGCCTTTCACATAAAATAGGCATACAGTAGAAGCAGGCATGACACCTACTGCACTCCGGGCATGTTTTAAACATGTCACACATTCACACACTCACTTAATTCCCACACGACCCACGTGATCACAGCCACTCTTGATCCATTTCATACCTGAGGATAAGGAAGCTCAGAGGAGAGGTTTAGGGATTCACGAGTCCCCTGTTGACCTACAAAAGGACCAGGGAAGTACCCTTATGACCTGGGAGGAATTTCCCTGAACACTTGCAGCCCCGGTGTCTTTGGCTTTGGTTCCGAACCTCTGGCCAGTGAGCAGTGCGGGAGGTCAGAAATGATGAGCCCTTTGTCCACAGCTCTCAGGTTAGGAAATCTGAGACACTGCAAGAGTCATTTCAGATTTAAATGTGATAACAAGGCTAGACTTGATGTGTTTCCCAGTTGAAAGAGGTGAAAGAGTTGGTCAGTGTGAACAGTCCTGGAATGTTTCAAAGAATCTGAGTTTCACTGCATTCCTAAGTTTAGTGCCTTGGATTTACAAGAGAATTTGAGCAGGTCTGAATGGGTTGCCAATTTGTGTTCATGGGCAGAGGAGGACTTCAACAGAATGTCTATAAAACACATAACTTAGCTTGAAAACCAAACTATTTAGGGGAGTATAATCAATCCCATCCCAGTAACAGCAAAAGGAATATGATTTTTACTAAATTTAGAAGAACTGAATAAAATGATCAGGGAGCTGAATTTGAAGACCTGTGCACAGTTGGGTTTTGAAAAATTAAGACTCAAGACAGGTGTCACAAATTCACACTATTTCTAATCTGAGAGGTAGGGATTAGGGCCCCCATTTTAAACAGAGTGGAGACCAGGGTTCTGAGCAGTGAGTAGGGTTCTGAAGCCTAAGGGTTGAATAGTCAAACCTGGAATTCAAACCCAGGGCAGCTGTCTGCAAGGAGGCTCATGCCACTCTCTCCAGTTCTGCTGGTCTTACTGTTACGCCCTGGGAAAACCCTGAGCCCCACCCCCGGCTTCACTCTCACAACCCCAGAACACTCACAGGCCACTGTCACATAGACAAGGTCACTTTTCTGAATAAGCTCTGGGAGAATTTCTATCCCGCACTGAAGTGGTGAGTTGAAGCGGCCAAACATTCGGATGACGAGGGTCTTGTTGTCCGGGGAGATGGTCATCCGGTAATTGCTGGACACTGGTACATAATTCACAAACCACTGGACGTGGCTGTCATTGGTGTAGCAAGTGGCAGCCACCACATCCTCGCCATCTACGACGGAGGTGGTGTTGACTGAGATTTGTGGGATTTCCAACTCTGGGTGAAGCAGGGAGGAGAAGGTTAGGGGTTGGATGTGTCTCCCCATGCTCTGCTCCGCTCCAATGGGGATTTCAGGGTATGTTGGGGAAGAAGCCCAGAATTATAAGATAGGACCTAGGATCCTGGCAAGAGAGCATCCTTAGGTTGAGAGGGACAGAGAAACAGGGATGGGCATGAGGCAGTCGAGATGGGGGTTCTCTACTGAGCCTGTCTTCCAATGCTCTGAACCATCTCTATGGCTCCATTACAATAACTGTGAGTTCTTACTATTGTCCAGTTGCCTGATGGTTGCTTCTGAACCCCCAAACCAGGACATCCCCATCAAAGGAAGTGCTCAAAGTGAGAGATGGTGTTTGTTCTCCATAACAATTCCTCCCATTAACTGTTCCCATTCTCTTTACAAATTACTGCCTCTAACCTTAAGGCAGACCACAGCGATGGATAATACTGCCATTCTACAGATGAGAAAACTGAGGCTCAAAAGGTGACATGGTATATAAAGAGTCAGCGGTGAACTAAGTTCTTCTAGCCTTCAAAATCCACACTGTCCTGCCCTAGCCCTGTGGAACACCAAGAGCTCATTGGAATTCTGGAGACAGAATTCCAAGATGGCCCCATGATCTCCACTCCCTGGTATTACCCCTCTATAATCCCATCCCCTCAATGCGAGTGGAGCTCCCGACTTTCTTGTAGCGTATTGAATGCGGCTAAGGTGATGGGCTGTCTCTCACTGTCATCATTAGCTTTGTTGTATTAGACTCCTTTCTAGACAGAGAGATTTTTGTTGGCCTTGAAGAGGCAAAGAGCCAGGAGGTGAAATCCTGTAGACAGAGTCACACGTGAGAACACGGCCCCGACCAACACCCTCTGAGTCTCAGCACTGGAAATGGCTGAGCCACATCAGATCTTCTGACTCACAGAAGTGGGTGTTCTTTTAAGCTACTAAGTTTGAGGCTATTTGTCACACAGCAGGAGATAGCTAATACACTGTGAGGGAACCTGGAGCCCCTGAAGGTAGTGAGGATCCCATTTCTGGGGAGAAGCTGGGCTACCATCCACCAAGGCTCCCAGTGTCATCTGGAGGTGGGTGGAGGCTGGATGGTGTGAGCTCCAAAGGACACCATCCCCTAAAACTCCAGTCCAACTCAGCTGCAGTTGGGTGGTGGGTCAGCTGCCAACTCACCTAGAATCTCGAGCCAGCCAGTTGCTCTCTGGGTGTCATTGATGGTGTCCACCCTCACTGTGTAGTTCCCCGTGTCATTTAACTGTGACCTCCCGATCCTCAGGGCACCTCTAGTGGGCACACTTTCCCGGCCGCTGTACACGGGCCCATCCCGCCTGGAATGAGATGTGGTGTTGTAGCTGATTATCAGATTTTCCTCAGTGTCGTTTGCACCCCGGTGCCAGCTGTATTCCTGAACATCTTCAGGGGCGTTCTCAATGGCCAATGAGCTCGAATATCTTTCCACTCCAATGAGTGAATCTGGGGCGATGTAGATTTGGCTGGAGGCCTGGCAGATCCCGCAGGCCAACAGACTGGCTGAGGAAGACAAACAGAAAAAGACACACACACATACATGCACACAGGTTTACACGCGCAGACCGTGATCCACAGAGTCCTTGGAAAATGGGTCAAGGGCTTCTAGCTCCTGAAGGACTTGGCAGTCTGATCCCATGCTGTCCATCACCTCAGCCCCTGCCCCGGTTCATTCTTTTATCGTCCTGTTCCAGGCTGGCCTCCTCCCTAAACTCCAGCCCATCCTCACAGGTCAGTTTTGTGGATCCTTATGTAGCCCCACAGGTGACCCTGCTCTCCCTCTGCTCACGTATCTTCCATGGCTCCCCAGGGCTCTCACAATAAGTTCAAACCCTTAGCATAGCTTGTGAGACATGTAGAGAGAACTGGTCTCTAGGACCTAATGCAGGCTCTTTTTGAGTCACACCTATCCTACTTTACCATCTTTATTCATTCACCAGAAGACACAGCATCCTGACTGTGTGCCCCAGCCACACACACAGCTCTTCTTGACCTGTCACACATAACTCTTCCCTACTTCTAGCACCCTGATCCCTGCTTCCTCCTCCCCATGTCCATCTTCCTTGTTGATTCACATCTGTGAATCAGGGTGGAGCCCAGCAGGAGGGCTCAGAATGGTTATCTAGGGGGATTAAACTCCCCCAAGAGGATTTACACTGTCTTTGACTTATCATCTAGGTTCAGTGGCACAAACACCAATGGGGGTGTGTATCTGTCATCTCCTAAGTGGAGGGGGACAGGTGTCTGCTGCTCTAGGAACCCTAAGCCTTGCCTCCATGGAGGATGCAAAGACAGCCGAAACCCCCTGCTCCAGGGATCCAGGTGTGGACCCTAGAGGTTTTGGAGGACAGTGTATGTGGCCACTAGGGAAACACGAGAGTGGTCAGTATCAGGAGGAAGCAGAGTGTTTGGGGGGAAAGTGAGGGGTTGGGAGGGGTCCTGCCACAGAGGCAGTGGAGGGCATCAGGGCAGAGGAGGTGAGCCCAGAGGAAGTGATTGTTGGGAATTGTGTGTTGGGGTTCAATTTCATCATGCCTTGTGGTGGGTAGAGATGAATGTTACCTCTGTGTGTGTGTGTGTGTGTGTGTGTGTGTGTGTGTGTGTGTGTGTGTGTCTTGGGCAAGCCGTGCCCAGGTGTGTGAGTTCATGAAAGTTCTGCTGAGGGTCTTGGGTCACTCCCTTCTCCCCCTCCTCCATCCTGCTAGCCCCACTGTCTTACCCACAGGACCAGTTCCCTCCAGAGTCTGCACCTGGGTCTAGAAAGGTCCATGAGCTGCTCCAGTCCTCCTGCTGGAGGCATCTCTCCAGGGACCCAGCTACCTCCTGTGCCCTTTTACAGACCTGCATACTCTCAGGTCCCAGGTGTGGTCTCCACCCACTTCCTGCTCAGGGATGGACTCTGAACTGCAAGGTGGGAGGGGCTGGGGGAGAGACACTCTGCTGAACTGGTGATTATCTTTAGGACTTGATACCGCAAGGAAGGACCTTGGACCCATGGCAACTTAGAATGTCAATAATCATTATGAGGAATTTTTGCTATCCCAAACTGACTGTTCTTAAAACTGAATTGCACCACCTGAGGACAAAAAGAGAACAAACAGCATCACTCATCACCTAGTTGTACAAGGCTTCAGTCACTACCTGCTGCCGTCTCCCAGCAACAGTGAACCCTGAGAGGATTTCCGGATGAAAAAACAGGATGAAGCACTCTGTGATTTGGATAACCGGGCCCCTATATGCATGACTCAGGAAGAATCTCATGAATTCTTCTGGTGATGAATTCCATAAATTCTGACTGATGACTTCTGCATCAGTCACATGCATAAAAAAGCACTAAAATCATTAACTTGGTATATCTGTTCTTTGTGATGAGCTGTGATCAGTTACCAAGATGTATGCTCGATGACACATTTTTCCCAGCCCCCAAATTCAAATACACACTGGCTCCTCCCCTTCCTTTTTGGAGCAGTTCCTCAGAGCTGTCACCCAGGCTACAGTCCTCAGGAAGACCCTGAATAAAACTTAGATGCTCTGTGTTTTGCTTTGAGTGGACACGCTTTAATAGAGTCAGCCTCACTTATCACCCTGGTTTCTCCAACTTATCAGTTAGTTCATATGCTTATAAGTGAAGACTTGCCAGTGACTCCAGCACCAGGGTGAAAGCCACTAACTGGGAAATGCCTGAGAGGTCTCTAGGAGCCTAGAGACCAGTCAACTGATTTATTGTACAATCAGGGTTGGGCAATCACTAGATGACTTTATCATGTGCTTTCTAGGGTTTTTCTAAAGCCTGTTGGTTGGACAAAATTCAGGCTTGCACAGAAAAACCTGATGAACCTATTCAGGACTATCAGAATCAGCCTCAGATTTGCAAGAATATTCTGATCTTCCTTCAAATGTTGGTTCCAACCAGGTAGCTTGTAACTCTATGGTTGTTAATAGGCTGAACTGGAACCTCTCTGTCTCATAAGAAGGACCAGGATGGGCTGGGAAATTCTGTTGGAGATTTAGTTAGTCTCTTTCTTCCTCCCTCCCTGTTTCCTCTTTTCTTCCTTCCTTTCTAACTGCCATTGTGATGAAAAAACTTGCTTATATATTTTTGGACACATCCATGAAGAAAGTTCAGAAAAAAGTTTCCGAAATGACATTATGAAGTCTGAACTAACTTCATGATGTTTTAAATTTATTGGGTTGTATTTCCTTTTTTTTCAGATTTTTTTCAAAAATTATTTTTTTAAGCTGAAGGATAATTGCTTTGCAGAATTGTGTTGGTTTCTGCCAAAGTATTGGGTTGTCTTTTCTAACTATGAGAACAAATTATACGCTTTTTTTTTACTTAATTTTATACTTTTTTTCCTTTATTTTTATTAGTCAGAGGCTAATTACTTTACAATATTGTAGTGGTTTTTGCCATACATTGAAATGAATCAGCCATGGATTTACATGTATTCCCCATCCCGATCCCCCCTCCCACCTCCCTCTCCACCCGATCCCTCTGGGTCTTCCCAGTGCACCAGGCCCGAGCACTTGTCTCATGCATCCAACCTGGGCTGGTGATCTGTTTCACCCTAGATAATATACATGTTTCGATGCTGTTCTCTCGAAACATCCCACTCTCGCCTTCTCCCACAGAGTCCAAAATTCTGTTCTGTACATCTGTGTCTCTTTTTCTGTTCTGCATATAGGGCTATCTTTACCATCTTTCTAAATTCCATATATATGCATTAGTATACTGTATTGGTCTTTATCTTTCTGGCTTACGTCACTCTGTATAATGAGCTCCAGTTTCATCCATCTCATTAGAACTGATTCAAATGAATTCTTTTTAAAGGCTGAGTAATATTCCTTGGTGTATATGTACCACAGCTTCCTTATCCATTCGTCTGCTGATGGGCATCTAGGTTGCTTCCATGTCCTGGCTATTATAAACAGTGCTGCGATGACAAATTATACACTTTGTGATGGAAAAAAAAAAAAGCACTCAGAATATACAGTAAAGTGCAAAGAAGGAAACTGAGACGGAACTGCTGATAGTTAGTATTTTCCACAATTTTTGCACAGATTTGTATATTTACTATATGTACATCATGCATACATACGGATGTAAAACTGTGGAGACAGACATACAAACTGTAAAATGTTATCCATATCCACTAGCTAATCTATACTTTTCACAACATGGTCTGTATTGTGCGTTTCTAACTCAGCATCAAGTTTGAACTTTTTGCACACCGGTGAGTCTCGTTGCCCAGCGAAGTTTCTAACCATGACAGATTCACCAGACATGGGCTGTGCCCCGTTTAAGCAATTGCTGGTAGTTGGACATGTGTAGGTGGTTCCATCTCTCTTTCACTGGCGATGCTGAGTTGGGGCATCTTTGCACCCTCTCTGATGGTCCCACAGGGTATGCTAAAGGAAGTGGAGAAGTTGGAATCCTATTTATTGTTGGGGAAGAGGTGTGGGAATTAGAACTCCAAGCTCCGCGCATGCCGCGCCCCAGTCTGCATCCCACTGGCTGGTTCTGACTGGCAGATGAAGTGGTCAGTAGCCAGTGCTCCTAGGGTCCCCCCACCCCACTCCCCCGCACCCCCCCTCCCTGTCCAAAGAGCAGACTGTAGACATTCTCTGGGAGCCTCCACCTTCAGTTCCAGCGTGACTGGCCTGAGTCCCTTGCTTGACTGTCCCCTCTAGCCAGTCCTTAGGCCCCTTCCAGCCTAGCTCGTCTCTCTGGGATCTCTCACTCACCCCTCACCTCCTTGCCCATCAGGTCTTGTCCTCCAGGTCTGAGGCGGACAGTCATACAGACCGATTTGCCCTATGGAGAGGAATTAGGGAAGAAGTCAAATCTGGGATCCACAGGAAACTGTAAGAATGTAGGAGAGTCCTGGGTAGATAAGAGGTCACTGCTTCTCTCCAAGCCCCCACATCCTGAAGGAACCCCAGGAGTAGGAGGTGATGAATCTAGAGGCTTGACTTCTACACCAAAAGTCCCCACACTTTTATTGATTTTTTTGCTTTTGTGATTAGCTAGCTTTCCCCCCATACTTTTAATATATCTGAGGTCTTAAGTTCTTGGAGGAAGATGCCATGGGTCGTGGGATGGTGGATTGTATGGCCAGGCCACCAAAAATGGCTGTTCTGTTGCCCTCAGTAGATCCTCTCCCCAATCAGCACCCAATTCACCTACAGCCAACTCACATCACTGACCTGCCTACGCTTGCTGCAGAACCCATGCTAAGCTGCTTTAGTCATATCTGACTCGTTGCAACACTATGGACTGTAGTCTGCCAGGCTCCTCCATCCTTGGGACTTCCCAGGCAAGAACACTTGAGTGGGTTGCCATTGCCTTCTCCAGGGGATCTTCCCAACCCAAGGATCGGACCTGAGTCTCCTGCAGTGCTAGGCAGATTCTTTACTGCTGAGCACCAGGGAAGCCCCACTGAGATGATTGTCTGACCCCAAATGCTTATGGTGCTGAGAATGGAAATCTTTGTCCCACTCTGTTCTTATAAGTAACGCCAGTCCCTTCCTCCTCCACAATGTGTGTCTAATCCCCACATCACCCTCCAGGGCAGTGTGCCTCTTCACATCCTCCAAGGGGGCGGGGAGGACGTGAGAGGAGGAATGATCTGCTCAAGGTCACCCATCCAGCTGGTGGCAAAGCTGAGTTTTGAACCTAGATTTTAATCATCTCCCCACCCAACCTCTTCCTCCTGCACAACTGACCTCTGCCACCCATTTTCCTAACTTCTCTTGGTAACTGGTGGCTACCGTGTACCAGACACATGCGGGATGCTTGACACGCACCACTGTTATTCTCACATCTGCCCTTCTAGGTTGACCTTCAATATCTACACTGTAAATGCAAACAAACTGGGCTGAAAAGATGTCACTGGAGGAAATCTCACTGCTGTTTAGAGACATGGCTGACCCCAGGCCCTTATTCTCCCCTACAAGTCTCTGGTCCTTGAGACCTATTTGTTTGCCCAGATGACCCCTGACAGCCCTGTTGCTGGCTGATCCCTTCCCCGTCTGGTTCTGCCTCCCTTTCTCAAGTTTGTGCTGGTCTTAGAGTCCCAGTCCCCAGCCGGTGTCCCACCCTGGGCCCAGAGCGATCGGTACCTGGTGGAGTAACATCTGATGAGGCCCACAAGGATGAGAGTAAAGAGGAGGACATAGCCCAAGATTGACCACCCCATGAGGAAGTCCAGGAGGAATGTTGACATGGTGACGCTTTGGTTAAACCCTAGAAGGAAAGAGGCATGGAGGTCAGGACCACCATTCGCTCATCCCTTCATTCACCCACACATCTGTTCCTCGGAGACTCATGAGCCCCTACCACATGCAGGCACTGTTTCGGGTACTAGGGGCTCAGCAGTGAAGAGAACAAACTTCCTGCCCTAACGGGGCTGACATTCTAGCTGGGAAGTGCACAGTGGAGTACAAAGGAAAAAGATGTCCAAAGTCATGGAGGGTAGCAATAAGTCCTCCAGAAAAGAATGAGTTGGGGGCAGAGAGCAGCAAGGTATAGGGTGCGCTGGTTGCACAGGGCCATGAACTCGTTCCATGGGGATTCACTCACTGAGCTCCAACTGTGTGCCCGGTGCCGTGCTAAGCACTAGGGAAAAACAGAAATTTAAGGACTTGCAGCCTCTGTTCCCTTGAAGTTTTATAGTCCAGTGGGTGTCAAATGGCATGAAATGCGGCATCATACATACACAAAAACTGTATCATTCGATGCTTAGTAAATAGTGTGGAGGGACTGAAATAAATGTCTCCAGCCCCCATTCAGTGTCCGCTCCCCTCATTCTGAGTCAGGCTGATGGCTTCTAGTGCCCTGTCTGATGTCCCTCATGCAGCAACCCCATCGACTAGAACCCCCAAAGTGCAAAGGGGGAAACTGGGGCTCAGAGAGGTGATGCTGCTGCCCCTGTTTACGCAGGGGGCAGCGGCAGAGCTGGGATTTGATCTCAGGTCACTGGGCTCCAGAGCTCCTGCTCTTCAACGGCCCTGCATACCTGCTCTCTCCCAAGTCTGCTGATCTCTTTCTGTGGTGTAGAGGATCGGGCGTGGGGTCCCTGAATAGGTGCCTCCTCCACGTGCAGACTCCTTCCTAACCAGCTTCAGAGGCCACACCCTGGACAGCTCCCCATCTCCCCTGCACTGCCTCCCCTGGCGTGTTCCCACTTCCTCATCTCAGAGCAGCCCCGAGGATCTGTGGAGGGCAGAGACTGTGAGGTCAGATAGCCAAGGTTTGAATCCTGTGTCCTCTGCCCATTAGAACTGGAGCCTTGAACAAAGCGCCCAAACTCTCTGTTGCTCCATTTGCTCACCTGTAGAGTGGAGGTGATGCTGATAAAGGTCACTTACTCTATAGGGAGACTGGAGGGTCACACAGGTTAAAATGGTGACTGCTGGCACAGAGTAAGTGCTCGGTCAGTGTTGACTGATCCTATATCCCTGGAATTCACTCCAACCCTGATCGGAGAACTCTGGGGGCTTCATACAAGGGACAGTTTGGATTCAGACCTTGAAGGGTAGGGAAATTTCACCCGACAATTGTGAGCATGGCAACACAAGTCAGAGAAGGCATTTCTGATGACAGGCACTGCCTAGGCAGAGGCACAGAAGTGGGGAGATTTGGAGAGGGCAAGAGGCCGCTGCTGCACTCACGGGGACGCTGGACCTGGACTTCCTTGTACAAGGTCAGCTGGGTGAGGTTGTTCTCCACGATACACCTGTATCTGCCCATCTGGTCCCAGGTCAGACTCGGGAGGGTGATGTTCTTTTCTGAGAAGCTCAGGAGGGAGCCATTGTGGATCCAGCGGTACTTGGATTCTGGCGCGCCATTGAAAACACACACCATCTCCACTTGGGAACCGATCTCAGCAGGCAGGATGCCGTTGTCGTTCCTGGGCTCGCTGAGGATCATTACATAAGAGGGTCCATCTGCAGAGGCAGGGCAGGACACCTGTATTATGCTTCTGACCTCTGGGGTTCCCATCTCCTTCCCTCAGTCATATGAAGTCTTCCTCCAGCCTGGAGTTGCCCCCACTCTGCACCACAAGCAGACCAGGGCAGTTGGGCCAACAACAGTGACAATAATCAAAGCATCTTCTGTTGTGGAGACTTATTACAAGCCAGCTACCTGGCTGTCCTTCGTGTCATAATAATATAGGTGTAGAATAGAAGTGGGCATTTTGCCCACTGCACGCTGGGTGCTGTTCTGCACACTTTACACCTTCACACACTCAGTTAGTTCCCACATGACCCACGTGACCACAGTCACTCTTGATCCATTTCATAGATGGCGATAATGAGGCTCAGAGGAGAGGTTTAGGGATTCCTGAATCCCCTGCTGACCTACAAAAGGACCAGGCAAGTACCTCTATGAGCTGGGAGGAATTTTCCTGAACATCTGCAGCCCCTGGTCTTTGAGTTTGGTTCCACACCTTTGACCAGTGAGCTGTGTTGGAAGGTCAGAGACTGTCACCTCTGCGACACCTTTCTCGGCACTGTGGCCACAACCCACAGGTAAGGAAATCTGAGAGCCTGCAAATGCAGTTGCAGATTTCAACGGGAAATGATTCTAGACCTGGGTTGAAAGAGATGCAAGAACTGAATCAATCTGACAATCTTGGAACATTTCAAAGACTCTGAGTTTCATCGCAATTCTGAGTTCAGTGTCTTTGATTTGCAATACCTGTTTGAGAATTTGAGTAGGTCTTGCAGGCTTGCCAACTTGCATGGTTGGGCAGCAGAGAGGTTATAAAAACAGAGCATGTATGCAATGCCTACCTTATTTTTTTAAAATTTATTTTAAAACTGAAGGATAGTTACTTGTGATGATTTTTATGCCATATATCAAGATGCATCAGCCGTGTGTCCCCTCCTCTTGATCCCCCCACCTCTGGGTAGAACCCATGCCATCCCTCTAGGTTGTTGCAGAGCATCGTCTTTGGGTTCCCTGTGTCATACATCAAACTCCCTCTGGCTCTCTATTTTACATATGCCTACACCTTAGTTTTAAAATTGAACTCTTTAAGGGAGTGTACTCAATTCCACCCCATTAAAAGGAGTGAAGATAATTTTGCTTTCTATGAAGAACTCAATAAAATGATCTATGAGCTGATTTGGAAGGCCCAGGGAAAGTTGGGTTTTGAAAACTTAAGAACCGGAAAGCCAATGTAAGAGACAATTGGTTGTAGGCCGGTACATCTTTACACAAAAGACAGATGTCCACAAAAATCATATTTCTAATCTGAGAAGTAGAGATGAGGAGCCCCATTTTAGAATGAGTGAACTAGGGGTCTGAGTAGTAAGGATAGCTCTGAAGTGCAAAGATTTAAACAGCCAGACCTGGGATTTGAACCTAGGACAGCTGTCTGCAGAGCATCTCATGCCACTCTCACCAGTTCTGCCTGTCTTGTGGCCACATCCTTTGAAAACCCTGATGCTACCCTTGGCTTCCCTCTCGTGACCCCAGAACACTCACAGGCCATCGTCAGATAGATCAGTTCACTTCTCTGAATGACAGTCCCTAAGACGATTTTGACCCCACACTGCAGCGGCGAGTCATAGTTCTTGACCCTTTTGATGATGAGGGTCTTTGTGTCTGGGGAGATGGCCGTGCGTTCAGAGCTGGACACCAGCGTGTGGGCCACATACCACTGGACCTCGGTGTTGTTGGTGTGGCAGATGGCAGCCACGGAGTCCACATCCTCTAGCACGATGCTGGTGTTGACTGAGATGCCCGGGGTTTCAAACTCTGGGTGAAAGAGGAAAGAGAAGATTAAGCATTGGATCTGACTCTCCAAGCTTTGCTCCTCTCCATAGGGAGTTTCAGGGTATCTTTGGGGAGAAGGCAAGACTTGTCAGATTGAATCTAGAATCCTGGCAGGAGAGTATCCTTGGGGCTAAGAGGGTCAGAGGAGCAGGGAGTGGGCAAGAGGCAGTCAAGATGCAGGCAATCACCTGAGCCCATCATCCAATGCTCTGAGCCATCTCTGTGGCTCTCTCTCAATGACGGTTAGTTCTTCCCACAGGTGTGTAGCCATATGATTCTTTCTGAACCTTCAAACAGAAAACTCCCATCCAAGGAGCCACAGGTTGAATTCAGAGTGAAGGGTGGTCTTTGCTCTCCATAACTATTCCTCCCATGATCTGAGTCCCATTCCCTTTACAAATACTTCCTCCAACCTTACAACAGATCACAATGGGGGTAGAACCTGCCCCCATTCTCTAGATGAGAATACTGAGGACCAGAGAGGGAAGACAAAGACGATTTGGTATATATAGAGTCAGAGGTAAGCAAAGTTCTTCCAGTCTTCAAAATCCACACAGTCCAGCCCTATCTCTGTGGAGCCCCCGGGAATGCACTGGAGTAGACAGAATTCCAAGATGACTCCATGATCTCCAGAGCTGGTGTCCAGCTCTGAATGCACGGCCATCTCCCCAGACACAAAGACCCTCATCATCAAAAGGGTCAAGAACAATGACTCGCCGCTGCAGTGTGGGGTCAAAATCGTCTTAGGGACTGTCATTCAGAGAAGTGAACTGATCTATCTGATGATGGCCTGTGAGTGTTCTGGTGTCACGAGAGGGAAGCCAAGGTATACCAGGAAGCTGCCTGGTATAACCCCTGTGTAACCCCATCCCCTCAATGCCGGTGGGCCCTGTGACTTTCTTGTAGCCTATAGAAGATGGCGAAGGTGATGGGCTATCCCTCCCATCATTTTCTGACTGTGTGTGCTCAGTCGCTCGTTCATGTCAGACTCTTTGTGGTCCCATGAACTATATTAGCCTGCCAGGCTCTTCTGTCCATGGAATTCTCCAGGCAAGAATGCTGGAGTCAGTAGCCATTTCCTCCTCCAGGGGATCTTCCCGACCCAGGGATCTAAACTGCATCTCCTGGGGCTCCTGCATCGGCAGGCAGATTCTTTACCCACTGAGACACCTGGGAAGCCCCAGTAGCCATTGTCCTATAAGATACCTTTTCAGCAGTCTAGAGACAGATACTACTTTTAACCTTGAAGAGGCAGAGCCAGGATGTGAAATCCTGTGGACAGAGTTGCCCATGAGAACGCAGCCCTAGCTGACACTCTGTGAGTCTCAGCACAGTAAATGTCTGAGCCAGGCTCAGACTTGTGACTCACAGAAGTGGGTGTCCTTTTAAGCTACTAAGTTGGAGGCTGTTGGTCACGCAGCAGGAGATAACTAATACACTGAGAGGGAACCTGGCGCCCTTGAAAGCATTGAGGGTCCCGTCTCTGAGGAGAAGCTAGATGACCATCCGCTGAGGCTCCCAGTGTCATCTGGAGGCAGGTGGAGACTGGAAAGTGTGAGGTCCAAAAGGCACCCCTCCCCAAACCTCCAGTCCAACTCAGCGCAGTTAGGCAGGGGGCAGCTGCCCACTCACCTTGAACCTCGAGCCAGCCAGTTGCTCTCTGGGTGTCATTGATGGCAGCCGCCCGCACGGTGTAGTTCCCCGTGTCGTTAAGTCGAGACTCTTCGATCAGCAGGGCACCAGTAGAAATCACGCTCTCCCGGCCACTGTACATGGGCCCCTTCTGCTGGGAATGAGCTGTGGCGTTGTAGCTGATAATCAGATTTTCCTCAGTGTCATTTGCACCCCGGTGCCAGCTGTATTCCTGAACATCTTCAGGGGCGTTCTCGATGACCAGCAGGCTCTGTTGTCCTACCACTCCTGTGAGTGAGGTGATGTCCATCTGGGCCGAGCCCTGGCAGATCCCACAGGCCAGCAGACTGGCTGAGGAAGCCAACGAGAAAAAGACACACACACATGGATTTACAGCTGTAGGCAATGATCCACAGAGATACTCATAAACAGGTCAAGAGCTTCTAGCTCCTGAAGGACTCATCAGTCTGTCCCCTCCTCCCCATCCCCTCAGCCCCTGCCTCGACCCATTCTTTTCTGATCCTTTTCCATGCTGGCCTCCTCCCTGGACACTCAGCCTCTAACATCTTCATGTGAAAGTTTTGTGGATCCTTATAAAGTTCTTCTGGTGACCCTGCTTCCCGCCACCCCCGCGCCCCCCCCTCGCTCCAGTATCGTCCATGGCTCCCCAGTGCTCTCAGGATAAAATTCAAACCCTTAGCATGGCTTTTGAGACTCTCTTTGCGAGAACGAGTGTCGAGAACGCAACTAACCCCTTTTTGGATCACATTTACCCTACCCCATCACCCCAGGCACTCCCTTACATTCATTCGTTCGTGTATTCACTTCTCAGAAGATGCTGCATCCAGGCTGTGTGTCCCAATCACACATACAGCTCTCTCTTGACTCACCACACTCTCTCCTGACTTCAGGCTTCTGCACTTGCTCTTCCACATTTCTGGTACCCTTATCCCTTGTCTTCCCTCCCCATCTGCATCTTCCTGTTTAACTCATGTCCTTTCATCTTTCAGGGCTTAACTTTGATGTCTGCTCCTGTGCAGCCTGGGTCAGGCTGCCCCTCCCTGCTGCCCTAGACTCTGAGCCCTCTTATTTCTTCCCCCGACATGCAGACATCAGACATTAGACATCAGACATTAGACATCAGAGTCTAATGGCAGATCTCCATTCTTCACGAGACTGAGCCTGGCTGCGTTAGTCACCACTGCCTCCCCAACCGCCCTGAGCACAGGGTGGATCCCAGCACAGGGGCTCGGCATGGTTATCTGAGCGGATGAATCTCCCCCAAGACTCTACACCTGCCTTTTATCTAGCATCTAAGTTCAGTGGAGTGAACATGAACGGAGGTGAGGATGTGTTTCTTTCCAGAGTGTCTGCTGCTCTGGGAACCCTAAGCCTTGGTTCCATGGAGGAGGCAAAGACAGCTGAGACCCCCTGCTCCAGGGCTCCAGGTGCAGACCCCAGAGGTGTCGGAGGATGGTATATATGGCCAGCAGGGAAACATGTCAGCGTTAGTCGCTCAGTCGTGTCAGACTCTTTGAGATCCGGTGGACTGTAGCCCACCAAGCTCCTTTGTCCATAGGAGCATACGAGGGAGAAGGCAGCATAGAGTTCCAGTGAAAGTGAGGGATTTGAAAAGGGTGGAGCTTGTGAGGTAGCAGAGAGGGTCAGGGTAGTTGGGAAACTCAGAGGAGGTGATTGGGGTGGTGGGCATTGGAGTCTAAGTGCATCACTTCATGGGGTGGGTAGAAATGAATGCTATGTGTGTGTGCGTGTGTTTGTGATATGGGTGCGTTGTGTCCATGTGTGTGAGTTCATGAAAGTCCTGCTGAGGGTCCTGGATCACTCCCTTCTCCCCCTCCTCTGTCCTGCTGCCCTGCTCTCTTACCCACAAGGACAAGTTCCCTCCAGAATCTGCACCTAGGGCTGGAAAGGTCCATGAGCTGCTCCAGTCCTCCTGCTGGAGGGATCTCTCCAGGGACCCGGCCGTCTTCTGGGCCCTTTTACAGACCTGCGTTCTCTCAGGCCCTGAGCTGTGGTCTCTACCCACTTCCTGCTTAGGGATGGACTCTGAACCCCATGGTGGGAGGGGCTGGGGAGGAGACACTCATCTGAGTGGGTCATTATCTTTAGGACTTCATGCCCACATGGAAGGACCTTGGACACTTGGCAATGTATAATATCAATGACCATTGTGGAAAATGTTTGATCTTCCCAACCTACTTTTCTTAAAATTAAACCAAACCACTTGTGCTCAAAAAAACAATGAACAGCATCACTCATCACCTAGTTGTACAAGGATTCAGTCACTACCTGCTGCAGTCTCTCATCACAGTGCACCTTGAGAGGAATTTAGGAGGAAAAAACAGGATAAGGCATTTTATGTTTTGAATAATCAGGTGCCTAGACGCACAGCTCAGGGAGAATTTCAATGACCCCAAACTTTTGCATCGGTCATATGCAAAAAAGCACTAAAATCATTAACTTATCTGTTCTTTGTGATGAACAATGATCAGTTATCAAGATGTATGCTTAATGACACATCTTTCCCAGCCCCCAAATTCAAATATACACTGGCTCCTCACCTTCCTTTTTGGAGCAGGTCCTCAGAGATGTCTCCTAGGCTATAGTCCTCAGGAAGACTCCACATAAAACTTAGATGCTCTATGTTTTTCTTTCAGTCAGCATCCTTTAATTCGCTTTAGTCATTCAAACTTATCACCCTGATACCTCCAATTTATATCGGTTAGTTCATATGCTTGTCAGGGAATCCACCATTGGGTGGACTTGTTCAGGAACTTGAAGCAACAAACAACATTGTTATCCCCTGACATTCTGTTATTCCCAACCCTCATGTATCATGGCCATCCATTCCCACTGGCAGTATATCTTTATCCTCATCCTGGATTTGCAGTCAAGGTCCTCGTGGCTTCGAAACTCTCCGGATCCCTCGGGTTCCATTTCTCTGGAGAACCCTGATTAAAGCTCAGGGATCCTCACCCACGCAGACTGAATCCCCAGCCTGTGTTCTCACTCTGTTTCCTAGTAACCCAAATATAACATTCAGGTCAAATATCCACTCTCTGTATGCACATTTCTCTGTATACTGTCTGTTGAAAAGTAACTATTAATTACTTCGGGACACCCTAGCAAACATTCACAGAAGCACAGTTCTCTTTTTCTATCTCTCAGTCAAAGACATGAGTCTGGCATTGCTATGACTCAAAGGGAAGCCAGGTGAGGAAGCTGGGAGCCTGTGACAGGAGTTGGTGGTCCCAGTCTCAAATCTTCACGATTTACATCTGGAAGAACTTCTCAAGGCAGCTCACAAAGGCTTGTCTCTGAACAGGACTAGATTTGCCTTCTTCTCTCAATCACTTATGTAAGAGCCCTCCCAGCTTCCCCTGGGTTCCACAGGGCAATCCTGGGATGGACTCTCCTTGGTGGGCGGCTCCAGGCAGTGACAGGCAGAAAGCCCCATCCACTCTTTCCGTTCTCTGTTCCCTGCACTCCCTGGAAAAATCTCATCCCTCCTCCAAGACAAAGGTTCCTGTTTACGTGGCGTGGCTTGACCGCTGTCCAGCCCCACCCAGGATGAGCAGCAGAATTCGTAACTCCCCCACACCCCCAGTTGATATCAGGATTAATTCAAAGTTCCTGGAGGCACTGTCACTTCTGAATCAGGCTGGGGAGTGAACCGGGGTGTGGGAGGTCACCTGCGCCCTTGCTGGGTCCCAGCTGGGTAGTGGAGTCTGACAGTAGCTTTCTTCTAAAAATCAATCAGACACACGTATGACTTCCTGGGACCTTTACCAAGCACCTATCCGGTGTGAGGCTCTGCACTAGGTGTGCTGAAGGATCCTGAGGAATGCAAAATGTCGCGCTGGTTATGGAGATGAGGAACCAGGCTCAGAGAGGTTAGGCGGCTGCCTCGGGGTCACCCAGTCTCTCAGGGCAGCGTTGGGACTCACGCCCTTCCCAGTTTCTGAGGGTCTCTTCCTCATGGGCTGTTGTTGGGTCAGGCAACCAGCAGACCCCTTGCACCAAATAACATCCCTGAGACCTTTTGATTTTTACTGAAGAAGGGGGTAAATGAATCAGTGACTCAGGGATGAGACAGACACAGACGAGGTGATAAAGGCTAGAGCAGGGGTCTGCAACCCTGGGTACCAGTTCATGGCCTCTTAGGAACCAGGACACACAGCAGGAGGTGAGCAGCCGGGAAAACCAACCCCACCCACCCCCCGCAAACACTCCCCAAACACAGTCAGAAGACTGTGCAAAAATTGTCTTCTATGCAACCCGTCCCTGTTACCAAAAAGGTTGGGGAGCACTGGGTTACAGGACCCCTGCACATTCCTTTATTTGTTTCCCCCCTTATTTTACAAATGGTTTAAAAACTGAGGCTACATTTACCCAAAATGAAGTATAGAGATTTTCAGTGTACAATGGTGTGAGCTCTGCCAAACGTGTCCTCCTGCATGACCAACATCCTCTTAGGATACAGAATTTCCCATCATCCCATAAAGTTTCAGATGCCCCTTCTCAGACAAAGTCCATACTTAAGAGCTGCTACTGTGTGATCCTAGCACTAAACATTATTTTCCATTTATATAATTGAAATTATGTAAGTTGGTGGATCATGTAATAAAATAGAGTCATACCAATTATAACATACATTAGATTTTTATTACTATTAACATAAGGTATCATATGAAATAATATATTTGAATTAATCACATACTGTGTATAATACAAAATGGTAAACTATACATTTTTTGATAATATTGATAGAATTAAAAATGCTAAGTAATAGTATGATTGATAATCTAAATCACATAACACACAAATTCTATAAACATAATATATATAATTGATTTATGTAACTGAAGTCATGCAATATGCTCTTTTGTATGTTTTTTGTCACTCATTATGGCTCACTTTGAGATTTGTCCATGTAGTGTGTATCAATATGTCATTCTTTTTGATTGTTGAGTAAGATAGCAGGGTATTACAGTTTATTTACCTATTTTTCTGTGACTGCACATTATGTTTGCTTCCAGGTTTTGGCAATTATGAATATAGCTGCTGTGAACATATTTGTCCAAGGCTGGGTATAGAGATACATTTTCAGGTCGCTCAAGTTTTAGGAGGCAGAGACGAGATGGAGACAGTGAAGTCAGAGCCACATGTTGGCAGCTCAAAGTTCCCTGGGATACCTCCCCTGCCCCAGGAGACCAGCATCTGGCAGGCAATTAGAAAGATTAGAAAGATGGATGATCTGGAACTCAGGAGGAAGGTAGGAATGGCGATACACAGTGGAAAACACCAGGAGGTCCAATAGCCCTGGTAATGAATACTTGCTATTGTGAGTTGAATTGAGGCTCCCTCACAAAAAAAGATATATTCAAGTCCTCACCCCTCATATCTGTGAATGTGGTTTTGTTAGGGGAAGCACACTGATGGAAACCGCCCACCCTGGCCAGGCACCATAGTAAGCATTTGCATGAGCTATTCTACTACAGGAGGTCCTGGTAAGGAACAGGGAACTAATAAGCCTCCACCAACCAGAAGAGTTCGGGAAAGGTCAAAAGGAGACACCATGTGTCTGACCACCTCCCAGAATCCTTCTCTCTGGCATCCATCTTGGCTGAACAAGGTGTGTACCACCAGGAAGGACTCTGAGTCAGAATGATTGGTTAAGGACAACCTGGAAACTAACCCCATCACCATAAAACCCGAGACTACAAGCCGTGTGACAGAGCAGTTCTCCTGGGTTCCCTTACCCTCCTGCTCTCCACCTGGGGGCCTTTCCCGATAAAAACTCTTGCTTTGTCAGCCGATGTGTCTCCCCGGACAATTCATTTCCGAGTGTTAGACAAGAGCCCAGTTTCGGGCCCTGGAAGGGGTCCTCTTTCCTGCAACAGTTTTATTTGGAGAAAGGGTCTCTGCAGATGTAGTCAAGTTAATATGAGATCAGGTTGGACACATCAGGAGATGCCAAGTCCAGTGAGTGGTGTCCTTATACAAACAGGGGCATTTGGAACATGTAGGGAAGGAAGGCCATGTGACAGAGGAGGCAGAAAATTGAGCTATGCTGCCACAAGTGGAGAAATGCCACGGACTGTTGACAACCACCAGGAGTTACAAGAGGCAACGAAGGAATCCACCCTAAAATCTCCCAAGGATGCATTGACCTGCCCAAACCTTGATTTTCATCTTCTGTCCTCCGCAGCTGTGAGAGAATGTATTTCTGCTGTTTTAAGTCACCCAGTGTGTGGTATATTGTCACAGCAATCCTAGGGAATGGATACATTCACTGAGCACCCACAGAGCATTAAATCCTCACGTATCCTGCATTCTCCAATTCTAACGTTGAGTCTAGAGAGGATCAGCACCATCCCTGGGTCAGGAGGCCCAGGTGAGCAGCTCCACACCACCCAGGCCAGCAGGTAGAGGGTCCAGGTTGAACCCGGGCACCACAAGGGGTCGTAACCCTGGGCTCCAGGGGCTGCCTTGTGTCCAGACAAAGTCCTAATTGCTGCGTGAACAATGGAACAGTCAAGTGCTCCCTGACAACAGTGATGACCACAGGGGCTTGGCCACAATTCCATAGATTTGGCCAGAAAAGAGTCTCTCTCTCTCTCTTTTTCTTTCTTCTCACTTTCCTTCCTTCCTTCCTTCCTCCCATTCTAACCACCATGGGGATGGACAAATTTTCTTATGTAGTTTTGGGCACATCCATGAAGAAAGTTCAGAAAAAAGATCCAGAAAGGACATTATGAGAGCTGAACTAATTTCAAGCTGTTTTAACTTTATTGGGTTTTTTTCCTAATTATAATAATAATTTACACATTTTGTGATTTAACCAACCCTACAGAATATACATTAAAGTGCACTAAAGGAAATTGAGATAGAACTGTTGATGGCTAACATTTTCCACATTTTTTTTTTTTTTTTTGGCAGGGGAGGGTATATGTGCACATCTATGCATACATGTGTATATACATGTGTGTGTGCATATGTGAACATTTCCCACATCAGTGAGTCCTTTCCCGGCCAAGTTTCTAATGATGACAAATTCACTCGACATGCGCTGTGCCCCATTTAAGCAATTCCCGGAGTTGGGCATGTGTAGGTTGTTCTATCTCTCTGTCACTGGTGATGCTGAGATGTGACATTGCAGCATCTCTGATGGTCTTTGCAGCATCTCTGGTGGTCCCAGGGTGTCGGGTTGAGGAAATAGAGAATTCAGAAACCTATTAACTGATGGGGAAGAGGCACCGGAATTTGAGCAGAGAGTTTTGTGCATGTCCCTCCCCAGTCTGCAGCCCATTGACCGGCTCTGATTGACAGATGGAGTAGCCAATGGCTACATACCGATGATGTCACACCCGCAGGTTCTAGGAGGAACCTGGAGACTTTCTCCGGGAGCCTGGCCTGGGTCTCTTGCTCGACTGTACCCTCCAGCCAGTCCTTGGACCCCTTCCCGCATAGGCCGTCTCTACAGGGACTCGCACTCCCCCCTCACCTCCTTGCCCATCTGGTCTTGCCTCCAGGTTTGGGGTGGACTCTCATGTGGCCCGAATTTTCCTACGGGGGAAAATTACAGAAGTCAGATCAGGGATTTATAGGAAACTGTGAGAACATAGGAGAGTCCTGCGTGGATGGGCGGACATTGCTTCTTTCCAAGTCCCCGCACTCCTAAGGGAGCTGATGAATCTGGGTTCTTACCCCTTACAATGAGTCTCCAACATTCTCTATAGTTTAGTATTTTAGAGGTCTTAAGGTCAGGAGAGAAAGATGCCCGTGGGAGCACGGGGTGGGAGAGGGAAAGAGGCTGGGTGTTCCTGGGGAAGGTATTGGCACTACCTGGCCTGATTACTGAGGATGATGAAGGAAACATCTGTTAAATGCCAGGCACTGTATGGTAGATGATCTATAGAAATTCTCTTGAACCCTTCCTAAAAAATAAAATGAAATTACACAAGGTAGGTACCTTAACCCTACTTTGTGCATGAAGAACCAGGAGTTCAGAGAGGTGAGGTCACTTGCCCAAAGTCACATAGCAAGGTGATACATAAACCAATAGTCTAAAACTAGCCTCTCTGGTTCCCAGCTCCCTGCTCTCATGCCAGACTAAAGAACTCACGGAATTCTTTATGGAGCAGTGCCTGGTACCGCTAAGGGGAATGGAGAAGTGGAGATGTCAGGTTGACTCCTGGCTGTGAGGTGATGCCTGGTTAGAGGGCTTCTCCCAGCATGTAGATGAGGATGTGACCCAGACCTCCTGGAAACACTCAAACTCCTTAGAGCTTATCACAACCAGTTTGGAACTGTATACTGAATAAGGTCAATATTAATAATAATAGACAAGGTTGGATTGAGTGCTTACCATATGCCAAGCCTTGTTCAAAACCCTTCACCAGTATTAGCTAACTTTACCACCTTGGCAGATATCCCTGTGAGGCTGGCAAACCTAGGTACAAAAGGGCTGACTTGCTATTGTCATGGGCTTCCCGGGTGGCTCAGTGGTAAAGAATCCATCTGCCAGTACAGGAGATGCAGGTGATGCCAGTTTGATCCCTGGTTTGGGAAGATCCCCTGGAATAGGAAATGGCAACCCACTCCAGGATTCTTGCCTGGAAAATTCCATGGACAGAGAGGCCTGGTGGGCTACAGTCCATGGGGTCGCAGAGAATCAGACATGACTGAACCACTGAGCAGGCACGCATGTGCGCTGTGGTCAGTGACGGTCAGCAGTGTACGCTTCTTGATATAGAGACATTGTCATGATCACAAATAGGCTTATATCAAAATAATAAAAAATGACATGAAGAACATATGTTCTCAAATCTTCACCATCATCACCACCCAGCACCACCATCACCATCATTATCACCATTGTTCTTATAATTTCCACCATTATCACTGTCATAACCACTATCACTGTTGTATCCATCATGCTGCCATTTTTAACATCTACTCCAGCGGTCCTCAAACCAGTGCAGTTTGAGCCCCCAGGGGAATATTCTAATGCTTATACCCAGGGCCTCTGGTACCTGGTGGAGTAACATTTGATCATGCTGAGAAGCAGATATCCACAGATGATGATGCTGCCCACGACTGACCCCGTGATGAGGAATGCCAGGAGGGGTGCTGAGATGCTGACCCCTTGGATAAGCCCTAGGAGAAGAGGCACGGAGGTCAGGACCACCATTCAAGCATCCCTTCATTCACTCACACATCCATTCCTCGGAGACTTATGAGTACTTACTATGTGCAATAGTGTTTTGGGTACTACGGGCTCAGCAGTGAACAAAACAAACTTCCCACCCTTATGGGGCTGACATTCTAGCTGGGAGTTAGCTGGGAATTGTAACTGGTGGACAGTTGAGAATTAAACATAGAGACATCCAGATTCACAACAGGCAGCAATAACTGCTCTGGAAAAGCTTCAACCCACACCAGGGGAGAGAGAAAGCACCGGTAGGGAGTGCTGCATACGCAGGGTCATGAACTCATTCCAGGGTGATTCATTCACTGAGCTCCAACTGTATGCCCGGCACCGTGTTAAAAACACATTGGTGATCAAAGAACTTGCCCTGCCTCTGTCCCCCTGAAGTTTAACAGTGAGGCGGGGGTCAAATGGCATGAAATGAGACATCATACATACACAAAAACTGTATCGTTCGATGCTTAGTAAATAGTGCGGAGGGACAGAAATGTCTCCAGCAGTGTCTGCTCACCTCATTCTCTGGGACGAGCCAGGCTGACAGCTTCTCGTGCCCTCATGCAGCAACCCCATCAACTAGAACCCTCACTATCAAACTGCAAAGGGGGAAACTGGGGCTCAGAGAGGGGACACTGCTGCCCCTGTTCACGCAGAAGGGCAGTGGCAGAGCTGGGATTTGATCTCAGGTCACTGGGCTCCAGTGCACCTGCTCTTCATGGCCCTGCATGACTGCTCTCTCCCAAGCCTGTCCATCTCTCTCCGTGGTGTAGAGGATCGGACGTGGGGTCCCTGAATAGGTGCCTCCCCCACGTGCAGACTCCTTCCTAACCAGCTTCAGAGGCCACACCATGGACAGCTCCCCACCTCCCCTGCATCACCTCCCCCTGGCATGTTTGCTCTTCCTCATCTCAGAGCAGCCCCGAGGATCTGTGGAGGGCAGAGGGTATGAGATCAGACGGCCAGGGTTCGCATCTTGCCTCCTCTGTCCATTAGAACTGGAGCCTTGAACAAAGCACCCAAACTCTCTGTGGCTCCATTTGCTCACCCGTAGAGTGGAGGTGATGCTGATAAAGGTCACTTACTCTGTAGGGAGACTGGAGGGTCACCCAGGTTAGAATGGTGGCTACTGGTACAGAGTGCTCAGTCAGTGTTGGCTGATCCTGCATCCCTGGAATTCACTCCAACTCTGACCTGAGGACTCCAGGGACTTCATAAAGGAGGCAGTTTGGACTTGGACCTGGAGTCTGGGGGGACTTCTTCTGACCATCGTGAGGATGGCAACACACAGTGAAGAGGGCATTTCTGATGACAAGTACTGCCTAGGCAGAGGCATGAGAGTGGTGGGATTTGGAGAGAGCAAGGGGAAGCTGCTGCACTCACTGGGCATGTGGGTCTGGACCTGGACTTCGTCATACAAGACCTCGTGGGTGGCGGGGTTCTCCGCGATGCACCTGTATCTGCCCATCTGGTCCCAGGTCAGACTCGGGAGGGTGATGTTCTTCTCTGAGACGCTCAGGACAGAGATGTTGTGGATCCAGCGGTACTTGACTTGTGGTCTGCCATCAGAATAACACTCCATCTTCACTTGGGAGCCAATCTCAGCAGGCAGGATGCCCTGGTAGTTAACGGGCGTGCTGAAGATTGTTGCATAGGAGGGTCCATCTGCAGAGACAGGGCAGGCCACCTGGACTATGCTTCTGACTGCTGTGGGTCCTGTCTCCTCTCAATTCACAGGAAGTCTCCCTCCTACCAAGGGTGTCTCCACTCTTTGTCCCAAGTGGATCGCCAGACCCACCCCATGATGGCAGCTGGACCAACAACAAGGAGAGTTATCACAGTGTCTTCTGTTATGGAGACTTACTACAGGCCAGCAGTCTGGCTGCCCTTCATGTCACAATAAAATAGGTGTAGAGTAGGAGCAGACAGACTTCTCTGGTGGTTCAGAATGTAAAGAATCCACCTGCAATGCAGGAGACCCAGGTTCGATCCCTGGGTTGGGAAGATCCCCTGGAGAAGGGAATGATAACCCACTCCAGTAGTCTTGACTGGAGAATCCCATGGATTCCATGGGGTCGCAAAGAATATGATGTGACTGAGCATGCACTCAGTCCCTTCTTTACACAAAAGCTAGATGTGCATGCATTCATAATATTTCTTGTCTGAGAAGTAGGGCTTAGGGCCCTCAGTTTAAATTGAGTGGACCGGAGTTGTGAGCAGTGAGGATAATTCTGAAGTCCAAAGCTTAAAACAGACAGAACTGGGCTCTGAAGCCAGGACAGCTGTCTTCACGGTGTCTCATGCCACACTTTCTGCCTGTTTTATCATGATGTCCCTGGGAGACCCTGAGACCAGCCTGGCTCCCCTCCCATGACCCATGGGACTCACAGGTCAACCTGTGAGTGACCACCCTTCCCTCCCATGACACTCACAAGTCACTGTCAGATAGACCGGTTCGCTTTTCTTAATAATCTCTGAGAAGACTTGGATCCCACACTGCAGGGGTGAGTCGCTGCTCCTGACCCTTTTGATGATGAGGGTCTTAGTGTCTGGAGAGATGGTCATGCGTTCATAGCTGGACACCTGTGTGTAGCCTACATACCACTGGACATTTGTGTCATTGGTCTGGCAGATGGCAGCCACGGAGTCCACATTCAGTACTGCATAGCTGGTGTTGACTGAGATGCCCGGGGTTTCAAACACTGGGTGAAGCAGGAAGGAGAAGATTAGGGGTTGGATGTGCCTCTCCCAAGCTCTGTTCCTCTCCACAGGGGCTTTCAGAGCAGACTGGGAAGAAGCCCAAAATTGTAAGATGGGATCTAGGATCTAGGGCTGAGGCAGACAGGGAGGTAAGGAGTGGGCCCGAGGTAGTTGAGATGCAAGCGATCCCCTGAGCTTGTGGTCTTATGGGCTGAGCCATCCCTCTAGCGGTTCATTGCAATAATGGTGAGTTCTTCCCATAGGCATGTTGTCATGTGGTTATTTCTATAAAACTTGGATCCTCCATCCATGGAACCACGGACAGTGGACTGAGAAATGGTCTGTGCTCTCCATAACAATTCCTCCTACTATCCCAGTCCCATTTCCCTTCACAAATACTTCCTCTAACCTTACAACCGACCACACTGTCTCTGATTCTACTGACAAGAGGATCAGAGAGGGAAGACTAAGGCGATTTGGTATATACAGATTCAGAGGTAAACAAAAGTCTTTCAGTCTTCAAAATCCACACTGTCCTGCCCTAGTCCCATGGAGGGCCCTGGAGCTCAGGGGAGGAGGCAGAATTCCAAGATGACTCCACGATCTCCACTCCCTAGTGTAAGCCCTGTATAATCCCATCCCCTCCATGCCGGTAGAACTTGTGACTTTCTTGTAGCCTACAGAAGATGGTGAAGGCAATGGGATGTCACTCCCATCATTGTGTGCCTGTGAGTGCTCAGCCTCTGAATCGTGTCCGACTCTAGCCTGCCAGGGTCCTCTGTCCACGGGACTTCCCAGGCAAGAATACTGGAGTAGGTTGCCATGCCCTCATCCAAGGGATGTTCCTGACCCAGGGATTGAACCCACATCTTCTGAGTTTCCTGGATTGCAAGTGTATTCTTTACCCATTGTTACATAAGGTTCCTTCTCAGCAGTCTAGAGAGAGATACTGTTTTTGACCTTGAAGAGACAAAGAGCCATGATGTGAAATCCTATGGACAGAACCACCCATAAGAACCTAGCCCCGGCTGACACTTTGTGAGTCTCAGCACTGAAAATGGCTGAGCCATGCCAGGACTTCTGACTCACAGAAATGAATGTCCTTTTAAGCTACTAAGCTTGAGGCTATTGGTCCTATTTGTCATGCAGCAGGAGATAACACTGAGAGGGGACCTGGAGCCCTCGAACATGGTGAGGGTCCCGTCCCTGGGGAGAAGCTAGATGACCATGCACCAAGACTCCCAGTGTCATCTGAGGGCAGGTGGAGACTAGATTCTGTGAGCTCCAAGGACCACCACTCCCCAAACCTCCATATTCAGCTCAGTGCAGTCAGGCAGTGGGGCAGCTGCCCACTCACCTCGAACCTCGAGCCAGACAGTTGCTCTCTGGGTGTCATTGACGGCAGCCGCCCGCACGGTGTAGTTCCCCGTGTCATTTAATTGAGAATCCTTGATCTGCAGGGCACCTGTACCGGACACTGTTTCCCGGCCACTGTACATGGGCCCATTCTGCTGGGAGTGAGATGTGGTGTTGTAGCTGATAATCAGATTTTCCTCAGTGTCATTTGTACCCCGGTGCCAGCTATATTCCTGAACATCTTTAGGGGCATTGTTGACAGTCAGGAGGCTCCAGAATCCCTTGAAGCCTGTGAATGGGTCTGGGCTGATGTACATTTGGCTGGAGGCCTGGGTGATCCCACAGGCCAGCAGACTGGCTGAGGAAGACAAACAGAAAATGACACACATACACAGGTTTATACCCACAGGCGATGATCCACAGAGACACTGGTGAACAGGCCATGGGTTTCTAGCTCTGAAGGACTCCCCACCCTGTCTCCTTCTCTCCATCACCTCAGCCCCTGCCCTGATCCATTCTTTTATCATCTGTTTCCAGGCTGGCCTCCTCTCTGGATACTGAGCCTCCAGTCCATCCTCAAAGGTCAGTTTTGGGGATCCTTATGAAGCCCCACAGGTGACCCTGCTCTCCCTCTGCTTATGTATCTTCCATGGCTCCCCAGTGCCGTCACACTCTTAGAGAGCGAACTGGTCTCTAGGACCCAGTGTAGGCTCTTTTTGAGTCACATCTACCCTACTTTACCACCTTCATTCATTCACTCATGTATTCATTCATTTATCTGAAGACTGTGTGTCCCAGTCACACATACAGATCTCTCTTGACCAACTTCACTGTCTTCTGACTTGGGTTTTTGCACATGCTCTTCCCCATTTCTATGTCCCTGGCACCCTAGCTCTCTCCTCCCCATGTCCATCTTCCTCGTTGTCCCACTTCTGTGTCCCAGCTTCCCAGAGGTCAGGGTGGAACCCAGAAGGAGGGCTGAGAATGATTATCTGGGTGGATTAAACTCCCCCAAGAGGATTTGCACTGTCTTTGATTTACCATATAGGTTCAGTGGCATGAAATGAATGGTGGTGGGGATCTGTTATCTTGGCAGGCGTCTGCTGCTCTGGGAACCTCCCCCATGGAGGAGGCAAAGATAGCAAAGACCCTGTCCCCTAGAGCTCCAGGTGTGGACCCTAGAGGTTTTGGAGGACAGTGTACATGGTCACCAGGGAAACACGAGAGGGAGCAGTATCAGGAGGAAGCAGAGTGTTTGAGGGAAAGTGAGGGATTGGGAAGGGTCCTGCCAGAGAGGTAGTGGAGGGGATCAGAGCAGAGGAGGTGAATCCAGAGGAAGCGATTGCTGGGAGCTGTGTGCTGGGGTTTAATTTCATCATGCTTTGTGGTGGGTAGAGATGAATGCTATCTGTTTGTGTGTGTGTGTGTGTGTGTGTGTGTGTGTGAGCGCGTGTGTCTTGGGCAAGCCGTGCCAGGTGTGTGAGTTCACGAAAGTTCTACTGAGGGCCCTGGGTCCCTCCCTTCTCCCCATGCCCCCTGCCCCCCATCACGCTAGCCCGACTCTCTTACCCACAAGGACTAGTTTTCTCCAGAGTCTGCACCTGGGTCTGGAAAGGTCCATGAGCTGCTCCAGTCCTCCTGCTGGAGGGATCTCTCCAGGAACCGGGCCGCTTCCTGTGCCCTGTTATAGACCTGCGTCATCTCAGGCCCTGAGCTGTGGTCTCCACCCCCTTCCTGCTCAGGGATGGACTCTGTACTGCAAGGTGGGAGGGGCTGGGGAGGAGACATTCTTCTGAGTGGGCAATTATCTTTAGGACTTGATACCCACAAGGAAGGACCTTGGACATGTGGCAATTAAAATATCAGTGACCATTTTGTGGAATTTTTGATATCCCAACCTACTTTTCTTAAAACAGAATTGGACCACCTTGACCAAAAGGAGAGCAAACAGCATCACTCATCACCTAGTTGTACAAGGGTTTTCAGTCACTACCTGCTGCAGTCTCCCACCAACAGTGCACCCTGAGAGGAATTCAGGATGAGGTACTCTGTGTTTTGGATAATCAGGCCCCAAGATGCATAGCTCAGAAAGAATTTCAATGATCCCAGACTTCAGCATCAGTCATAATAAAAACAAACAAACAAACAAAAAAAAAACTCTAAAATCATTAACTTGGTATATCTGTTCTTTGTGATGAGCAGTGATCAGTTACTAAGATGTATGCTTGATGACACATCTCTCCCAGCCCCCAAATTCAGATACACACTGGCTCCTCCCCTGCCTCTTTGGAGCAATTCCTCAGAGCTGTCTCCCAGGCTACAGTCCTCAGGGAGACTCTGAATAAAACTTACATGCTCTGTGTTTTGCTTTAAGTGGACACCCTTCAATAGAATCAGCCTAACTTATCACCCTGGTTTCACCAACTCATCAGTTAGTTCATATGCTTATAAGTGAAGGCTTGCCAGTGACTCCACCATTGGGTGAAAGCCACTAATTGGGCAAAGCCTGAAAGGTCTCTAGGATTACTGTGAGGAGGCCAGCCTGCTAATTTAATATGTGGTCAGGCTTGGCCAATCACTGAGCCACTTCATGTGATTCCTAGGGTTTTCCCAAAGCCTGTTGATTGGACAAAATTCAGGCTTGCACGCAAAAATCTGATGAACCTGTTTATTGATAGGGCCCACATGGGGTCTCACCGATAAGATGGCTCATTATGTTGACCTTGAAAACAAAGAATAAAGCACAGTGATCTGTGAGACTGAAATTGCCCAAATGGCATCCTGTTATCTCACTGGAGCCTATTGTCTCAAAGCTGCGAGACCACCAGATTCCAGACCTCCGGCTATGTGACCATCCCTTCAGAGAATTTTTCATTGGTGGGGTATAAGAAGGACTCCATCAGAAAGGGAGGATGCTGGTTCTCCTTAGGAGCCACTCACCCTCTCGTTTCCCTCTAATAAATTTCCCTTTTCTTGCCTGACTGCCTGGTTCACTCTCTTTTTCTCTGCACTTGCCTTACATTTATTTATGACTATCACAATCAGCTTCAGGTTATTTTAAAGGATATTCTGATCTTCCTTCAGATGTTGATTCCATCCAGGTAGCTTTTAACTCTATGTTTGCCATTGGGCTGAACTGGGACCTCTCTTTCTCATAAAAAGGACCAGGATGGGGTGGTAAGTGCTGTTGAAGATTTAGCTAACCTGGAAAAACAGCTCTCTCACTCTCTAGAGGAGTTCCCTAAAAGGAAGACACCCCCCAAATTCTTCATCTTTAACTCCAGCCATTGAAGACCCCTCAATGAAAGCAAGACCCTCCTTGTTTCTGCTCTTATTGAAAAAAAAAAAAAAAAAAGAAAAAGAAAAAAAAAAAACCAGGACATTGGAAAGGATTGTCATAAATTAAAGGTCTTAAGTTGCCTTTTTCCTCCCAATTCTCAATGACAGAGCTTTGAGGAGCTATAGGGCCTCTTCCCCCTTTCTCCCTCTTCACTGGTTTGAGAAATACTTCTCTAGATTGGGAGTAAACCTCTCTGGCCCTAATTCACACTGTAGATACACATTTGGTGCTCAACCCACTATCATAAAACAGCCCCTGCCTTGAGTACTAAAATCATCCAAACAGTGGGGATCTCCAGTGAACCCCAAGAGATTCTTGCCTCTGAACCTGTTCCCTCTGTTTAGACCTTTGAGTGCTCACCCTTTTCTCCTTTGTTCCTCCACCCTATGGATTCATCAGGTTGAGACTCCTTCAAGAAGTATCACGCTGTCATATCTTTCTTCCAAAGGGGAAAATAATTCTAGAATTTGACCTTAGTAGTAGAATTTGACAGCAGCCAACCAAGTGAATTAAATGACCCTTTGACATCTTTTCTTTGTTCCATCTCTGACAAAACTAAAGCTGAACCTGGAAACACTGATCAATTATCTCTACGGAATCAGCTACCCTCCTCCTGGGCAAAATCTCCAACTGATAAGTCACAGTACACTTCCCACCAAAATCCAGTGAACTTCCCTAGTAGTCCAGTGGTTAAGACTTCACCTTCCAATGCAGGAGATGCAGGTTTAATCCCCGGTCAGGGAGCTGGAATCCCATATGCCTCGACAGTCAAAAAAATAAACCATGAAACGGAAGCAATGTTGTAACAAATTCATTAAAGACTTTTAGGGCCTCCCTGGTGGCTGAGGGGTAAAGAATCCACCTGCCAATGTAGGAGACACTGATTCGATCCCTGCTCTGGGAAGATTCCACATGCTGGGGAGCAACCAAGCCCAAGAGCCACAAGTACTGAGCCTGTGTTCTGCAACAAGAGAAGGCTGCTCAACGAGAAGCCAGGGCCCCCCAGCTAGAGAAGCCCCCACTCACCATAACTAGAGAAAAGCCCACGCAGCAGTGAAGACCCAGCACAGCCAAATAAATGAATAAATTTTAAAAATACATAAAGATTTAAAAAATTCAAATAGAGCTCTCAAAATTGCTTTTCAGAATTAATATCCTATAAGCAAGAAGAACTTCATGCTTCCCAGGTGGCACGTTCGATCCCTAGGTTGGGAAGATCCCCAGGAGGAGGGCATGGCAACCCACTCCAGCATTCTTGCCTGGAGAATCCCTTGGACAGAGCAGCCTGGTGGGCTATGGCACATAGAGCTGCAGAGAGTTGGCCCCAACTCACGAACCTTGGCACATATGCACAAGAAGTCCCCCAAGGCTTGAAGACCATTATAGAAGATTACAAGGCTCAAAGCCCTTGCACCAGTCCCTGTTAACGCTGCCGTTTTGGCACTGAGGATGAAGGCCTGTCCCAGGTCTTCAAGGGATAAACAGAATTGCTGTACTTTGACACTGTTATTCCTAACACTCATGTTGTGGGCATCCCTTCCAACCATAAGTAAATTCCTTACTGCAAGTGACTCTTTTATGCAAGTGAAGGCTCCATCTTGAAAGCAGGACTCCATCTTGGGCCGGACTGTGGACTTCCAGCTCTATGCCTAGGATCTATGAAAACGACACACCAACTGGAAAAACAGGCCCCCGGAAGGAAGAGCCCAGGGTTCTCTGTCCCCTAAAAGAATACCCTAATTATCTGTATAACTGAATAGAATCATACATGTTATTATGCTTATTGGGGTATGACCACAGGCCTATTGATAATGGTCCACTGTTAACTACCTAGGCTTAAGGCATAAGAATCGAGGGTTAACTTTGATTGTATCTTTCTTTTTCTTTGTTCAGACTAGTTTCAGAGAATTTGGGGAGGTGGGTTTGGGCACGGACACTTAGGGTATATAAGGTTTTCACAAAAACTGGTCAGTGTCTTTGGCTAAGAGGAGACTCTACCTTGGTCCTGCCTGTGCACTCCAATATCGCCGATGTCCTTCTGAGTGAGTTTATTTCCGGAACGAGTGGCTACAACATTGTGAGCCCAGGGACTGTAGCCTGCCAGGCTCCTCTGTCCATGGGATTCTCCAGGCAAGATACTGGAGTAGGTTGCCATTTCCTTCTCCAGGGGATCTTCCCGACCCAGGAATCGAACCTGGATCTCCTGCATTGCAGGCAGATTCTTTACCTACTGAGCTATGAGGGAAGCCCCTGGTACCAGAGTAGTTTCCAAAGGACAGGATGTGGGGAGGCAGCCAGGAGAAGAGGCAGCAGGGCCCGGCTTCCCAAGTGCCTTAGGTTGTTCTTTGTCTTCTCTGGACTGCAGCATCTCTGAAAAATGGATAAATGAGCATCATTTCCCAAGACTGCCAAGCTGCGATGAGAAAAGGTCTGAGGTTCCTCTTCTGTACACACACACACACACACACACACACTTCTGTCAGAACTTCCTCTTGCTCACAGGGCTACTGGTTCCTTGAAAGAGGGAACCTAGACATCAGACAATCCCAGAAAAGAGCTTGGCCCTTCCCACTCCCTCTACTGTGCCCACCTGTGAAAAGAATTGACTCCTTGGAAAAGACCCTGATGCTGGGAAAGATTGAGGGCAGGAGGAGAAGGGGACGACAGAGGATGAGATGGTTGGATGGCATCACCAATTCGATGGACATGAGTTTGAGCAACCTCAAAGAGATGGGGAAGGACAGGGAAGCCTGGCGTGCTACAGTCCATGGGATGCAAAATTAGATACTACTGAGTGACTAACAGTTTCACATTCACTTTAGGAGGCTAAAGCTTTCTTTTACAAACGAGAGGCAGGGGACGTGGGGCGGTCTGTCTCTGGGAAAGGCCATTACTCAATGTCAGTGCAACACCTGGAGGAACTGTGGACCTCTAGGGTCTGGACTAGGGTTTCTCAGTCCCAACACTGTTGACTTTGGGGCTGGACGATTTCTGTCGCAGGAGTAGGGACTGGGGGTGGAGTATAGCATGTTAGGAAGCTTCCCTGGCCTTGCCCACCCCCATCGGATGCCAGTTTCACCCAATATCCAATGTCCCCTGGCGTTTTGGGGCAGGGGTAAGAACCACTGGTCTGGACAACAGGGTGACCCTCCCTCGCCAGGGCAGCAGAGACATCTACCACATCCCCCCAAAACCCCACATGCCTCTGAAGTCTGCAGAACCCCTGGTGCACCCATGACAGGTCAGGAGGAACCTCCACCAAATTCGAGAGGACTGGAGGTTCATAAGCCACATTCCTCGTCCCTGTTGCACTGTTGGATGGATGAGCCCGAGATGGGGGTCAGGACAGGGGTCCCCTGCGTGTCTGCTCCTCTCTGGGCAGGTCTCCGGGGTCTCTGGGCCCAGGGGTGTCCTGTCCGCTGTGTGTGGAGAAGGAGGAGCTCTGGCTCTGAAGTTCCTCTTCTGTGAACAGAGCTCTTGCTCCTCCCCAGCTTCCCTTAAGTCTCTCGCCAGCCCTACCTCCCTCTCCCTTTCCCCTTCTCCTTTCACACACAGGACGCCCAGACACCCTCCGGGTCAGACATGCTGCCGCTGCTGCTGCTGCCGCTGCTGTGGGCAGGTAAGTGGACGGCGGGGCGGGGGTGGGCCGGGCGGGGGCTCGGCTGACCCGCGATTCCCCGCAGGGTCCCTGGCTCAGGATCTGAGATACCGGCTGGACGTGCCGCGGTACGTGTCGGTGCAGGAGGGCCTGTGTGTCCGCGTGCCCTGCGCCTTCTCCTATTACGTGGACGTCCTCAGTGCTTCTAGCCCTGTTCACGGCTTCTGGTTCCGGGACGGGGCCGATGTAGCCCTGGATGCCCCCGTGGCCACAAACAAATTAGATCGTGAAGTTCAGGAGGAGGCCCAGGGCCGATTCCACCTCTTCGGGGACCCCAGGAACAACAACTGCTCCCTGGAGATCAGAGACGCCAGGAAGAGCGACAGCAGTTCCTACTTTTTTCGTGTGGAAAGAGGAAGTATCAAATGGAGTTACCTGTCTGAGCAGTTCGTCTTGAATGTGACAGGTAAGCCGTGGATCTAGGAGAGGCCATAATGGCAGTCATGGGGGTCCCAGGGCAGGGCTGGGGTGGGGGCCCCTCCTGGGACGGCATTGGGGGTAAAGCAGGTGGGGGCTCAGAGGGACGTGCTGGACTGCAGACTGAAGCTTCTCTGGGAGCCACACCTCAAAGCCTCCTCCCGATCCCCGTCTCCCCCTCCTCTCACCAGCCCTCACCCACCAGCCCCACGTCCTCAGCCCGGGGGCCCTGGAGGCCGGCCGCCCCGGGAACCTGACCTGCTCCGTGCCCTGGGCCTGCGAGCGGGCCACGCCCCTCATCTTCTCCTGGACGTCCGCTGCCCCCAGCTCCCTGGGCCCCAGGACCCCCTTCTCGTCGGTGCTCACCCTCACCCCACGGCCCCAGGACCACGGTAGCAGGCTCACCTGCCAGGTGAAGTTCCCCAGAAGTGGGGCGATGGTGGAGCGGACCATCCTGCTCAATGTCACCTGTGAGTGAGGGATTGAGGACACCCGGGGGGCCTGAGGGTGTGGGGCAGGGGGACCAGGCTGGGGATGCGAGGTGCTCTTGTTCTGGAGGCCTGGCTAAGGAGGGGGCTAGAGGGACGTAAGGGCTGTCCCTCCTGGATTCTGCAGATATGGGTGGGGGCGGGGAAGGGATGACTACACTTCTGTCACCCTGGTCCTCCTGCTGAGGAAGGAAATCCTCTTTCCCAGTCCCAGGTGCTCCACGGAGACCAGTGACCAGAGACTTCCATGGAAACAGCACAGGTATGAAGGAGGGCCCCTCCTGGGCTGTCAGGGGCGAGGGTGCTTCCAGCTCAGTGCTGAGCTGGGCTCTGCTGGTCCCTGTCTCACTCTGGACCTACCCCAGTGACTAGAGCCTCCTGGTGGGTGAGCCCAGTGGTCCCTGCCCCTCCTCTGCCCCCATGGCCACTCTGCCCAGCTGTCCCCACCAGCCCCTCACTCCCCTGGACTTGTCCACTTCCTCTTCTGCTCCCCAAGAGCAGGGCGACATCCCCAGGGCAGAGTCCACCCCTCAAAGCGCCTCACCATCCATGACCTGACTCCTCCAGCTCTGCTGTTTATTTTCTCCCAATAGCTTGTAACTTATGCATGTTTTCATGGATCATATATTTTGAAAGCGTTTTGTTTTCACCACGTCCATATATGGTTAAACCTTTTGCTCTTCGCTCATACCAGGTGAAAACTGGCATCTCTATATGGCATTGCTTATTTAAGTGCATTATTTTTATTAAGTAAAAATCAGATAAAATAAAATCGACCATTTTAGCCAGTTTGAAACAGACAGTAGTTGGCTTCGAGAATGTTCACGATGTTGTACAAGTCTCACCACTCCCTAAATCCATCCATCTCAGATTTTCATCATCCCAGAGGGAAGCCTGGTGCCCATGAAGTAGTCACTCACCACACTGTCCTCCCCAGCCCTGGACAACCACTGACCTGCTGTCCATGTCCATGAATCTGCCTATGGGGGACATTGCATACAAGTGGAATGTTACAAGACTGTGGTCTTTTCCATGTGGCTCCTTTCTCACAAAGAAACATTTTCCATGATCACTCATTAAGAGTGTATCAGTATCAATTTCTTTTTGTCTGAACAATATTTCATTGCATGGATTGACCAGCTTCTGTTTGTCTGTGTAGCAGCCGATGGACATTTGGGTTATTTCTACTTTGGGGCTATTACAATGCTGCTATGAATGTTGATATATATATATATATATATATATATATATATATACACATATGTATCATTGACTGCAGTTTTCTTGGGCATATACCTAGAAGTGAAATTTCTGGGTCAAATGGTAGATCCTACATTTAAATTTCTGAGGAAATGTCAGCTGTTTTTCATGCCAGCTGGACCATTTTATGTTCCCACCACGAGTATATATTGGTTCCAATTTCTCCAGATCCTTGTTGATATTGTTAATTTCTTTGAAACTGCAAAAGAAATTTGGGTGTGAAGAAATATCTCATCATGTTTTCAATTATGTTTATGGAGTGAGTAATGATGTCATTCCTTTTTTAAAATGAAATTATTGGTCACTTGGAGAAATTTTTTAATCCATTGTTCCATTTTTTAAATTCCAATGTTTGTCTTTTTGTTGTTGAATTGTAAGATTTTTTAAATGCAGGCTGCTACTACATACATATCAAATCTATGATGCACAAATATTCTCTCCCTTTAAATGGTTGGCTTTTCACTTTCTCAGTAGTGTCAATTGATAAACAGAATTTTTCATTTTCATGAAGTTCAACTCATGCATTTTCTGCACTGCCCCCCCATTCAACAGCTGGATGGTAAGGGCATGGGGATGGGGTGAGGCGTGGACACATGGGGTCTGGCATCCAGTGAGTCAAGAAGGCCTGGAGTTCTTGTGGGAGAGGAAGGATGCAGGATGAGGTCCAGCAGGTGAATTTGTCCTGGTCCCACTTTCCTGCGGGGCAGTCAGGGCCTGTGGCAAGGTGGTGCTGAAACCACAGGTGGCATATAAGGGGTATTCCAATGAGCTCTGGTTCTTTATGACTCAGCACAGAAAGAATTCATCGAGAGGCAAAGTCACAGACAAGAAGTGATTTATTAGAACAGGACACTGAGGAGGCTCATGAGCCTAATTTCCAGAGGGTGCCGTGCCCCGAGATCTCAGTGGCTTAGGTCTCATAAAGAAAGGAAAGGTGGAAACAGGGAGAAGTTCAGCTCCTTCTTCATTCTTGAGGAGATGTCACATTTCTTCAGTAGCTCCCCTTCCACATCATGCTGGGGAGTCTGCTTGTCCCCACATGGTCAAGCTGGGGCTGCTGTGGCGTCATGGAAAATTCACATCTCAGTACAGTGAGGGCCTTTCACTTTGAAGGGTCCTCTCTCCGTAAATTATTATTTTTGTGTGTGCAGACAGCACGTCCTAGGGCTCATTAACTCACTGAGCTCACTGGGCAGGGTGTGGGGTCTCATGCCTCGGACATTTCATTGTTTGGGGCCACATCTCATGCTGCAGTTCCTGGTTTTGTTGCTAAGCAAGACTGCTCTCTTGAGTGCCCATTAACTTGCAGGGTCTCTCATACCTTTTTCTTTAACTATGATCCCCTAGTGGGAGTAAGGATTTAATGACCTAAATTGTTCCTTTACTCTGTCCCTACCAGTCCTGGTGGCCTTCTGGGAAGCGGCTGTCAAGATCGCACTCCTCTTCCTCTGCCTTCTGGCCCTCCTGTGAGCACTGCCCCGGGAGAGGGGAGGGGTGGGGAGGGCAGGGTGCAGGGGGCTGCAGCCTTGAACCAGCACCACCGGGGGTGGGGCAGGGCCAGCAGGAGGCTGAAGGGAAGGGGGGGATTGGGGTTGGCGGTGCTTAGAGTTCCCCTGGGGTATGGGCTGTTCTCTGTCTGGAGTCAAGGTTGGGTGAGTCTGCTGCCCAGGTGCACCCTGTTCTGGTCAGAATGAAACAGCCTGGTCTCTTCCTCTCTCAGCGTGAGGTACTGCAGGAGGAGGACAGCCAGACCGGCAGGGGGCACCTCAGATGCAACCACCATCCCATGTTAACCCTTCAGGTGAGTGATGCAGGCATCTCACTGCCCAACTTCACACTGCACACCTCCCCCAGGATGACCTTCAGGATTGCCCGGCTCAGCGTGGCTGAAATAGAGCTGCCATCTTCCTCCCCAAACTCACTTATCTGTTTGGCTCCCTGTCACACTGATGACAAGGCAGCGTCTAAGCCCAGATGTTGCGGAGGGGGCAGGCTTTCCCCCCTTTCATCACCCCCTTCTCTCCTCTGGGATCCAACAATTCAGTAAGTGCTATCCATTCTTCCTCCTAAGCACAGCTCATCTTGAAGCCCATCTCCTCCCGGTCCTGACCCTGGTCCTTCCAGCAACCTCATCTCATCCCCCAGTCACTGAACCCACCCACCTCCTGCTTCCTCTCACTGGGAAACAGGTCCTCGGGTCAGAGGACTCACCCGAGATGGTTCCCATCCACTTCCCACACAGTCGGAGCAGCTGTGTTTCCTCCCCACTCAGGGGACGGAGGGGCCCACGCCGCAGGCTGGATTTGAAGCCCTGGTGGGCCCCTCCGGGCTGACTCTCCACACAGATTAGCTCTCTGTCTGCATCTCCCAACACCTCCACACCCAGCCTGGTCAGAAAATGTGACACTGAGACTCTGTATGTGCAGTGCCTTCTCCTGAAACGCCCTTTCCTCCCCATTCCTGTCTCTCTGAGTCCTGAGCAACATGCAGGCTCAGGCTTCAACATCACTGTGTGTGTGTCTGTGTGCACGTCATTGTCTGGTTTTGCCTGGAAGAGCCACATACATTTAATTGCAGAGTATTCATAAAGTACTACTGCACATCTACTCTAAGCCATCTTGTGGTAGGTGCCCAGTGGGCATCAGTGAATACAACATCAAAATTCTGTGTCACTTGGTGGTTCAGTGGCTAAGACTTCCCTCCCAGTAGGTCAGCTTTGGGTTTGATCCCGGGTCAGGGAACTAGATCCCACATGCTGAAACTAAGAGTTCACATGCTGCAACCCGAGATCCTGCATGGGGCAAATAAGACAGCTAAATTTTTTAAAAAGGTAAATAAATATATATTTTTAAAAATGTGTCATCAAGCATAGGGCACAGATTTGTGGTTGCCTAGGAGAAGGGGTGGTGGGAGACGGATGGACTGGGATTTTGTGGTTAGCAGATGCAAACTGTGATATATAGAATGGATAAACAGCAAGACCCTCATTCTACTGTGTAGCACAGGGAATTATAGTCAACATCCTGTGAACTATTCCATAAACTATTATGGAAAATAATTTGACAAAGAATATATATGTATATATAAGTGTTAGGTAGTTCGAATAGGAAAAAGGAGTCCAGAATGGCGGTGACTGAAAGACAAGGAAGGGAAAAACCCATGAAAATAGAACAAAGGAAGGTCCGAGGACCTGAATGAGGACCGCAGGTAGAACCAACAGCACTCCTGGCTAACCCAATTTACATAGGTCAGTCCCAGGGGGAGAAAAAACATATAAAAAGAGGAGCCAAAGGGCTTGGGGGGGGGGGAGTCTCTCTTCTGCACACACGTATGTGTGCGTGCTCTCTCATGCTCTCTCTCGCAAGCTCTCTCTCTCGCTGGCTTTTGGGTCGGCATGCCCTCACGCCTTGAGGATGTATTTTCCTTTATTTTCTAAATAAAGCTGAGCTATAACACGGAGCTGTACCACTGATCTGTCTGAAAGCTGTAACACGGTCTGTCCGAGGGCTTTAACGTCTGTCGCTTCAAATTTTTGTGGTGACGAGCCAGAACTGGGGAAATTACACACTCCCCACACATAACTGAATCACTTTGCTGGACAGCAGAAACTAACACAACATTTTGGAAATTGCAAATCAACCATGGTGTGGTGTGGCATGCATGCTCCATTGTTTCCAACTCTTTTGTGACCCCATGGACTGTAGCCCACCAAGCTCGTCTGTCCATGGCATTTCCCAAGCAAGAATACTGGAGTGGGTTACCATGGCCTCCTCCAGCAGATCTTCCCAACACAGGGGTGGAACACATCAATAAAAAAGTTTCTTTTTTACAGCTCTATCATGAAGAAGCTGTCCTTCTGGAAACAAAGATCCAAATAAAAGGAAATAAGGGGGAAAATTGAGAGTGTTGGATGGTAATATGTGTTTAGAGAAGCATCACCCAGGGATAGGTCATGTGACATTTAGGGGGACAGTTTTGTATATCCGAGAGTTGAGCTTTGAGCCGAGACTTGATGATGAGCCGAGACTTGATGATGAGCCCGGGAGAAAGCAGGTTCTGCGTTCATCTGAGGAAGTTACCCCAAGATGGTGGGCGTGGGGTAGGTGAGGCAGGGAATGTGAAAGCTCCGATGCCGCTGTACTGTGCTGCGGAAGCAACCAGAGGCTGGTGCGTGACAGCACAGGGAAGCCAAGGGGCGCGGGGAGAAGCTGGGGGGACGCTGCAGACCCCGAGGCTGTACAGACTTTGGGAGGGCTTCAGGCCAAGGCAGCATCCGGAAGTCTTTGAGGAGGGCAGTCATATGACTGAACCTTTTTTGGAAAAGGGTCTTCATGAAATTGCAATTCAAAACCACAATGAGGCATCAACTGCTACCACCAGACTCACAAAAAAGGCTACAAGTAGTAAATGCTGGAGAGGATGTGGAGAAAAGGGAACCTTGCTACACTGTTGGTGGGAATGTAAACTAGTGTAGCCACTATGAAGAACACAATGGAGGTTCCTTAAAATACCAAAAAGAGAGTTACCATCTGATCCAACAGTCCCACTCCTGGGCATTTACCTGGAGAAAGCTCTAATTCAAAAAGATACACGCAGCCCATGTTCATGGCACACTGTTCACAACAGTCAAGATATGGAAGCAACCTAAGTGTCTATCAATAGATAAATGGATGAAAAAGATAATGGTCTATGTATATAGTGGAATACTACTCAGGCATAAAATGAAAGGAAATAATGCCATTTGCAGCAACATGGATGGACCCAGAGATTATCACCTTAAAGTAAGTCAAAGACTAACATTATATAAATCACTTACAGGTGGAATCTACAAAGTAATACAAATGAATGTATTTCTAAGACAGAAACAGACTCACAGACATAGAAAACAAATTTATGGTTCCCAAAGGGGAAAGGAGGTGGAGGGAGGGATAAATCAGGGGTTTGGGACTAACACATACACACTGCATGCATGTGTACTAGGTCGCTTCAGTGGTGTTTGTCTCTGTGCCACCCTATGACCATAGCCTGCCAGGCTCCCCTGTCCATGGGATTCTCCAGGCAAGAATACTGGAGTGGGTTGCCGTGCCCTCCTCCGGGGATCTTTCAGACCCAGGGATGGAAGCCAGGTCTCCTGCATTGCAGGTAGACTCTGTATCAACTGAGCCACCAGGGAAGACTCATATACACACTACTATCTAGAAAAGAGATAGTCAACAAGGACTTAATGTAGAGCAGAAGGAACTCTACTCAATATTCTGTAATAACCTGTATGGAAAAAAAAAATCTAAACAAGAATGGATATATGTATGTGTATAACTAAATCATGTTGCTGTACAACGGAAACTAACACAGTCTTGTAAGTCAACTATATTCTAATACAAAATAAAAATAAATCCTTTGGGGCACATTTAAAAGAAGTTTTTTCTGCACTGACTCACAGAACATGTGTTTGCCCTTTTTGTTTTACGTGAAGCAAGATGTTATACAGTTTTATTCTGAAAATGCAATTGAAAGTTTGTGAATCAGCATAGTAGAAGTTTTTTTCTTTAAAAAATCCCATGTCATAATTCAGAAACCCCCGAATGCTGCCAGGACTCATGGCAGTCTCACCAGTGACAAAACTCTAGAGCCGGCAGCGCTGTGTGTCCGGGGAGGAAGTGAGGGCCCCAGGTGGGGGGCATCTCTCGGGCGGGGACCAGGTGAGTCGGATCCCTTCTGGCCTCCAGGTCACCACCCAGAGATGCTCACCGCTGGGGGGGATGCGTGAATGGGTGGCGGACTGCTGCGTTCACTCCACCCAGGAGCCCCTTCTTGTCTTCTGCTCCAGACACTCCCACAGACCTTAAAGAGCCCGACATCTCGCAGGAATGACCACCCGAGGGTCTCTGTGAGGCTGTGACTCTCCAGGTCAAGAGAAGAATTGAGCAGCGCCCTGGTGTAGAAAGCGGAGCTCGGATGAGAGAACCTTAGGAGGCCGCCTGAGTCCCAGCCCTCGGCGTCCTCACAGGTCCAAGCTCTGCTGCTGGAGGGACGAGCCCCAGATGGAGGTCAGGACAGGGGTCCCCTGCGTGTCTGCTCCTCTCTGGGCAGGTCTCCGGGGTCTCTGGGCGGAGGGGCGTACTGTCCGCTGTGTGTGGAGGAGGAGGAGGAGAAGTTCCTCTTCTGTGAACAGAGCTCTTGCTCCTCCCCAGCTTCCCACGGGTCTGCCCGCAGCCCTACCTCCCTCTCCCCTTCCCCTTCTCCTTTCACACACAGGACGCCCAGACACCCTCCGGCTCAGACATGCTGCCGCTGCTGCTGCTGCCGCTGCTGTGGGCGGGTGAGTGGACGGCGGGGCGGGGGTGGGAGGGGCGGGGGCTCTGCTGACCCTCGATTCCCCGCAGGGTCCGTGGCTCAGAATCCGAGATACCAGCTGGATGTGCCGCCGTCCGTGTCGGTGCAGGAGGGCCTGTGTGTCCGCGTGCCCTGCGCCTTCTCCTATGACACGAAGGTCAGTGCTTCTAGCCCTGTTCACGGCTTCTGGTTCCGGGAAGGGGTCAATGAAATCACGGACACTCCTGTGGCCACAAACAAACTAGATCGTCAAGTTCAGGAGGATCGGCCCAGGGCCGATTCCACCTCCTCGGGGACCCCAGGAACAACAACTGCTCCCTGGAGATCAGAGATGCCAGGAAGAGCGACAACGGTTCCTACTTTTTTCGAGTGGAAAGAGGAAGTATCAAATGGAGTTACAAGCCTGAGCAGTTCGTCTTGAATGTGACAGGTAAGCCGGTGATCTAAGCGAGGCCACAGTGGGGAGTCCTGGGGGTCCCAGGGCAGGGCTGCGGTGGGGGCCCCTCCTGGGAGGCGTTGGGGGTAAAGCAGGTGGGGGCTCAGAGGGAGGGCCTGGACTGAAACCTGAAGCTTCTCTGGGGGCCACACCTCAAAGTCTCCTCTCGATTCCCTGTCTCCCCCTCCTCTCACCAGCCCTCACCCACCAGCCCCACGTCCTCAGCCCGGGGGCCCTGGAGGCCGGCCGCCCCGGGAACCTGACCTGCTCTGTGCCCTGGGCCTGCGAGCGGGCCATGCCCCCCATCTTCTCCTGGACGTCAGCTGCCCCCAGCTCCCTGGGCCCCAGGACCCCTTTCTCGTCGGTGCTCACCCTAACCCCACGGCCCCAGGACCACGGCACCAGGCTCACCTGCCAGGTGAAGTTCCCCAGAAGTGGGGCGATGGTGGAGCGGACCATCCTGCTCAATGTCACCTGTGAGTGAGGGGTGAGGATGCCCGAGGGGCCTGAGGGTGTGCGGGCAGGCGGGAGATGCGAGGTGCTCTTGTCCTGGAAGCCCAGTTAAGGAGGGGGCTAGAGGGATGTATTTCTGTCCCTCCTGGGTTCTGCAGATCTGAGTGGAGGGGCATGGATGGGATGACTACACTTCCATCATCCCAGTCCTGCTGAAGAAGGAAATCCTCTCTCCCAGTCCCAGGTCCTCCACAGAGCCCAGTGACCAGAGACTTCCATGGAAATAGCACAGGTATGAAGGAGGGCCCCTCCTGGGCTGTTGGGGGCGAGGCTGCTTCCGGCTCAGGGCTGGGCTGGGCTCTGCTGGTCCCTGCCTCACTCTGGACCCACCCCAGTGACCAGAGTCCCCCAGTGGGTGAGCCCAGTGATCCCTGCCCCTCCTCTGCCCCCATGGCCACTCTGCCCAGCTGTCCCCACCAGCCCCTCACTCCCCTGGGACTTGTCCTCTTCTAAGAGCAGGGCGACATCCCCAGAGCAGAGTCCACCCCTCAAAGCGCCTCACCATCCATGACCTGACTCCTCCAGCTCTGCTGTTTATTTTCTCCCAATAGCTTGTAACTTATGCATGTTTTCATAGATCGGATATTTTGAAAGTGTTTGTATTCACCACGGCCATATATGGTGAAACCTTTTGCTCTTTGCTCATACCAGGTGAAAACTGACATCTCTATATGGCATTGCTTGTTTAAATGCATTATTTTTATTGAGGAAAAATCAGATAAAATAAAATTGACCATTTTAGCCAGTTTAAAACAGACAGTAGTTGGCTTCGAGAATGTTCCCAATGTTGTACAAGTCTCACCACTTCCTAAATCCATCCATCTCAGATTTTCATCATCCCAGAGGGAAGCCTGGTGCCCATGAAGTAGTCACTCACCACACTGTCCCTCCCAGCCCTGGGCAACCACTGACCTGCTGTCCATGTCCATGGATCTGCCTATGGGGGACATTTCATACAAGTGGAATGTTACAAAACTGTGGCCTTTTCCATGTGGCTCCTTTCACATAAAAAAACATTTTCCATGATCACTCATTAAGCATGTATCAGTATGAATTTCTTTTTGTCTGAATAATATTTCATTGCCTGGATGGACCAGTTTCTGTTTATCTGTTTAGCAGTGGATGGACATCTGGGTTATTTCTAGTCTGGGGCTATTACAATGCTGCTATGAATGTTACTATACTCTTTTTTTTCTAATCATTGCCTGTAGGTTTCTTGGGCATATACCTAGGATTGAAATTTCTGGGTCAAATGGTAGATTCTACTTTTAAATTTCTGAGGAAATGTCAGCTGTTTTTCACACGGGCAGGACCATTAGTATATGTTGGTTCCAATTTCTCCAGATCCTTATTGATGTTGTTATTTTCCTTTAAAAGTGCAAAAGAAATTTGGGTGTGAAGAAGTATCTCATCATGATTTCAATTATGTTTATGGAGTGAGTAATGCTGTTATTCCTTTTTTAAAATGAAATTATTGGTCATTTGGAGAAATTTTTTAATCCATAGTTCCATTTTTTAAATTGCAATGTTTGTCTTTTTGTTGTTGAACTGTAAGATTTTCTTAATATAGACTGGGTACTACATACATATCAAATCTATGATGTGCAAATATTTTCTCCCATTACATGGTTGGCTGTTCACTTTCTCAGTAGTGTCAACTGATAAACAAAATTTGTCATTTTCATGAAGTCCAACTCAACTCATGCATTTTCTGCATCTCCCCCCCCCCCCCCCCCCCCCCCGCCGCCACACCAATTAACTGCTCTACGGTAAGGGCATGGGGATGGGGTGAGGCCCGGGCACATGGGGTCTGGCATTCAGTGAGTCAAGAAGGCCTGGAGTCCTTGCGGAAGAGGAAGGATGCAGGATGAGGTCCAGCAGGTCAATTTGTACTGGTCCCACTTTCCTGCAGGGCAGTCAGGGCCTGTGGCAAGGTGGTACTGAAACCACAGGTGGCGTCTTGGGGGGGGGGGGGTTCCAATGAGCTCTGGTTCTTTATGACTCAGCACAGAAAGAATTCATTGATAGGCAAAGTCACAGACAAGAAGTGATTTATTAGAACAGGACGCTGAGGAGGCTCATGAGCCTAATTTCCAGAGGGTGCCGTGCCCCGAGATCTCAGTGGCTTAGGTCTCATAAAGAAAGGAAAGGTGGAAACAGGGAGGAGCTCAGCTCCTTCTTCATTCTTGAGGAGACGTCACATTTCCTCACTAGCTCCCCTTCCACATCATGCTGGGGAGTCTGCTTGTCCCCACATGGTCAAGCTGGGGCTGCCATGGTGTAATGGAAAGTTCACATCTCAGTACAGTGAGGGCCTTTCACTTTGAAGGGTCCTCTCTCCGTAAATTATTATTTTTGTGTGTGCAGACAGCACATCCTAGGGCTCATTAACTCACTGAGCTCGCTGGGCAGGGTGTGGGGTCTCCTGCTGCATTCATTTTATTGTTTGGGGCCAGGTCTCATGCTGCAGCTCCTGGTTTTGTTGCTAAGCAAGACTGCTCTCTTGAGTGCCCATTAACTTGCAGGGTCTCTCATACCTTTTTCTTTACCTACGATCCCCAAGTGGGAGTAAGGATTTAATCACCTACTTTGTTCCTTTACTCTGTCCTTGCCAGTCCTGGTGGCCTTCTGGGAAGCAGCTGTCAAGATCGCACTCCTCTTCCTCTGCCTTCTGGCCCTCCTGTGAGCACTGCCCCGGGAGAGGGGAGGGGTGGGGAGGGCAGGGTGCAGGGGGCTGCAGCCTTGAACCAGCACCACCGGGGGTGGGGCAGGACCAGCAGGAGGCTGATGGGAAGGGGGGGTTTGGGGTTGGCGGTGCTTAGGGGTCCCCTGGGGTATGGGCTGTACTCTGCCTGGAGTCAAGGTTGGAGGTACCTGCTATGCTCCGGAGGGTCTATGGGGTCAACTGATGTCTTCCACCTGTCCCCCCTCCTGCCCCTGAGCAAGGAATGGGGGATGGTGAGTCTACTGCCCAGCTGCACCCTGTTCTGGTCAGAGTGAAAGAGCCTGGTCTCTTCTTCTCTCAGTGTGAGGTCCTGCAGGAGGAAGACAGCCAGGCCGGCAGGGGGCACCTCAGATGCAACCGCCATCCCAGGTTAACCCTTCAGGTGAGCGATGCAGGCATCTCACTCCCCAACATCACACTGCACACCTCCCCCAGGGTGGCCTTTGGGGTTGCCTGGCTCAGCGTGGCTGAAATAGAGCTGCCATCTTCCTCCCCAAACTCACTTCTCTGCTTGGCTCCCTGTCACACTAATGACAAGGTAGCCTCTAAGCCCAGATGTTGGGGAGGGGGCAGGCTTTCCCCCATTTCATCACCCCCTTCTCTCCTCTGGGATCCAACAATTCAGTAAGTGCTATCCATTCTTCCTCCTAAGCACAGCTCATCTTGAAGCCCATCTCCTCCCGGTCCTGACCCTGGTCCTTGCAGCAACCTCATCTCATCCCCCAGTCACTGAACCCACCCACCTCCTGCTTCCTCTCACTGGGAAACAGGCCCTCGGGTCAGAGGACTCACCAGAGACGAGTCCCATCCCCTTCCCACACAGTTAGAGCAGCTGTGTTTCCTCCCCATTCAGGACGGAGGGGCCCACACCGCAGGCTGGATTCGAAGCCCTGGTGGGCCCCTCCGGGCTGACTATCCACACAGATTAGCCCTCTGTCTGCATCTCCCAACATCTCCACACCCAGCCTGGTCAGAATCTGTGACTCTGAGACTCTGTATGTGCAGTGCCTTCTCCTGAAACACCCTTTCCTCCCCAATCCTGCCTCTCTAAGTCCTTAGCAACCTTCAGGCTCAGGCTTCAACATCACTGTGTGTGTGTATGTGTGAACTTCATTGTCTGGCTTTGCCTGGAAGAGCCACATACATTTAATTGCAGAGTATTCATAAAGTACTACTGCACATCTACTCTAAGCCATCTTGTGGTAGGTGCCCAGTGGGCATCAGTGAATACAACATCAAAATTCTGTGTCATTGGGACTTCCCTGATGGTTCAGTAGCTAAGACTTCCCTCCCAGTAGGTCAGCTTTGGGTTTGATCCTGGGTCAGGGAACTAGATCCCACATGCTGAAACTAAGAGTTCACATGCTGCAACCCGAGATCCTGCATGGGGCAACTAAGACAGTTAAATTTAAAAAAAGTAAATAAGTATATATTTAAAAAAATCTGTCATCAAGCATAGGGCACAGATTTGTGGTTGCCTAGGAGAAGGGGTGGTGGGAGATGGATGGACTGGGATTTTGTGGTTAGCAGATGCAAACTGTGATATATAGAATGGATAAGCAGCAAGACCCTCATTCTACTGCGTAGCACAGGGAATTATATCAACATCCTGTGATAAACTGTTATGGAAAAGAACTTGACAAGGAATATATACTTATGTATAATTGTTAGGTAGTTAGAATAGGAAAAATGAGTCCAGAACGGCGGTGACTAAAAAACAAGGAAGGGAAAGCCCATGAAAATAGAACAAAGGAAGGTCTGAGGACCTGAGTGAGGACCTCAGGTAGAACAAATAGCACTCCTGGCTAACCCAATTTACATAGGTCAGTCCCAGGGGGAGAAAAAACATATAAAAAGAGGAGCCAAAGGGCCTGGGGTGGGGGGGGTCTCTCTTCTGCACACACGCATGGACGCATGCTCTCACACGCTCTCTCTGGCTCACTCTTCTCTTCGCGTCTTTGGGTCCGCATGCCCTCACGCCTTGAGGATGTATTTTCCTTTAGTTTCTAAATAAAGCTGAGCTATAACACGGAGCTGTACCACTGATCTGTCTGAAAGCTGTAACACGGTCTGTCCGAGAGCTGAGACACGGTCTGTCTGAGGGCTTTAACGTCTGTCACTTCAAATTTTTGTGGTGATGAGCCAGAACTGGGGAAACTACACACTCCCCTGACATAACTGAATCACTTTGCTGGACAGCAGAAACTAACACAACATCTTGGAAATTGCAAATCAACCATGGTGTGGTGTGGCCTGCATGCTCCATCGTTTCCAGCTCTTTTGTGACCCCATAGACTCTAGCCTGCCAAGCTCCTCTGTCCATGGCATTTCGCAAGCAAGAATACTGGAGTGGGTTGCTATGGCCTCCTCCAGCGGATCTTCCCAACACAGGGGTGGAACACATCAATAAAAAAAGTTTCTTTTTTACAGCTCTATCATGAAGAAGCTGTCCTTCTGGAAACAAAGATCCAAACAAAAGGAAATAAGGGGGAAAATTGAGAGTGTTGAATGGTAATATGTGTTTAGAGAAGCATCACCCAGGGAAAGGTCACGTGGCATTTAGGGGGAAAATTTTGTATATCCGAGAGGTGAGGTTTGAGCCCAGACTTGATGATGGTGAGAAAGCAGGTTCTGCGATAATCTGAGGGAGTTACCCCAAGACGGTGGGCATGGGGGAGGGGAGACAGGGAGCGTGAAAGCTCTGATGCCGCTGTGCTGTACTGCGGAAGCAATCAGAGGCTGGTGCGTGACAGCACAGGGAAGACAAGGGGCGCGGGGAGAAGCTGGGGGGACGCTGCAGACCCCGAGGCTGTACAGACTTTGGGAGGGCTTCAGGCCAAGGCAGCATCCGGAAGTCTTTGAGGAGGGCAGTCATATGACTGAACCTTTTTTGGAAAAGGGTCTTCATGAAATTGCAAATCAAAACCACAATGAGGCATCAACTGCTACCACCAGACTCACAAAAAAGGCTACAAGTAGTAAATGCTGGAGAGGATGTGGAGAAAAGGGAACCTTGCTACACTGTTGGTGGGAATGTAAACTAGTGTAGCCACTATGAAGAACAAAATGGAGGTTCCTTAAAATACCAAAAATAGAGTTACCATCTGATCCAGCAGTCCCACTCCTGGGCATTTACCTGGAGAAAGCTCTAATTCAAAAAGATACACGCAGCCCATGTTCATGGCACACTGTTCACAATAGTCAAGACGTGGAAGCAACCTAAGTGTCTATCAATAGATAAATGGATGAAAAAGATAATGGTCTATGTATACAGTGGAATATTACTCAGGCATAAAATGAAAGGAAATAATGCCATTTGCAGCAACATGGATGGACCCAGAGATTATCACGTTAAAGTAAGTCAAAGACTAACATTATATAAATCACTTACAGGTGGAATCTACAAAGTAATACAAATGAATGTATTTCTAAGACAGAAACAGACTCACAGACATAGAAAACAAATTTATGGTTCCCAAAGGGGAAAGGAGGTGGAGGGAGGGATAAATCAGGGGTTTGGGACTAACACATACACACTGCATGCATGTGTGCTAGATTGCTTCAGTGGTGTCTGACTCTGTGCGACCCTATGACCATAGCCTGCCAGGCTCCCCTGTCCATGGGATTCTCCAGGCAAGAATACTGGAGTGGGTTGCCGTGCCCTCCTCCGGGGATCTTTCAGACCCAGGGATGGCAGCCAGGTCTCCTGCATTGCAGGTAGACTCTGTACCGACTGAGCCACCAGGGAAGCCTCATATACACAGTACTATCTAGAAAAGAGATAGTCAACAAGGACTTAATGTAGAGCAGAAGGAACTCTACTCAATATTCTGTAATAACCTGTATGGAAAAAAAAAATCTGAACAAGATTGGATATATGTATGTGTATAACTAAATCATGTTGCTGTACAACGGAAACTAACACAGTCTTGTAAGTCAACTATATTCTAATACAAAATAAAAACTACATTACATTGAAAAATAAATCCTTTGGGGCACATTTAAAAGAAGTTTTTTCTGCACTGACTCACAGAACATATATTTGCCCTTTTTGTTTTACGTGAAGCAAGATGCTATACAGTTTTATTCTGAAAATGCAATTGAAAGTTTGTGAATTAGCATAGTAGAAGTTTTTTTCTTTAAAAAATCCCATGCCATAATTCAGAAACCCCCGAATGCTGCCAGGACTCATGGCAGTCCCACCAGCGACAAAGCTCTAGAGCCAGCAGCGCTGTGTGTCCAGGGAGGAAGTGAGGGCCCCGGGCGGGGGGCATCTCTCGGGCAGAGACCAGGTGAGTCGGATCCCTTCTGGCCTCCAGGTCACCACCCAAGATGCTCACCGCTGGGGGGATGGGTGAATGGGTGGTGGGCTGCTGTGTTCAGTCCACCCAGGACCCCCTTCTTGTTTTCTGCTCCAGACACTCCCACAGACCATAAAGAGCCCAACATCTCGCAGGTATGACCACCGGAGGGTCTCTGTGAGGCTGTGACTCTCCAGGTCAAGAGAAGATTTGAGCTCCGAAGGGAGAATTTTAGGAGGCCGCCTGAGTCCCAGCCCTCGGCGTCCTCACAGGTTCAAGCTCTGGTGCTGGAGGGATGAGCCCGAGATGGTGGTCAGGAAAGGGGTCCCCTGCGTGTCTGCTCCTCTCTGGGCTGGTCTCCGGGGTCTCTGGGCAGAGGGGTGTCCTCTCCGCTGTGTGTGGAGGGGGATGAGCTCCGGCTCTGAAGTTCCTCTTCTGTGAACAGAGTTTCTTGCTCCTCCCCAGCTTCCCTTAAGTCTCTCGCCAGTCCTACCTCCCTCTCCCCTTCCCCTTCTCCTTTCACACACAGGACGCCCAGACACCCTCCGGCTCAGACATGCTCCCGCTGCTGCTGCTGCCGCTGCTGTGGGCGGGTGAGTGGTCGGCGGGGCGAGGGTGGGCGGGGCGGGGGCTCGGCTGACCCGCGATTCCCCGCAGGTTCCCTGGCTCAGGATCCGAGATACCGGCTGGACGTGCCGCGGTACGTGTCGGTGCAGGAGGGCCTGTGTGTCCGCGTGCCCTGCTCCTTCTCCTATGCCACGGACGTCCTCAGTATTTCTGGCCCTGTTCACGGCTTCTGGTTCCGGGAAGGGGCCCATGTAACCCTGGATGCCCCCGTGGCCACAAACAAATTAGATCGTCAAGTTCAGGAGGAGGCCCAGGGCCGATTCCACCTCCTCTGGGACCCCAGGAAGAACAACTGCTCCCTGGAGATCAGAGACGCCAGGAAGAGCGACAGCGGTTCCTACTTTTTTCGTGTGGAAAGAGGAAGTATCAAATGGAGTTACAGGTCTGAACAGTTCGTCTTGAATGTGACAGGTAAGCTGTGTATCTAGTAGAGGCCACGGTGGGGGTTGTGGGTCTCCCAGGGCAGGGCTGGGGTGGGGGCCCCTCCTGGGAGGCGTTGCGGGTAAAGCAGGTGGGGGCTCAGAGGGAGGGGCTGGACTGCAGCCTGAAGCTTCTCTGGGGGCCACACTTCAAAGCCGCCTCCCGATCCCCTGTCTCCCCCTCCTCTCACCAGCCCTCACCCTCCAGCCCCACGTCCTCAGCCCGGGGGCCCTGGAGGCCGGCCGCCCCGGGAACCTGACCTGCTCTGTGCCCTGGGCCTGCGAGCGGGCCACGCCCCCCATCTTCTCCTGGAAGTCAGCTGCCCCCAGCTCCCTGGGCCCCAGGACCCCCTTCTCGTCGGTGCTCACCCTCACCCCACAGCCCCAGGACCACGGCAGCAGGCTCACCTGCCAGGTGAAGTTCCCCAGAAGTGGGGCGATGGTGGAGCGGACCATCCTGCTCAATGTCACCTGTGAGTGAGGGATTGAGGACACCCGGGGGGCCTGAGGGTGTGGGGCAGGGGGACCAGGGGGGATGCAAGGTACTCTTGTCCTGGAGGCCTGGCTGAGGAGGGAGCTAGAGGGACGTGAGGCCTGTCCCTCCTGGGTTTTTGTGGCTTCTGGGTTTGTGTGTGGGGGGAGGGAATGTCTACACTTATCTCACTCCATCCCCCCCACCCCCACTGAAGATAGAAACACTCTCTTCCTGTCCTAGGTGCTTCACAGAACCCAAGCAATATCTGCGCAGGCGACAGCACAGGTAGGAAGGAGCCCCCCGACCCCCACCATGGGCATTGACTGGAGTGGGGCCTCTGCCACCTTGGCTCAGAGCTGTACTTTCCACATTCAAATGATGGGGTTTGAGCAGGGTCCTGCATTGAGACAGAAGCCCCCATTAGGTCTTGTCCCCAATATCCTCCAACTCTGGTCTTGCCAAGTGACCCACACCTTCCTCCCTGCCCATTCTAAACATGCTCTTTGCCCTTCTCCAATCACTGAAGTCCTTGGCAGACTTTTTTTTTTTTTTAAATGAATTAGACTTCATTTTGAGGAACACATTGAGGTTCACAGCAGAACTGATCAGAAGATAAAGAGACTTCCCCTGTCCGTCCTGCACTTTCTTACACACACACAACCTCTCCCTCACCAACATCACCCCGCTCCTAGGGTGCACGTTACAGTGAACTTCCACTGACACATCCTTTTCAACCAAAGTCCATGGTTGACGTGAGAGCTCACTCTTGGCATGGCACACTTAGTGTGTGCCCGTGTGCTCAGTCATGTCTAGCACTTTGCCACCGCCTGGACTGTAGCTGTCCAGGCCCTCCTGGCCATAGAATTTTCCAGGCAAGGCTACTGGAGTGGGTTGCCATTTCCTCCTCCAGGGGATCTTCCCGATCCAGGGATGGAACCTCCGTCTCTTGTGTCTTCTGGATGGGTAGGTGGATTCTTTACCATTGTACCACCTGGGGTACATTTCTTGGGTTTGGACAAAGATGTAATGACATGCATCCACCATTAGAGTGTCACTCAGAGTGGTTTCATTGTCCCCAATGTCACTTTGGGTCATTTTTGACTGTCAGCACCACCCACCCACCCCCAGCCCTCTCGCTGACCCCTCTCTGGAGCCCAGCGCTCCCCTCGTTGCTCTAGCCCCACGGGTCATGACAACTGGACAGTGAGCCCCATCAGCAGTCTCTCAGCAGTGCCCATCCAATCAATGACAAGTAATGTCCAGATGTACGTCATCTTGAGTGTTGGGGTCCCAGGAGGCTTGGCCAGGCAGGGCCATGAGCACCATCTGGATCTGATATGAAGGTTTGAGAAGGTTCCTTCTTCCAGTTCCTTCTAGAGGCTCAAAACACCATCGTGAACTCTGAGTGACAGCACCAACAGAGGCCATCCTGAGCAGATTTAGACACCCTCCCTGGGAGGAAGGAGGGGCAAGGCCTTTCAGCATCCCCAAAGACTCACTGTCTGTCTGTCTGTCTGGAATGTCCACGGGGTTCAGAGCCTCATGATTCTGCTGTGACCAGGGATGGGGTCTGTTACATTGAGACCCTGGATGGAGAAGTAGCTGACTCCAAGGAGAGCTGAAGTTTCTTGGAAGGGTGTGAGCTGGAGAGGCGGTACCGCTTAGACCGTGCCCTTCTGCAAAAGGCTGAGGTTCTGAGAGGGGAGGGGGAACCGAGGGGCTGGACCCTGCATGTGAGGGGCAGGTCTCCAAGTGTCTGTCTCGTCTGCAGGGGAATCAGGGACGGGGGCAGGAGTGACCGAGGGGGCCATCGCGGGAGCTGGTGTCACCATGCTGCTTGTTCTTTGCTTCGGCCTCATCTTCTTCATGTGAGCTGGGCTGGGTGTGGGCCAGTGGAGGAGAAGAGGGGCCTGGAGGGATTTCGAGGACCCAGAGCAAGAGTAGGATTTCGGGGTAATGAGAATCCAACTAGTAGCCACCTAGCCCGGCGTGACAGTGCTCCCAGCCCTGGTCCTAGACATTTAGGACCCGATGGGGTGGGGGTGGGGAGCCTTGTTACAGTTTTATGATAAAGGCTCCTGGACTTACTCTACCATTTTAAAATTTTTATTGGAGTATAGTTGGTTTATAGTGCTGTGTTAATTTCGGGTATACATCAAAGTGAATGCATTATGCATACACCTATATCCACTCTTTTTTAGGTCCTTTTCCCACACGAGTCATTACAGAGTATTGAGTAGAGTCCCCCGTACTATACAACAGGTTCTTATTACATATCTATTTTATGCATCATGCTCGTGCTCAGTCTGTAAGTCATAGCCGACTCTTTGGGGACCCGTGGACTGTAGCCCACCAGGCCCCTCTGTCCATGGGATTCTCCAGGCAAGAACGCCGAAGCGGGTTACCATTTCCTTCTCCAGGGGATCTTCCCAACCCAAGGATCGAACCTGCATCTCCTGCATTGATAGGCAGATTCTTTACCACTGAGCCACCAGAGAAGCCCATTTTATGCATAGTACTGTGTATATGTCGATCCCAATGTCACAACTTATCCCTCCCCCTCTTTTCTGCCCTGGTAGCCACTAGTTTGCTTTCTACATCTGTGACTCTATTTCTGTTTTGTGAATAAGTCCATTTGTGCCATTTTTTTTTGTAGATTTCACATTTATGTGACTTCATATGATATTTGTCTTTCTCTGTCTGATTTCAGGCTTCCCTAGTGGCTCAGATGGTAAAAAATCTGCAGGAGAGCTGGATTTGATCCCTGGGTCAGGGAGATCCACTGGAGAAGGAAATGGCAACTCACTCCAATATTCTTTTCTGGAGAATTCCATGGACAGAGGAGCCTAGTGATTTACAATCCAAGGGGTTGCAAAGAGTTGGACATGAATAAGCAAACGATAATTGTCTGACTTACTTCACTTAGCGTGATAATCTCTAGGTCCATCCATGTTGCTGCAAAATGACATTTCATTTTTTTTTTTATGGCCAGTAATATTCCATTGTAGGGCTTCTCAGGTGGTGCTAGTGGTAAAGAACCCACTTTCCGATGCAGAAGACATAAGATACATGCATTCAATCCCTGGGTCAGGAAGATCCCCTAGAGGAGGGCATGGCAACCCATTCCAGTATTCTTACCTGGAAAATCCCATGGAAAAAGAGCCAGGCAGGCTACAGTCCATAGGGTCGCAAACAGTTGGACATGACTGAAGCAACTTAGCACGCATGCATGCAATATTCCATAGCATATAGGCACCACATTTTCTTTATCCGTTCATTTGTCAGGGCACATTTAGGTCACTTCCATGTCCGGGCTATTTTAAATAGTGTTGTAATAAATATTGGGGTGCATGTATCTTTTTGAATTGTGGTTTTCTTTGGATATATTGGTCTGGCCCTACAGTTGACCTGCATTAATCACTCACTTGCGCCTCAAAAGAGTGACTTTGTGTCACAGATCCTCTCTCTCATCAGAGTGAAGACCTACAGGAAGAAGGTAGCCAAGACCGCAGTAGACATGGAGGACATCTACTCTGCTGCAAAACCAGCTTCCCTGGTGAGTGACATGGGTATCCTGGCAATGCAGCCTGCCCTGTGTATCCCCTCAGAGCGCAGGGTGGCCCATGGCCATGCTCCTTTCAGCATGTCCAGAAATGAGCTCTTCCTCTTCCCCTTCTTGCTTGTTTGAAGATGTAAGATTCATTATTATTCAAATATGTGAGGCCGACAGATCAGGAGATGATTGCCATGGAAAAAACAGCCATTATAGTTCCCAAGAGGAGGGTTCATGCCACACCACAAAATCACACCATTGTTTTATTGTTTGAGGGGCAGGTCTTGGGCTTCTTTTGCATGGTTTTGTTGCTAAGCAAGCCTGCTTGGTTTTGTGGTTAAGCAGGAGAAGGGAAAGGCAATCCACTTCAGTATTCTTGACTTGAGAACCCCATGAACTGTATGAAAAGGCAAAAAGATAGGACACTGAAAGATGAACTCCCCAGGTCAGTAGGTGCCCAATATGCTACTGGAAATCAGTGGAGAAATAACTCCAGAAAGAATGAAGAGACGGAGCCAAAGCAAAAACAACACCCAATTGTGAATGTGACTGCTGATGGAAGCAAGGTCCAATGCTGTAAAAGAGCAATATTGCATAGGAACCTGGAATGTGAGGTCCATGAATCAAGGCAAATTGGAAGTGGTCAAACAGGAGATGGCAAGAGTGAACGTGGACATTTTAGGAGTCAGGGAACTAAAATGGACTGGAACGGGTGAATTTAACTTGGATGACCACTGTATCTACTACTGTGGGCAAGAATCCCTTAGAAGAAATGGAGTAGCCATCATAGTCAGCAAAAGAGTTTGAAATGCAGTACTTGGATGTGATCTCAAAAACGACAGAATGATCTCTGTTCATTTCCAAGGCAAACCATTCAATATCACAGTAATCCAAGCCTATGCCCCAATCAGTAATGCTGAAGAAGCTGAAGTTGAACGGTTCTATGAAGACCTACAAGACCTTATAGAACTAACACCCAAAAAAGATGTCCTTTTCATTATAGGGGACTGGAATGCAAAAGTAGGAAGTCAAGAAACACCTGGAGTAACAGGCAAATTTGGCCTTGGCATTCAGAAGGAAGCAGGGCAAAGGCTAACAGAGTTTTGCCAAGAGAATGCATTGGTCATAGCAAACACCCTCTTCCAGTAACACAAGAGAAGACTCTACACGTGGACATCGCCAGATGGTCAATGCCAGGTCAGACTGATTATATTCTTTGCAGCCGAAGATAGAGAAGCTCTTTACAGTCAGCAAAAACAAGACTGGGAGCTGACTGTGGCTCAGACCATGAACACCTTATTGCCAAATTCAGACTTAAATTGAAGAAAGTAGGGAAAACCACTAGACCAATCAGGTATGACCTAAATCAAATCCCTTACAATTATACAGTGGAAGTGACAAATAGATTCAAGGGATTAGATATGATAGACAGAGTGCCAGAAGAACTATGGACGAAGGTTCCTAACATTGTACAGGAGGCAGGGATCAACACCATCCCCAAGGAAAAGAAATGCAAAAAGGCAAAATGGTTGCCTGAGGAGGCCTTACAAATAGCTGTGAATAGAAGAGAAGCTAAAGGCAAAGGAGAAAAGGAAACATAGACCCATTTGAATGCAGAGTTCCAAAGAATAGCAAGGAGAGATAAGAAAGCCTTCCTCAGTGATCAATGCAAATAAATAGAGGAAGACAATAGAATGGGAAAGTCTAAAGATCTCTTCAAGAAAATTAAGAGATACCAAGGGAATATTTCATGTAAAGATGGGCATAGTAAAAAACAGAAATGGTATAGACCTAACAGAAGCAGAAGATATTAAGAAGAGGTGGCAAGAATACACAGAAGAACTGTACAAAAAAGATCTTCATGATCCAGATAATCACGATGATGTGATCACCAACCTAGAGCCAGACATCCTGGAATGTGAAGTGAAGTGGGCCTTAGGAAGCATCACTACGAAAAAAGCTAGTGGAGGTGATGGAATTCCAGTTGAGCTATTTCAAATCTTAAAAGATGATGCTGTGAAAGTGCTGCACTCAATATGCCAGCAAATTTGGAAAACTCAGCAGTGGCTACGGGACTGGAAAAGGTCAGTTTTCATTCAAATCTCAAAGAAAAGCAATGCCAAAGAATGTTCAAACTACTGCACAACTGCACTCATCTCACACACTAGCAAAGTCATGCTCAAAATTCTCCAAGCCAGGCTTCAACAGTACGTGAATCGTGAACTTCAGATGTTCAAGGTGGATTTAGAAAAGGCAGAGGAACCAGAGATCAAATTGCTGTTGGATCACTGAAAAAGGAAGAGAGTTCCAGAAAAACATCTACTTCTGCTTTATTGACTATGCCAAAGCCTTTAACTGTGTGGTCCACAACAAACTCTGGAAAATTCTTAAAGAGATGGGCATACCAGACCTGCCTCTTGAGCAATCAGTATGCAGGTCAGGAAGCAAAAGTTAGAACTGCACAAGGAACAATAGACTGGTTCCAAGTAGACAAAGGAGTATGTCAAGGCTGTATATTGTCACCCTGCTTATTTAACTTATATGCAGAGTACATCATGAGAAACGCTGGGCTGAAAGAAGCACAAGCTGGAATCAAGATCGCTGAGAGAAATATCAATAACCTCAGATATGCAGATGACACCACCCTTATGGCAGAAAGTGAAGAAGAACTAAAGAGCCTCTTGATCAAAGTGAAACAGGAGAGTGAAAAAGTTGGCTTAAAACTCAACATTCAGAAAACTAAAATCATGGCATCTGGTCCCATCACTTCATGGCAAATAGATGGGGAAATAGTGGAAACAGTGAGAAACTTTATATTTTGGGACTCCAAAATCACTGCAGATGATGACTTCAGCCATGATTAAAAGATGCTTACTCCTTGGAAGAAAAGTTATGACCAACCTAGACAGCATATTGAAAAGCAGAGACTTTACTGTGCCAGCAGAGGTCCATCTAGTCAAAGCTATGGTTTTTCCAGTAGTCATGTATGGATGTGAGAGTTGGACTATAGAGAAAGCTGAGTGCCGAAGAATTGATGCTTTTGAACTGTGGTGTTGGAGAAGACTCTTGAGAGTCCCTTGGATTTCAAGGAGATCCAACCAGTCCATCCTAAAGGAAATCAGTCCTGAATATTCATTGGAAGGACTGATGCTCAAGCTGAAACTCCAATATTTTGGCCACCTGTTGTGAAGAATTGACTCATTTGAAAAGTCCCTGATGCTGGGAAAGATTGAAGTCAGGAGGAGAAGGGGACAACAGAGGATGAGATGGTTGGATGGCATCACCGACTCAATGGACATGGGTTTGAGTAAACTCCAAGAGTTGGTGATGGACAGGGAGCCCTGGCATGCTGCAGTCCATGGGGTTGCAGAGTCGGACACGACTGAGTGACTGAACTGAACTGAACTCTGTTTTCTCGAGTAATCATTAACTTACAGGGGTCTCCCATATTTTTCTACTTACAATCCCCTAGTGGGATTAACTGTTTAATCACCTGTTCTGTCCCTCATTCTGTCCCTATCATTGGGGAGTAGCTACCTTCTTTGAGTGTTTCCCTGTAACATAATAATATTTTCTACATAGGGCTTCCCAGGTGGCTCAGTGTTAAAGAATCTGCCTACAGTGCTGGAGAGGCAGATGTGGATTCAATCCCTGAGCCAGTAACATAATATTATTTTCTACATAGGTCTCTGTGAGTGTTCTGTAAAGTTGGAAAACAATCTGTAGCCTTATATCTGTTGGATGATTGCATAAACAGAACCTTGAGAAATGTTTAATAACAGAATGGAAGAATGAATAAATGTTTGTCCCAGAGTCACATTCACTTCATGGGCCCTCTCTGCCTTCTCATCCCAAAACTATCTTGATGTGACCCCTTTCTTTGCTCTCCACACAGGATCGCCAGCAGGAATCCAAGTCAGAGGAATCTTCTGACCCCACAAGTTACACAGGGGCCACCCCCTCTCTGGAGTTGGAGCAGGAGTTGCATTACTCCTCCATCATCTTCCGTGGGGAGAAGCCTCGGGAGAGCCCTCACTCGGAATATGCGGAGATCAGGACCAAGTGAGACACCAGAGGCAGTATGAACCTCAGCGTCGGGACGTCCATATCCTCCGCAGGAAGGAGGACCGACAGGCTAATTCTTGGAGACCTAACACCCCTGTCAGCAGTGGGTTCATGAACTACTGCCTGCACGTTTCCTGCTATATGTCTTAGGCTTTGCAATCACAGAGACCTGAGGTCACATCCATGCGCTTTCATTTATTAAGAAAGTAGCATCTTGTGACCCACCTACCCTGACCCCCATCCACCATGCCTTGGTTTCCTGTTTTGGTGAAACAGACATGAGAAGTCCAGCCTCACAGGGCTGTTGTGAGGATTAAATGGAAGTATGAAATATGCAACAGAAGTCTTGATACATTGTGACTTTTGGCTGAAACACACACACACACACAGAGAAACACACACAACCTGAAAATTGTGAGTTATGCTTTATTTGGGGATATTACTGAGGACTAAAGCCTGGGAGACAGCCTTTCAGATGGCTCTGAGGAGCTGCTCTGTAGAGGTAAGGGAGGAATCAGGATATATAGGCATTTTTGCTGAAAACAAACGTGTAACTGAACATCAAAAGATCACTGCTAATCACAAAAATCAGATACCTCAAGGTAATGATTTTAGTGCTTTTCTATATATGGGAGGATGCAAAAGTCTGAGTCCATTGGAAATCATTCCTTAGATATGCATTTTAATCATCTAGGGCAAGTATTGTGTTTTTGTCCATCCTGAGTTCTCCTCAGGGCACAGCAGCAGGGCAGGCTGCTGTGGCTGATGGCTTGATGGTGGGCAACATTATTATTTTGTTTGCACATTTCACCCCGAGCTGGGTCGGTCCTGTCCCCGGGTACCACATCGGCTACATCTGTCAGTCTCTCTCTTACTCAAAACTCTCCCTTGGATCCCTTCCCTGACTTGACCTCCAGCATCATCTCTCTCCATTCCTGAATCTTCCTTTTCCATCCTCTCTACCTCCTACTACTCCTGCTATAGGCAAAATCTAATAACGCCATTTAGAGAATTTCCTAAAGCTTAGAGCTGATCATAACCAAAAGACTGTTCTCTCTTCTTAATCCAACAGAAGAATTTGCAAGCTTCTCAACCTGATATTCCAGGTCAGAAGTCAGGAGACTTTTTGGTAAAGGGACAAATAGTAAGTATTTAGGCTTTTCAAGCTGTATGGTTCCTGTTGCATTTCCCAGCTTCTGCCCTCTGTTCACAACTATAAATCCCCAAAATGGTGCAAGAGACAACCAAGGAGAATTCTGGAAGGTGGTAGGAAGAAGGCAAGTGGGCTTCAGTTCAGTTCAGTCGCTCAGTCATGTCTGACTCTTTGTGACCCCATGGTCTGCAGCATGCCAGGCTTCCCTGTCCATCACCAACTCCAGGAGCTTGCTCAAATTCATGTCCATCTAGTTGTTGATGCCATTCAACCATCTCATTCTCTGTCATCCCCTTCTCCTCCTGCCTTCAACCTTTCCCAGCATCAGAGTCTTTTCCAATGAGTCAGTTCTTTTCATCAGGTGGCCAAAGTATTGGAGGTTCAGCTTCAGCATCAGTCCTTCCAATGAATATTCAGGACTGATTTCCTTTAGGCTTGACTAGTTGGATCTCCTTGCAGTCCAAGGGACTCTCAAGAGTCTTCTCCAACAACACAGTTCAAAAGCATCAATTCTTCGGCGCTCAGCTTTCTTTAGTAAATATTTAGGCTTTTCAAGCTGTATGGTTCCTGTTGCCTTTCCCAGCTTCTGCCCTCTGTTCACAACTATAAACCCTAAGGATAGTGCAAGAGACAACCAAGGAGAATTCTGGAAGGTGGTAAGAAGAAGGCAAGTGGGCTTAGGATCCCAGGAATGGAGGAACAATACAGAGTCAGGGCACCTCAGTTCCCACAATGCAACCCACTTAGACCCACCACCATCTCTCGAACCCTGACTGACAGACAGTCAAGAGTCATCGCCATATTGTCAGGGATGCACACACCCATCCCATCCTCCAGGGACATCCCCTCTCCCTCCTCGGGGCTCCCACAGCCCGGTCCTCTCAGGTGGGTCAGCCTGGCCACGCCTGATTCTGCAGCCCCTCCCCCACCTGGCTGGTGCTCCCCCAGTGTCAGCCCCACCCCCACCCCCCCCACCCCCCCAGGATGCTCTGCTGGACAGATGACTGCAGGAGCAGCAACTGGCTCAACCAGCAGAGGGCCAACCCGAGCAGAGGCCAGGTCAGCACCACCCGAAGTAAGAACCCGCTGGGATCAGAGCCAGGGCAAGAGGGGAGAAGAGGTTTCCTGGGGTTGCCCCACCGTTCCTTCCCTTTTCTCCTCCCGACCTCAGAGGGGTCCCATCCTGCCGGCAGACCACTGACCACTGTGTGCACAGAGCACTCCATGGGTTGATTCTTCCAGGAGACCCCGTGGGTTCACTTACTAGGGCTGCTTCAAGGAAGTTCCATCGACTGGCAGGTTTGAAGAGCAGAAATTCATTTGCTCACGAATCTGGAGGCTGGAAGTCTGAGATCAAGGTGTCCGCGGGGCTGGCTCCTTATTTTTTCTTCATTTTTACATTTTAAAAAATGAACTTATTTTCGACTGCGCTGGGTCTTTGTTGCTGCCGTCTCGGCTTTCTCTAGTTGCAGCGAGTGGGGGCTACTCTTCATTGCAGGGCACAGCCTTCTCAATCTGGTGGCTTCCCTTGTTGAGGGCCACGGGCTCGAGGCCCGCGGGCTTTGGTAGTTGCAGCTCCTGGGCTCTAGAGCTCAGAGTCAGTAGTTGTGGTGCACAGGCTTAGTTGCGCTGCAGCATGTGGGATCTTCCTGAGCCAGGGATTGAACCGTGTCCCCTGCGTTGGATTCTTAACTACTGGACCACCAGGGAAGTCTCTAAGGTTTAAAACAATTTTTAATTATAGTTGCTTTACAATGTTGTCTTATTCACTGCTGTACGGCAAAGTGATTCAGTTATTCATATATGTACACAGCCTTCTGTGGCCTCCCTTCTTGGCTTGTAGACAGTCGTCTTCTCCCCGTGTCTCCACATGGCAAGTCTCAGTGTGTGTCTGTGTCCTAACCACTTCTTCTTCCATGGACACCGGCCCTATGAGGGCCGACCTCAATGACCTCATGTTACCTTAACGACCTCACAAGTACAGTTGTGAGAGCTGGACTGAGCGCCAAAGGATTGATGCCTTTGCACTGTGGTACAGAAGAAGACTCCTGAAAGTCCCTTGGATAGCAAAGAGATCAAACCAGTCTATCTCAAGGAAAATCAACCCTGAATACTCACTGGAAGGACTGATGCTGAAGCTGAAGCTCCGGTATTTTGCTCATCTGATTCGAACATTGGAAAAGTCCCTGATGCTGGGAAAGACTGAGGGCAGAAGGAGAAGAGGGTGTCAGAGGATGAGATAGTTGAATGGTATCGCCAATTCAATGGGCATGAACTCGGGCAAACTTTGGGAGATGGTGAAGGACAGAGAGGCCTGACCTGCTACAGTTCATGGTGTTGCAAAAGGTCAGACACGACTGGGCGACTGAATGATAAAAACAACCTCTTTAAAGGCCCCATCTCCAAATGCAATCACATTTAGAGGCACTGGGGGTTAGGACTTGCATGTATGAAGTTTTGGTGGGGGTGATACAGTTCAGCCCCAACACCCTATGAACAACAGGGATGCAATTCTGCACAGAATGGTTAAGCCCCTTCCCAAGGTGGCACAGCATGCATTAGGGAGCTAGGCTCGGCCCAGAGCCATGTGACTGCAGAGTGTGTGCCCTGTATTCCCTCTTTGGAGGCCTCAGATGAGGCTTTGGTATCTTTGGTATCAAAGATACCACTGACCACCATGAGCTTCTCACTGAAGGAGGGACTCAGAGAATGGGCAGGGCCAGACAAGTGACCTGCAAGACGGCCACACCAGAGTCTGTAGAAAATGCCCAGGACAAGGGTTGAACATTATTATTCCTGCACGTGACAGATGAAAAAGCTGAGGCTTGGAGGCGGAGAAGGGCAGGCCCACCTGCCCCCAAAGGCTGTCATCTTGCTCTCAGTGCCCGGCTCCCAGGCCTGGCGTGTGCAGTCAACACTAGGGGGGCCAGGGCAGGCAGCTGTTACTAGGTCAAGAAGCCCCATGCTCCCCTGGGATCATGTTCTCATGGCACCTTCATTCTGGTCCCACCCACTCTGGCCATTTACACCTGGGAACTCACCTTCTAAGTGCACAGAGCATTCGAGTTTTTCCTCCAAACACCGAGCTGGCTATCCCCAGCTCATACTGTATCAACGGGACCTGGGGTGTCAAAGAAGTTCTCCGGGATGAGAAAAAGTCTGTCCTGTTCTTCCTTGAACTCCAGTCCCTGAAAGCAGAGATGCTCATGTGTGCTGTTGTCACGTTCATCTCAGTAACTAATCACCACCTCTTTCATCCGGGGTGGGGGGATCCACCCCCATCTTTCATGCCTGGAGCTTCCCCGGCTGACCCTCCTGGCTCCCACACCCGGCGGGGACTGACTGGCCTGACTTCCAGCTGTGGACAAGGTGCAGGGGGGTCTGATGGAGGACAGGGAGCCGGGAGCCTCCCCTGGGCTGTGCTTGCTGCTTGTGACCCCTGGCGGGCCTCATCTGGACAGTTCCTCTCCAGGATTCCCATGCTCCGGCAGCCTGTGGGTGCTGAGTTCCTCTTTTGTGGTCTGTTACTTTCTGACCTCAGCCCTGGGCTTCCTGTTGGGGCTTCCTCTCAATCCTGTGACACCAAGGCCCCAAGACTGTCACCCCCAAAGATGCTGCTGCCGCCGCTGCTGCTGTTGCTGCTGTGGGTAGGTGAGTGGGGCGGGGGCTCGACTGATCCTTATCTCGCAGCAGGGTCCCTGGCTCAGGATCCGAAATACCGGCTGGACGTGGAGCCGTCCGTGTTGGTGCAGGAGGGCCTGTGTGTCCGCGTGCCCTGCTCCGTCTACTATCCCCAGGAAGACTGGGTGGACTCTGACCCAGCTCACGGCTACTGGTTCCGGGAAAGGGCAGATTCCCCTGAAGATCCAGCAGTGGCCACAAACAACCCAGAACGTGCGGTGGTCAGTGAGACCCAGGGCCGATTCCTCCTCGTTGGAGACCCCCGGGCCTACAACTGCTCCCTGGACATCAGAGACGCCCAGAGGAGGGACACGGGGACATACATCTTTAGGTTGGAGAGAGGGCCTACTGTGAGATATAGTTATGCATTAAATCTGCTCTCCGTTCATGTGATGGGTAAGGATGCGGTCAAGGAGAGGACACACATACAAGGGTCCTGAGGGTCCCCAGGGCAGGGTGGGAGGGGAACCCTGTCTTCTCATCCTGGGTGGGGGGACCCAGGGGTACAGGATGCTGGGGAATAGATGCTCTGAGGGGCACACAGGGGTCCCCACTCCAGTCCTGGGTCTGTGTCTCCCCCTCTCCAGCTCTGACAGACACACCTGACATCCACGTCCAGGGGACCCTAGCATCCGGCCGCCCCACCAACTTCACCTGTGTGGTGCCATGGGCCTGTGACAGGGGGACGCCCCCCACCTTCTCCTGGACCGGGGTCGCCCTCACCTCCCTGCACCCCGAGAGTCCCCGCTCCTCAGTGCTCACCCTCACCCCGAGGCCCCAGGACCACGGCACCAACCTCACGTGTCATGTGAACTTTTCCAGAGCCGGTGTGAGCACAGAGGCGACCATCAGGCTCAATGTGTCCTGTAAGTGGGGGCCCAAGAGGCTGGGTCCCCGACAGTGTCAGGGAGAGGGAGGCAGGGCCTGGGCTGCTGGAACTGGGGAGGATGGAAAAAGACACCCCACTCCACTTGCTTCCCATTTCTGATGTTTCTGGGAGGAAGGGCCTATGTCCTGCCCCTGAAAAGGGACAGTTATGTCTGTCTGTCCAGATGCACCCCAGGAGCTGATCATCAGAGTGTACCAGAAAGAAGGCGCAGGTATACGTCAGAACCTCTCTTCTTGGGGCAGTGATGGCAGTGGGGTCTGTCTCTGACCTTCCAAGCAGATCTGGGGTTCAGGACTCAGATGGAAGGTGTGGGAACAGCAGGGGTGGGAAGCCCCCCACAATGGCTCGTGGGCTTACGAACTGGCCTCCCCCTTCCACTGACCCTGTTCTCATGGATGTTGCCCAGCCTCTTCCTCACCTAATGGACATAACTGTCCCCACTGTCTGGGCTATATCTTCCTCCCAAATCCTGCCTTCTCTCTCCTTAGGGGTTGGCTCTCACTGGTTGGCAAGAGCCAGCTGTGCAACTGCGTCCATCTCTTCCCACTTCTGGGTTCAGTGGCTTCAAATGAGGCGTTTGAAGTTGGCCACGATGGGAGTTTTCACAAAGAGGAAATCGACAATGCTCTGAACTAGGACATTATGAGCCACTAAGCAATGGAAGAGACAGACAGACAGACAGCGAGGCTAGCTTTCTCTCTGTCTTACCAGGACCCGAAACTCTGGACAGAAGCCAGTCTCTTTCAGTCCAGGAGGGCCAGTCCCTGCGCCTGGACTGTGTTCCTGACAGCAACCCTCCTGCTATGATCAGCTGGACCCGAGGGAGCCTGACCCTGAGCCCCTCAAATTCCTCGAATCCTGGGGTCCTCGAGCTGCCCCGGTTGGAACTGAGGGACCATGGGTTATATGTCTGCCGAGCTCAGAATCCACTGGGCTCCAAGGAAGCGTCTCTGGGCCTCGTTGTGAGAAGTGAGTTGGACACACCCGGGGGAAGGCGACCAGGGCTCCAGGGAGGGGAAAGGTGCCCCTGATCCCTCCCATCTCTCCCCACAGCCCCACCGCAGCTTCTGGGCCCTTCCTGCTCCCAGGAGGACGAGGGTCTGAGCTGCAGCTGCTCCTCCCGAGCCTGGCCGGTCCCCTCCCTGCACTGGCGCCTGGGTGAGGGGCTGCTGGAGGGGAACTTCAGCAACGCCTCCTTCGAGATCGCCTCCAGCTCTGCCGGGCCCTGGGCTAATAGCTCCCTGAGCCTCCGCGAGGGGCTCAGCTCTGGCCTCAGACTCAGCTGCGAGGCCCAGAACGCCCACGGGAAACAGAAAGTGAAGATCCTGCTGCTGCCAGGTCCGGGGAAAGGGGAAGCCGTGCAACTGGGTCCTAGAAGATGTGGAGAGGAAGAGAAATGGGCATGATTCTGGGCTAAAGGGGACTAGCATTCAGGGTCCTCTGTGGGGTGGCTGGGGAGGGGGGCACAGGAGGCTGCAGTCTTATTAAAGGATGGTGGACATAGCGCCGAGTCCTGGGGAAAAGTGGGCACACTCGTGGGTCAAGGATGTGAGAAGACTGGGGGCTCAGGCGCCTGCTTGAGGGGGGCTGGAGGTCACCCCAGGTCTCGTGTCTGCAGGGAGACCAGGACCCAGGACCGGCGTGGTTTGGGGGGCCGTCGGGGGAGCTGGTGTCACAGCCCTGCTTGCTCTCTGTCTCATCTTTGTGTGAGTGGTGGCCTCAGCTGGGGACCACTATGGGGGTGGGTGCAAGGGGCGGACAAGGGGGGCGAAGACTCAAAGAATCTTCAAAATTCAAAGCTCAGGACTTCCCTGGTGGTCCAGTGGTTAAGAATCCGCCTGCCAGTGCAGGGGACACGGGTTCAATCCCCGGTCCGGGAGGATCCCACATGCCCGTGGGACAACTAGGCCCATGTGCCACAACTACTGAAGCTCACTTGCCTAGAGACCTGTGCTCTTCGACTAGAGAAGCCACTGCAGTGAGAAGCCCACGCAGGGCACCTAGAGAGTAGCCCCCTCTGGCCCCAACTAGAGAAAGCCCCTAGGCAGCCAGGAAGACCAGCACAAAAAAAAAAAAAAAAAAAAAATTAGTTAATTAAAAACAAAACAAAACACCTCAAAGCCCAGAGTTGAGGGCACTAGTGGAGTGACGAAGCCGAAAAGGAGGTGGCTCGCTGAAGTGGCAGCGGGAATGTGGCCTCCTGACATCTTGGTCCAGTGTGGACCGTGTGGGAGGAGGGTGCTTGCTTTCTGGTCACGGTCTCTGCAGCTGGCCACCAGCCTGAGCTCAGGAAGTCCCCCTGGACTCCCTACAGGAGCCCTCTTAAGGGCCCTGGTCTTTTTTTTCAGAGTGAAGGTCTACAGGAAGAAGCCGTTGGAGAGAGCGAAGATCTACAGGAGGAAGTCGGCGGAGAGAGCGTCGAGTCAAGATGGCGACCGCCCAGCGTCGAGTCCTGCGTCCCGGGTGAGTGACGTGGGCGGCTCTCCATCCAGTGTCTCCACTGGACCCCTCTGCCCACACAGGGGCCACGGCAGCCTACTCAGCGCCTCGGAAGAACGCGATCTTCCCCGCCGCCCCCCTCCAAGTTTGCTTTTCCTCTCGAGTTTCTTGTTGCCCTCAAATCACCCTCTCCTCTTTCCAGAGCCTAGAATTCACCAAGTTCTGTCCATCTTCCGTTTAGCAAAGCTCTTCTCCTTTTGGCCCCTTCCCTGCTGAGTCCTCACTCTCTCCTGGGTCACTGGCTCTCTGCTGAGTCCTCACTCTCTCCTGGGTCACTGGCTCTCTGCTGAGTCCTCACTCTCTCCTGGGTCACTGGCTCCCTGCTGAGTCCTCACTCTCTCCTGGGTCACTGGGTCACTGGCTCCCCGTCTCCTCCCCCAATAAGCTCTCAGCAAGAAGTTCCCCAAACAGCTTTTCTTTGTGGTCACCCTGTGCTTGCCCCCAACAGTCTAGATCCAACAGAAATACGGTGTGAGCCATGAGTATAACTTAAAACCTAGCCATGTTTAAAAAAATAGGAGAAAGGAACGTGAGATCGGTTTTTATATCATATTTTATTTAACTGAATGTAGCCAAAGTATTATCGTTTCAAACATCATGTCATCAATAGTCAACATAAACATACAAATTATTAATATTAACGGGATATTTTCTTTTTCTTTCTCTTCTCTCATCTTTTCTTCCTTTTTCTTTCTTTGTTTCTCTCTCTTTCTCTCTTCCTTTCCTTCCTTCCCCTTGCTTCCCATATCTCTTTCTCCCTTCTTTCCTTCCTCTGCCCCCCCCTCCCTTTCTTTCTGTCTCTTTTTCTTTCTTTCTACAAAGACTTTGACCTCCAGTATTCATTTTTGACCTCCCAACACATTTTTGTTCTGATTCACTGCATTTCTTGGGTTCAAGAGCCACCATGGCTAGGGGCTCCTGTATTGGACAGCACAGGCTGAAGGAATCAAGCCCAGATTCTTTAGTCTGGTGTTCTGTAATCTGCCCCTGCCAAGTTCTCCTGCCAGCATCCTGTCCCTCCCACAAATGAGCTTATTGTGTTCTATGATATTATGATCTATAATAAGAAATATATATTTGATCTTTATCCCCTATTCCTGGCACAGAGCTCCTGGAATGCTTGAACCTTGCAGTGATGGGAGTGTTAAAGGGGTCTCTTGTTATTTTCATGGGGTGACTTTTGGAAAGTACCTAAGGATAGGACCTGGTTGCCAGGAGAACCAAGCAGAGGGGATTGGAACTTTCAGTCCCGCCCCCTGACCTCCAGGAATGGGAGAGGCACTGGAGGATTTCAGTAACCAAAGACCAATGGTTTAGTCAGTCATGTCTGTGGAGTGAAGCCTCTCTAAAACCCTCAAAGGGTGGGGTTTAGAGAGCTTCTCAGTTGGTGAACAAGTGAGATTTGAGCAGGACGAAGTAATTGGAGAAGGCATGGAAGCTGTCCTTTCCCTATACCTTGCCCTCAGCATCTCTTCCATCTGGCTGTTTCTTAGTTAATATTGTCCAGTCACTCAGTTGTGTTCCACTCTTTGGACCCCGTGGACTGCGGCAAGCCAGGCTTCCCTGTCCTTCACTATCTCCCTGAGTGTGCTCAAACCCATGTCCATTGAGTTGGTGATGCCATCCAACCATTTCATCCTCTTGTTGCCCTCTTCTCCTGCCCTCAATCCTTCCCAGCACTGGGATCTAAATAAGTTCATTTGTATCATTTTTTTTTAGATTTCACATATAAGTGATAGCATATGTTTGTCTGTTCAACTTAGTTCACTTAGTATGATAACCTCTAGGCCCATCCATGTTGCCACAAATGGCTTTATTTCATTCTTTTCTTTAAAAATGTATTTTGTTGAAGTATAGTTGATTTACAACGCTATGTTAATTTCTGCTGTACATCAAAGTGATTCAGTTATGCATACATATATAAATATATATACATTCTATATCCTATTTCTTCCCATTATGGTTGTCAAGGTAATTGAAAATAATTCCCTGTGCTACACAGTAGGCCCTTGTTGTTTATCCATCCTATATATAATAGTTTGCATCCACTAATCCCAAACTTCCAATCCATCCTGCCCTCACTCCACCCCCCTCCTTGGAAATCACAAATCTGTTCTCTGTGTCTGTGAGTCTGTTTCTGTTTTATCTCATTCTTTTTTAAGTGTCATGCCAATTGATGTTGTCTAAATATTCCCCTGCCCTACACCAGGCAGACTGTCGTCACACTTCCCTATGGTAACCACAGGCCCGTCCCCCAACACCGTGAGCTCCTGGAGGGCAGTGCAGGTCTCCTGCAGACCTCTGTGACTCTTGCCCACAGCACCCTGCTTCTGTCTATCAAAACACAATTTGCAATTTGATAAGTTTTGAGTGTGTGACAAGTTCATACTGTCTCCTTGTCCTGATAGACATTCCAAGGTTGGGGACCTTGTCTGGAAGAATCACTTCACTTTGCTCCCTCTATTTTGCTATCTGTAAAATGGGGATAACATTTATATCACCCATGGAGGGAGGTTGTAAGGATTCAGTGAGATGAATAATAAGAACAGACCATTATGATTAAAGGTATGAATGAATAAAGGCGTGACTGAATGAGTGAATCCTCAGGAAATGGGTGTGAAAATGGATAAGTGAATAAATGCCCTCCTCAAGCCCTGGGTTCCCTTCTCCAGACCTCAAAGACCAGCTCAAGTCATTCTGTCTTCTCACTCAGGGTCACTTCAATAAATCCTGGTCAGACAGCCCCTTGGACCACCAGACCCCATTTCTGGCTGCTTCAACCTCAGAGAAGGAACAAGAGCTCCATTATGCAAACCTCAGTTTCTACAGACCAGGGACCCACAAGTTTCAGGTCCAGGACACCACTGAGTACTCAGAGATCAAGATTGGGAAGTAATAGGACCCCGCCTCCACCCCCAGAAAATGTACCTCTGAGGGACATGTGTGTCAGATACTGATTCATGAAGACTTGGCTGTCTGCTGAGCCAAAGCTTATAAGTGAGAAGGTGAAGTTCCTTGGAGTGGCTGAAGGTCACAGAGAATCCTGGATTCACATCCAGGCTTGGGTAATGCTAAGGGTGTTATGTCAAGCAAGTCAAAAGAGTTTACCTCTCTGTGCCTCAGTTTCCTCCTCTGTAAAGTGAAGATAATATTCCTCAGTTCAGTTCAGTTCAGTCACTTAGTCGTGTCCGGTTCTTTTTGACCCCATGGACTGCAGCATGCCAGGCTTCCCCATCCATCACCAACTCCCGGAGCTTGCTCAAACTCATGTCCATTGAGTCGGTGATGCCATCCAACCATCTCATCCTCTGTTGTCCCCTTCTCCTCCAACCTTCAGTCATTCCTAGCATCAAGGTCTTTTCCAATGAGTCAGTTCTTTGCATCAGGTGGCCAAAGTATTGGAGTTTCAGCTTCAACATCAGTCCTTCCAATGAATATTTAGGACTGGTTTCCTTTAGGATGGACTGGTTGGATCTCCTTGCAGTCCAAGGGACTCTTAAGAGTCTTCTCCAACACCACAGTTCAAAAGCATCAGTTCTTCCGCTCTCAGCTTTCTTTATGCAAGCATGTGCTGTGGGATATGACTGATGTGACTTAGCACACACACACACATGCACTGTGGCTGCTGTTAACCATATTTGTGATACATTACCTCAGAATGGAGGGAGATGTCAGCTTTTGATTCTACCACATACTTCTATTTTGCCTGACTAGTTTTTGACTATTCTTAACAACATGTATTATTTTAGTTTTTTCTTTTTCTTTTCTGATGGGGTGTGACATGTCTTATTATTTTTTTTAAGTAAATCTAAATGTAACTTTCTGGGTGGAGAAGATACTTACCAATACATGTATCTAACAAAGGATACCTAGAGTATATAAAGAATATGTATTTTTAAATAATAAAAAAAATTAAACAATACATTTTAAAAAATTTTAAAGGAATATATAAAGAGCTTCAATAAATCAATAAGAAAAAGTCAGACAAGCAAATAGGAAGGTAAGATAGTCAAATGGCCAACAAGCATACAGAAATGTATTCAACTTTTGTAGCTGTTGGGGAAATACAAATGAAAATCGCAGTGGTATGCCAGTTGCACAGTGACATTGTTAAGATAATAAAAATAATATCAAGAAAATTGATTGTTGAGGATATTACACGAAGTGAAATAAGTCAGTTGTACAGAAAGACAAATGCTGCATGATTCCAGCTATAGGAAGTATTCAAAGAAATTAAACTGTGAAACAGACAGTAGAGCAGTCCTGGAGCATACTCAGAGGTTGGGGAGATAGGAAGTTACTATTCAATAGGTGTAGAGTTTCATTTTTGCAAGATGAAAATATTCTTAGAGATTTGATGGCCAACAAGATGCATATAATAAACACTACTGTATCGTGCACTTATAAATGGTTAAGATGGTAAATTTTATATCTTTTTTTTTTACCACAGTTTTTAAAGAAAAGCATTATAAACTGGATACCAGGGGCTGGGCACTGGAGGAGTCAGTGGACAGTTAATGTTTAATGGGTACAGAATTCCAGTTTCAGATATTGAAAAAGTTCTAGAAATGGACAATGCTGATGGTTACACAACTTGAATATGTTTAATACCATTTAATTGCACACTTGAAAATGGTTAAATCAGTAAATTTTATATCATGGGTAATTCATCACAATAAAAAATGCTTTCTTAAAGAATATCCAGTGTTGGGACTTCCCTGGTGGTCCAGTGTTTAAAACTTTATGTTTCCAATACAGGGGACACAGGTTCAATCCCAGTTGGGGAACTAAGACTCCACATGTCTCAAGGCATGGCCAAAAAATAAATAACATTTAAAAGAAAAGAAAAGAAAAAAAAAAAAAAAAGAATATCAAGTGTTGGTGATGATGGGGAGCAATTGGAACTCTCCCAAAGTGCTGGTAGGAGTGAGAATAGGTACGACCGACTTCAGAATATGCTTGTCACTCTGTTCTAATACTGAGCACACGAGACAACCATTCAACTCCCAGGTATGCATCCAACAGAAGCGTGTATGCAAGTTCACCAAATGTATCCAAAAGCTTTCACAACAGTGCTTGTTGTAATGGCTGGAAAAATGGAACCTGCCCAAATGCCCATCAACAGTAAGACAGGTGACAGACAACAAGACCCTACTGTCGAGCACAGGGAACTGTATCCAGTGTCCTGGGTGAATCATTATGGAAAAGAATATAAAGAAGAATGTACAGAGATGTATAACTGAGTCACTTTACTGTACCAGAAATGACCACAACATTGTAAATCAATTGTATTTCAAAAAAAGATAAAACGTTAAGACAGGTGACAACAAGGTCCTATTGCATAGCACAGGGAACCATATTCAGGTTCTTGTAATAACCCACAGTGGAAAAGAATATGAAAAATAATATGAAAAAGAATGTTGTCCTTGTTTAGCTGCTCAGTCGTGTCTGACTCTTTTGTGACCCTATGGACTGTAGCACGCCAAGCTCCTCTGTCCATGGGGATACTCCAGGCAAGAATACTGGAGTGGGTTGCCATTTCCTTTTCCAGGGGATATTCCTGACCCAGGGGTCGAACCCAGGTCTTCTGCATTGTCAGGCATTCTTTACCACTGAGCCCAGGGAAGACATTAAAAGGAATATACGGCTGAATCACTGCTGTGCAGAAACAAACTCAGATATAGAGACCAGATCTGTGGTTTTCACGAGTGCAGGGAGAGGGATGGATTGGGAGTTTGGGATTAGCAGATGCAAACTATTATATATAGAATGGATAAAACACACTACTGTGTAGCATGGGGAACTATACTCAACATCTTGTAATAAACCATCAGTTCAGTTCAGTTCAGTCGCTCAGTCGTGTCCGACTCTTTGCAACCCCATGAATTGCAGCAGGCCAGGCCTCCCTGTCCATCACCAACTCCCAGAGTTTACTCAAACTCATGTCCCTCGAGTCCATGATGGAAAACCAAAAAATTGTAAGTGCCTCCCTAATAGTAAAAAAAAAAAAAAAAGAAAAAATCCAAATGTCTATTGGTGGATGACTGGATAAACAAAATATGACCCATCCATACAATGGCACCAACCCACTCCAGTGTTCTTGCCTGGAGAATCCCACGGGCGGAGGAGCCTCGCAGGCTACCGTTCCTGGGGCCGCAAAGAGTCGGACACCACGGAGGGACTAGGCAGTACAACAGCGCATCATTCAGCAGTAGAAGCACAGATCCACGCTACATCATGGATGAACCTCAAACACATGCCAAATGAAAGACACCGGCCGCAAATGGTCACATATTGTATGATTCCCATTTATAGGAAGCATCCAAGATACTAACCTCTACAGAGACAGGAAGCTGATGCAGGGCTGCCAGGAGCTTTGGGAAAGAGAAGACTCTTGGAGAGTCCCTTGGACTGCAAGGAGATCCAACCAGTCTATCCTGAAGGAAACCAACTCTGAATGTTCGTTAGAAGGATTGATGCTGAAGCTGAAACTCCAATACTTTGGTCACCCGATGCGAAGAGCCGACTCATTGGAGAAGACCCTGATGCTGGGAAAGATTGAGGGCGGGAGGAGAAGGGGGCGACAGAGGATGAGATGGTTGGATGGCGTCACAGACTCATTGAACATGAGTTTGAGCAAGCTCCGTGAGATACTGAAGGCCAGGGGAGCCTGGCGTGCTGCAGTTCGTGGGGTCGCAAAGAGTGTGAGACAGCTGAGCGACTGAACACCAAGCAACAACAAGGGGTTTCGGGAAGGAGGAAATGGGTTTACTAACTGTTTAATGGGTACAGAGCTGCTTTTGGGGTTGATGGAAAGTGTTTCAAAACTAGACAGAGGTACTGGCTACACAATATTGTGCATATACTAAATGCCACTATTCATTTAAAAATGGTTAATTTGATAAAAATTAGATAAAACACAAGGGGATTTCCCTGGTGGTCCAGTGTTTAAAACTCCCACAGCCTGTGAAGTAATTAGCTTCCAACTAATAAAAAAAAACAAAAACAACTCCCACAGCCAAGGCAGGGATGAGGGTTCCATCCCTGGTTGGGGAACTAAGATCCCGCACACTCTGCGGCAAAGCCAAAAGATAAAAAGTAGTTTATTGGTTAATTTCATGTCATGAGGATTTCCTCTTCATTGAAAGGATAATAATTGAAGCTCAAAGTCATTCCGCCAGGATTCAAGCACCTCTTTCACCACTTAAGCTCTTGCTACTGCCACTTGCTCCTGCCTCAAACGGGGATGACAGCGTTTCTTAGCTCATCTGGTTGTTTTGAGGGTTCAGTGAATTTGCGTCCACAGGGATGGTGCAGCGCTCTGCACTCCGTGAGCCCGCAGAGACAGTCAGCTCCCGGTGGCCGATCAGAGTGCCCCATACAGCCCAGCGCTGGCCAGGTAACCTTTAGACTTACTAAGTGACCGCCAGACCCGAGGCTGTAAACCCGGGCCACCCCGATCAAGTGGGTGTTCCTGTGGTTATGGGAAAAGAATGTCGACATGCAAGTTCCCCAAGGAGAAGTGTGAGGCTTATCTCAACTCTTCACGGCCAGCCTTCTGTTTCGGTTCCCTCCTCCCTCATCGCCAGTTTCCACTGAGTCACCAACTCCCAGATCTGTGCCCTTGTCTCTATCCCAGCGTGACCTCTGTCCCCTGAGCCTTAAAGCACCCCCGCTCCTCAAAACCTGGGCTTCAGTCTCGCTGCCTCCAGCCCATCACCACCACCGCCAGCAGAGGGAGCAAACACCCAGCTCCAGCCCTGTCCCTCCCCTCCTCTGCGTCCTTCCACGCCTGCCCCTTTCCCTCAAGACGAAGCACCAGCCACACTTATTCAAGGACGTTCACACCCTCACCATCATCTACCCTTCCCCCGCTCCCGGCCACCCCTCACATGCCTCAGCCATATCGCGGACACTTCCTAAGGACCATGTGCTTCCTGTCTCTCCAACCCTGGTTCACGTGGTTCAGCCCGGCTGTAGTGTTGTCCCCTCTGTCCATCTTTGCGATGCATGCTTATCCTTTGAGATTGGGGTCTCCGTTCCCTCAGACAAGCTGCGTTCCCTGCCTTACCCTGTCCCCGCCCCTGCAGTGCCCACGGGTGGATAAGAGCTCGGGCATTTGGGGCTGGATGATTCTTTGCTGATGGGGTGGGTCTTGTGGACGGCAGGACATCAGCGAACTTCTCTGCTTTCTACCCATGCGAGGTCAGGAGCTTTCGATGTCCGGCTTTGACAACGAAAAATGACCATTAGCCAATGCCCCTGGGAGAGTGGGAAGCCCCCACCCCCGGCTGAGCCCCACTGGGTTGCAGTCTCCCTTCTCTGCCTTCACAATGAAACGGCAAACTTTCCCCAGTTCTTCTTTTTTAAAGTCACCGCAAGCACCATTTCATCACTCCTGGTCAGTTTCAAAGCCATTAAGTGTATTTCGGTTCCTTTCCTTTGCCTCGCGTTCAGGAGGGGAGTCTTGGGAAGTTTTTACACTGCCTCCTCCTTTCTTTGTTCCCCAAAGTTTTTTTGGTTGCTGTGGTTCCCAATGTGGATGAAACGCTAATAGCTGAGAGGAGAAAGATACAGTGTCTGCCTCAAAGGAGTTCACGGGGTAAGGGTTGGAGAAGGAACAGAAATATGTGACCTGTTTAAAACACAGTGTGATGAGGCTCTGATCCAGATGGACATCGGGGATTAAGGGAAAAGCAGGAGCTGGCCAACCAGAGTGAGAGGTGAGAGGGTGTGGTTATGCCAGGGTGGCCTCAGGGCAACTGGTTAGAAGTGGCCAGACTTTGAATATATTTCGGAAAACAGCACCAACAGGATTTTCTGACATATAGAAGAGTAGTCAAGGTGGACTCCTGTAGTGGGAATCCCTAATAATGTACTTTCACAGCCTTGAGAAATTTCATGGAAATAGCCCCTGGAAAAACAGCATGTATCAATAAACTGTGTTGATGATTATTTTTCATGGTTTTCTTAGAATAATAGCCTTGTCACAGACCCCAAGGCCAGACCCAGAAGGGAGTGTGACTGGGATCATGACAGCATGGACCTTGGAACACCGGGTCGGCGTTAGGTAGGAACACTGCCTATGTACTGGTTGATTGTTCCCAAGACTATACCAGAAGGGAAGAGCCTGGGGTAAAAACAAGGAGATCTGGATTATGTCAATATAGTGTCTTAGCAAAGATAGATCAAATAAAATCTTGTAGTCTGCAATCAGGAATAAAAGCTGGGCTCAGAGTGGACTCTACCCCTCAGTCCAATAAAGGCGGCAGGTCCCCTGACCCATTGCACCAGAGTTCACATTCTGTTTTCATTCTCGTCACTGCTCCCGGACCTTTAGGGCAACAGACTCTGAGGTCTTGATTTTTGATTTCCTCCTGAACATGATTTTATTTGATTTAGAGACATGTTTCCTAAATTTTAAGTGATTCACTTTTTCCTTTTTTGAGCGAGATTAGGGCTGCATTGCTGTGTGTGCACTCAGTCTTGTCCGACTCTTTGTGACCCTGTGAACTGTAGTCTGCCAGACTCCTCTGTCCATGGGGTTATCCCGGTAAGAATACAGGAGTGGGTTGCCATTTCCTTTTCCAGGAGAGCTTCCTGACCCAGGGATTGAACCCACGTCTCCTGCATCTGCAGGCAGATTCTTTACCACTGAGCCACATGGGAAGTCCTGAGTGGAGTGTGAGCCTGTATAAACATTTAATAGTAATTTGTACAGTACCCATAGTGCCAGTTGGCCAAAGAATGTGGGGAGTTTATACAATTTCTACACTCTCGAAAGTTGGTGTGGAGAAAGAGAAACTTAAGTTTTAATTCCATCTCTGACTGTATTGGGGTTTCCATCATAACTCAGATGGTAAAGAATCTGCCTCCAATGCAGGAGGCCTGGGTTCAGTCCCTGGGTTGGGAAGATCCCCTGGAGAAGGGAATGGCTACCCACTCCAGTATTCTTGTCTGGAGAATCCCATGGACAGAGAAGCCTGGTGGGCTACAGTCCATGGGGTTGCAAATGAGAACAAACAGGTTATTGATTCTGAGCTTGCTGTAGTGAGAGAGCCAGCCACCACCATTTGCATTTGGCAGACACAAAGGCAGGCGGGGCAATGGGAGTCCTTTAGAGTGGAAAAAAGTGGAGTGTCAGCAGTGATGGGAGATGATTGTAATCCTGAGAAAGCTGGAGGTTAGCACCTCCTGTAGTTATATTAGGAAGCATATTTGGTTGGTTCTGAGCTGGAGGCAGGGGCAAATAATAAGGAACCTGATATTTGTGGGCCAAACTCTGACTGTTCTGGGCTAATTGTCACTACAGTTGTGGTTTGGATTCTTGGACTAGTTCCTGGTAATTGAGGATCAGAGTCATATGTGTCTTATGGCTGAGACTTGAGGGTCGTATACCGTCTGGCTATTGCTTCTGTATATTCAGTCTCTCAGGTTGTTGGTGGGGGTGTAAACGAGACGTGTATGTGAAACTGACAGACATATGTGCTAAGTCACTTCAGTCATGTCCAACTCTTTGCGACCCCATGGACTGTAGCCCACCAGGCTCCTCTGTCCCTGGGATTTTCCAGGCAGCAATACTGAAGTGGGTTGCCATTTCCTCCTCTTTCCAGACATATAGTAAACAATACATAAATACTAGCTTAAGTTAAAGATTTTCTTCAAATCTCATTGTGGCCTAATTAGGTGATCCTTTCTTTTTTTCCTCTTACTTATCCATCATCAGGAAAAGAATTTATCACCAGTGTAATACGTGAACTTATATATCTAACAATAACAGAACGTGCATATTAAAAACTGAAAATCCTACTTCATTTTTTCCTTGATCACCAAGTCTCATCTCTCAGTCGTGTCTGACTCTCTGTGACCCCATGGACTGTAGCCCACCAGGCTCCTCTCTCCATGGGATTCTCCAGGGAAGAGTACTGACAGGGGCTGCTGAAGGCTGGTCAGGGTGATCAGACAGCAGGTGGGGGCTGGTGGAGGATGAGGAAGCCCATCAGATACTGAGGGTAAGGGATTTTGGTTAAACTGACTTCCCTGGTGGTCTAGTGGTTAAGAATCCACCTGCCAATGCAGGAGACACAGGTTCCTGGTCCAAGAAGATTCCACATGCCAGAGGGCAACTCAGCCTGTGCGCTGTAACTACTGAAGCCCGTGCCCCTGGAGCCTGTGTTCCACGGCAGAGAAGCCACTGCAATGAGAAGCCCTCGTGCTGCAACTAGAGAAGGCCCGTGTGCATCAACGAAGACCCAGTGCAGCCAAAAATTAATTAATTAATTAAACTTAAAAAACGAATTGGGATAAAGGGGACATTGATGGGGTCAAAACAAAGGTCTCAGCGCAGCACTCTGGGAGACTGGGTGGGCCATCGTCCCCCAGCATTGAAGGACCTCAATCAAGTCTGCAATAGAGCAGGTAGATAGATCCCCTGGTCTGGGGGAAATTAAAAAGCCACAAGACAGATGGGACAATGAGAAATCTGACTGCAAATTACCTGAGGTGATGGTCCCATAACCCAATACAGATGAAGATTGATAAGAGAGCCTGGGTTCCTTGGCCCCACTTCCAGTGGGGCACTCAAAGCCATATGCACATTAGCGGTAAAATGGAGAAAACGTTTCTGGGACTCCTTAACATGGGAGCCTCATGCTCTGTGATTCTAAAACTTTTTGTTTAGTCACTCAGTCGTGTCTATCTCTTTGTGACCCCCAGGAACTGCAGCATGCCAGACTCCCCTGTCCTTCACTATCTCTCAAAGTTTGCTCAAATTCATGTCCATGGAGTCGATGATGCTATGTAACCATCTCATCCTCTGTTGTCCCCTTTATCCACTTGTCTTCAGTCTTTCCCATCACCAGGGTCTTTTCCAATGAGTCAGCTCTTCACATCAGGTGGCCAAAGTATTGGAGCTTCAGTTTCAGCATCAGTCCTTCTAATGAATATTCAGGATTGATTTCCTTTAGGATTGACTGCTTTGATCTCCTTGCAGTCCAAGGGACTCTAAAGAGTCTTCTCCAGCACTATAATTTAAATGCAACAATTCTTTAGCGCTCAGCCTTCTTTATGGTCCAATGCTCACATCCATACATGACTAGTGGGAAAGTCACAGCTGTGTCTAATCGGACCTTTGCCGGCTGAGTGATGTCTCTGCTTTTGTAATACACTGTCTATATTTGTCATAACTTTCCTTCCAAAGAGCAAGTGTCTTTTAATTTCATGGCTGCAGTCACCATCCACAGTGATTTTGGAACCCAAGAAAATTAAACCTGTCACTGCTTCCACTTTTTCCCCTCCTATTTGCCATAAAGTGATGAGACTGAATGCCTGGTCAGCCCTAATGGGAGTTATAGTTGAATGGGGAAGCTATGGAAATGCAAGAATGATGAAATTAAGGTGAGAGTTTCGATGAAGATTGGAATGTTTGAACAAATTTCTTGGGAAGTCGTTGTTTCTCCTCCTTACCTCAATATATTAATAAATAGATACTCTGTATGACCGGGGAACATTTCCCCTTTCTAGTATTATTAAGCAGGAGACATGTAAATCCTCCCTTCAACCAAAATTGATTGGGCACGATAAATGAGAACCAATAAAACTGCCCAAATCCACACAGGTTGTTAATTTGAAAAGTATAGGGTGTCTGGTGGAAAAAAGAAGTTAAAAGCCCAGTGTCCAATTGGCCTATTTGGATTTTGGAGGACACACACATATTCTACATCAGGGATTGTTGCTAGCCCCTGTCTATAAAATTATTGGAAAGAAGTCTCATAGTCCTTAAGTAGGCCAGAGATTATGGCAAAAGCCAATGAGCTCCACAAAATGGTGGCTGCTGGAATATCTGACCAGAAATCTCCTTGGTGAGACACAGATAGCTAGTTATTGGGCTTTAGTTGAGACCAACCCAATGTCTGAGGACATACAATAACCCTGGAACCTGAAATACCCATGATTTCTCTGGTAATGCTTGATTAAAATGCTAATGAGGAAGGCCATTCCCAGACGTATTTCTTCATTCTGCCTCTTTCCCAGGAATTATTGCAGAATTACTGCAGAAATGGCCCAGAGAGGAAGAGGAGTTGTCTGTGGTTCCCCAATGAATCTGTGTCATAGCCGACATAATTGGCACTCAAACCCAGGGCTCCTGCTCTGAAGTCAGTGCTTTTCAAAGAAACCAAGTGTGATGGGAGCAATAGTTTCAAGGAAGGTGAGATTGATGTGGACATTGTATCAGTGACTATCAAACAAGCTCATTTCTAAGCTCTGCAGAGGACACAGAGGTCTGCTTGATATAGGATTGGTGGTCAAGGGGGAGCTGGGTGCGGGAGGGATGGATTGGGAGTTTGGGATTAGCAGATGCAACCTATTACATTACAGAAAGGATAAATGACAAGGTCCTACTGTGTAGCACAGGGAACTACAGTCAGTATCTTGTGATAAACCATAAAGGAAAGAATATGAAAGAGAATATATATATATATATATATATATATATATATATATGTATAATTGAATTTCTTTGCTGGAAAATCCCAGGGACAGAGGAGCCTGGTGGGCTACAGTCCAAAGTGTGGCAAAGAATTGGACGCAATGCAGCAGGCATGCACGGGTGGAGGGCACCAAGGAATCAGTGTGGGTTGAGCATCTGCGGGCCAGGTTCTGGCTGGGCTGGGGAGGTGAGGGGGAGTCTGGGCCAGGGAGTAGAGTTGAGGGTGAGGGTAGGAGCTCATCATGGGGGTCTGAAGATCTTTGAGCACAGGAGCCGTCTGAATATAGCTAGCACGTTGGGAGTTCCAAGGTTAGTCAGTGTTTCAGCATCTGTCAACCACTCTCCACGGCCTGCCTCCCCAGGTGGTGAAAATGAATCATCCGGAGGTCAGTGGTGGAGGAGAGACAGGCCAATTCTTCATTCCCCCCAAGTGACCCAGATGGAAAGTCCAAGATCAAGGGCAGCTCTTCAGGGGGAAATGAGCCCTTTCCTCCAGTAACCCCAAACAACTCCAATGGCAAAGTACGTGGAAAGGCTAAGGACCGATTCCTCATTATCGGAGACCTTGAAGAGCGTGACTATCCCTTATTAACAGACAATCTCACTGGATAGACCACATGTCTGACCTGTTCTATGGAGAGTGAAGTGGTTTCTTGGTGTTCTTACTCAGAAATCAGCATAGCAGTCTTTGCTTAAGATGAATGATCAGCCCAGCCACCCGGGATGGAGAAGAGGAAAATCTAAAAATGTTCATTGAATGGGTGGTACTTGGTCCTGAATTGAGGCAGGAACGCAGTAAATCTCAGGCATTGATTGTATGCCTCTTCCAGCAATGATAGTGTGAGACGGGCTCAGGGAGTCTCTCCGTTTTCCAGACTAGGAAAGAGCAGAGAGGGAGTGACTTGCCAGGAGCATCCAGATAGTGATGGAGGGAAAAATCTGACCACAGGTGGAGCTGGAAGGGCCAGAGCTGGGGACACAAGGAAGAGAGGAGCTGAGGGTGGGAAGTCTAGCCTGGGTGGGGGTGGATGAGGGATCGCAGGCAATGCAGAGCCTCATGAGACTCCTCTGCCATCCATCTGGAAAGGTGAGTATTCTGGTTCAGGCCAGATGAGAAGAAAGGGTGAAGGGCAACTGGTCTGTGAGGCCTGACTCCTCTGGACATCCAAAAACTCTTTCTTTATTTTTTTAAATATAAAATTTTGTTCATTAATTTGTCTTTGACGTTCCTGGGCCTTCACTGCTGTGCGGGCTTTTCTCGTTGCAGTGAGCGGGCTTCTCACTGCGGTGGCTCCTCTTGTGCAAAGCACAGCGTCGAGGGTGCCTGGTCTTCAGGAGTTCTGGCTCATGGGCTCAGTTGCTATGGTTCCCGGGCTCTAGAACACAGCCTTAGTAATCATGACACATGGACTTAGCTGCTCAGCGGCCTGTGGGATCTTCCCCAACCAGGGATTGAACCCGTGTCTATAGGAACCTGGCCTCCTTGGGTGAGGATAACTTCCTTCCAGAATCCCTTATCTATCCTCAGGGTTTTGGTTCCTGCATTTCTAGAATGTCTCCTAGATTCTTCTTCTTATAATAGAGTTTCAGATCCCTGCTTTCTAGGGGTAATGGGAATATGTGAGTTGAGAAGGAGAGACTTCATCATGATTCATTATGATTTTTAACCTTCCTCTCCACTGAGATAATCTTCATCCTTCATACTAGATTGGTGGTGATACTCTTAGTTCTGTGGTATAAATTAATGGTACCCTCCTCTTCAAATCAGATTTCCACCACTTACTTTTGCCTTAGTAGTACTGGACCAGAATCTCAGGATATGAGTTTTATGTATTTGTTAGTGTTGTAAATGGAGAAGGCAATGGCACCCCACTCCAGTACTCTTGCCTGGAAAATCCCATGGACGGAGGAGCCTGGTAGGCTGCAGTCCATGGGGTCGCTAAGGGTTGGACATGACTGAGCAAATTCACTTTCACTTTTCACTTTCATGCATCGGAGAAGGAAATGGCAGCCCACTCCAGTGTTCTTGCCTGGAGAATCCCAGGGACGCGGGAGCCTGGTGGGCATCCATCTATGGGGTCTCACAGAGTTGGACACAACTGAAGCGACTTAGCAGCAGCAGCAGCAGTGTTGTAAAGGGGCTTTTAATAAAGTTTTGGGGGAAATCATTTTCTAGGCTGTGTTAACATTCTACCACAACTTTTCTTCTAATCTGAATAGATACTGCTTTGGAATCTGATGAGTCTCTAGCAGAACAGACATTCCTTTCTCTGATGAACAGGTCTTGTGATCTCTAAGCCACACCCGGTCAGCTTTTTGGAGCAAAGAAAGTTTCCTCAGGATGGAGGGAGAATGGAGAGAAAGGCCAGACACCCAGGTAGCTGTGAATGGATGGAGCCGATGACTCAGGTGAGAGGTCCAAGGATCCATGAGGAAGTCATCCTTCGTCATGTGGTTTGGGAAGATGTGCTTTAGTGGAAATGATTTTGGAGAAATCTGGGTTCAGTTCCCTCAGTGTCACAGAGGGTCAACTCCAGCCTCATTCTTGGCTCCTTGATCTTTCTTTTATTTTTCTCCAGTGATTAGCTTTCACATTCACAGTGAGAACCAAGATTCTCCTCTTGGCCTGTGCCATCCTACCTGACCTGATGGGCCTTCCATTTCTCGGGGATTCTAGGAAGACTCTGCACACTTTTGAGTAACTATGTTCAGTTAGTTCAGTTCAGTAGCCAAGTCATGTCCAACTCTTTGTGACCCCATGAACCGCAGCATGCCAGGGCTTCCCTGTCCTTCACTATCTCCCTGAATTTGCTCACTCATGTCAGTGATGCCATTCAAGCATCTCATCTTCTGTTGTCCCCTTCTTCTCTTGCTCTCTGTCGTCCTCAGCATCTGGGTCTTTTCCAATGAGTCAGCTCTTTGAATCTGGCCAAAGTGTTGGAGCTTCAGCTTCAGCATCAGTCCTTCCAATGAATATTCAGGGTTGATTTCCTTTAGGATTAAACTGATTTGATCTCCTTGTTATCCAAGAGACTCTCAAGAGTCTTCTCCAGCACCACAGTCCCAAAGCATCAGTTCTTTGGTACTCAGCTTTCTTTATCATCCAACTCTCACATCTGTGCATGACTACTGGAAAAGCCATAGCTTTGATGATATGGACCTCTGTCGGCAAAATTATGTCTCTACTTTTTAATACACTGTCTAGGTATGTCATAACTATTCTTCTAAGGAGCAAACATCTTTTAATTTCATGGCTGCAGTCAATTTCTGCATAGATAGAGCTCAAGAAAATGAAAATGAAATATGAAGTGAAAATGAAATATGACCCTTTTCATATTTTCTCATCTATTTGCCCTTTTAAGTGCTTTGGTTCTGTCTCTAGACAGAAGTGTGTGAGTGAAGTCATGGACAAACTGCCAAACTTCTAGGAATACTGGGGACAGATATTTTATAAAGCATGTTTTATAAAGATATTTTATAAAGATGTTTTCTGCTTTATAATTTCTAATCCCCTGCAAACTACACATATGACTTGATAAATTTCATACTCAACTAATTTCTTCACTACATAAGGGACCTCTCTCCAATGAGAAATATAAACCTGAAGATTTCTTCAAAGTTTGTCTTTTCTTAGTACAAACTAATGTCAACATGTTAAGTGTATTTGCCCCATTTCCACAAACCTAAAATACTTTTATATTTATTTAACTCATAGAATTTTTAAATTGTTGACTGGGAAATTAGAACATTTATCACCTAAATGTTTACAGTTTATTCTCACTATTAAACTTTTTAGATTATATAAAGAATTTTTTAATTAAAAAAATAATTTGAGTACAGTTCCTTTACAACATTGATGTTAGGTTCTGCTGTATTGCAGAGTAAATCCGTTATATGTGTATATATGTGTGTGTGTGTGTGTGTGTATGTATATAATCCTTGGAGGAGGGCATGGCCACCCACTCCAGTATTCTTGCCTGGAGAATCCCATGGGCAGAGGAGCCTGTCGGGCTACGGTCCATAGAGTCGCAAAGAGTTGGATGTGACTGAATCAACTTAGCATCATGCACATATATAATATTTATCCACTCTATTTTAGATTTCCATACCATTTAGGTCACCATAGAGCAATGAGTAGAGTTCCCTGTGTTAAAGAAATTAAACAAGAATTGAGACTTAAAAAATTCCACCATATTTTAAGCTCTCAATTCTTGTTTGATTTCTTAGAACTGTTACTTTGTTAAGTTTATCTTGTTTGTTATGAAGCTTACCAGGACTGTGTCCCATATGTTCTTACTTTCTGTTAAGTATATATCAAGATCATGTATGATTTTGGATTCGAAACATCTAATAGAACACGCCCAAATAAAAACACTTGTGTTAAGAACTGCATTACAGAATTCGTAGGCACCCTGCATTGGTGAAAAGGTTTGCTTTGTAAATTTAAGATTGCTGAGGAGGAGGCAGCAGCTGGGGTCATGAGATTGCCGTGCAGTCCCTGGGGTCGCAGAGAGTCGGACACAACTGAGCGACTGAACTGAACTGACCGTGGTGGGAGCCCTCCCTAGTGCCTGGTGAGGCAATGGCTGGAACGCGCGGACAGAGGATGGGGTGGCGGCCCTGCCCTTCGGGCCGCTCTCAACAACGCTGCTCTGCGCTTTGGTGGTTCAGGCTTCCTCCACAAACATCCCATTTGCAGAGCTCCTCCCTCCCTCCCGTCCCCTCAGGATGTCTCCTCACAGCCAACCGCAGTCCTCTGCCTGGATCTGCTCTCTAAACCCCACATTTGAGGACCCAGCCCTTGTGTGCAATGGTGGACACCCTCTCAGGCTTGGGGGAGCAGGGCTGGGGTCGGTACCATCTGCGGAGGTCTCACTCTGTCCTGCCTGCCTCTGACTGGTGCTGCCTTCTCTTCCCATCAGAGAATGAGGCTCCCTTCCATCCTGGTGAGCTCCCTCTAGGGTTGCAGGTCCCGCCCCGCTTCCTCTCCTCACCCTTTTCCTTCCTGTCTCACTGGTCCTGCCTGGCTATGAGGGGATCTTTCTTGTCCTTTCAGGTGTCAAGGTCCCCTGCTAGTGTTCAGAAGGGGCTCTGTGAATATTGTTCCATTTCAGACGTATTCTCGATGCATTTGTGGAGCGAGATGAACTCCACATCTTCCTAATCCTCTGCCGTCTTGACTCCTGTGTCTGTTTTATTCCTAACCTAGCTAAGCAAGTATCCATTTTATGTAAGTCGTAAAGTATATTCACTGAGAATAGTAAGTGGAAAAACTTGTTATTTTCTTTCAGCTGTGTCTTCTCATGACATCCAGGGTTTGATGCCCCAAAAGCCAGGCTTAGAAGATTTATTCCCCAAAGAAAAGTTAACAATATATGAAAGATTTCACATTGGAAATTTACATTTAACAAAGAAACTGGGAAGATACGAGAGCGTGTGAAAGGCAGAGAGGATGTTACGATGGACATAACCAAACTGGGACGGTTTCTCATAATGTAAACATTACTGCCAAGAGAAATCAAGGCTGGGAATCAAACTGGGAAAAACACTCATTTCAGTCATTAACATCTGCTGAGAAGTGTATGTTTGTAGGCAAAGATCTACGCTTTTTTGAAATGTACATGTTCTCTGAAAGGAAATGTGGAAAATGTGGAAAGTCACTTAGTCTATACTGCAAATACTCATTTGAACCTTTCTGAATGCAGACTTCAATTTAACACACATTCAATTATGTCTGAAAACCGGGTATTTAAAATTGAGGTTAAAAATTCCTGGTATAATCAATTTGAGGGATTCTTTAGCCAGGGTTCAATATTCTTCAACCAACAGCTATTTTCTCTTCATTCCAGTCTGTAATGTTGATAATTTTGAAAGAGTCTAACCCAACCATCATGGTTGAAGACCATGGTATACTTAATGTGAAAGAATTTTTCATGTGTAGTAACATGGGTAAAGTTATAAGCAAGAGTGCTAACTCCAACAATCACAAGAATATTCATAGGGAAGTGAGAAGATTTTCATGCAGTGAAACTGGGCATAACGTTGACCAAGATTCAAGTCTTATGAAACATCAGGGACCTCAATCTTCAGACAACGATTTTAAAAGTAATAAATGCATGAATATCATTTATCAAAGATCACGTCTTTCTCTATATAAGAGTGTTCACATTGGAGAGAACACTTATGATTGTGGTGTGTATGGGAAAGTCTTAAATCAATCTTTAAAACCTATTCAACAGCAGCATTCAAAATTCTCAGAAGCATAGCAAGTGTCATAAATGTGATAAAGTCTTTGCTAAACCATGAAATCTAAGTAGCCATAGGAAAATTCATACAGGATGGCAACCTTTCAAATGTACAGAATGTGGCGAAGCCTTTATCCAGTGCTCATATCTCACTCGACATCAGCAAATTCATACTGGAGAGAAGTCTTATAAATATATGTAATGTGGAAAAACCTTAAATGGGATATCAATTCTTGCTAGACATTTGCAAATTCATGTTGGTAATGCAGAGAAGATTTAAGAAATGTACAGAATGTGGCAAGGCCTTTATCCATTGCTCAAAATGTATTCAATGTAAGAGAATTCATACTGAGGGGAAACCTTATAAATGCACAGAGTGTGGCAAAATGTTTAATCATAGTTCCACTCTTAATAGGTATCAGATAATTCATACTGGAGAGAAACCTTATAAATAAAAGGGTTTTGGCAAAGCCTTTAACCAAATTCCTAGCTTTATTCAACATTGGCAAATTTGTACTGGAAACCATTCAGATGTAAAGAATGTGGCAAAGCCTTTACCCAGAGCTCAAGTCTTAGTCAACATCAGAGAATTCATCCTTCAGAGAAAACTTAAAAATTTAAATGTAAGGAAAGTGGCAAAGGCTTTAATCAGAGCTCTCACCTCACTAGACATCAGAGAGCACATACTGGAGAGAAACCTTAGTGATGTAGTAAGTGATGAAAGAGGTTAGTCCTAAATGTACGCTTTAGAAAACACGAGAGCATTTATACAGGAAAGATACGTGATGATGTAAAAAAAAGTAGGAAAGGTTTAATAAAAATCAAATCTAAATAAATATCAGAGAATGCATACTAGGAAGCACTTCATATTTCCTCTGAAGGAGAATTACTGTAGATAGCAATCCGTAGTTAAAACACAGAGAAAATTGATATGTTAGGATGGATCCCAGGATGGAGGGTTGTGTGTGGAGCGGTACACTTATTAGCAATGTATTCTTGTTTGTTTTGACATATTTGAGATTATTTGAAAACCACATGAAAGTAACTCAACCCTCAAAATACCACATGTCATGCTTTGTTTGTACTGTGCATGTGAACTTAAGTTTTTGATGGTTGCTGCCTCTGTGAGAAGAGAATCCCTTCTACATGAGGTAGGAACCATTGGTATTTATTCTCCATTGAGGACATTAAGGACATAGTAATATAACATGTACACTGAACATCTAAATGGAGGTGTTTGTCACTGGTGTCAAGCAAGCCTGTAGGTCACCATGATGTAAGTGTTCAGGAAACAATTCCACAGAGGTTTGTTCTAAAATTTCAGTGTCACTTGCTTTTTAAGGATAATACAATGACAGTTCACTGAAATTTTGATGCATCTTTATAATACTAACAGAAGTCAAGGATATTAATTGACATGTTTGAAATAAAGACTTCTCTGATACCCTGGAAAAGTATGGGAAACCCTTCCCAGAAAAATCATGTAACTAATCTGTGTCTTGTTTATTAAATGATTAGCCTTCATTTTGTAAACATAGAAAGTGCAACTCTCAGAACAAATTGTATCAGAAAAATGAATATCATGGTCTATGCTTGTAATCTGTATTCTAATCAAAGATTACACAGTGGATTGTAAAAGGTTTCATTCTGACTATGTGTGCTATTCATACATGTGATCAATAAAACTGAATGGTTTTCGGTGATACAGTTGATGTGTAATGAATGAAGTGTTTACCTACCACCTCCGTTAACCTCTCCCATCGTATTTAAGGTTGCAGGAAAGAATCATAACAGTACACTATTAGGTAGCACTGTGGGATGACATCTGTTACTGCCCTTAAGCCTCATATAATTTGATCATGCATTTCCCATCGTTTCTCCATTGTACTTTTCCCCCTCTCTGTAACTGCTGGGGCATGGTGACAGCTCTAATAAGAAGGATCCTACAGAGCACTGTTGAGAGCTCCCCTGAACTGCTCCATGCTGTTGCTGCCTCAGCATCTGTCTGGGGAGCAGGCAGCCTGCAGGTCCTTGAACTCACACCAGCCAGTCCTGTGAGCACCTGCTCTAGGTGACCCCCTTCCTTGAGACGAGCAATCTTGCTGAACCCCAGGGCCTACTTCACAGGCCCGCCTTCAGTGACACCCTCAGAGCTCACCAGAATCCTGCTCCTCTGGTTTGAATGGACCCATCCACACTCAGCCTGGGGAACCCACAGCACTTCACCCAGGGTCACTTAGAAAGGCCTGGACCCCAAGTATTGCAGCTTTCTCTGCCTGGTTCTAGCCTGACCTCCCTCAGAAATTCCCACCCTAAACCCTCCCCTCCTGAGAGGTCTCAGCTGTGCTGAGTGTGAGGGCTGAAGCTCAGGGCTCCTGAGTGTGGGTCTTGGGGGAGAAGCATCAGAACAGAGAACATGCTAAAGACGTATTTAATGAACCCACCTCAGACCTGCAGATTCATAACTTCTTAGAGTGGGGACCTGACCTCAAGGGGTTCATATTCACTGAAATGGTTCAGAAAGAATCTGAACCATTGGCCAAGTGGTTTCCATCTGTTTCCCATCAGGGTCACATTACCAGTGTTAGGAAATGACCTCCCCGGCACCCTCCCCAGAGTTCTCTATTAGTCCTGTGGGAGCCCCAGTGCGGTGTGTAGGAAGGGCTCCAGGGGATTCTAAGGGGACACCCGGATTAAGGACGTGGTTCCTGGTCTATTTGTGAGAGCTGAGGCCCGGTGTCAGTCCGCGGAGAGGCAGCAGGGTTGGTCTAGCTGGATTTGGACTGGGAAAGTCAACTCACATCATCTGTGTGAGCAGAGGGCTAGGAGCTCTCTGTGGGGAGAGAACAATCAAGAAATAAGTCCATAGGCTGGTCTCCAGGTAGGAAGTGATTGTTCCTGAATCTCTCCTGAGAGAGGACAGGAGAGGTGGGTCTTTTCAGCTTTTCAAGGTCCTTTTGTCTGTAGGTGAAGTAGTTGCAGGTTAAAGAGCTGTGAGGATGCCTTTGAAGGTATTTTCTCAAGATGCAGAGGTGTGTTTGCGGCATAACATCCCCAGAGAAGATGCAGAGCAGGAGGAAGGAGAGGAGGAAATGGCAGCTTCTCAGGTATGAGTCCTGTCCCGGGTCTGGGGCTGTGTCTGCTTTTCTTCCTGAAATGCCTGGACTGAGAACCTGCAAACCTTTAGTTCTCTGCTTCTAATTTTTCTGCCTGGGTGTTTGTTATCAACTTCTTTATTTTTTCCTTTTCTTCTTATCATAGTGAAACCTGGCTCTTTAGACCACTTCTCCCTTGTGCCCCAGAATCTTGTCTCCCTTGTCTGTATCCTGGCTTTCTCTGGAGCATGATGAATTCGCAACCTGAATTAGGAACTTTCAACTGGTGAATATATCCCTTTGTGAGAGATAAGCACGGAGAGGCACTTGTATCCGAGATTCCCAATGGGATGTGGTTCGGTGTTGGGATCTTCGGGAACTAGGGGAAATGCCATGATGAGTTTACATGTGGATGCAATTTCAGCTCTTTAGGAGTTAGAAAATGCCCTTATATATTGAATAAACTCAGTGATCCAGAATTTTTTAAGAAAATGCTCAGAAATGAAAAGTAGGAGATACTGTCCTCTGTAATGCTAAGACTTACTAGTTAAACACATTGTTAGGATACAAAATGGAAGAAGTATATATGAAATGAATTTTGCATAAAACTGATATTTTTTTTTATGTTAGGTTCAAGTTATAATTTCCTTATTTTTTCCGAAATGCCCAGGTTCTGATAGTGCATCTTCCGTGTGATCCATTTACACCATGACAGATCATGTCCACTGGCTCTGGTGATTTCTCTGAGATTATCAGGCTATAAAGTTCATTTTTTTTACTCTGTCTTTAAACAAGGCTGTGGAAAAATGGAATGAGGAACATGTGAAAACCCTCAGAGTTAATGGAGACACTCCACATCTTCTTGGCTTCTCTTTGCTTTGGAAAATGAACACTCACTGTGTTGTTGATAGATACTGGGTTTTGGGAGTGGGAGTTTTCATCACTCAAGCCCAAGTGTGATGTTTCCAGTACACTCCTTGCTCATATCACAGACATAGTCTTCTTACTCACATTTTTGTATTTTTTTTATCAAAATGTTTGCAACAATCATATTGGTGCTAATCTGTTTTCACCTGTGTAGAATTTCTAAGATACAGCTCAACAAAATGACACAGTTTTTCAAAAAATAAAAGTTTCAGAACCAAGAGCTCTAATTTATCTTATACCATTGTATATGTTTGCACCCTAGTGTATTTAAAATATAGAAAGAAAATCATCCACAAGTAGATGTATACATTTTAACCCATTAACAATAATCTCGAATTTATTGACATGAATATGAATGACTGAACTGAACATGAACTGAACTGAATATGAACTGATTTTATTGACATGAATATCGATTTTATTGACATGAACATGAATGAACTCATGAATCAGTTCAGTTCAGTCGCTCTTTCGTGTCTGACTCTTTCCAAACCCATGAACCGCAGCAACCCAGGTCTCTCTGTCCATCACCAACTCCTGGAGTTTACCCAAATTCATGTCCATTGAGTCAGTGATACCATCTAACCATCTCATCCTCTGTTGTCATCTTCTCCTCCTGCCTTCAACCTTTCCCAACATCAGGGTCTTTTCAAATGAGCCAGTTTTTCGCATCAGATGGCCAAAATATTGGAGTTTCAGCTTGAACATCAGTCCTTCCAATGAACATCCAGACTCATTTCCTTTAGGATGGACTGGTTGGATCTCCTTGCGGTCCAAGGGACTCTCAAGAGTCTTCTGCAACACCACAGTTCAAAAGCATCAATTCTTCTGTGCTCAGCTTTCTTTATAGTCCAATTCTCACATCCATACATGACTACTGGAAAAACCATAGCCTTGACTAGACGGACCTTTGTGGACAGAATAATGTTTCTGCTTTTTAATATGCTGTCTAGGTTGGTCATAACTTTCCTTCCAAGTAGTAAGTGTCTTTTAATTTCATGGCTGCAGTCAGCATCTGCAGTGATTTTGGAGCCCCCCAAAATAAAGTCAGCCACTGTTTCTACTCTTTCCCCATCTATTTGCCATGAAGTGATGGGACCTGATGCCATGATCTTAGTTTTCTGAATGTTAGCTTTTCTTTAATACTCTTAATTAGTATATAGTCTCATTATAATATATGTCTGTATGCATGAAAATGTTAAAATTATTTTTTTCTTGTTTTGGTATTCTCTCCAGTTATGTAAAGTTCTTTTTAAAAAATACACATGTTTATGTTTGGCTGAGTTATGTCTTGGTCGTAGCCTGCAGAATCTTGGAGCCATGTGGGAGACTTTGTTGCAGCAGGCAAACTTTAGCTGTGGCGTGTGGGATCTAGTTCTCTGACAAGGGACTGAACCCAGCCCCCTGACTTGAGAGCTCAGACTACCAGAGAAGACCCTATAAAAACTCGTATACACTTTCTTTAGTGTCGTATCTGTGTATTTGTTTTTTACTAGTTAAATTTTAGTTCACATAAACTGAAGCAAATTCAAGATCTGTCATTTAATGAATGTTTGACAAAATATTTGCAAAAGGGTGGAACAACAATGCTGTTGATTTTATGTTATTTATGTGATGCATTCAAGACCCTGTAAAAACTTTTAGAAAGACATATAGTATATACTAAATAGTTCAAATATTATTGCTGTTATGGGTACTATTCTATCAGACCTGTCAATTTTGTAAAACACTTAAAATTCAAAGTTAAGTATCAATTCTTACCTTAGTGGTCTACCTCTTTGCTATTCAGAACGGTCATTCATGTATCAGAATTTTCAACATTACTAGTTAAAATAAGCTTGTTAAAAATGCGGTACATTGGCCCCACTCCAGAACTCTTAGATCAGAGCATGCTTTTTAAAAATATTTTCTGTTTCCTTGATAGGGGGCTTCCCTGGTGGCTCAGAGGGTGAAGAATCTGCCTGCAATGTGGGAGACCCGGGTGCCATCCCTTGGTGGGGAAGATTCCCCTGGAGAAGGAAATGGCAACTCACTGCAGTATTCTTGCCTGAAAAATCCCATGGACAGAGAAGCCTGGCTTGCTACAGTCTATGGGGTCGGAAAAAATCAGACATGAATGAGTGACTAACATGCTTTCCTTGATAGACAGTTTATCCTGTATCACACGAGTACAACTCTCAAAAATAGATAAGTCAGTGTTGATGCGATTGTTTTATAATTTCTCTTCCAGATCAGAATAGTTTCTATAGTAGTCTGTGGATCATATCTCATTCTCTTTTCCAGGGGTTAGAAATACAGTGGAAAATACGGCAGTATAAAAATTATATTCTGGTGTAACACCAGACATTCTCCTAAATCAAAACCATTTCTCTTGCTGGTTTCATCTTGGGTCACATTAGGAAGTCTTCCCAGGTCCATATGGTTCATGTCCTTTATATTTCAGGGGCTGCTGACATTCCAGGATGTGACCGTAGATTTCACTCAAGAGGAGTGGGAATGCCTGGACCTCGGTCAGCGGGAATTGTACAGGGACGTGATGTTAGAGAACTACAGGAATCTGGCCTGCTTAGGTGAGGATAACTTGCTTCCAGAATCCCTTATGTATCCTCAGGGTTTTGGTTCATTCATTCTAGAATGTCTCCTGGAATTTTCTGCTTTGTCCAGTAGAGGTTAAGATCCCTACTTTCCAGGGGAAAGTAACATTCTTTCGTGATGCAACCTGTCTCCTTGTTGTTCAGTCGCTAAGCCATGTCCAACTCTTTGCGATCCCCTGGAATGTAGCAAGCCAGGCTTCCCTAGCCATCTTTAACTCCCAGAGTTTGCTCACATTCATATCCATTGAGTCAATACTGCTCTTCAACCATCTCTTCTTCTGCTGCTCCCTTCTCCTGCCCTCAGTGTTTCCCAGCATCAGGGTCTTTTCTAATGAATTGGTTCTTCGCATCAGGTGGCCGAAGTATCGGAGCTTCAGCATCAGTCCTTCCAATGAATATTCAGGGTTGATTTCTTTAGGATGGACTGGTGTGATCTCCTTGCTGACCAAGGGACTCTCAAGAGTCTTCTCCAGCACCACAGTTCGAAGGCCTCAATTCTTTGGTGCTCAGCCTTCTTTATGTTCCAAATATCACATCCATACATGACTATTAAAAAAACCATAGTTTTGACTATACGGACCTTTGTTGGCAAAGTGATGCTTCTGCTTTTTAATATGCTGTCTTTGTCATAGCTTTACTTCCAAAGGGCAAACATCTTTAATTTCATGGCTGCAGTCACCATCTGCAGTAATTTTGGAGCCCCCCCCCTCCCAAAATAAATCTGTCACTCTTTCCACTTTTCCCCTATCTATTTGCCATGGCCTGATGAGACTGGATGCCATGATCTTAGTTTTCTGAATGTTGAGTTTTAAGCCAGCTTTTCCACTATCCTCTTTCACCCCCATCAAGAGTCTTTTAGTTCCTCTTCAATTTCTGCCATTAGAGTGGTATCATCTGTATATCTGAGGTTGTTGATATCTCTCCTGGTAATCTTGATTCCAGGTTGTGATTCATCCCGCCCAGCATTTCGCATGATGTACTGTGCATAGAAATTAAATAAGCAGAGTGGCAATGTATAGCCTTGATGTACTCCTTTCCCAATCTGCAACCAGTCAACTGTTCCATGTACGATTTGAACTGTTGCTTCTTGACCTGCATATTCTTCATTCTAGGTTCGTGGTAATTCTGTAGGTTCTGTGGTATCAAATAGTGCCACTCTCCTCTTAAAACCGGAGCTCCACTACCTGCTTTTGCCTTAGTAGTACTTGAGCATAATATCAGAATCTGATTTGGATGCATTTGTCTTTTAAAGATGCTTCCAATAAACTATTTGGTGAAATCATTTTTTTAATGCTATTTTAACTTTCCACCTTGACTTCTCTCTCAGCTGAACACATATTGGATTGGAAATTGATGACTATCTCAGAAAACACATATTCCTTTTTCTGATGAACAGGTCTTGTGGTCTCTAAGCCAGACCTGGTCACATTTCTGGAGCAAATGAAGGATCCCTGGGGTGTAAGGAGAATAGAGACAGCCATACACCCAGGTATGTGTCTATGGATGAAGCAGATAACTCGGGTGAGAGGGACAAGAATTGTGGAGGAAGTCGTATTTTGTCGTGTGGTTTGAGAAGATCTGCTTCTCAGATTTATTTCTGTCACTGTCATAGAGTGTCATCTCCTGACCCATTCCTGATTCTTTTTATCATTTGTGTATTTTTCTCCAGTGATTAATTTTCACATTCACAGTTAGAACCAAATACTTGTCTTGGCCTGGAACAACCTGCATGACCTGATAACTCGTCCATTTTGGGGAGGTTTTAGAAAATCTGCATATTTCTGAGTAACTATATTAAGCCCTTTTAAAAGTGCTGATTCTGTCCCTAGTCAGAAGTGTGTGGGTGGAGCTGTGAAAAAATTGCCAACGTGTAGGAATACTGGGGACAGATGTTTTTTGTTTTCTACCATATAATTTCCAGTCCACTGGAAACTACACATATGACCTTAGAAATTTCATAATCAAATCCTTTCTTCACTGCATAAGACACCTCACTAAAATGAGAAAATGCAAATCTGAATTTTATGTTAAAGTTTCTCTTTTTTATATGATTTAACATTAAATATGTTAAGTATATTTGCCCAGTTCATTAATGCTAAAATACTTTAATATTTTTTAACTCACAGAGTTTTTAAACAAATTATTGGCGTGGGAGTTTAGAACATTTCCCACAATGCTTTTTTCTGACTCTTCTTCACTATTAAGGTTATAGATTATATAGAGAAATCTTTAAGAAGAAATTTTTCTGTTCCAATAATGCTATTTTACAATGTTATGTGAGTTTTGCTGTACAGAAAGAATAAGTGATACTTATACACATTTCCCTTCTTGATTAGATTTCCTTCCCATCTAGGTCACCACAGAGCATTGAGTAGAGTTCCCTGTGTTCTCACCATGGTTTTCAAGTCTCACTTCTCATTTTGTTTGTTAAGAGCACTTACCTTATTAAATCTATCTTGTTTGTTATGAGACATCCCACAACATTATCATTTATGCCATCTATTTCTGATTAGTTCTAAGTAAATATCATTTATGATTTTAGACTCTATTAGAACATGCTCAGATAACAACATGAGTTGTAAGTGGGTTAAATAATTAGTAGGCATTAGCATTTGTGAAAATGTTTTGTTTGTAAATTTGATTACTTAAAGCAAAAATTACTCATTGCACTGCTCAACTGCTCCTCGCTTCATTGTTCTTGTACGTTTCTATCTTGACTTTTCTGCACCATACTCCTTTGTCATCTCATCTTGTCCAATGTTCTGTGTTTGTGGTCTCTGTTCTGCAGGCTGCAGATGCTAGTTCCTCTTGCTCTGGTGTCTCCTCCGGGGTGGGTGAGGTGGTCCTGAGACTTGTGCCCTTATGCCCTTGAGAGGGGGTTGATGGTTACTATTGTGACCAATGCCTGCCCAGATCTTGAGGGCCGCTTCGCCTTTTCTCTGTGGCTGTCACTGTCTGTGGCGGGATCTGCTTCCTGATTGGTGGAACAGAGGCCCCAGATCTGAAATTAGCTCTGCTCTGATCTGTGGTGCTTCTGATCTAGTGGGACTGGAGCACACCCACTGGGAGGGAAGCCATTGAGTGTTGCTCCTCTGGGATTGCTCTCCTCGGAGAGTGCTCTGCGTGTCATCCTTCATGTGCTGTATGAGCCCTCATGTGACCCCTGTGTTGGCATTGACCTTGACCCCACCTGAACCATGGGTATGCTGGCACTTGACCCTGGTGTCTCTCAGATGTTGTTTTCACCAGGTCACCAGCAGAGATCCACTGTGGTCGTATCCCACGTGTACATTCATTGTGGAGGTGGACCTGCTGCGGTGCTATGGGGGCAATGGAGACTATGACCTGGCCAAAATGCCTCATGTGCGTGCCTACAAACTCTACACTTGCTAAAGCCAGACTGGTCTTGTCTGCCAGAGCCTCATTTCCATCCAGATGTTCTGTTGGGGCTGAGTTTACCAAGCCAGTTGTGGGGTGTAACACCATGGTTTGTACAGATGCAAGGAGATATCTCAGCTCTTCTTGCTTAGTGTCAGGGCCTTGAGACTCAGCTGTGGTTTCAGCACCACCTGTGCATTGGGACCACCCACAGGCGTGTGCTCTGAAGGTGCCCCTGGAGCCCATGAGGCTACCTTGGTGGGGAGGAGGCTGTGGAGGAGGAAGCAGATGTGGGAGTCGTGAGATCACCCACCTAGGTGGGAGCCATTGCTAGTGCCTGGGGAGGCAGGGACAGGCAGAGGGTCAGAGAGGCTGCAAGGAGGTTCTTCCCTTCGGGCATCAGCAACAGCGCCCCTCTGCTTCTCTGGTGGTTCAGGCTTCCTCCACAAGCATCACATTTGCAGAGCTCCTCCCTCCCTCCCGTCCCCTCAGGATGTCTCCTCACGGCCAACTGCAGTCCTCTGCCTGGGTCTGCTCTCCAAACCGCACGTTTCAGCACCCAGCCCTTGTCTGCAGCGGAGGACACCCTCTCAGGCTGGGTGGGCAGGGCAGGGGTCAGTACCCTGCGTACACGTCTCACTCTGTCCTGCACGCTGGTTGCCGTGTTCTCTTCCCACAGGGAACGAGGCTCCCCGTCTGTCCCAACTGAGCTCCCCCCAGTGAGGGGCTTCCCTGGATGTGGAGACCTCTCCTCTCTTCAGATCCCTCCAGGTTTTTGCGGGTCCCATCCGGCTTCTTTTCCTCTTCCCTTTCCTCCATCACTCTCTTGTCCCACCTGGCTCAGCAGGAATCTTTCTTGTCCTTTCAGGTGTCCAATTTCCTCTGCCCGTGTTCTGCAGGGCTCTGTGAGAATTTTTCCACTACAAGATGTATTCTTGATGCTTTTGTGGAGAGAGATGAACTCCGTGTCTTCCGAATCCTCTGCCATTTTGACTCCTTCTATCTTGGTTTTAGGCTTAATCTAGCCAAGTGTATGCCAATTTTATGTAAATTGTAGAGTATATTCCCCAAGAATAGTAAGTAGAATAACTTATTCGTATCTTTCAGCTGTGTCTTCTCATGACACCCAGGGTTTGAGGACCCAAAAGCCAGGCTTAGAAGATTTACTCCCAACAGCAAGGATAGGAATATATGAAAAATTTCACCTTCGAAGTTTACATTTAACCAAAGACTGGAAATCTATGAGGGCATATAAAGAGCGGAGAGCATGTTATGATGGACACAACCAAGTTGGTACAGTTTCCCATAAAGTAAACATTACCGCCAAAAGAAATCAAGGATGTGAATCAAATAAAGAAAAACCAATTTCAGATAACCAATTTCAGTCATCAACATCTGCAGATAAGTGTATATTTGTCAGCAACGACCCACATCATCTCTTGAAACATACATGTTCTCTGAAGGGAAATGTGGAAAATCTGGAAAGTCATCTAGCCTCTACTGGAGATACTCATTCAAACCTATACTCTGAGCATAACTGTCCATTAAATATACATTCAAACATTTCTGGAAACCAGAAACTTAAACATGATGGTGAAAATTCCCAAAACAATCAATTTGAGGGATCCTTTAACAAGGGTTTCTTGTTCTTCAACCAACAACTATTTTCTCCTTGTTCCAAAATCTGTAATGGTGTTAATAATGGGAGACACCTTATTCAACCATCATTGTTCAATACATATGGAGGTATAATTAGTGTGGAACAACTTTACAAGTGTAACAAAATGAGGAATGCCTTAAGCAGGAGCTCTGCCCCCAATAATTACAAGAGAATACATGATGGAATGAGAAGCTCTTCATGCAATGAAACTGGGCATAATGTTGACCAAGACTCATATCTCGTGAAACAACAGGGACATCAATCTTCAGACAACAATTCTGAGCATAATAAGTGTAGGAATATATTTTATCAAAGCTCAAATCTTACTATAAATCCTTATAAGTGTATGGATATTGGAGACAAGAGTTATAATTGTTATGATTATGGTAAAGTTTTTAACCAGTTTTCAAAACTTATTCAACAGCAGAATATTCAGACTAAGTGGAAACATTGCAAGTGTAATACATGTGGAAAAGTCTTTAGTAACTCACCAAATCGAAATAGACATAGGAAAATTCATACAGGAAGGAAAGATTTCAAATGTACAGCATGTGGCAAAGCCTTTAGTCAGAGATCATATTTAACTGAACATCAGCGAATCCATACTGGGGAGAGACCTTATAAATGTACAGACTGTGGCAAGGGTTTTAAGCAGCGTTCAACTTTAACTCAACATCAACGAATCCATACTGGGGAAAGACCTTATAAATGTACAGACTGTGGCAAAGCGTTTATCAATTATTCACATCTTACTCAACATCAACGAATCCATACTGGGGAGAGACCTTATAAATGTACAGACTGTGGCAAGGCTTTTAAGCGGACTTCAGCTTTAACTGAACATCACCGAATCCATACTGGGGAGAGACCTTATAAATGTACAGAATGTGGCAAAGCCTTTATCAATTATTCACTTCTTAGTCGACATCAACGACTCCACACTGGGGAGAGACCTTATAAATGTACAGCATGTGGCAAGGCTTTTAAGCAGAGTTCAAATTTAACTCAACATCAGCGAATCCATACCGGGGAAAGACCTTATAAATGTACAGACTGTGGCAAAGCGTTTATCAATTATTCACATCTTACTCAACATCAACGAATCCATACTGGGGAGAGACCTTATAAATGTACAGTCTGTGGCAAAGCCTTTTCCCAGATTTCAGGTCTTTCTCGACATCAGAGAGTTCATGCTACAGAGACACGTTAGAAATGTATGGAATGTGGCAAAGGATTTCCTCACAGCCGTCACCTCCCTCACAATCAGAGAATTCATACTACAGAGAAACCCTAGAAATGAATCAGTGATAAAAAATTTGGTCCTAAATATACTGTTTTGAAAAAAAGAGTGCTTTCTTTGGAAAGATACATGAATGAAATAAAAACATGTACAAAAGTGCTTAATCAAACATCAAAAGTAACTCAATACCAGAGATTTCATACTAGAAAGCATTTCATTAGTACCACTTTTGTTGAATTACTCTAAGCAGAAACACTGTAGCAAGTATTCCATAAGTAAAACACATACAAAATTGATATATTAGTATGGATCACAAGATGAAGGGGTGGATATTTGTAACGGTATAATTATTATTAATGTATCCTTGTTTATGTTAACATTATTTGAGATTATTAAGAAACCAAAACGAATGTAATTCAACTCTCAAATTACTACATGCTGTGATTTGTTTCTACTGTATATACGAACTTATGTTTTTGATGGTTGTTGCCCAATGGTAAGAGAAGCCCTCCTATATTAACTGGGAATCATTTACATTTATTCTCCAATTTACAAGATTAAGAACACAGTCATGTTATATACACAATAAACCTCTGAATGGAGGTATTTGTCACTGATGTCAAACACCTCTGTGGTCACCATGATGTAAGTGTTCAGGAAATAATTCAAAGTAAGACAGAAGTTTGCTCTAAGTTTTCAATAATTATGTCAGTTGCTTTTTAAGCATAAAACAAGGATAGTTCATGAAAATCGAAGGTATTTTTATAACATCAGCATAGAGAAATCATGCATATTATCTGGCAGGCTTGAAGTAAGGACACTTTCTCTTCTATCTGATGTAAGTATAGAAAACTCTTTCTGGGAAAGTCATATTAATATAATGAATGTCCATCCATGTTTACTAAATTAGCCTCCATTTTGTAAACCATATAAATCACATTCTCAGATCATTTCATCAGAGAAACAGGAAAGGTTTTAGAAGCTTGTAATGTGTATTTTAATCAAGGATCAAACAAGAATTGTAAAAGGTTTTATTCCATCTGTGTAAAATTAATGTACCTTAATTAATAAAAGTGAATGGTTTTTCAGTGTTACAATTGATGTGGAATGAATGAAGGGTGAACGCACCACCAGCATTACCCTCTCCCACCTATTTAAGGTTGCTGGAAAGGTAACGTCATGATAAACTATTTGTAGCACAGGGGGATGGCATCTGTAGAAATTAGTTCCTTACTGCCATTAAACCTCTCATAACTTCATATATTTCCCACCATTTCTACGTTGTATCTCCTCTCCGATTTTTATCTATTTGGACATTGTGGTGGTTCTAAAAAGAAGGATCATACAGAGTACTGTTGTGAGTTGCCCTGAGCTGCTCCATGCTGTTGTTGCCTCAGCATCTGTCTGGGGAGCAGGCACCCTGCAGGTCCTTGAACTCACACCAGCCAGTTCTGTGAGCACTTGCACTAGATGACCCCTTCCTTGGGACCAGCAGTCTTGCTGAACCCCAGGGTCTACTGCACAGGCTCCCCTTCAGTGATACCCTCTGAGCTCATCAGAATCCTGCTCGTCTTTGTTTGAATGGATCCCTCCACACTCAGCCTGTGGGACCCATAGCACTTCACCCAGGGTCAGGTCTGAACCCCAAGTAGTGGAATTTTCTCTGCCTGGTTGTAGCCTTGATCTTCCTCAGTGGCCTTCAAGGCTTGCTCTGAATTTTCTGAGGACCTAAACTCAGAGTCATAAACTAACCTTCTGTAATTGTCCTTTCTTGTTCTGTTAGCTTAAACTTTTCAGGGGCTCATTTAAGCAAATGTAAGTTTAACAAAGTCACAAAAAGAATAATCAGAAGCCATGATGGGAAAATTCTGAAACAAGATTTATAAAATCTTACCCTGTATCATTCTTAGCACATGTGTCTTGTAAGGCTTAAAGGAACTGTTTCCTGATGGCTTTGTCATACTTTGAATGCAATATATAAATATCTGAAGATATATACATAATATAATTTATATAACACACATTGAATAGAAGATATAAGTATCTGAAGATATACATGTTAGTGAGAAAACCAAGTAGGAATATGTGAGTGTATGTGTATTCCTACACATTTAACTTAGAGAATTTAGAAATGTTAGATCAAAACTGGTCATTTCAGAATTGCAGATGATTTACTAAAAACTGTAAAGCTTCTCAATTTGTTGATTAATCTCTTTTGTCTACTTTTCATGGAATTCACTTCCTTAAATGTCAGAAGGTTATGTTTTTAAGGAACTTCCACACGGTCCAGCCACGTGACTGCACCAGCTTACATTCCCTCCAGCCATGTAGGAGGTTCCCTGATCTCCAAGCCCCTTCAGCGTTTGTGATATTATTAGTGGGCTTTTTGCTCATTGTTCTGACTGGCATGCGGTGATACATCCCTGTAGCTTTTCTCTGCATTCCTTATTGTTCAGCGCTGGTGAGCATCTTTCTTTGCCTCCTGCCCATGGAAAGAGCAAGCTGCCCGCCCGGCCTCAGCAGCTGTGGGGCACAGGCTCAGTCTCCCCACAGCACGTGGGGGATTCCTGGTCCAGGGGTGCGGCCCTTGTCCCCGCAGGGTCAGACGGGTTCCCACCGCCGGTGACCAGTCTGCTTAGCTTTTTTTCCTTTTGAGACATATATATATATATATATATGTATACTTATTTATTTATTTATTTATTTATTTATTGGAACATAATTGCTTTACAATGTTCTGCTAGTCTCTGCTGTATGACGTCATCAATCAGCCGTGAGTATACATAAATCTCCCTCTTGGCCCTCCCTCCCGTGGTCTCACTTTCACCCCTCTGCTCAGCACAGAGCACCGAGCTGAGCTCCTGTGGTAAACAGCAGCTTCCCACCAGCTACCTATATTAACCATCAGTTCAGTTCAGTTGCTCAGTCGTGTCTGACTCTTTGCGGCCCCATGGAGTGCTGCACGCCAGGTCTCCTGTCCATCATCAACTCCTGGAGCTTGCTCAAACTCATGTCCATTGAGTCAGTGATGCCATCCAACCACCTCATCCTCTGTTGGCCCCTTCTCCTCCCCCTTTCAATCTTTCCCAGTGTCAGGGTCTCTTCAAACGAGTCAGTTCTTCATATCAGATGGACAAAGTATTGAAATTTCAGCTTCAACATCAGTCCTTCCAATGCATATCAGGACTGATTTCCTTTAGGATGGACTGTCTGGATCTCCTTGCAGTCCAAGGGACTCTCAAGAGTCTTCTCCAACGTTTTACCCATGGTGGTGTATATATGTCAATGGTACCCTTTCAATTGGTCCCCCTCTTCTTCTCCTGCTGTGTCCACGTCTGATCTCTATATTTGTGCAAATATTGTCTTAACGGATATGTATGGAATTTAAAAAAATAGTATTGATGAACTTATTTACTAAGCAGGAATATAGGCGCAGAGGTAGTTCTTAAGCTTTTGCATGTTAAGCGTTCAAGGCATAAAATACATTGACAATCATTTCATGCATTTTACAGTTGTAGCCACGCGTTCTGGGAAACAAACTGACTCAGAAGGATAATGCAGATAGTGGAGAGCAGTTTATTACATGGGGGTGGGGTGGGGTGGGGGTGGGGGGCAAGGCAGAGTCTCCTCTTAGCCAAGGACCCCGATGAGTTTTTGTGAAAACTATATATAACCTAAGTGTACTTGCTCAAACCCACCTCCCCAAATTGCTTGAAACTAGTCTGGACAAGGTAAAAGAGAGATGCAATCAAAGGTAACCCATGATTCATGTGTCACAGGACTAAATAAACAGTGGATATTTATCAACAGGCCTGTGGTCATATCCCAATAAACAAAATGAAATTTACCACTTTGTTCTGTTACAGAGATAATTAGCATATTTTTTTTGGCAACAGAGTCCTAGTGCAATTCCTGAGGCTCTTTTATGGGGGGCGGGGTGGGATCTGAGTTTCCATTGGTATGCCATTTCTACAGACACCAGGGCGCAAAGTTCAGAGTCCACTGGGAGGGTGACCATGCGTGTAGCCTAATGCTCACAGCCTGGCCTAAGACAGAGGCCAGCTCTATCTGTTTCCTCCTTCATTACTAAGTGAAAGAAGCCCATTTGAAAATGCTACAAAAAGTACGATTTTTACAATATGACATTTTGGTGTAGGTAAATGTTCTTATGTGTGCTCAGTTGTGTCTGAATATTTGTGATCCCAGGGAATGTAGCCTGCCAGGCTCACCTCTGTCCATAGATTTCCCAGGAAAGGATACTGGAGTGGGTTGCCATCTCTTCCTCCAGGGGATCTTCCTGACCCAAGGATTGAACCTGAATCACGTGGATGTCCTGAATCGGCAGGCAGATTCTTTACCACTCAGTCACTGGGAATCTAGTAAGAAATATAGAAGAGATTAAAAAGGTCCATGATTACTGTGGGTTTCAAAGGAGAGACTATGAATATCGTAAGTCTAGAGAACTTTCATTAACACAGATGAAATAATTTGTGTTAAGCTGTCATGATGGACACATGTTATTAAACATTTATCTAGAGGTATGGAGTGCACATTCCTAAAAGAGGAACACAGGGGCAAACTAGAGAGTTGATCTATTTACTGCCCATGTAGATTCAGCAGTGGTAATAAATGCTCGCTCTGGTGGGGAAAGCTCAGTAGGGAGATTGTCCACACGTGGGAACAAGAGGTATATGGGCAATGTCTATACTTTATTCTCACTTCTGCTGTGAAACTAAATCTTCTACAAAGTTGGTACTGGTGAATGCATGCCGGACCAGCCGGGAGATTTCAGCGAGCAACACGACGCGTTCCTTTAGGCTAAGAAATAAAGACACAGGACAGATGGGGTCGAGAGGATCGCTGCAGTCAACAATGCTCCATTATTAATCTAAGCTTCATTTATACTTAAACCAAGAAGGAGGCATCCCAAAAAAATTCTTCCCCATGTACATCATCTTTAAGATAACAATCACTACAACTCTCACTAGGCGCCAGAGCACAGGAATAGCATCCTGGTTTATTCTAAGGGTAATCGTAAAAAGGCTATCTGTCTGCGTTTTGTGTGCATTCAAGGCTTACTAGTGTTCTGTCTAACTTTGGATAGTAAATTCCAGAGGAGTGGCGGGACAGAGAGCTATGTCCTTGAAGGGACCCTTGATAATCAATCAAGGCAGCTCCGAGAGTCAGCTCTTTCAAGCCGCTCCCAGAAAATGCAGACTGAATATTTTTTAGAATATATAATATGAGAAAGATGTATATGCTTCTATCTTTAATTTTCCTTGGTCATTATACTTTAAAGATGTGGGAAAATAGAGCTCTCTAAATGGAGCAGACAACAAACTGGAGCAGTTGATTCATAAAACCTAGAAAAACACACACAGGAAATAGAGCAACATTCTCAGGTGTTAACTCATGTGTGATGTAACTTATGACAACACGGATCATTACTTCTTTGGTTGGTCATCAGAGAGCATTTAGGGCACCGCTTTCAGAGGCATTTGGCTCCGCCCAAACGCACTGTGAATCTAGCGTGTCCTGCTCAGTTCAGTTCAGTTCAGTGGCTCAGTCGCCCTGAACTGCAGCACGCCAGGCCTCCTGCTGCCCCTGGTTTCTTTTCCAAGAAAGCGGGGCTGGAAATGCCTCCAGGCTCCTGGTCTCTGAAGTTGGAGGTGCCACGCCTGCAGAGAGGTGGTCACAAAGCAAATCATTTTGTGAAAACCCGTGTCCCCAGGCTGCAGAGGGGGGTGAGAAAAACTAAGGACAGGGGAGATCTATGGGGAGAATTCAGCAAGTAAAGCCTGGCAGGGATCCAAGACCCCCAGGTGATTCCCACCACTCACTCACCTCTCCCCTCCCAGACCCCAAGGGTACAGGCAGGCTGTGGACCACCACACCCATCCTAGAAAGAGCCCCTCCCCAGGGAATCAGATGACTTTCTTTGTTTCTAGAAGTTCCCTCCTTAAACCCTCTCTTCCTGAGGTCTCTGGTGTGAGGTTCCCCTCAGAACTCTGAATGCGGATCTTCCTCTTGCATTTTTTTCTCAACCCTCAAGGCTGGGTCAGCCAGCCCAGAAGGAGGTCCATTGTCTCTTTTCAGCTGTTCTCTGTAACTCGAGAACGAAGGAGAAGAGCTAGCCCGGACGATCTGCAAATAGTGTAGAGCACCACGATGTGATTAGCATTATCACGTTCCTCTTGATTCCCCACTACAGATTGGGAACACAGAAAGTCGAGAAGGGGCTCAAGCGCGTGAGGGAAACAGGAAAACTTTTTCTTCTCTTTCCCTACAGCAGTTGCAGGTTAAACAGCTGCATGGATGCCTTTGAAGGTATTTTCTCAAGATGCAGATGTGAGTTTGCGACATAACATCCCCAGAGAAGACGCAGAGCAGGAGGAAGAAGAGGAGGAAATGGCAGCTTCTGAGGTACGAGTCCTGTCTCGGGTCTGGGGCTGTGTCTGCTTTTCTTCCTGAAATGCCTGGAGTGAGAACCTGCAAACCTTTAGTTCTCTGCTTCTAACTTTTCTGCCTGGGTGTTTGTTATCAACTTCTTTATTTTTTCCTTTTCTTCTTCTCATAGTGAAGCCTGGCTCTTTAGACCACTTCTCCCTTGTGTCCCAGAATCTTGTCTCCCTTGTCTGTATCCTGGCTTTCTACGGAGCATGATGAATTCTCAGCATGAATTAGCGACTTTCAACTGGTGAATATATTGCCTTTGTGAGAGAGAAACACGGAGAGGCACTGGTATCCGAGATTCCCACTGGGATGTGGTTCGGTGTTGGGATCTTAGGGAACTAGGGGAAATGCCATGATGAGTTTCCATGTGGATGCAATTTCAGCTCTTTAGGAGTTAGAAAATGCCCTTATATATTGAATAAACTCAGTGATCCAGAATTTTTCAGAAAATGCTCAGAAATAAAAAGAAAACTAGGGGATACTGTCCTCTGTAATGCTAAGACTTAGTAGTTAAGCACATTGTAAGGTAGTTAGAATAGGGAAAAGAGTCCAAAATGGCGGTGGCTAAAAGACCTGGAAGGGAAAGCCCGCGAAAATAGAGCAAAGGTCCGAGGACTGGAGTGAGAACCTCAGGTAAAACAAACAACACCCCTGCCTAGGTCCGATTTACATAAGACAGACCCAGGGGCAGAGAAACGAAAAAGAGGAGCCAAAGCCCTCTTCCTTCTTCTTTCTCTCTCTCTCTCTCCCACGCGATGGGGCGATCCTCTCTTCGTGTCTTTGGATCGATATTTCCTCACAACTCGAAGGTGGATTTTCCGGCTATTATCTAAATAAATAGAGCTGTAACACTGATTTATTTAAGTGCTCTAACACGGTCTGTCCTCTGAGAGCTCTGACCCGACAAGGGGCTTTAATATCCATCACTCGAAACTTTTGTTGTGACGAGACAAAGATCCCAGGAACATACACTCGGGTGACAACATTGTTAGGATCCAAACAGAGGAAGTATATATGAAATTAATTTTGCATAAAACTGATATTTTTTATGTTAGGTTCAAGTTATAATTTCCTTATTTTTTACAAAATGCCCAGGTTCTGATAGTGCTTCTTCTGTGTGATCCATTTACACCGTGACAGATGATGTCCACTGGCTCTTGTGATTTCTCTGAGATTAACAGGCTATAAAGTTCATTTTCTTTTTCCCTCTGTCTTTAGACAAGGTTGTGGAAAAATTGAATGAGGAACATGTGAAAACCCTCACACTTAATGGAGAAACTCCATATCTTCTTGGTTTCTCTTTGCTTTGGACAATTAACACTCACTGTGTTGATGATAGATACTGGGTTTTGGGAGTGGGAGTTTTCATCACTCAAGGCCAAGTGTGATGTTTCCAGTACAGTCCACGCTCATATCACAGAGAAAGTCTTACTCACATTTTTGCATTTTTTTTATCAATATATTTGCAACAATCCTATTGGTGCTAATCTGTTTTCACCTGTGTTGAATTTCTAAGATACAGATCTACAAAATGATACTTTTTCAAGAAATTAAAGTTTCAGAACCAACAGCTCTAATTTATCTCATACCATTGTATATGTTTGCACCCTAGTGTATTTAAAATATAGAAAGAATATCATCCACAAGTAGATGTATATATTTTAACCCATTAAAAATAATCTCGATTTTATTGACATGAATATGAATGACTGAACTGAAATGAAAATGAACTGATTTTATTGACATGAATATCGATGTTATTGACATGAATATGAATGAACTCAGCTGAACTGAACTGAACTGAACATGAATCAGTTCAGTTCAGTCGCTCATTCGTGTCTGACTCTTTGCGACCCCATGAACCGCAGCACTCCAGGTCTCCCTGTCCATCACCAACTCCTGGAGTTTACCCGAACTCATGTCCATTGAGTCAGTGATGCCATCTAACCATCTCATCTTCTGTCGTCCCCTTCTCCTGCCTTCCATCTTTCCCAACATCACGGTCTTTTCTAATGAGTCAGTTTTTCGCATCAGATGGCCAAAATATTGGAGTTTCAGCTTGAATATCCGTCCTTCCAATGAACATCTAGACTGATTTCCTTAGGATGGACTGATTGCATCTGCTTGCACTCCAAGGGACTCTCAAGAGTCTTCTCCAACACCATAGTTCGAAAGCATCAAATCTTGTCTGCTCAGCTTTATTTATAGTCCAACTCTCACACCCATACATGACTACTGGAAAAACCATAGCCTTGATTAGACGGGCGTTTGTGGACAGAGTAATGTTTCTGCTTTTTAATGTGCTGTCTAGGTTGGTCATAACTTTCCTTCCAAGGAGTAAGCGTCTTTTAATTTCGTGGCTGCAGTCAGCATCTGCAGTGATTTTGGAGCTCCCAAGATAAACTCAGCCACTGTTTCCACTCTTTCCCCATCTATTTGCCATGAAGTGATGGGACCGGATGCCGTGATCTTAGCTTTGTGAATGTTAGCGTTTCCTTAATACTCTTAGGAAGTATACAGTCTCATTGTAATATATGTCTGTAAGCATGAAAATGTTAAAATTACTTTTTTTCTTGTTTTGGTATTCTCCCCAGTTATATAAAGTTCTTTTTAAAAAAAACATGTATTTATGTTTGGCTGTGTTGTGTCTTGGTCGTAGCCTGCAGAATCTTGGAGCCATGTGGGAGACTTTGTTGCAGCAGGCACACTTTAGCTGTGGCGTGTGGGATCTAGTTCTCTAACAAGGGTCTGAACCCGGCCCCCTGACTTGGGAGCTCAGACTACCAGGAAAGACCCTATAAAAACTCGTATACACTTTCTTTAGTGTTGTCTCTGTGTATTCGTGCTTTACTAGTTAAATTTTAGTTCACATAAACTGAAGCAAATTCAAGATCTGTCATTTAATGAATGTTTGACAAAATATTTGCAAAACGGTGGAACAACAATGTTGTTGATTTTCAATTATTTATGTGCTGCATTCAAGACCTTGTAAAAACTTTTAGAAAGACATATAGTATATACTAAATAGTTCAAAGGATTATTGCTGTTCTGGGTACTATTCTATCAGACCTATCAATTTTGTAAAACACTTAAAATGTAAAGTTAAGTATAAATTCTTACCTTAGTGATTTACCTCTTTGCTATTCAGAATGGTCACTCATGTATCAGAGTTTTCAACATTACTTGTTTAAATAAGCTTGTTAAAAATGTGGCACATTGGCCCCACTGCAGAACTCTTAGATCAGAGCATCATGCTTTTTAAAACTATTTCCTGGTTCCTTGATAGGGGGCTTCCCTGGTGGCTCAGATGGTGAAGAATCTGCCTGCACTGTGGGAGACCGGGGTCCGATCCCTTGGTGGGGAAGATTCCCTTGGAGAAGGAAATGGCAACTCACTTCAATATTCTTGCCTGAAATATCCCTTGGACAGGGATGCCTGGCATGCTACAGTCCATGGGGTCCGAAAGAATCAGGCATGACTGAGTGACTAACACGCCTTCCTTGATAGACAGTTTATTCTGTGTCACACGAGTACAACTCTCAAAAATAGGTAGGTCAGTGTTGATGTGATTGTTTTATAATTTCTCTTCCAGATCAGAATAGTTTTTATAGTAGTGTATGGATCATATCTCATTCTCTTTTCCTGGGGTGAGAAATACAGTGGAAAATACAGCAGTATAAAATTAATATTCTTGTGTAACACCAGACATTCTCCGAAATCAAAACTGTTTCTCTTGCTGGTTTTATCTTGTGTCACATTAGGAAGTCTTCCCAGGTCCACATGGCTCATGTCCTTTATATTTCAGGGGCTGCTGACATTCCAGGATGTGACCGTAGATTTCACTCAAGAGGAGTGGGAATGCCTGGACCTCGGTCAGCGGGACTTGTACAGGGACGTGATGTTAGAGAACTACGGGAATCTGGCCTGCTTGGGTGAGGATAACTTGCTTCCAGAATCCCTTATGTATCCTCACGGTTTTGGTTCATTCATTCTAGAATGTCTCCTGGAATTTTCTACTTTGTCCAGTAGAGGTTAAGATCCCTACTTTCCAGGGGAACTAACCTTCTTTCTTGATGTAACCTGCCTGCTTATGTTCAGTCGCTAAGTCATGTCCAACTCTTTGCGATCCTGTGGCATGCAGCAAGCCAGGCATCCCTAGCCTTCTTTAATTCCCAGAGTTTGCTCAAATTCACATCCACTGAGTCAATAAAACTATGCAACCATCTCATCTTCTGCCACTCTCTTCTCCTGCCCTCAATCTTTCCCAGCATCAGGGTCTTTTCCAATGAATTGGCTCTTCGCATCAGGTGGCCGAAGTATCAGAGCTTCAGCATCAGTCCTTCCAAGGAATATTCAGGGTTGATTTCTTTAGGATTGACTGGTGTGATCTCCTTGCTGACCAAGGGACTCTCAAGGGTCTTCTCCAGCACCACAGTTCAAAGGCATCAGTTCTTTGGTGCTCAGCCTTCTTTATGTTCCAAATATCACATCCACACATGACTCTTGAAAAAACCATAGCTTTGACCTTTGTTGGCAAAGTGATGTCTCTGCTTTTTAATATGCTGTCTTTGTCATAACTTTTCTTCCAAAGGGCAAGCATCTTTTAATTTCATGGCTGCCGTCACCATCTGCAGTAATTTTGGAGCCCACGCCCACATCCCAAAACTAAATCTGTAACTGTTTCCACTTTCCCCCTATCTATTTGCCATGAAGTGATTAGACTGGATGCCATGATCTTAGCTTTCTGAATGTTGAGTTTTAAGCCAGCTTTTTCACTCTCCTCTTTCACCCCCATCAATAGCCTTTTTAATTCCTCTTCAATTTCTGCCATTAGAGTGATATCATCTGTATATCTGAGATTGTTGATATCTCTCCTGGTAATCTTGATTCCAGGTTGTGATTCACCCAGCCCAGCATTTCGCATGATGTCCTCTCCATAGAAATTAAATAAACAGGGTGGCCATGTACAGCCTTGATGTACTTCTTTCCCATTCTGCCACCAGTCAACTGTTTCATGTACGATTCTAACTGTTGCTTCTTGACCTGCATATTCTTCATTCTAGGTTCGTGGTAATTCTGTAAGTTCTGTGTTATAAAATAGTGCCACTCTCCTCATAAAACTGGAATTCACTACCGGCTTTTGCCTTAGTAGTACTTGAGCATAATATCAGAATCTGATTTTGATGCATTTGTCTTTTAAAGATGCTTTCAAAAAACTGTTTGGTGAAATCATTTTTTTAATGCTATTTTAACTTTCTACCTTGACTTCTCTCTAACCTGAACACATATTGGATTGGAAATTGATGAATATCTCAGAAAACACATATTGCTTTTTCTGATGAACAGGTCTTGTGGTCTCTAAGCCAGCCCTGGTCACGTTTCTGGAGCAAATGAAGGATCCCTGGGATGTAAGGGGAATAGAGACAGCCATATACCCAGGTATGTGTCTATGGATGAAGCAGATAACTCGGGTGAGAGGGAAAAGCATTGTGGAGGAAGTCATACTTTGTCATGTGGTTTGAGAAGGTCTGCTTCAGTGGAGATGATTTTGGATTAGCATAGGTTTATTTCTGTCACTGTCATAGAGCATCATCTCCTGACCCATTCCTGATTCTTTTTATAATTTCTGTATTTTTTCTCCAGTGATTAATTTTTGCATTTGCAGTTAGAACCAAAGTATTTGTCTTCACCTGGAACAACCTGCATGGCCTGATAATGCGTCCATTTTGGGGAGGTTTTAGAAAATCTGCATATTTCTGAGTAACTATATTAAGCCCTTTTAAAAGTCCTGATTCTGTCCCTAGTCAGAAGTGTGTGGGTGGAGCTGTGAAAAAATTGGCAAACTTCTAGGAATACTGGGGACAGATGTTTTTTGTTTTCTACCATGTAATTTCCAGTCCACTGGAAACTACACATATGACCTTAAAAATTTCATACTCAAATTGTTTCTTCACTGCACTGTTATAGCTATGCTTTCCGGGAAACAAACTCACTGAGAAGGACAATGCAGATAGTGGAGTGCAGTTTATTACACCGGCGGGCCCAAGGCAGAGTCTCCTCTTAGCCAAGGGCCCTGACCAGCATTTGTGAAAATCTTTTATACCTCATGTGTATGTGTCCAAACCCACCATCCCAATCCCTTGATGCTTACATAGGAAGGGTCAATACAATCACAATAACCCCATCATTCACGTGTTATGTGTTCAAACAGTTAATAATCAATAAGCCCACGGTTACATTCCAACCAGTTAATAACCAATAACCTGTGCTTACATTCTGATAGTTAGTGTCCAGAGGCAGGGGTGATTAGTGTCTGTTTACTCTTAGGTGATGAGGAACCTGAATATGATCTTCAAGGTTCCCCTGTCCGGAGGAGGTCTTATCCTTCTATTGCCTTTCCCACAGGCACTAAGCAGAGAGTTCAGAGACCACTCGAGAGGTGGCCGAGCACGATCAGCACAGACAGGCCTGAGATGGAGGCCAGGCCCTATGAATTCCTTCTTCATTCCCCCCTCTTGATGCTCCTAACTCATATTATGTGCATCATTCATAGGAATGTATTGCACCCCGGCGCTCCAACTGCCAATTAGGGAGAAGGACATCAACCTTTGGGTTACAAAGTTCATAATACATTGTACTATTCAGGGTCCACAAAGCAGAACTATCAAGGCAACTCTAACAGTGGTAAATATAGTTTTCCACAAATCGCTCTTCACCCCAGATAGGACGGAAAACCAGAAAGGAATGCTCTCATTTGACATTGCTTTTATCTGGTTTTTCATATCATCTAAAGTAGTCGATACATTGTCAGATAAGTCAGGAGTGTGTACACAACATTCAACCTTAATTATAGCACAGGTCCCTCCTTGAGCAGCTGTGAGTATGTCCACAGCCATTTTATTATGAATTAGTGCTTTTCTCATTTAGATTTGCTCTTCATTTAAGGCTTGGATGGCGTCTGCTCTATCTTGGAGGGCCTGTTTGTGAAATTAGTGAAGGACTCTACTTTATTTATTTATTTATTTATTTTTTGAGAGTTACAAGTTAAGTTTTATTTGGGACAAAATGAGGACTGCAGCCCGGGAGGCAGCATCTCAGATAGCTCTGAGAGACTGCTCCCAAGGCCTGTACTTTAATCATAATATATTTGTTGTCTCTTCAGAGGGTACGAAAAAGGCAGCAATATACTCATACCATTGAAACACAGATCTTGTCCACCTAGCATGTAAATAAGGTAGATTTACTGGGGCTTGTTGTGGGTTAGGCTTTTGCTACACTGGCATTTATATCAAATGTAACCCCATGAACCGAGTCTATTGACTGTAGGTCTTATATCAAGAGAGCAAGGAGAGGTTATGATTGACAAGAGAGAGGAACATCTCTTTGTCATCCTACAAAAGAGCAGAGTGGTTTAAAACCTGCTTGGCGGAGCGGTGACACCCACCAAGGAAGTCCATCCTTCACAGACAGAGGCATAGTCCTACATACCCAGAAGTTGTAGGTGTTCTGGAAGTCCGTGAAGGAATGTGCCCATGTGGTGTAAACATTGTCCTGAGTTGAGACAGAAGTTAAATTCAAAATCACGTTGATGAGGCCAAGCAGCAGGAGTTGATTGTGCGGCTGCATCCCGAAGGGGCTCGTCCGGGATCTTCTTTTCCTTCTTCTTAAGGATGGTCTTAGTCTCTCGAGAGTCAGTGTGGTCCCTCTGTGCAGTCCACTCAGCGTTTTCTGGCTCTGTGTGGTATGCTCGCTTCACCCTCGTATGATGGATCAAGGGACAATACCTGCAACTTTTTAACTGCCGTAGGGGTAGTTAGAATAACATAAGGGCCCTTTCACCAAGGGGCTAGCAAATCATCTTTCCAATCTTTGACCCATACTTGGTCACCAAGTGTAAACTCATGAATCTGTACCCCAAGGGGGAACGGCACCCTTTCTTGTACAAACTTAGATACACGATTTATTACCTTACCCAGTTCCATCTGCTGTGAAATCCTATGCCCCTTACCTGAGGCAAATTTGTTGACACCTGTTTTATCATGGGAGGAGGCCTCCCATACACAATTTCGTATGGAGAATAGCCTTGGGACTGTGAGGTCATCCTGAGTCTGAGCAGAGCCGTCGGAAGCACGTCCACCCAGGAGCAGTCAGTCTCTCTGATCCACTTGGAGAGTCTCTTTAAGTGTCCAGTTGGCTCCTTCCACCATCTCAGAACTCTGGGTCTATATGCAGTGTGCAGTTTCCATTTGATGTTTAAAGTTTTGCTTACTTGGTGTACTAAATCAGCTACAAAAGCCGGGCCATTGACTGATCCAATGCTGGTAGGAAATCCAAATCTGGGAACCATTTCCCTAAGCAGGCACCGGGCTACTTCTGATGTTCTTTCAGTCCAGGTAGGAAAAGCTTTTACCCATGTCGGGAACGTACATACCATGACCAGCAGATAATGGTAGTGTTGGTGAGGTTTCATTTCAGTGAAGTCCACTCCCAGGTGTTCAAGGGGCAGTGTGCCTTTCAGTTGAATCCCCGGAGGATTTTATCTGAATCTCCGAGAGGCAGCATTCACCTATGCGCAGGCAGCATGACCCAGGTGGGTCTCTTGGTGTGTCTGGCTTACCAGAGTGTGTGCCAGCTCCTCCAGTACCAATAATTTGCCACTTGGCAATTCCCACCATCCCTTTTCAGTCGTGATGGCCCCTTGCGCTTTGGCTCACCTGACAGCCATTGTCCTTGTTTTATCAGGCTAGTGCCATCAGTATATAGGACCAAATTAGGGTCTGGAACCTTGAGCCCTTCTTTAAAACAAACCCCAGATGCCTTACCACCTCTTTGTAAATCTGTGCCTTCTTCGGCACCGGGTGACCTGCTTCCATCAACAGCTGGAGCAGTGCTTTTGGCCCTTTCCAGCATTTTCCTCGGTCTCGGCAGCCAGCAGCAGGTCATCCGTGTATTGTAGGAGCCAACATCCATACTCTTCCGGATGGAATGAGTCCAGGTCAGAAGCCAAGGCTTCCCAATAGATTGCTGGGAAGTTTTTAAACCCTTGTGGGGGAGTCCAGATGAGCTGTTGTTTGGTGCTCCCGACTGGATCTTCCCATTCAAAGGCAAAGATGGGCTGTGACGCTGGGGCGAGATGGACGCAGAAGAAGGCATCCTTGAGATCTAGGCAAGTGTAAACTTTAGTCCTCTGTGGGAGGAGGCTAAGCAAAGTATAGGGGTTTGGAACAGTGGGGTGTAAAGTCACAGTAGCCTGGTTGACTAGCCTGAGATCGTGTACAGGCCTATAGTTCTGTCCTCCTTCCCTGTTGACTGGCAGTATTGGCGTATTTCAAGCCGACTGGCACTCTAGTAGAATACTTGCTTGTTTCAATCTATTGATGTGGGGCAATATGCCGGTTCAGGCCTCTATCCATAGCGGGTATTGGCAGTCTCTAACGGGGATGGTGCCTGCTTTGAGTTCCATTATCCCTGGGGCGTGATGTTTAGCCAGCCTGGCGGAAGGGGGTGTTGTCTTCCACCCAGACCTCAGGGAATAATTGACTTAGCTCCCTCGTGCTCTTGTGGCCAACCCGGTTCTGCCTTCAGAGGCTCATGCAACCTCCACTCATCTTGGGTTGGTATTGAGAGAGAGGGCAAAAAAGTCATAGAGTCCGTCCAGAAGGTGGGCCTCTCCTCATGGGAGAAATTCATTTGTGCTCCTAGTTTGGAGAGCAAGTCTCTTCCCAACAGGGGTACTGGGCACTCAGGAATGTAGAGGAATTCATGAATCACTTGGTTTCCCACCCCCCCCCCCCAAGTTTCATTTTGTAGGCTGGCAAAACGATTTAATCATCTCTTCTTCCTATACCCCAGTTACAGCGGTAGTCTTTTTGGACAGAGGTGCCACAGGTTTTGTTACTACCGACAGTTCTGCTCCTGTATCCACCAAGAAGTCAATGTTTTGGTCTCCCACTTTTACGGTTACCATGCGCTCTCAGGGACGTGATATCTCTGAGCCCTGGCAGCCCTAGTTAATTTCCAAGTCAGCAAGCCGCACAACTGCGGGAGCTTCCTCTTCCTTCCTTGCCTTAGGGCATTCATTCTTCCAGTGGCCAAAAGCTCGGCACTGGGCACACTGGTTTGGCTATAACGGGCCCAGGGCCTCCCTTGGGACCGGCTGAAGGACTGTCCTATCCTTGGGGCAGATGAGGTTTTCTGGAGGGCCGGAGATAGACTTTCCCAGAGCAGCAGCTTGCACCATAAGTCTCTTGTCTGTTCTCTTTCGTTCCCTCCAGTTCTCTAGCAGAGCGCGGTCTCTGCTTAATTCTAACGTCTCCCTCCCCCTCTTGTCAGTACTCCCCGGGAGAGGCGGGTATAGCTTGGGCGGTTCGGTTGGAGCCGGATCCTGGAAGTGTTGGCCAGAGGCTTCTGTCACTGGGATCAGAGACTTCCCTAACGGAGGCTCTTCGAACTCCGGGAAAGCTGGCGGAGGAGCAGCAGCTGTTGCAGAAACTTCACCTGGTCCTGGATCGGGCATTAAGGAGGCCTCCGGTCCTGGTGGAGCACTGGGAGGCAGGCGTGTCATTATCCAGCATCGGGGAGGGGTCAGGTCATCCCCGTCCAAATCCTGTAGAATTTCCTTTTTTTATCATCAGTCAATTTTTGTGCCCTTCATATTTTTCCCTTTCTCTTCTGGATACAGAATCTTGTCCAAGTAGGAGGATCTCAAGCTAATCCTAGCCATGAGTCAATAGATGGATATTGATCCAGGTGTCCTGGCTCTCCTGTGACTTCTGTGTAGATTGCTTCCACTATTTTTATGTGTACGGTGTTCTCTGGTGGCCATCCTGCTCCCATGGGGGCCATTCGACCTCACAGAGTATGTGGAGGCAGTTAGGCTTCATCTTCACCCCATAGTCTCCTCCTAGTCCCTTCTTTAAAATTGTCACTCCAGTACAGTTGCCTTAGATTCACTTCCCCCCATCTTGCTTAACGTCTCAGACCTCTTGTACTTTTCCTTTTCGTTCTGTCTACGAAGTTCTCAGTACCCTATGTACTTCTCATATTTCCACTCACTGACACTTAAATTGCCATTCTGCCTCCTTCCTAATTGGGGTGAGAAGAGCCTTACCTGCCAGACCCCAGAGGGAGAAGGGGGATCGGCCTGTCTTCAACTGCCGGTCAGCATAGCTGAACCAGAACATCACATTTTCCAAAGCTGTTTCTCCCTTAAAGTCCATTCTGCCTTGGTGGGCTTGATCAGGTGCGAATGAAAACACAGATGGGTTAAATATCCCAAGTCCCAGGCCATCTCCGGAAAAGCCAATTCATACTCACTTCTGTATCCCCCTCCTTCTAGCCTAACAATTCTGAGGGGGTCAAGAATTTCAGAGCATACAGGACACCTCCTGTGGGAGGGCAGAATACGAGCATACAGGGACCAGTTTCCTATCCTAAAAATCCCCTGGCGATCACTTGGTAATAATTTTCTCCGAGACGGGGTGGACAACCTCCTAAATGACCATCACAAATTTCCTTCCTAAACCCTAGCACACTCCTATCTGTGTACCAAGAAATCGCCGCCTGCCTATTTCAGGCTCCTATTCCAGTGGGTCCCCGCTTCTTCTTGTCCCTCCCAGGGGGGTGATCAGGCCCCCTTTTCCACCCTGCTGGGTGGGTTCCTCCTCACCTGAGCGCTCAGTTCCCCTGCTGCCGTCCACTACCTGCTGACGTAAAGGTCCTGGCATTGAAAAGCAGAATCCTTCCCGAGGGGTGAGGCGCCTTCCCCCCTCTAGGATATTCAAGCTACAAAGCCTCGGGGTGGCCTCAAATGAGACCTGTCTCCTCAAAGTGAGGAGCTTCCCGGCCAATGCACCAAATGTCATAGCCACGCTTTCCGGGAAACAGACTCACTCAGAAGGACAATGCAGATAGTGGAGTGCAGTTTATTACACTGGCGGGCCCAAGGCAGAGTCTCCTCTTAGCCAAGGGCCCCGACCAGCATTTGTGAAAATCTTTTATACCCCATGTGGATGTGTCCAAACCCACCACCCGAACCCCTTGATGCTTGCAAAGGGAGGGTAAATACAATCACAATAAGCCCATCATCCACGTGTTATGTGTTTAAACTGTTAATAATCAATAAGCCCACAGTTACATTCCAACCAGTTAATAACCGATAACCTGTGCTTACATTCTGATAGATAGTGTCCAGAGGCAGGGGTGATTAGTGTCTGTTTGCTCTTAGGTGATGAGGAACCTGGATATGATCTTCAAGGTTCCCCTGTCTGGAGGGGGTCTTATCCTTCCATTGTCTTTCCCACAGGCACTAAGCAGAGAGTTCAGAGTCCACTGGAGAGGTGGCTGAGCACGATCAGCACAGACAGGCCTGAGATGTAGTCCAGGCCCTATGAATTCCTTCTTCACATAAGACAAATCACTAAAATGAGAAAATGCAAATCTGAATTTTATGTTACAGCTTCTTTTTTTTTCTGTGAACTAACATTAGATGTATTAAGTATGTTGTCCCAATTCATTAATGCTAAAATGCTTTAATATAGTAATTTAACTCACAGAGTTTTTAAACAAATTATTGACGTCGGAGTTTAGAACTTTTCCCACAGCGCTTTTTTCTGATTGTTCTTCCATATTAAGCTTATAGATTATATAGAGAAATCTTTAAGAAGAAATTTTTCTGTTCCAATAATGCTATTTTACAATGTTATGTGAGGTTTGCTATACAGAAAGACTAAGAGGTACATATACACATTTCCCTTCTTGAGGAGATTTCCTTCCCATCTAGGTCACCACAGAGCGTTGAGCAGAGTTCCCTGTGTTCTCACCATATTTTTCAAGTCTCACTTCTCATTTGAATTGTTAAGAACTCTTACCTTATTAAATCTATCTTATTTGTTGTGAAACATCCCAGGAGTTAATCATTAATACCATCTATTTCTGATTAGTTCTAGGTCAATATCATTTACTATTTTAGACTCTATTAGAACATGCTTAGATAACAACGTGAGTGGTAATTGGGTTAAATAAATAGTAGGCATTAGCATTTGTAAAACCGTTTTGTTTGTAAATTTGATTACTTAAAGAAAAATTTGCTCATTACACTGCTCAAATTCTCCTCGCTTCATTGTTCCTGTACGTTTCTAACTTGACTTCTCTGCACCATACTCCTTTGTCATCTCATCTTGTCCAATGTTCTGTGTTTGTGGTCTCTGTTCTGCAGGCTGCAGATCCTAGTTCCTCTTGCTCTGGCGTCTGCTCCGTGGTGGGTGACGTGGTCCAGAGACTTGTGCCCTTATGCCCTTGAGAGGGGGTTGATTGTTACTATTGTGACCAGAGCCTGCCCGGATCTTGAGGGCCGCTTCGCCTTTCCTCTGTGGCTGTCACTGTCTGTGGCGGGATCTGCTTCCTGACTGGTGGAACAGAGGCCCCAGATCTGAAATGAGCTCTGCTCTGATTTGTGGTGTTTCTGATCTAGTGGGACTGGAACACACCCACTGGGAGGGAAGCAACGGAGTGTTGCTCCTCTGGGATATTCTCCTCGGAGAGTGCTCTGCGTGTCATCTGTCAGGTGCAGTTCCAGCTCTCATGTGACCCTGTGTTGGCATTGACCTTGGCCCCACCTGAACCATGGGTATGCTGGCACTTGACCCTGGTGTCTCTCAGATGTTTTCACCAGGTCACCAGTAGAGATCCACTGTGGTCGTATCCCAGGTGTACATTCATGGTGGAGTTGGACCCGCTGTGGTGCTATGGAGGCAAAGTAGACTGTGACCTGGCCCAAATGCCTCATGTGCGTGCCTAAAATGTCTAAAGTTGCTGACGCCAGACTGGTCTTGACTGCCAGAGCCTCATTTCCATCCAGATGTTCTGTTGGGGCTGAGTTTACCAAGCCAGTTGTTGGGTGTAACACCATGGTTTGTACAGATGCAAGGAGAGATCTCAGCTTTTCTTTCTTAGTGACAAGGCCTTGGGGCTCAGCTGTGGTTTCAGCACCACCTGTACATTGGGACCACCGACAGGCGTGTGTTCTGAATGTGCCCCTGGAGCCCATGAGTCTATTCTGATAGGGAGGAGGCTGGGGAGGTGGAAGCAGCTGTGGGGATCGTTAGATCACCCACCTAGGTGGGAGCCATTCCTAGTGCCTGCAGAGGCAGGGACAGGCAGAAGGGCAGAGAGGCTGCAAGGAGGTTTTTCCCTTCGGGCATCACTCAACAGCACCGCTCTGCTTCTCCGGTGGTTCAGGCTTCCTCCACAAGCATCCCATTTGCAGAGCTCGTCCCTCCTTCCCGTCCACTCAGGATGTCTCCTCACGGCCAACCGCAGTCCTCTGCCTGGGTCTGCTCTCCAAAACCCACGTTCCAGCACCCAGACCTTGTCTGCAGTCAGTACACCCTTTCAGGCTGGGTGGGCAGGGCAGGGGTCAGTACACTTCGTACAGGTCTCACTCTGTCCTTCATGCTGGTTGCCGTGTTCTCTTCCCACAGAGAACGAGGCTCCCCTTCTGTCCCAACTGAGCTCCCCCCAGTGAGGGGCTTCCCTGCATGTGGAGACCTCGCCTCTCTTCAGATGCCCCAGGGTTTTGCGGGTCCCATCGGGCTTCTTTTCCTCTTCCCTTTCCTCCATCACTCTCTTGTCCTACCTGGCTCAGCAGGAATCTTTCTTATCCTTTCAGATGTCCAAGTTCCTCTGCCCATGTTCCACAGGGCTCTGTGAGAATTTTTCCACTTCAAGATGTATTCTTGATGCTTTGGTGGAAAGAGATGAACTCCACGTCTTCCGAATCCTCTGCCATCTTGACTCCTTCTATCTCGGTTTTAGGCTTCATCTAGCCAAGTGTATGCCAATTTTATGTATATTATAAACTATATTCCCCAAGAATAGTAAGTAGAATAACTTATTTGGTATCTTTCAGCTGTGTCTTCTCATGACACCCAGTGTTTGAGGACCCAAAAGCCAGGCTTAGAAGATTTACTCCCAACAGTAAAGCTAGGAATATATGAAAGATATCACCTTAGAAGTTTACATTTAACCAAAGACTGGGAATCTATGAGGGCATATAAAGAGCGGAGAGCATGTTATGATGGACACAACCAAATTGGTTCAGTTTCCCATAAAGTAAACATTACCGCCAAAAGAAATCAAGGATGTGAATCAAATAAGGAAAAATCAATTTCAGATGACCAATATCAGTCATCAACAACTGCAGTTAAGTGTATATTTGTCAGCAAAGATCCACAGCATCTCTTGATAGATACATGTTCTCTGAAGGGAAATGTGGAAAATCTGGAAAGTCATCTAGTCTCTACTGGAGATATTCATTCAAACCTATACTCTGAGCATAGGTGTCTATTAAATATACATTCAAACAGGTCTGGAAACCAGAAACTTAAACATGAGGGGGAAAGTTCCCAATACAATCAATTTGAGGGATCCTTTAACAAGGGTTTCTTGTTCTTCAACCAACAACTCTTTTCTCCTTGTTCCAAAATCTGGAATGTTGATAATAATGGGAAAGACCTTATTCAACCATCATTGTTCAATTCATATGGAGGTATAATTAGTGTGGAACAACTTTCCAAGTGTAACAAAATGAGCAATGCCTTAAGCACGAGCTCTACCCCCAATAATTACAAGAGTATACGTGATGGAATGAGAAGCTCTTCATGCAATGAAACTGGGCATAATGTTGACCAAGACTCATATCTCCTGAAACAACAGGGACATCAATTTTCAGACAACAATTCTAAACATCATAAGTGTAGGAATATACTTTATCAAAGCTCAAATCTTACTATTAAAACTTCTAAGAGTATGGATATTGGAGAGAAGACCTATAATTGTTATGATTATGGAAAAGTTGTTAACCAGTCTTCAAAACTTATTCAACAGCAGAGAATTCAGAGTAACCGGAAACATTGCAAGTGTCATACATGTGGAAAAGTCTTTAGTAACTCACCCAATCGAAGTAGACGTAGGAAAGTTCATACAGGAAGGAAGCATTTCAAATGTGCAGCATGTGGCAAAGCCTTTAATCAGAGTTCATCTTTAACTGAACATCTGGGAATCCATGCTGGGGAGAAACCATACAAATGTACAGAATGTGACAAAATCTTTATCTGCTCTTCATGTGTTACTCAACATCAGCAAATTCATACTAGGGAGAGACCTTATAAATGTACAGCATGTGGCAAGGCTTTTAAGAAGTGTTCAACTTTAACTCAACATCAGCAAATACATACTGGGGAGAGACCTTATGAATGTACAGAATGTGGCAAGGCTTTTAAGCAGAGTTCCACTTTAACTCAACATCAGCGAATCCATTCCGGGGAAAGACCTTATAAATGTACAGCATGTGGCAAGGCTTTTAAGCAGCGTTCAGCTTTAACTGGACATCAGCGAATCCATACTGGGGAGAGACCTTATAAATGTACAGCATGTGGCAAGGCTTTTAAGCAGCGTTCAGCTTTAACTGAACATCACAGAATCCATACTGGGGAGAGACCTTATAAATGTACAGCATGTGGCAAAGCCTTTATCCGTTATTATTTTCTTTCCCGACATAAGCGAATCCATACTGGTGAGAGACCTTATGAATGTACAGTATGTGGCAAGGCTTTTAAGCAGAGTTCAAATTTAACTCAACATCAGCGAATCCATTCCGGGGAAAGACCTTATAAATGTACAGAATGTGGCAAAGCGTTTATCCGTTATTATTGTCTTATTCAACATCAGCGAATCCATTCTTGGGAGAGGCCTTATAAATGTACAGCATGTGGCATGGATTTTAAGCAGAGTTCAACTTTAACTCAACATCAGCGAATCCATTCCGGGGAAAGACCTTATAAATGTACAGAATGTGGCAAGTCTTTTAAGCAGCGTTCAGCTTTAAATGTACATCAGCGAATCCATACTGGGGAGAGACCTTATAAATGTAGAGCATGTGGCAAAGCCTTTTCCCAGAGTTCAAGTCTTTCTGGACATCAGAGATTTCATGCTGCAGAGAAATGTTAGAAATGTAAGGAATGTGGCAAAGGATTTCCTCACAGCCTCCCTCACAATCAGAGAATTCATACTGCAGAGAAACCCTGGAAATGAATCAGTGATAAAAAGTTTGGTCCTTAATATACAATTTTGAAAAAACGAGTGTTTTCTTTGGAAAGATACATGAATTAAATTTAAAAAATGTAGATAACTGCTTAATCAAACATCAAAAGTAACTCAATACCAGAGTATTCATACTAGAAAGCATTTCATTCGTACCACTTTTGTTGAATTACCCGAAGCAAAATTCTGTAGCAAGTATTCCATAAGTAAAACATACAAAATTGATATGTTAGTATGGATCACAAGATGAAGGGGTGGATATTTGCAGAGGTACAATTATTATTAATGTATCTTTGTTTATGTTAACATTATTTGAGATTATTAAGGAACCAAAACGAATGTATTTCAACTCTCAAATTACTACATGCTGTGATTTGTTTCTACTGTATATATGAACTTATGTTTTTGATGGTTGTACCCCAATGGTAAGAGAAGCCCTTCTATGTGGAGTTCGAATCATTTATATTTATTCTCCAATTTATAAGATTAAGAACACAGTCATGTTATATACACACTAAACCTCTGAATGGATGTATTTGTCACTGATGTGAATCACCTCTGTGGTCACCATGATATAAGTGTTCAGGGAATAATTCAAAGTAGGACAAAAGTTTGCTCTAAATTTTCAATTATTATGTCAGTTGCTCTTTAAGCATAAAACAAGAATAGTTCATGAAAATCTAAGGTATTTTTATAACAGCAACATAGAGAAATCATGCATATTATCTGGCAGGCTTGAAGTAAGTACACCTTCTCTTCTATCTGATGTAAATATAGAAATCTTTCTGGAAATGTCATATTAACATAATTAATGTCCATCCATGTTTACTAAATTAGCCTCCATTTTGTAAACCATATAAATCACATTCTCAGATCATTTCATCAGAGAAACAGGAAAGTTTTTAGAAGCTTGTAATGTGTATTTTAATCAAGGATCAAACAAGAATTGTAAAAGGTTTTATTCCATCTGTGTCAAATTAATGTACCTTAATGAATAAAAGTGAATGGTTTTTCAGTGTTACAATTGATGTGGAATGAATGAAGGGTTAACGCACCACCAGCATTAACCTCTCCCACCTATTTAAGGTTGCAGGAAATTTAACGTAATGATAAACTCTTTGTAGCACAGGGGGATGGCATCTGTAGAAATTAGTTCCTTACTGCCATTAAACCTCTCATAACTTTATATATTTCCTACCATTTCTACATTGTATCTCCTCTCCGATTTTTTTTCCCCAGACTCGCCCTCCCGCCCCTCCCCCTCCTCTCCGATTTTTATCTACTTGGACATCGTGGTGGTTCTAATAAGAAGGATCATAGAGAGTACTGTTGAGAGCTCCCCTGAACGGCTCCATGCTGTTGCTGCCTCAGCGTCTGTCTGGGGAGCAGGCAGCCTGCAGGTCCTTGAATTCACACCAGTCAGTCCTGTGAGCACCTGTACTAGATGACCCCTTCCTTGGGACCAGCAGTCTTGCTGAACCCCAGGGTTTACTGCACAAGCTCCCCTTCAGTGATACCCTCTGAGCTCATCAGAATCCTGCTCGTCTTTGTTTGAATGGATCCCTCCACACTCAGACTGTGGGACCCATAGCACTTCACCCAGGGGCAGGTCTGAACCCCAAGTAGTGGAATTTTCTCTGCCTGGTTGTAGCCTTGATCTTCCTCAGTAGCCTTCAAGGCTTACTGTGAATTTTCTGAGGACCTAAACTCATAGTCATAAACTCACCTTCTGCAATTGTCCTTTGTTCTGCTGTTAGCTTAAACTTTTCAGGGGCTCATTTAAGCAAATGTAAGTTTAACAAAGTCACAAAAAGAATAATCAGAAGCCATGATGGGAAAATTCTGAGCCAAGATTTATAAAATCTTACCCTGTATCATTCTTAGCACATGTGTCTTGTAAGGCTTAAAGGAACTATTTTATCATGGCTTTGGCATACTTTGAATGCAATATATAAATATCTGAAGATACATACATAATATAATTTATATAACACACATTGAATACAAGATACAAATATCTGGAGGTATACATGTTAGCAGTGAGAAAACCAAGAAGGAATATTTGAGCGTATGTGTATTTTTACACATTTAACTTAGCGAATTTAGAAATGCGAAATGAAAACTGGTCATTTCAAAATTGGAGATGATTTACTAAAAAGTATAAAACTTGTCAATTTGTCGAATAATCTGTTTTGTCTACTTTTCATGGACTTCATTTCCTTAAATGTCAGGAGATTATGTTTTTTAAGGAACTTCCACACGGTCCAGCCACGTGACTGCACCAGCTTACATTCCCTCCAGCCATGTAGGAGGTTCCCTGATCTCCAAGCCCCTTAAGCGTTTATGATATTTTTAGTGGGCTTTTTGCTCATTGTTCTGACTGGCCTGCGGTGATGCATCCCTGTAGCTTTGCTCTGCATTCCTTATTGTTCAGCGCTGGTGAGCATTTTTCTTTGCCTCCTGCCCATGGAAAGAGCAAGCTGCCCGCCCCGCCTCAGCAGCTGTGGGGCACAGGCTCAGTCTTCCCACAGCACGTGGGGGATTCCTGGGCCAGGGGTGCGGCCCTTGTCCCCCCAGGGTCAGACGGGTTCCCACTGCCGGTGACCAGTCTGCTTAGCTTTTTTCCTTTTGAGACATATATGTATATATTTATTTATTTATTGGAACATAATTGCTTTACAATGTGGTGCTGGTTTGTGCTCTGTGACGTCATCAATCAGCCGTGAGTATGCATAAATCTTCTCCCTCTTGGCCCTCCCTCCCGTGGTCTCCGTTTCACCCCTCTGCTCAGCACAGAGCACCAAGCTGAGCGCCCTGTGGTAAACAGCAGCTTCCCACCAGCTACCTATTTTCACCATTGGTTCAGTTAGTTTGCTCAGTCGTATCTGACTCTGCGACCCCATGGAGTGCTGCACGCCAGGTCTCCCTGTCCATCACCAACTCCTGGAGCTTGCTCAAACGAACGTCCATTGAGTCAGTGATACCATCCAAGCACCTTCTCCTCTGTCGGCCCCTTCTCCCCCTTTCAATCTTTCCCAGCGTCAGGGTCTCTTCAAATGAGTCAGTTCTTCATATCAGATGGCCAAAGTATCTGGTGTGGTTAATGTTCTTATGTGTGCTCAGTTGTGTCTGAATATTTGTGGTCCCAGGGGCTGTATCCTGCCAGGATCCCATCTGTCCATAGACTTCCCAGGAAAGGATACTGGAGTGGGTTGCCATCTCTTCCTCCAGGGGATCTTCCTGACCCAAGGATTGAACCTGCATCACGTGGATATCCTGCATCGACAGGCAGAGTCCAGTCCTTACCCCTCAGTCACCTGGGAATCTAGTGAGAAATAAAGAAGAGATTAGAAAGCTCCATGATTACTGTGGGTTTCAAAGGAGGGACTTTGAATATACTAAGTCTAGAGAACTTTCAGGACCATGAAATAATTTGTGTTAAACTGTCATGATGAACACATGTTATTGAACACTTATCTAGAGGTATGGAGTTCACATTCCTAAAAGAGGAACACAGGGGTAATCTTGAGAGTTGATCTATTTACTGCCCGGGTAGATTCAGCAGTGGTAACAAATGCTCGCTCTTGTGGGGAAAGCTCAGTAGGGAGATTGTGCACATGTGGGAAGAAGAGGTATATGGGCAATGTCTATACTTTATTCTCACTTCTGCTGTGAAACTAAATCTTCTACAAAGTTGGTATTGGTGAATGCATGCCGGACCAGCCGAGACATTTCAGCGAACAGCACGACGCGTTCCTTTAGGCTAAGAAATAAAGACACAGGACAGATGGGGTCGAGTGGATCGCTGCAGTCAACGATGCTCCATTATTTCTCTAAGCTTCATTTATACTTAAACCAAGAAGGAGGCATCCCAAAGAAAATTTTTCCCCGTGTACATCATCTTTAAGATAACAATCACTAGAACTCTCACTAGGAGCCAGAGAACAGGAATAGCATTCTGATTTACTTTAGGGGTAATTGTAAAAAGGCTATCTGTCTGCGTCTTGTGTGCATTCAAGGCTTACTAGTGTTCTGTTTAACTTTGGATAGTAAATTCCAGAGGGGTGGCATGATAGAGAGCTATGTCCTTGAAGGGACCCTTGATAATCAATCAAGGCAGCTCCCAGAGTCAGCTCTTTCAAGCCTGTCCCCGAAAATGCAGACTGAATATTTTTTAGAATATATAATATGAGAAAGATGTATATGCTTCCATCTTTAATTTTCCTTGGTCATTATACTTTAAAGATGTGGGAAAATAGAGCTCTCTAAATGGAGCAGACAACAAACTGGAGCAGTTGATTCATAAAACCTTGAAAAACACACACAGGAAGTAGAGCAACAACATTCTCAGGTGTTAACTCATGTGTGATGTAACTTATGAAAACACGGATCATTACTTCTTTGGTTGGTCATCAGAGAGCATTTGGCTCTGCCCATACGCACTGTGAACCTAGCGTGTTCAGTTGAGTTCAGTTCAGTGGCTCAGTCGCCCTGGACTGCAGCACGCCAGGCCTCCTGCTGTCCCTGGTTTCTTTTCCAAGAAAGCGGGGATGGAAATGCCTCCAGGCTCCTGGTCTCTGAAGTTGGAGGTGCCACGCCTGCAAAGAGGTGGTCACAAAGCAAATCATTTTGTGAAAACCCGTGTCCCCAGGCTACAGAGGGGGGTGAGAAAAACTAAGGACAAGGGAGATCTTTGGGGAGAATTCAGCAAGTAAAGCCTGGCAGGGATCCAAGACCCCCAGGTGATTCCCACCACTCACTCACCTCTCCCCTCCCAGACCCCAAGGGTACAGGCAGGCTGTGGACCACCACACCCATCCTAGAAAGAGCCCCTCCCCAGGGAATCAGGTTGACTTTCTTTGTTTCTAGAAGTTCCCTCCCTAAACCCTCCCTTCCTGAGGGTCTCAGGTGTGAGGTCTCCCCTCAGGGCTCTGAATGTGCGTCTTCCTCTTGCATTTTTTTTCACAACCCTCAAGGCTGGGTCAGCTAGCTCAGAAGGAGGTCCATTGTTTCTTTTCAGCTGTTCTCTGTAACTCGAGAAGGAAGGAGAAGAGCTAGCCCGGAAGATCTGCAAATAGTGTAGAGGTTGTGATTAGCATTATCAGGTTCGTCTTGATTCCCCACTACAGATTGGGAACACAGAAAGTCGAGAAGGGGCTCAAGTGCGAGGGAAACAGGAAAACTTTTTCTTCTCTTTCCCTACAGCAGTTGCAGGTTAAACAGCTGCATGAATGCCTTTGAAGGTATTTTCTCAAGATGCAGATGTGAGTTTGGGATGTAACATCCCCAGAGAAGACGCAGAGCAGGAGGAAGAAGTGGAGGAAATGGCAGCTTCTCAGGTACATGTCCTGTCCCGGGCCTGGGGCTGTATCTACTTTTCTTCCTGAAATGTCTGGACTGAGAATCTGCACACCTTTTGTTCTCTGCTTCTCACTTTTCTGCCTGGGTGTTTGTTATCAACTTCTTTATTTTTTCCTTTTCTTCTTCTCATAGTGAAGCCTGGCTCTTTAGACCACTTCTCCCTTGTGTCCCAGAATCTTGTCTCCCTTGTCTGTATCCTGGCTTTCTACGGAGCATGATGAATTCTCAGCATGAATTAGCGACTTTCAACTGGTGAATATATTGCCTTTGTGAGAGAGAAACACGGAGAGGCACTGGTATCCAAGATTCCCACTGGGATGTGGTTCGGTGTTGGGATCTTAGGGAACTAGGGGAAATGCCATGATGAGTTTCCATGTGGATGCAATTTCAGCTCTTTAGGAGTTAGAAAATGCCCTTATATATTGAATAAACTCAGTGATCCAGAATTTTTCAGAAAATGCTCAGAAATAAAAAGAAAACTAGGGCATACTGTCCTCTGTAATGCTAAGACTTAGTAGTTAAACACATTGTCAGGTAGTTAGAATAGGGAAAAAGAGTCCAAAATGGCGGTGGCTAAAAGACCTGGAAGGGAAAGCCCGCGAAAATAGAACAAAGTTCCTAGGACTGAAGTGAGAAAATCAGGTAAAACAAACAACGCACCCGCCTAGGCCCGATTTATATAAGACAGACCCAGGGGCTGAGAAACATAAAAAGAGGAGCCAAAGCCCTCTTCCTTCTTCTGTCTCTCTCTCTCTCCCACGCGATGGGGCGATCCTCTCTTTGTGACTTTGGATCATCGTTTCCTCACAACTCGAAGGTGGATTTTCCGGCTATTATCTAAATAAATAGAGCTGTAACACTGATTTATTTAAGTGCTCTAACACGGTCTGTCCTCTGAGAGCTCTGACCCGACAAGGGGCTTTAATATCCATCACTCGAAACTTTTGTTGTGACGAGACAAAGATCCCAGGAACATACACTCGGGTGACAACATTGTTAGGATACAAACAGAGGAAGTATATATGAAATTAATTTTGCATAAAACTGATATTTTTTATGTTAGGTTCAAGTTATAATTTCCTTATTTTTTACAAAATGCCCAGGTTCTGATAGTGCTGCTTCTGTGTGATCCATTTACACCGTGACAGATGATGTCTACTGGCTCTGGTGATTTCGCTGAGATTACCAGGCTATAAAGTTCATTTTTTTTCCCCCTCTGTCTTTAGACAAGGTTGTGGAAAAATTGAATGAGGAACATGTGAAAACCCTCACACTTAATGGAGAAACTCCACATCTTCTTGGTTTCTCTTTGCTTTGGAAAATGAACACTCACTGTGTTGATGATAGATACTGGGTTTTGGGAGTGGAAGTTTTCATCACTCAAGGCCAAGTGTGATGTTTCCAGTACAGTCCACGCTCATATCACAGAGAAAGTCTTACTCACATTTTTGCATTTTTTTTAATCAATATATTTGCAACAATCCTATTGGTGCTAATCTGTTTCCACCTGTGTTGAATTTCTAAGACACAGCTCTACAAAATGATAGTTTTTCAAGAAATTAAAGTTTCAGAACCAAGAGCTCTAATTTATCTCATACTATTGTATATGTTTGCACCCTAGTGTATTTAAAATATAGAAAGAATATCATCCACAAGTAGATGTGTTTCAGGAAGGGGGACCCCTTCCAGGGCCCGAAACTGGGCTCTTGTCTAACACTCGGAAATGAATTGTCCGAGGAGACACATGTTGACAAAGCAAGAGATTTTATTGGGAAAGGGCACCCGGGTGGAGAGCAGGAGGGTAAGGAACCCAGGAGAACTGCTCTGCCGCGTGGCTCGCAGTCTTGGGTTTTATGGTAATAGGATTCATTTCCGGGTAGTCTTTGGCCAATCATTTTAGTTCAGAGTCTTTCCTGGTGGCGCACGCATTGCTCAGCCAAGGTGGATGCTAGCAAGAGGGATTCTGGGAAGTGGACGGACAGGTAGTGTCTCCTTTCAATCTTTCCTGAACTCTTCCGGCTGGTGGTGGCTTATTAGTTCCGTATTCCTTATCAGGATCTCCTGCCATAAAACAACTCATGCAAATGGTTACTATGGTGCCTGGCCAGGGTGGGCGGTTTCAGTCAGTGTGCTTCCCCTAACAACTCCCCCCTGAGAGACTTCACACTCAAGATGCTTCTTGGGAATTGGGGCGGAGGTCTCTTTCTTCTGTAACTTCTTCCTGCTGTGCCTGGGCGTAGGCCTGCCTAGCAGAGTAGAAGTCTCTCTCTACCTGATCTAAGTTGGGGTGTTTTATATCTGAAACCAGCTTTCACTCTTGTAATAACAGCGACTTAGTTTGAAACTGTCAGCGCCTATCAGAGGTAAAATAGACAGGGGCCAAACAGGAGACCTAACAGGATGGTCATCACTGGTCCCCAGAAACAGGAGGCACCGCTGGGATGATTGGCGGGTGGTCAAGCGACAGAGCTGTGTTCTAAGAATCTTATGTTTAGTCTGAAGTTACCATCTTTCACCTGGGTGGGGACTCTAGTTCTGTAGAAGAACTCAAAAGACATTGTTATGCATATATTTTTTTTGAGTCGGAACCAGGACCCGTCTCAAGACTGTACCACTGTTTGATTGTTTCCCCTCTGTTTCTGTATTTTTTTCTTCTCTGATTGGTAATTGTTTGAATCTACCCTTTGGAACTCAGGGAAGGTCAAGGAGGCTGAATAAAGCCTATATTTTACAGTACAGTCGATCTGTACTCCAGAGTCGCCACCCCGCGGAGTCCTGTTTAGTTTTATTTAGGGAACAGGGCAACTATGACTGTGATAACTTTTTGTCAAAATGGGGCACAGGACCGCCTCAGCTTGGAGAAGAGACACTGAATTGAAAGTTTTCCTGAGTTCCAAGTCCTAGATTTGAGCCTTGTATGATTAAAATCTCAATCCCTTGGTCTGCCATTTTGTTGTAACATACCCAGTTAGTAGTAGCTGGAGAAGGGATAACTGGAGTTTTAATAGACAAAGTAAATCTCTTTCTTTTAGAAGAATAGGCTTGAAATCCAGTCTGGACCTGGCACTTCAGGGAGACTTGTAGCCAGGTGGCCAGTTGCCTAGTTTTATAAAAAGTAAGGTAGAAGTTACTAGCTTCCAGCAGACACTTTTGAGAATGGTAGCATCTAAGCCTGACACGATTCAGAAAACTCAAGTGTTTAGCAATACAATGTCTAATCTGAAATTACACCCATAGTAACACCTGGTTATTTCCCAGGATGTCTGAACCATAGCTGAGTACTCTATTTTGAGTTTTAATTGTAAAATTTTTCTTTAATAGCCAAAGCAGATGGCACCATTAATGATGTCAGTGTTTCTCTAGGTATGAGAAGATGCAAGAATTGGGACTCATAAAATCTCTTGAAAAGATCTAACTATCTGAAGGCCTGTTCTGCCAGTTTTTCCCAGAGCACGGAGCGCCTCATTCCTGATCTTCACCCTGAACTCCTTTCAGGGCCGTTGAAAGTCAGCAGTTGCAGTGGCCATGATATAATCACTGTAGATGTAGATGGCAAGTGTCAATCTTCAGTTGGCAAAGCCCCTTTTTGCTCACAAACTTGACAATGACTTTGAGGGGGGCATTTCATGACCATTTTATCCCATGGTGCTGAGAATGTCCATTCTCAGGTTTGGCAAAGATTTTGTCGACCGGCCTCTCAATGTGCTGTTACTGGATTAGGCCATAAAACAGTATCTAAAATTCTCTGGACCACCTGTCTTACTAGCCTCTGGTCCAGGAAAACATTCCCTCTTGTTGCTTTTTCTCATATCTAGAGTTACACTGTCATCATCATCGATTTCATAAGGAACTATATATTATTTTATCAGAGGCCTCAGTCACACATTTGGCAGTGTAAGAAACAGCCATTTTGTAAAACAGGTGAAATACAAAGAACATAGCCAGCAGTATTAGTAAAGTCACGAGTAAGACTTAAGAGCTTCCATTAGATGTAGCCCAGTATATCCCAGGTCGTCTGACTTAGTCTACTCTGTATGAATCTTTATCTTTCAGGGAAATTATACATTGGCACCACCATCTATAAGGCACACAGCCCAGTTTTCTAGTGTTACTAGACTGGTTATCTTTAGTATGATTTAATTGTTTTTAACACAGAGACTTTAAACCTAAATTACCATAGCTTAGTGTTATCTATATAAATCTATCTCATAATTGTGGGAGACTTTTTTCTCCTTTGCTAAAACTTTTTTTTTTGTTGCTCTGATTGAGCTTGAGGAATAGAAAAAGACTCAAATTTATGGCCAGAGTCAGAGTAGGCATTATTAATTGGCCCAGTGAGGGGATCTCGTCTGGTAGTATCACAGTGACCTGAATATGACTATAATTTTCTTTTTTTAAGTAAATTTCTTCAGGGCCAACCAGTTAGAGTCTTGTAGTAGAGAAATTTACCAAGGTAACCCAGAACTAGATACAGGTAATTGGCCACAAACCCAGCAATTGGATTGATTTTTAAATCTAGCATAGTATCAGGCCTGTGATAGAAAAGCATTTGATTTATATGCAAAAGTCTAAGAAGTCAAGAAAACATTATAAATAATCATATGAATCAGGTCCAGCATCTTGGACAAGCTGTCTACCTCTGATGTTGTTGTCTTCTCATCCTGGTGTACTGTAGTTTTTCTTGTTTGAGCATCATTTTAAGGTGAGATCAGGTCAGCTGTCTTCTCTATAGATTAATCCAGTGTAGGGGCCTTTGGAAGTTGGAATTAATCTAAGAGTTAATTTTCTTCAGTTTCATTGTGCAAGAGTTAGTTAAGAGTACCTGATAAAAAGTCCTTCCATCCACGTTGGAGACCGTCCCTTAAATTATGTCTTTTTCCAGTCCTGGTTGCAGGTCATGAGGATCCAATTTTCATCCAAAGATAGATTATTGAGGTAAGCTTCAGAAACAAACTTAGGGTGTTCTTTAAGAATTCAATTAAATTTGCATTAATATCACATAACAGCAAAGAACTATCCAAGAAATGAGTCTTACTACATGCAGACCTCCATGAACAAACTGGGATTTAACAATTTTTTAAAATATCTTTTTTCCCAAAGTTACCCTCATTTTTATCAAATATAACCAAATTAAGGCTATTTTGTTTGCAAAATAGGTCTGTTCTCACTAATTTTGGTCTGATGATTTATATAACCATAATTGATTATAGACTTTTTATTTTGCTGAAACACCTATAGAATCTCAGACTGAACTTTTAATATAAAACAGGGCTGGGAAACTCACACCAAAGGCTTATCACAGATTTTGAATAACAAATCTAGGTGAACTCTTCTCTTTTTAAGGTCTCAAAAATTCCTTGAGATTTTTGTACCTGTTAGTGAGATAACCTTTTTAGCTCATTTGATAAACTTACTGGAAACTTAAGAGTTTCAAATTTCTGGAGGAGTCAGATAGAGAGAAAATATAATTGTTTTGTTTATAACATAATTTTACCAAATTATTTTCATAATTAGTTTGAGAGGAATGTTTTCCTTACTCCTGGAAAACACAAGATTCAAACCTGTAATTTTTCAGATAGAAACCATAAAAATTATAAGCATATTCGCTGGTTCATTTAGTTCTTTGTTAACTTTTGTGAAGTCATCAGGTTTCTCATTAGAACACCAAGACATATCAAAATGTTAAGAACTCCATATAATTTCTAGGATATCTGTATTAGTAATTTTACCATACATTATAACACGAGCAGATTTATTGCTCATTTGATAATCTTTTTTATGTAATTTAACCAACCAAATAAACACAGTTTAATATCTCTCTTTGGGATGTTTCAGGGGCCCTCTGAAGCACCCCAAAGTTAGCTAGAGGCCAAAGGAACTTTAAAAGAATTCGATTTAGGAATTTTTATCGAAAAGATCAATTAAAAGCGTTTAGAACATTTGGTCAGATTTAGTCAATGTTGATGGCTGTATCATTTAACTTGTTGATATGTCACAATGGGCGTAAATACCAAGGCTCAAGGTCTAGTGAAAGTCAGCTCCGCCATCTTGGACCTAATTGGCTCTAAGCAGTTTTCTTACAACCATGTCATTCCTAACAAAATCCACTTATCTAACTAATTGTAATCCAATTTTAGAAAATCCTGATTATGCATAACTCTTTTTAGTATTTTTTCATACTATTTTACTGAAATCACTCTTCCTGCTTTCCTTTAGCAACCAAGAGCTAACTTTTATATTAGCATTTTATAGATTGGTGAACATAAATACCAGTGATAAATTCTAAAACCCTTGCTTTCTTAAAACATTTTAGGATGACATCAAACATTATTCATTTATGGTCCCAAATCTCTTTAGTTTTTCTGTAAAAGGAAGTCAGTGTTTAGTAGTAAATGTTTTAAAATCTTATTTCATTTGGAAATGACCTAATTATTTAATAGACTTCTAATACTTAGTTTAGCACAACCCTTAGAAATTTAAGTTACGCCAATCTGGGGAGACTATTGTAGACAGATATTCTTAAAGAATACAAACTCATATCTCATTTACATTTTTTAGAAGTTTCTTCACTCGAGGTAATTTCCTTGTTGACAAACTTGTAACAGATATAATATTTAACTTATATTAAACCTAGGTTTAATCTTCTTCTTGATGTTAATTACTCTAAGACATGTCTATATTAGATAGGTCAACAAACAAATATTAATATCAGATATTTAATACTGAATATTTCCCAGTTCACCTGAACTTGGAATTTATTGTTTAATTTAGAATTATTTGATTTGTAAGCGCTTACCTTTTTTTTTTTTAAGCCAATTAAATAGAGCTCATTTACAAATTAACCTAAAAAATATTACCCAGAGACAAAAACATACCAAGACATATTTAGACAGACACACTGCAAGATCTAGCTTCATTTTCTAAGTTTGGTCATGAATTAGATATTACAATATAAAATTTAAATAACATTTTAAAAGGCTTTTTTCCTTTTTCTCTTAGTCTCAGGAGTTAAAGATGGTCTAGATAAGTGTTCCTGAGAGCCCTGGTCTCAAGGCACAGGGAAAGAAAATCAAGTTTTAACAAAATGGCGGCAGGTCTAAATGGTGGCCAGACAAAGAAAACGGCTGTCACAAATCACAACACAGAACAGAGTTAAAACACACACATATAAACCTGGCAGTCCTCATCAGACACTCCCTTAAATACAAGAATGCAGTCTCTCAGAAAACCTTCTATAGAGACACAGAACTTGAGATGTCTTCAAAGATTTCAAAAGGAGGAAAGGAAGCCAGGTTGAAAGAAGGAGGAGGAGGAGGCGGGAAAGGGGGGCAAAAGGGGTGACCTTACAGACGTCTCCTGCCACCTGCAGACACCCAGGCGTTACGGGACTTTTCCCTGGGATTCCAGAGAAGGGAGGACTGGAACTCGGCCCTACCAGAAACAAGACCAGAATTCGAGTTCTCTGCCAAGAGGAGGTGATCAGTCTCCAATCCACAGCTCAGGCTGAGGCCCTTCGACCAGATTCCTGCGTCCAGGACCGGGGGACTAGAAAAACGGGAAGGATAGGAAGGGCTAAAGAGAGGAAAGAGAGAGGGAAGGGGAGGGAGGTCAATAAAATCTCTTGTTCCTTACCGGTCGGGGCACTCTGGCCAGTTGTCCACGTCAGGAGGAGACCAGGGACAAAAGGGTCCCAGTCGCGGCCGCTGGGTCTGGTCCATTGGCAGGCAAGCTGGCCCCTGAGTACCCCGAGTGGTCAGGATATCAGTCTCAGCGAAGAAGATATCCCTTCGTGGTCGCCATTTGTTGCAGGAAGGGGGACCCCTTCCAGGGCCCGAAACTGGGCTCTTGTCTAACACTCAGAAATGAATTGTCCGAGGAGACACATGTTGACAAAGCAAGAGATTTTATTGGGAAAGGGCACCCGGGTGGAGAGCAGGAGGGTAAGGGAACCCAGGAGAACTGCTCTGCCGCGTGGCTCGCAGTCTTGGGTTTTATGGTAATGGGATTCATTTCCGGGTAGTCTTTGGCCAATCATTCTAGTTCAGAGTCTTTCCTGGTGGCGCACGCATTGCTCAGCCAAGGTGGATGCTAGCAAGAGGGATTCTGGGAAGTGGACGGACAGGTAGTGTCTCCTTTCAATCTTTCCTGAACTCTTCCGGCTGGTGGTGGCTTATTAGTTCCGTATTCCTTATCAGGATCTCCTGTCATAAAACAACTCATGCAAATGGTTACTATGGTGCCTGGCCAGGGTGGGCGGTTTCAGTCAGTGTGCTTCCCCTAACAGATGTATATATTTTAACCCATTAAAAATAATCTCGATTTTATTGACATGAATATGAATGACTCAACTGAAATGAAAATGAACTGATTTTATTGACATGAATATCGATGTTATTGGCATGAATATGAATGAACTCAGCTGAACTGAACTGAACTGAACATGAATCAGTTCAGTTCAGTCGCTCATTCGTGTCTGACTCTTTGCGACGCCATGAACCGCAGCACTCCAGGTCTCCCTGTCCATCACCAACTCCTGGAGTTTACCCAAACTCATGTCCATTGAGTCAGTGATGCCATCTAACCATCTCATCTTCTGTCGTCCCCTTCTCCTGCCTTTCATCTTTCCCAACATCACAGTCTTTTCTAATGAGTCATTTTCGCATCAGATGGCCAAAATATTGGAGTTTCAGCTTGAATATCCGTCCTTCCAATGAACATCCAGACTGATTTCCTTAGGATGGACTGATTGCATCTGCTTGCACTCCAAGGGACTCTCAAGAGTCTTCTCCAACACCACAGTTCAAAAGCATCAAATCTTCTCTCCTCAGCATTCTTTATAGTCCAACTCTCACATCCATGCATGACTACTGGAAAAACCATAGCCTTGACTAGATGGACGTTTGAGGACAGAGTAATGTTTCTGCTTTTTAATGTGCTGTCTAGGCTGGTCATAACTTTCCTTCCAAAGAGTAAGCGTCTTTTAATTTCATGGCTGCAGTCAGCATCTGCAGTGATTTTGGAGCTCCCAAGATAAACTCAGCCACTGTTTCCACTCTTTCCCCATCTATTTGCCATGAAGTGATGGGACCGGATGCCGTGATCTTAGCTTTGTGAATGATAGCGTTTCCTTAATACTCTTAGGAAGTATACAGTCTCATTGTAATATATGTCTGTAAGCATGAAAATGTTAAAATTACCTTTTTTCTTGTTTTGGTATTCTCCCCAGTTATATAAAGTTCTTTTAAAAAAAAAAAACACGTATTTATGTTTGGCTGAGTTGTGTCTTGGTCGTAGCCTGCAGAATCTTGGAGCCATGTGGGAGACTTTGTTGCAGCAGGCACACTTTAGCTGTGGCGTGTGGGATCTAGTTCTCTAACAAGGGTCTGAACCCGGCCGCCTGACTTGGGAGCTCAGACTACCAGGGAAGACCCTATAAAACTCCTATACACTTTCTTTAGTGTTGTCTCTGTGTATTTATGTTTTCCTAGTTAAATTTTAGTTCACATAAACTGAAGCAAATTGAAGATCTGTCATTTAATGAATGTTTGACAAAATATTTGCAAAACGGTGGAACAACAAAGTTGCTGATTTTCTATTATTTATGTGATGCATTCAAGACCCTGTAAAAACTTTTAGAAAGACATATAGTATATACTAAATAGTTCAAAGGATTATTGCTGCTATGGGAACTATTCTATCAGACCTATCAATTTTGTAAAACACTTAAAATGCAAAGTTAAGTATAAATTCTTACCTTAGTGATTTACCTCTTTGCTATTCAGAATGGTCACTCATGTATTAGAGATTTCAACATTACTAGTTTAAATAAGCTTGTTAAAATGCGGCACATTGGCCCCACTCCAGAACTCTTAGATCAGAGCATCATGCTTTTTAAAACTATTTCCTGGTTCCTTGATAGGGGGCTTCCCTGGTGGCTCAGATGGTGAAGAATCTGCCTGCAATGTGGGAGACCGGGGTCCGATCCCTTTGTGGGGAAGATTCCTCTGGAGAAGGAAATGGCAACTCACTTCAGTATTCTTGCCTGAAAAATCCCATGGACAGAGAAGCCTGGCATGCTACAGTCCATGGGGTCGGAAAGAATCAGGCATGACTGAGAGACTAACATGCTTTCCTTGATAGGCACTTTATTCTGTGTCACACGAGTACAACTCTCACAAATAGATAGGTCAATGTTGATGTGATTGTTTTATAATTTCTCTTCCAGATCAGAATAGTTTTTATAGTGGTCTGTGGATCATATCTCATTCTCTTATCCTGGGGTTAGAAATACAGTGGAAAATACGGCAATATAAAAATTATATTCTTGTGTAACACCAGACATTCTCTGAAATCAAAAGCATTTCTCTTGCTCGTTTCATCTTGGGTCACATTAGGAAGTCTTCCCAGGTCCACATGGCTCATGTCCTTTATATTTCAGGGGCTGCTGACATTCCAGGATGTGACCGTAGATTTCACTCAAGAGGAGTGGGAATGCCTGGACCTCGGTCAGCGGGACTTGTACAGGGACGTGATGTTAGAGAACTACGGGAATCTGGCCTGCTTGGGTGAGGATAACTTGCTTCCAGAATCCCTTATGTATCCTTAGGGTTTTGGTTCATTCATTCTAGAATGTCTCCTGGAATTTTCTGCTTTGTCCAGTAGAGGTTAAGATCCCTACTTTCCAGGGGAAACTGACCTTCTTTCTTGATGTAACCTGCCTCCTTGTGTTCAGTCGCTAAGTCATGTCCAACTCTTTGCGATCCTGTGGAATGCATCATGCCAGGCTTTCCTAGCCTTCTTTAATTCCCAGAGTTTGCTCAAATTCATATCCACTGAGTCAATAAAACTATGCAACCATCTCATCTTCTGCCACTCTCTTCTCCTGCCCTCAATCTTTCCGAGCATCAGGGTCTTTTCCAATGAATTGGCTCTTCGCATCAGGTGGCCGAAGTATCAGAGCTTCAGCATCAGTCCTTCCAAGGAATATTCAGGGTTGATTTCTTTAGGATTGACTGGTGTGATCTCCTTGCGGACCAAGGGACTCTCAAGAGTCTTCTCCAGCACCACAGTTCGAAAGCATCAGTTCTTTGGTGCTCAGCCTTCTTTATGTTCCAAATATCACATCCACACATGACTATTGAAAAAACCATCACTTTGACATTTGTTGGCAAAGTGATGTCTCTGTTTTTTAATATGCTGTCTTTGTCATAACTTTTCTTCCAAAGGGCAAGCATCTTTTAATTTCATGGCTGCAGTCGCCATCTGCAGTAATTTTGGAGCCCACGCCCACATCCCAAAACTAAATCTGTCACTGTTTCCACTTTCCCCGTATCTATTTGCCATGAAGTGATTAGACTGGATGCCATGATGTTAGTTTTCTGAATGTTGAGTTTTAAGCCAGCTTTTTCACTCTCCTCTTTGACCCCCATCAAGAGCCTTTCTAATTCCTCTTCAATTTCTGCCATTAGAGTGATATCATCTGTATATCTGAGATTGTTGATATCTCTCCTGGTAATCTTGATTCCAGGTTGTGATTCACCCAACCCAGCATTTTGCATGATGTACTGTGCATAGAAATTAAATAAGGAGAGTGGCAATGTACAGCCTTGATGTAGTTCTCTCCCATTCTGCCACCAGTCAGCTGTTCCATGTACGATTCTAACTGTTGCTTCTTGACCTGTATATTCTTCATTCTAGGTTCGTGGTAATTCTGTAAGTTCTGTGTTATAAAATAGTGCCACTCTCCTCATAAAACTGGAATTCCACTACCTGCTTTTGCCTTAGTAGTACTTGAGCATAATATCAGAATCTGATTTTGATGCATTTGTCTTTTAAAGATGCTTCCAATAAACTATTTGGTGAAATCGTTTTTTTAATGCTATTTTAACTTTCTACCTTCACTTCTCTCTCACCTGAACACATATTGGATTGGAAATTGATGAATATCTCAGAAAACACATATTGCTTTTTCTGATGAACAGGTCTTGTGGTCTCTAAGCCAGCCCTGGTCACGTTTCTGGAGCAAAGGAAGGATCCCTGGGATGTAAGGGGAATAGAGACAACCATATACCCAGGTATGTGTCTATGGATGAAGCAGGTAACTGAGGTGAGAGGGACAAGCATTGTGGAGGAAGTCATACTTTGTCGTGTGGTTTGAGAAGGTCTGCTTCAGTGGAGATGATTTTGGATTCCCGTAGGTTTATTTCTGTCACTGTCATAGAGCATCATCTCCTGACCCATTCCTGATTCTTTTTATAATTTGTGTATTTTTTCTCCAGTGATTAATTTTCGCCTTTGCAGTTAGAACCAAAATATTTGTCTTCACCTGGAACAACCTGCATGACCTGATAACGCGTCCATTTTGGGGAGGTTTTAGAAAATCTGCATATTTCTGAGTAACTATATTTAGCCCTTTTAAAAGTCCTGATTCTGTCCCTAGTCAGAAGTGTGTGGGTGGAGCTGTGAAAAAATTGCCAAACTACTAGGAATACTGGGGACAGATGTTTTTTGTTTTCTACCGTGTAATTTCCAGTCCACTGGAAACTACACATATGACCTTAAAAATTTCATATTCAAATTCTTTCTTCACTGCACTGTTATAGCCATGCTTTCCGGGAAACAAACTCACTGAGGAGTAGTGCAGATAGTGCAGTGCAGTTTATTACACCGGGGGGCCCAAGGCAGAGTCTCCTCTTAGCCAAGGGCCCCAACCAGCATTTGTGAAAATCTTTTATACCCCATGTGGATGTGTCCAAACCCACCACCCCAATCCCTTGATGCTTACAAAGGAAGGGTCAATGCAATCACAGTAACCCCATCATTCACGTGTTATGTGTTCAAACAGTTAATAATAAATAAGCCCACGGTTACATTCCAGCCAGTTAATAACCAATAACCTGTGCTTACATTCTGATAGATAGTGTCCGGAGGCAGGGGTGATTAGTGTCTGTTTTCTCTTAGGTGATGAGGAACCTGGATATGATCGTCAAGGTTCCCCTCTCCAGAGGGGGTCTTATCCTTCTATTGTCTTTCCCACAGGCACTAAGCAGAGAGTTCAGAGTCCACTGGAGAGGTGGCTGAGCACGATCAGCACAGACAGGCCTGAGATGGAGTCCAGGTCCTATGAATTCCTTCTTCATTCCCCCCTCTTGATGCTCTTAACTCATATTATGAGCATTATTCATAGGTATATATTGCACCCCGGCTCTCCAACTGCCAATTAGGGAGAAGGACATCAACCTTTGGGTTACAAAATTCATAATACATTGTACAATTCAGGGTCCACAAAGCAGAACTATCAAGGCAACTCTAACAGTGGTAAATATAGTTTTCCACAAATCGCTCTTCACCCAATATAGGACGGAAAACCAGAAAGGAATTTTCTCATTTGACATCACTTTTAGCTGGTTTTTCATGTCGTCTAAAGTAGTCGATGCATTGTCAGATAAGTCAGGAATGTATACACAACATTCAACCTTAATTATAGCACAGGTCCCTCCTTGAGCAGCTCTGAGTATGTCCAAAGCTATTTTATTATGAATTAGTGCTTTTCTCATTTAGTTTTGCTCTTCATTTAAGGCTTGGATGGCGTCTGCTCTATCTTGGAGGGCCTGTTTGTGAAATTAGTCAAGGACCTTACTTTAATCATAATATATTTGTTGTCCCTTCAGAGGGTACGAAAAAGGCAGCAATATACTCATACCATTGAAACACAGATCTTGTCCACCTAGCATGTAAATAAGGTAGATTTACTGGGGTTTGTTGTGGGTTAGGCTTTTGCTACACTGGCATTTATATCAAATGTAACCCCATGACCCGAGTCTATTGACTGTAGGGCTTACACCAAGAGAACAAGGAGAGGTTATGATTGACAAGAAAGAGGAAAACCTCTTTTTCATCCCAAAAAAGAGAAAAGTGGTTTAAAATCTGCTTGGTGGAGAGGTGACACCCACCAAGGAAGTCCATCCTTCACAGACAGAGGCATAGTCCTACATACCCAGAAGTTGTAGGCGTTCTGGAAGTCCGTGTAGGAATGTGCCCATGAGGTGTAAACGTTGTCTTGAGTTGAGACAGAAGTTAAATTCAAAATCACGTTGATGAGGCCAAGCAGCAGGAGTTGATTGTGCGGCTGCATCCCGAAGGGGCTCGTCCGGGATCTTCTTTTCCTTCTTCTTAAGGATGGTGTTAGTCTCTCGAGGGTCAGTGGGGTCCCTCTGTGCAGTCCACTCAGCGTTTTCTGGCTCTGCGTGGTATACTCGCTTCACCCTCGTATGATGGATCAAGGGACAATACCTGCAACTTTAACTGCGGTAGGGGTAGTTAGAATAACATAAGGGCCCTTTCACCAAGGGGCTAGCAAATCATCTTTCCAATCTTTCACCCATACTTGGTCACCAAGTGTAAACTCATGAATCTGTTCCCCAAGGGGGAACGGCACCCTTTCTTGTACAAACTTAGTTACCCGATTTATTACCTTACCCAGTTCCATCTGCTGTAAAATCCTATGCCCCTTACCTGAGGCAAATTTGTTGACAGCTGTTTTATTATGGGAGGAGGCCTCCCATACACAATTTCGTATGGAGAGTAGCCTTGGGACTGTGAGGTCATCCTGAGTCTGAGCAGAGCCATCGGAAGCAAGTCCACCCAGGAGCAGTCAGTCTCTCTGATCCACTTGGAGAGTCTCTTTAAGTGTCCGGTTGGCTCATTCCATCATCTCAGAACTCTGGGCCTATATGCACTGTGCAGTTTCCATTTGATGTTTAAAGTTTTGCTTACTTGTTGTACTAAATCAGCTACAAAAGCCGGGCCATTGCCTGATCCAATGCTGGTAGGAAATCCAAATCTGGGAACCATTTCCCTAAGCAGGCACCGGGCTACTTCTGATGTTCTTTCAGTCCAGGTAGGAAAAGCTTTTACCCATGTCGGGAACGTACATACCATGACCAGCAGATAATGGTAGTGTCGGTGAGGTTTCATTTCAGTGAAGTCCACTCCCAGGTGTTCAAGGGGCAGTGTGCCTTTCAGCTGAATACCCGGAGGATTTTGTCTGAATCCCCGAGAGGCAGCATTCACCTGTGCGCAGGCAGCATGGCCTAGGTGGGTCACTTGGTGTGTCTGGCTTACCAGAGTGTGTGCCAGCTCCTCCAGTACCAGTAGTTTGCCACTTGACAATTTCCACCATCCCTTTTCAGTCGTGATGGCCCCTTCCGCCTTGGCTAACCTGAGAGCCATTGTCCTTGTTTTATCAGGCTAGTGCCATCAGTATATAGGACCAAATTAGGGTCTGGAACCTTGAGCCCTTATTTAAGCAAACCCCAGATACCTTACCTCCTCTTTGTAGATCTGTGTCTTCTTCGACACCGGGTGACCTGCTTCCATCAACAGCTGGAGCAGTGCTTTTGTCCCTTTCCAGCATTTTCCTCGGTCTCGGCAGCCAGCAGCAGGTCATCCCTGTATGTAGGAGCCAACATCCATACTCTTCCGGATGGAATGAGTCCAGGTCAGAAGCCAAGGCTTCCCCATCGATGGCTGGGAAGTTTTTAAACCCTTGTGGGGTCGTCCCGATGAGCTGTTGTTTGGTCCACTCCACTGGATCTTTTCATTCAAAGGCAAAGATGGGCTGTGACGCTGGGGCGAGGCCTATGCAGAAGAAGGCATCCTTAAGACCTAGGCAAGTGTAAACTTTAGTCCTCGGTGAGAGGAGTCTAAGTAAGGTATAGGGGTTTGGAACAGTGAGGTGTAAAGTCACAGCAGCCTGGTTGACTAGACTGAGATCTTGTACAGGCCTATAGTTCTGTCCTCCCTCCCTGTTGAGGGGCAGGATTGGCATATTCCAAGCCGACTGGCACTCTAGTAGAATGCCTGCTTGTTTCAATCTATTGATGTGGGCAATATGCCGGTTCAGACCTCTATCCGTAGCGGGTACTGGCACTCTCTAACCGGGATGGTGCGTGGTTTGAGTTCCATTATCCCTGGGGCATGATGTTTAGCCAGCCTGGGAGGAGGGGTGTTGTCTTCCACCCAGACCTCAGGGAAAAATTGGGTTAGCTCCCTCGTGCTCTTCTGGCCCACCCGGTTCTGCCTTCAGACGCTCATGCAACCTGCCGGTCAGCATACTGAACCAGAACATCACATTGTCCAAAGCTGTTTCTCCCTTAAAGTCCATTCTGCCTTGGTGGGCTTGATCAGGTGCGAATGAAAACACAGATGGGTTAAATATCCCAAGTCCCAGGCCATCTCCAGAAAAACCAATTCATACTCACTTCTGTATCCCCCTCCTTCTAGCCGAACAATTCTGAGGGGGTCAAGAATTTCAGAGCATACAGGACACCTCCTGTGGGAGGGCAGAATACGAGCATACAAGGACCAGTTTCCTATCCTAAAAATCCCCTGGCGATCACTTGGTAATAATTTTCTCCGAGACGGGGTGGACAACCTCCTAAATGACCATCACAAATTTCCTTCCTAAACCCTAGCACACTCCTATCTGTGTACCAAGAAATCGCCGCCTGCCTATTTCAGGCTCCTATTCCAGTGGGTCCCCGCTTCTTCTTGTCCCTCCCAGGGGGGTGATCAGGCACCCTTTTCCACCCTGCTGGGTGCGTTCCTCCTCACCTGAGCGCTCAGTTTACCCCTGCTGCCGTCCACTACCTGCTGACGTAAAGATCCTGGCATTGAAAAGCAGAATCCTTCCAGAGGGGCGAGGCGCCTTCCCCCCTCTAGGATATTCAAGCTACAAAGCCTCGGGGTGGCCTCAAATGAGACCTGTCTCCTCAAAGTGAGGAGCTTCCCGGCCAATGCACCAAATGTCATAGCCACGCTTTCAGGGAAACAAACTCACTCAGAAGGACAATGCAGATAGTGGAGTGCAGTTTATTACACCGGCGGGCCCAAGGCAGTCTCCTCTTAGCCAAGGGCCCCGACCAGCATTTGTGAAAATCTTTTATACCCCATGTGGATGTGTCCAAACCCACCACCCCAACCCCTTGATGCTTGCAAAGGGAGGGTAAATACAATCACAATAAGCCCATCATCCACGTGTTATGTGTTTAAATAGTTAATAATCAATAAGCCCACAGTTACATTCCAACCAGTTAATAACCGATAACCTGTGCTTACATTCTGATAGATAGTGTCCAGAGGCAGGGGTGATTAGTGTCTGTTTGCTCTTAGGTGATGAGGAACCTGGATATGATCTTCAAGGTTCCCCTGTCTGGAGGGGGTATTATCCTTCCATTGTCTTTCCCACAGGCACTAAGCAGAGAGTTCAGAGTCCACTGGAGAGGTGGCTGAGCACGATCAGCAGACAGGCCTGAGATGGAGTCCAGGCCCTATGAATTCCTTCTTCACATAAGACAAATCACTAAAATGAGAAAATGCAAATCTGAATTTTATGTTACAGCTCCTTTTTTTTCTGTGAACTAACATTAGATGTATTAAGTATGTTTGTCCCAATTCATTAATGCTAAAATGCTTTAATATATTAATTTCACTCACAGAGTTTTTAAACAAAGTATTGACGTCCGAGTTTAGAACATTTCCCACAGCGCTTTTTTCTGATTGTTCTTCCATATTAAGCTTATAGATTATATAGAGAAATCTTTAAGAAGAAATTTTTCTGTTCCAATAATGCTATTTTACAATGTTATGTGAGGTTTGCTATACAGAAAGACTAAGAGGTACATATACACATTTCCCTTCTTGAGGAGATTTCCTTCCCATCTAGGTCACCACAGAGCGTTGAGTAGAGTTCCCTGTGTTCTCACCATATTTTTCAAGTCTCACTTCTCATTTGAATTGTTAAGAACTCTTACCTTATTAAATCTATCTTATTTGTTGTGAGGCATCCCAGGACTTAATCATTAATACCATCTATTTCTGATTAGTTCTAGGTCAATATCATTTACTATTTTAGACTCTATTAGAACATGCTTAGATAACAACGTGAGTGGTATTTGGGTTAAATAACTAATAGGCATTAGCATTTGTAAAAACGTTTTGTTTGTAAATTTGATTACTTAAAGAAAAATTTGCTCATTACACTGCTCAAATTCTCCTCGCTTCATTGTTCCTGTACGTTTCTAACTTGACTTCTCTGCACCATACTCCTTTGTCATCTCATCTTGTCCAATGTTCTGTGTTTGTGGTCTCTGTTCTGCAGGCTGCAGATCCTAGTTCTTCTTGCTATGGCGTCTGCTCCGTGGTGGGTTAGGTGGTCCAGAGACTTGTGCCCTTATGCCCTTGAGAGGGGGTTGATTGTTACTATTGTGACCAGAGCCTGCCCGAATCTTGAGGGCCGCTTCGCCTTTCCTCTGTGGCTGTCACTGTCTGTGTCGTGGTCTGCTTCCTGATTGGTGGAGCAGAGGCCCCAGATCTGAAATGAGCTCTGCTCTGATCTGTGGTGTTTCTGATCTAGTGGGACTGGAACACACCCACTGGGAGGGAAGCAACTGAGTGTTGCTCCTCTGGGGATGTTCTCCTCGGAGAGTGCTCTGCGTGTCATCTGTCAGGTGCAGTTCCAGCTCTCATGTGACCCTGTGTTGGCATTGACCTTGGCCCCACCTGAACCATGGGTATGCTGGCACTTGACCCTGGTGTCTCTCAGATGTTTTCACCAGGTCACCAGCAGAGATCCACTGTGGTCGTATCCCAGGTGTACATTCATTGTGGAGTTGGACCCGCTGTGGTGCTATGGAGACAATGTAGACTGTGACCTGGCCCAAATGCCTCATGTGTGGGCCTACAATGTCTACAGTTGCTAAAGCCAGACTGGTCTTGACTGCCAGAGCCTCATTTCCATCCAGATGTTCTGTTGGGGCTGAGTTTACCAAGCCAGTTGTGGGGTGTAACACCATGGTTTGTACAGATGCAAGGAGAGATCTCAGCTTTTCTTTCTTAGTGACAAGGCCGTGGGGCTCAGCTGTGGTTTCAGCACCACCTGTACATTGGGACCACCGACAGGCGTGTATTCTGAATGTGCCCCTGGAGCCCATGAGTCTATCCTGGTAGGGAGGAGGCTGGGGAGGTGAAAGCAGCTGTGGGGATCGTGAGATCACCCACCTAGGTGGGAGCCATTCCTAGTGCCTGCAGAGGCAGGGACAGGCAGAGGGGCAGAGAGGCTGCAAGGAGGTTCTTCCCTTCGGGTATCACTCAACAGCGCCGCTCTGCTTCTCCGGTGGTTCAGGCTTCCTCCACAAGCATCCCATTTGCAGAGCTCGTCCCTCCTTCCCGTCCACTCAGGATGTCTCCTCACGGCCAACCGCAGTCCTCTGCCTGGGTCTGCTCTCCAAAACCCACGTTCCACCACCCAGCTCTTGTCTGCAGCGGAGGACACCGTGTCAGGCTGGGTGGGCAGGGCAGGGGTCAGTACACTTCGTACAGGTCTCACTCTGTCCTTCATGCTGGTTGCCGTGTTCTCTTCCCACAGAGAACGAGGCTCCCCTTCTGTCCCAACTGAGCTCCCCCCAGTGAGGGACTTCCCTGCATGTGGAGACCTCGCCTCTCTTCAGATGCCCCAGGGTTTTGCGGGTCCCATCCGGCTTCTTTTCCTCTTCCCTTTCCTCCATCACTCTCTTGTCCTACCTGGCTCAGCAGGAATCTTTCTTGTCCTTTCAGATGTCCAAGTTCCTCTGCCCATGTTCCACAGTGCTCTGTGAGAATTTTTCCACTTCAAGATGTATTCTTGATGCTTTGGTGGAAAGGATGAACTCCACGTCTTCCGAATCCTCTGCCATTTTGACTCCTTCTATCTCGGTTTTAGGCTTCATCTAGCCAAGTGTATGCCAATTTTATGTATATTGTAAACTATATTCCCCAAAAATGGTAAGTAGAATAACTTATTATTTGGTATCTTTCAGCTGTGTCTTCTCATGACACCCAGTGTTTGAGGACCCAAAAGCCAGGCTTAGAAGATTTACTCCCAACAGTAAAGCTAGGAATATATGAAAGATATCACCTTAGAAATTTACATTTAACCAAAGACTGGGAATCTATGAGGGCATATAAAGAGCGGAGAGCATGTTATGATGGACACAACCAAATTGGTTCAGTTTCCCATAAAGTAAACATTACTGCCCAAAGAAATCAAGGATGTGAATCAAATAAGGAAAAACCAATTTCAGATGACCAATTTCAGTCATCAACATCTGCAGTTATGTGTATATTTGTCAGCAAAGATCCACAGCATCTCTTGATAGATACATGTTCTCTGAAGGGAAATGTGGAAAATCTGGAAAGTTATCTAGTCTCTACTGGAGATACTCATTCAAACCTATACTCTGAGCATAGGTGTCTGTTAAATATACATTCAAACATGTCTGGAAACCAGAAACTTAAACATGAGGGGGAAAGTTCCCAATACAATCAATTTGAGGGATCCTTTAACAAGGGTTTCTTGTTCTCCAACCAACAACTCTTTTCTCCTTGTTCCAAAATCTGGAATGTTGATAATAATGGGAGAGACCTTATTCAACCATCATTGTTCAATTCATATGGAGGTATAAATAGTGTGGAACAACTTTCCAAGTGTAACAAAATGAGTAATGCCTTAAGCACGAGCTCTACCCCCAATAATTACAAGAGTATACGTGATGGAATGAGAAGCTCTTCATATAATGAAACTGGCTATAATGTTGACCAAGACTCATATCTTGTGAAACAACAAGGACATCAATTTTCAGACAACAATTCTAAACATCATAAGTGTAGGAATATACTTTATCAAAGCTCAAATCTTACTATTAAAACTTCTAATAGTATGGATATTGGAGAGAAGACCTATAACTGTTATGATTATGGTAAAGTTGTTAACCAGTCTTCAAAACTTATTCAACAGCAGAGAATTCAGAGTAACCGGAAACATTGCAAGTGTCATACATGTGGAAAAGTCTTTAGTAACTCACCCAATCGAAGTAGACATAGGAAAGTTCATACAGGAAGGAAGCATTTCAAATGTGCAGCATGTGGCAAAGCCTTTAATCAGAGTTCATCTTTAACTGAACATCTGGGAATCCATGCTGGGGAGAAACCATACAAATGTACAGAATGTGACAAAGTCTTTATCTGCTCTTCATGTGTTACTCAACATCAGCAAATTCATACTAGGGAGAGACCTTATAAATGTACAGCATGTGGCAAGGCTTTTAAGAAGTGTTCAACTTTAACTCAACATGAGCGAATCCATACTGGGGAGAGACCTTATGAATGTATAGCATGTGGCAAGGCTTTTAAGCAGAGTTCAAATTTAACTGAACATCAGCGAATCCATTCCGGGGAAAGACCTTATAAATGTACAGAATGTGGCAAAGCCTTTATCCGTTATTATTATCTTATTCAACATCTGCGAATCCATTCTTGGGAGAGGCCTTATAAATGTACAGCATGTGGCATGGGTTTTAAGCAGAGTTCAACTTTAACTCAACATCAGCGAATCCATTCCGGGGAAAGACCTTATAAATGTACAGAATGTGGCAAGGCTTTTAAGCAGCGTTCAGCTTTAAATGTACATCAGCGAATCCATACTGGGGAGAGACCTTATAAATGTACAGCATGTGGCAAAGCCTTTTCCCAGAGTTCAAGTCTTTCTGGACATCAGAGATTTCATGCTGCAGAGAAATGTTAGAAATGTAAGGAATATACAATCAGAGAATTCATACTGCAGAGAAACCCTGGAAATGAATCAGTGATGAAAAGTTTGGTCCTTAATATACAATTTTGAAAAAACGAGTGTTTTCTTTGGAAAGATACATGAATTAAATTAAAAAAATGTAGATAACTGCTTAATCAAACATCAAAAGTAACTCAATACCAGAGTATTCATACTAGAAAGCATTTCATTCGTACCATTTTTGTTGAATTACCCGAAGCAAAATTCTGTAGCAAGTATTCCATAAGTAAAACATACAAATTGATATGTTAGTATGGATCACAAGATGAAGGGGTGGATATTTGCAGAGGTACAATTATTATTAATGTATCCTTGTTTATGTTAACATTTGAGATTATTAAGGAACCAAAACGAATGTATTTCAACTCTCAAATTACTACATGCTGTGATTTGTTTCTACTGTATATATGAACTTATGTTTTTGATGGTTGTAGCCCAATAGTAAGAGAAGCCCTTCTATGTGAAGTGGGAATCATTTATGTTTATTCTCCAATTTATAAGATTAAGAACACAGTCATGTTATATACACACTAAACCTCTGAATGGATGTATTTGTCACTGATGTGAAACACCGCTGTGGTCACCATGATATAAGTGTTCAGGGAATAATTCAAAGTAAGACAAAAGTTTGCTCTAAGTTTTCAATAACTATGTCAGTTGCTCTTTAAGCATAAAACAAGAATAGTTCATGAAAATCTAAGGTATTTTTATAACAGCAACATAGAGAAATCATGCATATTATCTGGCAGGCTTGAAGTAAGTACACCTTCTCTTCTATCTGATGTAAGTATAGAAAACTCTTTCTGGAAATGTCATATTAACATAATTAATGTCCATCCATGTTTACTAAATTAGCCTCCATTTTGTAAACCATGTAAATCACATTCTCAGATAATTTCATCAGAGAAACAGGAAAGTTTTTAGAAGCTTGTAATGTGTATTTTAATCAAGGATCAAACAAGAATTGTAAAAGGTTTTATTCCATCTGTGTCAAATTAATGTACCTTAATGAATAAAAGTGAATGGTTTTTCAGTGTTACAATTGATGTGGAATGAATGAAGGATTAACGCACCACCAGCATTAACCTCTCCCACCTATTTAAGGTTGCAGGAAATTTAACGTAATGATAAACTCTTTGTAGCACAGGGGGATGGCATCTGTAGAAATTAGTTCCTTACTGCCATTAAACCTCTCATAATTTTATATATTTCCTACCATTTCTACATTGTATCTCCTCTCCGATTTTTTTTCCCCCAGACTCGCCCTCCCGCCCCTCCCCCTCCTCTCCGATTTTTATCTACTTGGACACCGTGGTGGTTCTAATAAGAAGGATCATAGAGAGTACTGTTGAGAGCTCCCCTGAACGGCTCCATGCTGTTGCTGCCTCAGCGGCTGTCTGGGGAGCAGGCAGCCTGCAGGTCCTTGAATTCACACCAGTCAGTCCTGTGAGCACCTGTACTAGATGACCCCTTCCTTGGGACCAGCAGTCTTGCTGAACCCCAGGGTCTACTGCACAGGCTCCACTTCATTGATACCCTCTGAGCTCATCAGAATCCTGCTCGTCTTTGTTTGAATGGTTCCCTCCACACTCAGCCTGTGGGACCCATAGCACTTCACCCAGGGTCAGGTCTGAACCCCAAGTAGTGGAATTTTCTCTGCCTGGTTGTAGCCTTGATCTTCTTCAGTGGCCTTCAAGGCTTACTGTGAATTTTCTGAGGACCTAAACTCATAGTCATAAACTCACCTTCTGCAATTGTCCTTTGTTCTGCTGTTAGCTTAAACTTTTCAGGGGCTCATTTAAGCAAATGTAAGTTTAACAAAGTCACAAAAAGAATAATCAGAAGCCATGATGGGAAAATTCTGAGCCAAGATTTATAAAATCTTACCCTGTATCATTCTTAGCACATGTGTCTTGTAAGGCTTAAAGGAACTGTTTTATCATGGCTTTGGCATACTTTGAATGCAATATATAAATATCTGAAGATACATACATAATATAATTTATATAACACACATTGAATACAAGATACAAATATCTGGAGGTATACATGTTAGCAGTGAGAAAACCAAGAAGGAATATTTGAGCGTATGTGTATTCTTACACATTTAACTTAGAGAATTTAGAAATGCTAAATGAAAACTGGTCATTTCAAAATTGGAGATGATTTACTAAAAAGTATAAAAGTTGTCAATTTGTTGATTAATCTGTTTTGTCTAGTTTTCATGGACTTCATTTTCTTAAATGTCAGGAGGTTATGTTTTTTAAGGAACTTCCACACGGTCCTCCTTCATGACTGCACCAGCTTACATTCCCTCCAGGCATGTAGGAGGTTCCCTGATCTCCAAGTGCCTTAAGCGTTTATGACATTATTAGTGGGCTTTTTGCTCGTTGTTCTGACTGGCCTGCGGTGATACATCCCTGTAGCTTTGCTCTGCATTCCTTATTGTTCAGCGCTGGTGAGCATCTTCCTTTGCCTCCTGCCCATGGAAAGAGCAAGCTGCCCGCCCGGCCTCAGCAGCTGTGGGGCACAGGCTCAGTCTCCCCACAGCACGTGGGGGATTCCTGGGCCAGGGGTGCGGCCCTTGTCCCCGCAGGGTCAGACGGGTTCCCACCGCCGGTGACCAGTCTGCTTAGCTCTTTTTCCTTTTGAGACATTTATTTATTTATTTATTGGAACATAATTGCTTTACAATGTGGTGCTGGTTTGTGCTCTGTGACGTCATCAATCAGCCGTGAGTATCCATAAATCTCCCTCTTGGCCCTCCCTCCCGTGGTCTCCGTTTCACCCCTCTCTCAGCACAGAGCACCAAGCTGAGCGCCCTGTGGTAAACAGCAGCTTCCCACCAGCTCCCTATTTTCACCATCAGTTCAGTTCAGTTGCTCACTCGTGTCTGACTCTGCGACCCCATGGAGTGCTGCACGCCAGGTCTCCTGTCCATCACCAACTCCTGGAGCTTGCTCAAACGAACGTCCATTGAGTCAGTGATACCATCCAAGCACCTTATCCTCTGTCGGCCCCTTCTCCTCCCCCTTTCAATCTTTCCCAGCGTCAGGGTCTCTTCAAATGAGTCAGTTCTTCATATCAGATGGCCAAAGTATTTGGTGTGGTTAATGTTCTTATGTGTGCTCAGTTGTGTCTGAATATTTGTGGTCCCAGGGGCTGTATCCTGCCAGGATCCCATCTGTCCATAGACTTCCCAGGAAAGGATACTGGAGTGGGTTGCCATCTCTTCCTCCAGGCGATCTTCCTGACCCAAGGATTGAACCTGCATCACGTGGATATCCTGCATCGGCAGGCAGAGTCCAGTCCTTACCCCTCAGTCACCTGGGAATCTAGTGAGAAATAAAGAAGAGATTAAAAAGCTCCATGATTACTGTGGGTTTCAAAGGAGGGACTTTGAATATACTAAGTCTAGAGAACTTTCAGGACCATGAAATAATTTGTGTTAAACTGTCATGATGAACACATGTTATTAAACACTTATCTAGAGGTATGGAGTGCACATTCCTAAAAGAGGAACACAGGGGCAAACTAGAGAGTTGATCTATTTACTGCCCATGTAGATTCAGCAGTGGTCACAAATGCTCGCTCTTGTGGGGCAAGCTCAGTAGGGAGATTGTCCACATGTGGGAACAAGAGGTATGTGGGCAATGTCTATACTTTATTCTCACTTCTGCTGTGAAACTAAATCTTGTACAAAGTTAGTACTGGTGAATGCAGACTGAATATTTTTTAGAATACATAATATGAGAAAGATGAATATGGTTCTAGTTTCAATTTTTCCTTGGTCATTATACTTTAAAGATGTGGGAAAATAGAGCTCTCTAAATGGAGCAGAGAATGAACTGTACCAGTTGATTCATAAAACCTAGAAAAACACACACAGGAAGTAGAGCAACAACATTCTCAGGTGTTAAGTCATGTGTGATGTAACTTATGAGAACACCGAACATTACTTCCTTGGTTGGTCATCAGAGAGCATTTAAGGCATCGTTTTCAGAGGCATTTGGCTCCGCCCATACACACTGTGAACCTAGCGTGTCCTGCTCAGTTCAGTTCAGTTCAGTGCCTCAGTCGCCGTGGACTGGAGAACGCCAGCTCCTGCTGCCCCTGGTTTTGTCAGGAGAAGCACACTTATTGAATCCAGTCACCCTGGCCAGGCACCATAGTAACCTTTTGCAAGAGCTGTTTTGTGACAGGAGATCCTGATAAGGAATAAGGAACTAATAAACCACCCCCAGCCGGAAGAGTTGGGGAAAGGTCAAAAGGAGACACCGCGTCTCCGTCCACTTCCGTCCACTACCCCAAATCCCTCTTGCTAACATCCATCTTGGCTGAGCGATGCGTGGGCCTCCAGGAAAGACTCTGAATTCGAATGATTGGCCAAAGACCACCCAGAAACTAATCCCATCACCATAAAACCCAAGACTGCTAGCCACGTGGCAGAGCAGTTCTCCTGGGTTCCCTTACCCCTCTGCTCTCCCCCAGGTGCCCATCCCAATAAAATCTCTTGCTTTGTCAGCACATGCATCTCCTAAGACAATTCATTTCCAAGTGTTAGACTAGAGCCCAGTTTCGGGCCCTGGAAGGGGTCCCCCTTCCTGAAACAGTTTCTTTTCCAAGAAAGCAGGGAAGGAAATGCCTCCAGGCTCCTGGTCTCTGAAGTTGGAGGTGCCACGCCTGCAGAGAGGTGGTCAGAAAGCAAATCACTTTGTGAGAACCTGTGTCCCCAGGCTGCAGAGGGGTGCTGAAAAAAACTAAGGACAAGGGAGATCTTTGAGAAGAATTTTGCAAGTAAGGCCTGACAGGAACCCAAGACCCCCAGGTGATTCCCACCACTCACTCACCTCTCCCCTCCCAGACCCCAAGGGTACAGGCATGCTGTGGACCACCACACCCATCCTAGAAAGAGCCCCTCCCCAGGGTATCAGGTTGACCTTCTTTGTTTCTAGAAGTTTCCTCCCTAAACCCTCCCTTCCTGAGGTCTGCGGGTGTGAGGTTTCCCCTCAGGGCTCTGAATGCGGGTCTTCCTCTTGCATTTTTTTCACAACCCTCAAGGCTGGGTCAGCTAGCCCAGAAGGAGGGCCCATTGTCTCTCGTGAACTGTTCTCTGTAACTCGAAAAGGAAGGAGAAGAACTAGCCCGGACGATTTGCAAATAGTGTAGAGCACCAGGATGTGATTAGCATTATCAGGTTAGTCTTGATTCCCCACTACAGATAGGGAACACAGAAAGTCGAAAAGGAGCTCAGAAAAGGGTGAGGGAAACAGGAAAACATTTTCTTCTCTCCCTGCAGCAGTTGCAGGTTAAACAGCTGCATGGATGCTTTTGAAGGTATTTACTCAACATGCAGATGTGAGTTTGGGATGTAACATCCCCAGAGAAGACGCAGAGCAGGAGGAAGAAGAGGAGGAAATGGCAGCTTCTCAGGTGTGTGTCCTGTCTTGGGTCTGGGGCTGTGTCTGCTTTTCTTCCTGAAATGCCTGGACTGCAAACCTTTAGTTCTCTGCTGCTAATTTTTCTGCTTAGAATGCTTGTTATCACCTTATTTTTTCCCTTTTTTTTTTTTTAATAGTGAAAACCAGCTCTTCAGGTTTCATCTCCCTGATGTCCCAGAGCCTTTTCTCCATTGTCTGTATCCCGGCTCTAAAGCATGTTGAATTCTCAGCATGAAATAGTGACTTTCAATGTTGAATACATTCACTTTGTGAGAGATGAACACGGGGAGGCACTGGTATCTGAGATTCCCATTGGGATGTGGTTCGGTGCTGGGATCTTAGGGAAGTCGTGGAAATGCCGTGATGAATTTACATGTGAATGCAATTCAGCTCTTTAGAACAGGAAGAACAGGAGTAAAAAAAATGTCCTTGTTAATAGAATGAACTCAGCATTCCAGAACTTGTCAGAAGTTAAAGTAGCATAGACAATCCTCTATACTGATAAGAAATATGTACTAAAAAATGGACTATTAAGCTACAGATCATGGGAGGTATATAGGAGGTGGAAATTGCAGAAAACTGACATTTTTCTTGATAGATTGAGAACATGGTTTTCCTAATATTGCCAAAATACCTGACAGTGATAATGCATTTTTCCATGTACCCTATGACCGCTGATGTTCACTGGTCCAAGTGCTTCTGTGAGATTTCCACGCTATGAAATTCATTTTTTTTTTTTTTTCTGTCTTGAACAAGGGTCTTGGAAAGAAAAAGTGATGGATATGCCTATCACAGTTAATGAGGAAATGCCGTATCTTCTTAGTCACTCTTTGCTTTGACAAATGAACACTGTCAGCTAAAACAGATGCACAATTTGAGAGATGTGAATTAAGTTTTATTTGGGGCAAAATGAGGACAGCCGCCCAGGATACAGCACCTCAGATAGCTCTGAGAGACTGCTCCAAAGAGACAGTGGGGGAAGGTCAGTATGTGATTTTGGTGAAGGGGGAGTTCAGTGCAGTCAAGCGCTTACTTTACAGAAGGTTTTCTGTCAGTCGTGAGGAGCTGATGTCATCATTTAGTGGTTTAGTGCTTTTCTAGATATGAAGAGACGCAAGGATTGGGATCATGAAAGCAGTTCTTGAAAATATCTAACTCTCTAAAGACCTGTGCCACCAGATTTTGCTGGAGCAGAGTGCTGCAATCCACCCTGAACTCCCTCGAGGGAATTGAAGTCAACAGTTGGAGCACTAAAGGGTTCATTTTCCCCAGAGGCAGATGGCAAACGCCCTTGTTTTTGTTGTTGAGCCACTGGAAATTGACAACACTCACGCGTGTTTAGTAGAAATGCTGGGGTTTAGGAGTGGGGGTTTTCATCACTCAAGCCCAGTCCTGATCATTTCCAGTACACTCCACACTCACATCACAGATAGATTCTCATCACATTTCTGTATTTTCCAAAATGTTTACAAGAATCATATTAGTGCTAATCTATGTTCAACTGTGTTAAATTTTAAAATATAGCTCCATGCAAATGATACAGACTTTGCAGGACATGAAAAGATTCAGAACCAGAGCTCTCTAATTTTTTATCATTGTGTATGTCTGCACCCATGTCTATTTTTAAAAATTAAAATAATATCATCCTCAAATATTTATGTACACTTTCAATCAGTTAAAAATTATCCTGCTTTTATTGACATCACAATTTTTCTCTATTACTATTAATAAGTATCCCATTTTAGTGTATGTCTGTATGAATGAACATGTTAACATCATTTGATTGATGTTTTTCTTTTTCTTTTTTGAAGATTCCCTGAAGCAGGGAATAGCTACCCACTCAGGTATTCGTGCCTTGAGAATCCCATGGACAGAGAAGCCTGGCAGGCTACAGGCCCTGGGGTTGCAAAGAGTAGGACACAACTGAGTGACTAACACTTTTCTTGTTTTTAGTATTATTTACAAGTACAGAAATTTCTATAAACTTTCATTAGAGTTAGCTCTGTGCATTTGTCTGTGTTTTATTAAAGTCTAGAGTCATAAACTGAAGTAAACGTTAAGCTATCATTTAAAGAATGTTTGTTAAAATATTTGCCAAAAGATGCAACAGCAGCATTATTGATTTTACTTTATTTCTGCTATACATTCAAGACTGTGAAAAACTGTCAGAAAGATATATAGTATGTACCAGATCATTAAAGTGATTCTTGTCACCGAGGTTACTATCCTATCAGACTTGTAAAATCTGTAAAGCACTTAAAGTTCAAAGTTAAATATGAATTCTTTCCTTACTATTCTGCTTCGTTGCTGTTCAAACATTGTCACTCATGGAGGAGAATTTTCAACATTACTAGTTCAAATAAGCTTGTTAACAATGTGACATACTGAGCCCACTCCAGAACATTTGGATCAGGAAGTGCTTTTTAAAAATATTTCCTGTTTCTTTTGATAGACAGTTAATCCTCTGTCAACTGAGTACAACACTCAAAAATAAATATGCCAATGTTGATCTGATTATTTTGTAATTTCTCTTCTAAATCAGAAGAATTTCTGTAGTGGTTGATGGATCATATCTCATCCTCTTTTCTTGGGGTTAAAAATGTGGTAGAAAACATTACTGTGTAAAAATTATATTGTATAATATCAGCCACTCTCCTAAATCAAAACCATTTCTCTGACTGGTTTCATCTTGGGTCACATTAGGAAGTCGTCCCACGGCCCCATGGCATCTGTACTTTGTATTTCAGGGACGGCTGACGTTTCAGGATGTGGCCATAGACTTCACTCAAGAGGAGTGGGAATGCCTGTTCCTCGGTCAGCGGGAATTGTATAGGGACGTGATGTTAGAGAACTACAGGAACTTGGCCTCCTTGGGTGAGGATAACTTCTTTCCAGAATCCCTTATCTACCCGCTGGGTTTTGGTTCCTGTATTTCTAGAATGTCTCCTGGAATCTTCTGCTTCTTACAATAGTTTTAGATCCCTGCTTTCTATGGGAAAATGGGTGTTTCTGAGTTGAGAAAGAAGACTTCATGATGATTCATTATGATTCTGACTTTTGCTTGATGTGATCTGCCTCCTTCTTCTAGGTTAGTGGTAATTCTCTAGGTTCTGTGGTATAAGAGGGTGCCACTCTCCTTTTCAAATCAGATTTCTTCTAGTTATTTACTTTGGCCTTAGTAGTACTTGACTAGAATCTCAAGATCTTTTCTTTATGTATTTGTTAGTGTTATAAAAGTACATTCAATAAAGTGTTTGGGGATATAATTTTCTAGGCTATATTAATATTCAACCATGCCTTCTCTAGAGTGTTAATATAATGAGCAAGATTACAGTATTGTGTCCGACTCTTTACGATCCCATGGAATAGTCCATGGAATTCTCCAGGCCAGAATAGTGGAGGGGGTAGCCTTTCTCTCCTCCAGAGGATCTTCCCAACCCAGGCATCAATACAGAGGTCTCCCACATTGCAGGTGGTTTCTTTACCAGCTGAGCCACCAGAGAATGTTAATACAGCCTAGGAAATGATGTCCCCAAATACTTTATTTCTAGACTGTATTAATATTCTACCATGCCTTCTCCGGGCTTCCCAGGTGGCACCAGTGGTAAAGACCCTGCCTGCCAATGCAGGAGACGTAAAAGAAGTAGGTTCAATCCCTGGGTTGAGAAGATCTCCTGGAGGAGGACATGGCAACCCACTCCAGTATTCTTGCCTGGAGAATCCCATGGACAGAGGAGCCTGGTGGGTTATAGTCCATAGGGTGGCAAAGAGTCAGACATGACTGGAGCGACTTAGCACACGTGCCTTCTCTTCTCACCTGAATACATATTGGAGTGGAAACTGATGAGTCTCTAGCAACACAAACACTCCTTGTCCTGATAGCAGGTCTTGTGGTCTCTAAGCCGGACCTGATCACCTTTCTGGAGCAAATGAAGAATCCCTGGGATGTAAGGAGACTGGAGATGCCAGCCATATACACAGGTAGGTGTGAATGGATGGAGCCAATGACTCAATGACAGGTCCAAGGATCAGTAAGGAATTCATCCTCTGTCATGTGGTTTGGGAAGATCTGCTTCAGTGGAAATGATTTTAGAGAAGCCTGGGTTTCTTTCTGCTGCTGTCTTAGGCGGATATCACGTGCCCCATCCTGTCTCTTAAGTCATTCCTGAATTCATCTCCACTGATTACTTTTCTCAATCACAGTGAGAACTGAAAACCTCCTCTTGGCCTGTGACAACCTGCATGAATCAATTACTATTGCATTTCCTGGGGGCCCTAGGAAAACTGTGCACGTTTCTGAATAACTCTAAGACGCTCCTATTAAAGCTTGTTTCTACCGCTAGATGGTAGTATGTGAGTGGAATTGTAGACATACTGCGGGTTTTTTCTGACTTATAATTTCTAAAACACTGGAAGCTACAAATATGATCTTATACATTTTAAATTTAAGTAATTTCTTCACTGCATAAACCAAAACCTCCCTAAAGAGAAAGAATGCAAATCAGTGTTACTTCAAAGTTTCTGTTTTCTTCATATGAACTCATATGAAACGTTAAGTGTATTTGCCGCAATTCCTCAATGCTAAAAGACTTAAATATATTCAGTTAGCTCAAAGAATTTTCAAATAAATTGGCATAAGATCCTAAAACATTTTCCACTATACTTTTTAATGGTTTCAAGCTATTACAATTTTTAGGTAATATAATCTTTTAAAAATGTTCTCATTGGAGTATAACTGGTTTACAATGTTGTACAGCAAAGAGAGTCGGTTATTTAATTTCTCAAGAACTACTTCTTTATTAGTTAATCTTGTTATCAGCTTCCCCAGACTTTGTCCCTTGTGTCCTCACTTTCTGATTAGACCTACGTCAGTATCATTTCTGATGTTTAGATTGAAACATCTAATGCTGCTGTTGCTAAGTCGCTTCAGTCGTGTCCGACTCTGTCCGACCCCGTAGACGGCAGTCCACCAGGCTCCCCCGTCCCTGGGATTCCCCAGAGGAGAACAGTGGAGTGGGTTGCCATTTCCTTCTCCAATTCATGAAAGTGAAAAGTGAAAGTGAGGTCGCTCAGTCGTGTCCGACTCTTAGCGACCCCATGAACTGCAGCCTACTAGGCTCCTCCGTCCATGGGATTTTCCAGGCAAGAGTACTGGGGTGGGGTGCCATTGCCTTCTCCGAAACATCTAATAGGACACGCTAAAATAAGAAGTGGGTTAAAGAGTTAGAAGGCACCTAGTGGTGTCTCCATTTAAGATGACTTAAGTCAGAAAGTAATCATTAGACTGCTGTCTCCTCTTCATTTAGTGGTTCTTGTAGCTTTTTGTCTTGCTCCTTCCTCTACACCATACTTCTTTGTCCTCTCATTTTGTCACATTTTCTGGGTTTGTGGTCTGTTCTGCAGGCTGCAGGATCCTAGCTCCTCTTGGTCTGTTGTCTTCCCCCTGGGGGGTGAGGTTGGTCCACAGACTTGTGCCCTTCTCCCCTTGATCTGGGCTTTGATTGCTGTTACTGTGACCCGAGCCTGCCCTGGCTGTTGAGGGGAGCTTCCCCGTGGCTCTGTGGCTGTCACCGCCCTGTCTGTGGTGGGTCTGCTCCCTGGTTGGTGGAACAGAGCCCCCAGATCTCTTTCTTCACTGTGATTCTGATCTATGGTGGAGGCAGGTGTGATTGGAGCACACCCCCTGGGAGAGAAGCCCCTGAGGATTCCTGTTCTGGGGATGTTCCCCTCGCGGTGTGCTCACGCATTGTGTGAGTTTCATGTGACCCTGGTCGGCACTGCACTTGGCCCCACCTCAACCATGGGTATCTCTGCACATGGCCCTGGTGTCTCTCAGATGTTGTTTTCACCAAGTCACCAGCAAAGATCCAGTGAAATCAGGGCCCAGAATTGCTTTCATGGAGCTGGATCCACTGTGTTGCACTGGGGGAGCTCAGACTGTGGCCTGGCCCCAGCCCCTCATGTACATCCCCACAAAGTCTACAGTTGCTAAAGCTACACCTCCATGACTGGGGGAGCCCTGGTTGTCCTTCAGATGCTCTGTAGGGACTGAGTTGACAAAGCCGGTTGCCTGTGTAAAAGCATGGTTAGCGCAGCTGCGAGGAGAGACTTCAGCTTTTCTTTCTTAACCCTGGGGCTCAGCTGTGCTTTCAGCTCCATCTGAGCATGTGGCCCACGCACAGGTGTCTGCTCCAGAGGCTGCCCCAGAGCACAGGAGTCGGCTGACGGTGGAGGAGGGGCATTGGGGAGGCCACGGAGGGGGCTCAATAGAGCCCATCTGGGTGGCAGCCCTTCCTACTGCCAGGGATGAGGGGCCAGCACAGGGGGAGAGAGGCTGTGGTGGGGTTTTTCCCTTCGGGCATCACTCAACAATGGCGCTCTGCTCTATGGTGGTTCAGGCTTCCTCCACAAGCAACCCATTTAGAGAGCTTCTCCCTCCCTCCGGTTCCCTCAGGATGTCTCCTCACAGCCAACAGCAGCCCTCTGCCTGGGTCTGCCCTCCACACCCCACGTTCCAGCACCCAGCCCTTGTCTGCAGCAGTGGACACTTTCTCAGGCGGGTGGACAGGGCAGGGGTCAGTACCCCATGTGCAGGTCTCACTCTGTCCTTCTGCCACAGACTGTTGCCATGTTCTCTTCCCACAGAGAATGAGGCTCCCCTTCTGTCCCAACTGAGCTCCCCCAGTGAGAGGCTTCTCCGGACATGGAGACCTCCTCTCTTCAGATCCCCCCCCCCCAAGTGTTGCAGGTCCCATCCCACTTCCTCTCCTCTTCCTTCTTTCTTTGGTCCTACCTGGCTAAGTGGGAATCTTTCTTGTCCTTTCAGGTGTTGTAGGTCCTCTGCTAGTGTTCAGAGGGGCCTCTGTGAGAGCTGTTTCATTTCTGATGTATGGTTGATGCATTTGTGGAGAGAGATGAACTCCAAGTCTGCCTAATCCTTTTGCATCTTGATTCTTGTGTCTCTATTTTCTCTACATTTTTAAGAATATTCACTGAGAATAGTAGATTTGGTATCTTTTACTTTGATAAACTTTTATTTGGTATCTTTCAGCTATGTCTTCTCACAACACCTGTGCTTTGATGTCAAAGAGTCCAAAGTTAGAAAATTTAATCCAAAAGGCAAACCTAGGAACATATGGAAGAGCTCATCTTGGAAATGAACGTTTAAGGAAAGACCAGGAATATACGGGGCTTTGTAAAAGGCCTAGAAGAACTTTATATGGACATAAAGGAACTGAGACAGTTTCACATAATGCAGACATTACTGCCAAAAGAAATGAGCAATGTGAGTCAAATTGGGGAAAACACCCATTTCAGTTATCAACATCTGCAGAGAAGTGTATCTTTTCAAGCAAAGGCTTAAATCATTTTTTGAAACATACACGTTCTCTGAAGTGAAATGTGGAAAATCTGGAAAGTCATCCAGTCTCTACTGCAAATACTCATTCAAACCACTCTCAACACAGGCTTCAATTACACATACATTCAAGCACGTCTGAAAACCAGAAATTTAAAAATGATGGGGAAAACTCACAATATAATCAATTTGAGGTATCTGTGAGCAAGGGGTCATTATTCTTCCACCGACAGTTTCTCTCTGTTCCAAAATGTGTAATGTTGATAATAAAGGAAAAGAGTTAATCCCATGATCATTGTTCAATACACATCATGATATGGTTAATATGGAACAACTTCTCACATGTAATAACACGAGTCAGGCCTTATGTAAGAGCTCTACCCCCAATAATTACAAGAATATTTACAATGGAGTGAGAAGCTATTCATGCAATGAAACTGGGTCTAAAGCTGAACAAGACTCTAACCCTATGAAACATCAGGGACCTCAATCTTCAGACAAGGATTCTAAAAATAGTACATGTAGGGATATCTTTTATCAAGCATCAGGTCTTCCACTAAAGAAGAGTACACATACAGGTGAGAAGACTTATAATTGTGAATGTAGTGATATTTCTAATCAGTCTTCAAATCTTACTCAACAGCAGAATATTCAGGATCCGCAGAAAAGTTACAAGTGTAAGAAATGTGAGAAAGCCTTTACTAACTCATCCAGTCTAAGTAGACACAGGAAAATTCATTCAGGATGGAAACCTTTCAAAGGTACAGAGTGTGGCAATAGCTCTAATCAGAATTCAAAGCTTAGTCAAGATTGGCAAATCCACACTGGCAAGAAACCTTATGAATGTAAGGAACGTGGAAAAGCATTTATGTCTTGCTCAAATCTTAGTCAACATCAGCGAATTCATACAGGGGAGGAGCATTATAAATGTACAAAGTGTGGCAAAGCCTTTAATCAGAACTCAAAGCTTACTCAGCATCAGCGAATCCATACAGAGCAGAAACCTTACAAAGGTAAGGAAAGTGGCAAAGCCATTTTTATGTGTTCACATTTCAGTCTGCAACAGCAAGTTCATGCTAGGGAGAAACCAAGCAAATGTAAAGAATGTGGCAAAGTGCTTCCTTGTAGCTCATGTCTTACTCAACATCAGGTAATTTATATGCAGCAGAAATCACACAAATGTATGAAGTGTGGCAAAGCCTTCAATCAGAAGTCAAATCTTACTCAACACCAGAGAATTCATACTGGAGAAAAGCCTTATAAATGTAAGGACTGTGGCAAAGAATTTAACCAGTGCTCAGGTCTCACTTACCATCAGAAAATTCATACTGGAGAGAAGCCTTATAAATGTAAGGATTGTGGCAAAGCATTTAGACAGCACTCATGTCTTACTAAACATCAAGTAATCCATACTGGAGAGAAATCTTATAAATGTAAAGAATGTGGAAAAGCCTTTAGTCACTACTCAACTCTTATTAAACACCAGAGAATTCATACTGGAGAGAAGCCTCATAAATGTAAGGATTGTGGCAAAGAATTTAACCAGTGCTCAGGTCTTACTTACTGTCAGAGAATTCATACTGGAGAGAAACCTTATAAATGTAAGGATTGTGGCAAAGAATTTAACCTGTGCTCAGGTCTTACTTACCATCAGAGAGTTCATACTGGAGAGAAACCTTACAAATGTACAGAGTGTGGGAAATCCTTTAGTGAGAACTCAACTCTTATTCAACACCAGCGAATTCATACTGGGGAGAAGCCTTATAAATGTAAGGATTGTGGCAAAGACTTTAGCAAGCCCTCAGGTCTTACTTACCATCAGAGAGTTCATACTGGAGAGAAACCTTACAAATGTACAGAGTGTGGGAAATCCTTTAGTGAGAACTCAACTCTTATTCAACACCAGCGAATTCATACTGGGGAGAAGCCTTATAAATGTAAGGATTGTGGCAAAGACTTTAGCAAGCCCTCAGGTCTTACTTACCATCAGAGAATTCATACTGGAGAGAAACCTTAAAAATGTAAAGAATGTGGAAAAGCCTTCGGTCACCACTCAAGTCTTAGTCAACACCAGCGAATTCATTTTGGAGAGAAACCTTACAAATGTAAAGAATGTGGAAAAGCCTTTATCAAGAACTCACATCTTACTCAACATCAGAGAATTCATACTGGAGGAAAAACCTTGTAAATGTAACGAAAGTGGCAAAGGCTTTAATCAGAGCTCTCACCTTATTAAACATCAGAAAGCACATATTGGAGAGAAACTCTTGTAATAAGTGATGGAAGAGGTTTGTCCTAAACATACACTTCAGGAAATAAAGGACTATTTATTTAAATAAGACAACGAATGACATGAAAAAATGTAGAAAAGTATTTGATGAAAATTAAATCTAAATAAATACCAGAAATTGCACACTAGAAAAAGTGAAAGTTGCTCAGTCGTGTCCAACTCTTTGCAACCCCAGGGACTGTGTCCATGGAATTCTCCAGGCCAGAATACTGGAGTGGGAGGTGGGTTCTTTTCCAACTGAGCTATCAGGGAAGCCCGCACACTTGAAAGTATTTCATCAATTCTATTTGATTGTTCATTCATCCAATTTGAAGTTCCTCTTCAGGAAAAGTATTGTAGATAATAATCCATAGTTAAAACATAGAAAATTGGTATGTTAGTATGGATCACAAGATGAAGGGTTGGTATTTAGAAATGTACCATTATTAGCAATATATCTTTGTTTATATTGACACAATTTGTGATTATTTGAAAACCAAGATATGTTATTGAACTCTCAAATTACTCCATGCTGCTATGCTTCACTTTTAGTGTGTATGCAAAGTTATGTTTTTGACGATTGCTACTCAAAGATGAGACAAGGGCTTATATCCTAAAGAGAAATAATTTATATTTATTCTCCATTAGGAGATTAAGGACACAGTGATGTAGCATGTACACTGAACATTTAAAAGGAGGTGTAAGTCATTCATGCCAAACATCCCTATAGGTCGCCATGAAATAAGTGTTCAGGGAGTAATTCCACATATTAAAGTAAGATGCACATTTTCAACAGTTATGTCACTTGCATTTGAAGGAAGATACAGTGACAGTTCACTGAACTCTTGCTGTATCTTTATAATATCAATAGATGTAATGAATATTAGTTGACATGTTTGAAATAATGATACCTCTGATACCCTAGAAATGTATGGAAACCCTTCTCAGAAAAGTCATGTAATTAGTGTACATCTTGTTTCATTCGTAAATGATTAGCCTCCATTTTGTAACCGTAGAAATGACAGTTCTGAGATCATTGTATCAGAGGAATGAATATCGTTGCTTATGCTTGTAATCTGTATTTAGTCAGTTACACAGTGGGTTGGAAAAGGTTTTATTCTTTCTATGTGTGATAGTACATGTTAATAAAACTGACGGTTTCTTGTGATAAAGCCGCAAAGTAATGAATGAAGTGTCAACCTACTGATTTAAGGTCGTGGGGAAGAATACCTAACAATAAACTCTTTGTTAGCACAGAGGGATGATATCTGTAACAATTAGTTTCCTTACTGCCTTTACGCCTCAAGTAATTGGATATTTCCCTTCATTTCTCCATTGTACTTTCCCCTCTCTGTAACTGCTGGGACATTGTGACGGTTCCAATGAGGATCATACAGAGTAATGTTGAGAGCTTACCTGAACTGCTCCATGCTGTTGCTGCCTCAGCATCTGTCTGGGGAGCAGCATCTGCAGGTCCTTGAACTCATGCTAGCCAGCCTTGTGAGCACCTGCTCTAGACAACTGCCCACCTTGTGATCAGCAGTCTTGCTGAACCCCAGGTTCTACTTCACAGGCTCCCCCCTTCAATGACACCCTCACAGTGCTCACCAGATTCCTGCTCCCATTGGTTTGAATCTACCCATCCACACTCAGCCTGAGGAGCCCACAGCACTTCACCCAGGGTCTCTTATAAAGGCCTGAACCCCAAGTACTGGAGCTTTCTCTGCTTGGTCCTAAACTTGACCTAAGAAATTCCTGCCCTAAACTCTCCCCTCCTGAGAGGTCTCAGCTGTGCTGAGTGTGAGGGCTGAAGCTCAGGGCTCCCGAGTGTGGGTTTTGGGGGAGAAGCATCAGAACAAACGGAATTTGCTAAAGACTCATTTCATGGCCCCACTCCAGACCTGCAGATTCATAACTTCTTAGAGTGGGGACCTGACCTCGAGGGGTTGATATTCACTGAAATGGTTCAGAAAGAATCTTTTAAGTGGTTTCAACGCGGTTTCCTATCAAGATCACATCACCAGAGTTAAGTGACAACCTCTCCGGTGCCCTCCCCACAGAGTTCTCTCGGCCCTGTGGGAGCATCAGTGTGGTGTGTAGGATGTTCTCCAGGGGATTCTAAGGGGAGGCCCGGGTTAAGGACGCGGCTCCTGGTCCATTTGTGAGACTTGAGGCCCGGCGTCAGTCCAAGGAGAGGCTGCGGGGTTGGTCTAGCTGGATTTGGATCGGGAAGTCAATTCACATCATCTGTGTGAGCAGAGGGTTAGGAGCTCTCTATGGGGAGAGAACAATCAAGAAATTAGTTCACAGACTGGTCTCCAGGTAGGAAGTGATTGTTCCTGAATCTCTCCTGAGACAGAGGACAGGAGAGGTGAGTATTTTCAGCTTTTCAAGGTCCTTCTGTCTGTAGTGGTGAAGTAGTTGCAGGTTAAAGAGCTGTGCGGATGCCTTTGAAGGTATTTTCTCAAGATGCAGACATACGTTCGCTGCATGACATCCCCAGAGAAGAAGCAGAGCAGGAGGAAGAAGAGGAGGAAACGACAGCTTCTCAGGTACATGTCCGGTCCTGGGTCTGGGTCTGTCTGCTTTTCCTCCTGAAATGCCTAGACTGAGGGAACCTGCAAACCTTTAATTCTCGGCTTCTAATTTTTCTGCCTGGGGTGTTTGTTATCAACTTCTTATTTTTTCCTTTTCTTACCATAGTGAACACCGGCTCTTTAGACCACTTCTCCCTTGTGTCCCAGAACCTTGTCTCCCTTGTCTGTAGGGAGCATGATGAATTCTGGCTTTCTATGGAGCATGATGAATTCTCAACCTGAATTAGTGACTTTCAACTAGTGAAAATATTCCCTTTGTGAGAAATAAACATGGGGAGGCGTAGGTTCTGAGATTCCCATTGGCATGTGGTTCAGTCTTGAGATCTTAGAGAAGTAGGGGAAATTAGCGATGAATTTACATGCATACACAACTCCAAACATTTAGAACAGGATTAAGAAATTGTCCTTATGAACAGAATTACCCCAGTGGTCCAGAGTTCCACAGGACGTTTGGGGAAAAGAAGGAGAAAAGTATGAGAGACCCTTCTCCATGTTGGTAGGAAGGACTCACTCTTAAGTGTAGTCTTAGGATACAGAACATGGAAGTTATATAAGAAGTGAATTTTGTATAAAACTGATATTTTTCAGGATTCAGATCACTGCTAACATTTATCCCATCACACCTCACGTTTTCTGGTTCAGGTGCTTCTGTGATATTGCAACTGTGATGTTCCTGCTTTCTGTCTTTAAAAAGGATTTTTGAAAGATTTAGTGAGGGATGTGTATAAGCTGACAAAATTAATGTAACAAACCACACATTCTTAGTTCTGTTTGCTTTGGAAAATGAACACTCACCTGTGTTTAGTAAGGTTGTTGCTTTTGGGGAATGGAGGTTTTCATCACTCAAGCCCAGGTCTGATCATTTCCGTTAATAATATACTCTGCACTCATTTTCCAGACAGAATTCTTATCACATCTTTGTATTTTCTACAATATTTACAAGAATGTTATTACTTATGCATATTTAACTGTTAAATCTAAAATATAATTGAACACAAATGATAGAGATTTTCAAAGGAATAAAAGATTCAGAGCCAAGAACTCTGATTTATATTATGTCATTATGTGTTTTTGCACTGTAATGTATTTTAAAAATATAGAATATTGCCACAAATAAATTATAAGATTTAAGCACAGAAATCTATTCCTGATTTTATAAACGTGAATAATTTTTCTCCAAATAGTGTATGTTTGTGTACGTGAAAATGTTAACAGCATATGACATTTTTTCTGTTTTTGATATTTTTGCCAGTTACCTCAACTGGTAAAACAACCATTAGAGTGGTCTCTGCATTCAGTTCAGTTCAGTCGCTCAGTCAGGTCTCTTTGTTGACTTAATTCTTTTTACATAAAATCGAGCTCAGATCCATTGAAGTAAATCCCAAGTTCTACCATTTTCTGAATATTTGATCAAATATTCCAAACAATTTCGAACAGCAATATTTTTGATCTAAAATTATTTATATGGCTCATTCAAGGTTTAAAAAATAAAAAACCGCTAGAAAGTTCTATAGTTCAAAAATAGTGAAAAGGTTGTTTTCTCTGCTAACTAATCTACTAAAACTAAAATCTGTAAAGCGCTTAAAGTTCAATAATAGCTATGAATTCTTGCCTGGCTCTTTTCAGTTCAGTTCAGTCGCTCAGTTGTGTCCAACTCTCTGCAACCCCATGGACTGCAGCACATCTGACAATCACCAACTCCCGGAGCTTACTCAACCATATGTCTGTTGAGTCCGTGACACCATCCAACCATCTCATCCTCTGTCATCCCCTTCTCCTCTCACCTTCAACCTTTCCCAGCATCAGGGTCTTTTCAAATGAGTCAGTTCTTCACATCAGGTGGCTGAGGTATTGGAGTTTCAGCTTCAGCATCAATCCTTCCAGTGAATATTCAGGACTGATTTCCTTTAGGATGGACTGGTTGGATGTCCTTGCAGTCCAAGGGACTCCCAAGAGTCTTTTCCAACATCACCGTTCAAAAGCATCAATTCTTTGGCACTCAGCTTTCTTTATAGTCCAACTCTCACATCCATATATGACTACTAGAAAAAACATAACTTTGACTAGACAGACCTTTGCTGACAAAGTAATGTCTCTGCTTTTTTATATGCTGTCTAAGTTGGTCAAAGTTTTTCTTCCAAGGAGTAAGCGTCTTTTAATTTCATGGCTGCCGTCACCATCTGCAGTGATTTTGGAGCCCAAAACAATAAAGTCTCTCACTGTTTCCATTGTTCCCCCATCTATTCACCATGAAGTGATGAGACTGGATGCCATGGCTATCAGCCATGGTTCTTTTACCTCCGTGCTATTCACAATGGCCATTTATCAACCAGACATTTAGTTAAAACTAAGCTTGTTCAAGATGAAAAACTGTGGCCCCACCCTAGAATTCTTGAATCACAATGTGCTTTTTAAAAAATTCCTGCTTTGATTGATATTTATCCTGTGGAACACAAGGAAAATCCTCAAAAGTAAGTATGCCTCTGTTGATCACATTTTATAATTTTTCTCCCAGATGAATGAATGAATCATAGTCTCTCAGTCATGTCCCACTCTTCGTGACCCCGTGGACTATATAGCCTGCCAGGTTCCTCTCTCCATAAGATTCTCCAGGCAAGAATACTGGAGTGGGTTTCCATTTCCTTCTCCAGGGGATCTTCCCCACCCAGGGATCGAATCCAGGTCACCCGCACTGCAGACAAGTTTCTTTACCGTCTGAGCCAGCAGGAAAGTCCAAGTGGCTTTGTGTATCATATGTCATCCTGTTTTCTTCAGGTTAGAAATATGGTAGCCCATATTGCTATGTAAAAAAGTATATTATTGCATAACATCAGACACTTCTCATTGAAAAACTAGTTCTCTGAAATTGCTGTTTTCATCTTGGGTCACATAAGGAAGTCTTCCCACAGTCACATGGCATATGTACTTTGTATTTCAGGGATGGCTGACATTCCAGGGTCTGGCCATAGACTTCACTCAAGAGTAATAAAGTCAGTTCCAAAAAAAAAAAAAAGAAAGAAAAAATAGAAAGAAAAACATTAAAAAAGAGAGTCAGTTCCTAGGTAGGTTGATAAGAAGTCCGGGGGTCCCCAAGGAGAGAGGGATCTGGAATTCTCAAGAAGGACTAAAGGACAAACTTTTTTGTCTACATTCCTTAGTCTTCATCAATTATATAACTCAGTTTAAACTGTACTAGGGATTATACAACAACACTGTATCCCGCTTGAGGACAGTTTCTCTTTCCTGAAAAACCTTCTGGCTCACCCTGTTATCTGAAAATGCAAATTATGCGAGTGGGTCTAGTAAGATCTTTACAGCCTCCAGTCATTCTTTTGATTCGTTGTGATGACTAATTAAAAGGTATATAACTCCCTTGCCAACACTAGCGAGTGTGCACTCTTTCTGCCCCCTTCTGGTGTCTATTTCAGAAGCTTTCTCTACCTCTTTTATACTTTAATAAAACTCTATTACACAAAAGCTCCAAGTGATCAAACCTCATCTCTGGCCCCGGATAGAATCCTTCTTCAGAGGCCAAGAATCCAGGCGTCTTCTGTGTTTCAGCAACAACCTTTCAAGAGGAGCGGGAATGCCTGGACCTTGGTCAGTGGATATTGTCCAGGGATGTGATGTTACAGAACTACTGGAACCTGGCCTGCTTGGGTGAGGATAGCTTCCTTCCAGAATCCCTTATATACCCTCAGGGTTTGGGTTCCTTCACTTGTAGAATGTCTCCTGGAATCTCCTGCATCCTGCGATCTCTGCTATTGAGGAATAAATGGGAGTTTGTGAGTACAGACAGAATGCTTCATGATGATTCACATGATTCTAAGCTTCTTCTTTCTTGAGTTCTCTGCCTCCTTCGCTCTACACTAGTGGTCACTCTCTAACTTTACTTGTATAAAGTCATGCTGCCCTCCTCATAAAGACAAAGGTTCACCCTTATTTTTGCTGAGTGTTATTCTGATAGAGATCTCAGGATCTGGGTTTTAGCTATTGCCTACTACAGTAAAGGTGCTTTCTATAAAGCTTTTGGGGAAGTCACATTCTAGACTCTTTACACATTCTCCAATGCCTTCTTCTCTCACGAGACCGCAATGTTGTTCAGTCGCTCAGTCGTGTCCGACTCTTTGTGACCCCATGGACTGCAGCACGTCAGGCCTCCCTGTCCATCACCAACTCCTAGAGCTTGCTCAAACTCATGTCCATTGAGTTGATGATATGCCATCTAATCATCTCATCCTCTGTCGCCCCCTTCTCCTGCCCTCAATCTTTCCCAGCATCAGGGTCTTTTCCAATGAGTTGGCTCTTAGCATCAGGTGGCCAAAGTACTGGAGTTTCAGCTTCAGCATCAGTCCTTCCAATGGATACTCAGCTCTGATTTCCTTTAGGATGGACTGGTTTGATCTCCTGGCTGTCAAAGGGACTCCCAAGAGTCTTCTCCAACACCACAGTTCAAAAGCATCAATTCTTCAGCACTCAACCTTCTTTACGGTCCAAATCTCACTCCCATACATGACTACTGGAAAAACCATAGCTTTGGCTAGACAGACCTTTGTTGACAAAGTGATGTCTCTGCGTTTTAACATGCTCTCTAGGTTTGTCACAGCATTTCTTCCAAGGAGCAAGCATCTTTTGATTTCATGGCTGCAGTCACCCAGTTCAGTGATTCTGGAGTCCAAGGAAATAAAGTCTCTCACTGTTACCATTGTTTCCCCTTTTCTTTGCCATGAAGAGATGGGACTGGATGCCATGATCTTAGTTTTTTGAATTTTGAGTATTAAGCCAGCTTTTTCACTCTCCATTTTCACATTCATCAAGAGGCTCTTTAGTTCTTCTTTGCTTTCTGCCTTAAGGGTGGTGTCATCTGCGTATCTGAGGTTATTGATATTTTTCCTGGCAATCTTGCTTCCAGCTTGTGCCTCATCCAACCTAGCATTTTGCATAATGTTATCTGCATATAAGTTAAATAAGCAGGTGACAATATACAGCCTTATGTACTCCTTTCCCAATTTGGAACCAGTTCATTGTTCCATGTTCAGTTCTAATTGTTTCTTCTTGACATGCATGCCAGTTTCTCAGGAAGCAGATCAGGTGGTCTGGTATTCCCAGCTCTTTCAGAATTTTCCACAGTTTGTTGTGATCCACACAAAGCCTTTAGCATAATCAATGAAGCAAAAGTAGATGTTTTCTGGAATTCTCTTGCTTTTTCTATGATCCAACGGATGTTGGCAATTTCATCTCTCACTCATCTGCCTTTTCTAAATCCAGCTTGCACATCTGGACATTCTCAGTTCACATACTATTGAAGCATAGCTTGTAGGATTCTGAGCATTACCTTGCTGGCAAGTAAAATGAGTGCAATTGTGCAGAAGTTTGAACATTCTTTGGCATTGATCTTCTTTGGGATTGGAATGAAAACTGATCTTTTCCAACCTGTAGCCACTACTGTGCTTTCCAAATTTGCTGGCATACTGCATGCAGCACTGTCACAGCATCATCTTTTAGGATTTGAAATAGCTCGGCTGGAATTCCATCATCTCCAATAGCTCTGTTTATAGTGATGCTTCCTAAGACCCACTTGACTTCTCACCCCAGGATTTCTGACTCTAGGTGAGTGATCACACCATCGACCTTATCTGATGTGACAAGATCTTTTTAGTTTAGTTCATCTGTGTATTTTCACCACCTCTCATTAATAGTCATGTCCAGCTCTTTGTGGCCCCATGGACCAGTCTGTCGAATTCTCGAGGCCAGAATACTGGAGTGGGTAGCCTTTGCTTCTCCAGGGAACCTTTCCAGCCCAGGGTTCGAACCTAGGTCTCCCACATTGCAGGAGGATTTTTTACCCGCTGAGCCACAGGAGAAGCCCAGTATAGTTCATCTCTGTATCCTTGCCACTTCTCCTCATTATCTTCTGCTTCTGTTAGGTCCATACCGTTTCTCTCCTTTATTGTGCCCAACTTTGCATGAAGTGTTCCCTTGATATCTCTCTTTCTCTTTTTTTATTTTTCGGTTAATTTTTATTTTCTATTGGAGTAGAGTTGATTTCTGTTGTGTTTGTTTTAGGTTTACAAGAACGTGATTCAGTTATACACAGATGTATATCTCTTCTGTTCTTTTTTGGAGTCTTTTCCCATATAGGTTCTTCCAGTGTATCCGGCGACTTCCCTGTGCTATGTGGTAGGTCCTCTGGCATTATCTATCTGATAAAAAGTAGTGTGTTTTTGTTAATCGCCATCTCTAAATGTCTCCCTGCCACTACATTTTTTTTTTTTTAAGTCGTAAGTTGGGTTTCTAAGTCTGTGAGTCTGTTTCTGTTTATAGTTAATTTGTATAAATGTATAGATGCCCCCTCTAAGTGATAATTCTTTCATCTCTGACTTCACTGAGTTTGAAAAATTCTCAGTCCTTCCATGCTCCTGAAAATGTCATTCATCCATTCTTTTGGAGTGTATTCCGGTGTTTAGATGGACATGAGTCTCTTCATTTCTCTATAGATGGAACTTTGGTTGATGCTCTGTCTTAGATATTGTCTGTAGTGCTGCCCTGAAAATAGAGGTGCAGCTATCATTTTAAATCATGATTTTCTCTGGGTGTAAGGCAAGGGGTGGGCTTGCCAGATCGTGTGGCATGTCTATATTTAGTGTTTAAAGAATTTCCACACTCTTTTCCTTGTGGCTGCACCCACTCAATTACACTCCCACCCACAATGTAGGAGGATTCTCCATGACCCTTGCCCTCAGCAACAATTAACCTTTAAAGACCTTTTGGAAGATGGATGTTCTGCGGGGTGTGATACCTCACTGCAGTTTTGATTAGTGTTTGTCTAAAAGTGATCCTGAGCATCTTTTCATGTGTTTTATGGCCATCTGGGTGCCTTCCTTGAAGAAATATCCATTTAGATCTTTGCCGATTTTTCTATTGGACTGATAGGTTTGGTTTTTTTTTTTTTTTTTTTTTTTTTTTTTGCAGCTTTATCATGAGCTTCGTGAGCAGTTTGCATGTTGGAAGATGAATTCATTATTTTAAACATGTGTTGCAAACATTTATTTTCCCATTCTGAGGGTTGTCTTTTTCTTTCCTTTAGGGTTGCCCTTGCAGTGCAAAAGTTTTTTAGGTGATGAGGTGCCTTTTTAAAGTTTTGTTTTAGTTTTAATTATTCTAAACATAGATTCAAAAAGAACGTGTTGTGATTCATGTCAAAGTGTGTTTGCCTATATTTTCCTCAAGAGGATTAGAGTGATCTTCCGTCCATTTAATCTTCAAGCAATTTGGAGTTTTTTCTTCTGTTCCCAGTTAGGGAGAGAGTAAATTCCTTCCCTTTCCCCTTGTTTAAGGAAGCTCCTCCCTGTCCTCCACCCTGACTGCTAACAGCTCACTGCCAGCATCAGAGCAGGAGCGTTCCGTGTCTCCACGTCCTCTCTGCCATTTTGTTAGTAAACGTTAAGACATAGGCCATTCTGAGCTGTGTGAGGTGATACGTTCTTGTAGTTTTGTTTTTAATTTCTTTAATAACTAGTGATGTGAGCATCTTTTTCTGTGCTTTATAGCCACCTGGATGTCTTCTGGGGAGAAATATCTGTTTAGATCTTTGCCCTCTTCTGCTTTTTCTATTGAATAGCATGGGTTGTTTACATGTTCTGGGGATGAATTCTTTATTTTCACCTTGGTTGTAACATTTTTTTATCCTGAGGGTTATTTTGTTTTTCCTTTAGGGCTCCCCTCCTTTTGATCTCTGGTTCCTCTGTTTCTTCTAAATACAACCTGAACATCGAAGTTCTCGATTCATATACTGTTAAAGTCTCACTTGGAGAATTTTGAGCATTACTTTACTGGTCTGTGAAAGAAAGTGAAAGTGAAGTCGCTCAGTTGTGTCCAACTCTTTGGGACCCCGCGGACTGTAGCCTACCAGGCTCCTGCCCATGGATTTCTCCAGCAAGAATACTGGAGTGGGTTGCCATTTCCTCCTCCAGGGGATCTTCCCTACCCAGGGGTCGAACCCAGGTCTCCCGCATTGCAGGCAGACACTTTAACCTCTGAGCCACCAGGGAAGCCCAGTGTGCGATGAATGCAATTGTGCTGTAGTCTGAGCATTCTTTGGCATTGCCTTTCTTTCAGATTGGAATGAAAACTGACCTCTTCCAGTCCTGTGGCCACTGCTGAGTTTTCCAAATTTCCCTGCATATTGAGTGCAGGACTTTAACAGCATCATCTTTTAGGATTTGAAATAGCTCAGCTGGAATTCCATCACCTCCACTAGTTTGTTCATAGTGATGCTTCTTAAGGCCCACTTGACTTCGCATTCCAGGACGTCTGGCTCTAGGTGAGTGATCACACCATCGTGGTTATCTTGGTCATTAAGATCTTTCTTGTACAGTTCTTCTGTGTATTCTTGCCACCTCCTCTTAACAACTTCCGCATCTGTTAGATCCATACCATTTCTGTCCTTCATTGTGCCCATTTCTGCATGAAATATTCTTTTAGTATCTCTAATTGTCTTGAAGCGATTTCTAGTGTTTCCCAATCGATTGTTTTCCTTTTTTCTTTGCACTGATCACTGAGGAAGGCTTTCTTATCTCTCCTTGCTATTCTTTGGAACTCTGCATCCCAATGGGTATATCTTTCTGTTTCTTCTTTTACATTTTTGACTTGCAGTTTTGATTTACATTTCTATAACATTTCACACAGCTGAAAACTTTTCATGTGACATTTTTAATAACAGTGCGAGTAAAACTGAGCTTTGGAGATAGGCCTCATGATCTGTTGCCCTGACTTGCCTCTTTTTCCCCGACGCACCTAGGACGTTTCTTCAGGCAGGAGTTTCTTCCTTACAGCCCCTGAGTCCTGGTGAATGCGAAGTGCGGTCAGCCCAGGACTTTCCGTTGCTGTACCAAAAGCGGCCACAAGGGGGCAGCATTTCCTCATGCGTCACAGTTATCTATTCATTTATTACGGTTAACTTTTATTTTCTATTGAAGTAGAGTTGATTTCTGTTGTGTTTATTTTAGGTTGACAAGAACTTGATTCAGTTATACATAGAGGTACATCTTTTCAATTATTTTTCGGGGTCTTTTCCCATATAGGTTCTTTGAGTATATTCAGTAGACTTCCTGTGCTATTCAGTAGGTCCATTTTGATTATCTTTCTGAAAATAAGTAGTGTGTATCTGTAAACCCCAATCTCTTAATGTTTCCCTTCCCCAAACTTTAAAAAAAAAATCGTAAACTTGTGTTTCTATATCTGTGATTCTGTCTCAGTTTATGAATTAGTTCACCTGAGGAATTTATAGATTCTCCGTGTATGTGATCCTTCGCTTTCCCTCTCTGACTGGCTTCACTCAGTTTGGTAAATCTCTCGGTCAATCCGTGCTCCTAAAATGACTTGTTTTCATTTGTTTCGATGGCTGAGTTTTAATGGACAATATCCTGGTTATTTCTCTATTGAAGGACAGTTTCATTTATGCTCTGTCTTGGAGATTGTCAGTAATGCTGCCCTGAAAATACGGGTGCAACCATGATTTTCAGTTTTGATTTTCTCCCAATCTAAGACCGGGAGTGGGCTTGCCGGATCATGTGTTAAGTCTTCGTGTAGTGTTCTAAGGAATCGCCATACTGTTTTCGTTTTTGGCCGCACCCACTCATTTCCACCCCCGCTCACAGTGTAGGAGGAGTCCCTGTTTTCCCAGCCCTCCGCAGCCTTTCATCCTTGGAGATCTTTTGGAGGATGGCTCCTCTGAGGGGTGTGAGTGACACCTGGTTGCAGTTTGATTGGCATTTCTGTAAGAGTGGTCCTGAGCATCTTTTCATGTGCTTTATGGACATCTGGGTGCCTTCTTTGGAGAAATGTCCATTCAGATTTTTGCCAGCTTTTCTACTGGGTTGATTTGTTTTTTTGATCATGAGTTGTGGGGTCTCCGTTGTGGTTCAGCTGGTAAAGAATCCGCCTGCAACGCAGGAGACCTGGGTTTGATTCCTGGGTTGGGAAAATCCCCTGGAGAAGGGAAATGCTACCCACTCCAGTATTGCGGCCTGGAGAATTCCATGGCTTGTATCGTCCATGGGGTCGCAGAGTCGGACTTGACTGAGCGACTTTCACTTTTCCCTTTCACTGTGTGAGCACTTTGCATCTTTGGCGATGAATTAACTCCTTGTTTTTCACTTCAGTTGCAAACACTTATTTACCCTTCTGAGGGCTTTTTCTTTCCTTAAGGTTGCCTTTCGTGTGCAAAACCTCTTCAGGTTAATGAGGTGCCTTTTTTAAAGTTTAGTTTTATTTTGAATTATTCTGAGCATATACAAAAAAAAAAAAAAAAAAAAAAAACTTGCTGTGGTTTATGTAAAGTGTGCGCTGCCTATATTTTCCTCTAGAGGTTTAGCGTAATTGTCCCTCCAGGTAACTCTTTAATCGGTTTGGAGTTTGTCTGTAAGCGGTTAGCGAGACATGTAAATTCTTTCACTATCCCCTTGTGTAAGGAACCTCCACCCCGTCCTCTATCGTGGCTGTTAACAACTTGCAGTCCCAGCATCAGTGTAGCAGGGCTCCCTTTTCTCCACAACTTCTCCAGCCTTTGTTTTTTCTAAGACTTTTTGACAGAGTCCATTCTGACCTGTACAAACTCATACCTCATTGTAGTTTTGATTTATATTTCTGTAACATTTCACAAAGTTGAAAGCTTCTCATGAGATATTTTTAATAACGGTGTGAGTGAAACGAGCTTCGGAGATCGCCCTCGTGATCTTTTGCCCTGGTTTGAAACTTTCCCCAGACGCACCTAGGACATTTCTTCCTTAGAGCCTCAGTCCTGGTGAATAGGAAGTGCCCGCAGCCCAGGAGTCTCCGTTGTTGTACCAAAAGCGGCCACAAGGCGGCAGCATTTTCTTACGCTTCACATTTATTTATTTGTTTGTTTATTTACTGCTGTTAACTTTTATTTTCTATTGAAGTAGAGTTGATTTCTGTTGTGTTTGTTCTAGGCTGACAGGAATTTGATTCAGTTACACATAGAGGTACATCTATCCTGTTCTTTCTCGGAGTATTTTCCCATATAGTTTCCTTCACTGTTTTGTGCTTTCTTCTTCCATTCAGCGGGTTCATTTGGATGATCTATCTGACAGTAAGTGGTATCTGTTAATCCCAGTCTCTTATTGTCTCCCTTCCCCAACCTTTTTTAAAAAATCATAAACTTATGTTTCTACCTCTGTGAGTCTGTTTCAGTTTATGAATTAGTTCATTTGAGGAATTTATCGATTCCGCATGTGTGTGATAGTTTGCTTTCCCTCTCAGACTGGCTCATTCAGGATTATAAACTCTCAGTCCATCCATGCTCCTGAAAATGGCGTTTTCTCATTTGTTCCGATGGCTGAGTGTATTCAGTGTTTAGATAGAGTTCCTCTTTATATCTCTATTGATGGATCCTTTGGTTGATGCTCTGCCTTGGAGATTGTCAATGGTGCTGCCCTGAAAATAGGGCTGCAACTATCATTTGCAGTTATGATTTTCTCTGGATATAAAGCAAGGGGTGGCCTTGCCAGATTATAAAGTTTATGTTTAGTGTTTTAAGGAATGTCCTTACTGTTTTTCTTGGGGCCGCCCCCACCCCTTTCCCTCCCCGTCCACAGTGCAGGAGGAGTCCCTGTTCCCCTCGCCCTCCGCAGCATTTAGCCTGTAGGTCTTTGGGGGGATGGCTGTCTGAGGGGGTGAGCTGATACCTCGTTGAGGCTTCAGTTGACATTTCTGTAAGAGTGATCCTGAGCATCTTTCCGTGCGGTCTATTGCCATCTGGATGCCTTCTTTGGAAAAACGTCCGTTTAGATCTCTGCCTGTTTTCCTGCTGGGTTGATTTTTTTTTTATCTTGACTGTGTCAGCAGTTTGCATCTTTGGAGATGAATTCCTTGTTTTTCACTTCGGTTGCAAACATTTATTTTCCCATTCTGAGGGTTGTCTTTTTCTTTCCTCTAGGATTGCCCTTCCTGTGCAAAACCTTTTTAGGTTAATGAGGTGCCTTTTTTTTTAGTTTAGTTTTATTTTGAATAATTCTGAGTGTAGATCCAAAAAGAACTTGCTGTGATTTATGTCAAAGTGTGTTCTGCATATATTTTCCTCAAGAGATTTAGAGGAATCGTCCCTACATAAAACTCTTGAATCGATTTGAAGTTCCTTCATCGGTAAGCGGTTAGGTAGAGGTGTAAATTCTTTCAGTTTTCAGAAGTTGAAGGAACCTCCACCCCGTCCTCGATCGTGGCTGTTAACAACTTCCAGTCCCAGCCTCAGCGTAGGAGGCCCCCTTTTCTCCACTACCTCTCCAGCCGTTATCGTTTTTAAGGCTTTTTGACAAAGGCCGCTCTGATCATTATGAGCTGATATCTCCTTGTATTTTTTTAAATTTACATTTCTGTAATATTTCACGAAGCTGAAAGCTTTTCATGCGATGTTTTTAAAAGCAATGTGAGTAAAGCTGATCTTTTGAGGTCGGCCTGTGATCCTTGGCCGTTTTCTGAATTTTCCCCCCAACCCCGCTAGGACATCAGTTGGGGAGAGGCGTCTCCTCCTGCAGCCCTCGGTCCTGTGAGTGTTAAGCGCCGCCTGCAGTTTCCCCGCTGTTGTTACCAAAGGCGGCCACGAGGCGGCAGCACACCTTCATGTCCCGCGGCTTTGTTTTGTTGGCTAAATTAGTATTTATTTTCTCTTGGAGTAGAGTTGATTTCTGTTGTTGTGTTTGTTTCGGGTTTGCAGGAACTTGATTCAGTTACACAGAGAACTGTATCTGTTCTTTTTCTGGTTTGTCCCAGGTCGGTTCTTTCAGGATGTTTGGTAGACATCTCTGTGTTATTCAGGAGGTCCTTTTGGATTATCTATCTGATAATAAGTTGTAAGTATGTGTTAATCCCAACCTCTTAATGTCTCCCTCCTGTACCTGCTTTTTTAAAATAATCATGTTGGTTTTCTAAGTCTGAGAGTCTGTTTCTCTTTATAAATTCTTTCATTCGTATGAATTTATAGATTCCACCTGTAAGTGATACATTTCTTTCCCTTCCTGACTGACTTCACCCAGTATGACAAATCTCGGTCCATCCATGCTGCCGACAGTGATATTTTTCGCTGTTTCTGACGGCTGAGTGACGCCCGCGTGCAGACGGGTCAGTGGCTTCACTTCTCTATTGATGGACATTTCGGCGACGCTCTTCACTGTGCTGGGCTCAGTCGCTCAGTCGTGTCTGACTCTCTGCGACCCCATGGCCTGTAGCCCGCCAGGCTCGGCTGTTTTGGGGGGATTCTCCAGGCAAGAATACCGGAGAGGGTTGCCACGCCCTCCTCCAGGGGATCTCCCCAACCCAGGGCTCGAATCCAGGTCTCCCGCATTGCAGGCAGATTCTCTCTCTCTTTTTTTTTTTTTGAAGTTTTGAAAACTTTTATTTTACATACAAAGAGCTAGTATTATTTCCGCCTAAAGTTGATATGCTTGATGAGCCATCTAAGGAAGTTCAGTTAGTCCAACTTAATGAAGCCGATGTCCTTAGCACACTGGCGGAAACACTGGCGGCACATATTGAGGCTGTATTTCCGGATCAGACCATGCCGGTTTGAGAAGACCCGGCAAGAGCGAGAACCCTGGCCGAATTTTCTCCGATGGCTCCAGTAGAGCTGCTGGTGACCCATGTTGCTTTCTCGGCTGCAACGAGGTAAAAGGCTGCAGGCAGATTCTTTACCAGCTGAGCCACTGGGGAAGCTTTCTTAAATATTGCCAATATTACTGCCTTGAAAATAGGGTTGCAAATATCATTTTAAATTATGGTTTTCTCCGGACCTAAGGCAATGGGTGGGCTTGCCTGATCATGCAGTAACTATGTTTAGTGTGTTTCAGCCATCTTCATACTGCTTTCTTTCATTGATGCCCCCACCCATTTACATCCCCGCCCACAGTGTAGGAAGATTCCTGTTTGCCTCACCTTCCGCATCATTTAATCTTTGTAGATCTTTTGGAAGATGGCCATTCTGAGGGGTGTGCGTTGATGCCACGTTGTAGTTTTGATGGGCGTTTCTCTAACAGTGATGCTGAGCATCTTTCATATGCTCTATGGCCATCTGGATGCCATCTGAAGACAAAGGTCTATTTAGATCTTTGGCCTGGTTTTCTATTGATTGTTGTTTTATATTGAGCTGAATGAAATGTTTGCATGCTTTTGGAGATGAATAAGTTGCTTTTACAAAGAAGGAAATGGCAACCCACTCCAGTGTTCTTGCCTGGAGAATCCCAGGGACAGAGGAGCCTGGTGGGCTGCCATCTGTGGGGTCGCACAGAGTCCGACACGACCGAAGCAACTTAGCAGCAGCAGCAGCAAGTCGCTTTTAAAATCTATTGTAACCATTTCCCCCAATTTAAGTGTTGTCTTTTTCTTTCATTTAAGAAAGAAATGGTGGTCCTTGCTGTGCAAAAGCTTTTGAGGTTAACGAGGTTGCTTTTGTTGAGGTTTTTGTTCGTTTTCTTTTTGTTGTTGTTGTTGTTGTTATCCTAAGAGCAAAACCAAGAACGTGCTGTGATTTATTTCAAAACCTGTTTTGCCTATATTTTCCTCAAAAAGTTTAGAGTATCCATCCCTCCACTTAGTTCTTTAATTGATTTGGACTTTCTTTTCTGCATGAGGTTAGGGAGAGACGTAGTTTCATTCACTTTTCACTTAAGGAGCCTCCGCGTTGTCCTCTGCTCTGGCTGTTAACAGCTGACATTGCCAGCATCAGGGTAGGAGAATTTCTTTTCCTCCAAAACCTCTCCACCGTTTACTGTTGGTAGAGTTTTTGACACAAGCCATTCTGGCTGGGGTTAGCTCATATTTAGTTATAGTTTTGATTTGAATTTCTCTAAAATTACTTCATGTTGAAAGGTTTCCGTGTGATTAAAAAAAAAAAGAAAACAACTGTGATTAAAACCGACCTCTCAAGACTGGCCTCTTGACCATCTGCCCTGTTTTGAATTCTTTTTCCAGGACCTACCCCAGGACATTTGTTGAGAATAGGTGTTTTTACTTAACATCCCTGAAGGACTGGTGAATATGAAATGCCCAAGAGCACAGGTTTTTCAGTTGTTGTTACCCAAGCAGCCACAAGGCGGCAGCATTTTTCATCCTCCACTTTTTTGGGTAATTTCTTTTTTTTTTCCTAATAGAGTTGATTTCTGACGTGTTTGCTGTGGGTGTACAGAAACTTGATTCAGTTATAAATAGATGTACAGCCGTTCTTTTCTGGGATCTTTTCCCATGAAGGTTATCACAGTGCATTCTTTCAACTTCCTGTGCTATTCAGGTGGTTCCTTTAGATTACCTGTTTGCTGTGTAGTAATGTGTGCATGTGAGAGTTGGACTATAAAGAAAGCTGAGCGCCAAAGAATTGGTGCTTTTGAACTGTGGTGTTGGAGAAGACGCTTGAGAGTCCCTTGGACTGCAAGGGGATCCAACCAGTCCATCCTAAAGGAGATCAGTCCTGGGTATTCATTAGAAGGACTGATGCTGAAGCTGAAACTCCAATACTTGGGCCACCTGATGTGAAGAGCTGACTCATTTGAAAAGACCCTGATGCTGGGAAAGATTGAAGGCAGGAGGAGAAGGGACCATAGAGGCTGAGATGGTTCGATGGCATCACTGACTCAATGGACATGGGTTTGAGTGGACTCCGGGAGTTGGTGATGGACAGGGAGGCCTGGCGTGCTGCGGTTCATGGGGTTGCAAAGAGTCAGACATGACTGAGCAACTGAACCGAACCGAACTGTACATTTTAATCCCTCTTAGTATATTCCTCCTGCAACTTTTAAAAAAATAAACCAACAATGAACTGTTTTTTTTTTTTTTTTTAACTCTGGGTCTGTTTCTATTTGCAAGTTTTTTCATTTGCATGAATTTCTGGCTTCCACCTGTAAGTAATATTTTAGGATGTTTGTCTTTGGTCTCATACCTCAGTGTGATAATCTCTCGGTACATCCATGCTGCTGCCCCTGGTATTTTTATTTTCTGAGTGTATTCCACTGTATAGATGGGCCAGTGAGTCTTCATTTTTCTGTCAATGGATATTTTGGTTAATGCTCTGGCTTGGTTATTATGAACAGTGCTGCCCTGAAAATTGAAATGTACATATTCTTTTGAATTAAGATTTTTTTTTCCAGATGAAAGCAGGAAGTGCTATTGCTGAAAAATGTGTTAACTCTCTATTTCATGTTTTAAGGAACCTCCAAATATTTTCCTTTGTGGCTGCACCCACCCATTTACAGCCCTGCCCACGGTGTAGGAGGGTTCTCTGTTCCCCTCGCCCTCCGCAGCACTTAAGTTTTGAAGATCTTTTGAGGCCGTTCTGAGCCGTGTGCGGTGATGGATCATGGTAGTTTCCATTTGCAGTTCTTTAATAATTACTGATGTTGAGTATCTTTCCATGGGCTTTTACTTTCTACGGGGGAGTACAGTTAACCTCTGGGAAGTGGCTTCTTGAAAGTCAGCCCTGTTTGAGTTCTGTTCGTGTGATTTACCCCGGAAGATTTCTTTAGGGCTGGTGTCATTTAGAGCCCCACAGGACTTGGTAAGAGCGTCAGCACCGGTTTTCAAGGGGCTGTTACAGGGAATGACCACAAGGTGGCAGCATTTCCTCGTGCCCGCTCTGATTACCTGGGCAACCAGAGCCTTAGGGCAAGTCCGCTTTCTGGGTTGTCAGTGAGAATGCATCCCGGGGATCTTCCCGACCCAGGGGTTGAACCCGCTTCTCTTATGTCTCCTGCATTGGCAGATGGATTCTTTACCGCTAGCGCCACCCGGGAAGCCCTAAGGCTTGTGTCTCCTTACTTCTTCCCCCTTACCCTTCATCCCTAAGGCGATCGCAATGATTGCAACACCCCTCTGCAGAGGGAGCTGTCCTCTCAGTGGGGTGACCCTAAGGAAGGAGGCTGGAGGTGGGAACCCCGCCACCAGGAGACACGGGGCCCAGGGCACTTTGCAAGGCTCTTCCAGCCCAGAGACCCCACCATCCTTTGGGGGGGACGAGATTTCGTTCTGCTGCAGGAGGGTCCCCTGGATCTGGAGACTGTGGACTCATACAGAGGGGAACAGGAAGCCCATGTCCATCGAGATGAGGGGCTCATTGGCTGGGATATCCTCCCCAGCGCCCTCAGCCCCAGGACAGTCCTGCCTGGGGACCCAGCCTTCTCAGGCCCGAGGGATGTGACCCAGCCCAGATCCCCAAGGCCTGAGGGGAACAGAACCAGCAGTTCTTTTGTCTTTCTTTCTTTCCTATTCTTTTTTATGTTTATTTTGAATTTGAGTGTATAGATGACTTGCATTGTTGTGGGTTTTTTGTGTGTATGTGTAAAGCAGCATTATTCATTTATACATAGATGTATATGTGTTCTTTTTGGGTTCTTTTTCTCATATAGGTTATTGATAGAGTCAAAGTAGGGTTCCTTGTGATCTACAGTGGGTCCTTATGGATTATTTGCAGTGTGTATATGTTATTCTCAACATATATTTCTCCCTGCACCCTGCCCTTCATTTTTGGTAACCATAAGTTTCTTTACTAAGTGTATGAAGTTATTGTTTTGTAAAGAAGTTCATTTGTTTCCATGTTTGGATTCCACCTAGAAGTGATAACATGTGATACTTTGTCTCAATTACTTCACCTAGTGTGACGTCTCTAGTTCTTTCCTGAATGGAAGTGGCATTCTTTCATCTTTTTTGGCTGGGTAATGCCATGGTATCTGAACCCCATCTTCTTTAACCATTCATCTGTCTTCTACACTTAGGTTTCTTTTGTGTCTTGGTGATTGTATCCAGTGATGCCATGATGGTTGCTGTGCAGTATGTTTTGAAAATTTGGTTTTCCCAGGATCCACACCCAGGCGTGGGATGCTGGGTCACGTGGTACTGTGTTGTTGCCTGTCTGAAAGCCCCTCCAGAGCGGATGCACTGATTTACATTTCTACCCACAGGGAAGGAGGGTTCCCTTCTCTCCACACCCCCTCCAGCATTTATCGTCGAATTTTTGAGGTGGCCATGCTGACTGGGGAGAAGTGATCCCTCACTGAACTTTTAATTTGCATTTCTCTAACGATTAGGGACGCTGAGCATCTTTTCACGTACTTTATGGCCACCTGGATGCCTTCTCTGGATGCCTTCTCTGGAGAAATGCCCATTTTGATCTTTGGCCCAGTTTTCTTTTCTTTTTTTTTTTTTAATTGAGCTGCATGGACTGTTTGCATGTTTTGGAGATGAATTCCTTGTATCTCCATTTGCAAACACTTTTTTTCCCCACCCATTCTGAGGGTTGTCTTTTTCTTTCATTTATGGTTTACCTTGATGCTCAAATGCTTTTAAGGTTAATGAGGACCCATTTGTTTAGTTTATTTTATTATTCTAAGAATGAATCCAGAAAGAACTGGATGCGATTTATATCAAAGCATGGTCTGTATATTTTCCTCAAAAGCTTTATACTGTCCATCCCTCCATTTAGATCTTTAATTGATTTGGCGTATGTTTTTCTGCATGGGGTTAAGCAGTGTAGTGATTTCATCATCTTTTCACTTGTTTGAGGAAGCTCCATCTTGTCGTCCATACTGACGGTTAACAGCTTACCTTGCCAGCATCAGTGTAGGAGGGTCCCCGTTTCCCCACACCCTCTCCAGCATTTACTGTTTGCAGACTTTTTGCCAATGGCCATTCTGATCGGAGTGAGGTGATACCTCATTGTAGTTTTGGTTTGAATTTCTATAAGTTTTAGTGATACTGAAATCTTTTCATGTGATTATTTTGAAAGAGTGTGAGTAAAACTTACCTCCCAAGGTTGGCTTCTTGACCAATTGCCAGGTTTTGAGTTCTTTTTCCAGAGTTTACCTAAGGTCATTCGTTGACAACAGGTGTTTATTCCTTGCATCCCTGAAGGCCTGGTGAATAATACATGGCCATCTACACCGGTTTTAAGTTGTTGCTACCCAAAGTGGCCACAAGGTGGCAACATTTCTTCATGCCCCACTATTATTTTTGGTCATTTAAATTTTTATATTCTATTGGAGTAGACGTGATTTCCGATGCTGTGCTTGTTTTTGGTTTTCAGGAACTTGAGTCAGTTATACATAGACATAATCTATTAGACATGTGCCTTCTATTACATTGAGAAAAACTGTACTTTGGAAAAATACATGTTTTTAGAGGTTCTAAAATATGTTCTTGAGTTTGCTAATCAGAGACTGCCAGTGCAGCAAATAGTTCACAATTGCTTTCATCTTGGTTTTCACTAGGGGTTAATTTTTTAAAGGTTAAAATTTATGGACTCAAATCTAGTAAAGTGACAAGGAAAATGTTTGAGTGTGTATAGCAAGTCAGATATGTGCTGTCAGTGAGAGAAGAATATAAAGACTGGAAATATTTTTGTTGTAAAAAAGTAATGATAATTCTATTCTCTAGTCAGTCATTTATAAATGGGGAAAAGTAGAACAAATTAATAAATTCTTGGCCTTGAGAGGCCTTTTGAGAATTTAGTCTCAGCCTCCTGAGGAATTACGGCAGAGTTAGTATAGAAGAAGCTGTGTGGTCAGCACACCAGACTTATTTTTAAAACAAATTAGTCTCGGCCTAGTTTAATGAAAATGGAGGCAATTTTAGAAAGACAATATGTTTCACTAAATATTAAATTCTAGTTTTGTTAATTAAAGTCTATGTTTACTAAGAAGCTCTTATGACACAGTTCCTTGCTTTTATGTTATAATGCTAATGAGAGCTAACTGAATTATTAAGGGGCTATCTAAGTTCATCTCTAAAACTTGCCTCAGTGATCAATCTTTGGATAAAAGTCGGAATCTCCATGATCTATAGCCAGGAGATTAATACCAGGCTACATTTACTTAACAAACTAAGTCAGAGGACCTGGGACATATTGACTATACTTTTTTTTTTTTAGTTGGAGGCTAATTACTTCACAACATTTCAGTGGGTTTTGTCATACATTGACATGAATCAGCCATGGAGTTACATGTATTCCCCATCCCGATCCCCCCTCCCACCTCCCTCTCCACCCGATTCCTCTGGGTCCTCCCAGTGCACCAGGCCCGAGCACTTGTCTCATGCATCCCACCTGGGCTGGTGATCTGTTTCACCACAGATAATATACATGCTGTTTTTTCAAAACATCCCACCCTCACCTTCTCCCACAGAGTTCAAAAGTCTGTTCTGTACTTCTGTGTCTCTTTTTCTGTTTTGCATATAGGGTTATCATTACCATCTTTCTAAATTCCATATATATGTGTTAGTATGCTGTACTGTTCTTTATCTTTCTAGCTTACTTCACTCTGTATAATGGGCTCCAGTTTCATCCATCTCATCAGAACTGATTCAAATGAATTATTTTTAATGGCTGAGTAATATTCCATGGTGTATATGTACCACAGCTTCCTTATCCATTCGTTTGCTGATGGGCATCTAGGTTGGTTCCATGTCCTGGCTATTATAAACAGTGCTGCGATGAACATTGGGGTGCACGTGTCTCTTTCAGATCTGGTTTCCTCAGTGTGTATGCCCAGAAGTAGGATTGCTGGGTCATATGGCAGTTCTATTTCCAGTTTTTTTAAGAAATCTCCACACTGTTCTCCATAGTGGCTGTACTAGTTTGCATTCCCAACAACAGTGTAAGAGGGTTCCCTTTTCTCCACACCCTCTCCAGCATTTATTTCTTGTAGACTTTTGGATAGCAGCCATCCTGACTGGCATGTAATGGTACCTCATTGTGGTTTTGATTTGCATTTCTCTGATAATGAGTGATGTTGAGCATCTTTTCATGTGTTTGTTAGCCATCTGTACATCTTCTTTGGAGAAATGTCTGTTTAGTTCTTTGGCCCATTTTTTTTATTGGGTCATTTATTTTTCTGGAATTGAACTGCAGGAGTTGCTTGTATATTTTTGAGATTAATCCTTTTCTGTTGCTTCATTTGCTATTATTTTCTCCCAATCTGAGGACTGTCTTTTCACCTTACTTATAGTTTCCTTTGTTGTGCAAAAGCTTTTAAGTTTCATTAGGTCCCATTTGTTTATTTTTGCTTTTATTTCCAATATTCTGGGAGGTGGGTCATAGAGTATCTTGCTGTGATTTATGTCGGAGAGTGTTTTACCTATGTTCTCCTTTAGGACTTTTATAGTTTCTGGTCTTACATTTAAATCTTTAATCCATTTTGAGTTTATTTTTGTGTATGGTGTTAGAAAGTGTTCTAGATTCATTCTTTTACAAGTGGTTGACCAGTTTTCCCAGCACCACTTGTTAAAGAGGTTGTCTTTTTTCCATTGTATATCCTTGCCTCCTTTGTCAAAGATAAGGTGTCCATAGGTTTGTGGATTTATCTCTGGGCTTTCTATTCTGTTCCATTAATCTATATTTCTGTCATTGTGCCAGTACCATACTGTCTTGATGACTGTGACTTTGTAATAGAATCTGAAATCAGGCAGGTTGATTCCTTCAGTTCCATTCTTCTTTCTCAAGATTACTTTGGCTATTCGAGGTTTTTTGTATTTCCATACAAATTATGAAATTATTTGTTCTAGTTCTGTGAAAAATACCGTTGGTAGCTTGATAGGGATTGCACTGAATCTATAGATTGCTTTGGGTAGAATAGCCATTTTGACAATATTGATTCTTCCAATCAATGAACATGGTATGTTTCTCCATCTGGTTGTGTCCTCTTTGATTTCTTTCATCAGTATTTTATAGTTTTCTATGTATAGGTCTTTTGTTTCTTTAGGTAGATTTGCTCCTAAGTATTTCATTCTTTTTGTTGCAGTGGTGAATGGTATTGTTTCCTTAATTTCTCTTTCTGCTTTTTTCATTGTTAGTATATAGGAATGCAAGGGATTTCTGTGTGTTAATTTTATATCCTGCAACTTTGCTATATTCATTAATTAGCTCTAGTAATTTTCTGGAAGAGTCTTTAGGGTTTTCTATGTAGAGGATCATGTCATCTGCAAACAGTGAGAGTTTCACTTCTTCTTTTCCTATCTGGATTCCTTTTACTTCTTTTTCTGCTCTGATTGCTGTGGCCAAAACTTCCAAAACTATGTTGAATAGTAGTGGTGAGAGTGGACACCCTTGTCTTGTTCCTGATTTTAGGGGGAATGTTTTCAAATTTTCACCATTGAGGGTGATGCTTGCTGTGGGTTTGTCATATATAGCTTTTATTATGTTGAGGTATATTCCTTCTATGCCTGCTTTCTGGAGAGTTTTAATCATAAATGAGTCTTGAATTTTGTCAAAGGCTTTCTCTGCATCTATTGAGATAATCATATGGTTTTTATCTTTCAATTTGTTAATGTGGTGTATTACATTGACTGATTTGTGGATATTAAAGAATCCTTGCATTGCTGGGATAAAGCCCACTTGGTCATGGTGTATGATTTTTTTAATATGTTGTTGGATTCTGTTTGCTAGAATTTTGTTAAGGATTTTTTCATCTATGTTCATCAGTGATATTGGCCTGTAGTTTTCTTTTTTTGTGGCATCTTTGTCTGGTTTTGGAATTAGGGTGATGGTGGCCTCATAGAATGAGTTTGGAAGTTTACCTTCTTCTGCAATTTAGTAAGATAGGTGTTAGCTGTTCTCTAAATTTTTGGTAGAATTCAGCTGTGAAGCCATCTGGTCCTGGGCTTTTGTTTGCTGGAAGATTTCTGATTACAGTTTCAATTTCCTTGCTTGTGATGGTTCTGTTAAGATCTTCTATTTCTTCCTGGTTCAGTTTTGGAAAGTTATACTTTTCTAAGAATTTGTCCATTTCATCGAAGTTGCATATTGACTATACTTAAAACAGGTTCTCAAATTCTTACTTATGATCCTACTAATACTGCTAGCTATATTATTTGCCTTTCTGCCTGCTTTGCACAATTGTTTCTTCCATTACTGAATGTGTGACTGAGCGGCTGATAAAATGATGATATGAGATCAGTGAGGGTGATGGTGAAACTCTAGATGTGGGAAGAAGCAACAAGAGGGAACGTTTTCATGGACCATAGAGGCGGGTGAGACAGGCGATCCAGGGTCTATTGGCTCCTGTTTCTTGGGTTAGTGGCCTGTCAGCAGAATCTTTGCCAGACCTAGGAATGAGCATTTCTAGCACCATGGGAGAAAATGGACGTGATATGCCCCCAAAACCATGGTCAAATCGCCAGGAAGGGGCCATGCCAACTGAAAACCAGCACTTGCCGTCTGCCTCTGCTGGGATTAGATCTGGACCTGCTGCAGCATCGGCCCTGCAACACGCCCTGAGAGGCATTGAGGGGGGAGATCAGGAACGAGGCATCTGTGCTCTGGGAAAAGCTGGCAGAACAGGCCTTCAGATAGTTAGATACTCTCAGGCAAAGATTTTCATGAGCCCAGATTTTGTCTCTTCTCATACCTAGAGGAGCATTAAAGTCAGTAACAGTGACAACTGCTCTGATTAATATGTGAATCAATATGTGAATCAAAGGTTAGAACCTACTTAGATAAAACTAGACAACTGGCTACCAAGCTACGGGTCTCCTTGAAGTGCCAGGTCTACACTGGGATTCCAGCTTCTTCAATTGGGGAAAAATTGTGATTGATTTTTTTATATGAATGTTCAGGTTTTCACTCCTCCAACTACTTGAAACTGAGTCTGTCACACCTACGTCAGTCACTCTGGGCTAATACAAAGACATCAAAGCATGTGAGACCACAGCAGAAGGCTCCATTCCTTTGGAGAGGGTAGCACCAGTGTGACTCTATCTGAACCAGGATCAAAATTGCTAAAAAATGTAACCTGGTTCTTACTCCTGCTATAGCTCCTGCTCACAATAATTTGTGATAATTAATCACAGATCTTTGGCCCCTGGCTTTTTAAATCCACTTGTTATGTTTGTCTCTTTCAGATTACGATGGTTTCACATCAAGATAATGGTTTCACATCAAGATAATGGTTTCAGCTACTCCTCGGAGCAGACTCTGTGTGTTGGGGGACATTATGGGAGGTCCCGCCCATGACGAGGTCACGAAGAAAATACCAGGCAGGCAAGGCTGTCCGGGACCCCATCCATGACGAGGTCATGAGGATAATACCTGACTGGCAAGGCCGTCTAGGATAAGGGACCCTCCAGGTTGGCCTCGGCCTCTACCATACCCTATATCCTCCCCCCTTTTCTGCTGTTGTTCTTATTTGCCCTGCTGCAGATTCTTGTGTTGCCTGCTGAGAGCTCTCCTGCTCCTCTTTCACTGAATAAAGATCAACTTAAAAGCTAATTAATAAATCTCCTGGATGCTGGTATCCTGTGAAGGGGCCAGGGATGAAGGAAATGCTTCAATTCAAACCCTTTTGCTGGCATTCTAGCTTGTTTGATAAATATGTGCTCTCATTGCACAAAATACTCATGATTGTTCTAAACATCCTAAGCACAGTATGCTAACAAAAGAAACTATTAAGCATAGGTCCCTCCGCGGGGTGCAAAAAGCCCCACAAGTACTATAGCCACATATATGCCTAATAGAAAATAGTTTAGATAGAGATTAGCTGGTGGCTTCTTGCAGGTAATTAACTTTTGGACTAAGAGCCTGTTTTGTGCCATATCTGCTGTTTTTGCAATCCTTTGCATTTCTCTTCTATGAAAATGTAATCCTATCTAGTTCCCTTGGAGTTGACACCTAATAGAAAGAAAACAGATTAACCACAAAAAAGACAGGGTTGGCTACTGAAGTTGCTTAAAGTTGCACGAGTTGCAAGCCACAAATTGTCAACAGGCCTGAAAGCCAAAAGATATGATACATAGAGATTAACCATAAAAAAGGCCCTAATAGGCACAGAGCCCTTTGGGGGGTGAGGAAGCCCTATTAGAGAATACAAAACATATTGTTTTAAAAGTGGTTATTGGATCAACATTTGATTGATGTTAATGTGCTGAGGTTGTCCAGTGGAAATCATTGTTAATACAGTTGGAGATCTAGAAAAATAAGAGTTTAGCCCTAGTGTAAAAACAATAAGATATTTGTTAATTTTAACCAAGAGTGCTAAACAGGGGCTGCCTCACCAGAGCCGCAGAGTCTTTGTGTGTTAAACTTTTTAGATAAATTTAGCTGAGAACTTCTGCAAAAAGACTGACTTGTATGTTAACAGGATTTTATTTCTATTATGTTACAACCTGCTGTATCATGAGACTGCCACTTTTCTGTTTTCTGCTACGCTCTAGGTCAGAAGATAATGTACAAAAAAATCTATGGGAAAATACTCTCATAAACAAAAATATACAGAGCACACCTGGTTTTGTGAAGGACAAGCTGATATAATGTTAAACTAAGTCTGTGTGCTTATCTGCCCCTTAGAAATGTACCAACTTAGGGTATAAAGGCGATGGTGAAAAATAAAGCAACTGCCAGACTCTGCCGCATATCCTAGTCTGGTCTCTCTCTGTCTCTCTCTCTCTCTGTCTCTCTCTCTCTCTCTCTCTGTCTCTCTCTCTCTCTCTCTCTCTCCTTCGCAGACTTGGCCCCATCAAGGCCGGTTCTATGTGTCTCTCTCTCGCCGATGCTGTTCATCCTGAGGGTTCCCCTGGATCCTGCTGGGGCTGGACCCTGGCAGTAATGGCTGAAAAAATGGAACCTGCTGAAATGCCCATCAACAGTAAGACAGGTGACAGACAACAAGATCCTACTGTGTAGCACAAGGAACTGTATCCAGTGTCCTGGGGTGAATCATTATGGGAAAGAATATAAAAAAGAATGTACAGAGATGTATATCTGAGCCACTTTACTGTACCAGAAATGATCACAACATTGTAAATCAATTGGATTTCCAAAAAGAAAAAACATTAAGACAGGTGACAACAAGGTCCTGTTGTATAGAACAGGGAACCATATTCAGTTTCTTGTAATAACCCACAGTGGAAAAGAATATGAAAAATAATATGAAAAAGAATGCTGTCCTTATTTAGCTGCTCAGTCATGTCTGACTCTTTTGTGACCCTATGGACTGTAGCACGACAAGCTCCTCTGTCCATGGGGATTCTCCAGGCAAGAATACTGGAGTGGGTTGCCATTTCCTTTTCCAGGGGATCTTCCTGACCCAGGGATCGAGCCCAGGTCTCCTGCATTGTCGGGCAGATTCTTTACCACTGAGCCCAGGGAAGACATTAAAAAGAATATATGGCTGAATCACTGCTGTGCAGAAACAGACTCAGATATGGAGACCAGATCTGTGGTTTTCAAGAGTGCAGGGAGAGGGATAGATTGGGAGTTTGGGATTAGCAGATGCAAACTATTACATATAGAATGGATAAACACGCTACTGTGTAGCATGGGGAGCTATACTCAACATCTTGTAATAAGCCATCAGTTCAGTTCAGTTCAGTCACTCAGTCGTGTCCTACTCTTTGCGACCCCATGAATTGTAGCAGGCCAGGCCTCCCTGTCCATCACCAACTCCCAGAGTTTACTCAAACTCATGTCAAACTCATGGAAAACCAAAAAATTGTAAGTGCCTCCCTAATAGTAAAAAAGAAAAAAATCAAAATGTCTATTGGTGGATGACTGGATAAACAAAATATGACCCATCCATACAATGGCACTGACCCACTCCAGTGTTCTTGCCTGGAGAATCCCACGGGCGGAGGAGCCTCGCAGGCTACAGTTCTTGGGGCCGCAAAGAGTCGGACACAACGGAGGGACTAGGCAGTACAACAGCGCATCATTCAGCACTAGAAGCACAGATCCACGCTACATCATGGATGAACCTCAAACACATGCCAAATGAAAGACACCAGCCGCAAATGGTCACATATTGTATGATTCCCATTTATAGGAAGCATCCAAGATACTAACCTCTACAGAGACAGGAAGCTGATGCAGGGCTGCCAGGAGCTTTGGGAAAGAGAAGACTCTTGGAGAGTCCCTTGGACTGCAAGGAGATCCAACCAGCCCATCCTAAAGGAAACCAACACTGAATGTTCATTAGAAGGACTGATGCTGAAGCTGAAGCTCCAATTCTTTGGTCACCTGATGCGAAGAGCCGACTCATTGGAGAAGACCCTGATGCTGGGAAAGATTGGGGGCGGGAGGAGAAGGGGGCGACAGAGGATGAGATGGTTGGATGGCGTCACAGACTCATTGAACATGAGTTTGAGCAAGCTCCGTGAGATAGTGAAGGCCAGGGGAGCCTGGCGTGCTGCAGTCCATGGGGTCGCAAAGAGTGTGAGACAGCTGAGCGACTGAACACCAAGCAACAACAAGGGGTTTCGGGAAGGAGGAAATGGGTTTACTGTTTAATGGGTACAGAGCTGCTTTTTGGGTTGATGGAAAGTGTTTCAAAACTAGATAGAGGTACTGGCTACACAATATTGTGCATATACTAAATGCCACTAAACTATTCATTTAAAAATGGTTAATTTGATAAAAATTAGATAAAACACAAGGGGATTTCCCTGGTGGTCCAGTGCTTAAAACTCCCACAGCCAAGGCAGGGATGAGGGTTCCATCCCTGGTTGGGGAACTAAGATCCCGCACACTCTGCGGCAAAGCCAAAAGATAAAAAGTAGTTTATTGGTTAATTTCATGTCATGAGGATTTCCTCTTCATTGAAAGAATAATAATTGAAGCTCAAAGTCATTCCGCCAGGATTCAAGCACCTCTTTCACCACTTAGGCTCTTGCTACTGCCACTTGCTCCTGCCTCAAACGGGGATGACAGCGTTTCTTAGCTCATCTGGTTGTTTTGAGGGTTCAGTGAATTTGCGTCCACAGGGATGGTGCAGCGCTCTGCACTCCGTGAGCCCGCAGAGACAAGTCAGCTCCCGGTGGCCGATCAGAGTGCCCCATACAGCCCAACGCTGGCCAGGTAACCTTTAGACTTACTAAGTGACCGCCAGACTCGAGGCTGTAAACCCGGGCCACCCCGATCAAGTGGGTGTTCCTGTGGTTATGGGAAAAGAATGTCGACATGCAAGTTCCCCAAGGAGAAGTGTGAGGCTTATCTCAACTCTTCACGGCCAGCCTTCTGTTTCGGTTCCCTCCTCCCTCATCGCCAGTTTCCACTGAGTCACCAACTCCCAGATCTGTGCCCTTGTCTCTATCCCAGCGTGACCTCTGTCCCCTGAGCCTTAAAGCACCCCCGCTCCTCAAAACCTGGGCTCCAGTCTCGCTGCCTCCAGCCCATCACCACCACCGCCAGCAGAGGGAGCAAACACCCAGCTCCAGCCCTGTCCCTCCCCTCCTCGGCATCCTTCCACGCCTGACCCTTTCCCTCAAGACGAAGCACCAGCCGCAGTGACACTTATTCAAGGACGTTCACACTCTCACCATCATCTACCCTTCCCCCGCTCCCGGCCACCCCTCACATGCCTCAGCCATATCGCGGCCACTTCCTAAGGACCATGTGCCTCTTCCTGTCTCTCCAACCCCGGTTCACGTGGTTCAACCCCGCTCTAGTATTGTCCCCTCTGTCCATCTTTGCGATGCATGCTTATCCTTTGAGACTGGGGTCTCCGTTCCCTCAGACAAGCTACGTCCCCTGCCTTACCCTGTCCCCGCCCCTGCAGTGCCCACGGGTGGATAAGAGCTCGGGCATTTGGGGCTGGATGATTCTTTGCTGATGGGGTGGGTCTTGTGGACGGCAGGACATCAGCGAACTTCTCTGCTTTCTACCCATGCGAAGTCAGGAGCTTTCGATGTCCGGTTTTGACAACGAAAAATGACCATTAGCCAATGCCCCTGGGAGAGTGGAAAGCCCCCACCCCCGGCTGAGCCCCACTGGGTTGCAGTCTCCCTTCTCTGCCTTCACAATGAAACGGCAAACTTTCCCCAGTTCTTCTTTTTTAAAGTCACCGCAAGCACCATTTCATCACTCCTGGTCAGTTTCAAAGCCATTAAGTGTATTTCGGTTCCTTTCCTTTGCGTCGCGTTCAGGAGGGGAGTCTTGGCAAGTTTTTACACTGCCTCCTCCTTTCTTTGTTCCCCAAACTTTTTTTGGTTGCTGTGGTTCCCAATGTGCATGAAACGCAAAGGATAGCTGAGAGGAGAAAGATACAGTGTCTGCCTCAAAGGAGTTCACGGGGTAAGGGTTGGAGAAGGAACAGAAATATGTGACCTGTTTAAAACACAGTGTGATGAGGCTCTGAACCAGATGGACATCAGGGATTAAGGGAAAAGCAGGAGCTGGCCAACCAGAGTGAGAGGTGAGAGGGTGTGGTTATGCCAGGGTGGCCTCAGGGCAACTGGTTAGAAGTGGCCAGACTCTGAATATATTTCAGAAAACAGCACCAACAGGGTTTTCTGACATATAGAAGAGTAGTCAAGGTGGACTCCTGTAGTGGGAATCCCTAATAATGTACTTTCACAGCCTTGAGAAATTTCATGGAAATAGCACCTGGAAAAACAGCATGTATCAATAAACTGTGTTGATGATTATTTTTCATGGTTTTCTTAGAATAATAGCCTTGTCACAGACCCCAAGGCCAGACCCAGAAGGGAGTGTGACTGGGATCATGAAAGCATGGACCTTGGAACACCGGGTCGGCGTTAGGTAGGAACACTGCCTATGTACTGGTTGATTGTTCCCAAGACTATGCCAGAAGGGAACGGCCTGGGGTAAAAACAAGGAGATCCGGACTATGTCAATATAGTGTCTTAGCAAAGATAGATCAAATAAAGTCTTGTAGTCTGCAATCAGGAATAAAAGCTGGGCGCAGAGTGGACTCTGCCCCTCAGTCCAATAGAGGCGGCAGGTCCCCTGACCCATTGCACCAGATTTCACATTCTGTTTTCATTCTCGTCACTGCTCCTGGACCTTTAGGGCAACAGACTCTGAGGTCTTGATTCTTGATTTTCTCCTGAACATGATTTTATTTGATTTAGAGACATGTTTCCTAAATTTTAAGTGATTCACTTTTTCCTTTTTCGAGCGAGATGAGGGCTGCATTGCTGTGTGTGCACTCAGTCTTGTCCGACTCTTTGTGACCCTGTGAACTGTAGTCTGCCAGACTCCTCTGTCCATGGGGTTATCCCGGTAAGAATACAGGAGTGGGTTGCCATTTCCTTTTCCAGGAGAGCTTCCTGACCCAGGGATTGAACCCATGTCTCCTGGATCTGCAGGCAGATTCTTTACCACTGAGCCACATGGGAAGTCCTGAGTGGAGGGTGAGCCTGTATAAACATTTAATAGTAATTTGTACAGTACCCATAGTGCCAGTTGGCCAAAGAATGTGGGGAGTTTATATAATTTCTACACTCTTGAAAGTTGGTGTGGAGAAAGAGAAACTTAAGTTTTAATTCCATCTCTGACTGTATTGGGGTTTCCAGCATAACTCAGATGGTAAAGAATCTGCCTCTAATGCAGGAGGCCTGGGTTCAGTCCCTGGGTTGGGAAGATCCCCTGGAGAAGGGAATGGCTACCCACTCCAGTATTCTTGTCTAGAGAATCCCATGGACAGAGGAGCCTGGTGGGCTACAGTCCATGGGGTTGCAAATGAGAACAAACAGGTTATTGATTCTGAGCTTGCTGTAGTGAGAGAGCCAGCCACCACCATTTGCATTTGGCAGACACAAAGGCAGGTGGGGCAATGGGAGTCCTTTAGAGTGGAAAAAAGTGGAGTGTCAGCAGTGATGGGAGATGATTGTAATCCTGAGAAAGCTGGAGGTTAGCACCTCCTGTAGTTATATTAGGAAGCATATTTGGTTTTCTTTGGTTGGTTCTGAGCTGGACGAAGGGGCAAATAAGAAGGAACCTGATATTTGTGGACCAAACTCTGACTGTTCTGGGCTAATTGTCACTGCAGTTGTGGTTTGGATTCTTGGACTAGTTCCTGGTAATTGAGGATCAGAGTCATATGTGTCTTATGGCTGAGACTTGAGGGTCGTATACCGTCTGGCTATTGCTTCTGTATATTCAGTCTCTCAGGTTGTTGGTGGGGGTGTAAATGAGACATGTATGTGAAACTGACAGACATATGTGCTAAGTCACTTCAGTCATGTCCAACTCTTTGCGACCCCATGGACTGTAGCCCACCAGGCTCCTCTGTCCCTGGGATTTTCCAGGCAGCAATACTGAAGTGGGTTGCCATTTCCTCCTCTTTCCAGACATATAGTAAACAATACATAAATACTAGCTTAAGTTAAAGATTTTCTTCAAATCTCATTATGGCCTAATTAGGTGATCCTTTCTTTTTTTCCTCTTACTCATCCATCATCAGGAAAAGAATTTATCACCAGTGTAATACGTGAACTTATATATGTAACAATAACAGAACGTGCATAATAAAAACTGAAAATCCTACTTCATTTTTTCCTTGATCACCAAGTCTCATCTCTCAGTCGTGTCTGACTCTCTGTGACCCCATGGACTGTAGCCCACCAGGCTCCTCTCTCCATGGGATTCTCCAGGGAAGAGTACTGAAAGGGGCTGCTGAAGGCAGGTCAGGGTGATCAGACAGCAGGTGGGGGCTGGTGGAGGATAAGGAAGCCCATCAGATATTGAGGGTAAGGGATTTTGGTTAAACTGACTTCCCTGGTGGTCTAGTGGTTAAGAATCCACCTGCCAATGCAGGAGACACAGGTTCCTGGTCCAAGAAGATTCCACATGCCAGAGGGCAACTCAGCCTGTGCGCTGTAACTACTGAAGCCCGTGCCCCTGGAGCCTGTGTTCCACGGCAGAGAAGCCACTGCAATGAGAAGCCCTCGGGCTGCAAGTAGAGAAGGCCCGTGTGCATCAATGAAGACCCAGTGCAGCCAAAAATTAATTAATTAATTAAACTTAAAAAAAAAGAATTGGGACAAAGGGGACATTGATGGGGTCAAAACAAAGGTCTCAGCGCAGCACTCTGGGAGACTGGATGGGCCATCGTCCCCCAGCATTGAAGGAGCTCAATCAAGTCTGCGATAGAGCAGGTAGATAGATCCCCTGGTCTGGGGCAAATTAAAAAGCCACAAGACAGATGGGACAATGAGAAATCTGACTGCAAATCACCTGAGGTGATGGTCCCATAACCCAATACAGATGAAGATTGATAAGAGAGCCTGGGTTCCTTGGCCCCACTTCCAGTGGGGCACTCAAAGACATATGCACATTAGCGGTAAAACGGAGAAGACGTTTCTGGGACTCCTTAACACGGGAGCCTCATGCTCTGTGATTCTAAAACTTGTTGTTTAGTCACTCAGTCATGTCTATCTCTTTGCAACCCCATGAACTGCAGCATGCCAGACTCCCCTGCCCTTCACTATCTCTCAGAGTTTGCTCAAATTCATGTCCATTGAACCAATGATGCTATCTAACCATCTCATTCTCTGTTGTCCCCTTTATCCCCTTGCCTTCAGTCTTTCCCATCACCAGGGTCTTTTTCAATGAGTCAGCTCTTCACATCAGGTGGCCAAAGTATTGGAGCTTCAGTTTCAGCATCAGTCCTCCTAATGAATATTCAGGACTGATTTCCTTTAGGATTGACTGCTTTGATCTCCTTGCAGTCCAAGGGACTCTAAAGAGTCTTCTCCAGCACCATAATTTAAACGCAACAATTCTTCAGCGCTCAGCCTTCTTTATGGTCCAATTCTCACATCCATACATAACTAGTGGGAAAGCCACAGCTGTGTCTAATCGGACCTTTGCTGGCTGAGTGATATCTCTGCTTTTGTAATACACTGCCTAGGTTTGTCATAACTTTCCTTCCAAAGAGCAAGTGTCTTTTAATTTCATGGCTGCAGTCACCATCCACAGTGATTTTGGAACCCAAGAAAATTAAACCTGTCACTGCTTCCACTTTTTCCCCTCCTTTTTGCCATGAAGTGATGGGACTGAATGCCTGGTCAGCCCTAATGGGAGTTATAGGTGAATGGGGAAGCTATGGAAATGCAAGAATGATGAAATTAAGGTGAGAGTTTGGATGAAGATTGGAATGTTTGAACAAATTTCTTGGGAAGTCATTGTTTCTCCTCCTTTACCTCAATATATTAATAAATAGATACTCTGTATGACCGGGGAACATTTCCCCTTTCTAGTATTATTAAACAGGAGACATGTAAATCCTCCCTCCAACCAAAATTGATTGGACACGATAAATGAGAACCAATAAAACTGCCCAAACACACACAGGTTGTTAATTTGAAAAGTATAGGGTGTCTGGTGGAAAAAAGAAGTTAGAAGCCCAGTGTCCGATTGGCCTATTTGGATTTTGGAGGACACACACATATTCTACATCAGGGATTGTTGCTAGCCCCTGTCTATAAAATTACTGGAAAGAAGTCTCGTAATCCTTATGCAGGCCGGAGTTTATGCCAAAAGCCAATGAGCTCCACAAAGTGCTGGCTGCTGGAATATCTGACCAGAAATCTCCTTGATGAGAGACAGCTAGCTAGTTACTGGGCTTTAGTTGAGACCAACCCAATATCTGAGGACATAAAATAACCCTGGAACCTGAAATACCCATGATGTCTCTGGTAATGCTTGATTAAAATGCTAATGAGGAAGGCCATGCCCAGACGTATTTCTTCATTCTGCCTCTTTCCCAGGAAATATTGCAGAATTATTGCAGAAATGGTCCAGAGAAGAAGAGGAGTTGTCTGTGGTTCCCCAATGAATCAGTGTCATAGACGGCATAATCGGCACTCAAACCCCTCCTGCTCTGAAGTCGGTGCTTTTTAAAGAAAAAAAAAGTGTGTGTGGGGGGGAATAGTTTCAAGAAAGGTGAAATTGATGTCAACATTTTATCAATGACTATCAAATAAGCTCATTTCTAAGCTCTGCAGAGGACACAGAGGTCTGCTTGATATCGGATTGGTGGTCAAGGGGGAGCTGGGTGCGGGAGGGATGGATTGGGAGTTTGGGATTAGCAGATGCAAACTATTATAATACAGAATGGATAAACAACACGGTCCTACTGTGTAGCACAGGGAACTACATTCAGTATCTTGTGATAAACCATAAAGGAAAGAATATGAAAGAGAATATATATATATATATATATATATATATATATATATGTATATATATATATATGTATATGTATATGTATGTATAATTGAATTTCTTTGCTGTAGAGCAGAAACTAACATTAAATCAGCTACACGTCAATTTTAAAAAAAGGTTGCAGAGCTAGGCTGTGCGGGGTTGGCATAGCAGCTCTACAAGGCTGTCAGGGAGCTAAGCTTCTTGAATTGTTCTGCTAAAGCATCCTTCAGTGAACATCACCATGAGTGGCTTTCTTCCTCATGGTTACCTCATGGTTGCCAAACTGCTGCTCCACCTCCAGTATCACATCCGTATTCTAGGAGGAAGAAGAAGGAAGTGACAGGAAAGAGGAAAGGACAGTATCAGGAAAGCAAAACCTTCCCGAAGAACCCCCAGCTCACTTCCACTGAAACAATGTCACACGGTCCCCTCTTAACTGCAGAGGAGGCCGAAGAAGTGCTTTCAGTTCGGTTCAGTCCCTCAGTCGTGTCTGACTTTTTGCACACCCATGGACTGCAGCACGCCAGGCCTCCCTGTCCATCATCAATTCCCAGAATTTACTCAAATTCATGTCCATCGAGTCTGTGATGTCATCCAACCATCTCATCTTCTGTCATCCCCTTCTCCTTCTGCCTTCCATCTTTCCCAGCATCAGGGTCTTTTCAAATGAGTCAGATCTTCGCATCAGGTGGCCAAAGTATTGAAGTTTCAGCTTCAACATCAATCCTTCCAATGAATATTCAGGACTGATTTCCTTTAAAGTAGGGCTTTAGTGAGCAATATTGAACCCCGTTTGAATTTGTTGAGTCATGAAGAGCAGGGTAGGTTACTATCTGGCATCTACACAAAAGCAAATCACTCTGTCACGAGGGAAAAATTTCTCCAAAAAAGAACAAATAACATCACTTGATAGGGGCTTCCCTGGTGGTCCAGTGGTTAAGACGTGGCCTCCCATTGCAGGCAGCACAGGTTCCATCTCTGCTCGGGAAACTAAGATCCCACCTGCTGCCCATGAACTGCAGCTAAAAATCCCATGTGCCCGCGTGTTGCACTGAGACACAATGCAGCCAAATAAATAAACTTTAAAAATCACTCGATGGTTCTAGTTCTGGGAAGGGAGCGATTACCCACTGCTGACCGCGCAGGGCAATCAGGAAAGGCTGCGTGGAGGAAGCAGCGTGGAACTCAGCTGTGAAATTGAAGAAGGATTTGAATGTGGACAGAGAAGAGTTACAAGATGAAAAACTGGAGGCTCCAGAGCAGGGGTGGGTCGGGCTGCAGTGATGTGAAAAAAGAGGACTTGAGGGCGTAGGTTGGGCTTCCCTGATGGCTCGGCAGTGAAGAATCCACCTGGAATGCAGGAGAGGCAGGTTCATTCCCGGGGCCTGGAAGACCCCTTGGAGGAGGAAATTGCAACCCAGTCCAGTATTCTTGCCTGGAGAATCCCAGGGACAAAGGAGCCTGGTGGGCTACAGTCCCAAAGGGTGGCAAAGAATCAGATGCAATGCAGCAGGCAAGCAAGGGTGTAGGGCACCAAGGAATCAGTGTGGGTTGAGCATCTGCGGGCCAGATTCTGGTTGGGCTGGGGAGGTGAGGGGGAGTCTGGGCCAGGGAGTAGAGTTGAGGGCGAGGGTAGGAGCTTAACATGGGGATCTGAAGATCTTTGAGCACAGGAGACGTCTGAATATAGCTAGCACACTGGGAGTTCCAAGGTTAGTCAGTGTTTCAGCATCTGTCAATCACTCTCCATGGCCTGACCCCCAGGTGGTGAAAATGAATCATCTGGAGGTCAGCGGTGGAGGAGAGACAGGCCAATTCTTCACTCCCCCCAAGTGACCCAGATGGAAAGTCCAAGATCAAGGGCAGCTCTTCAGGGGGAAATGAGCCCTTTCCTCCAGTAACCCCAAACAACTCCAATGGCAAATTACGTGGAAAGTCTAAGGACTGATTACTCATTATTGGAGACCTTGAAGAGCGTGACTATCCCTTATTAACCCGCAATCTCACTGGATAGACCACATGTCTGACCTGTTCTATGGAGAGTGAAGTGGTTTCTTGGTGTTCTTACTCAGAAATCAGCATAGCAGTCTTTGCTTAAGATGAATGCTCAGCCTGGCCACCGGGATGGGGAAGAGGAAAATCTAAAAATGTTCATTGAATGGGTGGTACTTGTTCCTGAATTGAGGCAGGAACACAGTAAATCTCAGGCATTGATTGTATGCCTCTTCCAGCAATGATAGTGTGAGATGGGCTCAGGGAGTCTCTCCATTTTCCAGACTAGGAAAGAGCAGAGAGGGAGTGACTTGCCAGGAGCATCCAGACAGTTATGCAGGGAAAAATCTGACCACAGGTGGAGCTGGAAGGGCCAGAGCTGGGGACGCAAGGAAGAGAGGAGCTGAGGGTGGGAAGTCTAGCCTGGGTGGGGGTGGATGAGGGATCGCAGACAATGCAGAGCCTCAGGAGACTCCTCTGCCATGCGTCTGGAAAGGTGAGTGTTCTGGTTCAGGCCAGATGAGAAGAAAGGGTGAAGGGCAACTGGTGTGTGAGGCCTGACTCCTCTGGACATCCAAAAAATATTTCTTTATTTTTTTTTTAAATATAAAATTGTGTTCATTTATTTGTCTTTGATGTTTCTGGGCCTTCACTGCTGTGCGGGCTTTTCTCGTTGCAGTGAGCGGGCTTCTCACTGCGGTGGCTCCTCTTGTGCAGACCACAGCGTCGAGGGTGCCTGGCCTTCAGTAGTTCTGGCTCATGGGCTCAGTCGCTGTGGTTCCCGGGCTCTAGAACACAGGCTTAGTAGTCATGACACATGGACTTAGTTGCTCAGCGGCCTGTGGGATCTTCCCTAACCAGGGATTGAACCTGTGTCTATAGGAACCTGGCTTCCTTGGGTGAGGATAACTTCCTTCCAGAATCCTTTATCTGTCCTGAGGGTTTTGGTTCCTGAATTTCTAGAATGTCTCCTAGATTCTTCTGCTTCTTGTAATAGAGTTTCAGATCCCTGCTTTCTAGGGGTAATGGGAATATGTGAGTTGAGAAGGAGAGACTTCATGATGATTCATTATGATTTTTAACCTTCTTCTCCACTGAGATAATCTTCATCCTTTGCCGGGGTCCAGCCCCAGCAGGATCCAGGGGAACCCTCAGGATTAACGATGTCGGCGAGAAAAGACACGTAAGACCGGCCTTGATGGGGCCACATCTGCAAGGGAGAGAGAGAGAGAGAGAGACCAGACCAGACCAGACCAGGATATGCGGCAGAGCCTGGCAGTTGTTTTATTTTTCACCATTGCCTTTATACCCTAAGTTGGTACATTTCTAAGGGGCAGATAAGCACACAGACTTAGTTTAACATTATATCAGCTTGTCCTTCACGAAACCAAGTGTGCTCTGTATATTTTTGTTTATGAGAGTCTTTTCCCATAGATTTTTTGTACATTATCTTCTGGCCTTGAGGTTAGCAGAAAACAGAAAATTGGCAGTCTCATGGTAGAGCAAGTTGTAACATAATAGAAATACAATCCTGTTAACATAAAAGTCAGTCTTTTTGCAGAAATTCTCAGCTAAATTTATCTAAAAAGTTTAACAAAGACTGTGGCTCCGGAGAGGCAGCCCCTGTTTAGCACTCTTGGTTAAAATGAACAATTATCTTTTTGTTTTTACACTAGGGCTAAACTCTTATTTTTCTAGATCTCCAACTATATTAACAATGGTTTCCACTGCACAACCTCAGCACATTAACATCAGTCAAACGTTGATCCAATAACCACTTTTAAAACAATATGTTTTGTATTCTCTAATAGGGTTTCCTCACCCCCCCCCAAAGGGCTCTGTGCCTATTAGGGCCTTTTTTATGGTTAATCTCTGTGTATAATATCTTTTGGCTTTCAGGCCTGTTGACAATTTATGGCTTGCACCTGGTGCAACTTTAAGCAACTTCAGTAGCCGACTCTGTCTTTTTTGTGGTTAATCTATTTTCTTTCTATTAGGTGTCATCTCCATGGAAACTAGACAGGATTACATTTTTACAGAACAGAAATGCAAAGGATTGCAAGAACAGCAGATATGGCACAAAACAGGCTCTTAGTCTAAAAGTTAACTACCTGCAAGAAGTCACCAGCTAATCTCTATCTAAGTATTTTCTATTAGGCACATTTGTGGCTATAGTATTTGTGGGGCTTTTCTCACGCTGCAGAGGGACCTGTGTTTAATGTTTCTTTTGTTAGCGTACTGTGCTTAGGATATTTAGAACAATCATGAGAATTTTTTGTAATGAGCACACATTTATCAAACAAGCCAGAATGCCAGCAAAAGGGTTTGAATTGAAGCATTTCCTTCATCCCTGGCCCTTTCATAGGGTACCAGTGTCTAGGACATTTATTAATTAGGATTTTAAGTTGATCCTCATTCAATGAAAGAGGAGCAGGAGAGCTCTCGGCAGGCAACACAAGAATCTGCAACAGGGCAAACAAGAACAACAGCAGAAAAGGGGGGAGGATACAGGGTGGGGTAGAGGCCGAGGCCAACCTGGAGGGTCCCTTATCCTAGACGGCCTTGCCTGTCAGGTGTTTTCCTCATGACTTCGTCATGGATGGGGTTCCTGACAGCCTTGCCTGTCAGGTATTTTCTTCATGACTTCGTCATGGGCGGGACCTCCCATAATGGCTCCCGGCAAGCCTTCATACTAGATTGGTGGTAATACTCTTAGTTCTGTGGCATAAATTAATGGTACCCTCCTCTTCAAATCAGATTTCCACCACTTACTTTTGCCTTAGTAGTACTGGACCAGAATCTCAGGATTTGAGTTTTATGTATTTGTTAGTGTTGTAAATGGAGAAGGCAATTGCACCCCACTCCAGTACTCTTGCCTGGAAAATCCCATGGACGAAGGAGCCTGGTAGGCTCCAGTCCATCGGGTCGCTAAGGGTTGGACACGACTGAGCGACTTCACTGTCACTTTTCACTTTCATGCATCGGAGAAGGAAATGGCAGCCCACTCCAGTGTTCTTGCCTGGAGAATCCCAGGGACGGGGGAGCCTGGTGGGCTGCCGTCTATGGGGTCGCACAGAGTCGGACACGACTGAAGCGACTTAGCAGTAGCAGCAGCAGTGTTGTAAAGGTGCTTTTAATAAAGTTTTGGGGGAAATCATTTTCTAGGCTGTGTTAACATTCTACCACAACTTTTCTTCTAATCTGAATAGATACTGCTTTGGAATCTGATGAGTCTCTAGCAGAACAGACATTCCTTTCTCTGATGAACAGGTCTTGTGATCTCTAAGCCACACCCGGTCAGCTTTTTGGAGCAAAGAAAGTTTCCTCAGGATGGAGGGAGAATGGAGAGAAAGGCCACACACCCAGGTAGCTGTGAATGGATGGAGCCGATGACTCAGGTGAGAGGTCCAAGGATCCATGAGGAAGTCACCCTTTGTCATGTGGTTTGGGAAGATCTGCTTCAGTGGAAATGATTTTGGAGAAATCTGGGTTCAGTTCCCTCAGTGTCACAGAGGGTCAACTCCAGCCTCATTCTTGGCTCCTTGATCTTTCTTTTATTTTTCTCCAGTGATTAACGTTCACATTCACAGTGAGAACCGAGATTCTCCTCTTGGCCTGTGCCATCCTGCCTGACCAGATGGGCCTTCCATTTCTCGGGGATTCTAGGAAGACTCTGCACATTTTTGAGTAGCTATGTTCAGTTAGTTCAGTTCAGTAGCTAAGTCATGTCCAACTCTTTGTGACCCCATGAACTGCAGCATGCCAGGGCTTCCCTGTCCTTCACTATCTCCCTGAATTTGCTCACTCATGTCAGTGATGCCATTCAAGCATCTCATCTTCTGTTGTCCCCTTCTCTTGCTCTCTGTCGTCCTCAGCATCTGGGTCTTTTCCAATGAGTCAGCTCTTTGAATCTGGCCAAAGTGTTGGAGCTTCAGCTTCAGCATCAGTCCTTCCAATGAATATTCATGGTTGATTTCCTTTAGGATTAAACTGAGTTGATCTCCTTGCTATCCAAGAGACTCTCAAGAGTCTTCTCCAGCACCACAGTCCCAAGCATCAGTTCTTTGGTACTCAGCTTTTTTTATCATCCAACTCTCACATCTATACATGACTACTGGAAAAGCCATAGCTTTGATGATATGGACCTCTGTCGGCAAAATTATGTCTCTACTTTTTAATACACTGTCTAGGTATGTCATAACTATTCTTCTAAGGAGCAAACCTCTTTTAATTTCATGGCTGCAGTCAATTTCTGCATAGATAGAGCCCAAGAAAATGAAAATGAAATATGAAATGAAAATGAAAGGAGATATGAAGTGAAAATGAAATATGACCCTTTTCATATTTCCTCTTTTGCCCTTTTAAGTGCTTTGGTTCTGTCTCTAGACAGAAGTTTGTGAGTGGAGTGATGGACAAACTGCCAAACTTCTAGGAATACTGGGGACAGATATTTTATAAAGCATGTTTTATAAAGATATTTTATAAAGATGTTTTCTGCTTTATAATTTCCAATCCCCTGCAAACTACACATATGACTTGATAAATTTCATACTCAACTAATTTCTTCACTGCATAAGGGACCTCTCTCCAATGAGAAATATAAACCTGAAGATTTCTTCAAAGTTTGTCTTTCCTTAGTACAAACTAATGTCAACATGTTAAGTGTATTTGCCCCATTTCCACAAACCTAAAATATTTTTATGTTTATTTAACTCATAGAATTTTTAAATAGTTGACTGGGAAATTAGAACATTTATCACCTAAATGTTTGCAGTTTATTCTCACTATTAAACTTTTTAGATTATATAAAGAATTTTTTAATTAAAAAAATAATTTGTGTACAGTTGCTTTACAACATTGATGTTAGGTTCTGCTGTATTGCAGAGTAAATCCATTATATGTGTATATATGTGTGTGTGTGTGTGTGTATGTATATAATCCCTGGAGGAGGGCATGGCCACCCGCTCCAGTATTCTTGCCTGGAGAATCCCATGGGCAGAGGAGCCTGTCGGGCTACAGTCCATAGAGTCGCAAAGAGGCAGATGTGACTGAATCAACTTAGCAGCATGCACATATATAATATTTATCCACTCTATTTTAGATTTCCATACCATTTAGGTCACCATAGAGCAATGAGTAGAGTTCCCTGTGTTAAAGAAATTAAACAAGAATTGAGATTTAAAAAATTCCACCATATTTTAAGCTCTCATTTCTTGTTTGATTTCTTAAGAACTGTTACTTTGTTAAGTTTATCTTGTTTGTTATGAAGCTTACCAGGACTGTGTCCCATATGTGCTTGCTTTCTGTTAAGTATATATCAAGACCATGTATGATTTTAGATTCGAAACATCTAATAGAACACGCCCAAATAAAAACACTTGTGTTAAGAACTGCTTTACAGAATTCGTAGGGACCCTGCATTGGTGAAAATGTTTGCTTTGTAAATTTAAGATTGCTGAGGAGGAGGCAGCAGCTGGGGTCATGAGATTGCCGTGCAGTCCCTGGGGTCGCAGAGAGTCGGACACAACTGAGCGACTGAACTGAACTGACCGTGGTGGGAGCCCTCCCTAGTGCCTGGTGAGGCAATGGCTGGAACACGCGGACAGAGGATGGGGTGGCGGCCCTGCCCTTCGGGCCGCTCTCAACAACGCTGCTCTGCGCTTTGGTGGTTCAGGCTTCCTCCACAAACATCCCATTTGCAGAGCTCCTCCCTCCCTCCCGTCCCTTCAGATGTTTCCACACTTCCAACCGCAGTCCTCTGCCTGGGTCTGCTCTCCAAACCCCACATTTGAGGACCCAGCCCTTGTGTGCAATGGTGGACACCCTCTCAGGCTTGGGGGAGCAGGGCTGGGGTCGGTACCATCTGCGGAGGTCTCACTCTGTCCTGCCTGCCTCTGACTGGTGCTGCCTTCTCTTCCCATCAGAGAATGAGGCTCCCTTCCGTCCCTGTGAGCTCCCTCTAGGGTTGCAGGTCCCGCCCCGCTTCCTCTCCTCACCCTTTTCCTTCTTGTCTCACTGGTCCTGCCTGGCTATGAGGGGATCTTTCTTGTCCTTTCAGGTGTCAAGGTCCCCTGCTAGTGTTCAGAAGGGGCTCTGTGAATATTGTTCCACTTCAGACGTATTCTCGATGCATTTGTGGAGCGAGACGAACTCCACATCTTCCTAATCCTCTGCCGTCTTGACTCCTGTGTCTGTTTTATTCCTAACCTAGCTAAGAAAGTATCCATTTTATGTAAGTCGTAAAGTATATTCACTGAGAATAGTAAGTGGAAAAACTTGTTATTTTCTTTCAGCTGTGTCTTCTCATGACATCCAGGGTTTGATGCCCCAAAAGTCAGGCTTAGAAGATTTATTCCCCAAAGAAAAGTTAACAATATGTGAAAGATTTCACATTGGAAATTTACATTTAACAAAAAACCGGGAAGGTACGAGAGCGTGTGAAAGGCAGAGAGGTTATGATGGACATAACCAAACTGGGACGGTTTCTCACAATGTAAACATTACTGCCAAGAGAAATCAAGGATGGGAATCAAACTGGGAAAAACGCTCATTTCAGTCATTAACATCTGCTGAGAAGTGTCTGTTTGTAAGCAAAGACCTACGCTTTTTTGAAATGTACATGTTCTCTGAAAGGAAATGTGGAAAATGTGGAAAGTCACCTAGTCTATACTGCAAATACTCATTCGAACCTTTCTGAATGCAGGCTTCAATTTAACACACATTCAAATATGTCTGAAAACCAGGTATTTAAAATTGAGGTTAAAAATTCCCGGTATAATCAATTTGAGGGATTCTTTAGCCAGGGTTCAATATTCTTCACCAACAGCTATTTTCTCTTCATTCCAGTCTGTAATGTTGATAATTTTGAAAGAGTCTAACCCAACCATCATGGTTGAAGACATATCATGGTATACTTAATGTGAAAGAATTTTTCATGTGTAGTAACATGGGTAAAGCTTTAAGCAAGAGTGCAAACTCCAACAATCACAAGAATATTTATAGGGAAGTGAGAAGATTTTCATGCAGTGAAACTGGGCATAACGTTGACCAAGACTCAAGTCTTATGAAACATCAGGGACCTCAATCTTCAGACAATGATTTTAAAAGTAATAAATGTATGAATATCATTTATCAAAGATCGCATCTTTCTCTATATAAGAGTGTTCACATTGGAGAGAACATTTATGATTGTGGTGTGTATGGGAAAGTCTTAAATCAATCTTTAAAACCTATTCAACAGCAGCATTCAAAATCCTCAGAAGCATAGCAAGTGTCATAAATGTGGTAAAGTCTTTGCTAAACCATGAAATCTAAGTAGCCATAGGAAAATTCATACAGGATGGCAACCTTTCAAATGTACAGAATGTGGCAAAGCCTTTATCCAGTGCTCATATCTCACTCGACATCAGCAAATTCATACTAGAGAGAAGCCTTATAAATATACGTAACGTGGAAAAACCTTAAATGGGATATCAATTCTTGCTAGACATTTGCAAATTCATGTTGGTAATGCAGAGAAGATTTAAGAAATGTACAGAATGTGGCAAGGCCTTTATCCATTGCTCAAAATTTATTCAATGTAAGAGAATTCATACTGAGGAGAAACCTTATAAATGCACAGAGTGTGGCAAAATGTTTAATTATAGTTCCACTCTTAATAGGTATCAGATAATTCATACTGGAGAGAAACCTTATAAATAAAAGGGTTGTGGCAAAGCCTTTAACCAAATTCCTAGCTTTATTCAACATTGGCAAATTTGTACTGGAAACCATTCAGATGTAAAGAATGTAGCAAAGCCTTTACCCAGAGCTCAAGTCTTAGTCAAGATCAGAGAATTCGTCCTTCAGAGAAAACTTAAAAATTTAAATGTAAGGAAAGTGGCAAAGGCTTTAATCAGAGCTCTCACCTCACTAGACATCAGAGAGCACATACTGGAGAGAAACCCTAGTAATGTAGTAAGTGATGAAAGAGGTTAGTCCTAAATGTACGCTTTAGAAAACACGAGAGCATTTATACAGGAAAGATACGTGATGATGTAAAAAAAAGTAGGAAAGGTTTAATAAAAATCAAATCTAAATAAATATCAGAGAATGCATACTAGGAAGCACTTCATATTTCCTCTGAAGGAGAATTACTGTAGATAGCAATCCGTAGTTAAAACACAGAGAAAATTGATATGTTAGGATGGATCCCAGGATGGAGGGTTGTGTGTGGAGCGGTACACTTATTAGCAATGTATTCTTGTTTGTTTTGACATATTTGAGATTATTTGAAAACCACATGAAAGTAACTCAACCCTCAAAATACCACATGTCATGCTTTGTTTGTACTGTGCATGTGAACTTAAGTTTTTGACGGTTGCTGCCTCTGTGAGAAGAGAATCCCTTCTACATGAGGTAGGAACCATTGGTATTTATTCTCCATTGAGGACATTAAGGACATAGTAATATAACATGTACACTGAACATCTAAATGGAGGTGTTTGTCACTGGTGTCAAGCAAGCCTGTAGGTCACCATGATGTAAGTGTTCAGGAAACAATTCCACAGAGGTTTGTTCTAAAATTTCAGTGTCACTTGCTTTTTAAGGATAATACAATGCCAGTTCACTGAAATTTTGATGCATCTTTATAATACTAACAGAAGTCAAGGATATTAATTGACATGTTTGAAATAAAGACTTCTCTGATACCGTGGAAAAGTATGGGAAACCCTTCCCAGAAAAATCATGTAACTAATCTGTGTCTTGTTTATTAAATGATTAGTCTTCATTTTGTAAACATAGAAAGTACAACTCTCAGACCAAATTGTATCAGAAAAATGAATATCATGGTCTATGCTTGTAACCTGTATTCTAATCAAAGATTACACAGTGGATTGTAAAAGGTTTCATTCTGACTACGTGTGCTATTCATACATGTGATCAATAAAACTGAATGGTTTCCGGTGATACAGTTGATGTGTAATGAATGAAGTGTTTACCTACCACCACCGTTAACCTCTCCCATCTTATTTAAGGTTGCAGGAAAGAATCATAACAGTACACTATTAGGTAGCACTGTGGGATGACATCTGTTACTGCCCTTAAGCCTCATATAATTTGATCATGCATTTCCCATCGTTTCTCCATTGTACTTTTCCCCCTCTCTGTAACTGCTGGGGCATGGTGACGGCTCTAATAAGAAGGATCCTACAGAGTGCTGCTGAGAGCTCCCCTGAACTGCTCCATGCTGTTGCTGCCTCAGCGTCTGTCTGGGACCAGGCAGCCTGCAGGTCCTTGAACTCACACCAGCCAGTCCTGTGAGCACCTGCTCTAGGTGACCCCCTTCCTGAGACCAGCAGTCTTGCTGAACCCCAGGGCCTACTTCACAGGCCCGCCTTCAGTGACACCCTCAGAGCTCACCAGAATCCTGCTCCTCTTGGTTTGAATGGACCCATCCACACTCAGCCTTGGGAACCCACAGCACTTCACCCAGGGTCACTTAGAAAGGCCTGAACCCCAAGTATTGCAGCTTTCTCTGCCTGGTTCTAGCCTGACCTCCCTCAGAAATTCCCACCCTAAACCCTCCCCTCCTGAGAGGTCTCAGCTGTGCTGAGTGTGAGGGCTGAAGCCCAGGGCTGCTGAGTGTGGGTCTTGGGGCAGAAACATCAGACCAGAGAACATGCTAAAGATGTATTTAATGAACCCACCTCAGACCTGCAGATTCATAACTTCTTAGAGTGGGGACCTGACCTCGAAGGGTTCATATTCACTGAAATGGTTCAGGAAGAATCTGAACCATTGGCCAAGTGGTTTCCATCTGTTTCCCATCAGGGTCACATGACCAGTGTTAGGAAATGACCTCCCCGGCGCCCTCCCCAGAGTTCTCTATTAGTCCTGTGGGAGCCCCAGTGCGCTGTGTAGGAAGAGCTCTAGGGGATTCTAAAGGGGAGCCCGGGTTAAGGACGCGGCTCCTGGTCTATTTGTGAGAGCTGAGGCCCGGTGTCAGTCCGCGGAGAGGCAGCAGGGTTGGTCTAGCTGGATTTCGACCGGGGAAGTCAACTCACATCATCTGTGTGGGCAGAGGGTTAGGAGCTCTCCATGGGGAGAGAACAATCAAGAAATAAGTTCATAGGCTAGTCTCCAGGTAGGAAGTGATTGTTCCTGAATCTCTCCTGAGAGAGGACAGGAGAGGTGGGTCTTTTCAGCTTTTCAAGGTCCTTTTGTCTGTAGGTGAATTAGTTGCTGGTTAAAGAGCTGTGAGGATGTCTTTGAAGGTATTTTCTCAAGATGCAGATGTGAGTTTGCGACGTAACATCCCCAGAGAAGACGCAGAGCAGGAGGAAGAAGAGGAGGAAATGGCAGCTTCTCAGGTACATGTCCTGTCCCGGGTCTGGGGCTGTGTCTGCTTTTCTTCCTGAAATGCCTGGACTGAGAACCTGCAAACCTTTAGGTCTCTGCTTCTAAGTTTTCTGCCTGGGTGTTTGTTATCAACTTCTTTATTTTTTCCATTTCTTCTTCTCATAGTGAAGCCTGACTCTTTAGACCACTTCTCCCTTGTGTCCCAGAATCTTGTCTCCCTTGTCTGTATCCTGGCTTTCTATAGAGCATGATGAATATTCAACCTGAATTAGCAACTTTCAACTGGTGAATATATCCCTTTGTGAGAGAGAAACACGGAGAGGCACTGGTATCCGAGATTCCCATTGGGATGTGGTTCAGTGTTGGGATCTTAGGGAACTGGGGGAAATGCCATGATGAGTTTCCATGTGGATGCAATTTCAGCTCTTTGGGAGTTAGAAAATGCCTTTTGTGTATTTAAAAAACTCAGTGATCCAGAATTTTTTAAGAAACTGCTCAGAAATAAAAAGAAAACTAGGAGATACTCTCCTCTGTAATGCTAAGACTTACTAGTTAAACACATTGTTAGGATACAAAATGGAGCAAGTATATATGAAATGAATTTTGCATAAAACTGATATTTTTTATGTTAGGTTCAAGTTATAATTTCCTTATTTTTTCTGAAATACCCAGGTTCTGATAGTACATCTTCCGTGTGATCCATTTACACCACGACAGATGATGTCCGCTGGCTCTGGTGATTTCTCTGGGATTATCAGGCTATAAAGTTCATTTTGTTTCCTCTGTCTTTAAACAAGGCTGTGGAAAAATTGAATGAGGAACATGTGAAAACCCTCACAGTTAATGGAGAAACTCCACATCTTCTTGGTTTCCCTTTGCTTTGGAAAATGAACACTCACTGTGTTGATGATCGATACTGGGTTTTGGGAGTGGGAGTTTTCATCACTCAAGCCCAAGTGTGATGTTTCCAGTACACTCCTCGCTCATATCACAGACATAGTCTTCTTACTCATGTTTTTGTATTTTTTAATGAAAATATTTGCAACAATCCTATTGGTGCTAATCTGTTTTCACCTGTGTTGAATTGCTCAGATGGAGCTCAGCAAAATGATACAGTTTTTCAAGAAATTAAAGTTTCAGAACCAAGAGCTCTAATTTGTCTTATACTATTGTATATGTTTGCTCCCTAGTGTATTTAAAATATACAAAGAATATCATCCACAAATAGATGTATATATTTTAACCCATCAAAAATAATCTCGATTTTATTGACATGAATATGAATGACAAAACTGAAATGAACTGAACATGAACTGATTTTATTGACATAAATATCGATTTTATTGACATGAATATGAATGAACTGAACTGAAATGAAATGAACTGAACTGAACATGAACTGAACATGAATCAGTTCAGTTCAGTCGCTCATTCATGTCTGACCCTTGCGACCCCATGAACCGCAGCATTCCAGGTCTCCCTGTCCATCACCAACTCCTAGAGTTTACCCAAACTCATGTCCATTGAGTCAGTGATACCATCTAACCATCTCATCCTCTTCTCGTCCCCTTCTCCTCCTGCCTTCAACCTTTCCGAACATCAGGGTCTTTTCAAATGAGTCAGCTTTTCGCATCACGTGACCAACATATTGGAGTTTCAGCTTGAACATCAGTCCTTCCAATGAACATCAAGATTGATTTCCTTTAGGATGGACAGGTCGGATCTCCTTGCAGTCTAAGCGACTCTCAAGAGTCTTCTGCAACATCACAGTTCAAAAGCATCAATTCTTCTGTGCTCAGCTTTCTTTATAGTCCAACTCTCACATCCGTGCATGACTACCGGAAAAACTATAACCTTGACTAGATGTACCTTTGTGGACAGAGTAATGTGTCTGCTTTTTAATATGCTGTCTAGGTTGGTCATAACTTTCCTTCCAAGGAGTAAGCGTCTTTTAATTTTGTGGCTGCAGTCACCATCTGCAGTGATTTTGGAGCCCCCCAAAATAAAGTCAGCCACTGTTTCCACTCTTTCCCCATTTATTTGCCATGAAGTGATGGGACCGGATACCATCATCTTAGTTTTCTGAATGTTAGCTCTTCTTTAATACTCTTAATAAGTGTATAGTCTCATTTTAATATATGTCTGTATGCATGAAAATGTTAAAATTAATTTTTTTTCTTGTTTTGGTATTCTCCCCAGTTATATAAAGGTCATTTTTAAAAAATACACATATTTATGTTTGGCTGAGCTGTGTCTTGGTCGTAGCCTGCAGAATCTTGGAGCCATGTGGGAGACTTTGTTGCAGCAGGCACACTTTAGCTGTGGCGTGTGGGATCTAGTTCTCTAACAAGGGTCTGAACCCGGCCCCCTGACTTGGGAGCTCAGACTACCAGGGAAGACTCTATAAAAACTCGTATACACTTTCTTTAGTGTTGTCTCTGTGTATTTGTGTTTTACTAGTTAAATTTTAGTTCACATAAACTGAAGCAAATTCAAGATCTGTCATTTAATGAATGTTTGTCAAAATATTTGCAAAACGGTGGAACAACAGTGTTGTTGATTTCATACTATTTATGTGATGCATTCAAGACCCTGTAAAAACATTTAGAAGGACATATAGTATATACTAATTTGTTCAAAGGACTATTTCTGCTATCGGTACTATTCTATCAGACCTGTCAATTTTGTAAAACACTTAAACTTCAAAGTTAAGTATAAATTCTAATTTTAGTGGTCTACCTCTTTGCTATTCTGAACGGTCATTCATGTATCAGAATTTTCAACATTACTAGTTAAAATAAGCTTGTTAAAAATGCGGAACATTGGCCCGACTCAAGAATTCTTAGATCAGAGCATGATTTTTAAAAATATTTCCTGTTTCCTTGATAGGGGGCTTCCCTGGTGGCTCAGATGGTGAAGAATCTGCTTGCAATGTGGGAGACTTGGGTCCGATCCCTTAGTGGGGAAGATTCCCCTGGAGAAGGAAATGGCAACTCACTCTAGTATTCTTGCCTGAAAAATCCTATGGACAGAGAAGCCTGGCATGCTACAGTCCATGGGGTCAGAAAGAATCAGACATGACTGAGTGACTAACATGCTTTCCTTGATAGACAGTTTATCCTGTGTCACACGAGTACAACTCTCAAAAATAGATAAGTCAGTGTTGATGTGATTGTTTTATAATTTCTCTTCCAGATCAGAATAGTTTCTATAGTGGTCTGTGGATCATATCTCATTCTCTTTTCCTGTGGTTAGAAATAGAGTGGAAAAAATGGTAGTATAAAAATTATATTCTTGTGTAACACCAGACATTTTCCAAAATCAAAACCATTTCTCTTGCTGGTTTCATCTTGGATCACATTAGGAAATCTTCCTAGGTCCACATGGCTCATGTCCTTTATATTTCAGGGGCTGCTGACATTCCAGGATGTGACTGTAGATTTCACTCAAGAGGAGTGGGAATGCCTGGACCTCGGTCAGCGGGAATTGTACAGGGACGTGATGTTAGAGAACCACGGGAAATTGACCTGCTTGGGTGAGGATAACTTGCTTCCAGAATCCCTTATGTATCCTCAGGGTTTTGGTTTATTCATTCTAGAATGTCTCCTGGAATTTTCTGCTTTGTCCAGTAGAGGTTAACATCCTTACTTTCCAGGGGAAAATGGGTGTTTGTGACATTTACAAGAAAGACTTCATTATGAGTCATTATAAATCTAACCTTCTTTCTAAATTCAACCTGCCTCCTTGTTGTTCAGTCGCTAAGTCATGTCCAGCTCTTTGCAATCCCCTGGAATGCAGCAAGCCAGGCTTCCCTAGCCTTCTCTAACTCCCAGAGTTTGCTCACATTCATATCCATTGAGTCAATACAGCTCTTCAACCAGCTCATCTTCTGCCGCTTCCTTCTCCTGCCCTCAATCTTTCCCAGCATCAGGGTCTTTTCCAATGAATTGGCTCTTCGCATCAAGTGGCCGAAGTATCGGAGCTCCAGCATCAGTCCTTCCAATGAATATTCAGGGTTGATTTCTTTAGGATTGACTGGTGTGATCTCCTTGCTGACCAAGGGACTCTCAAGAGTCTTCTCCAGCACCACAGTTCGAAGGCATCAATTCTTTGGTGCTCAGCCTTCTTTATGTTCCAAATATCACATCCATACATGACTATCGAAAAACCACAGCTTTGACTATACAGACCTTTGTTGGCAAAGTGATGACTCTGCTTTTTAATATGCTGTCTTTGTCATAGCTTTTCTTCCAAAGGGCAAGCATCTTTTAATTTCATGGCTGCAGTCACCATCTGCAGTAATTTTGGAGCCCCCCCTCCCAAAATAAATCTGTCACTTTTTCCACTTTTCCCCTATCTATTTGCCATGAAGTGATGAGACTGGATGCCATGATCTTAGTTTTCTGAATGTTGAGTTTTAAGCCAGCTTTTTCACTCTCCTCTTTCACCCCCATCAAGAGCCCTTTAGTTCCTCTTCAATTTCTGCCATTAGAGTGATATCATCTGTCTATCTGAGATTGTTGATATCTCTCCTGGTAATCTTGATTCCAGGTTGTGATTCATCCAGCCCAGCATTTTGCATTATGTACTCTGCATAGAAATTAAATAAGCAGGGTGGCCATGTACAGTCTTGATGTACTCCTTTCCCAATCTGCAACCAGTGAACTGTTCCATGTACGATTCTAGCTGTTGCTTCTTGACCTGCATATTTTTCATTCTAGGTACGTGGTAATTCTGTAAATTCTGTGGTATCAAATAGTGCCACTCTCTTCTTAAAACTGGAATTTCACTACCTGCTTTTGCCTTAGTAGTACTTGAGCATAATATCAGAATCTGATTTTGATGCATTTGTCTTTTAAAGATTCTTCCAATAAACTATTTGGTGAAATCATTTTTCTTAATGCTGTTTTAACTTTCTACCTTGACTTCTCTCTCACCTGAACACATATTGGATTGGAAATTGATGAATATCTCAGAAAACACATATTTCTTTTTCTGATGAACAGGTCTTGTGGTCTCTAAGCCAGACCTGGTCAAGTTTCTGGAGCAAATGAAGGATCCCTGGGATGTAAGGAGAATGGAGACAGCCATACACCCAGGTATGTGTCTATGGATGAAGCAAATAACTGAGGTGAGAGGGACAAGCATTGGGGAGGAAGTCATACTTTGTCGTGTGGTTTGAGAAGATCTGTTTTAGTGTAGATGATTTTGATTAGGCTAGGTTTATTTCTGTCACAACATAGCGCATCATCTCCTGACCCATTCCTGATTCTTTTAATCATTTGTATTTTTCTCCAGTGATTAATTTTCACATTCACAGTTAGAACCAAAATACTTGTCTTGGCCTGGAACAACCTGCATGACCTGATAACTCTCTCATTGTGGGGAGGTTTTAGAAAATCTGTGCATATTTCTGCGTAACTATATTAAGCCCTTTTAAAAGTGCTGATTCTGTACCTAGTCAGAAGTGTGTGGGTGGAGCTGTAAAAAAATTGCCAAACTTGTAGGAATACTGGGTACAGATGTTTTTTGTTTTCTACCATATAATTTCCAGTCCACTGGAAACTATACATATGACCGTAAAAATTTCATACTCAAATTCTTTCTTCACTGCATAAGACACCTCACTAAAATGAGAAAATGTAAATCTGAATTTTATGTGAAAGTTTCTTTTTTTTATATGATCTAACATTAAATACGTTAAGTATATTTACCTGCGGGGAGCGGCTTGAAAGAGCTGACTCTGGGAGCTGCCTTGATTGATTATCAAGGGTCCCTTCAAGGACATAGCTCTCTGTCCCGCCACCCCTCTGGAATTTACTATCCAAAGTTAAAGAGAAAAATAGTAAGCCTTGAATGCACACAAGACGCAGACAGATAGCCTTTTTACGATTACCCCTAATATAAATCAGGATGCCATTCCTGTGCTCTGGCGCCTAGTGAGAGTTCTAGTGATTGTTATCTTAAAGATGATGTACATGAGGAAGAATTTTCTTTGGGATGCCTCCTTCTTGGTTTAAGTATAAATGAAGCTTAGAGAAATAAAGGAGCATCGTTGACTGCAGCGATCCTCTCGACCCCATCTGTCCTGTGTCTTTATTTCTTAGCCTAAAGGAACGCGTTGTGTTGCTCGCTGAAATCTCCCGGCTGGTCCGGCATTTACCCAATTCATTAATGCTAAAATACTTTAATATATTTATTTAACTCACAGAGTTTTTAAACAAATTATTGACGTCAGAGTTTAGAATATTTCCCACAGTGCTTTTCTCTTATTCTTCTTCACTATTAAGGTTATAGATTATATAGAGAAATGTTTAAGAAGAAATTTTTCTGTTCCAATAATGCTATTTTACAATGTTATGTGAGTTTTGCTGTACAGAAGGAATAAGTGATACATATACACATTTCCCTGCTTGAGTAGATTTCCTTCCCATCTAGGTCACCACAGAGCGTTGAGTAGAGTTCCCTGTGTTCTCACCATATTTTTCAAGTCTCACTTCTCATTTTGCTTGTTAAGAACACTTACCTTATTAAATCTATCTTGTTTGTTATGAGACATCTCAGGACATTATCGTTTATGCCATCTATTTCTGATTAGTTCTAAGTCGATATCATTTACGATTTTAGACTCTATTAGAACATGCTCGGATAACGTGAGTGGTAAGTGGGTTAAATAATTAGTAGGCATTAACATTTGTGAAAACATTTTGTTTGTAAATTTGATTACTTAAAGCAAAAATTAATCATTACACTGCTGAATTTCTCCTCGCTTCATTGTTCCTGTAGGTTTCTATCTTGACTTCTCCTCTGCACCAAACTCCTTTGTCATCTCATCTTGTCCAATGTTCTGTGTTTGTGGTCTCTGTTCTGCAGGCTGCAGATCCTAGTTCCTCTTGTTCTGGTGACTGCACCCTGGTGGGTGAGGTGGTCCAGAGACTTGTGCCTTTATCCATTTGAGAGGGGGTTTATTGTTATTATTGTGACCAGAGCCTGCCCGGATCTTGAGGTCCGCTTCGCCTTTCTTCTGTGGCTGTCACTCTCTGTGGCGGGGTCGGCTTCCTGTTTGGTGGAGCAGAGGCAGGAGATCTGAAATTAGCTCTGCTCTGGTCTGTGGTGCTTCTGATCTAGTGGGACTGGAGCACACCCATTGGGAGGAAAGCCACGGAGTGTTGCTCCTCTGGGGATGTTCTCCTCGCAGAGTGCTCTGCGTGTCATCATTCATGTGCTGTGCGAGCTCTCATGTGACCCTGTGTTGGCATTGAACTTGGCCCCAACTGAACCATGGGTATGCTGGCACTTGACCCTGGTGTCTCTCAGATGTTGTTTTCACCAGGTCACCTGCAGAGATCCACTGTAGACGTATCCCAGGTGCACATTCATTATGGAGGTGGACCTGCTGCGGTGCTATGGGGGCAATGAAGACTGTGACCTGGCCCAAATGCCTCATGTGCGGGCTTACAAAGTCTACAGTTGCTAAAGCCAGACTGGCCTTGGCTGCCAGAGCCTCATTTCCATCCAAATGTTCTGTTGGGGCTCAGTTTACCAAGCCAGTTGTGGGGTGTAACACCATGGTTTGTACAGATGCAAGGAGAGATCTCAGCTTTTCTTGCTTAGTGGCAGGGCCTTGGGGCTCAGCTGTGGTTTCAGCACCACCTGTACATTGGGACCACCCACAGGCGTGTGTTCTGAATGTGCCCCTGGAGCCCATGAGTCTACCCTGGTGGGGAGGAGGCTGGGGAGGAGAGAGCAGCTGTGGGGATCGTGAGATCACCCCCCACTTGGGAGCCATTCCTAGTGCCTGGAGCGGCAGGGACAGGCAGAGTTGCAGAGAGGCTGCAAGGAGGTTCTTCCCTTCAGGCATCACTCAACAGCACTGCTCTGCTTCTCCGGTGGTTCAGGCTTCCTCCACAAGCATCCCATTTGCAGAGCTCCTCCCTCCCTCCCGTCCACTCAGGATGTCTCCTCACGGCCAACCACAGTCCTTTGCCTGGGTCTGCTCTCCAAACCCCACGTTCCAGCACCCAGCCCTTGTCTGCAGTGGACGACACCCTCTAGGCTGGGTGGGCAGGGCAGGGATCAGTTCCCTGCATACAGGTCTCACTCTGTCCTGCACGCTGGTTGCCGTGTTCTCTTCCCACAGAGAACGAGGCTCCCCTTCTGTCCCAACTGAGCTCCCCCCAGTGAGGGACTTCCCTGGATGTGGAGACCTCTCCTCACTTCAGATCCCCCTCTTCCATTTCCTCCATCACTCTCTTGTCCCACCAGTCTCTACAGGAATCTGTCTTGTCCTTTCAGGTGTCCAAGTTCCTCTGCCCATGATCCGCAGTGCTCTGTGAGAAGTTTTCCACTTCAAGATGTATTCTTGATGCTTTGGTGGAGAGAGATCAACTTCACGTCTTCCAAATCCTCTGCCATCTTGCCTCCTTCTATCTCGGTTTTAGGCTTCATCTAGCCAAGTGTATGCCAATTTTATGTAAGTTGTAGACTATATTCCCCAAGAATAGTAGGTAGAATAACTTATTATTTGGTATTTTTCAGCTGTGTCTTCTCCCGACACCCAAGGTGTGAGGACCCAAAATCCAGGCTTAGAAGATTAACTCCCAACAGCAAGGATAGAAATTTATGAAAAATTTCACCTTGGAAATGTACATTTAAGCAAAGACTGGATATATATGACGGCATATAAAGAGCGGAGAGCATGTTATGGTGGACACAACCAAGTTGGTTCAGTTTCCCATAAAGTAAACTTTACCGCCAAAAGAAATCAAGGATGTGAAACAAACAAACAAAAAAAAAGAAATCAAGGATGTGAATCAAATCAGGAAAAACCAATTTCAGATGACCAATTTCAGTCATCAACATCTGCAGTTAAGGGTATATTTGTCAGCAATGACCCACATCATCTCTTGAAACATACATGTTCTCTGAAGGGAAATGTGGAAAATCTGGAAAGTCATCTAGTCTCTGCTGCAAATATTCATTCAAACCTATACTCTGAGCATAGGTGTCTATTAAATATACATTCAAACATGTCTGGAGACCAGAAACTGAAAAATGAGGGGGAAATTCCCAATACAATCAATTTGAGGGATCCTTTAACAAGGATTTCTTGTTCTTCAACCAACAACTCTTTTCTCCTTGTTCCAACATCTGTAATGGTGATAATAATGGGAGACACCTTATACAACCATCATTATTCAATAGATATGGAGGTATAATTAGTGTGGAACAGCTTTCCAAGTGTAACAAAATGAGGAATGCCTTAAGCAGGAGCTCTACCCCCAATAATTACGAGAGTATACATGATGGAATGAGAAGCTCTTCATGCAATGAAACTGGCCATAATGTTGACCAAGACTCATATCTCGTGAAATAACAGGGACATCAATCTTCAGACAACAATTCTGAGCATAATAAGTGTAAGAATATTTTTTATCAAAGCTCAAATGTTACTATTAATACTTATAAGAGTATGGATATTGGAGAGAAGGCTTATAATTGTTATGATTATGGTAAAGTTGTTAACCAGTTTTCAAAACTTATTCAACAGCAGAATATTCAGACTAAGCAGAAACATTGCAAGTGAAATACCTGTGGAAAAGTCTTTAGTAACTCACCAATTGTAAGTAGACATAGGAAAATCCATGCAGGAAGGAAACATTTCAAATGTACAGCATGTGGCCAAACCTTTAATCAGAGTTCATATTTAACTGAACACCTGGGAATCCATGCTGGGTAGAAACCATACAAATGTACGGAATGTAACAAAGTCTTTTTCTGCTGTTCATGTGTTACTCAACATCAGCAAATTCATACTAGGTAGAGACCTTATAAATGTACAGCATGTGGCAAGGCTTTTATGCAAAGTTCAGCTTTAACTGAACATCAGCGAATCCATACTGGGGAGAGACCTTATGAATGTACAGAATGTGGCAAGGCTTTTAAGCAGAGTTCAACTTTAACTCAGCATCAACGAATTCATACTGGGGAGAGATCTTATACATGTACAAAATGTGCCAAAGCCTTTATTAATTACTCACTTCTTACTCGACATAAACGAATCCATACTGGGGAGAGACCTTATAAATGTACAGCATGTGGCAAGGCTTTTAAGCAGCGTTCAACGTTACTGAACATCACCAAATCCATACTGGGAAGAGACCTTATAAATGTACAACATCTGGCAAAGCCTTTATCCGTTATTCTTGTCTTACTCGACATCAGCGAATCCATACTGGGGAGAGACCTTATAAATATACAGCATGTGGCAAGGCTTTTAAGCAGAGTTCAAATTTCACTCAACATCAGCAAATCCATACCGGGGAAAGACCTTATAAATGTACAGACTCTGGCAAAGCCTTTTTGCAGAGTTCAGGTCTTTCTCGACATCAGAGAGATCATACTGCATATAAATGTTAGAAATGTAAGGAATGTGGCAAAGGATTTCATCACAGCCGTCACCTCATTCACAATCAGAGAAGACATACTGCAGAGAAACCCTAGAAATGAATCAGTGATAAGAAAAATTTGGTCCCAAATATACAATTTTGAAAAAAAACAAGTGTTTTCTTTGAAAAGATACATGAATGAAATGAAAAAAAATGTAGAAAACTGCTTAATAAAACATCAAAAGTAACTCAATATCAGAGAATTCATACTAGAAAGCGTGTCATTAGTACCACTTTTGTTGAATTACTCTCAGTAGAAACACTGTAGCAAGTATTCCATATGTAAAACACATACAAAATTGATATGTTAGTATGGATCACAAGATGAAGGGGTGGATATTTGCAGAGGTATAATTATTATCAATGTATCCTTGTTTATGTTAACGTTATTTCAGATTATTAAGGAACAAAAACAAATGTATTTCAACTCTCAAATTACTACATGATGTGATTTATTTCTACTGTATATATGAACTTATGTTTTTGATGGTTGTTGCCCAATGGTAAGAGAAGCTCTTCTATATTACGTGAGAATCATTTACATTTATTCTCCAATTTATAAGATTAAGAGCACAGTCATGTTATATGCACACTAAATATCTGAATGGAGGTATTTGTCACTGATGTCAAACACCTCTGTGGTAACCATGATGTAAGTGTTCAGGGAATAATTCAAACTAAGAAGTTTGCTCTAAGTTTTCAATAATTATGTCACTTGCTCTTTAAGCATAAAAAGAAGGATAGTTCATGAAAATCGAAGGTATTTTTATAACATCAACATAGAGAAATCATGCATATTATCTGGCAGGCTTGAAGTAAGGACACCTTCTCTTCTATCTGATGTAAGTATAGAATACTCTTTCTGGAAAAGTCATATTAATATAATTAATATCCATCCATGTTTACTAAATTAGCCTCCATTTTGTAAACCATATAAATCACATTCACAGATCATTTCATCAGAGAAAGAGGAAAGTTTTTAGAAGCTTGTAATTTGTATTTTAATCAAGGATCAAACAAGAATTGTAAAAGGTTTTATTCCATCTGTGTAAAATCAATGTACCTTAAATAATAAAAGTGAATGGTTTTTCAGTGTTACAATTGATGTGGAATGAATGAAGGGTTAACGCACCACCAGCATTAACCTCTCCCACCTATTTAAGGTTGCAGGAAAGGTAAGGTAATTATAAATTATTTGTAGCACAGGGGGATGTCATCTGTAGAAATTAATTCCTTACTGCCATTAAACCTCTCATAACTTCATATATTTCCCACCATTTCTACGTTGTATCTCCTCTCCGATTTTTATCTACTTGGACATCGTGGTGGTTCCAGTAAGAAGGATCATAGAGAGTACTGTTGAGAGTTGCCCTGAACTGCTCCATGCTGTTGCTGCTTCAGCGTCTGTCTGGGGAGCAGGCAGCCTGCAGGTCTTTGAACTCATACCAGCCAGTCCTGTGAGCACCTGCACTAGATGACCCCTGCCTTGGGACCAGCAGTCTTGCTGAACCCCAGGGTCTACTGCAAAGGCCCCCCTTCAGTGACACCCTCTGAGCTCACCAAAATCCTCCTCGTCTTTGTTTGAATGGATCCCTCCACACTCAGCCTGTGGGACCCACAGCACTTCACCCAGGGTCAGGTCTGAACCCCAAGTAGTGGAATTTTCTCTGCCTGGTTCTAGCCTTGACCTTCTTCAGGGGCCCTCCAGGCTTCCTGTGAGTTCTCTGAGGACCTACAGTGATAAACTCACCTGCTGCAATTATCCTTTGTTCTTCTATTAGCTAAAACTTTTCAGGGGCTCATTTAAGCAAATGTAAGTTTAACAAAGTCACAAAAAGAATAATCAGAAGCCATGATGGGAAAATTCTGAGCCAAGATTTATCAAATCTTACCCTGTATCATTCTTAGCACATGTGTCTTGTAAGGCTTAAAGGAACTGTTTTATCATGGCTTTGGCATACTTTGAATGCAATATATAAATATCTGAAGATACATATATAATATAATTTATATAACACACATTGATTACAAGATATAAATATCTGAATGTAAGCATGTTAGTAGTGAGAAAACCAAGAAGGAATCTGTGAGTGTATGTGTATTCTTACACATTTAACTTAGAGAATTTAGAAATGCTAGATCAAAACTGGTCATTTCAGAATTGCAGATGATTTATTAAAAACTGTAAAACTTGTCATTTTGTCGAATAATCTGTTTTGTCTACTTTTCATGGAATTCATTTCCTTAAATGTCAGGAGGTTATGTTTTTAAGGAACTTCCACACGGTCCACCCACGTGACTGCACCAGCTTACATTCCCTCCAGCCATGTAGGAGGTTCCCTGATCTCCAAGCCCCTTCAGCGTTTATGGTATTATTAGTGGGCTTTTTGCTCATTGTTCTGACTGGCATGCGCTGATGCATCCCTGTAGCTTTGCTCTGCATTCCTTATTGTTCAGCGCTGGTGAGCATCTTTCTTTGCCTCCTGCCCATGGAAAGAGCAAGCTGCCCGCCCGGCCTCAGCAGCTGTGGGGCACAGGCTCAGTCTCCCCACAGCACGTGGGGGATTCCTGGGCCAGGGGTGCGGCCCTTGTCCCCGCAGGGTCAGACGGGTTCCCACCGCCGGTGACCAGTCTGCTTAGCTTTTTTTCCTTTTGAGACATATTCATTTATTTATTTATTTATTGGAACATAATTGCTTTACAATGTTCTGCTAGTTTGTGCTGTATGACATCGTCAGTCAGCCGTGAGTATGCATAAATCTTCTCCCTCTTGGCCCTCCCTCCCGTGGTCTCCGTTTCACCCCTCTCCTCAGCACAGAGCACCAAGCTGAGCTCCTGTGGTAAACAGCAGCTTCCCACCAGCTAACTATTTTCACCATCAGTTCAGTTGCTCAGTCGTGTCTGACTCTTTGTGACCCCATGGAGTGCTGCATGCCAGGTCTCCCTGTCGAATACCAACTCCTGGAGCTTGCTCAAACTCATGTCCATTGAGTCAGTGATGCCATCCAACCTCCTCGTCCTCTGTCGGCCCCATCTTCTCCCCCTTTCAATCTTTCCCAGAGTCAGGGTCTCTTCAAATGAGTCACTTCTTCACAGCAGATGGCCTAAGTATTGAACTTTCAGCTTCAACATCAGTCCTTCCAATGAATATCAGGACTGATTTGCTTTAGGATGGACTGATTGGATCTCCTTGCAGTCCAAGGGACTCTCAAGAGTCTTCTCCAACGTTTTACCCATGGTGGTGTATATATGTCAATGGTACCCTTTCAGTTGGTCCCCCTCTTCTTCTCCTGCTGTGTCCACGTCTGATCTCTATATTTGTGCAAATATTGTCTTAACAGATCTGTATGGAATTTAAAAAATGGTATTGATGAACTTATTTACTGAGCAGGAATATAGGCACAGAGGTAGTTCTTAAGGTTTTGCATATTAAGCTTTCAAGGCATAAAATACATTGACAGTTATTCTATGCATTTTACTGTTGTAGCCACGCGTTCTGGGGAACAAACTGACTCAGAAGGACAATGCAGATAGTGGAGTGCAGTTTATTACACTGGCGGGGCCAAGGCAGAGTCTCCTCTTAGCCAAGGACCCTGAACACTTTTTGTGAAAACTTTATATACCCGAAGTGTACTTGCTCAATCTCACCCCCCCCAGATTCCTTGAAACTAGTCTGGACAAGGTAAAAGAGAGATATGGTCAAAGTTAACCCATGATTCATGTGTCACAGGACTAAATAAACAGTGGATATTTATCAACAAGCCTGTAGTCATATCCCAATAAACAGAATGGAATTGACCACTTTGTTCTGTTGCAGAGATAATTAACATATTCGTTTTGGCAATAGAGTCCTAGGACAATTCCTGAGGCTTTTTTATGGGGGGTGCCGGGTGGGATCTGATTTTCCATTGGTATGCCATTTCTATAGACGCCGGGGCACAAAGTTCAGAGTCCACTGGGAGGGTGACCATGCGTGTAGATTAATGATCATAGCCTGGCCTAAGACGGAGGCCAGCTCTGTCTGTTTCCCCCTTCATTACTAAGTGAAAGAAGCCCACTTGAAAATGCTACAAAAAGTAGGATTTTTATAATATAACATTTTGGTGTAGGTAAATGTTCTTATGTGTGCTCAGTTGTGTCTGAGTATTTGTGATCCCAGGGGCTGTAGCCTGCCAGGCTCAGCTCTGTCCATAGATTTCCTAGGAAAGGATACTGGAGTGGGTTGCCATCTCTTACTCCAGGGGAACTTCCTGACCCAAGGATTGAACCCGCATCACGTGGATGTCCTGTATCGGCAGGCAGATTCCTTACCACTCAGTCACCTGGGAATCTAGTAAGAAATATAGAAGAGATTAAACAGGTCCATGATTACTCTGGGTTTCAAAGGAGGGACTATGAATATCCTAAGTCTAGAGAACTTTCATTAACACAAATGAAGTAATTTGTGTTAAACTGTCATGATGGACACATGTTATTAAACATTTATCAGGAGGTATGGAGTGCACATTCCTAAAGGAGGAACACAGGGGCAAACCAGAGAGTTGATCTATTTACTGCCCATGTAGATTCATCACTGGTAACAAATGATCACTCTGGTGGGGAAAGCTAAGTAGGGAAATTGTCCACATGTAGCAACAAGAGGTATATGGGAAATGTCTATATTTTATTCTCAGTTCTGCTGTGAAACTAAATCTTGTACACACTTGGTACTAGTGAATGCAGACTGAATATTTTTTAAAATACATAATATGAGAAAGATGAATATGCTTCTATCTCTAATTTTTCCTTGGTCATTATACTTTAAAGATGTGGGAAAATAGAGCTCTCTGAATGGAGCAGACAACGAACTGTAGCAGTTGATTCATAAAACCTAGAAAAACACACACAGGAAGGAGAGCAGCAACATTCTCAGGTGTTAACTCATGTGTGATGTAACTTATGACAACACCGATCATTACTTCCTTGGTTGGTCATCAGATAGCATTTAAGGGCATCCTTTTCAGAGGCTTTTGGCTTCGCCCATACGCACTGTGAACCTAGCGTGTCCTGCACAGCTCAGTTCAGTTTAGTTGCTCAGTTGCCCTGGACTGCAGCACGCCAGACCTCCTGCTGCCCCTGGTTTCTTTTCCAAGAAAGCAGGGATGGAGGTGCCTCCAGGCTCCTGGTCTCTGAAGCTGGAGGTGCCACGCCTGCAGAGAGGTGGTCACAAAGCAAATCATTTTGTGAAAATCTGTGTCCCCAGGCTGCAGAGGGGTTGAAAAAAACTAAGGACAGGGGAAATCTTTGTGAAGAATTCTGCAAATAAAGCCTGGCAGGAAACCAAGACCCCCAGGTGATTCCCACCAAACATTCACCTCTCCCCTCCCAGCCCCCAAGGGTACAGGCAGGCTGTGGACCACCACACCCATCCTAGAAAGAGCCCCTCCCCAGGGAATCAGGTTGACCTTCTTTGTTTCTAAAAGTTCCCTCCCTAAAACCTCCCTTCCTGAGGTCTCAGGTGTGAGGTTTCCCCTCAGGGGTCTGAATGCAGGTCTTCCTCTTGCGTTTTTTTCACAACCCTCAAGGTTGGGTCAGCTAGCCAGGAAGGAGGGTCCACTGTCTCTTGTGAACTGTTCTCTGTAACTCGAAAAGGAAGAACTAGCACGGATGATCTGCAAATAGTGTAGAGCATCAGGATGTGATTAGCATTATCAGGTTAGTCTTGATTCCCCACTACAGATAGGGAACACAGAAAGTCGAAAGGAGCTCAGAAAAGGGTGAGGGAAACAGGAAAACTATTTCTTCTCTTTCCCTACAGCAGTTGCAGGTTGAACAGCTGCATGGATGCCTTTGAAGGTATTTTCTCAAGATGGAGATGTGAGTTTGCGACGTAACATCCCCAGAGAAGACGCAGAGCAGGAGGAAGAAGAGGAGGAAATGGCAGCTTCTCAGGTACGTGTCCTGTCTCGGGTCTGGGGCTGTGTCTGCTTTTCTTCCTGAAATGTCTGGACTGAGAACCTGCAAACCTTTAGTCGACTGCTTCTAACTTTTCTGTCTGGGTGTTTGTTATCAACTTCTTTATTTTTTTCCTTTTCTTCTTATCATAGTGAAGCCTGGCTCTTTAGACCACTTCTCCCTTATGTCCCAGAATCTTGTGTCCCTTGTCTGTAACCTGGCTTTCTACGGAGCATGATGAATTCTCAGCATGAATTAGCGACTTTCAACTGGTGAATGTATTCCCTTTGTGAGAAAGAAACATGAAGAGGCACTGGTATCCGAGATTCCGACTGGGATGTGGTTCGGTGTTGGGATCTTAGGGAACTAGGGGAAATGCCATGATGAGTTTCCATGGGGATGCAATTTCAGCTCTTTAGGAGTTAGAAAATGCCCTTATATATTGAATAAACTCAGTGATCCAGAATTTTTCAGAAAATGCTCAGAAATAAAAAGAAAACTAGGAGATACTGACCTCTGTAATGCTAAGACTTAGTAGTTAAACACATTGTTTGGTAGGTAGAATAGGGAAAAAGTACAAAATGGCGGTGGCTAAAAGACCTGGAAGGGAAAGCCCGCGAAAACAGAACAAAGAAAGGTCCGAGGACTGGAGTGAGAACCTCAGGTAAAACAAACTACCCGCCTGCCTAGTCCCAATTTACATAAGACAGACCCAGGGGCAGAGAAACCTATAAAAAGAGGAGCCAAAGCCCTCTTCCTTCTTTCTATCTCTCCCCCTCACGATGGGGCTATCTTCTCTTCGTGTCTTGGGATCTACATGGCCTCACAACTCAAAGATGGGTTTTTCGGTTATTATCTAAATAAATAGAGCTCTAACACTGATTTATTTAAGAGCTATAACACGTCCTGTCCTCCAAGAGCTATGACCCGTCAAGGGTCTTTAATGTCCGTCACTCCAAATTTTTGTTGTGAAAAGAACCAAGGAACATACACTCGCTTGACAACATTGTTAGGATAATGTTAGGTTCAAGTTATCATTTCCTTGTTTTTTTCCAAAATGCCCAGGTTCTGATAGTGCATCTTCCGTGTGATCCATTTACACCATGACAGATGATGTCCACTGGCTCTGGTGATTTCTCTGAGATTATCAGGCTATAAAGATCATTTTGTTTCCCTCTGTCTGTAAACAAGGCTGTGGAAAATGGAATGAGGATCATGTGAAAACCCTCACAGTTAATGGAGAAACTCCATATCTTCTTGGTTTCTCTTTGCTTTGGAAAATGAACACTCACTGTGTTGATGATCGATACTGGGTTTTGGGAGTGGGAGTTTTCATCACTGAAGCCCAAGTGTGATGTTTCCAGTACACTCAACGCTCATATCACAGACATAGTCTTCTTACTCATGTTTTTTTATTTTTTAATGAAAATATTTGCAACAATCATATTGGTGCTAATCTGTTTTCACCTGTGTTGAATTGCTAAGGTACAACTCAACAAAATGATAGTTTTCCAAGAAATTAAAGTTTCAGAACCAAGAGCTTTAATTTATCTTATACCATTGTATATGTTTACTTCCTAGTGTATTTAAAATATACAAAGAATATCATCCACAAGTAGACGTATATATTTTAACCCATTAAAAATAATCTCGATTTTATTGACATGAATATAAATGACTGAACTGAACTGAACATGAACTCATTTTATTGACATGAATATCAATTTTATTGACAAGAATATGAATGAACTCAGCTGAACTGAACTGAACTGAATTGAACATGAATCACTTCAGTTCCGTCGCTCATTCGTGTCTCACTGCTTGCGACCCCATGAACCGCAGCACTCCAGGTCTCCCTGTCCATCACCAACTCCTGGAGTTTACCCAAACTCATGTCCATTGAGTCAGTGATGCCATCAAACCATCTCATCCTCTGTCGTCCCCTTCTCCTCCTGCCTTCAATCTTTCCCAACATCAGGGTCTTTTCAAATGAGTCAGTTTTTCACATCAGATGGCCAAAATATTGGAGTTTCAGCTTGAATATCAGTCCTTCCAATGAACATCCAGGCTGATTTCCTTTAGGATGGACTGATTGCATCTCCTTGCACTCCAAGGGACTCTCAATAGTCTTCTACAACACCACAGTTCAAAAGCATCAAATCATCTGTGCTCAGCTTTCTTTATAGTCCAACTCTCACATCCATACATGACTACTGGAAAAACCATAGCCTTGACTAGACGGACGTTTGTGGACAGAGTAATGTTTCTGCTTTTTAATGTGCTGTCTAGGTTGGTCATAACTTTCCTTCCAAGGAGTAAGCGTCTTTTAATTTTGTGGCTGCAGTCAGCATCTGCAGTGATTTTGGAGCCCCCAAAAAGAAAGTCTGCCACTGTTTCCACTCTTTCCCCATCTCTTTGCCGTGAAGTGATGGGACCGGATGCTGTGATGTTAGTTCTGAATGTTAGCTTTTCCTTAATACTCTTAGTAAGTATACAGTCTCATTGTAATACATGTCTGTATGCAAGAAAATATTAAAATTATTTTTTTTTCTTGTTTTGGTATTCTCCCCAGTTATATAAAGTTCTTTTTAAAAAATACACATATTTATGTTTGGCTGAGCTGTGTCTTGGTCGTAGCCTGCAGAATCTTGGAGCCATGTGGGAGACTTTGTTGCAGCAGGCACACTTTAGCTGTGGCGTGTGGGATCTAGTTCTCTAACAAGGGTCTGAACTCGGCCCCCTGACTTGGGAGCTCAGACTACCAGGGAAGACCCTATAAAACTCCTATACACTTTCTTTAGTGTTGTCTCTGTGTATTTGTGTTTTACTAGTTAAATTTTAGTTCACATAAACTGAAGCAAATTCAAGATCTGTCATTTAATGAATATTTGACAAAATATTTGCAAAACGGTGGAACAACAATGTTGTTGATTTTCTATTATTTATGTGATGCATTCAAGACCCTGTAAAAACTTTTAGAAAGACATATAGTATATACTAAATAGTTCAAATGATTATTGGTGCTATAGGTAGTATTGTATCAGACCTGTCAATTTTGAAAAACACTTAAAATTCAAAGTTAAGCATAAATTCTTACCTTAATGGTCTACCTCTTTGCTATTCAGAACGGTCATTCATGTGTCAGAATTTACAACATTACTAGTGAAAATAAGCTTGTTAAAAATGCGGCATGTTGGCCCCACTCCAGAACTCTTAGATCAGAGCATCATGCTTTTTAAAAAAATCTCCTGGTTCCTTGATAGGGGGCTTCCCTGGTGGCTCAGATGGTGAAGAATCTGCCTGCAATGTGGGAGACCGGGGTCCGATCCCTTGGTGGGGAAGATTTCCCTGGAGAAGGAAATGACAACTCACTCCAGTATTCTTGCCTGAAAAATCCCATGGACAGAGAAGCCTGGCATGCTACAGTCCATGGGGTCGGAAAGAATCAGGCATGACTAAGTGACTAACATGCTTTACTTGATAGACAGTTTATCCTGTGTCACACGAGTACAACTCTCAAAAATAAATAAGTCAGTGTTGATGCGATTGTTTTATAATTTCTCTTCCAGATCAGAATAGTTTCTATAGCGGTCTGTGGATCATATCTCATTCTCTTTTCCTGTGGTTAGAAATAGAGTGGAAAATATGGTAGTATAAAAATTATATTCTTGTGTAACACCAGACATTCTCCTAAATCAAAAACATTCCTCTTGCTGGTTTCATCTTGGGTCACATTAGGAAATCTTCCCAGGTCCACATGGCTCATGTCCTTTATATTTCAGGGGCTGCTGACATTCCAGGATGTGACCATAGATTTCACTCAAGAGGAGTGGGAATGCCTGGACCTCAGCCAGCGGGAATTGTACAGGGACGTGATGTTAGAGAACTACGGGAATCTGGCCTGCTTGGGTGAGGATAACTTGCTTCCATAATCCCTTATGTATCCTCAGGGTGTTGGCTCATTCATTCTAGAATGACTCCTGGAATTTTCTGCTTTGTCCAGTAGAGGTTTAGATCCCTGCTTTCCAGGGGAAACTAACCTTCTTTCTTGATGTAACCTGCCTCCTTGTTGTTCAGTCGCTAAGTCATGTCCAACTCTTTGCGATCCCGTGGAATGCAGCAAGCCAGGCTTCCCTAGCCTTCTTCAACTCCCAGAGTTTGCTCAAACTCATATCCTCTGAGTCACTACTGCTCTTCATTCATCTCATCTTCTGCCACTCCCTTCTCCTGCCCTCAATCTTTCCCAGCATCAGGGTCTTTTCCAATGAATTGGCTCTTCGCATCAGGTGACCAAAGTATCGGAGCTTCAGCATCAGTCTTTCCAATGAATATTCAGGGTTGATTTCTTTAGGATTTAGTGGTGTGGTCTCCTTGCTGACTAAGGGACTCTCAAGAGACTTCTTCAGCACCACAGTTTGAAGGCATGAATTCTTTGGTGCTCAGCCTTCTTCTTCTTCTTCTTTTTTTTTACAAACAAAAATAAGTTTATTTACAAAAAATACAATAATTATAAAGAGTATAAATTAAGATGATTTCTCCTCTTCCTGTGGCAAAAAATAATAGCCTTTACTTTCAGATGAGGGTTTCTGTTATATAATGTACACTCTGATCGGCTGCTCTTGTTTATGCTTTTCTAAATAACTGCAGGAGGCCTACTAATGATAGGTACATGGGTCATTTCCCTCAAATCTTATTTCCAGTACTATGCACAAGTCCAACACAATTGAAACAGAACAAGGTAAGACACCATTAAACTGAAAAAGCTTTACCCCAACAGTGAAGTGTGATTTTTCTTTAAGTGTTAACCTAGTGGTTTAGAACTGAAACCTAATTTTTGGCTTTAAAAAAAAAAGTCCACTATGATTTTTAATGGGCAGAACAATTCCACAGCCAACATCACCTGGCTATCTTTCCACATTTACCAGTTAAGAAACAGATTTCTATAGTATTCAATTCTGTGTGCTTGTCATCTTACGGTTTCCAATCAGAGTCACTGCTGCTGCTTGAGGAGTCCGTTGACATAACCTCTACATCGTCCTCGTTTTCTTTGTTGTGCCCTGGAGGTTCCAACAGAAAGCCATGACTGTGGTTTGGTAGCAGCATGTTTATCGCCATGTCATTTGACTGCCAGGGATACTGCGGAGCAAGGACATCTGGCAGTCTGCCCGCTGCAAGTGCGTCCCCTGGGAGATGACCATTTACTCCATTAGTGGAAGGATTGTTCATCTGACCCAGTAATCCACTTCTCATCTCCAAATCAGTTGGGTATGGTCTCCGTGGGTCCCCTGGGGCCCAGGTCAGTGGGGCACACACAGCATTACTTGCACTAATCCTATGTGCATACTTAATTATTTCTTCAGAGGAAATAGCACCTTTTCTTGCTTTTTCTATTGACTTGAGTTTTTCTTTTGCTTGGTAAAGAGCTGATGCCAGTAACTGTTCTGCTTCCTTTAGCTGTTTTTGTAGTTGCTGAATATCACTGTCTCTCTTTTCTACTTCTTTTTCTAAAACTTGCATTTCATGATGGATTTTTCCCTGATTAAGTGCCAATTTCATTAGCTCCTGAAATTCCCCATCTCTGTGAATTAACAACTCCAGGACCTGGTTCTCCTCTCCAGACTGTAGCAACTTTTGGTTTTTTGAAACTGCCAGCATTTCTATAAGTTCTCTCGACAAGACCTCCAGATCTTCCAGCGCTGACAGCAGCTGCTCTCCTGTGCTGTTACCGCCGGCAGCTCCTAAGTCGCCGCCCTGGCGCTCCTTCTCCTTCTCGCCATTGGACGCCGCCGCCATGCTGCCCACAGACAAGCGTGCACATACCTCTGGTGCTCAGCCTTCTTTATGTTCCAAATACCACATCCATACATGACTATTGAAAAATCCATAGCTTTGACTATACGGACCTTTGTTGGCAAAGTGATGTCTCTGCTTTTTAATATGCTCCCTTTGTCATAGCTTTTCTTTCAAAGGGCAAGCATCTTTTATTTTTTTATTTATGGCAAGCATCTTTTAATTTCATGGCTGCAGTCACCATGAAATTACACTGCAGTAATTTTGCAGCCCCCGCCCCCTCCCAACATTAAATCTGTCACTGTTTCCACTTTTCCCCTATCTATTTGCCACGACGTGATGAGACTGGATGCCATGATCTTAGTTTTCTGAATGTTGAGTTTTAAGACAGCTTTTTCACTCTCCTCTTTCACCCCCATCAAGAGCCTTTTTAGTTCCTCTTCAATTTCTGCCATTAGAGTGATATCATCTGTCTATCTGAGGTTGTTGATGTCTCTCCTGGTAATCTTGATTCCAGGTTGTGATTAATCCAGCCCAGCATTTCGCATGATGTACTCTGCATAGAAATTAAATAAGCAGAGTGGCCATGTACAGCTTTGATGTACTCCTTTCCCAATCTGCAACCAGTGAACTGTTCCATATACGATTCTAACTGTTGCTTCTTGACCTGTATATTCTTCATTCTAGGTTCGTAGTAATTCTTTAAGTTCTGTGGTATCAAATAGTGCCACTCTCCTCTTAAAACCAGAATTCCACTACCTGCTTTTGCCTTAGTAGTACTTGAGCATAATATCAGAATCTGATTCTGATGCATTTGTCTTTTAAAGATGCTTCCAATAAACTATTTGGTGAAATCATTTTTTAAATGATATTTTAACTTTCTACCTTGACTTTTCTCTCACCTGAACACATATTGGATTGGAAATTGATGAATATCTGAGAAAACACATATTGCTTTTTCTGATGAACAGGTCTTGTGGTCTCTAAGCCAGACCTGGTCACGTATCTGGAGCAAATGAAGGATCCCTGGGATGCAAGGAGAATGGAGATAGCCATATCCCCAGGTATGTGTCTATGGATGAAGCAGATAAGTCAGGTGAGAGGGACAAGCATTGGGGAGGAAGTCATACTTTGTCATGTGGTTTGAGAAGATCTGCTTCAGTGGAAATGATTTTGGATTAGGCTAGGTTTATTTCTGTCACTGTCATAGAGCATCATCTCCTGACCCATTCCTTATTCTTTATATCATTTGTGTATTTTTCTCCAGTGATTAATTTTCACATTCACAGTTAGGACCAAAATACTTGTCTGGGCCTGGAACAACCTGCATGACCTGATAACTCTCTCATTGTGGGGAGGTTTTAGAAAATCTGTGCATATTTTTGAGTAACTATATTAAGCCCTTTTAAAAGAGCTGATTCTGTCCCTAGTCAGAAGTGTGTGGGTGGAGCTGTGAAAACATTGCCAAACTTCTAGGAATACTGGGGACAGATGTTTTTTGTTTTCTACCATATAATTTCAAGTGCACTGGAAACTACACATATGACCTTAGAAATTTCATACGCAAATTCTTTCTTCACTGCATTGTGACAGCCATGCTTTCCGGGAAACAAACTCACTCAGAAGGACAATGCAGATAGTGGAGTGCAGCTTATTACACAGGCAGGCCCAAGGCAGAGTCTCCTCTTAGCCAAAGGCCCCGACCAGCATTTGTGAAAATCTTTTTTACCCCATGTGTTCGTGTCCAAACCCACCACCCCAATCCCTTGATGCTTACAAAGGAAGGGTAAATACAATCACAGTAACCCCATCATTCACGTGTTATGGTTTCAAACAGTTAATAATCAATAAACCCGAGGTAACATTCCAACCAGTTAATAACTCATAAGCCTGTGCTTTCATTCTGATAGATAGTGTCCGGAGGCAGGGGTGATTAGTGTCTGTTTTCTCTTAGGCGATGAGGAACCTGGATATGATCTTCAAGGTTCCCCTGTCCGGAGGGGGTCTTATCCTTCCATTGTCTTTCCCACAGGCACTAAGCAGAGAGTTCAGAGTCCACTGGAGAGGTGGCCGAGCACGATCAGCACAGACAGGCCTGAGATGGAGTCCAGGTCCTATGAATTTCTTCTTCATTCCCCCCTCTTGATGCTCTTAACTCATATTATGAGCATAATTCATAGGGACATATTTGCAACCTGGCTCTCCAACTGCCAATTAGGGAGAATGACATCAACCTTTGGGATACAAAGTTCATAATACATTGTACAATTCAGGGTCCACAAAGCAGAACTATCAAGGCAACTCTAACAGTGGTAAATATAGTTTTCCACCAATCGCTTTTCACCCAAGATAGGGCCGAAGTCCAGAAAGGAATGCTCTCATTTGACATTGCTTTTACCTGGTTTTTCATGTCATCTAAAGTCATTGATACATTGTCAGATAAGTCAGGAATGTACACATAACATTCAACCTTAATTATAGCACAGGTGTCTCCTTGAGCAGCTGTGAGTATGTCCAAAGATATTTTATTATGAATTAGTGCTTTTCTCATTTAGACTTGCTCTTCATTTAAGGCTTGGATGGCTTCTGTTCTATCTAGGAGGGCCTGTTTGTGAAATTAGTCAAGGCCTCTGCTTTAATCATAATATATTTGTTGTCCCTACAGAGGTTACGAAAAAGGCAGCAATATACTCATACCATTGAAACACAGATCATGTCCACCTAGCATGTAAATAAGGTAGATTTACTGGGGCTTGGTGTAGGCTAGGCTTTTGCTACACTGGCATTTTTTTCAAATGTAACCCCATCACACTAGTCTATTGACTGTAGGTCTTACACCAAGAGAGCAAGGAGAGGTTATGATTGACAAGAGAGAAGAAAGTCTCTTTGTCATCCCAGAAAAGAGCAGACTGGTTTAAAATCTGCTTGGCGGAGAGGTGACACCCACCAAGGAAGTCCATCCTTCACAGACAGAGGCCTAATCCTACATACCCAGAAGTTGTAGGTGTTGTGGAAGTCCGCGTAGGAATGTGCCCATGAGGTGAAAACGTTGTCCTGAGTTGAGACAGAAGTCAAATTTAAAATCACGTTGATGAAGCCAAGCATCAGGAGTTGATTGTGCGGCTTCATCCTGAAGGGGCTCGTCCGGGATCTTCTTTTCCTCCTTCTTAAGGATGGTCTTAGTCCCTCGAGGGTCAGTAGGGTCCCTCTGTGCAGTCCACTCAGCGTTTTCTGGCTCTGCGTGGTATGCTCGCTTCACCCTCGTATGATGGATCAAGGGACAATACCTGCAACTTTAACTGCCGTAGGGGTAGTTAGAATAACATAAGGGCCCTTTCACCAAGGGGCTAGCAAATCATCTTTCCAATCTTTGACCCATACTTGGTCACCAAGTGTAAACTCATGAATCTCTTCCCCAAGGGGGAACGGCACCCTTTCTTGTACAAACTTAGTTACCCGATTTATTACCTTACCCAGTTCCATCTGCTGTGAAATCCTATCCCTCTTACCTGAGGCAAATTTGTTGACAGCTGTTTTATTATGGGAGGAAGCCTCCCATACACAATTTCGTATGGAGAATAGCCTTGGGACTGTGGGGTCATCCTGAGTCTGAGCAGAGCCATCGGAAGCAAGTCCACCCAGGCGCAGTCAGTCTCTCTGATCCACTTGGAGAGTCTCTTTAAGTGTCCGGTTGGCTCATTCCACCATCTCAGAACTCTGGGCCTATATGCAGTGTGCAGTTTCCATTTGATGTTTAAAGTTTTGCTTACTTGGTGTACTAAATCAGCTACAAAAGCCGGGCCATTGCCTGATCCAATGCTGGTAGGAAATCCAAATCTGGGAACCATTTCCCTAAGCAGGCACCGGGCTACTTCTGATGCTCTTTCAGTCCAGGTAGGAAAAGCTTTTACCCATCTCGGGAACGTACATACCATGACCAGCAGATAATGGTAGTGTCGGTGAGGTTTCATTTCAGTGAAGTCCACTCCCAGGTGTTCAAGGGGCAGTGTGCCTTTCAGCTGAATCCCCGGAGGATTTTGTCTGAATCCCCGAGAGGCAGCATTCACCTGTGAGCAGGCAGCATGGCCCAGGTGGGTCGCTTGGTGTGTCTGGCTTCCCAGAGTGTGTGCCAGCTCCTCCAGTACCAATAATTTGCCACTTGGCAATTCCCACCATCCCTTTTCAGTCGTGATGGCCCCTTCCGCTTTGGCTAAACTGACAGCCATTGTCCTTGTTTATCAGGCTAGTGCCATCAGTATATAGGACCAAATTAGGGTCTGGAACCTTGAGCCCTTCTTTAAACAAACCCCAGATACCTTACCTCCTCTTTGTAGATCTGTGCCTTCTTCTTCGACACCGGGTGACCTGCTTCCATCAACAGCTGGAGCAGTGCTTTTGTCCCTTTCCAGCATTTTCCTCGGTCTCGGCAGCCAGCAGCAGGTCATCCCTTTATTGTAGGAGCCAACATCCATACTCTTCCGGATGGAATGAGTCCAGGTCAGAAGCCAAGGCTTCCCCAAAGATGGCTGGGAAGTTTTTAAACCCTTGTGGGGTAGTCCAGATGAGCTGTTGTTTGGTGCACTCCACTGGATCTTTTCATTCAGAGGCAAAGATGGGCTGTGACGCTGGGGCGAGGCCTATGCAGAAGAAGGCATCCTTAAGACCTAGGCAAGTGTAAACTTTAGTCCTCGGTGAGAGGAGTCTAAGGTATAGGGGTTTGGAACAGTGAGGTGTAAAGTCACAGCAGCCTGGTTGACTAGCCTGAGATCTTGTACAGGCCTATAGTTCTGTCCTCCTTCCCTGTTGAGGGACAGGATTGGCATATTCCAAGCCGACTGGGACTCTAGTAGAATGCCTGCTTGTTTCAATCTATTGATGTGGGCAATATGCCGGTTCAGGCCTCTATCCGTAGCGGGTACTGGCACTCTCTAACCGGGATGGTGCGTGGTTTGAGTTCCATTATCACTGGGGCATGATGTTTAGCCAGCCTGGGAGGAGGGGTGTTGTCTTCCACCCAGACCTCAGGGAAAAATTGAGTTAGCTCCCTCGTGCTCTTCTGGCCCACCCGGTTCTGCCTTCAGACGCTCATGCAACCTGCCGGTCAGCATACTGAACAAGAACATCACATTGTCCAAAGCTGTTTCTCCCTTAAAGTCCATTCTGCCTTGGTGGGCTTGATCAGGTGCGAATGAAAACACAGATGGGTTAAATATCCCAAGTCTCAGGCCATCTCCGGAAAAGCCAATTCATACTCACTTCTGTATCCCCCTCCTTCTAGCCTAACAATTCTGAGGGGGTCAAGAATTTCAGAGCATACAGGACACCTCCTGTGGGAGGGCAGAATACGAGCATACAAGGACCAGTTTCCTATCCTAAAAATCCCCTGGCGATCACTTGGTAATAATTTTCTCCGAGACGGGGTGGACAACCTCCTAAATGACCATCACAAATTTCCTTCCTAAACCCTAGCACACTCCTATCTGTGTAGCAAGAAATCGCCGCCTGCCTATTTCAGGCTCCTATTCCAGTGGGTCCCCGCTTCTTCTTGTCCCTCCCAGGGGGGTGATCAGGCCCCCTTTTCCACCCTGCTGGGTGCGTTCCTCCTCAGCTGAGCGCTCAGTTTACCCCTGCTGCCGTCCACTACCTGCTGACGTAAAGGTCCTGGCATTGAAAAGCAGAATCCTTCCAGAGGGGCGAGGCGCCTTCTCCCCTCTAGGATATTCAAGCTACAAAGCCTCGGGGTGGCCTCAAATGAGACCTGTCTCCTCAAAGTGAGGAGCTTCCCGGCCAATGCACCAAATGTCATAGCCACGCTTTCAGGGAAACAAACTCACTCAGAAGGACAATGGAGCTAGTGGAGTGCAGTTTATTACACTGGCGGGCCCAAGGCAGTCTCCTCTTAGCCAAGGGCCCCAACCAGCATTTGTGAAAATCTTTTATACCCCATGTGGACGTGTCCAAACCCACCACCCCAACCCCTTGATGCTTGCAAAGGGAGGGTAAATACAATCACAATAAGCCCATCATCCACGTATTATGTGTTTAGACAGTTAATAATCAATAAGCCCACAGTTACATTCCAACCAGTTAATAACCGATAACCTGTGCTTACATTCTGATAGATAGTGTCCGGAAACAGGGGTGATTAGTGTCTTTTTTCTCTTAGGTGATGAGGAACCTGGATATGATCTTCAAGGTTCCCCTGTCTGGAGGGCGTCTTATCCTTCCATTGTCTTTCCCACAGGCACTAAGCAGAGAGTTCAGAGTCCACTGGAGAGGTGGCTGAGCATGATCAGCACAGACAGGCCTGAGATGGAGTCCAGGCCCTATGAATTCCTTCTTCACATAAGACAAATCACTAAAATGAGAAAATGCAAATCTGAATTTTATGTTACAGCTTCTTTTTTTTCTGTGAACTAACATTAGATGTATTAAGTATGTTGTCCCAATACATTAATGCTAAAATGCTTTAATATATTAATTTAACTCACAGAGTTTTTAAACAAATTATTGACGTCGGAGTTTAGAACATTTCCCACAGCGCTTTTTTCTGATTGTTCTTCAATATTAAGCTTATAGATTATATAGAGAAATCTTTAAGAAGAAATTTTTCTGTTCCAATAATGCTATTTTACAATGTTATGTGAGGTTTGCTATAGAGAAAGAATAAGAGGTACATATACACATTTCCCTTCTTGAGGAGATTTCCTTCCCATCTAGGTCACCACAGAGCGTTGAGTAGAGTTCCCTGTGTTCTCACCATATTTTTCAAGTCTCACTTCTTATTTGAATTGTTAAGAACTCTTACCTTATTAAATCTATCTTATTTGTTGTGAAACATCCCAGGACTTAATCATTAATACCATCTATTTCTGATTAGTTCTAGGTCAATATCATTTACTATTTTAGACTCTATTAGAACATGCTTAGATAACAACGTGAGTGGTAATTGGGTTAAATAAATAGTAGGCATTAGCATTTGTAAAAACGTTTTGTTTGTAAATTTGATTACTTAAAGAAAAATTTGCTCATTACACGGCTCAACTTCTCCTCACTTCATTGTTCCTGTACGTTTCTAACTTGACTTCTCTGCACCATACTCCTTTGTCATCTCATCTTGTCCAATGTTCTGTGTTTGTGGTCTCTGTTCTGCAGGCTGCAGATCCTAGTTCCTCTTGCTCTGGCGTCTGCTCCGTGGTGGGTGACGTGGTCCAGAGACTTGTGCCCTTATGCCCTTGAGAGGGGGTTGATTGTTACTATTGTGACCAGAGCCTGCCCGAATCTTGAGGGCCGCTTCGCCTTTCCTCTGTGGCTGTCACTGTCTGTGGCGGGATCTGCTTCCTGATTGGTGGAGCAGAGGCCCCAGATCTGAAATGAGCTCTGCTCTGATTTGTGGTGTTTCTGATCTAGTGGGACTGGAACACACCCACTGGGAGGGAAGCAACGGAGTGTTGCTCCTCTGGGATGTTCTCCTCGGAGAGTGCTCTGCGTGTCATCTCTCAGGTGCAGTTCCAGCTCTCATGTGACCCTGTGTTGGCATTGACCTTGGCCCCACCTGAACCATGGGTATGCTGGCACTTGACCCTGGTGTCTCTCAGATGTTTTCACCAGGTCACCAGCAGAGATCCACTCTGGTTGTATCCCAGGTGTACATTCATTGTGGAGTTGGACCCGCTGTGGTGCTATGGAGGCAATGTAGACTGTGACCTGGCCCAAATGCCTCATGTGCGGGCCTACAATGTCTACAGTTGCTAACGCCAGACTGGTCTTGACTGCCAGAGCCTCATTTCCATCCAGATGTTCTGTTGGGGCTGAGTTTACCAAGCCAGTTGTTGGGTGTAACACCATGGTTTGTACAGATGCAAGGAGAGATCTCAGCTTTTCTTTCTTAGTGACAAGGCCTTGGGGCTCAGCTGTGGTTTCAGCACCACCTGTACATTGGGACCGCCGACAGGCGTGTGTTCTGAATGTGCCCCTGGAGCCCATGAGTCTATCCTGATAGGGAGGAGGCTGGGGAGGTGGAAGCAGCTGTGGGGATCGTTAGATCACCCACCTAGGTGGGAGCCATTCCTAGTGCCTGCAGAGGCAGGGACAGGCAGAGGGGCAGAGAGGCTGCAAGGAGGTTTTTCCCTTCGGGCATCACTCAACAGCACCGCTCTGCTTCTCCGGTGGTTCAGGCTTCCTCCACAAGCATCCCATTTGCAGAGCTCGTCCCTCCTTCCCGTCCACTCAGGATGTCTCCTCACAGCCAACCGCAGCCCTCTGCCTGGGTCTGCTCTCCAAAACCCATGTTCCAGCACCCAGCCCTTGTCTGCAGTGGAGTACACCCTTTCAGGCTGGGTGGGCAGGGCAGGGGTCAGTACACTTCGTACAGGTCTCACTCTGTCCTTCATGCTGGTTGCCGTGTTCTCTTCCCACAGAGAACGAGGCTCCCCTTCTGTCCCAACTGAGCTCCCCCCAGTGAGGGGCTTCCCTGCATGTGGAGACCTCGCCTCTCTTCAGATGCCCCAGGGTTTTGCGGATCCCATCCGGCTTCTTTTCCTCTTCCCTTTCCTCCATCACTCTCTTGTCCTACCTGGCTCAGCAGGAATCTTTCTTGTCCTTTCAGATGTCCAAGTTCCTTTGCCCATGTTCCACAGGGCTCTGTGAGAATTTTTCCACTTCAAGATGTATTCTTGATGCTTTGGTGGAAAGAGATGAACTCCACGTCTTCCGAATCCTCTGCCATCTTGACTCCTTCTATCTCGGTTTTAGGCTTCATCTAGCCAAGTGTATGCCAATTTTATGTATATTATAAACTATATTCCCCAAGAATAGCAAGTAGAATAACTAATTATTTGGTATCTTTCAGCTGTGTCTTCTCATGACACCCAGTGTTTGAGGACCCAGAAGCCAGGCTTAGAAGATTTACTCCCAACAGTAAAGCTAGGAATATATGAAAGATATCACCTTAGAAATTTACATTTAACCAAAGACTGGGAATCTATGAGGGCATATAAAGAGCGGAGAGCATGTTATGAAGGACACAACCAAATTGGTTCAGTTTCCCATAAAGTAAACATTACCGCCAAAAGAAATCAAGGATGTGAATCAAATAAGGAAAAACCAATTTCAGATGACCAATTTCAGTCATCAACATCTGCAGTTAAGTGTATATTTGTCATCAAAGATCCACAGCATCTCTTGATAGATACATGTTCTCTGAAGGGAAATGTGGAAAATCTGGAAAGTCATCTAGTCTCTACTGGAGATACTCATTCAAACCTTTACTCTGAGCATAGGTGTCTATTAAATATACATTCAAACATGTCTGGAAACCAGAAACTTAAGCATGAGTGGGAAAGTTCCCAATACAATCAATTTGAGGGATCCTTTAACAAGGGTTTCTTGTTCTCCAACCAACAACTCTTTTCTCCTTGTTCCAAAATCTGGAATGTTGATAATAATGGGAGAGACCTTATTCAATCATCATTGTTCAATTCATATGGAGGTATAATTAGTGTGGAACAACTTTCCAAGTGTAACAAAATGAGCAATGCCTTAAGCATGAGCTCTACCCCCAATAATTACAAGAGCATACGTGATGGAATGAGAAGCTCTTCATGCAATGAAACTGGCTATAATGTTGACCAAGACTCATATCTTGTGAAACAACAGGGACATCAATTTTCAGACAACAATTATAAACTTCATAAGTGTAAGAATATACTTTATCAAAGCTCAAATCTTACTATTAAAACTTCTAAGAGTATGGATATTGGACAGAAGACCTATAATTGTTATGATTATGGAAAAGTTGTTAACCAGTCTTCAAAACTTATTCAACAGCAGAGAATTCAGAGTAACCGGAAACATTGCAAGTGTCATACATGTGGAAAAGTCTTTAGTAACTCACCCAATCGAAGTAGACATAGGAAAGTTCATACAGGAAGGAAGCATTTCAAATGTGCAGCATGTGGCAAAGCCTTTAATCAGAGTTCATCTTTAACTGAACATCTGGGAATCCATGCTGGGGAGAAACCATACAAATGTACAGAATGTGACAAAATCTTTATCTGTTCTTCATGTGTTACTCAACATCAGCAAATTCATACTAGGGAGAGACCTTATAAATGTACAGCATGTGGCAAGGCTTTTAAGAAGTGTTCAACTTTAACTCAACATCAGCAAATCCATACTGGGGAGAGACCTTATGAATGTACAGAATGTGGCAAGGCTTTTAAGCAGAGTTCAAATTTAACTCAACATCAGCGAATCCATTCCGGGGAAAGACCTTATAAATGTACAGCATGTGGCAAGGCTTTTAAGCAGCGTTCAGCTTTAACTGGACATCAGCGAATCCATACTGGGGAGAGACCTTATAAATGTACAGCATGTGGCAAGGCTTTTAAGCAGCGTTCAGCTTTAACTGAACATCACAGAATCCATACTGGGGAGAGACCTTATAAATGTACAGCATGTGGCAAAGCCTTTATCCGTTATTATTTTCTTTCCCGACATAAGCGAATCCATACTGGGGAGAGACCTTATGAATGTACAGTATGTGGCAAGGCTTTTAAGCAGAGTTCAAATTTAACTCAACATCAGCGAATCCATTCCGGGGAAAGACCTTATAAATGTACAGAATGTGGCAAAGCGTTTATCCGTTATTATTATCTTATTCAACATCAGCGAATCCATTCTTGGGAGAGGCCTTATAAATGTACAGCATGTGGCATGGATTTTAAGCAGAGTTCAACTTTAACTCAACATCAGCGAATCCATTCTGGGGAAAGACCTTATAAATGTACAGAATGTGGCAAGTCTTTTAAGCAGCGTTCAGCTTTAAATGTACATCAGCGAATCCATACTGGGGAGAGACCTTATAAATGTACAGCATGTGGCAAAGCCTTTTCCCAGAGTTCAAGTCTTTCTGGACATCAGAGATTTCATGCTGCAGAGAAATGTTAGAAATGTAAGGAATGTGGCAAAGGATTTCCTCACAGCCTCCCTCACAATCAGAGAATTCATACTGCAGAGAAACCCTGGAAATGAATCAGTGATAAAAAGTTTGGTCCTTAATATACAATTTTGAAAAAACGAGTGTTTTCTTTGGAAAGATACATGAATTAAATTAAAAAAATGTAGATAACTGCTTAATCAAACATCAAAAGTAACTCAATACCAGAGTATTCATACTAGAAAGCATTTCATTCGTACCACTTTTGCTGAATTACCCGAAGCAAAATTCTGTAGCAAGTATTCCATAAGTAAAACATGCAAAATTGATATGTTAGTATGGATCACAAGATGAAGGGGTGGATATTTGCAGAGGTACAATTATTATTAATGTATCCTTGTTTATGTTAACATTATTTGAGATTATTAAGGAACCAAAACGAATGTATTTCAACTCTCAAATTACTACATGCTGTGATTTGTTACTACTGTTTATATGAACTTGTGTTTTTGATGGTTGTACCCCAATGGTAAGAGAAGCCCTTCTATGTGAAGTGGGAATCATTTATATTTATTCTCCAATTTATAAGATTAAGAACACAGTCATGTTATATACACACTAAACCTCTGAATGGATGTATTTGTCACTGATGTGAATCACCTCTGTGGTCACCATGATATAAGTGTTCAGGGAATAATTCAAAGTAGGACAAAAGTTTGCTCTAAGTTTTCAATAATTATGTCAGTTGCTCTTTAAGCATAAAACAAGAATAGTTCATGAAAATCTAAGGTATTTTTATAACAGCAACATAGAGAAATCATGCATATTATCTGGCAGGCTTGAAGTAAGGACACCTTCTCTTCTATCTGATGTAAGTATAGAAAACTTTCTGGAAATGTCATATTAACATAATTAATGTCCATCCATGTTTACTAAATTAGCCTCCATTTTGTAAACCATGTAAATCACATTCTCAGATCATTTCATCAGAGAAACAGGAAAGTTTTTAGAAGCTTGTAATGTGTATTTTAATCAAGGATCAAACAAGAATTGTAAAAGGTTTTATTCCATCTGTGTCAAATTAATGTACCTTAATGAATAAAAGTGAATGGTTTTTCAGTGTTACAATTGATGTGGAATGAATGAAGGGTTAACGCACCACCAGCATTAACCTCTCCCACCTATTTAAGGTTGCAGGAAATTTAACGTAATGATAAACTCTTTGTAGCACAGGGGGATGGCATCTGTAGAAATTAGTTCCTTACTGCCATTAAACCTCTCATAACTTTATATATTTCCTACCATTTCTACATTGTATCTCCTCTCCGATTTTTTTTCCCCAGACTCGCCCTCCCGCCCCTCCCCCTCCTCTCCGGTTTTTATCTACTTGGACATCGTGGTGGTTCTAATAAGAAGGATCATAGAGAGTACTGTTGAGAGCTCCCCTGAACGGCTCCATGCTGTTGCTGCCTCAGCGTCTGTCTGGGGAGCAGGCAGCCTGCAGGTCCTTGAATTCACACCAGTCAGTCCTGTGAGCACCTGTACTAGATGACCCCTTCCTTGGGACTAGCAGTCTTGCTGAACCCCAGGGTCTACTGCACAAGCTCCCCTTCAGTGATACCCTCTGAGCTCATCAGAATCTTGCTCGCCTTTGTTTGAATGGATCCCTCCACACTCAGACTGTGGGACCCATAGCACTTCACCCAGGGTCAGGTCTGAACCCCAAGTAGTGGAATTTTCTCTGCCTGGTTGTAGCCTTGATCTTCCTCAGTAGCCTTCAAGGCTTACTGTGAATTTTCTGAGGACCTAAACTCATAGTCATAAACTCACCTTCTGCAATTGTCCTTTGTTCTGCTGTTAGCTTAAACTTTTCAGGGGCTCATTTAAGCAAATGTAAGTTTAACAAAGTCACAAAAAGAATAATCAGAAGCCATGATGGGAAAATTCTGAGCCAAGATTTATAAAATCTTACCCTGTATCATTCTTAGCACATGTGTCTTGTAAGGCTTAAAGGAACTATTTTATCATGGCTTTGGCATACTTTGAATGCAATATATAAATATCTGAAGATACATACATAATATAATTTATATAACACGCATTGAATACAAGATATAAATATCTGGAGGTATACATGTTAGCAGTGAGAAAACCAAGAAGGAATATTTGAGCGTATGTGTATTCTTACACATTTAACTTAGAGAATTTAGAAATGCTAAATGAAAACTGGTCATTTCAAAATTGGAGATGATTTACTAAAAAGTATAAAAGTTGTCAATTTGTCGAATAATCTGTTTTGTCTACTTTTCATGGACTTCATTTCCTTAAATGTCAGGAGATTATGTTTTTTAAGGAACTTCCACACGGTCCAGCCACGTGATTGCACCAGCTTACATTCCCTCCAGCCATGTAGGAGGTTCCCTGATCTCCAAGCCCCTTAAGCGTTTATGATATTATTAGCGGGCTTTTTGCTCATTGTTCTGACCGGCCTGCTGTGATACATCCCTGTAGCTTTGCTCTGCATTCCTTATTGTTCAGCGCTGGTGAGCATCTTTCTTTGCCTCCTTCCCATGGAAAGAGCAAGATGCCCGCCCGGCCTCAGCAGCTGTGGGGCACAGGCTCAGTCTCCCCACAGCACGCGGGGGATTCCTGGGCCGGGGGTGCGGCCCTTGTCCCCGCAGGGTCAGACGGGTTCTCCACCGCCGGTGACCAGTCTGCTTAGCTTTTTCCTTTTGAGACATATTTATTTATTTATTTATTTATTGGAACATAATTGCTTTACAATGCGGTGCTGGTTTGTGCTCTGTGACGTCATCAATCAGCCGTGAGTATACATAAATCTTCTCCCTCTTGGCCCTCCCTCCCGTGGTCTCCGTTTCACCCCTCTGCTCAGCACAGAGCACCAAGCTGAGGGCCCTGTGGTAAACACCAGCTTCCCACCAGCTCCCTATTTTCAACATCGGTTCAGTTCAGTTGCTCACTCGTGTCTGACTCTGCGACCCCATGGAGTGCTGCACGCCAGGTCTCCCTGTCCATCACCAACTCCTGGAGCTTGCTCAAACTCACGTCCATTGAGTCAGTGATGCCATCCAAGCACCTTATCCTCTGTCGGCCCCTTCTCCCCCTTTCAATCTTTCCCAGCGTCAGGGTCTCTTCAAATGAGTCAGTTCTTCATATCAGATGGCCAAAGTATTTGGTGTGGTTAATGTTCTTATGTATGCTCAGTTGTGTCTGAATATTTGTGGTCCCAAGGGCTGTATCCTGCCAGGCTCACATCTGTCCATAGATTTCCCAGGAAAGAATACTGGAGTGGGTTGCCATCTCTTCCTCCAGGGGATCTTCCTGACCCAAGGATTGAACCTGCATCACGTGGATATCCTGCATCAGCAGGCAGAGTCCAGTCCTTACCCCTCAGTCACCTGGGAATCTAGTGAGAAATAAAGAGATTAAAAAGCTCCATGATTACTCTGGGTTTCAAAGGAGGGACTTTGAATATACTAAGTCTAGAGAACTTTCAGGACCATGAAATAATTTGTGTTAAACTGTCATGATGAACACATGTTATTAAACACTTATCTAGAGGTATGGAGTGCACATTCCTAAAAGAGGAACACAGGGGTAAACTAGAGAGTTGATCTATTTACTGCCCATGTAGATTCAGCAGTGGTAACAAATGCTCGCTCTGGTGGGGAAAGCTCAGTAGGGAGATTGTCCACATGTGGGAACAAGAGGTATATGGGCAATGTCTATACTTTATTCTCACTTCTGCTGTGAAACTAAATCTTGTACAAAGTTAGTACTGGTGAATGCAGACTGAATATTTTTTAGAATACATAATATGAGAAAGATGAATATGGTTCTATTTTCAATTTTTCCTTGGTCATTATACTTTAAAGATGTGGGAAAATAGAGCTCTCTAAATGGAGCAGAGAATGAACTGTAGCAGTTGATTCATAAAACCTAGAAAAACACACACAGGAAGTAGAGCAACAACATTCTCAGGTGTTAACTCATGTGTGATGTAACTTATGAGAACACCGAACATTACTTCCTTGGTTGGTCATCAGAGAGCATTTAGGGCATCGTTTTCAGAGGCATTTGGATCCGCCCATACACACTGTGAACCTAGCGTGTCCTGCTCAGTTCAGCTCAGTTCAGTGGCTCAGTCGCCGTGGACTGCAGCACGCCAGCTCCTGCTGCCCCTGGTTTTGTCAGGGGAAGCACACTTATTGAATCCAGTCACCCTGACCAGGCACCATAGTAACCTTTTGTAAGAGCTGTTTTGTGGCAGGAGATCCTGATAAGTAATACGGAACTAATAAGCCACCCCAGCTGGAAGAGTTGGGGAAAGGTTAAAAGGAGACACCGCGTGTCCGTCCACTTCCCAAAATCCCTTTTGCTAGCGTCCATCTTGGCTGAGCGATGCGTGGGCCACCAGGAAACCCTCTGAATTCGAATGATTGGCCCAAGACCACCCGGAAACTAATCCCGTCACCATAAAACCCAGGACTGGGAGCCACGCGGCAGAGCAGTTCTCCTGGTTTCCCTTACCCTCCTGCTCTCCACCCAGGTGACCTTTCCTAAAAAAATCTCTTGCTTTGTCAGCACATGTGTCTCCTCAGACAGTTCATTTCTGAGTGTTAGACTAGAGCCCAGTTTCGTGCCCTGGAAGTGTTCCCCCTTCCTGCAGCCAATGGCGACTCTGGTGGGTACTCTTCTTCGCTGCGACTGACATCCTGACTGCTTGGGGTACTCAGGGGCCAGCTTGCTTGCCAATGGACCAGACCCAGCAGCCACAACTGGGACCCTTTTGTCCCTGGTCTCCTCCTGACGTGGAGAACTGGCCAGAGTGCCCCAACCGGTAAAGAACAAGAGACTTTATTGACCTCTCTCCCCTTCCCTCTCTCTTTCCTCTCCTTAGCCCTTCCTATCCTTCCCGTTTATCAAGTCCCCTGGTCCTGGATGCAGGAATCTGGTCGATGGGCCTCAGCTTGAGCTGAGGATTGGAGACTGATCACCTCCTTTTGGCAGAGAACTCGAATTTTCTGGTCTGGTTTCTGGTAGGGCCGAGTTCTAGTCCTCCATTTTCTGGAAGCCCAGGAAAAGTCCTGTAACACCTGGGTGTCTGCAGGTGGCAGGAGACGTCTGTTTGGCCACGCCTTTTGCCCCCCTTTCTCGCCTCCTCCTCCTTCTTCTTTCAACCTGGCTTCCTTTACTCCTTCTGAAATCTTTGAAGACATCTAAAGTTTTGTGCCTGTATAGAAGGTTTTCTGAGAGACTGTATTCTTGTATTTAAGGGGTGTCTGATGAGGACTGCCAGGTTTATATGTGTGTGATTTAACTCTGTTTTGTGTTGTGATTTGTGATGGCCATTTTGCTTTGTCTGGCCACCATTTAGACTTGCCATCATTTTGCTAGAACTTGATTTTCTTTCCCTGTGCCTTGAGACCAGGGCTCTCAGGAGCTGTTATCTAGACCATCTCTAACTCCTGAGACTGATAGAAAAAGGAAAAAAGCCTTTAAAAATGTTATTTATTTAAAAAAAAATGTTATTTATTTAAATTTTATATTGTAATATCTAATTCATGAACAAACTTAGAAAATGAAGCTAGATTTTGCACTGTGTCTGTCTAAATATGTCTTGGTATGTCTTTGTCTCTGGGTAATATTTTTTAGGTTAATTTGTAAATGAGCTATATTTAATTGGCTTTAAGAAAAGGTAAGTGCTTACAAATAAAATAATTCTAAATTAAACAATAAATTCATAGTTCAGGTGAACTGGGAAATATTCAGTATTAAATACCTGATATTAATGTTTGTTTGTTGACCTATCTAACATAGACATGTCTTAGAGAAATTAACATCAGGTAGAATATTTTCATTGTACCTAGGTTTAATATAAGTTAAATATTATACCTGTTACAAGTTTATCAGCAAGGAAATTACCTTGAGTGATAAAAACTTCTAAAAAATGTAAACGAGGTATGAGTTTGTATATAAACTCTATTAAGAATAAGTATTCTTTAAGAATATCTCTCTACAATAGTCTCCCCAGATTGTCGTAACTTGAATTTCCAATGGTTGTGCTAAACTAAGTATTGGAAGTTTATTAAATAATTAGGTCATTTCCAAATGAAATAAGATTTTGAAACATTTACTACTAAACACTGATTTCCTTTTACCGAAAAATTAAAGAGATTTGGGACTATAAATGAATAATCTTTGATGGCATCCTAAAATGTTTTAAGAAAGCAAGGGTTTTAGAAATTTCACTGATATTTATGCTCACCAATCTATAAAATGCTAATATAAAAGTTAGCTCTTGGTTGCTAAAGGAAAGCAAGAAGTGTGCTTTCAGTAAAAAAAAAGGGGTGGTATGAAAAAATACTAAAAAGAGTTATGCATGATCAGGATTTTATAAATTTGAATTACAATTAGTTAGATAAATGGATTTTGTTAGAGGAACCACACAGTCATAAGAAAACTGGTTAGAGCCAATTAGGTCCAAGATGGCGGAGCTGACTTTCACTAGACCTTGAGCCTTGGTATTTACGCCCATTGTGACATGTCAACAAGCTAAGTGATACACCCATCAACATTGACTAAATCTGAGCAAATGTTCTAAATGCTTTTAATTGATCTTTTTGATAAAACTTCCTAAATCAAATTCTTTTGAAGTTCCTTTGACCTCTAGCTAACTCTGGGGTGATTCAGAGGGCCCCTGAAACATCCCAAAGAGAGATATTAAACTGTGTTTATTTGGTTGGTTAAATTACATGAAAAAGATTATCAAATGAGTAATAAATCTGCTCATGTTATAATGTATGGTAAAATTACTAATACATATATCCTAGAAATTATATGGAATTCTTAACATTTTGATACGTCTTGGTGTTCTAATGAGAAACCTGATGACTTCACAAAAGTTGACAAAGGACTGAATGAACCAGCGCATATGCTTATAATTTTTATGGTTTCTATCTGAATAATTACAGGTTTAAATCTTGTGTTTTCCGGAAGTAGTGAAAATCTTCCTCTCAAACTAACTATGAAAATAACTTGGTAAAATTACACGTTATAAACAAGGAAAGTATATTTTCTTTCTATCTGACTCCTCCAGAAATTTGAAACTCTTAGGTTTCCAGTAAGTTTATCAAATGAGCTAGGAAGGTTATCTCATAACAGGTACAAAAATCTCAAAGAACTTTTGAGACCTTAAAAAGGGAAGAGTTCACCTAGATTTCTTAGACAAGATGTGTGATAAGCCTTTGGTGTGACTTTCCCAGCCCTGTTTTATATTAAAAGTTCAGTCTGAGATTCTATAAGTGTTTCAGCAAAATAAAAAGTCTATAATCAATTATGGTTATATAAATCATCAGACCAAAATTAGTGAGAACAGACTTATTTTGCAAACAAACTAGCCTTAATTTGGTTGTATTTGATAAAAATGAGGGTAACTTTAGGGAGAAAAAGACATTTCAAAAAATGTTAAATCACAATTTGTTAATGGAGGTCTGCATGTAGTAAGACTCATTTCTTAGATAGTTCTTTGCTGTTATGTGATATTAATGCAAAATTTAATTGAATTCTTAAAGAACACTCTAAGTTTGCTTCTGAAGCTTATCTCAGTAATCTATCTTTGGATGAAAATCAGATGCCCCATGACCTGCAACCAGGACTAGAAAAAGACATAATTTAAGGGACTGTCTCCAAGCTGGATGGAAGGACTTTTTATCAGATACTCTTTACTAGCTCATGCACAATGAAACTGAAGGGAAATTAACTCTTAGATTAATTCCCATTTTCAAAGTCCCCTACACTGGATTGGTCTATAGAGAAGACAGCCAACCTGATCTCACCTTAAAATGATGCTCAAACAGGAGAAACTATAGTACACCAGGATGAGAAGACAACAACATCAGAGGTAGACAGCTTGTCCAAGATGCTGGACCTGATTCATATGATCATTTATGTTTTCTTGACTTCTTAGACCTTTGCATATAAGTCAAATGCTTTTCTATCATAGGCCTGATCCTATGCTAGTTTTAGAAATCAATCCAACTGTTGGGTTTGTGGCCAATTACCTGTATCTAGTTCTGGGTTACCTTGGTAAATTTCTCTACTACAAGACTCTGTTTGGCCCTGAGGAAATTTACTTTAAAAAAATTATAGTCATAGTCAGGTCACTGTGATACTGCCAGATGAGATCCCCTCACTGGGCCAATTAATAATGCCTACTCTAACTCTGGCATAAATCTGAGCCTTTTTCTATTACTCAAGCTCAATCAGAGCAACAAGAAAAGTTTCAGCAAAGGAATAAGAAATGCCCCACAATTATGAGATAGATCTATATAGATAACACTAGGCTATGGTAATTTAGGTTTAACGTCTCCTCTGTGTTGAAAACAATTAAATCATACTAAAGATAATCAGTCTAGTAACACTAGAAAACTGGGCTATGTGCCTTATAGATGGTGGTGCCAATGTATAATTTCCCTGAAAGATAAAGATTCATACAGAATAGACTAAGTCAGATGACCTGAGATATACTGGGCTACATCTAATGGAAGCTCTTAAGTCTTACTTGTGACTTTAATAATACTGCTGACTATGTTCTTGTATTTCACCTGTTTTACAAAACTGCTGTTTCTTACACTGCCAAATGCGTGACTGAGGCCTCTGATAAAATAATATATGGTTCCCTATGAGATCGATGATGATAACAGTGTAACTTTAGATATGAAAAAAAGCAACAAGAGGGAATGTTTTCCTGGACCAAGAGGCTAGTAAGACGGGTGGTCCAGAGAATTTTGGATATTGTTTTATGGCCTAGTCCAGTAACAGCACATTAAGTGGCCTGTCAACAAAATCTTTGCCAAACCTGATAATGGACATTCTCAGCACCATGAGATAAAATGGTCATGAAATGCCCCCCTCAAAATCATGGTCAAGTTTATGAGAAAAAGGGGCTCTGCCAACTGAAGATTGACACTTGCCATCTACATCTACAGAGATTAAATCATGGCCACTGCAACTGCTGACTTCCAACGGCCCTGAAAGGAGTTCAAGGTAAAAATCAGGAATGAGGCACTCTGTGCTCTAGAAAAAAACTGACAGAACAGGCCTTCAGATAGTTAGATCTTTTCAGGAGATTTTATGAGTCCCAATTCTTGCATCTTCTCATACCTAGAGAAACACTGACATCATTAATGGTGACATCTGCTTTGACTATTAAAGAAAATTTTACAATTAAAAGTCAAAATAGAGTAGTTATGTTTCAGACATCCTGGAAAATAACGAGGTGTTACTATGGGTGTAATTTCAGATTAGACATTGTATTGCTAAACACTTGAGTTTTCTGAGTCATGTCAGGCTTAGGTGCCACCATTCTCAAAACAATGTCTGCTGGAAGCTAGTAACTTATACCTTACTTTTTATAAAATTAGGCAACTGGCCATCTGGCTAAAAGTCTCCCCGAAGTGTCCAGACTGAGTTTCAGGCCTATTCTTCTAAAAGAAAAAAGAGAGATTTATTTTGTCTATTAAAATTCCAGTTATCCCTCCTCCAGCTACTACTAATTAGGTCTGTTACAACAAAATGGCAGACCAAGGGATTGAGATTTTAATCATACAATGCTCAGATCTAGGACTTCGAACTCAGGAATACTTCCAATTCAGTGTCTCTTCTCCAAGCTGAGGTAGTCCTATGCCCCATTTGGACAGGAAGTTATCACAGTCATAGTTGCCTTGTTCCCTAAATTAAAACTGAGTAGGACTCTGTGGGGTAAGCGACTCTGGAGAACAGACCTGCTGTGTGTTCTCCATTTCTCATCTGTAGGATATAGGCTTCATTCAGCCTCCTTGTCCTTCCCTGAGTTCCAAAGGGTGGATTCAAAGGATTGCTAATCAGGGAAAGGAGGGAATACAGAAACAGAGGAGAAACAATCAAATGGTGGTACAGCCTTGAGACAGGGTCCTGGTTCCTACTCAAAAAATATGCATAGCAATGTCTTTGAGTTCTTCTACAGAACTGGAACCCCCACCTAGGTGGAGGATGATAACCTCAGACTAAACACAAGATTCCTGGAGCACAGATCTGTTGCTTCACCACCAGCCAATCAAAAAAAAAAAAAAAAAAAAAGTCACAAACCCTGCGGCCCTCACCCCAAATGTTGCCTCCTGTTTCTGGGGACCAGCGATGACCATCTTGTTTGGTCTCCTGTTTGGCCCCTGTCTATTTCTTCTCTGAGAGGTGCCAACAGTTTCAAACTAAATTGCTGTTATTACAAGGGTGAAAGCTGGTTTCAGACGTGGAATACCCCAACTTAGATTGTGAGGCTGCCAGGGTTAATACCATGACAGGCAGCCTGGATTAAGTTTTAGCTTCCCCCAAAATGGTAAGATTCCCTACCCCCATCAGGTAACCTGGAGCCAGCCAATCAATATGCGCCCAGTAAGAGACAAAGGGAAAGCTGAAAAGCCCGCGAACGCCCAGGTTTGAAAAAGCCCGCGAAAGTCTGTACCAATAGAATTGCTTTGCAAACATGTAACCAATCCGCTTAAGCCAGCTACTAATTGCTTATGCATATCTTATAAATTTGCTAACAGCTTCTGCTCGGGGCTTTTTCTGATCCTGCACCACTGTGATGGGTGAGGCAGAAGGCCCTGGCTTGAGTCAGTAATAAACTTCCCTTTTTTGCGAGTTGCATTGTCTTGGAAGCCTTTTCTCTTCCCGCTCGGGGATTCGGACATCGGGCATAACAAGATCAGGTAGAGAGAGACTTCTGCTCTGCTAGGCAGGCCTACGCCCAGGCACAGCAGGAAGAAGTTACAGAAGAAAGAGACCTCTGCCCCAATTCCCAAGAAGCATCTTGAGTATGAAGTCTCTCAGCGGGGAGCTGTTAGGGGAAGCACACTGACTGAAACCGCCCATCCTGGCCAGGCACCATAGTAACTATTTGCATGAGTTGCTTTATGACAGAAGATCCTGATAAGGAATAAGGAACTAATAAACCACCCCCAGCCGGAAGAGTTGGGAAAAGGTCAAAAGGAGACACCGCGTGTCCGTCCACTTCTGTCCACTTTCCCAAATCCCTCTTGCTAGCATCCATCTTGGCTGAGCGATGCGTGGGCCTCCAGGAAAGACTCTGAATTGGAATGATTGGCCAAAGACCACCCAGAAACTAATCCCATCACCATAAAACCCAAGACTGCGAGCAGAGCAGTTCTCCTGGGTTCCCTTACCCCTCTGCTGTCCCCCAGGTGCCCTTCCCAATAAAATCTCTTGCTTTGTCAGCACATGCATCTCCTTGGACAATTCATTTCCGAGTGTTAGACTAGAGCCCAGTTTTGGGCCCTGGAAGGGGTCCCCCTTCCTGAAACAGTTTCTTTTCCAAGAAAGCGGGGAAGGAAATGCCTCCAGGCTCCTGGTCTCTGAAGTTGGAGGTGCCACACCTGCAGAGAGGTGGTCACAAAGCAAATCATTTTGTGAAAGCCTGTGTCCCCAGGCTGCAGAGGGGTGCTGAAAAAAACTAAGGACAAGGGAGATCTTTGAGGAGAATTTTGCAAGTAAGGCCTGACAGGAACCCAAGACCCCCAGGTGATTCCCACCACTCACTCACCTCTCCCCTCCCAGACCCCAAGGGTACAGGCATGCTGTGGACCACCACACCCATCCTAGAAAGAGCCCCTCCCCAGGGAATCAGGTTGACTTTCTTTGTTTCTAGAAGTTCCCTCCCTGAACCCTCCCTTCCTGAGGTCTGCGGTGTGAGGTTTCCCCTCAGCGCTCTGAATGCGGGTCTTCCTCTTGCATTTTTTTCACAACCTTCAAGGCTGGATCAGCTAGCCCAGAAGGAGGGTCCATTGTCTCTCGTGAACTGTTCTCTGTAACTCGAAAAGGAAGGAGAAGAACTAGCCCTGATGATCTGCAAATAGTGTAGAGCACCAGGATGTGATTAGAATTATCAGGTTAGTCTTGATTCCCCACTACAGATAGGGAACACAGAAAGTCGAAAAGGAGCTCAGAAAAGGGTGAGGGAAACAGGAAAACATTTTCTTCTCTCCCTGCAGCAGTTGCAGGTTAAACAGCTGCATGGATGCTTTTGAAGGTATTTACTCAACATGCAGATGTGAGTTTGGGATGTAACATCCCCAGAGAAGACGCAGAGCAGGAGGAAGAAGAGGAGGAAATGGCAGCTTCTCAGGTGTGTGTCCTGTCTTGGGTCTGGGGCTGTGTCTGCTTTTCTTCCTGAAATGCCTGGACTGCAAACCTTTAGTTCTCTGCTGCTAATTTTTCTGCTTAGGATGCTTGTTATCACCTTATTTTTTCTTTTTTTTTTTTTTAATAGTGAAAACCAGCTCTTCAGGTTTCATCTCCCTGATGTCCCAGAGCCTTTTCTCCATTGTCTGTATCCCGACTCTAAAGCATGTTGAATTCTCAGCATGAAATAGTGACTTTCAATGTTGAATACATTCACTTTGTGAGAGATGAACACGGGGAGGCACTGGTATCTGAGATTCCCATTGGGATGTGGTTCGGTGCTGGGATCTTAGGGAAGTCGTGGAAATGCCGTGATGAATTTACATGTGAATGCAATTCAGCTCTTTAGAACAGGAAGAACAGGAGTAAAAAAATGTCCTTGTTAATAGAATGAACTCAGAATTCCAGAACTTGTCAGAAGTTAAAGTAGCATAGACAATCCTCTATACTGATAAGAAATATGTACTAAAAAATGGACTATTACGCTACAGATCATGGGAGGTATATAGGAGGTGGAAATTGCAGAAAACTGACATTTTTCTTGATAGATTGAGAACATGGTTTTCCTAATATTGCCAAAATACCTGGCAGTGATAAGGCATTTTTCCATGTACCCTATGACCTCTGATGTTCACTGGTTCAAGTGCTTCTGTGAGATTTCCACGCTATGAAATTCATTTTTTTTTTTTTTTTCTGTCTTGAACAAGGGTCTTGGAAAGAAAAAGTGATGGATATGCCTATCACAGTTAATGAGGAAATGCCGTATCTTCTTAGTCACTCTTTGCTTTGAAAAATGAACACTGTCAGCTAAAACAGATGCACAATTTGAGAGATGTGAGTTAAGTTTTATTTGGGGCAAAATGAGGACAGCCGCCCAGGATACAGCACCTCAGATAGCTCTGAGAGACTGCTCCAAAGAGACAGTGGGGGAAGGTCAGTATGTGATTTTGGTGAAGGGGGAGTTCAGTGCAGTCAAGCGCTTACTTTACAGAAGGTTTTCTGCCAGTCGTGGGGAGCTGATGTCATCATTTAGTGGTTTAGTGCTTTTCTAGATATGAAGAGACGCAAGGATTGGGATCATGAAAGCAGTTCTTGAAAATATCTAACTCTCTAAAGACCTGTGCCACCAGATTTTGCTGGAGCAGAGTGCTGCAATCCACCCTGAACTCCCTCGAGGGAATTGAAGTCAACAGTTGGAGCACTAAAGGGTTCATTTTCCCCAGAGGCAGATGGCAAACGCCCTTGTTTTTGTTGTTGAGCCACTGGCAATTGACAACACTCACGCGTGTTTAGTAGAAATGTTGGGGTTTAGGAGTGGGGATTTTCATCACTCAAGCCCAGGCCTGATCATTTCCAGTACACTCCACACTCACATCACAGGTAGAGTCTCGTCACATTTCTGTATTTTCCAAAATGTTTACAAGAATCATATTAGTGCTAATCTATGTTCAACTGTGTTAAATTTTAAAATATAGCTCCATGCAAATGATACAGACTTTGCAGGACATTAAAAGATTCAGAACCAGAGCTCTCTAATTTCTTATCATTGCATATGTCTGCACCCATGTCTATTTTTAAAAAATTAAAATAATATCATCCTCAAATATTTATGTACACTTTCAATCAGTTAAAAATTATCCTGCTTTTATTGACATCACAATTTTTCTCTATTACTATTAATAAGTATCCCATTTTAGTGTATGTCTGTATGAATGAACATGTTAACATCATTTGATTGATGTTTTTCTTTTTCTTTTCTGAAGATTCCCTGAAGCAGGGAATAGCTACCCACTCCAGTATTCGTGCCTTGAGAATCCCATGGACAGAGAAGCCTGGCAGGCTACAGGCCCTGGGGTTGCAAAGAGTAGGACACAACTGAGTGACTAACACTTTTCTTGCTTTTAGTATTATTTACAAGTACAGAAATTTCTATAAACTTTCATTAGAGTTAGCTCTGTGCATTTGTCTGTGTTTTATTAAAGTCTAGAGTCATAAACTGAAGTAAAAGTTAAGCTGTCATTTAAAGAATGTTTGTTAAAATATTTGCCAAGAATGTTTGTTAAAATATTTGCCAAAAGATGCAACAGCAACATTATTGAGTTTACATTATTTCTGTTATACATTCAAGTCTCTGAAAAACTGTCAGAAAGATATATAGTATGTACCAGATCATTAAAGTGATTCTTGTCACCGAGGTTACTATCCTATCAGACCTGTAAAATCTGTAAAGCACTTAAAGTTCAAAGTTAAATATGAATTCTTTCCTTACTATTCTGCTTCGTTGCTGTTCAAACATTGTCACTCATGGAGGAGAATTTTCAACATTACTAGTTCAAATAAGCTTGTTAACAATGTGACATACTGAGCCCACTCCAGAACATTTGGATCAGGAAGTGCTTTTTAAAAATATTTCCTGTTTCTTTTGATAGACAGTTAATCCTCTGTCACCTGAGTACAACACTCAAAAATAAATATGCCAATGTTGATCTGATTATTTTGTAATTTCTCTTCTAAATCAGAAGAATTTCTGTAGTGGTTGATGGATCATATCTCATCCTCTTTTCTTGGGGTTAAAAATGTGGTAGAAAACATTACTGTGTAAAAATTATATTGTATAATATCAGCCACTCTCCTAAATCAAAACCATTTCTCTGGCTGGTTTCATCTTGGGTCACATTAGGAAGTCTTCCCACGGCCCCATGGCATCTGTACTTTGTATTTCAGGGATGGCTGACGTTTCAGGATGTGGCCATAGACTTCACTCAAGAGGAGTGGGAATGCCTGTTCCTCGGTCAGCGGGAATTGTATAGGGACGTGATGTTAGAGAACTACAGGAACTTGGCCTCCTTGGGTGAGGATAATTTCTTTCCAGAATCCCTTATCTACCCGCTGGGTTTTGGTTCCTGTATTTCTAGAATGTCTCCTGGAATCTTCTGCTTCTTACAATAGTTTTAGATCCCTGCTTTCTATGGGAAAATGGGTGTTTCTGAGTTGAGAAAGAAGACTTCATGATGATTCATTATGATTCTGACTTTTGCTTGATGTGATCTGCCTCCTTCTTCTAGGTTAGTGGTAATTCTCTAGGTTCTGTGGTATAAGAGGGTGCCACTCTCCTTTTCAAATCAGATTTCTACTAGTTACTTACTTTGGCCTTAGTAGTACTTGACTAGAATCTCAAGATCTTTTCTTTATGTATTTCTTAGTGTTATGAAAGTGCATTCAATAAAGTGTTTGGGGATATAATTTTCTAGGCTATATTAACATTCAACCATGCCTTCTCTAGAGTGTTAATATAATGAGCAAGATTACAGTATTGTGTCTGACTCTTTACGATCCCATGGAATAGTCCATGGAATTCTCCAGGCCAGAATAGTGGAAGGGGTAGCCTTTCTCTCCTCCAGAGGATCTTCCCAACCCAGGCATCAATACACAGGTCGCCCACATTGCAGGTGGTTTCTTCATCAGCTGAGCCACCAGAGAATGTTAATACAGCCTAGGAAATGATGTCCCCAAATACTTTATTTCTAGACTGTATTAATATTCTACCATGCCTTCTCCGGGTTTCCCAGGTGGCACCAGTGGTAAAGACCCTGCCTGCCAATGCAGGAGACGTAAAAGAAGTAGGTTCGATCCCTGGGTTGAGAAGATCTCCTGGAGGCGGACATGGCAACCCACTCCAGTATTCTTGCCTGGAGAATCCCATGGACAGAGGAGCCTGGTGGGTTATAGTCCATAGGGTGGCAAAGAGTCAGACATGACTGGAGCGACTTAGCACACGTGCCTTCTCTTCTCACCTGAATACATATTAGAGTGGAAACTGATGAGTCTCTAGCAATACAAACACTCCTTGTCCTGATAGCAGGTCTTGTGATCTCTAAGCCGGACCTGATCACCTTTCTGGAGCAAATGAAGAATCCCTGGGATGTAAGGAGACTGGAGATGCCAGCCATATACACAGGTAGGTGTGAATGGATGGAGCCGATGACTCAATGACAGGTCCAAGGATCAGTAAGGAATTCATCCTCTGGCATGTGGTTTGGGAAGATCTGCTTCAGTGGAAATGATTTTAGAGAAGCCTGGGTTTCTTTCTATTGCTGTCTTAGGCGGATATCACGTGTCCCATCCTGTCTCTTAAGTCATTCCTGAATTCATCTCCACTGATTACTTTTCTCAATCACAGTGAGAACTGAAAACCTCCTCTTGGCCTGTGACAACCTGCATGAATCAGTTACTATTGCATTTCCTGGGGGCCCTAGGAAAACTGTGCACGTTTCTGAATAACTCTAAGACGCTCCTATTAAAGCTTGTTTCTACCGCTAGATGGTAGTATGTGAGTGGAATTGTAGACATACTGCGGGTTTTTTCTGACTTATAATTTCTAAAACACTGGAAGCTACAAATATGATCTTATACATTTTAAATTTAAGTAATTTCTTCACTGCATAAATCAAAACCTCCCTAAAGAGAAAGAATGCAAATCAGTGTTACTTCAAAGTTTCTGTTTTCTTCATATGAACTCATATGAAACGTTAAGTGTATTTGCCGCAATTCCTCAATGCTAAAAGACTGAAATATATTCAATTAGCTCAAAGAATTTTCAAATAAATTGGCATAAGATCTTAAAACATTTTCCACTATACTTTTTAATGGTTTCAAGCTATTACAATTTTTAGGTAATATAATCTTTTAAAAACGTTCTCATTGGAGTATAACTGGTTTACAATGTTGTACAGCAAAGAGAGTCGGTTATTTAATTTCTCAAGAACTACTTCTTTATTAATTAATCTTGTTATCAGCTTCCCCAGACTTTGTCCTATGTGTCCTCACTTTCTGATTAGACCTACGTCAGTATCATTTCTGATGTTTAGATTGAAACATCTAATGCTGCTGTTGCTAAGTCGCTTCAGTCGTGTCCGACTCTGTCCGACCCCGTAGACGGCAGTCCACCAGGCTCCCCCGTCCCTGGGATTCCCCAGGGAAGAACAGTGGAGTGGGTTGCCATTTCCTTCTCCAATTCATGAAAGTGAAAAGTGAAAGTGAGGTCGCTCAGTCGTGTCCGACTCTTAGCGATCCCATGAACTGCAGCCTACTAGGCTCCTCCGTCCATGGGATTTTCCAGGCAAGAGTACTGGGGTGGGGTGCCATTGCCTTCTCCGAAACATCTAATAGGACACGCTAAAATCAGAAGTGGGTTAAAGAGTTAGAAGGCACCTAGTGGTGTCTCCATTTAAGATGACTTAAGTCAGAAAGTAATCATTAGACTGCTGTCTCCTCTTCATTTAGTGGTTCTTGTAGCTTTTTGTCTTGCTCCTTCCTCTACACCATACTTCTTTGTCCTCTCATTTTGTCACATTTTCTGGGTTTGTGGTCTGTTCTGCAGGCTGCAGGACCCTAGCTCCTCTTGCTCTGTTGTCTTCCCCCTGGGGGGTGAGGTTGGTCCACAGACTTGTGCCCTTCTCCCCTTGATCTGGGCTTTGATTGCTGTTACTGTGACCCGAGCCTGCCCTGGATATTGAGGAGAGCTTCCCCGTGGCTCTGTGGCTGTCACCACCCTGTCTGTGGTGGGTCTGCTCCCTGGTTGGTGGAACAGAGCCCCCAGATCTGTTTCTTCACTGTGATTCTGATCTGTGGTAGAGGCAGGTGGGATTGGAGCACACCCCCTGGGAGAGAAGCCCCTGAGGATTCCTGCTCTGGGAATGTTCCCCTCGGGGTGTGCTCACGCGTTGTGTGAATCTCATGTGACGCTGATCAGCACTGCACTTGGCCCCACCTTAATCATGGGTATCTCTGCACATGGCCCTGGTGTCTCTCAGATGTTGTTTTCACCAAGTCACCAGCAAAGATCCAGTGAAATCAGGGCCCAGAATTGCTTTCATGGAGCTGGAACCACTGTGTTGCTCTGGGGCAGCTCAGACTGTGGCCTGGCCCCATCTCCTCACGTACATCCCCACAAAGTCTACAGTTGCTAAAGCTACACCTCCATGACTGGGGGAGCCCTGGTTGTCTTTCAGATGCTCTGTAGGGACTGAGTTGACAAAGCCGGTTGCCTGTGTAAAAGCATGGTTAGCGCAGCTGCGAGGAGAGACTTCAGCTTTTCTTTCTTAACCCTGGGGCTCAGCTGTGCTTTCAGCTCCATCTGAGCATGTGGCCCACGCACAGGTGTCTGCTCCAGAGGCTGCCCCAGAGGACAGGAGTCATCTGCCAATGGAGGAGGGGCATGGGGGAGGACATGGTGGGGGCTCAATGGAGCCCATCTGGGTGGCAGCCCTTCCTACTGCCAGGGATGAGGGGCCAGCACAGGGGGAGAGAGGCTGCGGTGGGGTTCTTCCCTTCAGGCATCACTCAACAATGGCGCTCTGCTCTATGGTGGTTCAGGCCTCCTCCACAAGCAACACATTTATAGAGCTTCTCCCTCCCTCCCGTTCCCTCAGGATGTCTCCTCAGAGCCAACAGGAGCCCTCTGCCTGGGTCTGCCCTCCACACCCCACGTTCCAGCACCCAGCCCTTGTCTGCAGCAGTGGACACTTTCTCAGGCGGGTGGACAGGGCAGGGGTAAGTATCCCATGTGCAGGTCTCACTCTGTCCTTCTGCCACAGACTATTGCCATGTTCTCTTCCCACAGAGAATGAGGCTCCCCTTCTGTCCCAACTGAGCTCTCCCAGTGAGAGGCTTCTCCGGACATGGAGATCTCCTCTCTTCAGATACCCCCCCCCCCGCCCCGCCCCAGGGTTGCAGGTCCCATCCCACTTCTTCTCCTCTTCCTTCTTTCTTTGGTCCTACCTGGCTAAGTGGGAATCTTTCTTGTCGTTTTAGGTGTTGTAGGTCCTCTGCTAGTGTTCAGAGGGGCCTCTGTGAGAGTTGTTTCATTTCTGATATATGCTTGATACATTTGTGGAGAGAGATGAACTCCAAGTCTGCCTAATACTCTTGCATCTTGATTCTTGTGTCTCTATTATCTCTACATTTTTAAGGATATTCACTGAGGATAGTAGATTTGATATTTTTTACTTTGATAAACTTTTGTTTGATATCTTTCAGCTATATCTTCTCACAACACCTGTGCTTTGATGTCAAAGAATCCAAGGTTAGAAAATTTAATCCAAATGGCAAACCTAGGAACATATGGAAGAGCTCATCTTGGAAATGAACATTTAATGAAAGACCAGGAATATACGGGGCTTTGTAAAAGGCCTAGAAGAACTTTATATGGACATAAAGGAACTGAGATAGTTTCACATAATGCAGACATTACTGCCAAAAGAAATGAGCAATGTGAGTCAAATTGGGGAAAACACCCATTTCAGTTATCAACATCTGCAGAGAAGTGTATCTTTTCAAGCAAAGGTTTAAATCATTTTTTGAAACATACACGTTCTCTGAAGGGAAATGTGGAAAATCTGGAAAGTCATCCAGTCTCTACTGCAAATACTCATTCAAACCACTCTCAACACAGGCTTCAATTACACATACATTCAAGCACGTCTGAAAACCAGAAATTTAAAAATGATGGGGAAAACTCACAATATAATCAATTTGAGGGATCTGTGAGCAAGGGGTCATTATTCTTCCACCAACAGACAGTTTCTCTCTGTTCCAAAATGTGTAATGTTGATAATAAAGGAAAAGAGTTAATCCCACCATCATTGTTCAATACGCATCATGATATGGTTAATATGGAACAACTTCTCACATGTAATAACACGAGTCAGGCCTTATGTAAGAGTTCTACCCCCAATAATTACAAGAATATTTACAATGGAGTCAGAAGCTATTTATGCAATGAAACTGGGTCTAAAACTGGACAAGACTCTAACCCTATGAAACGTCAGGGACCTCAATCTTCAGACAAGGATTCTAAAAATAGTACATGTAGGGATATCTTTTATCAAACATCAGGTCTTCCACTAAAGAAGAGTACACATACAGGAGAGAAGGCTTATAATTGTGAATATAGTGATATTTCTAATCAGTCTTCAAATCTTACACAACAGCAGTATATTCAGGATCCACAGAAAAGTTACAAGTGTAAGAAATGTGAGAAAGCCTTTGCTAACTCATCCAGTCTAAGTAGACACAGGAAAATTCATTCAGGATGGAAACCTTTCAAAGGTACAGAGTGTGGCAATACCTCTAATCAGAATTCAAAGCTTAGTCAAGATTGGCAAATCCACACTGGCAAGAAACCTTATTAATGTAAGGAATGTGGAAAAGCATTTATGTCTTGCTCAAATCTTAGTCAACATCAGCGAATTCATACAGGGGAGAAGCATTATAAATGTACAAAGTGTGGCAAAGCCTTTAATCAGAACTCAAAGCTTACTCAACATCAGTGAATCCATACAGAGCAGAAACCTTACAAAGGTAAGGAAAGTGGCAAAGCCATTTTTAGGTGTTCTCATTTCAGTCTGCATCAGCAAGTTCATGCTAGGGAGAAACCAAGCAAATGTAAAGAATGTGGCAAAGTGCTTCCTTGTAGCTCATGTCTTACTCAACATCAGGTAATTGATATGCAGCAGAAATCACACAAATGTATGAAGTGTGGCAAAGCCTTTAATCAGAAGTCAAATCTTACTCAACACCAGAGAATTCATACTGGAGAGAAGCCTTATAAATGTAAGGATTGTGGCAAAGAATTTAACCAGTGCTCAGGTCTCATTTACCATCAGAAAATTCATACTGGAGAGAAACCTTATAAATGTACAGAATGTGGGAAATCCTTTAGTGAGAACTCAACTCTTATTCAACACCAGCGAATTCATACTGGGGAGAGGCCTTATAAATGTAACGATTGCGGTAAAGCAGTTAGACAGCACTCATGTCTTACTAAACATCAAGTAATCCATACTGGAGAGAAATCTTAAAAATGTAAAGAATGCGGAAAAGCCTTCAGTCACTACTCAACTCTTACTAAACACCAGAGAATTCATACTGGAGAGAAGCCTTATAAATGTAAGGATTGTGGTTAAGAATTTAACCAGTGCTCAGGTCTTACTTACCGTCAGAGAATTCATACTGGAGAGAAACCTTATAAATGTACAGAATGTGGGAAATCCTTTAGTGAGAACTCAACTCTTATTCAACACCAGCGAATTCATACTGGGGAGAGGCTTTATAAATGTAAGGATTGTGACAAAGACTTTAGCAAGCCCTCAGGTCTTACTTACCATCAGATAATTCATACTGGAGAGAAACCTTACAAATGTAAAGAATGTGGAAAAGCCTTTATCAAGAACTCACATCTTACTCAACATCAGAGAATTCATACTGGAGGGAAAACCTTGTAAATGTAAGGAAAGTGGCAAAGGCTTTAATCAGAGCTCTCACCTTACTAAACATCAGAAAGCACATATTGGAGAGAAACTCTAGTAATAAGTGATGAAAGAGGTTTGTCCTAAATATACACTTCAGGAAATACAGGACCATTTATTTAAGTAAGATAACGAATGACATGAAAAAATGTAGAAAAGTATTTGATGAAAATTAAATCTAAATATACCAGAAATTGCACACTAGAAAAAGTGAAAGTTGCTCAGTCGTGTCCAACTCTTTGCAACCCCAGAGACTGTGTCCATGGAATTCTCCAGGCCAGAATACTGGAGTGTGAGGTGGGTTCTTTACCAACTGAGCTATCACGGAAGCCCACACACTTGAAAGCATTTCATCAATTCTATTTGATTGTTCATTCATCCAATTTGAAGTTCCTCTTCAGGAGAAGTATTGTAGATAATAATCCATAGTTAAAGCATAGAAAATTGGTATGTTAGTATGGATCACAAGATGAAGGGTTGGTATTTAGAAATGTACAATTATTAGCAATATATCTTTGTTTATATTGACACGATTTGTGATTATTTGAAAACCAAGATATGTTATTGAACTCTCAAGTTACTCCATGCTGCTATGCTTCATTTTTAGTGTGTATGCAAAGTTATGTTTTTGATGATTGCTACTCAAAGATGAGACAAGGCCTTCTATACTAGAGAGAAATAATTTATACTTATTCTCCATTAGGAGATTAAGGACACAGTGATGCAGCATGTACACCGAACATTTAAATGCACGTGTTAGTCATTCATGCCAAACATCCCTATAGGTCACCATGAAATAAGTGTTCAGGGAGTAATTCCACATATTAAAGTAAGATGCACATTTTCAATAGTTATATCACTTGCATTTGAAGGAAAATACAATGACAGTTCACTGAACTCTTGATGTATCTTTATAATATCAACAGATGTCATGAATATTAGTTTACATGTTTCAAATAATGATACCTCTGATACCCTAGAAATGTATGGAAACCCTTCTCAGAAAAGTCATGTAACTAGTGTACATCTTGTTTCATTCGTAAATGATTAGCCTCCATTTTGTAACCGTAGAAATGACAGTTCTGAGATCATTGTATCAGAGGAATGAATATCGTTGTTTATGCTTGTAATCTGTATTTAATCAGTTACACAGTGGGTTGGAAAAGGTTTTATTCTTTCTATGTGTGATAGTACATGTTAATAAAACTGACGGTTTCTTGCGATAAAGCCTCAAAGTAATGAATGAAGTGTCAACCTACTGATTTAAGGTCACGGGGAAGAATACCTAACAATAAACTCTTTGTTAGCACAGAGGGATGATATCTCTAACAATTAGTTTCCTTACTGCCTTTACGCCTCAAATAATTGGATATTTCCCATCATTTCTCCATTGTACTTTCCCCTCTCTGTAACTGCTGGGACATTGTGACGGTTCCAATGAGGATCATACAGAGTACTGTTGAGAGCTCCCCTGAACTGCTCCATGCTGTTGCTGCCTCAGCATCTGTCTGGGGAGCAGCATATGCAGCTCCTTGAACTCACGCTAGCCAGCCCTGTGAGCACCTTCTCTAGACAACCACCCACCTTGTGATCAGCAGTCTTGCTGAACCCCAGGTTCTACTTCACAGGCTCCCCCATTCAATGACACCCTCACAGTGCTCACCAGATTCCTGCTCCCCTTGGTTTGAATGGACCCATCCACACTCAGCCTGGGGAGCCCACAGCACTTCACCCAGGGTCTCTTATAAAGCCCTGAACCCCAAGCACTGGAGCTTTCTCTGCTTGGTCCTAACCTTGACCTAAGAAACTCCTGCCCTAAACCCTCCTCTCCTGAGAGGTCTCAGCTGTGCTGAGTGTGAGGGCTGAAGCTCAGGGCTCCCGACTGTGGGTTTTGGGGGAGAAGCATCAGAACAAACGGAATTTGCTAAAGACTCATTTCATGGCCCCACTTCAGACCTGCAGATTCATAACTTCTTAGAGTGGGGACCTGACCTCGAGGGGTTCATATTCACTGAAATGGTTCAGAAAGAATCTTTTAAGTGGTTTCAACGCGGTTTCCTATCAAGATCACATGACCAGTGTTAAGGGATAACCTCTCCGGTGTCCTCCAGACAGAGTTCTCTCGGTCCTGTGGGAGCATCAGTGTGGTGTGTAGGATGTGCTCCAGGGGATTCTAAGAGGAGGCCCGGGTTAAGGACGCGGCTCCTGGTCCATTTGTGAGACTTGAGGCCCGGCGTCAGTCCAAGGAGAGGCTGCGGGGTTGGTCTAGGTGGATTTGGATCGGGAAGTCAACTCACATCATCTGTGTGAGCAGAGGGCTAGGAGCTCTCTATGGGGAGAGAACAATCAAGAAATTAGTTCACAGACTGGTCTCCAGGTAGGAAGTGATTGTTCCTGAATCTCTCCTGAGACAGAGGACAGGAGAGGTGAGTATTTTGAGCTTTTCAAGGTCCTTCTGTCTGTAGTGGTGAAGTAGTTGCAGGTTAAAGAGCTGTGCGGATGCCTTTCAAGGTATTTTCTCAAGATGCAGACATACGTTCGCTGCATAACATCCCCAGAGAAGACGCAGAGCAGGAGGAAGAAGAGGAGGAAACGACAGCTTCTCAGGTACATGTCCTGTCCTGGGTCTGGGGCTGTTTGCTTTTCCTCCTGAAATGCCTAGACTGAGGGAACCTGCAAACCTTTAGTTCTCGGCTTCTAATTTTTCTGCCTGGGGTGTTTGTTATCAACTTCTTATTTTTTCCTTTTCTTACCATAGTGAGGACTGGATCTTTAGACCACTTCCCCCTTGTGTCCCAGAACCTTGTCTCCCTTGTCTGTAGGGAGCATGATGAATTCTGGCTTTCTATGGAGCATGATGAATTCTCAACCTGAATTAGTGACTTTCAACTAGTGAAAATATTCCCTTTGTGAGAAATAAACATGGGGAGGCATAGGTTCTGAGATTCCCATTGGCATGTAGTTCAGTCTTGGGATCTTAGAGAAGTAGGGGAAATTAGCGATGAATTTACATGCATACACAACTCCAAACATTTAGAACAGGATTAAGAATATGTCCTTATGAACAGAATTACCCCAGTGGTCCAGAGTTCAACAGGAAGTTTGGGGAAAAGAAGGAGAAAAGTATGAGAGACCCTTCTCCATGTTGGCAGGAAGGACTCACTCTTAAGTGTAGTCTTAGGATACAGAACATGAAAGTTATATAAGAAGTGAATTTTGTATAAAACTGATATTTTTCAGGATTCAGATCACTGCTAACATTTATCCCATCACACCTCACGTTTTCTGGTTCAGGTGCTTCTGTGATATTGCAACTGTGATGTTCCTGCTTTCTGTCTTTAAAAAGGATTTTTGAAAGATTTAGTGAGGGATGTGTATAAGCTGATAAAATTAATGTAGCAAACCACACATTCTTAGTTCTGTTTGCTTTGGAAAATGAACACTCACCTATGTTTAGTAAGTTTGTTGCTTTTGGGGAATGGAGGTTTGCATCACTCAAGCCCAGCTCTGATCATTTCCGTTAATAATATACTCTGCACTCATTTTCCAGACAGAATTCTTATCACATCTTTGTATTTTCTACAATATTTACAAGAATGTTACTTATGCATATTTAACTGTTAAGTCTAAAATATAATTCAACACAAATGATAGACATTTTCAAAGGAATAAAAGATTCAGAACCAAGAACTGATTTATTTTATGTCATTTTGTGTTTTTGCACTGTAATGTATTTTAAAAATATAGAATATTGCCACAAATAAATTATAAGATTTAAGCACAGAAATCTATTCCTGATTTTATAAACGTGAATAATATTTCTCCCAAAGAGTGCAAGTTTGTGTGCGTGAAAATGTTAACAGTATATGACATTTTTTCTGTTTTTGATATTTTTGCCAGTTACCGCAACTGGTAAAACATCCATTAGAGTGGTCTCTGCGTTCAGTTCAGTTCAGTCGCTCAGTCAGGTCTCTGTGCTGACTTAATTCTTTTTACATAAAATCGAGCTCAGATTCATTGAAGTAAATCCCAAGCTCTACCATTTTCTGAATATTTGATCAAATATTCCAAACAATTTTGAACAGCAATATTTTTGATCTAAAATTATTTATATGGCTCATTCAAGGTTTAAAAAATAAAAAAACGCTAGAAAGTTCTATAGTTCAAAAATAGTCAAAATGTTGTTTTCTCTGCTAACTAATCTATTAAACCTGTAAAATCTGTAAAGTGCTTAAAGTTCAATAATAACTATGAATTCTTACCTGGCTCTTTTCAGTTCAGTTCAGTTGCACAGTTGTGTCCAACTCTCTGCAACCCCATGGACTGCAGCACATCTGACAATCACCAACTCCCAGAGCTTACTCAACCATATGTCTGTTGAGTCCGTGACACCATCCAACCATCTCATCCTCTGTCATCCCCTTCTCCTCTCACCTTCAACCTTTCCCAGCATCAGGGTCTTTTCAAATGAGTCAGTTCTTCACATCAGGTGGCCAAGGTATTGGAGTTTCAGCTTCAGCATCAATCCTTCCAGTGAATATTCAGGACTGATTTCCTTTAGGATGGACTGGTTGGATGTCCTTGCAGTTCAAGGGACTCCCAAGAGTCTTTTCCAACACCACCGTTCAAAAGCATCAATTCTTTGGCACTCAGCTTTCTTTATAGTCCAACTCTCACATCCATATATGACTACTAGAAAAAACATAACTTTGAATAGACAGACCTTTGCTGACAAAGTAATGTCTCTGCTTTTTTATATGCTGTCTAAGTTGGTCATAGTTTTTCTTCCAAGGAGTAAGCGTTTTAATTTCATGGCTGCAGTCACCATCTGCAGTGATTTTGGAGCCCAAAACAATAAAGTTTCTCACTGTTTCCATTGTTCCCCCATCTATTTGCCATGAAGTGATGAGACTGGATGCTATGGCTATAAGCCATGGTTCTTTTACCTCCGTGCTATTCACAATGGCCATTTATCAACCAGACATTTAGTTAAAACTTAGCTTGTTGAAGATGAAAAACTGTGGCCCCACCCTAGAATTCTTGAATCACAATGTGCGTTTAAAAAAATTCCTGCTTTGATTGATATTTATCCTGTGGAACACAAGGAAAATCATCAAAAGTAAGTATGCCACTGTTGATCACATTTTATAATTTTTCTTCCAGATGAATGAATGAATCATAGTCTCTCAGTCATGTCACACTCTTCGTGACCCCGTGGACTATATAGCCTGCCAGGTTCCTCTCTCCATAAGATTCTCCAGGCAAGAATACTGGAGTGGGTTTCCATTTCCTTCTCCAGATGATCTTCCCCTCCCAGGGATCAAATCCAGGTCACCCACACTGCAGACAAGTTTCTTTACCGTCTGAGCCAGTAGGGAAGTCCAAGTGGCTTTGTGCATCATATGTCATCCTGTTTTCTTCAGGTTAGAAATATGGTAGCGCATATTGCTATGTAAAAAAGTATATTATTGCATAACATCAGACACTTCTTATTGAAAAACTAGTTCTCTGAACTTGCTGTTTTCATCTTGGGTCACATAAGGAAGTCTTCCCACAGTTACATGGCATATGTACTTTGTATTTCAGGGATGGCTGACATTCCAGGGTCTGGCCATAGACTTCACTCAAGAGTAATAAAGTCAGTTCCAAAAAAAAAAAAAAAAAGGAAAGAAAAAAGAAAAAAATATATAAAAAAAGAAAGTCAGTTCCTAGGTAGGTTGATAAGAAGTCCGGGGGTCCCCAAGGAGAGAGGGGTCTGGAATTCTCAAGGAGGAGGAAAGGACAAACTTTTTTGTCTACATTCCTTAGTCTTCGTCAATTACATAACTCAGTTTATACTCTACTAGAGATTATACAACAACAATGTATTCCCGCTTGAGGACAGTTTCTCTTTCCTGCAAAACCTTCTGGCTCACCCTGTTATCTGAAAATGTAAATTATGGGAGTGGGTCTAGTAAGATCTTTACAGCCTCCAGACATTCTTTTGATTAATTGTGATGACTAATTAAAAGGTATATAACTCCCTTGCCAACACTAGCGAGTGGACACTCTTTCTGCCCCCTTCTGATGTCTATTTCAGAAGCTTTCTCTACCTCTCTTATACTTTAATAAAACGCTATTACACAAAAGCTCTGAGTGATCAAGCCTCATCTCTGGCCCCGGATAGAATTCTTCTTCGGAGGCCAAGAATCCAGGGGTGTTCTGTGTGTCAGCAACAACCTTTCAAGAGGAGCGGGAATGCCTGGACCTTGATCAGTGGATATTGTCCAGGGATGTGATGTTACAGAACTGCTGGAACCTGGCCTGCATGGGTGAGGATAGCTTCCTTCCAGAATCCCTTATCTACCCTCAGGGTTTGGGTTCCTTCACTTGTAGAATGTCTCCTGGAGTCTCCTGCATCCTACGATCTCTGCTATTGAGGAATAAATGGGAGTTTGTGAGTACAGACAGAAAGCTTCATGATGATTCACATGATTCTTCTTCACATGAAAGAAACTTCTTCTTTCTTGAGTTCTCTGCCTCCTTCGCTCTAGACTAGCGGTCACTCTCTAACTTTACTTGTATAAAGTCATGCTGCCCTCCTTATAAAGACAGAGGTCCACCCTTATTTTTGGCTGAGTGTTATTCTGATAGAGATCTCAGGATCTGGGTTTTAACTATTGCCTACTACAGTAAAGATGCTTTCTATAAAGCTTTTTGGGAAGTCACATTCTAGACTCTTTACACATTCTCCAATGCCTTCTTCTCTCACGAGACCGCAATGTTGTTCAGTCGCTGAGTCGTGTCCGACTCTTTGTGACCCCATGGGCTGCAGCACGTCAGGCCTCCCTGTCCATCACCAACTCCCAGAGTTTGCTCAAACTCATGTCCATTGAGTTGATGATATGCCAACTAACCATCTCATCCTCTGTCGCCCCCTTCTCCTCCTGCCCTCAATCTTTGCAAGCATCAGGGTCTTTTCCAGTGAGTTGGCTCTTAGCATCAGGTGGCCAAAGTACTGGAGTTTCAGCTTCAGCATCAGTCCTTCCAATGAATATTCAGCAAACGATTTCCTTTAGGATGGACTGGTTTGATCTCCTGGCTGTCCAAGGGACTCCCAAGAGTCTTCTCCAACACCACAGTTCAAAAGCATCAATTCTTCGGCACTCAGCCTTCTTTATGGTCCAAATCTCACATCCATACATGACTACTGGAAAAACCATAGCTTTGGCTAGACAGGCCTTTGTTGACAAAGTGATGTCTCTGAGTTTTAACATGCTCTCTAGGTTTGTCACAGCTTTTCTTCCAAGGAGCAAGCATCTTTGAATTTCATGGCTGCAGTCACCCAGTTCAGTGATTCTGGAGTCCAAGGAAATAAAGTCTCTCACTTTTACCATTGTTTCTCCTTTTATTTGCCATGAAGAGATGGGACTGGATGCCATGATCTTAGTTTTTTGAATTTTGAGTATTATGCCAGCTTTTTCAGTCTCCTCTTTCACATTCATCAAGAGGCTCTTTAGTTCTTCTTTGCTTTCTGCCTTAAGGGTGGTGTCATCTGCATATCTGAGGTTATTGATATTTTCCTGGCAATCTTGATTCCAGCTTGAGCCTCATCCAACCCAGCATTCTGCATAATGTTATCTGCATATAAGTTAAATAAGCAGGTGACAATATACAGCCTTGATGTACTCCTTTCCCAATTTGGAACCAGTTCATTGTTCCATGTTCAGTTCTAACTGTTTCTTCTTGACAGGCATACAGGTTTCTCAGGAAGCAGATCAGGTGGTCTGGTATTTCCAGCTCTTTCAGAATTTTCCACAGTTTGTTGTGATCCACACAAAGCCTTTAGCATAATCAATGAAGCAAAAGTAAATGTTTTCTGGAATTCTTTTGCTTTTTCTATGATCCAACGGATGTTGGCAATTTCATCTCTCACTCATCTGCCTTTTCTAAATCCAGCTTGTACATCTGGACATTCTCAGTTCACATACTGTTGAAGCCTAGCTTGTAGGATTTTGAGCATTACCTTGCTGGCAAGTAAAATGAGTGCAATTATGCAGAAATATGAACATTCTTTGGCATTGATTTTCTTTGGGATTGGAATGAAAACTGATCTTTTCCAACCTGTAGCCACTACTGTGTTTTCCAAATTTGCTGGCATATTGCGTGCAGCACTGTCACATCATCATCTTTTAGGATTTGAAATAGCTCGGCTGGAATTCCATCATCTCCAATAGCTCTGTTTATAGTGATGCTTCCTAAGACCCACTTGACTTCTCACTCTAGGATTTCTGACTCTAAGTGAGTGATCACACCATCGGGCTTACCTGATGTGACAAGATCTTTTTAGTCTAGTTCATCTGTGTATTTTCACCACCTCTCCTTAATAGTCATGTCCAATTCTTTGTGACCCCATGGACTATACAGTCTGTCGAATTCTCGAGGCCAGAATACTGGAGCGGGTAGCCTTTCCTTCTCCAGGGAACCTTCCCAACCCAGGGATTGAACCTAGGTCTCCCACATTAGAGGAGGATTCTTTACCCGCTGAGCCACAGGGGAAGCCCAGTATAGTTCATCTCTGTATCCTCGCCACTTCTCCTCTTTATCTTCTGCTTCTGTTAGGTCCATACTCTTTCTGTCCTTTATTGTGCCCATCTTTGCATGAAGTGTTCCCTTGATATCTCTCTTTCTCTTTTTTTATTTTTTGGTTAATTTTTATTTTCTATTGGAGTAGAGTTGATTTCTGTTGTGTTTGTTTTAGGTTTACAAGAACGTGATTCAGTTATACACAGATGTATATCTCTTCTGTTCTTTTTTGGAGTCTTTCCCCATATAGATTCTTCCAGTGTATCCGGCGACTTCCCTGTGCTATGTGGTAGGTCCTCTGGCATTATCTATCTGATAAAAAGTACTGTATTTTTGTTAATCGCCATCTCTAAATATCTCCCTGCCACTACATTTTTTTTTTTAAGTTGTAAGTTGGGTTTCTACGTCTGTGAGTCTGTTTCTGTTTATAGTTAATTTGTATAAATGTATAGATGCCCCCTCTAAGTGATACTTCTTCTTTCATCTCTGACTTCACTGAGTATGATAAATTCTCAGTCCATTCATGCTCCTGAAAATGTCATTCATTCATTCTTTTGGAGTGTGTTCCAGTGTTTAGATGGACATGAGACTCTTCATTTCTCTATAGATGGAACTTTGGTTGATGCCCTGTCTTAGATATTGTCTGTAGTGCTGCCCTGAAAATAGAGGTGCAACTATCATTTTTAAATCATGATTTTCTCTGGGTGTAAGGTAAGGGGTGGGCTTGCCAGATCGTGTGGCATGTCTATATTTAGTGTTTAAAGAATTTCCACACTCTTTTCCTTGTGGCTGCACCCACTCAATTACACTCCCACCCACAATGTAGGAGGATTCTCCATGACCCTTGCCCTCAGCAACAATTAACCTTTGAAGCCCTTTTGGAAGATGGATGTTCTGCGAGGTGTGAGGTGATACCTCACTGCAGTTTTGATTAGCGTTTCTTTAAAAGTGATCCTGAGCATCTTTTCATGTGTTTTATGTCCATCTGGATGCCTTCCTTTGAGAAATATCCATTTAGCTCTTTGCTGGTTTTTCTATTGGACTGATAGGGTTTTTGTTTTGTTTTGTTTTGTTTTTTTGCAGCTTTATCATGAGCTGCGTGAGCAGTTTGCATGTTGGAAGATGAATTCATTATTTTAAACATGTGCTGCAAACATTTATTTTCCCATTCTGATGGTTGTCTTTTTCTTTCCTTTAGGGTTGCCCTTGCAGTGCAAAAGCTTTTTAGGTGATGAGGTGCCTTTTTAAAGTTTTGTTTTAGTTTTAATTATTCTAAACATAGATTCAAAAAGAACGTGTTGTGATTCATGTCAAAGTGTGTTTGCCTATATTTCCCTCAGGAGGATTAGAGTGATCTTCCGTCCATTTAATCTTCAAGCAATTTGGATTTTTTCTTCTGTACGCAGTTAGGGAGAGAGTAAATTCCTTCCCTTTCCCCTTGTTTAAGGAAGCTCCTCCCTGTCCTCCACCCTGACTGCTAACAGCTCACTGCCAGCATCAGTGCAGGAGCGTTCCGTGTCTCCCCGTCCTCTCTGCCATTTTGTTCGTAAACGTTAAGACATAGGCCATTCTGAGCTGTGTGAGGTGATACGTTCTTGTAGTTTTGATTTTAATTTCTTTAATAACTAGTGATGTGAGCATCTTTTCCTGTGCTTTATAGCCACCTGGATGTCTGCTGGGGAGAAATATCCGTTTAGATCTTTGCCCTTTTCTGGTTTTTCTATTGAATAGCATGGGTTGTTTACATGTTCTGGGGATGAATTCTTTATTTTCACCTTGACGGTAACTTTTTTTTTTCCTGAGGGCTATTTTGTTTTTCCTTTAGGGCTCCCCTCCTTTTGATCTCTGGTTCCTCTGCTTCTTCTAAATACAACGTGAACATCTGGAAGTTCTCGATTCATATACTGTTAAAGCCTCACTTGGAGAATTTTGAGCATTACTTTATTGGTCTGTGAAAGAAAGTGAAAGTGAAGTCGCTCAGTTGTGTCCAACTCTTTGGGACCCGGCGGACTGTAGCCTACCAGGCTCCTGCCCATGGATTTCTCCAGCAAGAATACTGGAGTGGGTTGCCATTTCCTCCTCCAGGGGATCTTCCCTACCCAGGGGTCGAACCTGGGTCTCCCGCATTGCAGGCAGACACTTTAACCTCTGAGCCACCAGGGAAGCCCAGTGTGCGATGAATGCAATTGTGCTGTAGTCTGAGCATTCTTTGGCATTGCCTTTCTTTCAGATTGGAATGAAAACTGACCTCTTCCAGTCCTGTGGCCACTGCTGAGTTTTCCAAATTTCCCTGCATATTGAGTGCAGGACTTTAACAGCATCATCTTTTAGGATTTGAAAGAGCTCAGCTGGAATTCTATCACCTCCACTAGTTTGTTCATAGTGATGCTTCTTAAGGCCCACTTGACTTCGCGTTCCAGGCCGTCTGGCTCTAGGTGAGTGATCACACCATCGTGGTTATCTTGGTCATTAAGATCTTTCTTGTACAGTTCTTCTGTGTATTCTTGCCACCTCCTCTTAACAGCTTCCGCATCTGTTAGATCCATATCATTTCTGTCCTTCATTGTGCCCATTTCTGCATGAAATATTCTTTTAGTATCTCTAATTGTCTTGAAGCGATTTCTAGTGTTTCCCATTCGATTGTTTTCCCTTTTTCTTTGCACTGATCACTGAGGAAGGCTTTCTTATCTCTCCTTGCTATTCTTTGGAACTCTGCATCCAAATGGGTATATCTTTCTGTTTCTTCTTTAACATTTTTGACTTGCAGTTTTGATTTACATTTCTATAACATTTCACACAGTTGAAAACTTTTCATGTGACACTTTTAATAACAGTGTGAGTAAAACTGAGCTTTGGAGATCGGCCTCATGATCTGTTGCCCTGACTTGCCTCTTTTTCCCCGACGCACCTAGGACGTTTCTTCAGGCAGGAGTTTCTTCCTTACAGCCCCTGAGTCCTGGTGAATGCGAAGTGCGTTCAGCCCAGGATTTTCCGTTGCTGTACCAAAAGCGGCCACGAGGCGGCAGCATTTCCTCATGCGTAGCAATTATCTATTCATTTATTACGGTTAACTTTTATTTTCTATTGAAGTAGAGTTGATTTCTGTTGTGTTTATTTTAGGTTGACAAGAACTTGATTCAGTTATACATAGAGGTACATCTTTTCTATTATTTTTTGGGGTCTTTTCCCATATAGGTTCTTTGAGTATATTCAGTAGACTTCCTGTGCTATTCAGTAGGTCCATTTCAATTATCTATCTGAAAATAAGTAGTGTGTATCTGTAAACCCCATTCTCTTAATGTTTCCCTTCCCCAAACTTTAAAAAAAAAATCGTAAACTCGTGTTTCTATATCTGTGATTCTGTCTCAGTTTATGAATTAGTACACCTGAGGAATTTATAGATTCTCCGTGTATGTGATCTTTCGCTTTCCCTCTCTGACTGGCTTCACTCAGTTTGGTAAATCTCTCGGTCAATCCATGCTCCTAAAATGACTTGTTTTCATTCGTTTCGATGGCTGAGTTTTGATGGGCAAGTTCCTCGTTATTTCTCTATTGAAGGACAATTTCATTTATGTTCTGTCTTGGAGATTGTCAATGATGCTGCCCTGAAAATAGGGGTGCAACCATGATTTTCAGTTTTGATTTTCTCCCAATCTAAGACCGGGAGTGGGCTTGCCGGATCATGTGTTAAGTCTTCGTGTAGTGTTCTAAGGAATCGCCATACTGTTTTCCTTTGTGGCCGCACCCACTCATTTCCACCCCCGCCCACAGTGTAGGAGGAGTCCGTTTGCCCAGCCCTCTGCAGCCTTTCATCCTTGTAGATCTCTTGGAGGATGGCTCCTCTGAGAGGTGTGAGTGACACCAGTTTGATCGGCATTTCTGTAAGAGTGGTCCTGAGCTTCTTTTCATGTGCTTTATGGACATCTGGGTGCCTTCTTTGGAGAAATGTCCATTTAGATTTTTGCCAGGTTTTCTAGTGGGTTCATTGTTTTTTTGATCATGAGTTGTGGGGTCTCCGTTGTGGTTCAGCTGGTAAAGAATCCGCCTGCAACGCAGGAGACCTGGGTTTGATCCCTGAGTTGGGAAAATCCCCTGGAGAAGGGAAAGGCTACCCACTCCAGTATTGCGGCCTGGAGAATTCCATGGGTTGTATAGTCCATGGGGTCGCAGAGAGTTGGACTTGACTGAGCGACTTTCACTTTCACTTTTCACTTTCACTGTGTGAGCACTTTGCATCTTTGGCGATGAATTAACTCCTTGTTTTTCACTTCGGTTGCAAACACTTATTTCTCCTTCTGAGGGCTTTCTCTTTCCTTACGGTTGCCTTTTGTGCGCAAAACCTCTTCAGGTTAATGAGGTGCCTTTTTTAAAGTTTAGTTTTATTTTGAATTATTCTGAGCATATACCAAAAAGAAAAACTTGCTGTGGTTTATGTAAAGTGTGCGCTGCCTATATTTTCCTCTGGAGGTTTAGCGTAATTGTCCCTCCAGGTAACTCTTTAATCGGTTTGGAGTTTGTCTGTAAGCGGTTAGCGACAGATATAAATTCTTTCACTATCCCCTTGTGTAAGGAACCTCCACCCCGTCCTCTATCGTGGCTGTTAACAACTTGCAGTCCCAGCATCAGTGTAGCAGGGCTCCCTTCTCTCCACAACTTCTCCAGCCTTTGTTTTTTCTAAGACTTTTTGACAGAGTCCATTCTGACCTGTACAAACTCATACCTCATTGTAGTTTTGATTTACATTTCTGTAACATTTCACAAAGTTGAAAGCTTCTCATGAGATATTTTTAATAACGGTGTGAGTAAAACAAGCTTCGGAGGTCGGCCTCGTGATCTTTTGGCCTGGTTTGAAACTTTCCCCAGACGCACCTAGGACATTTCTTCCTTAGAGCCTCAGTCCTGGTGAATAGGAAGTGCCGGCAGCCCAGGAGTCTCCGTTGTTGTACCAAAAGTGGCCACAAGGCGGCAGCATTAACTTACGCTTCACATTTATTTCAGTTTCTTTATTTACTGCTGTTAACTTTTATTTTCTATTAAAGTAGAGTTGATTTCTGTTGTGTTTGTTTTAGGCTAATAGGAACTTGATTCAGTTATGCATAGAGGTACATCTACCCTGTTCTTTTTCGGAGTATTTTCCCATATAGTTTCCTTCACTGTTTTGTACTTTCTTCTGCCATTCAGCAGGTTCATTTGGATGATCTATCTGACAGTAAGTGGTATCTGTTAATCCCAGTCTCTTATTGTCTCCCTTCCCCAACCTTTTTTAAAAAATCATAAACTTATGTTTCTACCTCTGTGAGCCTGTTTCAGTTTATGAATTAGTTCATTAGAGGAATTTATCGATTCCCCATGTGTGTAATAGTTTGCTGTCCCTCTCAGACTGGCTTCATTCAGGATTATAAACTCTCAGTCCATCCATGCTCCTGAAAATGACGTTTTCTCATTTGTTCCGATGGCTGAGTGTATTCAGTGTTTAGATAGAGTTCCTCTTTATATCTCTATTAATGGACCCTTTGGTTGATGCTCTGTCTTGGAGATTGTCAATGGTGCTCCCCTGAAAATAGGGGTGCAACTATCATTTTCAGTTATGATTTTCTCTGGATATAAAGCAAGGGGTGGCCTTGCCAGATCAGGTACTAAGTTTATGTTTAGTGTTTTAAGGAATGTCCTTACTGTTTTTCTTGGGGCCGCCGCCACATTTCCCTCCCCGCCCACAGTGCAGGAGGAGTCCCTGTTCCCCTCGCCCTCCGCAGCATTTAGCCTGTAGGTCTTTGGGGGATGGCTGTCTGAGGGGGTGAGCTGATACCTCGTTGAGTCTTCAGTTGACATTTCTGTAAGAGTGGGCCTGAGCATCTTTCCATGCGCTCTATTGCCATCTGGATGCCTTCTTTGGAAAAACGTCTGTTTAGATCTCTGCCTGTTTTCCTGCTGGGTTGTGTTTTTTTTTTTTTTTTTTTTTTTAACTTGAGCTGTGTCAGCAGTTTGCATCTTTGGAGATGAATTCCTTGTTTTTCACTTCGGTTGCAAACATTTATTTTCCCATTCTGAGGGTTGTCTTTTTCTTTCCTCTTGGATTGCCCTTCCTGTGCAAAACCTTTTTAGGTTAATGAGGTGCCTTTTTCTTAATTTAGTTTTATTTTGAATAATTCTGAGTGTAGATCCAAAAAGAACTTTTTGTGATTTATGTCAAAATGTGTTTGTCGTAGCCATGCTTTCCGGGAAACAAACTCACTCAGAAGGACAATGCAGATAGTGGAGTGCAGTTTATTACACCAGCGGGCCCAAGGCAGAGTCTCCTCTTAGCCAAGGGCCCCAACCAGCATTTGTGAAAATCTTTTATACCCCATGTGTACGTGTCCAAACCCACCACCCCAAATCCCTTGAGGCTTACAAAGGAAGGGTAAATACAATCACAGTAACCCCATCATTCACGTGTTATGTTTTCAAACAGTTAATTATCAATAAGCCCACGGTTACATTCCATCCAGTTAATAACCGATAAGCCTGTGATTACATTTCGATAGATACTGTCCGGAGGCAGGGGTGATTAGTGTCTGTTTTCTCTTCTTCAAGATTCCCCTGCCCAGAGGGGGGTCTTATCCTTCCATTGTCATTCCCACAGGCGTTAAGCAGAGATCAGAGTCCCCTGGAGAGATGGCCGCGCACGATCAGCACGGACAGGCCTGAGATGAAGTCCAGGCCCTATGAATTCCTTCTTCATTCCCCCCTCTTGATGTTCTTAGTTTCCATAACGAGCATCATTTATTGAGTTATATTGTACCTTAGCCCTCCTGCCACCCACATGAGAGAATGCTATCAACCTCTGGGTTATAAAATTCACAAGGCATTGTAGGAAGCAGGGCCCACAAAGCAGTATGATCAAGATTACTATAACAACAGTTCATCAGACATGGCTTTCACTTGATTTTGCATATCCTCCAAGGCAGTAGATACATTTCCAGACAGGTCAGGGATATACACACAACATTCAACTTTAATTATGGTGCAAGTCCCTCCTTGGGCTGCTGTGAGTATGTCTAATGCCATCCTATTTTGAATTATTGCCTTCCTCATCTGAATCTGTTCTTCTTTCAAAGCTTGAATGGCTTTAGTACTGTCTAAGAGGGCCTGTTTAGTGAAATTAGTTAAGGCCTCTACCTTAACCATGATATCCGTTGTCCCTACAGAGGGTACAAACAAGGCAGCAAGATAGTCATACCATTGGAACATGGATCGTGTTCCTCTTGCTTGCAGATGAGGCAGGTTTACTGGAGGCTGGTGTAGGCTAGGCTTAATTCTACCATGGGCGAAAGCAAATCCTAATGTGCAATGCCCCAGCCAACTGGTAACCATGGCCATAAGTTAAGCCCACAGAGCCACTGGGTCCCATTGGGGGCTACCCAGCGGATTCCAGGCCATTCGGAGCCAGGCCACTGAGCAGACTGACTGGAGTGATAGGTAACTTTCAAGATTTGTTTACTTTGTTCAGGGGACAAATAACAATTCTTTTGGGTCTAGGGGATTGTCTCCAAATCCAGCTGTCTGTTCTTTTTGTTCCCAGCAAATAGTAGCAGGGGCAATCAACTGTCCTTTCTCAGGAGTCACCCAGAAATATTCATCCCAGACCTGGTAGTATTGCTCAAGGCACCGGGAGGCCTGTAAGGGAGCCCTTTTCCTCTTTAATTCTCATATATGAGGTATAAGCCTTTGTTATCTCCGTAAGGCTGGTGTTCATGTTAAATGTAACTCTATGTTGGCCCATTGATGGCTTCTTCCAACTCCAGAGGGCAAAGAAAGGTTATGGTTGGTGAGAGAGGAAAGTTCCTTTCTGTTGTTAAAGTCCCCATAACGGAGTGACGATACCCACCAGGGGAGTCTGTCTATTACTGACAGGGGCATAGCCCCACATACCCAAGTTCAGAATTGCATTGGTGAGGCTGAGCAGCAGGAGTCATTTACCCAGCTCCATCCTGTAGAGGGCTCGTCCGGGACCTCGTTTTCTTCTTCCTCCTCAGAATGATCTTGGTTTCCTGTGGGTCGGTGGGGTCCTTCTGGGTGGTCCATTCAGCGTTTTCTGGCTCTGCGTGGTATGCTCGCTTCACCCTCGTATGATGGATCAAGGGACAATACCTGCAAATTTAACTGCAGCAGGGCTAGTTAGAATAACATAAGGGCCCTTTCACCAAGGGGCTAGCAAATCATGTTTCCAATCTTTGACCCATACTTGGTCACCAAGTGTAAACTCATGAATCTCTTCCCCAAGGGGGAACGGCACCCTTTCTTGTACAAACTTAGTTACCCGATTTATTACCTTACCCAGTTCCATCTGCTGTGAAATCCTATCCCCCTTACCTGAGGCAAATTTGTTGGCACCTGTTTTATTATGGGAGGAGGCCTCCCATACACAATTTCATATGGAGAATAGCCTTGGGACTGTGGGGTCATCCTGAGACTGAGCAGAGCCATCGGAAGCAAGTCCACCCAGGAGCAGTCAGTCTCTCTGATCCACTTGGAGAGTCTCTCTAAGTGTCCGGTTGGCTCATTCCACCATCTCAGAACTCTGGGCCTATATGCAGTATACAGTTTCCATTTGATGTTTAAAGTTTTGTTTACTTGTTGTACTAAATCAGCTACAAAAGCCGGGCCATTGACTGATCCAATGCTGGTAGGAAATCCAAATCTGGGAACCATTTCCCTAAGCAGGCACCGGGCTACTTCTGATGCTCTTTCAGTCCAGGTAGGAAAAGCTTTTACCCATCTCGGGAACGTACATACCATGACCAGCAGATAATGGTAGTGTCGGTGAGGTTTCATTTCAGTGAAATCCACTCCCAGGTGTTCAAGGGGCAGTGTGCCTTTCAGCTGAATCCCCGGAGGATTTTGTCTGAATCCCCGAGAGACAGCATTCACCTGTGAGCAGGCAGCATGGCCCAGGTGGGTCGCTTGGTGTGTCTGGCTTACCAGAGTGTGTGCCAGCTCCTCCAGTACCAATAATTTGCCACTTGGCAATTCCCACCATCCCTTTTCAGTCGTGATGGCCCCTTCCGCTTTGGCTCACCTGACAGCCATTGTCCTTGTTTTATCAGGCTAGTGCCATCAGTATATAGGACCAAATTAGGGTCTGGAACCTTGAGCCCTTCTTTAAACAAACCCTAGATACCTTACCTCCTCTTTGTAGATCTGTGCCTTCTTCTTCGACACCGGGTGACCTGCTTCCATCAACAGCCGGAGCAGTGCTTTTGTCCGTTTCCAGCATTTTCCTCGGTCTCGGCAGCCAGCAGCAGGTCATCCCTGTATTGTAAGAGCCAACATACATACTCTTCCGGATGGAATGAGTCCAGGTCAAAAGCCTGCCAGGCCAGCCGGAAGATTTCAGCGAGCAACACGACGCGTTCCTTTAGGCTAAGAAATAAAAGACACAGAACAGATGGGGTCGAGAGGATCGTTGCAGTCAACGATGATTCTTTATTTCTCTAAGCTTCATTTATACTTAAACCAAGAAGGAGGCATCCCAAAGAAAATTCTTCCCCATGTACATCATCTTTAAGATAACAATGACCAGAGCTCTCTCATGGTGCCAAGGGATAAGAAAGGCAACCTACTTATCTTAAGGGCAGTCGTGCAAAGCTATCTATCTGCGTCTTATGTGCATTCAAGGCTTACTAATGTTCTGTTAGGATTTAACTTGGATAGTAAATTCCAGAGGGGTGGCAGGACAGAGAGCTGTGTCCGCAAACAGACCCTTGATAATCAATCAAGGCAGCTCCCAGAGTCAGCTCTTTCAAGCCGCTCCCCGCAGCTCCCCCTCTTTTATTTAGTAAAATGGCACGCCTGATTCTTTTGGCGTAAGTAATTACTGTGTAGGACAGCCTTGATGTCCCACAGCTCTTTGACAAATTTCTTTATGATACAAGGAGCAATGCACACAAAAAGCGCTAATACCAGAAGCACGGCCACAACCCCCGAAAAAAGATGCCAAAGTGAGGTTACCGAGGGAAAATTGGAAAACAAACTGTTAACAAATTCTTCAGCATTTTTTGCCAAATCCATACTAGCCTGAGGAGCATTTTCTATATCAAGAATTTCCTGATGAAGTTGTAATAGATCCAAGGAAATGTTTTCATTATGCCAAATACCCTCTAAATGTAATTTTATCTTATTCCAAGGGATCTTGGTATTATTATAAATTTTTGGAGTTACACAAATCCAACGATAATTAGCATGACACCTGATTTTAGCCCTCAATTTCAAGCCTAATATTTCTTTTCCCAAAAATCTCACGGTATCATAGAGGGCATTTAGCCTATCTTCAAGTTTTCTATCGATATCTTCCTGGATTCCTAAAGCTTTTGAAGTGTTCTTTGCTAAATCATCTGCAATATTAGCAGTATGTACAGATTGAGCTAAGGATACAGAAGCAGTAGTAGCAGAAGCAATTAAAGTTATAAGCGTTACTACTCCCAGAATTATTAATCCTATCCCCCTTCGTGGCCTAGCAAGGGCTGTATGCACCTTATTCCATAGCTCAAGCCCTGACTCTTCATACCAAGGTTCAGTGAGGTTCACAGGCATGACGAAGGGCGGTTGTTTGACTATCAGAGCCCCAGAATTATTTTCCATACCTCTTATACAATTAGTCAGGGTACAATTAAAACAATGAACATGATATAGGCTAGCATTTTTAGAAAGGGTCACAGAGCCAACAAGGATCATGAAGGGATAGGGTACACAGGCCCGAGGATATCTCCAAGTCTCATTCCACCAATACACTCTCCAGGATAGCACTCCTTTGGTCTTCCCTCCGGTCCGCAAACGGGTCCCATCTGTTCCGAAAGCAGCCAACAGCTTCCATATCTCAGTCTGATACACGGTGGTGCCGCCAAGATTCCAAACTCTGGCTGCAAGTTGTCTGCTGCCTTCCCTTCCGGGGTTCCTGTTGGAGTCTGGCGACCAGTCCCAAAGGGAATGTGTGTCATTAGTAATAGAATATACAGTAGCAGTCTCATCTCTACAAAGTTTCCATGGCACAGCTATATATCGTCCGTTTACCCCCAGGCCACAAAATGGAATGTCTTTGGGTCCGGTTCCATTGACTCGTCGTGCATATCCTGTGGATCTCGTAATGCTAGGAATATCCACTATCCAATTACGGCGGTCATGGTCATAATCATAACCGAAGTATTGTGCATCTGTAACAGTAAGACATCCTGAAATATTATGATTTCGGAAAAAGCACATTGGTAATTGTGAAGAGGATCCAGTATAAGAAATGCTGGCATTCTGTGGAAAAATATGTTTATCAGAAACCCCCCCCAAAAGTATTGTGTCATTCACATACACAGGAACAGAACTCATTTCCCATCCAACAGGCTGCAAAAGAGGGGGATCAGGAACATATGCCCAGAAGACACTGGCTTCCATGGAACTTATCTGGTTTAAAAGGAGTAGTAAAGAAATTAATATACTAGTAGGAGAGGCGGGGGAAGGGTTCGGAGCATTCTCACACGCCATCTGTAACAGGGCCTGTATCTGCTGAGCTGTCGGCAGCGGGACCGTCTCCTGGATTGTGAGCTGTCTCATTCGCTCCACCAGTGATCTCCTCCGCCGTGCGTACCAGCCTTTCCGGGAGTCAGCGCGGCGCTTCGGCATTCTGCGGGAAAACACAAACATGACCTCTCCCCCATGTTAGAACTGGATCCGGCCCATGCCATCTGCCTTCCAGCGGGTCTCTCCACCTGACTAATGGCCGAGCCTTTTTATTATCATAGTGCCAAAAACGTTGAGCTGCTGATTTGCCATCCCGGTCAAGACTTAGAAAATTCAAAACGAATAAGGCATGGCTGAGGAGATTGTTAGGAGTAATAGTATATAAATTCCCCCGTTTTAATTTTTTCAATTGATGCTGAAGGGTTTGATGTGCTCGTTCGACAATACCTTGGCCTTGTGGATTATATGGAATACCAGTCTTATGAACAATTTGTAATTGGGCACAAAAGGCTTGAAAATTGCGACCAATATACCCGGGGCCATTGTGTGTTTTGATGCATTTAGGTAGGCCCATAGCAGAAAAGCTCCGTAAGCAATGCTGAATACAATGCTTACTAGCCTCTCCAGATTGAAGTGTGGCCATGATAAAACCAGAAAAGGTATCGACAGTAACGTGCACATATTTTAATTTACCAAAATCAGGGATGTGAGTAACATCCATTTGCCACAAATCGTTGGGGAGTAAACCCCAAGGATTGACTCCATAAGTGGGAAGTACAAAAAACTGCGGGCAGGTAGGACAAGTTTTTACAATGTGATGAGCGGCCTCTCGGGAAATTCCAAATTGCAGCCGTAATGAATTGCTATTCTGATGGTGTATTGCATGAGAGGCCTGTGCCGCAGAGATAGGGGTTAGGGAAGAATAACACACCATACGGGTGGCTTCATCTGCCAGAGCATTCCCGGCCGTTAAAGGTCCAGGAAGGGCAGTGTGAGCGCGTATGTGCCCAAAAAAGCAAGGATGAATTTGGGCTCGAATGAGATTCTGAATTTTCAAAAACAAGGTTTGAATAGAGGCCTTTGCAGCTCCAATGAGGGGTACTGTTTCAATGACTGAGAGAGCTTTGACAACATAATGACTGTCAGAGGATAAATTAAAACTTTGAGGAACACGTTGCAGAGCCTGGAGTACTGCAAAAAGCTCTACTTCTTGAGCTGATGAATATGAGGTTTGACAATAATAAGATTCATTCTCGATTACTAAGCTGGCTATGCCATTAGAAGATCCATCAGTAAAGACAGTTGTCCCCCTTTCCAAAGGGCATTGCTGCACGACTTTTGGAAAAATAAACTGATGCAGCTGTGCAAATTGTAACAATTTATTAGCAGGATAATGTTGTTTAATCTCCCCTGCATACTGTGCAAGCGCAATTGCCCAATCATCAGAAAATTGAGAAAGCCATAGTTGCTGTTCAGTTGAAAACGGAATACAGATAAAGTGGGGATCTCTTCCCAAATAGGTCACAGATTCCTGTCTGCCTTTTGCTATTACTTTGGCTACAAGAACGTGATAAGGACTTAACACCCGTAGGGGAGAAACTGGTAGGTAAATCCACCTTAGAGGGTTATCTTGAAACAGCACACCGGTAGGTGAATGTTCTGAGGCAAGGATATAAAGTTCCCAAGGCCTTTCATAATCACAGTAACTGGAGTGCTGCTGTGATAAGGTAGTTTCCACTTTCTGAAGAGCTCGCTCTTCAGCTTCTGTGAGGCTGCGTGTGGAGGTAGGATTATTATCTCCCTTTAAGATATCAAAAAGTGGCTTCAATTGTATGTAGCAAGGTGTAGATAGGGCCTAATCCAATTAATGTCCCCGAGCAATTTTTGAAAATCATTAAGTGTTTTCAGATTATCCCTTCGCAAAGCAATGGGCTGAACTCCAAATGTCTCCCTTTCTAAATGAAAGCCAAGATAGGAATAAGGAGGAAAAGTTTGTACCTTTTCTTTGGCTATTATGAGCCCTACTGCTTTTAAGGCAGGTTCCATGAAGGCATAAGCTGCTAACAAATACTCATTATCTATATGCGCTAGCAGTATATCATCCATGTAATGCAGAATATAAGCATTGGAGTATTTCGCCCGAGTTTCCTGCAATGCTGCTGCAACAAATTTTTGGCACAAGGTCCGGCTATTAGCCATACCCTGTGGCAAAACCTTCCGATGATACCTATGCATCGGTTGGGAAAAGTTAACAGAGGGAACACTATAAGCAAATCGAGGGCAATCTTGAGGTGCTAAAGGAATAGTGTAAAAGCAGTCTTTTAAATCTAGAATTATTATGTGGGCATCCCTCGGAATAGCCATGGGAGAAGGTAATCCTGGTTGTAATGCTCCCATGACTTCCATAGTTTCATTAACCTTTCGTAGATCCTGCAAAAGCCTCCATTTCCCAGATTTTTTCTTAATAACAAAAATGGGCGAATTCCAAGGTGAATTAGACTGTTCAATATGTCCCAATTCTAACTGTTCCTGCACCAGTTGTTGGGCAGCGTCAATTTTCTCTTTGGAAAGGGGCCACTGATCAACCCACACAGGCTCCTCAGACTTCCAAGTAATAGGATCTGCGTGAATTATAGGAGGATCAGAGGTCCCTTCTAAAAATACTCAAGTCCACTTTTATCAGACAATCTCCTAGGCTGGATGGGTGTAACATCTCCCTGGTTATATTTCCCAAGTCCAGAAGTAGGAAGAAGTCCCTGATCCAAGAGTTGATTGCTAACCTGTTCACTGGGGCTGTACAGGTATACTCCCATATGAGTCATAACATCTCGTCCCCACAAATTTACAGGGAGGTTTGGGAGGATATAAGGTCTAATGTCCCCTTCGTGACCCTCATGATCAATCCAAAGTAACAGCTCTGTACTTTGTTCAGGGTTATTAGTTTGACCAATTCCTTGCAATGTTGATGTAGCTATCTGTTTAGGCCATTCTCAGGGCCAGTGTCTCTCAGCAACGACAGAAACATCAGCTCCTGTGTCCAAAATACCTGTAAACAACTTTCCATTTATTCTTAACGTTAACTCAGGACGATTATTAGTTATTGCCTGGACCCAGTAGGCGTCAGAGGATCCGAAGGCACTTTCCCCTCTCCTGGAAGCCGATGCTTTTCCTGTCTGCACCGCAGGGACCAATATCAATTGAGCTCTACGCTTCCCACTAGCTATGGTGGTAATGCATTGCGGGGAATGGGCCATAATTTTTATTTCTCCTGTATAATCAGCATCAATTATTCCAGGAGCTATGAGCAGTCCTTTTATGGTAGAGCTACTACGTCCGAGCAAAAGGCCCACGGTTCTATCAGGCGAAGGGCCGCATACCCCAGTGGGCAGAGCTTGCATTCCCATTTCAGGAGTCAATACTGTGTAGGAGGAGGAACAGAGGTCCAAGCCTGCACTCCCTGAGGTGGCTCTGAACAAGTCTGTGACTCGCCTTCTACCATCTGATTTCCCTGAATTGCCCCATAACATTGTTTCAGGGCCAGGGGCTGGCTCCTCACCCAGTTTCCCAACGGTGAGGGAAGTGGGCTGCCCTGGACATCAATTTTGGATTTACAATCTTTTGCCCAATGTCTTCCTTTTTTGCATCTAGGGCATAAATTAGGAGTTTTAATATTCCCTGAATTGGCTTGTTGGGGGCAAAAGGCGGCACGATGTCCAGGCTGGCCACAAACAAAACAGCCAGCATTTTCCTCTGCTAGGTAATCCTCGTTTATTTTTCATTTGTTATTGATATAATACTTCTTTTATGCTTTTACCTTGTAAAGCTGCAGCCAGGGTAATACCCTGCATATAGGAAGGTCCAATATCAGCACATATACGAATGTAATCTGATAGGCCCCCCTTTTTTCTGTACGGTCTAAGCTCAGCCTGACAGGCAGAATTTGCATTTTCATAGGCTAATTGTTTAGTAAGCACCATTCCAGCTTGCTCGTCAGCCATTTTCTTACCTACTGCTTCAAGAAGATGAACCACAAAATCTTGATATGGTTCATCAGGCCCCTGACGAATTTTTGAAAGGTCCTCAGTCTTATTACTAGAACAAGGAAGCTTTTTCCAATTTCCTGCCGAGCAGCATTAGAAATTTAAGCATATGCTCCAGGCAAATAATTTAATTGAGCATTCATATTCTGATAAGCCCCTTCCCCTATCAACATCTCATATGTAGTATTAATCCCTTGCCGCTGATTTAATTCAGCTATAAGGCCACATTGTTCCATAAACTCTGATTTCCACAGTAAATAGTCCCCTCCTGTTAAGCAACCTCTCGCTATTTGTCTCCAATCACTAGGTGGCAGATTTTGACCTCCTAAATTCTCTATCATAGCCTGGGTAAAAGGAGCCGTGGGGCCGTATTGTGCACAGGCAATTTTTAATTCTTTTAGTTGTTTGAAAGGTAAAGCTTCATGTATGACAAAACCCACTGAAAAATAAAAAAATAAAAAAATAAAGAAAGGTAAAGCTTCATAATACCGTTGATTAGCATTCTCAAACACCGGAAAAGCGGCAGGAAATCCTAGAACAGCCTCTCCAGCTCTTTGGGCTTGTTGCATAGCTTTTTGCAAGGGGGACAAACTGTGTGATTCATGAGCTATAGCTAACGAATTTTCAGGTTTGGAAATAGGTGGAGGATCTAATCCAGCAATAATTGAGGGTGCGTAAGCAGGAGGCGCAGTAGGGATTGCATCAGCACCTTCATCCCTACCTTCCCTTTGTATTTCTTCCTTTATTGTTATTAAGAATTGCTGCATGAGTGCCTCCAGACTCTTTGTCGGAGGGGCAGCTGCTGCCTGCACATTCGAATCGTCAGTTACAAGTAATTCCCAATGATCATCCTTATGGTAAGCAGCTGCCTGTTCCTCCAAACTTTCCTCATTCTCTGGAGTCAACGCTCCCTCATTTTCCTTCAAAGGTTTGGCAGATTCTAATTCAAAGGTTGTGGGTCCTTTCCCTTCAGGAGTAGCATAAACTTTGGGAGTAGCATAAATTGGATCTTCGGGTGGGAGCATGTGTTTTAATTTACTCCCTTCCTCATGTTAAAAATCAAGGCAGTCTCTTATTAAAGTCCATAATGAAAGTGTTTCCACAGGAACTTTATTAGGTCCGTGGAGAGTATAATATGTTTGAATCTGTTTCCCTATCTTTTTCCATATCTCTAAACTCATAGTCCCTTCCTGCGGAAACCAGGGACATACTTCCTCAACAAAACTAAGAAAAGTCTGCAATTTTGATTTAGTAACTTGTACTCCCTGATCCTTCAACATTATCTGTAACATATGCACAAAGAACTGACGGCTATGATCTTGTCCCATGGTTTATACTCTCGACAATAAACGTTCCTACTCCACAATGTTCAAGCAAATATCCTTTTACTTACTTGTTGCAAAAATTCCAACGGGTAGCGGCCGGGAGGAACTTTCGTCGAGGCACACGCTTGGGCGCCACTTGCCGGACCAGCCGGCAGATTTCAGCGAGCAGCAAGACGCGTTCCTTTAGGCTAAGAAATAAAAGACACAGAACAGATGGGGTCGAGAGGATCGCTGCAGTCAACGATGATTCTTTATTTCTCTAAGCTTCATTTATACTTAAACCAAGAAGGAGGCATCCCAAAGAAGATTCTTCCCCATGTACATCATCTTTAAGATAACAATGACCAGAGCTCTCTCATGGCGCCAAGGGATAAGAAAGGCATCCTACTTATCTTAAGGGCAGTCGTGCAGAGCTATCTATCTGCGTCTTATGTGCATTCAAGGCTTACTAATGTTCTGTTAGGATTCAACTTGGATAGTAAACTTCAGAGGGGTGGCGGGACAGAGAGCTATGTCCTCGAACAGACTCTTGATAATCAATCAAGGCAGCTCCCAGAGTCAGCTCTTTCAAGCCGCTCCCCGCAGTGACCTGGTGAAAACAACATCTGAGAGACACCAAGGTCAAGTGCCAGCATACCCATGGTTCAGGTGGGGCCAAGATCAATGCCAACACAGGGTCACACGAGAGCTGGCACAGCCCATGAAAGATGACACGCAGAGCACTCTCCGAGGAGAATATCCCAGAGGAGCAACACTCAACGGCTTCCCTCCTAGTGGGTGTGCTCCAGTCCCACTAGATCAGAAGCACCACAGATCAGACCAGAGCTCATTTCAGATCTGGGGACTCTGCTCCACCAATCAGAAAGCAGACCCCGCCACAGACAGTGACAGCCACAGAGGAAAGGCGAAGCGGCCCTCAAGATCCGGGCAGGCTCTGGTCACAATAGTAACAATCAACCCCCTCTCAAGGGCATAAGGGCACAAGTCTCTGGACCACCTCACCCACCACGGAGCAGACACCAGAGCAAGAGGAACTAGCATCTGCAGCCTGCAGAACAGAGACCACAAACACAGAACATTGGACAAGATGAGATGACAAAGGAGTATGGTGCAGAGGAGAAGTCAAAATAGAAACCTACAGGAACAACGAAGCGAGGAGCAGTTGAGCAGTGTAATGATTAATTTTTGCTTTAAGTAATCAAATGTACAAACAAAACATTTTCACAAAAGCTAATGCCTAATAATTATTTAACCCACTTACCACTCACGTTGTTATCTGAGCATGTTCTACTAGAGTCTAAAATCATAAGTGATATTGATTTAGAACTAATCAGAAATAGATGGCATAAACGATAATGTCGTGGGATGTCTCATAACAAACAAGATAGATTCAATAAGGTAAGTGTTCTTAACAAACAAAATGAGAAGTGAGACAGGAAAACTATGGTGAGAACACAGGGAACTCTACTCAATGCTCTGTGGTGACCTAGATGGGAAGGAAATCTCCTCAAGAAGGGAAATGTGTATATGTATCACTTATTCTTAATGTACAGCAAAACTAACATAACATTGTAAAATAGCATTATTGGAACAGAAAAATTGCTTCTTAAAGATTTCTCTATATAATCTCTAAGTTCAATAGTGAAGAAGAATCAGAAAAAAGCACTGTGGGAAATGTTCTAAACTCCCATGTCAATAATTTGTTTAAAAACTCTGTGAGTTAAATAAATATATTAAAGCATTTTAGCATTAATGAATTGGGACAAATACACTTAACACATTTAAAGTTAGTTCATATAAAAAAAGAGAATCTTTAACATAAAATTCAGATTTGCATTTTCTCATTTTAGTGGGGTGTCTTATGCAGTGAAGAAAGAATTTGAGTATGACATTTCTAAGGTCATATGTGTAGTTTCCAGTGGACTGGAAATTATATGGTAGAAAACAAAAAACATCTGTCCCCAGTATTCCTACAAGTTTGGCAATTTTTTCACAGCTCCACCCACACACTTCTGACCAGGGACAGAATCAGCACTTTTAAAGGGCTTAATATAGTTACTCAGAAATATGCAGATTTTCTAAAACCTCCCCAAAATGGACGAGTTATCAGGTCATGCAGGTTGTTCCAGGCCAAGATAAGTATTTGGTTCTAACTGTGAATGTGAAAATTAATCACTGGAGAAAAATACACAAATGATAAAAAGAATCAGGAATGGGTCAGGAGATGACCCTCTATGACAGTGACAGAAGTAAACCTAGGCTAATCCAAAATCATCTCCACTGAAGCAGATCTTCTCAAACCACACGACAAAGTATGACTTCCTCCCCAATGCTTATCCCTCTCACCTGATTTATCTGCTTCATCCATAGACACATACCTGCGTGTATGGCTGTCTCCATTCTCCTTACATCCCAGGGATCCTTCATTTGCTTCAGAAACGTGACCAGGTCTGGCTTAGAGACCACAAGACCTGTTCATCCAAAAAAGGAATATGTGTTTTCTGAGATATTCATCAATTTCCAATCCAATATGTGTTCAGGTGAGAGAAAAGTCAAGGTAGAAAGTTAAAATAGCATTAAGAAAAAGAATTTCACCAAATAGTTTATTGGAAGCATCTTTAAAGACAAATGCATCAAAATCAGATTCTGATATTATGCTCAAGTACTACTAAGGCAAAAGCAGGTAGTGGAATTCCGGTTTTAAGAGGAGAGTGGCACTATTTGATACCACAGAACTTACAGAATTACCACCAACCTAGAATGAAGGATACACAGGTCAAGAAGCAACAGATAGAATCATACATGGAACAGTTGACTGGTTGCAGATTGGGAAAGGAGTACATCAAGACTGTACATTGCCACCCTGCTTACTTAATTTCTATGCAGAGTACATCACGCGAAATGCTGGGCTAGATGAATCACAACCTGGAATCAAGATTACCAGGAGAGATATCAACGATCTCAGATAGACAGATGATATCACTCTAATGGCAGAAATTGAAGAGGAACTAAAAGGCTCTTGATGGGGGTGAAAGAGGAGAGTGAAAAAGCTGGCTTAAAACTCAACATTCAGAAAACTAAGATCATGGCATCCAGTCTCATCACGTCATGGCTAATAGGGGAAAAGTGGAAACAGTGACAGATTGAATTTTGGGAGGGGGGGCGGGGGCTCCAAAATTATTGAAGATGGTGACTGCAGGCATGAAATTAAAAGATGCTTGCCCTTTGGAAGAAAAGTTATGACAAAGACAGCATATTAAAAAGCAGAGACATCACTTTGCCAACAAAGGTCCGTATAGTCAATGCTATGGCTTTTACAAAACTCATGTATGGATGTGATATTTGAAACATAAGGAAGGCTGAGCACCGAAGAATTGATGCCTTTGAACTGTGGTGCTGGAGAAGACTCTTGCGAGTCCCTTGGTCAGCAAGGAGATCACACCAGTCAATCCTAAAGAAATCAACCCTGAATATTCATTGGAAGGACTAATGCTGAAGCTCCAATACTTCGGCCACCTGATGCGAAGAGCCAATTCATTGGAAAAGACCCTGATGCTGGGAAAGACTGAGGGCAGGGGAAGGGAGTGGCAGAAGATGAGATGGTTGCATAGCATTATTGACTCAATGGATATGAATTTGAGCAAACTCTGGGAGTTAAAGAAGGCTAGGGAAGCCTGGCTTGCTGCATTCCACAGGATCGCAAAGAGTTGGACATGAATTAGCGACTGAACAACAAGGAGGCAGGTTATATCAAAAAAGAAGGTTAGTTTCCCCTGGAAAGTAGGGATCTTAATCTCTACTGGACAAAGCAGAAAATTCCAGGAGACATTCTAGAATGAATGAACCAAAACCCTGAAGTTTTTGGAATTTTGGGGTTTTGAGGGATTTTGGAAGTTAATGACCCTCACCAAGCAGGCCAGATTCCCGTAGTTCTCTAACATCACGTCCCTGTACAATTCCCGCTGACTGAGGTCCAGGCATTCCCACTCCTCTTGCGTGAAATCTATGGTAACATCCTAGAATGTCAGCAGCCCCTGAAATACAAAGGACATGAGCCATGTGGACCTGGGAAGACTTCCTAATGTGAACCAAGATGAAACCAGCAAGAGAAATGGTTCTGATTTAGGAGAATGTTTGGTGTTACACAGGAATATAAATTTTATACTGCCGTATTTTCCACTGTATTTCTAACCCCAGAAAATGAGAATGAGATATGACCCACAGACCACTATAAAAACTATTCTGATCTGGAAGAGAAATTATAAAACAATCGCATCAACACTGACTTATCTATTTTTGAGAGTTGTACTCGTGTGACACAGGATAAACTGTCTATCAAGGAAAGCATGTTAGTCACTCAGTCATGTCTGATTCTTTCCGGCCCCATAGACTGTAGCATGCCAGGCTTCTCTGTCCATGGGATTTTTCAGGCAGGAATACTGGAATGAGTTGCCATTTCCATCTCCAGGGATATCTTCCCCACCAAGGGATCGGACCCCGGTCTCCCACATTGCAGGCAGATTCTTCACCATCTGAGCCACCAGGGAAGCCCCCTATCAAGGAAACAGGAAATATTTTTTAAAAGCATGCTCTGATCTAAGAGTTCTGGAGTGGGGCCAATGTGCCGCATTTTTAACAAGCTTATTTTAACTAGTAATGTTGAAAATTCTGGCACATGAATGACGGTTCTGAATATCAAAGAGGTTGACCACTAAGGTAAGAATTTATACTTAACTTTGCATTTTAAGTGTTTTACAAAATTGACAGGCCTGATAGAATAGTACCCAAGCAGCAATAATCCTTTCAACTATTTAGTATATACTATATGTCTTTCTAAAAGTTTTACAGGGTCTTGAATGCACCACATAAATAATATAAAATCAACTACATTGTTGTTCCACCGTTTTGCAAATATTTTGACAATATTTGCATTAATGGCGTCTTTAAATGGCATCTTGAATTTTCTTCAGCTTATGTGAACTAAAATTTAACTGGTAAAACACAAATACACAGAGACAACACTAAAGAAAGTGTATAGGAGTTTTCCTAGGGTCTTCCCTGGTAGTCTTAGCTCCCAAGTCAGGGGGCCGGGTTCAGTCCCTTGGTAGAGAACTAGATCCCACACGCCACAGCTAAAGTGTGCCTGCTGCAACAAAGTCTCCCACATGGCTCCAAGATTCTGCAGAGTACAACCAAGACACAACTCAGCCAAACATAAATACGTGTATTTTTTAAAAAGAACTTTATATAACTGGGGAGAATACCAAAACAAGAAAAAGATAAACATTTTGATACATACAGACATATATTAAAATGAGACTATATACTTACAAAGAGTATTAAGGAGAAGCTAGCATTCAGAAAACTAAGATCACGGCATCCAGTCCCATCACTTCATGGTAAATAGATGGGGAAAGAGTGGAAACAGTGGCTGACTTTATTTTGGGGGCTCCAAAATCACGGCAGATGGTGACAGCAGCCACGAAATTAAAAGATGCTTATTCCTTGGAAGGAAAGTTATGACCAACCTAGACAGCATATTAAAAAGAAGAAACATTACTCTGTCCACACAGGTCCGTCTAGTCAAGGCTATGGATTTTCCAGTAGTCATGTATGGATGAGAGAGTTGGACTATAAAGAAAGCTGAGCACAGAAGAATTGATGCTTTTGAACTGTGGTGTTGTAGAAGACTATTGAGAGTCCCTTGGCCTGCAAGGAGATGCAATCAGTCCATCCTAAAGGAAATCAGTTTGGATGTTCATTGGAAGGACTGATGTTCAAGCTGAAACTCCAATATTTTGGCCATCTGATGCGAAAAACTGACTCATCTGAAAAGACCCTGATGTTGGGAAAGATTGAAGGCAGGAGGAGAAGGGGACGACAGAGGATGAGATGGTTAGATGGCATCCCTGACTCAATGGACATGAGTTTGGGTAAACTCCAGGAGTTGGTGATGGACAGGGAGACCTGGAGTGCTGCGGTTCATGGGGTCACAAAGAGTCAGACACGAATGAGCGACTGAACTGAACTGATTCATGTTCAGTTCAGTTCAGTTCAGCTGAGTTCATTCATATTCATGTCAATAAAATCGATATTCATGTCAATAAAGTCAGTTCATGTTCAGTTCAGTTCAGTCATTCATATTCATGTCAATAAAATCGAGATTATTTTTAATGGGTTAAAATATATACATCTACTTGTGGATGATATTCTTTGTATATTTTAAATACACAAAGGTGCAAACATATACAATGGTATGAGATAAATTAAGGTTCTTGGTTCTGAAATTTTAATGTCTTGAAAAACTGGATCATTTTGTTGAGCTGTATCTTAGATATTAAACACAGGTGAAAACAGACTAGCACCAATAGAATTGTTGCAAATATTTTGATTAAAAAATGCAAAAATGTGAGTCAGACTTTCTCTGTGATATGAGCGTGGAGTGTACTGGAAACATCACACTTGGGCTTGAGTGATGAAAACTCCCACTCCCAAAACCCAGTATCTATCATCAACACAGTGAGTGTTCATTTTCCAAAGCAAAGAGAAACCAAGAAGAGGTGGAGTTTCTCCATTAAGTGTGAGGGTTTTCACATGTTCCTCATTCCATTTTTCCACAGCTTTGTCTAAAGACAGAGGGGGAAAAAAGTGAACTTTATAGCCTGATAATCTCAGAGAAATCACCAGAGCCAGTGGACATCATCTGTCATGTTGTAAATGGATCACACGGAAGATGCACTATCAGAACCTGGGCATTTCGGAAAAAACAAGGAAATTATAACTTGAACCTAACATAAAAAATATCAGTTTATGCAAAATTCATTTCATATAAACTTCTTCTGTTTTGTATCCTAACAATGTTGTCATGCGAGTGTATGTTCCTCGGTTCTTTGTCTCGTCACAACGAAAATTTCGAGTGACGGACATTAAAGCCCCTTGGCGGGTCAAGGCTCTCGGAGGACAGATCATGTTATAGCTCTTAAATAAATCAGTGTTACAGCTCTATTTATTTAGATAATACCCAGAAAATTCATCTTCGAGTTGTGAGGACAGGTCGATCCAAAGACACGAAGAAAATATCGCCCCAACGCGCGGGGGAGAGAGAGAAAGAAGAAAAAGGAGTTTGGCTCCTGTTTTTATCTGTTTCTCTGCCCCTGGGTCTGTCTTATGCAAATCGGGCCTAGGCAGGCGCGTTGTTTGTTTTACCTGATTATCTCACTCCAGTCCTCCGACCTTCTTTTGTTTTATTTTCGCGGGCTTTCCCTTCCAGGTCTTTTAGCCACCGCCATTTTGGACTCTTTTCCCCTATTCTAACTACCAAACAATGTGTTTAACTACTAAGTCTTAGCATTACAGAGGACAGTATCCCCTAGTTTTCTTTTTACTTCTGAGCATTTTCTGAAAAATTCTGGATCACTGAGTTTATTCAATATATAAGGGCATTTTCTAACTCCTAAAGAGCTGAAATTGCATCCCCATGGAAACTCATCATGGCATTTCCCCTCGTTCCCTAAGATCCCAACACCGAACCACATCCCAGTGGGAATCTCGGATACCAGTGCCTCTCCGTGTTTCTCTCTCACAAAGGCAATATATTCACCAGTTGAAAGTCGCTAATTCATGCTGAGAATTCATCATGCTCCGTAGAAAGCCAGGTTACAGACAAGGGAGACAAGATTCTGGGACACAAGGGAGAAGTGGTCTAAAGAGCCAGGCTTCACTATGAGAAGAAGAAAAGGAAAAAATAAAGAAGTTGATAACAAACACCCAGGCAGAAAAGTTAGAAGCAGAGAACTAAAGGTTTGCAGGTTCTCAGTCCAGGCATTTCAGGAAGAAAAGCAGACACAGCCCCAGGCCCGGGACAGGACATGTACCTGAGAAGCTGCCATTTCCTCCTCTTCTTCCTCCTGCTCTGCGTCTTCTTTGGGGATGTTACGTCGCAAACTCACATCTGCATCTTGAGAAAATACCTTCAATGGCATCCATGCAGCTGTTTAACCTGGTACTGCTGCAGTGAAAGAGAGGAAAAAGTTTTCCTGTTTCGCCCACCCTTTTCTGAGCTGCTTTTCGACTTTCTGTGTTCCCAGTCTTTAGTGGGGAATCAAGACTAACCTGATAATGCTAATCACATCCTGGTGCTCTACACTATTTGCAGATTGTCCGAGCTAGTTCTTCTCCTTACTTTTCGAGTTACAGAGAACAGTTCACGAGAGACAATGGACCCTGCTTCTGGGCTACCTGACCCAGCCTATGAGGTTTGTGAAAAAAATGCAAGAGGAAGACCCGCATTCAGAGCCCTGAGGAGAAACCTCACACCTGAGACCTCAGGCAGGGAAGGTTTAGGGAGGGAACTTCTAGAAACAAAGAAGGTCAACCTGATTCCCTGGGGAGAGGCTCTCTCTAGGATGGGTGTGGTGGTCCACAGCCTGCCTGTACCCTTGGGGGCTGGGAGGGAAGAGGTGAGTGAGTGGTGGGAATCACCTGGGGGTCTTGGTTTCCTGCCAGGCTTTACTTGCAGAATTCTTCCCAAAGATCTCCCCTGTCCTTAGTTTTTTTCACCCCCCTCTGCAGCCTGGGGACACAGCTTTTCACAAAATGATTTGCTTTGTGACCACCTCTCTGCAGGCGTGACACCTCCAACTTCAGAGACCAGGAGCCTGGAGGCATTTCCATCCCCGCTTTCTTGAAAAAGAAACCTGGGGCAGCAGGAGGCCTGGCGTGCTGCAGTCCAGGGCGACTGAGCCACTGAACTGAACTCAACTGAGCAGGACACGCTAGGTTCACAGTGCGTATGGGCGGAGCCAAATGCCTCTGAAAACGGTGCCCTAAATTCTCTCTGATGACCAACCAAGGAGGTAATGATGGGTGTTATCATAAGTTACATCACACATGAATTAACACCTGAGAATGTTGTTGCTCTACTTCCTGTGTGTTTTTCGAGGTTTTATGAATCAACTGCAACAGTTCGTTGTCTGCTCCATTCAGAGAGTTCTATTTTCCCACATCTTTAAAGTACAATGAGCAAGGAAAAATTAAAGATAGAGGTATATTCATCTTTCTCATATTATGTATTCTAAAAAATATTCAATCTGCATTCACCAGTACCAACTTTGTAGAAGATTTAGTTTCACAGCAGAATTGAGAATAAAGTATAGACATTTCCCATATACCTCTTGTTCCCACATGGGGAAAATCACCCTACTTAGCTTTCCCCACCAGAGTGAGCATTTGTTAGTGAAGAAGGAATCCATAGGGCCTGGACTCCATCTCAGGCCTGTCTGTGCTGATCATGCTCGGCCACCGCTCCAGTGGTCTCTGAACTCTCTGCTTAGTGCCTGTGGGAACGACAATGGAAGGATAAGACACCCTCCAGACAGGGGAACCTTGAAGATCATATCCAGGTTACTCATCACCTAAGAGAAAACAGACACTAATCACCCTTGCCTCCGAACACTATCTATCAGAATGTAGACACAGGCTTATCGGTTATTAACTGGTTGGAATGTAACCGCGGGCTTATGGATTTTTAACTGTTCGAACACACAACACGTGAATGACGGGGTTATAGTGATTGTATTTACCTTTCCTTTGTAAGCATCAAGAGGTTGGGGTGGTGGGTTTGGACACGTTCACATGGGGTATAAAAGATTTTCACAAATGCTCGTCAGGGCCTTGGCTAAGAGGAGACTCTGCCTTGGGCCAGCTGGTGTAATAAACTGAACTCCACTATCTGCATTGTCCTTCTGAGTGAGTTTGTTTCCGGGAAAGCATGGCTATAACATTACCACTGATGAATCTACATGGGCAGTAAATAGATAAAGTCTCTAGTTTACCCCCAGTGTTCCTCTTTTAGGAATGTGCAGTCCATACCTCTAGATAAATGTTTAATAACATGTGTCCATCATGACAGTTTAACACAAATTATTTCATGTTCCAGAAAGTTCTCTAGACTTAGGTGTTCATAGTCCCTCCTTTGAAATCCATGGTAATCATGCCCTTTTTAATCTCTTCTATATTTCTTACTAGATTCCCAGGTGACTGAGTGGTAAGAAATCTGCCTGCCGATGCAGGACATCCAAGTGATGTGGGTTCAATCCTTGGATCAGGAAGATCCCCTGGAGGAAGAGATGGCAACCCACTCCAGTATCCTTTCCTGGGAAATCTTTGGACAGAGGTGAGCCTGGCAGGCTACAGCCCCTGGGATCACAAATACTCAGACACAACTGAGCACACATATGAACATTTACCGACACCAAAAGTCATATTGTAGAAATCCTACTTTTTGTAGCATTCTCAAATGGTCTTCTTTCACTTAGTAATGAAGGAGGAAACAGACAGAGCTGGCCTCCGTCTTAGGCCAGGCTGTGAGCATTAGCCTACATGCATGGTCACCCTCCCAGTGGACTCTGAACTTTGCGCTCCAGTGACTGTAGAAATGGCATACCAATGGAAAATCAGATCCCACCCCGCCCCCCATAAAAGTGCCTCAAGTCTTGTACTTAGACTCTGTTGCCTAAAAGAATATGCTAATTATCTCTGTAACAGAACAAAGTGGTAAATTCCATTCTGTTTATCTGGATATGACCGCAGGCCTGTTGATAAATATCCACTGTTTATTTAGTCCTGTGACACATGAATCATGGGTTAACTTTGATTGTATCTCTCTTTTACTTTGTCCAAACTCGTTTCAAGGAATTTGGGGAGGTGGGTTTGAGCAAGTTCACTAGTGTATATAAAGTTTTCACAAAAACTGTTCAGGGTCCTTGGCTAAGAGGAGACTCTGCCTTGGCCCCGCCGGTGTAATAAACTGCACTCCACTATCTGCATTATCCTTCTGAATCAGTTTGTTTCCCAGAACACATGGCTAGAACAGTAAAATGCATGGAATGATTGTCAATGTATTTTATGCCTTGAAAGCTTAGCATGCAAAAGTTTAAGAACTACCTCTGCGCCTATATTCCTGCTTAGTAAATAAGTTCATCAATACCATATTTTAAATTCCATACATATCTGTTAAGACAATATTTGCACAAATATAGAGATCAGACGTGGACACAGCAGAACAGGGGGACCAATTGAAAGACCATTGACATATATACACCACCATGGGTAAAACTTTGGAGAACACTCTTGAGAGTCCGATGGACTAAAAGGAGATCCAACCAGTCCATCCTAAAGGATATCAATCCTGATATGCATTGGAAGGACTGATGTTGAAGCTGAAAATTCAATACTTTGGCCATCTGATGTGAAGAACTGACTGATTTGAAGAGACCCTGACACTGGGAAAGACTGAAAGGGGGAGGAAAAGGGGACAACAGAGGATGAGGTGGTTGGATGGCATCACTGACTCAATGGACGTGAGTTTGAGCAAGCTCCAGGAGTTGGTGATGGACAGGAGACATGGCGAGCAGCACTCCATGGGGTCAGTCAGACACGAGTGAGCAACTGAACTGATGGTGAAAATAGGAAGCTGGTGGGAAGCTGCTGTTTACCACAGGAGCTCAGCTTGGTGCTCTGTGCTGAGGAGAGGGGTGAAAGTGAGACCACGGGAGGGAGGGCCAAGAGGGAGAAGATTTATGTATACTCACGGCTGATTGATGACGTCATACAACACAGACTAGCAGAACATTGTAAAGCAATTATGTTCCAATAAATAAATATATACATATATGTCTCAAAAGGAAAAAAGCTAAACAGACTGGTCACCGGTGGTGGAGAACCCGTCTGACCCTGCGGGGACAAGGGCCGCACCCCTGGCCCAGGAATCCTCCACGTGCTGTGGGGAGACTGAGCCTGTGCCCACAGCTGCTGAGGCCGGGCGGGCAGCTTGCTCTTTCCATGGGCAGGAGGCAAAGAAAGATGCTCACCAGCGCTGAACAATAAGGAATGCAGAGCAAAGCTACAGGGATGTATCACCGCATGCCAGTCAGAACAATGAGCAAAAAGCCCACTAATAATATCATAAACGCTGAAGGGGCTTGGAGATCAGGGAACTTCCTACATGGCTGGAGGGAATGTAAACTGATGCAGTCATGAAGGAGGACCGTGTGGAAGTTCTTAAAAAACATAACCTCCTGGCATTGAAGGAAATGAATTCCATGAAAAGTAGACAAAACAGATTAATCGACAAATTGACAAGTTTTATAGTTTGTAGTAAATCATCTGCAATTCTGAAATGACCAGTTTCATCTAGCATTTCTAAATTCTTTAAGTTAAATGTGTAAAAATACATACACTCACATATTCCTTCTTGGTTTTCTAACATGTATGCCTTCAGATATTTATATCTTGTAATCAACGTGTTATATAAATCATATTATGTATATATCTTCAGATATTTATATATTGCATTCAAAGTATGACAAAGCCAAAAGAAAACAGTTCCTTTAAGCCTTACAAGACACATGTGCTAAGAATGATAGAGGGAAAGATTTTATAAATCTTGGTTCAGAATTTTCCCATCATGGCTGTTGATTATTCTTTTTGTGACTTTGTTAAACTTACATTTGCTTAAATGAGCCCCTGAAAAGTTTTAGCTAAAAGAACAAAGGACAATTGCAGCACGTGAGTTTATGACTCTAGGTCCTCAGAGAACTCACAGCAAGTCTTGAGGTCCCCTGAGGAAGGTCAAGCCTAGAACCAGGCAGAGAAAATTCCAGTACTTGGGGCTCGGACCTGACCCTGGGTGAAGTGCTGTGGGCCCCACAGATGTGGATGGGTCCATTCAAACAAAGACGAGCATGATTTTGGTGAACTCAGAGGGTAACACTGAAGGGGGGCCTGTGCAGTAGACCCTGGGGTTCAGCAAGACTGCTGGTCCCAAGGAAGGGGTCATCTAGTGCAGGTGCTCACAGGACTGGCTGGTGTGAGTTCAAGGACCTGCAGGCTGCCTGCTCCCCAGACAGACGCTGAGGCAGCAACAGCATGGAGCAGTTCAGGGGAGCTCTCAACAGTACTATATATGATCCTTCTTATTAGAACCACCACGATGTCCATGTAGATAAAAATCAGAGAGGAGATACAACGTAGAAATGGTGGGAAATATATGAAGTTATGAGAGGTTTAATGGCAGTAACGAACTAATTTCTACAGATGCCATCCCCTGTGCTTCAAATAGTCTATCATGACGTTACCTTTCCTGCAACCTTAAATAGTTGGGAGAGGTTAATGCTGGTGGTGCGTTAACCCTTCATTCATTCCACATCAATTGTAACACTGAAAAACCATTCACTTTTATTAATTAAGGTACATTAATTTTACACAGATGGAATAAAACCTTTTACAATTCTTGTTTGTTCCTTGATCAAAATACACATTACAAGCTTCTAAAAACTTTCCTGTTTCTCTGATGAAATTATCTGAGAATGTGATTTATATGGTTTACAAAATGGAGGCTAATTTAGTAAACATGGAGGGACATTCATTATATTAATATGACTTTTCCAGAAAGAGTTTTCTATACTTACATCAGATAGAAGAGAAGGTGTCCTTACTTCAAGCTTGCCAGATAATAAGCATGATTTCACTATGTTGCTGTTATAAAAATACCTTCGATTTTCATGAACTATCCTTCTTTTATGCTTAAAGAGCAAGTGACATAATTATTGAAAACTTAGAGCAAATTTTGTCTTACTTTGAATTATTCCCTGAACACTTACATCATGGTGACCACAGAGGTGTTTGACATCAGTGACAAATACCTCCATTCAGAGGTTCAGTGTGTATATAACACGACTGTGTTCTAAATCTTATACAGTGGAGAATAAATGTAAATGATTCTCACTTAATACAGAAGGGGTTCTCTTACCACTGGGCAACAACCATCAAAAACATAAGTTCGTATATACAGTAGAAACAAATCACAGCATGTAGTAATTTGAGAGTTGAATTACATTCGTTTTGGTTCCTTAAAAATCTCAAATAACGTTAACATAAGCAAAGATACATTAATAATAATTATACCTCTGCAAATATCCACCCCTTCATCTTGTGATCCATACTAACATATCAATTTTGTATGTGTTTTACTTATGGAATACTTGCTACAGTGTTTCTTCTTAGAGTAATTCAACAAAAGGGGTACTAATGACATGCTTTCTAGTATGAATTCTCTGGTATTAAGTTACTTTTGATGTTTGATTAAACAGTACTCTACATTTTTTTATTTCATTCAGGTATCTTTCCGAAGAAGACACTCGTTTTTTCAAAATTGTATATTTAGGACCAAAGTTTTTGTCACTGATTCATTTCTAGGCTTTCTCTGCAGTATGAATTCTCTGATTGTGAGTGAGGTGGTGGCTGTGAGGAAATCCTTTGCCACATTCCTTACATTTCTTTTTTTTTTCTTTTTTATTTTTTTTGAGTTCATGTTTGTTTACTGTTGTAACATTTTGTTTTGAACATCAAACACTGCACCAAAATATGAGCCATTTATCTTCAGACAGTTATCTTTGCCATAAAGTAATGATGTTGACAATTTCTGACAACTCAAGAAATGTATTAGTGGCACTGCTGTGTCTAATAATCAAATGTCATCATAGACCGAATGTAATGATTAAACTAAAAGAGCAACATTTCCCCTTCCTCTTCTTACCTTTAAAACAAACCCAAAAAAGTAGTTTTCACCTGGAAAGAGCACTTACTTTAAACCAAAACTCAATTTTTCACCGGTTTCATTATACCCAGCATTCTCGAAAGCGGGAAAATAAGGCTTCCCAGAGTTAACTATTGATGATACTTGAAAAGATGACAAAATCCCCTGGGAGAGTCGGTTTTAACCAATCTGCAGACAACTCAAGTCTGCTCTTGGCCTGTTCCTTTGAGTCTGGCTGGTACCTCTGAGGACACATTCCATCTGCAGGGCCATGTGCAGTCAGGGGTACGAACACGTCTGGCTCCGGTGGGTGGCTATCACTCCTGTATTGTCAGCAGCTTTTTTCTCACATCATGCTAGGAAGTTTTTCCTTTTTCAAGCTGAAAACTAGCATTCCTTACATTTCTAACATTTCTCTGCAGCATGAACTCTCTGATGTCGAGAAAGACCTGAACTCTGGGAAAAGGCCTTGCCACATGCTGTACATTTATAAGGTCTCTCCCCAGTATGGATTCGGTGATGTTGAGTAAGAAGTGAATAATTGATAAAGGCTTTGCCACAGTCTGTACATTTAGAAGGTCTCTCCCTAGTGTGGATTCGCTGATGTTGAGTTAAATCTGAACTTTTCTTAAAAGCCTTGTCACATGCTGTACATTTATAGGGCCTCTCCCCAGTATGGATTCGCTGATGTTGAGTTAAAGTTGAAATCTCCTTAAAAGCCTTGCCACATGCTGTACATTTATAAGGTCTCTCCCCAGTATGGATTCGCAGATGTCGAGTAAGAACATAAGAACGGATAAAGGCTTTGCCACATTCTGTGCATTTATAAGGTCTTTCTCCAGTATGGATTCGCTGATGTTGAGTTAAATCTGAACTCTGCTTAAAAGCCTTGCCACATGCTGTACATTCATAAGGTCTCTCCCCAGTATGTATTCGCTGATGTCGAGTAAGAAAATAATAACGGATAAAGGCTTTGCCACATGCTGTACATTTATAAGGTCTCTCCCCAGTATGGATTCGTTGATGTAGAGTAAGAAGTGAATAATAGATAAAGGCTTTGTCACATTCTGGACATTTATAAGGTCTCTCCCCAGAATGGATTCGTTTATGTCGAGTAAGAAATAAATAATTGATAAAGGCTTTGCCACAGTCTGTACATTTATAAGGTCTCTCCCTAGTATGGATTCGGTGATGTTCAGTTAAAGTTGAACTCCGCTTAAAAGCCTTGCCGCATGCTGTACATTTATAAAGTCTCTCCCCAGTATGGATTCGATGATGTTGAGTTAAAGTTGGGCTCCGCTTAAAAGTCTTGCCACATGCTGTACATTTATAAGGTCTCTCCCCAGTATGGATTCGCTGATGTTCAGTTAAAGCTGAACTTTGCTTAAAAGCCTTCCCACATGACGCACATTTATAAGGTCTCTCCCCAGTATGGACTCGCTGATGTTCAGTTAAATCTGAACTCCGCTTAAAAGCCTTGCCACATGCTGTACATTTATAAGGTCTCTCCCCAGCATGCATTCCCAGATGTTCAGTTAAATATGAACTCTGATTAAAGGTTTGGCCACATGCTGTACATTTGAATTGTTTCCTTCCTGTATGAACTTTCCTATGTCTACTTCGATTGGGTGAGTTACTAAAGACTTTTCCACATGTATGACACTTGCAATGTTTCCGCTTACTCTGAATTATCTGCTGTTGAATAAGTTTTGAAGACTGGTTAACAACTTTACCATAATAATAGCAATTATAAGCCTTCTCTCCAATATCCATACTCTTATAAGTATTAATAGTAAGTTTTGAGCTTTGACAAAACATATTCCTACACTTATGATGTTTAGAATTGTCTGAAAACTGATGTCCCTGTTGTTTCACAAGATATGAGTCTTGGTCAACATTATGGCCAGTTTCATTGCATGAAGAGCTTCTCATTCCATCATGTATACTCTTGTAATTATTGGGGGTAGAGCTCCTGCTTAAGGAATTACTCATTTTGTTACACTTGGAAAGTTGTTCCACACTAATTATACCTCCATATGTATTGAACAATGATGGTTGAATAAGGTCTCTCCCATTATTATCAACATTCCAGATTTTGGAACAAGGAGAAAAGAGTTGTTGGTTGAAGAACAAGAAACCCTTGTTAAAGGATCCCTCAAATTGGTTGTATTGGGAACTTTCCCCCTCATGTTTAAGTTTCTGGTTTCCAGATATGTTTGAATGTATATTTAATAGACACCTATGCTCAGAGTATAGGTTTGAATGAGTATTTGCAGTAGAGACGAGATGACTTTCCCGATTTTCCACATTTCCTTTCAGAGAACATGTATGTTTCAAGAGATGATGTAGACCTTTGCTGACAAATATACACTTATCTACAGATGCTGATGGCTGAAACTGGTCATCTGAAATTGGTTTTTCCTTATTTGATTCACATCCTTGATTTCTTTTGGCAGTAATGTTTACTTTATGGGAAACTGAGCCAACTTGGTTGTGTCCATCATAACATGCACTGGGCTCTTTATATGCCCTCATACATTCCCAGTCTTTGGTTAAATGTAAATTTGCAAGGTGAAATCTTTCATGTATTCCTAGCTTCGCTGTTGGGAGTAAATCTTCTAATCCTGGCTTTTGGGACCTCGAACCCTGGGTGTCGTGAGAAGACACAGCTGAAAGATATCAAATAATAAGTTATTCTACTTACTACTCTTGGGGAATATAGTTTACAATTTGCATAATATCGGCATACACTTGGCTAGATTAAGTCTAAAACCGAGATAGAAGGGTTCAAGATGGCAGAGCATTCAGAAGACGTGGAGTTCATCTCTCTCCACCAAAGCATCAAGAATACATCTTGAAGTGGAAAAATTCTCACAGAGCCCTGCAGAACATGGGCAGAGGAAATTGGACACCTCAAAGGACGAGAAAGATTCCTGCTGAGCCAGGTAGGACAAGAGAGTGATGGAGGAAAGGGAAGAGGAAAAGAAGCCGGATGGGACCCGCAAAACCATGGGGGGATCTGAAGAGAGGAGAGGTCTCCACATCCAAGGAAGCCCCTCACTGGCGGGAGCTCAGTTGTGACAGAAGGGGAGCCTCGTTCTCTGTGGGAAGAGAACACGGCAGCCAGCATGAAGGACAGAGTGAGACGTGTACGCAGGGTACTGTCCCCTGCCCTGCCCACCCAGCCTGAGAGGGTGTCCTCCGCTGCAGACAAGGGCTGGGTGCTGGAACGTGGCGTTCTGAGAGCAGACCCAGGTAGAGGACTACGTTTGCCGTGAGTAGATATCCTGAGGGGATGGGAGGGAGGGAGGAGCTCTGCACATGGGATGCTTGTGGAGGAAGCCTGAACCACCAGAGAAGCAGAGTGGCGATGTTGAGTGATGCCCGAAGAAAAGAACCTCTTTGCAGCCACTCTGCCCCTCTGCCTGTCCCTGCCTCTCCAGGCGCTAGGAATGGCTCCCACCTAGGTGGGTGATCTCATGACCCCCACAGCTGCTTCCTCCTCCCCAGCCTCCTCCCCACCAGGGTAGGCTCATGGGATCCAGGGGCACATTCAGAACACAAGCCTGTGGGTGGTCCCAACGTATAGGTGATGTTGAAACCACAGCTGAGCCCCAAGGCCCTGCCACTAAGCAAAAAGAGCTGAGATCTCTTCTTGCATCTGTACAAACCATGGTGTTCCACCCCACAACTGGCTTGGTAAACTCAGCCCCAACAGAACATCTGGATGGAAATGAGGCTCTGGCAGTCAAGACCAGTCTGGCTTTAGCAACTGGAGAGTTTGTAGGCACGCACATGAGGCATTTGGGCCAGGTCACAGTCTACTTTGCCCCCATAGCACCACAGCAGTTTCAGCTCCACAATGAATGTATACCTGGGATATGACTACAGTGGATCTCTGCTGGTGACCTGGTGAAAACATCTGAGAGACACCAGGGTCAAGTGCCAGCATACCCATGGTTCAGGTGGGGCCAAGATCAATGCCAACACAGGGTCACATGAGAGCTGGCACAGCACCTGAGAGATGACACGCAGAGCACTCTCCGAGGAGAACATCCCCAGAGGAGCAACACTCAGTGGCTTCCCTCCAAGTAGGTGTCCTCCAGTCCCTCTAGATCAGAAGCACCACAGATCAGACCAGAGCTCATTTCAGATCTGGGGCCTCTGTTCCACCAATCAGGAATCAGATCCCGCCACAGACAGTGACAGCCACAGAGGAAAGGCGAAGCGACCCTCAAGATTCGGGCAGGCTCTGGTCACAATAGTAACAATCAACCCCCTCTCAAGAGCATAAGGGCACAAGTCCCTGGACCACTTCACTCACCCCGGAGCAGACCCCAGAGCAAGAGGAACTAGGATCTGCAGCCTGCAGAACAGAGATCACAAACACAGAACATTGGACAAGATGAGATGACAAAGGAGTATGGTGCAGAGAAGTCAAGATAGAAACCTACAGGAACAACGAAGTGAGGAGAAGTTGAGCAGTATAATGAGTAATATTTGTTGTAAGTAATCACATTTGCAAACAAAACATTTTCACAAAAGCTAATGCCTATTAGTTATTTAACCCACTTACCACTCATGTTGTTATCTGAGCATATTTTAATGGAGTCTAAAATAGTAAATGATACTGACCTAGAACTAATCAGAAATAGATGGCATAAACTATAAAGTCCTGGGATGTTTCATAACAAACAAGATAGATTTAGGAAGGTAAAAGTTCTGATCAAATCAAATGAGAAGTGAGACTTGAAAAATATGGGGAGAACACAGGGAACTCTACTCAATGCTCTGTGGTGACCTAGATCGGAAGGAAATCTCCTCAAGAAGGGAAATGTGTATATGTATCACTTATTCTTTCTGTATAGAAAAACTAACATAACATTGTAAAATAGCATTATTGGAACAGAAAAATTTCCTCTTAAAGATTTCTCTATATAATCTATAAGTTTAATAGTGAAGAACAATCAGAAAAAAGCACTCTGGGACATGTTATAAACTCCCACGTCAATAATTTCTTTCAAAACTCTGTGAGTTAAATAGCTATATTAAAGCATTCTAGCACTAGTGAATTGGGACATATATACTTAACACATTTAATGTTAGTTCATATAAAAAAAGAGAAACTTTCACATAAAATTCAGAATTGCATTCTCATTTTAGTGAGGTGTCTTATGTGAAGAAGGAATTCATAGGGCCTGGACTCCATCTCAGGCCTGTCTGTGCTGATCGTGCTCGGCCACCTCTCCAGTGGACTCTGAACTCGGCTTAGTGCCTGTGGGAACGACAATGGAAGGATAAGACCCCCTCCGGACAGGGGAACCTTGAAGATCATATCCAGGTTCCTCATCACCTAAGAGAAAACAGACACTAATCACCCCTGCCTCCGGACACTATCTATCAGAATGTAAGCACAGGCTTATCAGTTCTTAACTGGTTGGTATGTAACTGCAGGCTTACTGATGATTAACTGTTTGAACACATAACACGTGAATGACGGGGTTATTGTGATTGCATTTACCCTTCCTTTGTAAGCATCAAGGGATTGGGGTGGTGGGTTTGTACACATCCACATGGGGTATAAACGATTTTCACAAATGCTGGTCGGGGTCCCTGGCTAAGAGGAGACTCTGCCTTCGGCCCGCCAGTGTAATAAACTGCACTCCACTATCTGCATTGTCCTTCTGAGTGAGTTTGTTTCCCTGAAAGCGTGGCTATAACATTTGGTGCATTGGCCGGGAAGCTCCTCACTTTGAGGAGACAGGTCTCATTTGAGGCCACCCCAAGGCTTTGTAGCTTGAATCTCCTAGAAGGTGGAAGGCGCCTTGTCCCTCTGGAAGGATTCTGCTTTTCAATGCCCGGACCTCTCACGTTAGCAGGTAGGTGGACGGCAGCAGGGGAACTGAGCGCTCAGGTGAGGAGGAACCCACCCAGCAGGGTGGAAGAGGGGGCCTGATCACCCCCCTGGGAGGGACTAGAAGGAGCGGGGACTCACAGGATCCTGGAATAGGCAGGAAGCGATTGCTTGGTACACAGGTTGACGAGCGTGCTAGGGTTAGGAAGGAAATTTGTGATGGTCATTTAGGAGGTGTGTCCACGCCGTCTCGGGGAAAATTATTACCAAGTGATCGCCAGGGGATTTTTAGGATAGAAAACTGGTCCTTGTATGCTCATATTCTGCCCTCCCCCAGGAGGTGTCCTGTCTGCTGAGAAATTCTTGACCCCCTTGGAATTGTTAGGCTAGAAGGAGGGTGATACAGAATTGAGTATGAATTGGCTTTTCCGGAGATGGCCTGGGTCATGGGATATTCAATCCATCTGTGTTTTCATTTGCACCTAATCAAGCCCACCAAGGCAGAATCGACTTTAAAAGGGAGAAAGAGTCTTGGACCATGTGATGTTCTGGTTCAGCTATGCTGACCGGCAGTTGAAGACACGCCGATCCACCTTCTCCCTCTGGGGTCTCCCAGGTAAGACTCTTCTCACCCCAATTAGGAAGGAGGCAGAATGGCAATTTAAGTGTCACTGAGTGGAAATATGAGAAGTACATAGGGTACTGAGAACTTCGTAGATAGAACGAAAAGGAAAACTACAAGAAGGTCTGAGAAGGTCAGCAAGATGGGAGGAAGTGAATCTAAGGCAACTGTATTGGAGTGACAATTTTAAAGAAGGGACTAGGAGGAGACTATGGGGTGAAGATGAAGCCTAACTGCCTCCACATACTCTGTGAGGTCGAATGGCCCCCTATGGGAGCAGGATGGCCACCAGAGAACACCGTACACATAAAAATAGTGGAAGAAATCTACACAGTAGTCACAGGAGAGCCAGGACACCTGGATCAACATCCATCATTGACTCATGGCTAGGATTAGCTTGAGACCCTCCTACTTGGACAAGGTTCTGTATCCAGAAGGGAAAGGGAAAAATATGAAGGGCACAAAAATTGACTGATGATAAAAAAGGAAATTCTACAGGATTTGGACGGAGATGACCTGACCCGTCCCCCATGCTGGATAATGACACGCCTGCCTTCCAGTGCTCCACCAGGACCGGAGGCCTCCTTAATGCCCGATCCAGGGCCAGGTGAAGTTTCTGCAACAGCTGCTGCTCCTCCGCCAGCTTTCCCGGAGTTCGTAAAGCCTCCGTTTGGGCAGGCTCCGATCCCAGTGACAGAAGCCTCTGGCCAACACTTCCAGGATCCGGCTCCAACCGAACCGCCCAAGCTATACCCGCCTCTCCCGGGGAGTACTGACAAGAGGGGGAGGGAGACATTGGAATTAAGCAGAGACCGCGCTCTGCCAGAGAACTGGAGGGAACGAAAGAGAACAGACAACAGACTTATAGTGCAAGCTTCTGCTCTGGGAAAGTCTATCTCCGGCCCTCCAGAAAACCTCATCTGCCCCAAGGATAGGACAGTCCTTCAGCCGGTCCCACGGGAGGCCCTGGGCCCGTTACAGCCAAACCAGTGTGCCCAGGGCCGAGCTTTTGGCCACTGGAAGAATGAATGCCCTAAGGCAAGGAAGGAAGAGGAAGCTCCCGCAGTTGTGGGGTTTGCTGACTTGGAAATTAACTAGGGCTGCCAGGGCTCAGAGATATTAGGTCCCTGAGAGCGCATGGTAACCGTAAAAGTGGGGGACCAAAACATTGACTTCTTGGTGGATACAGGAGCAGAACTGTCGGTAGTAACAATACATGTGGCACCACTGTTCAAAAAGACTACCGCTGTGACTGGGGTGTCGGGAGAAGAAATGATTAAATCGTTTTGCCAGCCTACAAAATGACAGATGGGGAGGGGGGGAACCAAGTGATTCATGAACTCCTCTACATTCCTGAGTGCCAGTAACCCCTGTTGGGAAAAGACTTGCTCTCCAAACTAGAAGCACAAGTGAATTTCTCCCACGAGGAGAGGCCCACCTTCTGGACGGACTCTATGACTTTTTTGCCCTCTCTCTCAATACCAACCCAAGATGAGTGGAGGTTGCATGAGCCTCTGAAGGCAGAACCAGGTTGGCCAGAAGAGCACGAGGGCGCTAACTCAATTATTCCCTGAGGTCTGGGTGGAAGACAACACCCACTCCCCCCAGGCTGGCTAAACATCACGCCCCAGTGATAATGGAACTCAAACCAGGCACCATCCCCGTTATAGAGTGCCAATACCCGCTATGGATAGAGGCCTGAACCGGCATATTGCCCCACATCAATAGATTGAAACAAGCAAGTATTCTACTAGAGTGCCAGTCGGCTTGAAATACGCCAATCCTTCCAGTCAACAGGGAAGGAGGACAGGACTATAGGCCTATACACGATCTCAGGCTAGTCAACCAGGCTACTGTGACTTTACACCCCACTGTTCCAAACCCCTATATCTTACTTAGCCTCCTCCCACCGAGGACTAAAGTTTACACTTGCCTAGATCTCAAGGATGCCTTCTTCTGTGTGCATCGCGCCCCAGCGTCACAGCCCATCTTTGCCTTTGAATGGGAAGATCGGGAACACCAAACAACAGCTCATCTGGACTCCCCCACAAGGGTTTAAAAACTTCCCAGCCATCTTTGGGGAAGCCTTGGCTTCTGACCTGGACTCATTCCATCCGGAAGAGTATGGATGTTGGCTCCTACAATACAGGGATGACCTGCTGCTGGCTGCCGAGACCGAGGGAAAATGCTGGAAAGGGACAGAAGCACTGCTCCAGCTGTTGATGGAAGCAGGTCACCCGGTGTCGAAGAAGGCACAGATTTACAAAGAGGTGGTAAGGCATCTTGGGTTTGTTTTAAAGAAGGGCTCAAGGTTCCAGACCCTAATTTGGTCCTATATACTGATGGCACTAGCCTGATAAAACAAGGACAATGGCTGTCAGGTTAGCCAAGGCGGAAGGGGCCATCACGACTGAAAAGGGATGGTGGGAATTGCCAAGTGGCAAATTATTGGTACTGGAGGAGCTGGCACACACTCTGGTAAGCCAGACACACCAAGCGACCCACCTGGGCCATGCTGCCTGCTCACAGGTGAATGCTGCCTCTCGGGGAATCAGACAAAATCCTCCGGGTATTCAGCTGAAAGGCACACTGCCCCTTGAACACCTGGGAGTGGACTTCACTGAAATGAATCCTCACCGACACTACCATTATCTGCTGGTCATGGTATGTACGTTCCCGAGATGGGTAAAAGCTTTTCCTACCTGGACTGAAAGAACATCAGAAGTAGCCCGGTGCCTGCTTAGGGAAATGGTTCCCAGATTTAGATTTCCTACCAGCATTGGATCAGTCAATGGCCCGGCTTTTGTAGCTGATTTAGTACAACAAGTAAGCAAAACTTTAAACATCAAATGGAAGCTGCACACTGCATATAGACCCAGAGTTCTGAGATGGTGGAATGAGCCAACTGGACACTTAGAGAGACTCTTCAAGTGGGTCAGAGAGACTGACTGCTCCTGGATGGACTTGTTTCCGACGGCTCTGCTCAGACTCAGGATGACCCCACAGTCCCAAGGCTATTGTCCATACGAAATTGTGTATGGGAGGCCTCCTCCCATAATAAAACAGGTGTCAACAAATTTGCCTCAGGTAAGGGGGGATAGGATTTCACAGCAGATGGAACTGGGTAAGGTAATAAATCGGGTAACTAAGTTTGTACAAGAAAGGGTGCCGTTCCCCCTTGGGGAAGAGATTCATGAGTTTACACTTGGTGACCAAGTATGGGTCAAAGATTGGAAACATGATTTGCTAGCCCCTTGGTGAAAGGGCCCTTATGTTATTCTAACTACCCCTACTGCAGTTAAAGTTGCAGGTATTGTCCCTTGATCCATCATACGAGGGTGAAGCGAGCATACCACGCAGACCCAGAAAAAGCTGAGGATCAGTGGGACCCCACTGATCCTCAAGAGACTAAGACCATCCTTAAGAAGAAGGAAAAGAAGATCCCGGAGGAGCCCCTTCAGGATGAAACTGCACAATCAACTCCTGCTGCTTGGCCTCATCAACGTGATTTTGAATTTAACTTCTGTCTCAACTCAGGACAATGTTTACACCACATGGGCACATTCCTACATGGACTTCCAGAACACCTACAACTTCTGGGTATGTAGGACTATGCCTCTGTCTGTGAAGGATGGACTTCCTTGGTGGGTGTCACCGCTCCGTCAAGCAGATTTTAAACCACTCTGCTCTTTTCTGGGATGACAAAGAGACTTTTATCTCTCTTTTCAGTCATAACCTCTCCTTGCTCTCTTGGTGTAAGACCTACAGTCAATAGACTCGGGTCACGGGGTTACATTTAATATAAATGCCAGTGTAGCAAAAGCCTAACCCACAACAAGCCCCAGTAAATCTACCTTATTTACATGTTAGGTGGACAAGATCTGTGTTTCAATGGTATGAGTTTATTGCTGCCTCTTTCGTACCCTCTGTAGGGACAACAAATATATTATGATTAAAGTAGAGGCCTTGGGAGCATTCTCTCAGAGCTATCTGAGATGCTGCCTCCCGGGCTGCAGACCTCATTTTGTCGCAAATAAAACTTAACTTGTAACTCTCAAAAAATAAATAAATAAATAAATAAAGTAGAGTCCTTGACTAATTTCACAAAAAGGCCCTCCTAGATAGAACAGAAGCCATCCAAGCCTTAAATGAAGAGCAAATCTAAATGAGAAAAGCACTAATTCATAATAAAATGGCTGTGAACATACTCACAGCTGCTCAAGGAGGGACCTGTGCTATAATTAACGTTGAATGTTGTGTATACATTCCTGACTTATCTGACAATGTATCGACTACTTTAGATGACATGAAAAACCAGCTAAAAGCAATGTCAAATGAGAGCATTCCTTTCTGGTTTTCCGTCCTATCTTCGGTGAAGAGCAATTTGTGGAAAATTATATTTACCACTGTTAGAGTTGCCTTGATAGTTCTGCTTTGTGGACCCTGAATTTTACAATGTATTATGAACTTTGTAACCCAAAGGTTGATGTCCTTCTCCCTAATTGGCAGTTGGAGAGCCAGGGTGCAATACATTCCTATGGATGCTCATAATATGAGTTAGGAGCATCAAGAGGGGGGAATGAAGAAGGAATTCATAGGGCCTGGACTCCATCTCAGGCCTGTCTGTGCTGATCGTGCTCGGCCACCTCTCCTGTGGACTCTGAATTCTCTGCTTAGTGCCTGTGGGAAAGACAATGGACGGATAAGACCCCCTCCAGACAGGGGAACCTTGAAGATCATATTCAGGTTCTTCATCAAATAAGAGCAAACAGACACTAATCACCCCTGCCTCCAGACACTATCTATCAGAATGTAAGCACAGGTTATTGGTTATTAACTGGTTGGAATGTAACCATGGGCTTATTGATTATTAACTGTTTGAACACATTAACACGTGAATGATGGAGTTATTGTGATTGTATTGACCCTTCCTATGTAAGCATCAAGGGATTGGGATGGTGGGTTTGGACACATACAAATGAGGTATAAAAGATTTTCACAAATGCTGGTCGGGGCCCTTGGCTAAGAGGAGACTCTGCCTTGGGCCCGCCGGTGTAATAAACTGCACTCCACTATCTGCACTACTCCTTCTCAGTGAGTTCGCTTCCCGGAAAGCATGGCTATAACAGTGCAGTGAAGAAACAATTTGAATATGAAATTTTTAAGGTCATATGTGTAGTTTCCAGTGGACTGGAAATTACATGGTAGAAAACAAAAAACATCTGTCCCCAGTATTCCTAGAAGTTTGGGAACTTTTTCACAGCTCCACCCACACACTTCTGACTAGGGACAGAATCAGCACTTTTAAAAGGTCTTAATATAGTTACTCAGAAATATGCAGATTTTATAAAACCTCCCCAAAATGGACGCATTATCAGGTCATGCAGGTTGTTCCAGGCGAAGACAAATATTTTGGTTCTAACTGCAAATGGAAAAATTAATCACTGGAGAAAAAAATACACAAATTATAAAAAGAATCAGGAATGGGTTGGGAGATGATGCTCTATGACAGTGACAGAAATAAACCTATGATAATCCAAAATCATCTCCACTGAAGCAGACCTTCTCAAACCACACGACAAAGTATGACTTCTTCCACAATGCTTGTCCCTCTCACCCGAGTTATCTGCTTCATCCATAGACACATACCTGGGTATATGGCTGTCTCTACTCTCCATACATCCCAGGGATCCTTCATTTGCTCCAGAAACGTGACCAGGTCTGGCTTAGAGACCACAAGACCTGTTCATCAGAAAAAACAATATGTGTTTTCTGAGATATTCATCAATTTCCAATCCAATATGTGTTCAGGTGAGAGAGAAGTCAAGGTAGAAAGTTAAAAAAGCATTAAAAAAATGATTTCACCAAACAGTTTATTGAAAGCATCTTTAAAAGACAAATGCATCAAAATCACATTCTGATATTATGCTCAAGTACTACTAAGGCAAAAGCAGGTAGTGGAATTCCAGTTTTACGAGGAGAGTGGCACTATTTTATAACACAGCACTTACAGAATTACCACGAACCTAGAATGAAGAATATGCAGGTTAAGAAGCAACAGTTAGAATCGTACATGGAACAGTTGACTGGTGGCAGAATGGGAAAGAAGTACAGCAAGGATGTACATGGCCACCCTGTTTATTTAATTTCTATGCAGAGTACATCATGCGAAATGCTGAGCTGGGTGAATCACAACCTGGAATCAAGATTACCTGGAGAGATAGCAACAATCTCAGATATACAGATGATATCACTCTAATGGCAGAAATTGAAGAGGAATTAAAAAGGCTCTTGATGGGGGTAAAAGAGGAGAGTGAAAAAGCTGGCTTAAAACTCAACATTCAGAAAACTTAGATCATGGCATCCAGTCTAATCACTTCATGGCAAATAGATAGGGGGAAAGTGGAAACAGTGACAGATTTAGTTTTGGGATATGGGCGTGGGCTCCAAAATTACTGCAGATGGTGACTGCAGCCATGAAATTAAAAGATGCTTGCCCTTTGGAAGAAAAGTTATGACAAAGACAGCATATTAAAAAGCAGAGACATCACTTTACCAACAAAGGTCAAAGCTATGGTTTTTTCAATAGTCATGTGTGGATGTGATATTTGGAACATAAAGAAGGCTGAGCACCTAAGAATTGATGCCTTTGAACTGTGGTGCTGGAGAAGACTCTTGAGAGTCCTTTGGTCCGCAAGGAGATCACACCAGTCAATCCTAAAGAAATCAACCCTGAATATTCATTGGAAGCACTGATGCTGAAGCTCCGATACTTCGGCCACCTGATGCGAAGAGCCAATTCATTGGAAAAGACCCTGATGCTGGGAAAGATTGAGGGCAGGAGAAGAGAGTGGCAGAAGATGAGATGGTTGCATAGTTTTATTGACTCAGTGGATATGAATTTGAGCAAACTCTGGGAATTAAAGAAGGCTAGGGAAGCCTGGCATGATGCATTGCACAGGATCGCAAAGAGTTGGACATGACTTAGCGACTGAACACAAGGAGGCAGGTTACATCAAGAAAGAAGGTTAGTTTCCCCTGGAAAGTAGGGATCTTAACCTCTACTGGACAAAGCAGAAAATTCCAGGAGACATTCTAGAATGAATGAACCAAAACCCTAAGGATAGATAAGGGATTCTGGAAGCAAGTTATCCTCACCCAAGCAGGCCAGATTCCCGTAGTTCTCTAACATCACGTCCCTGTACAATTCCCTCTGACCAAGGTCCAGGCATTCCCACTCCTCTTGAGTGAAATCTACGGTCACATCCAGGAATGTCAGCAGCCCCTGAAATATAAAGGACATGAGCCATGTGGACCTGGGAAGACTTCCTAATGTGAACCAAGATGAAACTAGCAAAAGAAACGGTTTTGATTTAGGAGAATATCAGGTGTTACACAAGAATATAATTTTTATACTGCCGTATTTTCCACTGTATTTCTAACCCCAGGAAAAGAGAATGAGATATGATCCACAGACAACTATAAAAACTATTCTGATCTGGAAGAGAAATTATAAAACAATCACATCAACACTGACCTATATATTTTTGAGAGTTGTACTCGTGTGACACAGAATAAACTGTCTATCAAGGAAAGCGTGTTAGTCACTCTGTCATGCCTGATTCTTTCCGACCCCATGGACTGTAGCATGCCAGGCTTCTCTGTCCATGGGATTTTTCAGGCAAGAATACTGGAGTGAGTTGTCATTTCCTTCTCCAGGGAAATCTTCCCCACCAAGGGATCGGACCCGGTCTCCCACATTGCAGGCAGATTCTTCACCATCTGAGCCACCAGGGAAGCCCCCTATCAAGGAACCAGGAGATAGTTTTAAAAAGCATGATGCTCTGGTCTAAGAGTTCTGGAGTGGGGCTAATGTTCCGCATTTTTAACAAGCTTATTTAAACTAGTAATGTTGAAAACTCTGATACATGAGTGACCATTCTGAATAGCAAAGAGGTAGACCACTAAGGCAAGAATTGATACTTAACTTTGAATTTTAAGTGTTTTACAAAATTGATAGGTCTGATAGAATAGTACCCAGAACAGCAATAATCCTTTGAACTATTTAGTATATACTATATGTCTTTCTAAAAGTTTTTACAGGGTCTTGAATGCATCACATAAATAATAGAAATTCAACAACATTGTTGTTCCACCGTTTTGCAAATATTTTGTCAAACATTCATTAAATGACAGATCTTGAATTTGCTTCAGTTTATGTGAACTAAAATTTAACTAGTAAAGCACAAATACAGAGAGACAACACTAAAGAAAGTGTATAGGAGTTTTTATAGGGTCTTCCCTGATAGTCTGAGCTCCCAAGTCAGGGGGCCGGGTTCAGACCCTTGTTAGAGAACTAGATCCCACACGCCACAGCTAAAGTGTGCCTGCTGCAACAAAGTCTCCCACATGGCTCCAACATTCTGCAGGCTACGACCAAGACACAACTCAGCCAAACATAAATACGTGTTTTTTTTTTTTTTTTTTTAAAGAACTTTATATAACTGGAGCGAATACCAAAACAAGAAAAAAAATAATTTTAACATTTTCATGCTTGCAGACATACATTACAATGAGACTGTATACTTCCTAAGAGTATTAAGGAAAAGCTAACATTCACAAAGCTAAGATCACGGCATCCGGTCCCATCACTTCATGGCAAATAGATGGGGAAAGAGTGGAAACAGTGGCTGAGTTTATCTTGGGAGCTCCAAAATCACTGCAGATGCTGACTGCAGCCATGAAATTAAAAGACGCTTACTCCTTGGAAGGAAAGTTATGACCAACCTAGACAGCACATTAAAAAGCAGAAACATTACTCTGTCCACAAACGTCCGTCTAGTCATGGCTATGGTTTTTCCAGTAGTCATGTATGGATGTGAGAGTTGGACTATAAAGAAAGCTGAGGAGAGAAGATCTGATGCTTTTGAACTGTGGTGTTGGAGAAGACTCTTGAGAGTCCCTTGGAGTGCAAGGAGAGGCAATCAGTCCATCCTAAGGAAATCAGTCTGGATGTTCATTGGAAGGACGGATATTCAAGCTGAAACTCCAATATTTTGGCCATCTGATGCGAAAAACTGACTCATTAGAAAAGACCGTGATGTTGGGAAAGATGGAAGGCAGGAGAAGGGGACGACAGAAGATGAGATAGTTAGATGGCATCACTGACTCAATGGACATGAGTTTGGGTAAACTCCAGGAGTTGGTGATGGACAGGGAGACCTGGAGTGCTGCGGTTCATGGGGTCGCAAAGAGTCAGACACGAATGAGCGACTGAACTGAACTGATTCATGTCCAGTTCAGTTCAGTTCAGCTGAGTTCATTCATATTTATGTCAATAACATCGATATTCATTTCAATAAATCAGTTAATTTTCATTTCAGTTCAGTCATTCATATTCATGTCAATAAAATCGAGATTATTTTTAATGGGTTAAAATATATACATCTACTTGTGGATGATATTCTTTCTATATTTTAAATACAATAGGGTGCAAACATATACAATGGTATGAGATAAATTAGAGTTCTTGGTTCTGAAACTTTAATTTCTTGAAAAACTATCATTTTGTAGAGCTGTATCTTAGAAATTCAACACAGGTGAAAACAGATTAGCACCAATAGGATTATTGTTTGCTAAAAAAAAATGCAAAAATGTGCGTAAGACTTTCTCTGTGATATGAGCGTGGAGTGTACTGGAAACATCACACTTGGGCTTGAGTGATGAAAACTCCCACTCCCAAAACCCAGTATCTATCATCAACACAGTGTGTTCATTGTCCAAAGCAAAGAGAAACCAAGAAGATGTGGAGTTTCTCCATTAAGTGTGAGGGTTTTCACATGTTCCTCATTCAATTTTTCCACAACCTTGTCTAAAGACAGAGGGGGAAAAAAATGAACTTTATAGCCTGGTAATCTCAGAGAAATCACCAGAGCCAGTGGACATCATCTGTCACGGTGTAAATGGATCACACAGAAGAAGCACTATCAGAACCTGGGCATGTTGGAAAAAATAAGGAAATTATAACTTGAACCAAAAATTAAAAGTATCAGTTTTATGCAAAATTCATTTCATATATACTTCCTCTGTTTGGATCCTAACAATGTTGTCACCCGAGTGTATGTTCCTCGGATCTTTGTCTCGTCACAACAAAAGTTTCGAGTGATGGATATTAAAGCCCCTTGTCGGGTCAGAGCTCTCGGAGTACAGACTGTGTTATAGCTCTTAAATAAAACAGTGTTACAGCTCTATTTATGTAGATAATAGCCGGAAAATCCACCTTCGAGTTGTGAGAAAATGTCGATCCAAAGACACGAAGAAAAGATCGCCCCATCGCGTGGGGGAGAGAGAGAGAGAAGAAGGAAGAGGGCTTTGGCTCCTCTTTTTATGTTTCTCTGCCCCTGGGTCTGTCTTATATAAATCGGGACTAGGCAGGGGCGTTGTTTGTTTTACCTGAGGTTCTCACTCCAGTCCTCGGACCTTCCTTTGTTCTCTTTTCGCGGGCTTTCCCTTCCAGGTCTTTTACCCACCGCCATTTTGGACTCTTTTCCCTTATTTTAACTACCTGACAATGTGTTTAACTACTAAGTCTTAGCATTACAGAGGACAGTATCTCCTAGTTTTCTTTTTATTTCTGAGCATTTTCTGAAAAATTCTGGATCACTGAGTTTATTCAATATATAAGCGCATTTTCTAACTCCTAAAGAGCTGAAATTGCATCCCCATGGAAACTCATCATGGCATTTCCCCTCGTTCCCTAAGATCCCAACACCGAACCACATCCCAGTGGGAATCTCGGATACCAGTGCCTCTCCGTGTTTCTCTCTCACAAAGGCAATATATTCACCAGTTGAAAGTCGCTAATTCATGCTGAGAATTCATCATGCTCCGTAGAAAGCCAGGATAAAGACAAGGGAGACAAGATTCTGGAACACAAGGGAGAAGTGGTCTAAAGAGCCAGGCTTCACTATGAGAAGAAGAAAAGGAAAAAATAAAGAAGTTGATAACAAACACCCAGGCAGAAAAGTTAGAAGCAGAGAACTAAAGGTTTGCAGGTTCTCACTCCAGGCATTTCAGGAAGAAAAGCAGACACAGCCCCAGACCCGAGACAGGACTCGTACCTCAGAAGCTGCCATTTCCTCCTCTTCTTCCTCCTGCTCTGCGTCTTCTCTGGGGATGTTACATCCCATACTCACATCTGCATCTTGAGAAAATACCTTCAAAGGCATCCATGCAGCTGTTGAACCTGCAACTGCTGTAGGGAAAGAGAAGAAAAAGTTTTCCTGTTTCCCTCATCCGCTTCTGAGCTCCTTTTCGACTTTCTGTGTTCCCAATCTGTAGTGGGGAATCAAGACGAACCTGATAATGCTAATCACATCGTGGTGCTCTACACTATTTGCAGATCGTCCGGGCTAGCTCTTGCCCTTCCTTTTCGAGTTATAGAGAACAGCTGAAAAGAGACAACGGACCTCCTTCTGGGCTAGCTGACCCAGCCTTGAGGGTTGTGAAAAAAATGCAAGAGGAAGACCTGCATTCAGAGCCCTGAACCTCAGGAAGGGAGGGTTTAGGGAGGGAACTTCTAGAAACAAAGAAATTCAACCTCATTCCCTGGGGAGGGGCTCTTTCTAGGATGGGTGTGGTGGTCCACAGCCTGCCTGTACCCTTGGGGGCTGGGAGGGGAGAGGTCAGTGAGTGGTGGGAATCACCTGGGGCTCTTGGGTCCCTGCCAAGCTTTACTTGCAGAATTCTTCCCAAAGATCTCCCCTGTCCTTAGTTTTTTTCACCCCCCTCTGCAGCCTGGGGACACAGCTTTTCACAAAATGATTTGCTTTGTGACCACCTCTCTGCAGGGGTGGCACCTCCAACTTCAGAAACCAGGAGCCTGGAGGCATTTCCATCCCCGCTTTCTTGAAAAATAAACCAGGGGCAGCAGGAGGCCTGGCGTGCTGCAGTCCAAGGCGACTGAGCCACTGAACTGAACTGAACTGATCAGGACACGCTAGGTTCACAGTGCATATGGGCGGAGCCAAATGCCTCTGAAAACGGTGCCCTAAATGCTCTCTGATGACCAACGAAAGAAGTAATGATCCGTGTTGTCATAAGTTACATCACACATGAGTTAACACCTGAGAATGTTGTTGCTCTACTTCCTGTGTGTGTTTTTCTAGGTTTTATGAATCAACTGCTCCAGTTTGTTGTCTGTCCATTTAAACAGCTCTATTTTCCCACATCTTTAAAGTATAATGACCAAGGAAAATTAAAGATAGAAGCATATACATCTTTCTCATATTATATATTCTAAAAAATATTCAGTCTGCATTTTCGGGGAGGGGCTTGAAAGAGCTGACTCTGGGAGCTGCCTTGATTGATTATCGAGGATCCCTTCAAGGACATAGCTCTCTGTCCCGCCACCCCTCTGGAATTTACTATCCAAAGTTAAACAGAACACTAGTAAGCCTTGAATGCACACAAGAGGCAGACAGATAGCCTTTTTACGATTACCCCTAAAATAAATCAGGATGCTATTCCTGTGCTCTGGCGCCTAGTGAGAGTTCTAGTGATTGTTATCTTAAAGATTATGTACACGGGGAGGAATTTTCTTTGGGATGCCTCCTTCTTGGTTTAAGTATAAATGAAGCTTAGAGAAATAATGGAGCATCGTTGACTGCAGTGATCCTCTCGACCCCATCTGTCCTGTTTCTTTATTTCTTAGCCTAAAGGAACGCCTCGTGTTGCTCGCTGAAATCTCCTGGCTGGTCGGCATGCATTCACCAGTACCAACTTTGTAGAGGATTTAGTTTCACAGCAGAAGTGAGAATAAAGTATAGACATTTCCCATATACCTCTTGTTCCCACGTGTGGACAATCTCCCTACTTAGCTTTCCCCACCAGAGCGAGCATTTGTTACCACTGCTGAATCTACACGGGCAGTAAATAGATCAACTCTCTAGTTTGCCCCTGTGTTCCTCTTTTAGGAATGTGCACTCCATAACTCTAGATAAATGTTTAATAACATGTGTCCATCATGACAGTTTAACACAAATTACTTCATTTGTGTTAATGAAAGTTCTCTAGACTTAGGGTATTCATAGTCCCTCCTTTGAAACCCACAGTAACCATGGACATTTTTAATCTCTTCTATATTTCTTACTAGATTCCCAGTGACTGAGTGGTAAAGAATCTGCCTCCCGATTCAGGACATCCACGTGATTCAGGTTCAATCCTTGGGTCAGGAAGATCCCCTGCAGGAAGAGATGGCAACCCACTCCAGTATCCTTTCCTGGGAAATCTATGGACACAGGTGAGCCTGGGGGGCTACATTCCCTGGGATCACAAATATTCAGACACAACTGAGCACGCATAAGAACATTTACCTATACCAAAACGTCATATTGTAAAAATCGTACTTTTTGTAGCATTTTCAAATGGGCTTCTTTCACTTAATAATGAAGGAGGAAACAGACAGAGCTGGCCTCCGTCTTAGGCCAGGCTGTGAGCATTAGGCTACACGCATGGGCACCCTCCCACTGGACTCTGAAATTTGCGCCCTGGTGTCTGTAGAAATGGCATACCAATGGAAACTCAGATCCCACCCCGCCCCCCATAAAAGATCCTCAGGAATTATACTAGGACTCTGTTGCCAAAAAGAATATGTTAATTATCTCTGTAACAGAACAAAGTGGTAAATTCAATTCTGTTTATTGGGATATGACCACAGGCCTGTTGATAAATAACCAGTTTATTTAGTCCTGTGACACATGAATCATGGGTTAACTTTGATCGTATCTCTCTTTTCCCTTATCTAGACTAGTTTCAAGCAGTTTGGGGAGGTGGGTTTGAACAAGTACACTTAGGGTATATAAGGTTTTCACAAAAACTGTTTGGGGTCCTTGGCTAAGAGGAGACTGTGTCTCCCCCCCCCCCCCACCCCATGTAATAAACTGCACTCCAATATCTGCATTGTCCTTCTGAGTCAGTTTGTTTCCCAGAACGTGTGGCTACAACCGAAAAATGCATGGAATGATTGTCAATTTACTTTATGCCTTGAAAGCTTCACATGTAAAAGCTTAAGAACTTCCTCTGCGCCTATATTCCTGCTCAGCAAATAAGTTCATCAATACTATTTTTTTAATTCCATAGATATCCGTTAAGACAATATTTGCACAAATATAGAGATCAGACGTGGACATAGCAGGAGAAGAAGAGGGGGACCAATTGAAAGGGTACCATTGACATATATACACCACCATGGGTAAAACGTTGGAGAAGACTCTTGAGAGTCCCTTGGACTGCAAGGAGATCCAGACAGTCCATCCTAAAGGAAATCAGTCCTGATATGCATTGGAAGGACTGATGTTGAAGCTGAAACTTCAATACTTTGGCCTTCTGATATGAAGAACTGACTCATTTGAAGAGACCCTGACACTGGGAAAGATTGAAAGGGGGAGGAGAAGGGGACGACAGAGGATGAGGTGGTTGGATGGCATCACTGACTCAATGGACATGAGTTTGAGCAAGCTCCAGGAGTTGGTGATGGACAGGGAGACCTGGCGTGCAGCACTCCATGGGGTCGCAAAGAGTCAGACACGAGTGAGCAACTGAACTGAACTGATGGTGAAAATAGTTAGCTGGTGGGAAGCTGCTGTTTACCACAGGGAGCTCAGCTTGGTGCTCTGTGCTGAGCAGAGGGGTGAAAGTGAGACCACGGGAGGGAGGGCCAAGACGGAGAAGATTTACGTATACTTACGGCTGACTGACGATGTCATACAGCACAGACTAGCAGAACATTGTAAAGCAATTATATTCCAATAAATAAATAAATAAATATATATGTCTCAAAAGGAAAAAAAGCTAAGCAGACTGGTCACCGGTGGTGGAGAACCCGTCTGACCCTGCGGGGACAAGGGCCGCACCCCTGGCCCAGGAATCCCCCACGTGCTGTGGGGAGACTGAGCCTGTGCCCCACAGCTGGTGAGGCTGGGCGGGCAGCTTGCTCTTTCCATGGGCAGGAGGCAAAGAAAGATGCTCACCAGCGCTGAAAAATAAGAAACGCAGAGCAAAGCTACAGGGATGTATCACCACATGTCAGTCAGAATAACAATGTGCAAAAAGCCCACTAATAATGTCACAAACCCTACAGTGGCTTGGAGATCAGGGAACCTCCTACGTGGCTGGAGGGTATGTAAACTGATGCAGTCATGAAGGAGGACCGTGTGGAAGTTCTTAAAAAACATAACCTCCTGGCATTGAAGGAAATGAATTCCATGAAAAGTAGACAAAACAGATTAATTGACAAATTGACAAGTTTTATAGTATGTAATAAATCATCTGCAATTCTGATATGACCAGTTTTGATCTAACATTTCTAAATTCTCTAAGTTAAATATGTAAGAATACACATACACTCACATATTCCTTCTTGGTTTTTGCACTGCTAACATGTATACCTTCAGATATTTGTATCTTGTATTCAATGTGTGTTATATAAATTATATTATGTATATATAAATTCAGATATTTATATATTGCATTCAAACTATGCCAGGGCCATGAGAAAACAATCCCTTTAAGCCTTAAAAGACACATGTGCTAAGAATGATACAGGGTATGATTTTATTAATCTTGGTTCAGAATTTTCCCATCATGACTGTTGATTATTCTTTTCGTGACTTTGTTAAACTTACATTTGCTTAAATGAGCCCCTGAAAAGTTTTAGCTCACAAAAGAACAAAGGACAATTGCAGGAGGTGAGTTTATGACTCTGAGTTTAGGACCTCAGAGAATTCACAGCAAGCCTTGAGGGTCCCTGAGGAAGGTCAAGGCTAGAACCAGGCAGAGAAAAATCCAGGACTTGGGTTTCAGACCTGACCCTGGGTGAAGTGCTGTGGGTCCCACAGGCTGAGTGTGGAAGGGTCCATTCAAAGAAAGATGAGCAGGATTCTGGTGAGCTCTGAGGGTGTCACTGAACGGGGGCCTGTGCAGTAGACCCTGGCGTTCAGCAAGACTGGTGGTCCCAAGGAAGGGGTCATCTAGTGCAGGTGCTCGCAGGACTGGTTGGTGTCAGTTCAAGGTGCAGGGGTTTAGTTGCTCGAGGCATGTGAGATCTTACTAGATCAGGGATCGAACCTGTGTCTCCTGCATTGGCACAAGGATTTTTTACCCACTGAGGCACCAAGGAATCCCCAGATGCTGTGTGTGATGCTGTTTTTCTTAGTGAGGAACACACAACCCATTGAAAGCTAACATGAGAGCTCTCTGGAAATGCATGGCGGAAACTGCGAGGAAGCTCTCTTTGATCCCTCCAAAGTCTTAGGCTGCTAGTGGAGGGGGGAGTGTTCTGATGAACAGATGACAGAGATGAGAATGTGGCAAATATAGTAGGTTTCTGAGAATCCGGGAAATCAAATGCTGTCCTCCTGAGTTAGGAGAGTTTCTGAGTACCGCAAAGGACTAACACTACTAGACAGAGGTTATTATACTTTCCCAGACTTAGACCTGGGAAAAATGGAAACAGTGACAGGTTTTATTTTCTTGGGCTCCAAAATCACTGCAGACGGTTACTGCAGCCATGAAATTAAAAGACGCTTGCTCCTTGGGAGAAAAGCTATGACAGTTCATTTTAGTGGCTCAGTAGTGTCTGACTCTTTGTGACCCCATGGACTGCAGCATACCACGATTCCCTGTCCATTACCAACTCTTGGAACTTGCTCAAACTCATGTCCATTGAGTCAGTGACGCCATCCAACCCTCTCATCCTCTGTCGTCCCCTTCTCCTCCCGCCTTCAATCTTTCCCAGCATCAGGGTCTTTTCCAATGACTCAGTTCTTCACATCAGGTGACCAGAGTATTGGACTGTTGCCTCTTGACCTGCATATAGATTTCTCAGGAGGCAGGTAAAGTGGTCTGGTGTCCCCATCTCTTTAAGAATTTTCCACAGTTTGTTGGGATCCACACAGTCAAAACAAACATAGCATATTAAAAAGTGGAGGCAGCACTTTGTCAAGAAAGTTCTGTGTAGTCAAAGCTATGGTATTTCCAGTAGTTATATACGGATATGAGTTGGGCTATAAAGAAGGCTGAGTGCCGAAGAATTGATGCTTTCAAACTGTGGTGTTAGAGAAGGCTCTTGAGAGTCCCTTGGACTGCAAAAAGATCAAATCAGTCAGTCCTAAAGGAAATCAACCCTGAATATTCATTGAATGGACTGATGATGAAGCTGAAGCTCCAATACTTTGGCTACTTGATGATGCAGAGAGTCAACTCACTGGAAAAGACCCTGATGCTGGGAAAGATTGAAGGCAGGAGGAGAAGGGGATGACAGAAGATGAGATGGTTGGGTGGCATCGCTGACTCGATGGAGATGAGTTTGAGCAAGCTCCAGGCATTGATGATAGACATGGAAGCGTGGTGTGCTGCAGTTCATGGGATCGCAAAGAGTCAGACACGACTGAGCAACTGAACAAGACAGCATCTGTTAAAACTTACAATTGGGGGTACTTTTGGAGGGAGAAACTTATAAATTTCCATCTTTCTGTACATATTTTTCTATTTAGATTTTCTGTAACTACTTGGGAATGGGTCCGTATTGCTAAAATATATTTTAGTGGAAAACATCTTTATCACCACCCAGACTTGCAAATTCATTCGCATTGAGGTGGACAAATATATACAATAAATTTTAACATAAAAATTTCTGTCATCATTGTCTTCCTTTTAATTATAGTGCTTAGAAATCCTCGGGCACTTGGTTCTATTTCTCTGATCATACTTAAGTGATGCTGAAGCTCAGGAATCGGGAAAGAACCCACTGTTGGGTAGAAAAATTTCTCAGAGGAACAGAGAAGTCAGCACAATACAAGAGTTTCATTGCCAGGCTCTCAGCTGTCAGCTCAGCATCCTGCTCTTTCCATATGAGAACCTGTCTGCCTCCCCAGATCGCAAAAAAGAAAAAGCCCCTCAGGGCACTGCAGTGATCTCTTTGGGAATAACAAGTTGATTGTAGTTTTTTGGGGGGAGGGTAATTAACAGTTTTTAGAAAGTTAATTAAAAGTTTTACACAAGTATGATTTTGTTCCATGAGCCTATCTTCTCATTGCAGCTAAAAGTGAAAAGAAAATCGCAATTCTGAGGGAAGGGGAGGTCACAGAATCACAAATGCATATCTAGGGGTGTGACAGCCTTCATCTAACACAGGTGCTGATTTTCAAACCAGCACACCTCCTCCCACAGTGTACTGGCAACAGAAAGGAGTCAGATACCGATTTTCTATTTCAATCTGAGAGGAAGTGTCTATAGACAAGAAGTATCAGGGGTAAGTGGTTATTTCACAAAAAAGGAAATTCTTGAGGGTCCAAATCTAGTTCATTGTCAAAGCCACACAGAAGAAAAGAAGGATTCTGACTCTTGAGCTGGACTAGTAAAAAGAGGCCAGGACTAGAGATCCAACAGCAATCCATGACTGCTCTGAATTTATAATTTAGTGTAATCCACAATGACTTTGATTCCTGGCATTGACTGCGAATGACAATGCAGCTTAGACTTTTAATTTTCTTCAGAACCGTAGGGTTTTTTCTTTTCTTTGTTTATTTTTGGTTGCACTGAGTCTTCATTGCTGCGTGGGCTTTCTCTAGTTGGGGTGAGCGGGGGCTACTCCTTGCTGTGGTGCCCAGGCTTCTCATTGCAGTGGCTTCTCTTGCTGCAGAGCACAGATTCTAGGCACTCAGCCTTCAGTATCTGCAGCATGTGGGTTCAGTAGTTTGGTGTGCCACTCTAGAGAGCAGGCTCAAAAGTGCCAGCACACAGGCTTAGCTGCTCGAGGACGTGTGGAACTTTCCCGGACCAAGGATGGACCCCGTGTCTCCGCACCGGCAGGTGGATTCTTATCCACTGTGACACCAGGGGAGTCCTTAAGAACTGTAGTTTTGAACTCAGTCTGAAGTTCCGCCTCGTTTACTGAAAGCATAGATTAAATTTTCAGGGTTATTGCAGGTGTGCGTGCCTATGACACCTTCTGCTTCTAGTAATGAGTAAGATGAATCTACAAGTCACTGAGTCCTGTGCAGAAATGGTGAACCCGGATGACAGTTCCTGGTATAAAATTGTTTGCTTTATCTCTGAGTATACGAAGTGCTTGATGGAGACAGTAATTGTTACCTCCTGAAAATGTCTTTGATCTGTTAAATTGATGAGACTGTTTTCCCTATTGAAGAAAAGGAATCAGCACATAAGAAAAGTGTACATTTATAGCAATGAGTTTCAGAGAGCCCCAGTCAGGCTCAAATATACCATGATGCTTTCACTCATCTAAAAATATTCTACTATCAACTGTTGTTGTTGTTTAGTTGTAAGTCATTTCTGACTCTTTGTGACCTCATGGACTATAGCCGACCAGCTTCCTCTGTCATTGGGATTTCCCAGGCAAGAAAAGTGGAGTGGGTTGCCATTTCTTTCTCCAGGGGATCTTCCTGACCTGGGGATTGAACCCATGTCTCCTGTGTTGGCAGGAAGTTTCTTTACCACTGAGCCACCAGGGAAGCCCAAAATATAATGACATATTACCAAGAGAGCGCAATATCTATTTCAACTTTTGAGAGAACAGAGCTACCTGGATTTGTCAGATATCACGGTGATTAAATGTGCTAGATTTGTTACCAGCCAAGTCAGGTTTATGTCCTTTCTTGCCTATGGTGGTTTAGTTGCTAAGTCATGCCAGGTTTCCCTGCCTTGTATCATCTCCCTGAGTTTGCTCAAACTCATGTTCATAGAGTCAGTGATGCCATCCAACCATCTCATCCTCTGTCACCTCCTTTTCCTCCTGCCCTCAATCTTTCCCAGCATCAGGCTCTTTTCTAGTTACTTAGCTCTTCACCTCAGGTGGCCAAAGTATTGGAGCTTCAGCTTCAGCATCAGTCCTTCCAATGACTATTCAGGGTTGAGTTCCTTTAGGATTGACTGATTTGATCTCCTTGCTGCCCAAGGGACTCTTATGAGTCTTCTACAGCACACAGTTTGAAAGCATCAATTCTTTGACACTCAGCCTTCTTCAGGGTCCAACTTTCGCATCCATACATGATTACTGGAAGAACCATAGCTTTGACTATAGGGACCGTTGTCAGCAAACTGATGTCTCCACTTTTTAGTATGCTGTCTAGACCTTCATAGCAGTGGTTCACTCATTTATAAGAGCTCTTTTTTTTCAGATTTTTTTTCTGCTTTTATTTTATTCATCTTAAGTTAATTTTTTTTATTTGAGTATGTCGGGGCAGTCTCAGCGTGGGTTGAAAAAGAATTTCCAGACACAGTGTATTTCAGAAGGGGATGCATTTATTAAGAGCAGGGAGCAGAGATAATGAAGGTGCTACAAATGCAATTGGCTGGAGAGAGACTGTGCTTTTCATGGGTTAGCAGCTGATGTTTGCAGCCTCAAGACAAAGAAAATTCCTGCTGGAAGGCTAATACTAGGTTACTGGATAGGGCACTATAGTGGCTACCAGGATGGGCATTTTTGCCTAATTTGGGGTTAAGTCTACTGGTGATGATGGAAGGGGTGGGGGCAGAGCTTTTGGCAATGGTTACAACGGGGTTTTTCCAGCAGTCACATATGGATGTGAGGGTTAGAGTGTAAAGAAGGGTGGAGTGCCGAAGAATTGATGCTTTCAAACTCCGGGGCTAGAGAAGACTCTTGAGAGTCCCTTTACAGCAAGGAGATCAAACCAGTCAAGCCTAGAGGAAGTCAACCCTGAATATTCATTGGAAGGACTGATGCTGAAGCTGAAGCTCCAATACTTTGGCCACCTGATGTGAACAGCTAATTCACTGGCCCTGATGCTGGAAAAGATTGAGGTTAGGAGGAAAAGGGGGCAACAGAAAATGAGATGGTCGGATGGCATCACCAACTCACTGGATATGAGTTGAACAAACTCTTGGAGATACCGAAGGACAGGGAAAGCTGGTGTGCTGCAGCCCATGCAGTCGCAAAGAGTCAGACACAACTGAGCGACTGAACAACAATGGCCAAGGGGCTCAGACAGTTCCAGAGATGATCTTGTTTCTGGGCTCCATATCTGAGGCCTTGGGGCAAGACTCTACAGAGCATAGTTGATTTATAATGTTGCATTCATTTCTGCAGTACAGCAAAGTGAATCAGTATATGTATATATTTATCCACTCTCTTTTAGATTATTTTCCCGTATAGATCATCACAGAGTACTGAGTAGACTTTCTGTGCTGTGTGGGAGGTCTTGTCAGTTGTCTATTTTACATATAGCTGTGTGTATATGGGGTTTTCCTGGTGGCTCATACGGTAAAGAATGGGTCAGGAAGATCCCCTGGAGAAGGGCATGGCAACCCACTCCAGAATTCTTGCCTGGAGAGTTCCATGGATAGAGGAGCCTGGCGGAGTGCAATCCATGGGGTCACAAAGAGTCAGACATGACTGACAACTAACACTTTCACTACTTCAGCGTGTATATGTCTATCCCAATTTTCCAATTTATCCCTCCCCAACCTCCTCCTCAGTAATTATGTTTGTTTTCTACATCTGTGATTCAAATTTTATTTCATATATAGGTTCATTTGTATGACTTTTTTTAGATTCCACATACAAGTGATATCATATGATATATATAAGAGCTCTTTAAAATTTGTATGTTAAAATCTTGGAAATCTCTTAGTAAAATAAAAACAAGAAGGTAATATATCTCTGTGGAAATGAATAATAAGTGGACAAGTTTAAATCTCACTTGATGTAACACATGTGGCCCATGCCTCATTTTTCTATGCAGGAAACTCTAGCTCAGAAGGCAAATATTTTTCACAGAGAACTGGAAGGATGGCCATCAGAGATTTTGCAATAGAATTGATCTTCTTATCCAAGAATGTATTTGGAATCCTGGGAAAGTTCTCTCTTCTTTACCATTATCTCTTCTTTCACTTTGCTGGGTGCAGGCTAAGATCCACAGATCTGATCATTGAGTATCTGCTTATACCCCACTCCTTGGTCATGCTCTCTACAGGAACCCCAAGGACAATGGAGGTGTTTGGGTGGAAATATTTTCTGAATGATACTGAATGCAAAATTGTTTACTATATCCACAGAGAGGCCAAGGGAGTGTCCGTTGGTAGCACCTGTGTCTTGAGTGTCTGCCAGGCCATCACCATCTGTCCCAGGAACTCCAGGTGGGGGCAGCTTAAAATGAAAGCTCCCAAGTACACTAGATCTGCTATTTTCCTCTGCTGCGTTGTGCACATGCTGATAAATATTCTATTTACTAGGTATGTGGAAGATCATTGGAGTAACAGAAACATCACAAAGAAGAAAGATTTGGGATTGTGTTATGGTGTGATTCATAATAGAATCAAAGTTTTACTGAGTGTAGGATGGTTTTCACTTCCTGCTGTGTCATGTCTGGTCTCACGATCTGGTTTAGCGGCTCCATGGTTTTCATCTTGTCCAGGCCCAAGCAAAGGGTGCAATATATTCACAGGGCCAGCATCTCTGCAAGATCCTCCCCGAATCTAGAGCTCCCTAGAGCATCCTGGTCCTGGTGAGCATCTTTGTGTCTTTGTACAGTGTCTCCTCCACGTTTCGCATTTGTTGGGCTCTTTTTAACAACCCCAGCTGGTGGCTGGTGACTTCTGCTGCACCCGTTACTGCATACTTCCCAGCTGTAAGCCCCTACATTCTCATGAGTCATGGTTGCAGAGTACCCAGGCTCTCCTTTTCTTGGATAAAGATGAAATAATCACCTAAGCTTATGTTGTTCAGTCACCAAGTCGTGTCCAACTCTTTGCGACCCCATGGACTGCAGCACACCAGGCTCCCCTGTCCTTTACTATCCCCAGGAGTTTGCTCAAATTCATGTCCATTGAATCGGTGATGATATCTAACCATGTCATCCTCTGCCACCCCCTTCTCCTCCTGACGTCAATCTTTCCCAGCATCAGGGTCTTTTCCAATGAGTCAGCTCTTTATATCAGGTGGCCTAAGTATTAGAGCTTCAGCTTCAGCATCAGTCCTTCCAGTGAATATTCAGGGTTGATTTCCTCTAGGATTGACTGGTTTGATCTCCTTGCTGTCCAAGGGACTGTTAAGAGTCCTCTCTACCACCACAGTTTGAAAGCATCAGTTGTTCAGCGCTCAGCCTTTCTTATGGTCCAACTCTCACATCCATACATGACTACTGGAAAAACCATAGCCTTGACTAGACGGACGTTTGTTGGAAAAGTAATGTCTCTGCTTTTCAATATGCTGTCTAGGTTGGTCATAGCTTTTCTTCCACGGAGCAAGCGTCTTTTAATTTTGTGGCTGCAGTCACCATCCACAGTGGTTTTCGAGCCCAAGAACTGTCTCCTGCTAGGGTTCAAAGGGGGCTCATAGTGTATAGTTTTAATGGTCCATTTTGGTGACCTGACAAACGGGTTGAAGTCACAGTGACCAAATTGCCCTCGTGGGCATCCTGTTCTTTTCTTAAAGTGATATCCTGTTTTTTCCTGCTGATGTCCTGTTTTACCAGTTTCTCAAGACTTGCCAGTTTCTCAAGACTACGTGACCCCCGGACCATGAGACCCCTTTGACTCCCTAGTAACAAGACCCCGGCTGCAGGCTAGAGATACACTAAGGCCCCTCCCTTCGGGAAGCAGTTCCCCATCAACAAGGTATAAGAAGGGATGGCTGTAAGGGAGCACACTGGCTTCTCTCAAAAGGCAGCCACTTCTCTCTTCCCGCAGTAAAGCTTTCTCTGCCGGGATGCCCAGGTCACTCTCCTCTCCGCGCTAGTCTGTCATCACCGTTTCCGCTTTCCCCCCATCAATTTGCTGTGAAGTGATGGGAGTGTGTGTCATAATCTTGGTTTTTTGAATGTTGAGTTTAAAGTAAGTCAAAAAAAAGAAAAATATCATATATCAACACATGTCTGTGGAGTCTAGAAAAAAGGTGTAGACGATCCTATTTTCAAAGTAGAAGAAGACACAAAGACATAGAGAGGAAATGTATGGACACCAAGGGGGGAGAAGGGGTGAAGGGGATGAATTGGCAGATTGGGATTGACACCTATACACTCTTGATGCTATGTATAAAATAGATAACTGATGAGAACGTGCTCTATAGCACACAGTATTCAATGCTCAGTGCTCTGTGCTGACCTGAGTCTGAAAGAAGCCCAAAACGGAGCGGGTATATGTACGTGTATGACTGATTTATTTTTCTGTGCAGTAGAGACTAACACAACTTTATAAAGCAACTATACGCTAGTAAAAATTAATTTTAAAAATTTCAGTGTCATCCAAGGATTAGCAGAGGTGGGGCTATGAACATTCTGTGTCTAGAGTATTTTCTGGACAGTGAAAACGATTTGTGGAAAACTTTTATTTTTTTAACAGTTAATTTTTTAATTCAAAGAATTTGAATTCTAAAAGAACAGTCAATAAAATGGGTGCCAGGTGTCTCAAGAAATATTCAGTCCCTTGAGCTCCGTGTGCCATTAAACTTGGAAGTATTGACAGGTACACCGAGACGGGTGTTTGGTTTCCTTATTTTTAAGTCTGGATACTATAAAATCCTTAGAGAAAAACATAGGCAGAACATTATTTGACATAAATCTCAGCAACATCTTTTTCAATCCATCCACTACAGCAATGGAAGTAAAAGCAAAAGCAAACAAGTTGGACCAAATTTAACTCAAAGGAAACCACAAATAAAACAAAAAGCCCACGGAATGGGAGGAAATGTTTGTGACTGACAAGGAATTAGTCTCCAAAACTTACAAATCATTCATGTAACTGAGTACCCAAAAAATGCAATCAAAAATGGGCAGAAGACCTAAACAGACATTTCTCCAAAGAAGACATACAGATGGCCAAGAGGCACATGAAAAGATGCTCAACATCACTAATTATTGCATGCACACATGCTAAGTCACTTCAGTCGTGTCTGACTCTGTGTGACCCCATGGACTGCAGCCCACCAGGCTCCCCTGTCCACGGGATTCTCCAGGCAAGAATACTGGAGTGGGTTGCCATTTCCTTCTCCATTGTCTGAAAGGTAACCAAAGGTAATTAAACCCAGAAGCAAGCTGAGAAAAAAGAAAAAAACAAACCCTAAAAGAACCAGAACTACTTCAATTACTCCTTTTTGAGCTATTACTCCCATGCTGGTTCCAAGGGCGGGGAGAATTCCCTGACAACCAAATGTACATCTTTGTTACAGATAAAGTTAGTTTTAACTCTTGGAGACTCTCACCCCCTTGTCACTAGGTGATCACTAATTATTAGAGAAATGCAAATCGAAACTGCAGTGAGATATCACCTTACAAAAGAATGCCCATAATCAAAAAAGTCTACAAATAATAGTGCTAAAGAGGGTCTGGAGAAAAGAGAACCCTCCTTGGTGGGAACGTCACTGTTAGAAAGAATGTACACTGGTACAGTCAAAGTGGAGAACAGTATGGAGTTTCCTTTTAAAAAAAAAAGTAAACAAAAATAAATGGAAAACTTATCAAGTTTGATTATTAATCAATTCAATGCTTATAAATAATGGATTCATGTCACTATATGTTTCTCCAGTGTCACAAACTGTACAACCCTGAAAGTGAACTATAAGGTAAACTATGGACCCTAAATACTTTTGATATCACTATAGATTCATCAGTGGTAACAGAAGTACCCCTATGGTGGAGGAGGATGATAAAAAAGGAGGTTATATGTATGTGGGAATAAGAAGCATATGAAAATTTCTGTACCTTTCTCTGAATTTTTCTGTGAAACTAAATCTTCTCTAAAAATAATCTTTAAACTTTAAAAAGTACATTGTTATTGGGGCATGCACACTTCATAGGATCTTTTTAAAAAGATTTAATGCTCTCAACTAATATTTAGAGAATGGATATGTTTCCCTTGTTTTATTTTTATCTCAATTAACGCACTTTATAGATGTGATAAAATATCAGGTAAAGAGTAGGGAGAGAACAAACTATAGCCACATTATTCTTTTTTTTTTTTTTTTTTCTTTAGTATTTATTTATTTGATTGAGTCAGGTCCTAGTTGTGGGAGCATGGACTTAGTTGCCCTGTGGCATGTGGGATCCTAGTTCCCTGACCAGGGATGAAACCCATGTCCTCTGCATTGCAAGGCAGATTCTTAACCGTTGGCCCACCAGGGAAATCCCCCAAACAATTCTTAAAATGTAGAAACACACATACAATAGGGCAGCAACACCAAAAAAACTCTCATCTTCAAATTCAGTTACAATGTGCCTTATCACTTAATATTGATCACTACTTCCTTTGTGTATGATCAAATACACATTTACGGCATCATGTCCAAAGGCTTTGGTCCCGTCCCATTTTAATCCATCCTCCGTGACTGCCTTTGGTTCATTTTCAGAGAAAGCTGTGATGTAAATACCTTGGCGTCCCCGGGTCTCTGAAGATGGAGGCCCCCTCACCTATGGATAGGTGGTCACAACGCACGCAAATCATTTTGGGAATGCCTGTGGCCCCAGGGGTCTTCCCAGGTGGCTCAGTGGTAAAGAATCCGCCTGCCATGTAGGAGACCCAGGAGACGATGGTTCGATCCCTGGGTCAGGAAGATCCCCTGAAGGGACTGACAACCCACGCCAGTATTCCTGCTGGGAAACCCCAAGGGCAGAGGAGCCTGGAGGGCTCTCGCCCACGGGGTCGCAGAAGAGCGGGACACGGCTGAGCTACTGAGCACGGAAGCACGTGGCCCCAGGGAGGGGAGGGGGAGACAGGGCCCGGGACTCGGGGTAACTTTGGAAGATCTGGGAGAGCAAGCCTCACCCCGCCAAGGGCGTCATGTGACTTTGTCCTCCACTCGCCTCCGCCTCCCCTTCCCCAAGCGCAGCTCGCGGCCACGGAGGGCCGCCCCCAGGAGGAGCCCCTCCCGGGCATCAGGCCGACGAGCCGGCGTTCTCAGAGGTTCCAGCCCCGCGCCCTCGCCTGCTCAGGGCTCCCAGGGGTGCTGTGTGCGATGGCTCCGGCTCAGAGCCACGGAAGACGGGTGTCACAGGAGCCGCGTCAGCACCCACAGGGCTTGTTCAACGTGCCGGCTCACGGCTTCCCCTCAAACCGGCCAACTCACCACTTCTTAGACTGGGGAGGCTTGTATCCACTTTAAGGCTGCAGAGAACATCTTCAGGGAAGCGGTTCTCATCTGGGGGCCCAGGAGGCCCCTCCTCGCAAACTCCGGCCCCTGCTCCCGGGGAGCAGCCGCGCTGCTCGTCTTCCGGCTCCCGGCGCGGCCCGGGCTGGACGCGCGGCTTCGGCGCGTCTGCGAGGGCTCAGCGCCAGCTTCAGGCCCGGAGGGGCGGCGGGGTCTGCCGGGCCGGGGTCGGGAGGCGGACGCCGGTGCCGCTCACCGGTCCCGTGCTGGCGGAATCCGGGGAGCGAACGCGTGTGGACACAAAGGAGAGCCTGACGGTGCGTCTCCCGGGGGAGCTGATCGTCCTGATCTCTCCTGAGACAAGGACAGGAGAGGTGGGCCTTCTCGGCTTGTCAAGCTCCTGCCTGTGGGCGCGTGGGGAGCAGGCGAAGGCGCCCTGCTGACGCCTTGGAAGGTGTAATCTCAGGACGCTGAGTGATTCTTCCCCATGACCTTGAGGAGAAAACGACCCAGGGCAGGAGGAAAAGAGGAGGAAATGGCCGCTTCTCGGGTAAATGTCCTGTCCTGGGTCAGAGGCTACGTCTGCTTTTCCTCCTGAAATGCCCTGCATTAACAGTTTATAAACCTTTCATTCTCTACTTCTGATGTTGCCTATTGAGGTGGTTTTCAACTGCTAAATTTTTCCCTTTTTATTCTGATGATGGTCAAGATCAGAGCTTTAGAATGCTTCTCCCTCATGTCCCAGAGCCTCTTCTCAGGTGTCTCTGTGCATCAAGGCTGCCTGGAGAACTTGAAGCATCCTCACCGAGAATTAATGACTTTCCTTGTGGCTAAGAATCCTCCTGCCAACGCAGGGGACACGGGTTCCATGCCCGGCCATTAAGATCCCACGGGCCGCGGTGCAGCTAAGCCCGTGCCCACAAGTACTGAGCCTGTGCTCTGGAGCCCTGGGGATGCAACTACTGAAGTGTGTGCCCTGGAGCCCGCGCTGCACGAGAGAAGCCCCCGCAGTGAGAAGCCTGTGCACCACACCTAGAGAAAAGCCCGCATAGCAACAGAGACCCAGCGTAGCCGGAAATAAATGAATGGATAAATCAAAATAGAAGGACCTGGGATTTAGGAGGGCGGCTGGTTATAAGGGCTGCTAGGGAAGACCTATGAGGAATTTACATTTGCTTATGAATTTGCAGGCCGTTATCTAGCACGTGTGCTTATGTGAATAACTGGTGTCAAAGCAAGGCACGTGCAGGCCACCAGTCTACACAAATGATGCTAAGGCAGCAATATAATGGTCAGTGTAAGTAACTCTCACCAATACTCCTATGCAATCCATACTGTAAGCATCATAATGTCCCAGATGTTAAAAACGAGGAAATGATGCACTGTACCATTTATGGAAAATACGATCTCAAGTTATTTGAGGGTTATGGCCAGTAGAAAAAGAGGAGTTACCATGAGATGTCATTCTACGTGCATCCTAAGTCACTTCAGACGTGTCCAACTCTTTGTGACCACGTGGAGTGTAGCCTGCCAGACTTCTCTGTCCATGGGATTCTCCAGGCAAGAATACTGGAATGGGTTGCCCTGCCCTCCTCCAGGGGATCTTCCGGACCCAGGGATCGAACCAGTGTCTCTTATGTCTCTGGCATTGGCAGACAAATTCTTTACCACTAGCACTACCTGGGAAGCCCCATGAGATGTCATCCTACTGTGTTACAGATACTTTGTATTCACCATCAGTTAGTGACGACTTAAAAAAAAAAAAACCCAGGGGGATGTTAATGCTTCTATCAGTGTTAACATTGGTGGTGGAATAAATGTGTGCATGCTCACTTGTGTCTGACTCTTGCAACCCCATGCACTGGAGCCCACCAACCTCCTCTGTCAATGGGATTTCCCATGGCAAAAATATTGGAGTGGGTTGCCATTTCCTTCTCCAGGGGATCTTCCTGACCCAGGGATCAAACCTACATCTCCTGTGTCTCCTGCATTGGCAGGCAGGTTCTTTACCACTGAACCACCTGGAAGCTTGTTACTGATGAGAACACTTCATCAATTATACATCAAGTTTAATATATGAAAAGCCGTTCACTTTTATTAATTAACATATAGTAAGTTCACACATAATCTAAATAAAACTTTCCAAAGTTTATAATGTTTGATCAAAATACAGATTACAAGCATTTGGAAACATTCTTGTTCTTCTGATACAATGGTCAGAGAAATGTGATATTTATGGTTTACAAAACAGAGAGCGCCAAAATTTAGTAAACAAGGATGTACATTAATTACATGACCTTTCAGGAAAAGGTTACATAGATTTTTCTTGGGTATCTGTGAAGATTTCCTGATTGCTACCATGTCAACTAAAATTCATGACTTCTAGTTATTGCAGTTATAAGCATATGTCAAGATTTCCGTGAACTGCCATCTTTATATCCATAAAAAACCATTGGCACAACTATTTAAAATTTAGACTCTCTTACTTTAATACAAAGAATTATTCTCTGAACACTTACCTAATGGTGACATAGAGGAATGTTTTAAACAATGATAGTCATCACCTTCATTTAGACTTCCACTATACATTTCACATTACAAGATCCTTAATAGTCCATAGAAAAGTAGATAAAAATTGTTTCCACCTAATATAGAAGGGTCTTGTTTAACTTTGAGACAGCAAAGATCAAGAATATTAGTTTTTAAAAAAGCATGTGAGTTCACATACACACTAGAAACAAAGGTCTAGCCTGTAGTAATTTTAAAGTTGAGTTATATTAAATTTTATTTTCACATAATGTCAATATGAACAAGCATACAATGGTAATAATTATATTGTCCAACATCTCTCACCTTGATCCTATGGTCCAAGTAACAAATAAGTTTTCTAAGTGTTTTAACTATGGATTATTTTCTATAATATCCTGATTTAAAGTAATACCAGAAAAGGGTTATTGACTGAATGCTATCTTTGATGAATTCTCTGATATTTATTTAGACCTGAGTTTTTAAATTCGTTTTGTACATTTCTCACAGCATTAAACGTTCTTCCCAAGATGAACCCTCCGGCATTTTCTGATGTGTATGCTTAGGACAAACCTGTTTCCTCACTTATTACATTTGTAGGGTCTGTCTCCAGCACACGGTCTCTGATGCTGAATGAGGTGACGGTTCACTTCAAGGCTCTGTCACATTATTTATATTTGTAAGACTACTTGGCAGTATGAATTATGTTATGACTAGTAAGGTTTGAGTGTCAGTTAAAAGCTTTGCCTCATTCTTTACATTTGTATGGTTTCTCCCCAGTATGAATTCGCCTATGTTTATTAAGGTTTGAACTCTGATTAAAGGCTTTGCCACATTCTGTACATTTATAAGGCTTCTCTCCTGTATGAATTCGCCTATGTTTATTAAGGTTTGAACTCTGATTAAAGGCTTTGCCACATTCTGTATATTTATAAGGCTTCTCTCCTGTATGAATTCGCTGATGTTGAGTAAGTGTTGAGTTGTGATTAAAGACTTTGCCACATTGTGTACATTTATAAGGTTTCTCACCTGTATGAGTTCGCTGATGTTGAATAACATGTGAACGCCTGATAAAGGCTTTGCCACATTCTGTACATTTGTATAATTTCTTCCCAGTATGAATTCTCTGATGATGGATAAGGTTTGAGCGCTGATTAAAGGCTTTGTTACATTCTGTACATTTATAAGGCTTCTCCCCATATGAATTCTTTGATGTCGATTAAGATTTGAGGAACTGATAAAAGCTTTGCCACATTCTTTACACTTGTATGGTTTCTCCCCAATATGGATGTCGAGTAAGTGTCCTACTTTGATTAAAAGCTTTCCCACAATTCTGACATTTATATGGCTTCTCCCCAGTATGGATTCGCTGATGTTGAATAAGTGCCGTACTTTGGTTAAAGGCTTTCCCACAATTCTGACATTTATATGACTTTTCCTCAGTATGGATTCGCCTATGTTGATTAAGGTTTGAATTCCGAGTAAAGGCTTTGCCACATTCTGTACATTTGTAAGTCTTCTCTGCTGTATGAGTTCTGAGATGTCGAGTAAGGTTTGAGGGCTTGCTAAAGGTTTTGCCACATTCTGTGCATTGGTTAGGTTTCCCTCCAGTATGGGTTTTCCTGTGTCTTTTTAGATTTGATAATTGAGGAAAGACTTTCCCACATTTATTCCACTTGCCATGTTCCCCCTTAGCATGAATACTCGGATGTTGAGTAAGTTGTGATGACTGGTTAGAAACTTGAACACATTCACTAAATTGGTAATTGTTTTCTTCAGTGTGGATATTCCTATCTGTAATAAGATTTGGGCTTTGATAAAAGACATTTCTACATTCATCCCTTTCATCATGGTTCTCTGAACACTGAGTTCTCTGGTGATTCATGAGACCTGAGTCTTGGTCAAAGTGATTCCCTGGTTCAAGGCATGGGTAGATTCTGGCTCCATCATAAATACTGTTGTAATAACTGAAGATGGAGTTCTCGCTTAAGGCCTCACTCACTGGATTACACATGGAAGGTTGTTCCGCATTATCTGTACTATGATACCCGTTGAATGACGGTGGCCAGATAAAGATTCTCTCATTATTATCGACATTACAGATATTGGAATAGGGAGAAAATGTTTGTTGGTGGAAAAGTAATGAGCCCTCATTAAAGGATCTCTCAACTTGATCATAGTGAGATTTTCTTCCTTCATTTTCAAATCTCTGGCTTTCAGACATGTATGACTGACTGTTTAATTCAAACCTATGTTCATACTGGCTTGAGTGATTATTTGTAGCATAGACTAGGTGACTTTCCATGTTTTCAAAATTTCACATCAGAGAATATGTATTTTTTTTTACATCATATGTGTCCTTGCTTACAAAAACATATTTTTCTGCCGAACTTATTGACTTCAAATGGGATTTTTCCCAATTTGACACATATCCTCAATTTCTTTTGGCAATCATGTTTTCATCATGGATAATTGTCCCAATTTGGTTACATCTAAAACAACATCTTTTTGCCCTTCACAGGCCCCCTTACTTTCCCAGTCTTTCATTAAGTACAGATTTCCAAGCTGAGAGCTCTCAGAACTTCCCAGCACCTCACACATGAATCTCCTATGCACGGCTTCTTTGGGAACAAACCCTGGGTGTCATGAGAAGATATCACTGGAAGATAACAAATAACCGAGATCCCACTTAGTACTTGGAGTGAATATGCTTTACAGTTGTATGCAATACTGACAAACCCTTAGCTAGATTAATAAGAGGTGAGATGCAAGTAAAATCAGAAGTAAAAACAACAGCCCTGTACATGTTACATAGAACAAAAACTCATTCTATCAGGTTAGGATGAATGATACTATACCAAAGAGTTGAATACCTCAAAGAAAGATTTAATTCTTAGAAACACAGAACACCTTAGATGTTAGCATGAGTGAATTAAAAAATTATAGCACAATTAAAACTATTAGTAAAGAGTAAAAAAGTAATTTAAAAAATCCCTGGAGTTGATGAATTAACTGGAAAATTTCAGCAACCTTTCAAGAAAAATAAATATCAGTTCTCCATAAGGGATCACCATGTACACACTTCTATATAAAATGGATAGCCAACAAGTTCCTACTCTACTGCAGAGGGAAATCTGCTCAATGTCATGTGGCAGCCTGGATAGGAGGGGAATCTGGGGGAGAAAGGACACATGTACATGGATGGCTGAGTCACTCTGCTGCCCACAACATTGTTCATCGGTTATACTCCAGTACAAAATAAAAGAACAGTAAAAAATATTTCTGTGAGTTAATAGATATATTACATGGTTTTAGCATTGATGAGCTGGGGTAAATCCACTTAAAATGTCTAAAATTTGCTCATAGAAAGTAAAAATTGGGAGGTAGAAATTGGGGATTACATTTTATGATCTCAGGGACTGAGTCTGAACTTCGGAGAGCCATGTTTGAAGTTTCCATTGGAAACTGGAAAACAGGAAGCATATATCTGTTCCCAGTATTTCTGGAATTTTGTCAACTAATCCCAGCATCTCCACAACTCTCCTCACACGTTTCTGACTTGAGGCAGAGTCAGGAATTTGGAAAGACTTTAAGGCAGACTTTGTCAGAACTGTGAGCAGCCTTTCCTAGGTCCCCCAAAGCAGCGAGAGTATGCAGGTCCCCAGAGACCAGGAGGAAGGTTTTGGCTCTCAGTGAAAGTGAGGGAAAAACCACTGGAGCTGAAGAACAACACACGGAGGTTTAAGAGCAGGAGAACGGGGAAGGTCATGTCCCTCTTTGACAGAAATAAACCCAGGCTTCTCACTCTAGTGAAGCAGGCCCCCCCAGACCACCTGAACAAGTCTGGCTTCCTCTGTGGTCTTTGGATCCCTCACCTGTGTCATCTGCTTCATTCATTCACACCTAGCGCTGGGATTCTTCCTTTACTCCAAAGGGGACCTGCTCGTTATAAAAATGAATACACACACCAAAAAAAAGAAAGAAAAATGAACACAATTAGGACTTTGTGTTTAACATATATACTCTAATATGTACAAAAACAACCAAGAAGGATCTGCTGCATAGCCCAGGGAACTATTCTCAACATTTGTAATAACCCATAAGGGAAAGTGTCTGACTTGACTAATGAAAGCCTCTCCTTACAAAACTTGGTATCTCTCCTGAACACAGCTGAGTGCTCATATTTCAGAGCCAACGAGCAGCAGAGAGACACTAGGAGGCAGTGGAGTTTCCACCTTAACTGTGTTGGATTTTGCACCCCCCTCACTACGTCTTTCCAAGATTTTATTAAAGATAAACAGAAAAAAATGGAACTTCATGGTGTGAGAACCTAGCAGAAGACACCCAAATCAGTGACCATCAGGTGTAATGGGATAAACTGGTGTCAGGTGAGAGAAACACTCGAGAAGACACATGGTCTCTGCTCAGGTACTTTCGGCAAAATTAAGGAAATCTCAGTGTATCTTGAGAAAATGTCAGTTTTATGCATTTTTACTCCAAAAATATCTCCCCTGTTCTCCCCTAATAGCACATTTAAACAATAGACCTTTCTTACCAATGTAGAGAATAGTCAGATTTTTTTCAAAAGTCTCTAAGGAATTCTAGACTGTGAGGAAAGCTGAGCGCCCAAAAATTGATGCTTTTGAACTACGATATTGGAGAAGACTCTTGAGAGTCCCTTGGACTGCAAGGAGATCCGACCAGTCCCTCCTGAAGGAGATCAGTCCTGGGTGTTCATTGGAAGCACTGATGCTGAAGCTGAAACTCCAATACTTTGGCCACCTCATGAGAAGAGTTGACTCATTGGAAAAGACCCTGATGCTGGGAGAGATTGGGGGCAGGAGGAGAAGGGGATGACAGAGGATGAGATGGCTGGATGGCGTCACCGACTAGATGGGCATGAGTTAGACTAAACTCCGAGAGTTGGTCATGGACAGGGAGGCCTGGCGTGCTGTGATTCACGGGGTCGCAAAGAGTTGGACACGACTGAGTGACTACACTGAACTGAACAGTCGCTCAGTCGTGTCTGACTCTTTGCGACCCCACCCCATCCCAAGGGGAATTCTGCATATCAAAGCGTTCCCTTGTTGATCTTTCCAAAAGGGAATATTTTGAAAAACTGAAAGCTGTTCATTCCCCCTGGGAATGCTTCATGCCCTGTAGGGAGCCTGGAGGCAGAAAGGAGAAGAGGCCCATGCACAGAGAAGATCCAGATTGTGACTCATAAAATAAAAGAAAAAATAGGATTTAATAGTTGAAAACCACCTCGCCAGGCAAGAATATCAGAAAAAGAGAATTAAAGGTGTATATGTTTTCAACCCAGGGCATTTAAGGAGGAAAAAGCAGACACAGCCTCTCACCTGAATCAGGACATTCCCCTGAGAAGCTGCCATTTCCTCCTCTTCTTCCTCCTGCCCTGGGTCGTTTTCGCATCACGACTGTGGAGGAATCACCTCAGCATCGTGAGATTACACCTCCAGAGGTGCCAGCACAGCTCCTTCGCCTGCTCCCAACACCCCCACAGGCAGAAGGACCTTGAAAAGCGAGAAAGGCCGACCTCTCCTGTCCTTCGTCTCAGGCGAGATTCAGGACAATCAGCTCCTCCGTGGAGACCAATCTATCAAATTGTTGTTGTTGTTGTCTACTCTTCTTTCTTCTTATAAATTCCCCCAAATTGTGCTCACACGGGTGTGTGGGCTGCACTGACTTGCCCCTTTAAAGCCCACGCAGAGCAGAACTTGCTGCCTCTCCGCGGACTGACGCTGGGCCTCAGCTCTCACAAATGGACCAGGAGCCGTGTCCTTAACACGGGCCCCCCCTTAGAATCCCCTGGAGCACTTCCTACACACCACACTGGGGCTCCCACAGGGCCAAGAGAGAACTCTGACGGGAGGGCGCCGGGGAGGTCATTTCCTAACACCGGTCCCGTGACCCTGATGGGAAACAGATGGAAACCACTTGGCCAATGGTTCAGATTCTTCCTGAACCATTTCAGTGAATTGAACCCCTCGAGGTCTGGTCCCCACTCTAAGAAGTTATGAATCTGCAGGTCTGAGGTGGGGCCGTGAAATGAGTCTTCAGCAAGTTCCCTGCTTGTTCTGATGCTTCTCCCCCAAGACCCACACTCAGCAGCCCTGAGCTTCAGCCCTCACACTCAGCACAGCTGAGACCTCTCAGGAGGGGAGGGTTTAGGGTGGGAATTTCTGAGGGAGGTCAGGCTAGAACCAGGCAGAGAAAGCTGCAATTCTTGGGGTTCAGGCCTTTCTAAGTGACCCTGGGTGAAGTGCTCTGGGCTCCCCAGGCTGAGTGTGGATGGGTCCATTCAAACCAGAGGAGCAGGATTCTGGTGAGCTCTGAGGGTGTCACTGAAGGGGGTCCTGTGAAGTAGACGCGGGGGTTCAGCAAGACTGCTGGTCTCAAGGAAGGGGGTCATCTAGTGCAGGTGCTCACAGGACTGGCTGGTGTGAGTTCAAGGACCTGCAGGCTGCCTGCTCCCCAGACAGACGCTGAGGCAGCAACAGCATGGAGCAGTTCAGGGGAGCTCTCAGCAGCACTCTGTAGGATCCTTCTTATTAGAGCCGTCACCATGCCCCAGCAGTTACGGGGCACAGGGGAAGGTACATGCAGAAATGATGGAAAATATATTATCACATTATTTGAGGGTTAAGGGTAGTAAGGTAACTAACTGTTACAGATGCTATCCTCTGTGTTACCTAATAGTTTATTGTCACAATCTCTCCCCCGTAACCTTAAGGAAGGTGGGAGAGTTTAATGTTGGTGGTGGGTTAACACTTCATTCATTACAAATCAACTTTATCACCAAAAACCATTCAATTTTATTAATTAACATATGAGGATATCACACATAGTCATAATAAAACCTTTTACAATCCACTGTGTGACCTTAATTAAAATACAGATTTACAAACATAGACAACAATATTCATTTCTCTGATACAATGAGCTGAGAATCGTGACTTCTGTGGTTACAAAATAGAGGCTAATCATTTAATATACAAGGTGTAACTAGCTACATGACTCTTCTGGGAAGCCTTTCACATACTTTTCTAGGGTTATCAGAGATGTCGTTATCAGAAACATGTCAACTAATATTCATGACTTTGGTTGATATGATAAAGATACATCAAGATTCCAGTGAACTGTCATTGTCTTATCCTTAATAAGCAAGTGATATAACTATTGAAAATTTAGAACAATCCTTTGTCTTACTTTGATACATGGAATTAATTCCAATACATTCTTTGATATTTATTTAGATTTGATTAAATACTTTGGTACTTTTTTTTTTAAACATCATTCACTTGTCTTTCTTGTATAAACCCTCTCCTGTTTTCTAAACTACATTTGGGATGAACCTCTTTCATCACTTATTACATTACTAGAGTTTCTCTACAGAATGTACACTGCATATGCATTAAATAAGCAGGGTGATGATATACAGGCTTGATATTCTCCTTTCCCAATCTGGAACCAGTCTGTTGTTCCATGTCCGGTTCTAACTGTTGCTTCTTGACCTGCATACAGGTTTCTCAGGGGGCAGCTAAGGTGATCTGGTATTCTCATCTGTTTAAGAATGTTCCACAGTTTGTTGTGATCCACACAGTCAAATGCTTTAGTGTAGTCAATAAAGCAGAAGTGGATGTTTTTCTGGAATTCCCTTTCTCTATGATCCAATGAATGTTGGCAATTTAATCTGCATTTTCCAAATCTGGCTTGTACATCTGGAAGTTCTCAGTTCACGTACAGTTGAAGGCTGGCTTGAAGGATTTTCAGCATTACCTTGGTAGCATGTGAAATGAGTGCTATTGTCCAGTAGTTTGAACATTCTTTGGCATTGCCCTTCTTTGGGACTGGCATGAAAACTGACCTTTTCCAGTCCTGTGGCCACTGCTGAGTTTTCCAAATTTGCTGGCATACCTAGTGAAGCACTTTCACAGCATCATCTTTTAGGATTTAAAATAGCTCAGCTGGAATTCCATCACCTCCACTAGCCTTGTTGGTAGTAATTCTTTCTAAGGCCCAGTTGACTTCACACTCCAGGATGTCTGGCTCTAGGTGAGTGACACCATTGTGGTTATCTGGGTCATTAAGACCTTTTTTGTACAGTTCTTCTGTGTATTCTTGCCACCTCTTCTTAATGTCTTCTGCTTCTGTTAGGTCCATACCATTTCTATCCTTTATTGAGCCCATCTTTGCATGAAATGTTCCCTTGGTATCTCTGATTTTTGTGACGAGATCTCTAGTCTTTCCCATTCTATTGTTTTCTTCTGTTTTTTCACATTGATCACTCAGGAAGGCTTTCTTATCTCTCCTTGCTCTTCTTTGGACCTCTGCATTCAAATGCGTATATCCTTCCTTTCCTCCTTTGCCTTTCGCTTCTCTACTTTTCTCAGCTATTTGTAAGGCCTCCTCAGACAGCCATCTTGCTGTCCACATAGGTGGTCTAGCGGCTCCTGGTTACTGCGTTATGGCCTCGTCCAGTGACGTTGCACTGCGCGCCCCGTCAGCGGAATCTCTGCCAGACCTGGGAACGAACATTCCTAGCACCATGGCTCAAACCGGATGTGAAATGCCACCAAAACCGTGGTCAGACTTACGGCCATGAAGGGGCCATGCTGACAGGAAGCTGGCTCCTGCTGTCTGCTCCTGCGAAGATTAAATCAGGAGCCACCGCCACTGTTGGCCTTCAGCACCCCCTGAAAGGCGCTGAGGGGGGAGATCAGGAGCGCGGCCTCTGTGCTCTGGGAAACTGGCAGGACAGGCCTGCAGACAGTCAGATGTTTTCAGGTAAAGATTTTCATGAGCCCAGATTCCTGCCTCTTCTCATGCCTAGAGAAGCACTAAAATCAGTAACTCTGACAACTGCTCTGGGTTTTGTGATTTTTTTGTGTTCTAATAATACCACATCAGAGGTTAAACTCTATTTAGATAAATCTAAACAACTGGCTACCAGGCTAAAGGTCTCCTTGAAGTGCTAGATCTAGACTGGAATTCAAGCTTACTCTCCTGGAAAAAAAAAAAATGAGAGATCTACTTTGCTTATTAATGTTCAAGTTTTCACTCCTCCAACTACTTCGACTGAGTCTGTCACACCTCCCGTAGTCACTCTGGGCTAATACAAACGACATCAAAGCATGTGAGACCACAGCAGAAGGCTACATTCCCTTGGAGAGGGTAGCACAAGTGCTGACTCTATCTAGATCAAAATTGCTAAAAAACATAACTTGGCTCTTACTCCTGCTTGGGCCCCTGGTCACAGTAATTCTTTTACTGATCTTTGGCCCCTGCCTTTCTAAATCTCCTTGCTAAATTCGTCTCTTTCAGATTACTACAGTTTCACATCAAGATAGTGGTGATGCAGAGATTCCAGCCAATTTTCAGAACAGATCCTGTGGGAATAACAACAGAAGTCACCCTGGGGTCCCTTAATGAGACAGGGCGAGAGCTCTGTGACCCCAGCTAGGTGGGGTCTACAGTCCCATGCCAGCCTGAAGAAGCTACAGAAGAGAGACCTCCACCTTCATCTTCCCAATAAACATCTTTTTGGTTCGTGTCTCTCAGAGGGATTTAAGGGAAAAGACAGAGGGCCCCCAGGCTGGAAAGCTGGTCTGTCGAGTGGAGTAAAGTTGAAGCTTTGCTCTCACCCAGACACTCCAAGGACAGAGCTAGTGGCAGAAGCTGAGGCCTGCTGGGGTAAAGAGATAAAATGCCCAGTCCTGAGGACACGGAAAGCTTCCCTCTCGGCACACGGGCAGGAGGGCTACTTGGGGCCGAGAGAAGCATGTGGCCCCATCCCACAGGAAGTGTGGACACGCACCACAGGCCTGTGTGGGGGATCAACGTGAGGAAAAGGCTGTACATGCGTGCTGGGGAGGGTCCAGGGAAGAGTGGGTGTGGAAAAGGAAACCAGGTAAGAGGCCAAAGGCAAAGCGGAGCCCAGGAGGACGTCCAGGGCAAGGAAGTAGCACCGAGTGCTGGCACGGCAGGCACAGTGCTGACGGGCGCAAAGGCCTCAGTGAGGACCGGCGGCAGGCTTCAGAACCAGAGTCGGGCCTGAGAACCAGTGGGGCCTTGTGAGAACCAGGGTAGAGCCGTATGAGAACCGGAATCTTGGCTTAGTGAGGACCTGATTCTGAAACCAGTGAGGGGTGGGGTGGGACCCCTGGGGAGGAGGGGGGGCAGGGCCTCCCATGGAGAAGCACAGTGGGGTGGGGTCCTGCCACGGTGGGGCCTCCAGGGAGGGGGGTGCGAGGTGGGGCCTTGGTGATTTGGGTCTTAGGCTCTTTGTCCACTACCTTCCAGAGAACAGTTGTTGGGAGTAGGGTTTTTTTTTTGTTTCTTTGTTTTTTGACGGTCCCCAAGCTTGGTGAGGGCCTTCCCGGGTGGCTCTGCAGTAAAGAATCTGCCTGAGATGCAGAAAACGCAGGAGACATCACTGGTTGGATGTCTGGGTCAAGAAGATACCTCGAGGTGGGCATGGAAACCCATTCCAGAATTGTTACCTGGAGAATCCAACGGACAGAGACTGGTGGGCCACAGTCCACAGCGTCACAAAGAATCAGACACGAGTGAATCAACTGAGCGCACACGCAGGCTTGGTGGATGTTAACTGCCCCCAGGTTTTCACAGTTGTTTTTACCAGGGTCAGGCCTAACTTGTACCAGAGTCAGGATTAAGCCAGAACCACAGCCGGGCCTGAGTGTGGACCAGGGTGAGGCCTGAGTGTGGACCAGGGTGAGGCCTGAGTGTGGACCAAAGTCAGTCCTAATGACGACCAGAGTCAGGCCTTAGTTAGTGTGGACCAGAGTCTGTCCTAAGTGAGGATGACAGACAGGCATAGGAGTGGACCAGGGTCAGGCCAAAATGAGTACCACAGTCAGGTCTACGTGAGTACCAGAGTCAGGCCTTAGCGTGCACCAGAGTCAGGGCTTAGTGTGCCCCAGAGTATGGCCTTGGCGTGCGCCAGAATCAGGTCTCAGGATGGACCTGAGTCCGGGTAAGTAAGTACCAGAGTCAGGCCCGAGCGTGGACCAGAGTCAGGCCTGAGTGTGGAACCCAGTCTACCTGATGCGTGACTGTTACCCACTTAGGTCTGGCTCTGGTCCAGACCTAGACCTGACTCTGGTCCACGCTAAGGCCAGACTCTGGTCGACACTCAGTACAGACTCGGGTCCACACTAAGGCCTGACTCTAGTTCACACCGAGTCTGGTCAATGCTAAGGCCTGTCTCTGTTCCCACTAAGGCCTGAATTTGCTACTCACTGAGGCCCATACATCATAAATCACTTCAACCTCAAATAAATTATAATTAGAGCTGGCATGAGCTTAGTCAGAAACTGACAGAAAATTTCAAAGCTATTATCCAGCAGTAAAAAATAAATTAAAAAATCATATATGTGTATGAATTTTCATTGATTGGGCTCCCATGCCTGGGGAGAGATCTGGAGAAAAACTAATATTTTAGAAGAGAGCCACACCCCAGTGATATCGGCGGCTCTAGGTTCAATAACCAAGAGGGTGAAGCAACCAATGTTTAGAAGGAGAGATGGCGGAGAGAAAAGATGCAGTACAGACATACAAGGCGATATTATTCTACCACAACATGCGATGAAATAACGCCTTTTTCAGCCGTGGCGACAGAAAACGTACGATCGTGATCTCGGGAAGACCGCCGTGAGCTGGCCTGGAGAGAGATCTCGGCTCCCTGCCCGGAGTTGAACCAGGGTGCCCTGGATGAAAAGCAGGCCTGCCACCCACAAGACCGAAGGTGGCCGGAGTGTAGAAGCAAAGTGACCTTCGGTCGTTCCCTGGTTTGAACTCAAGAATATATTAAGGAGGCAAGAGGTGTAAATATGTATAGAAGTCCATTGTTATTGACACAGCATAACATCTGGGAGAGTGTAGAGAAACACAGGGTGTTTAAGACAGGAGTGGCGCAGACATGCAGAACCAAGAGAAGTGTGTGTGTGTCCTGAGGAGGAGCCAGGGGGAGGCGATGTAAGTCCCTCATTCAGGACCATCCTTCTGGGTCTTCGGTTACCTTTGGCCGATCACCTTGTCTCTTTTTTCACACCTGACTGGTCCCTGCACCCTCCCCAAGACGTGGGCACAACATTTGCTAAGACTGATCCCCCCACAGAGGCCTGTGGGTGCATGTCCACACTTATTATGGGATGGGGCCCCCTCACTTTTTGGCCATCAAGGCGCCTTCCTGCCCTTGTACAGGGCAGTCTTCTTTGACCTCAGAAGTGGACACCTTATCTCTTCACGCTAGCAGACTTCAGCTTCTGCCACTAGGTTTGGCCTTGGAGTGTGTGAATGAAAACAAAGCTTCCATTTCACTCCACTTGACAAACACCAGCTGTCCAGCCCACAGGCCCCTCTATCACCTACATCAAATCCTGCTGAGAGACATGAACCCCCAAAATTTTTATTGTGAGGCTGAATGGCGAAGCTCTGTCTTCTGTAGCTTCTTCAGGCTGGCATGGGGCTTGTAGATCTTACCTAGCTGGGGGCATGGAGCTCTCACCCTGTCTCATTCAGGGGCCCCAGGGTGACTTCTGTTGTTAATCCCACAGGATCTGTTCCGAGGAGTAGCTAGAACCATTATCTTGATGGGAAACCATCGTAATCTGGAAGAGACAAACATAACAAGTGGATTTAAAAAGCCAGGGGCCAAAGATCTGTGATTAATTATCACAAATTATTGTGAGCAGGAGCTATAGCAGGAGTAAAGACCAGGTTACATTTTTTAGCAATTTTGATCCTGGTTCAGATAGAGTCACACTGGTGCTACCCTCTCCAAAGGAATGGAGCCTTTTGGGGTGGTCTCACATGCTTTGATGTCTTTGTTTTAGCCCAGAGTGACTGACGTAGGTGTGACAGACTCAGTTTCAAGTAGTTGGAGGAGTGAAAACCTGAACATTCATATAAAAAATCAATCACAATTTTTCCCCAGTTGAATAAGCTGGAATCCCAGTCTAGACCTGGCACTTCAAGGAGACCTGTAGCCTGGTAGCCAGTTGTCTAGTTTTATCTAAGTAGGTTCTAACCTTTGATTCCCATATTAATCAGAGCAGTTGTCACTGTTACTGACTTTAGTGCTCCTCTAGGTATGAGAAGAGGCAAGAATCTGGTCTCATGAAAATCTTTGCCCTCATGAGAGTATCTAACTATCTGAAGGCCTGTTCTGCCAGCTTTTCCCAGAGCACAGATGCCTCGCTCCTGATCTGCCCCAGGGCAGGCGCTGCAGCAAGTCCTGATTTAATCCTAGCCGGGGCAGACGGCAAGTGCTCCTTTTCAGTCGGCATGGCCCCTTTGTGGCCATAAATTTGACCATGGTTGGGGCATATCACGTCCATTTTGCCCCATGGTGCTAGGAATGCTCATTCCTAGGTCTGGCAAAGATTCTGCTGACAGGCCACTAACCCAAGAAACAGGAGCCAATAGACCCTGGATCGCCTGTCTCACCCGCCTCTACAGTCCATGAAAACGTTCCCTCTTGTTGCTTCTTCCCACATCTAGAGTTTCACCATCACCCTCACTGATCTCATATCATCATTTTATCAGCCGCTCAGTCACACATTCAATAATGCAGGAAACAACTGTGGAAAGGAGGCAGAAAAGGAAATAATACAGCTAGCAGTATTAGTAGGATCATAAGTAAGAATTTGAGAACCTGTTTTAAGTGTAGTCAATATGTCCCAGGTCCTCTGACTTAGTTTGTTAAGTAACTGTAGCCTGGTGTTAATCTCCTGGCTATAGATCATGGAGATTCCGACTTTTATCCAACGATTGATCACTGAGGTAAGTTTTAGAGATGAACTTAGAGAGCCCCTTAATAATTCAGTTAACTCTCATTAGCATTATTACATAAAAGCAAGGCACTGTGTCATAAGATCTTCTTAGTAAACATAGACCTTAATTAACAAAGCTAGAATTTAATATTTAGTGAAACATATTTTCTTTCTAAAATTGCCTCCATTTTCATTAAATTAGGCCAAGACTAACTTGTTTTAAAACTAAGTCTGGTGTGCTGACCACACAGCTTCTTCTATACTGACTCTGCCGTAATTCCTCAGGAGTCTGAGACTAAATTCCCAAAAGGCCTCTCAAGGCCAAGAATTTATTAATTTGTTCTACTTTCCCCATTTATAAATGACTGACTAGAGAATAGAATTATCATTACTTTTTTACAACAAAAATATTTCCAGTCTTTATATTCTTCTCTCACTGACAGCACATATCTGACTTGCTGTACACACTCAAACATTTTCCTTGTCACTTTAGTAGATTGAGTCCATAAATTTTAACCTTTAAAAAATTAACCCCCAGTGAAAACCAAGATGAAAGCAATTGTGAACTATTTGCTGCACTGGCAGTCTCTGATTAGCAAACTCAAGGACATATTTTAGAACCTCTAAAAACATGTATTTTTCCAAACAAAGTACAGTTTTTCTCAATGTAATAGAAGGACCATGTCTAATAGATACATGTCTATGTATAACTGACTCAAGTTCCTGAAAAGCGAAAACAAGCACAACATCGGAAATCACGTCTACTCCAATAGAATATAAAAATTTAAATGATCAAAATAATAAAAAGGGTGGGGCATGAAGAAATGTTGCCACCTTGTGGCCACTCTGTGTAGCAACAACTTAAAACCTGTGAAGATGGAGACGTATCATTCACCAGGCCTTCAGGGATGCCAGGAATAAACACCTGTTGTCAACGAACGACCTTAGAAAACCCTGGAAAAAGCACTCAAAACCTGGCAATTGGTCAAGAAGCCAACCTTGGGAGGTAAGTTTTACTCACAGTCTTTCTAAATAACCACGTGAAAAGATTTCAGTATCACTAAAACTTACAGAAATTCAAATAAAAACTACAATGAGGAATCACCTCACTCCGATCAGAATGGCCATTGGCAAAAAGTCTGCAAACAGTAAATGCTGGAGAGGGTGTGGGGAAACGGGAATCGTCCTACACTGATGCTGGCAAGGTAAGCTGTTAACCGTCAGTATGGACGACAAGGAGGAGGTTCCTCAAACAAGTGAAAAGACGATGAAATCACTACACTGCTTAACCCCATGCAGAAAAACTTATGCCAAATCAATTAAAGATCTAAAGGGAGGGATGGACAGTATAAAGCTTTTGAGGAAAATATACAGAACATGCTTTGATATAAATCACAGCCAGTTCTTTTTGGATTCATGTTTAGAATAATAAAATAAACTAAGCAAATGGGACCTCATTGGCCTTAAAAGCATTTGAGCAGCAATGTAAACCATAAATGAAAGAAAAAGACAACCCTCAGAATGGGTGAGGAAAAAAAAGTGTTCGCAAATGGAGATACAAGGAATTCATCTCCAAAACATACAAACAGTCCGTGCAGCTCAAATTAAAAAAAAAAAATAGAAAACTGGGCCAAAGATCAAAATGGGCGTTTCTCCAGAGAAGGCATCCAGGTGACCATAAAGTACGTGAAAAGATGCTCAGCGTCCCTAATTGTTAGAGAAATGCAAATCAGAAGTTCAGTGAGGTATCACTTCTCACCAGTCAGCATGGCCACCTCAAAAATTCGACAATAAATGCTGGAGGGGGTGTGGAGAGAAGGGAACCCTCCTTCCCTGTGGGTAGAAATGTAAATCAGTGCATCCGCTCTGAAGGGGCTTTCAGACACGCAACAACAAAGTACCACGTGACCCAGCATCCCACGCCTGGGCGTGGATCCTGGGAAAACCAAATTTTCAAAAGATACTGCACACCAACCATCATGGCATCACTGGATACAATCACCAAGATACAAAAGAAACCTAAGTGTAGAAGGACAGATGAATGCTTAAAGAAGATGGGGTTCAGATACCGCGGCATTACCAGCCAAAAAAGATGAAAGAATGCCACTTCCAGCCACAGGAAAGAACTAGAGATGCCACACTAGGTGAAGTAATTGAGACAAAGTATCACATGTTATCACTTCTAGGTGGAATCCAAACATGGAAACAAATGAACTTCTTTACAAAACAATAACAGCTTCATACATTTAGTAAAGAAACTTATGGTTACCAAAAACGAAGGGCGGGGTGCAGGGAGAAATATATGTTGAGAATAACATATACACACTGCAAATAATCCATAAGGACCCACTGTAGATCACAAGGAACCCTACTTTGACTCTATAAATAACCTATAAGAGAAAAAGAACCCAGAAAGAACACATACATATCTATATATAAATGAATAATGTTGCTTTACACATTAAAAAAAAAACACACAACAATGCAAGTCATCTATATACTCAAATTGAAAATAAACATAAAAAAGAACAGGAAAAAAAGAAAGACAAAAGAACTGCTGGCTCTGTTCCCCTCAGGCCTTGGGGATCTGGGCTGGGTCACATCCCTCCTGCCTGAGCAGGCTGGGTCCGCAGGTGGGACTGTCCTGGGGCTGAGGGCGCTGGGGAGGATATGCCAGCCAATGAGCCCCCCACCCCAATGAACATGGGCTTCCTGTTCCCCTCTGCATGAGTCCACAGTCTCTAGATCCAGGGGACCCTCCTGCAGCAGAACTAAATCTAATCCCCCCAAAGGATGGTGGGGTCTCTGGGCTGGAAGAGTTTTGCAAAGTCCTCTGGGCCCCGTGTCTCCTGGTGGCGGGGTTCCCGCCTCCAGCCTCCTTCCTTAGGGTCACTCCACTGAGAGGACAGCTCGCTCTGCAGAGGGGTGTTGCAATCATTGGGATCGCCTTAGGGATGAAGGGTAAGGGGGAATAAGTAAGGAGACACAAGCCTTAGGGCTTCCCGGGTGGCGCTAGCGGTAAAGAATCCACCAGCCAATGCAGGAGACAGAAGAGAAGCGAGTTCAACCCCTGGGTCGGGAAGATCCCCGGGATGCATTCTCATTGACAAGCCAGAAAGGGGACTTGCCCTAAGGCTCCGGTTGCCCAGGTAACCAGAGCGAGCACGGGGAAATGCTGCCACCTTGTGGTCATTCCCTGTAACAGCACCTTGAAAACCGGTGATGATGCTCTTACTGAGTCCTGTGGGGCTCTAAATGACACCCGCCCTAAAGAAATCTTCCGGGGTAAATCACACGAACAGAACTCAAAACAGGGCTGACTTTCAAGAAGCCACTTCCCAGAGGTTAACTGTACTACCCCGTAGAAAGTAAAAAGCCCATGGAAAGATACTCAACATCAGTAATTATTAAAGAAATGCAAATGAAAACTACCATGAGCCATCACCGCACACGGCTCAGAACGGCCTCAAAAGATCTTCAAAGCTTAAGTGCTGCGGAGGGCGAGGGGAACAGGGAACCCTCCTACACCGAGGGCAGGGCTGTAAATGCGTGGGTGCAGCCACAAAGGAAAATATTTGGAGGTTCCTTAAAACACGAAATAGAGAGTTATTACAGTTTTCATCAATAGCACTCCTTGCTTTCATCTGGAAAATAATCCTAATTCAAAAGAATATGTACATTTCAATTTTCAGGGCAGCACTGTTCATAATAACCAAGTCAGAGCATTAGCCAAAATATCCAATGACAGAAATATGAAGACTAACTGGCCCATCTATACAGTAGAATACACTCAGAAAATAAAAATACCAGGGGCAGCAGCATGGATGTACCGAGAGATTATCACACTGAGGCATGAGACCAAAGACAAACATGCTAAAATATTACTTACAGGTGAAAGCCAGAAACTCATACAAATGAAATAATTTGTAAGTAGAAACAGATCCAGAGTTAAGAAACCAGCTCATTGTTGGTTTATTTATTTTATTTTTTTAAGTTACAGGAGGAATACACTAAGAGGGATTAAAATGTATAGTTCGGTTCGGTTCAGTCGCTCAGTCATGTCCGACTCTTTGTGAACCCATGGACTGCAGCACGCCAGGCCTCCCTATCCATCACCAACTCCCGGAGTTCACTCAAACCCATGTCCATTGAGTCAGTGATGCCATCCAACCAACTTATCCTCTGTGGTCCCCTTTTCCTCCTGCCTTCTGTAAGAACGCCGCGGCAAGACAAAGAGAGCGCCCGAGTATTAAGAGGCTTTATTGGGCAATCGCTCCCGGGCAGAGCTCCCAGGCGCGAGCAGAGGGAAAGCGGGGGTCTGCAATCTGCGGGGAAAGGTGGCGACACCTATATACCCCGCTGGATAGGGAAGTGGTGGGACCAGGATGCTGACTGGACTTTTAGGTCCTGTCGGTTTTTTGATTGGCCGGAGTCTTGGCGCCTTTGCGTTCATCAGTCTGCCTGGCAACGGGCTGTTGATTGGTGGATGTCTGTCCCTGGGGCTTATCTGAGACCTTTCAGCGAGGGGCTTCCCTGTCAGCATTTTCTGGCTGGCGCCTTCTCGCCTGCGATCAGCATGACCTTTCACCTTCAATCTTTCCCAGCATCAGGGTCTTTTCAAATGAGTCAGCTCTTCACATCAGGTGGCCAAAGTATTGGAGTTTCAGCTTCAGCATCAGTCCTTCTAATGAACACCCAGGACTGATCTCCTTTAGCATGGACTGGTTGGATCTCCTTGCAATCCAAGGGACCCTCAAGCGTCTTCTCCAACACCACAATTCAAAAGCACCAATTCTTCGGCGCTCAGCTTTCTTTATAGTCCAACTCTCACATGCACACATTATTACACAGCAAACAGGTAATCTAAAAGAACCACCTGAATAGCACAGGAAGTTGAAGGAACGCTGTGATAACCTTCATGGGAAAAGATCCCAGAAAAGAGCAGCTGTACATCTATTTATAACTGAATCAAGTTTCTGTACACCCACAGCAAACACGTCAGAAATCAACTCTATTAGGGAAAAAAAAAAAGAAATTACCAAAAAGGGGGGAGGATGAAAAATGCTGCTGCCTTGTGGCTGCTTTGGTAACAACAACTGAAAAACCTGCACTGATGGGCACTTCATATTCACCAGTCCTTCAGGGATGTTAAGTAAAAAACACCTATTTTCAACAAATGTCCTGGGGTAGGTCCTGGAAAAAGAATTCAAAACAGGGCAGATGGTCAAGAGGCCAAAGTAACTTGTTAATAGCCAGACCAGACGACAGGGAGGAGGGTCCTTAAACAAGAAAAAAAGAGAATGAAATTACAACACTCCCTAACCATTTAAAGAAAAACTCCAAATTAATTAAAGAACAAATTGAAGGGACAATTAATTCCTGCCATTCGAGGAAAGAATAGGAAAAACAGGCTTTGATATAAATCACAGCAAATTCCCTCTGGATCCGCCTCTTAGGATAATGAAAAATAGAAATAAGAAAAACTCAGCAAGGAACTTCATTAACCTTAAAAGCACTTGCACAGCAAGGGAAACCATAATGAAGGAAAATGACAACCCTCAGAGTGGAAAAAAGTTTGCAAGCAAATATATCAACAAGTAATTCATCTGCAAAACCAAGCAAACACCACATGCAGCTCAATAAAAAAGAAAAAAAAAAAAAAACAACACAAAAACAACAGAAATGGGCCAAAGATCTAAAAGATCTAAATGGACCAAAGATCTAAATGTTTTTTTCAAAGAATGTATCCAGGTGGCCAAAAGGCACATGAAAAGATGCTCAATATCACTAATGATTGGAGAAATGCAAATCAAAACGATGATGAGGTATCAGCTAAAATCACTGAGAGTGGCTATCCTCCAAAAGATCTACAAAGATTAAACTCTACCCAGGGCCCGGGGAAAAGGAATCCTTCTACCCTGGGGGTAGAATACTGGAGTGGGTTGCCATTTCCTTCTCCGTAAAAACAAGGTCTTCATCTCCAAAAACATGCAAACAGTTCATTCAGCTCAATATCAAAAAACAATCAATAGAAAAACAGGCCAAAGATCTAAACAGACCTTTGTTTTCAGATGGCATCCAGATGGCCATAGAGTATATGAAAGATGCTCAGCATCAGTTAGAGAAACGCTCATCAAAACTGCAACGTGGCATCATCGCACAACCCTCAGAATGGCCATCTTCCAAAAGATCTACAAAGATTAAATGATGCGGAAGTTGAGGCAAACAGGAACTCTTCCTACACTGTGGGCGGGGATGTAAATGGGTGGGGGTGGCAATGAAAGAAAGCAGTATGAAGATGGCTGAAACACACTAAACATAGTTACTGCATGATCGGGCAAGCCCACCCATTGCCTTAGGTCCGGAGAAAACCACACTTTAAAATGATACTTGCAACCCTATTTTCAAAGCAGCAATATTGACAATATTTAATAGAGAGCGTCCCCAGTGGCTCAGCTGGTAAAGAATCTGCCTGCAATGAGGGAGACCTGGATTCGAGCCCTGGGTTGGGGAGATCCCCTGGAGGAGGGCGTGGCAACCCTCTCCGGTATTCTTGCCTGGAGAATCCCCCAAAACAGCCGAGCCTGGCGGGCTACAGGCCATGGGGTCGCAGAGAGTCAGACACGACTGAGCGACTGAGCCCAGCACAGTGAAGAGCGTCGCCGAAATGTCCATCAATAGAGAAGTGAAGCCACGGACCCGTCTGCACGCGGGCGTCACTCAGCCGTCAGAAACAGCGAAAAATATCACTGTCTGCAGCATGGATGGACCGAGATTTGTCATACTGGGTGAAGTCAGTCAGGAAGGGAAAGAAATGTATCACTTACAGGTGGAATCTATAAATTCATACGGATGAAAGAATTTATAAAGAGAAACAGACTCGCAGACTTAGAAAACCAACTTATGATTATTTAGAAAAGCAGGTACAGGAGGGAGACATTAAGAGGTTGGGATTAACACATACTTACAACTTATTATCAGATAGATAATTCAAAAGGACCTCCTGAATAACACAGAGATGTCTACCAAACACCCTGAAAGAAACGACCTGGGACAAACCAGAAAAAGAACAGATACAGTTCTCTGTGTAACTGAATCAAGTTCCTGCAAACCCGAAGCAAACACAACAACGGAAATCAACTCTACTCCAAGAGAAAATAAATACTAATTTAGCCAACAAAACAAAGCCGCGGGACATGAAGGTGTGCTGCCGCCTCGTGGCCGCCTTTGGTAACAACAGCGGGGAAACTGCAGGCGGCGCTTAACACTCACAGGACCGAGGGCTGCAGGAGGAGACGCCTCTCCCCAACTGATGTCCTCGCTGGGTTGGGGGGAAAATTCAGAACAGGGCCAGTGATCACAGGCCGACCTCAAAAGATCAGCTTTACTCACATTGTTTTTAAAAATATCGCATGAAAAGCTTTCAGCTTCGTGAAATATTACAGAAATGTAAATTTAAAAAAATACAAGGAGATATCAGCTCATAACGGTCAGAACGGCCTTTGTCAAAAAGCCTTCAAAACGATAACGGCTGGAGAGGTTGTGGAGAAAAGGGGGGCCTCCTACGCTGAGGCTGGGACTGGAAGTTGTTAACAGCCACGATCGAGGACGGACGGGGTGGAGGTTCCTTCAACTTGTGAAAACTGAAGGAATTTACACCTCTCCCTAACCGCTTACAGATGAAGGAACTTCAAAGCGATTAAAGAGTTTTATGTAGGGACGATTCCTCTAAATCTCTTGAGGAAAATATATGCAGAACACACTTTGACATAAATCACAGCAAGTTCTTTTTGGATCTACACTCAGAATTATTCAAAATAAAACTAAACTAAAAAAAGGCACCTCATTAACCTAAAAAGGTTTTGCACAGGAAGGGCAATCCTAGAGGAAAGAAAAAGACAACCCTCAGAATGGGAAAGTAAATGTTTGCAACCGAAGTGAAAAACAAGGAATTCATCTCCAAAGATGCAAACTGCTGACACAGCTCAAGATAAAAACAAACAAGCAAACAAACAAACAATCAACCCAGCAGGAAAACAGGCAGAGATCTAAACTGACGTTTTTCCAAAGAAGGCATCCAGATGGCAATAGAGCGCATGGAAAGATGCTCAGGACCACTCTTATAGGAATGGCAACTGAAACTCAACGAGGTATCAGCTCACCCCCTCAGACAGCCATCCCCCAAAGACCTACAGGTTAAATGCTGCGGAGGGCGAGGGGAACAGGGACTCCTCCTGCACTGTGGGCGGGGAGGGAAATGGGATGGGGCGGCACCAAGAAAAACAGTATGGACATTCCTTAAAACACTAAACATAAACTTAGTACCTGATCTGGCAAGGCCACCCCTTGCTTTATTTCCAGAGAAAATCATAACTGAAAATGATAGTTGCACCCCTATTTTCAGGGCAGCACCATTGACAATCTCCAAGACAGAGCATCAACCAAAGGATCCATCAATAGAGATATAAAGAGGAACTCTATCTAAACACTGGAATACACTCAGCCATCGGAACAAATGAGAAAACGCCATTTTCAGCAGCATGGATGGACTGAGAGTTTATAATCCTGAATGAAGCCAGTCTGAGAGGGAAAGCAAACTATCACACACATGGGGAATCGATAAATTCCTCAAATGAACTAATTCATAAACTGAAACAGACTCACAGTGGTAGAGACATAAGTTTATGATTTTTTTTAAAAAAAAAGGTTTGGGAAGCGAGACAATAAGAGACTGGGATTAACAGATACCACTTACTGTCAGATAGATCATCCAAATGAACCTGCTGAATACCACGAGAAAGCACAAAACAGTGAAGAAAACTATATGGGAAAATACTCCGAGAAAGAACAGGATAGATGTACCTCTATGCGTAACTGAATCAAGTTCCTGTCAGCCTAAAACAAACACAGCAGAAATCAACTCTACTTCAATAGAAAATAAAAGTTAACAGCAGTAAATAAACAAACTGAAATAAATAAATGTGACGCGTAAGTAAATGCTGCCGCCTTGTGGCCACTTTTGGTACAACAACGGAGACTCCTGGGCTGCGGGCACTTCCTATTCACCAGGACTGAGGCTCTAAGGAAGAAATGTCCTAGGTGCGTCTGGGGAAAGTTTCAAACCAGGGCAAAAGATCACGAGGCCGACCTCCGAAGCTCGTTTCACTCACACCGTTATTAAAAATATCTCACGAGAAACTTTCAACTTTGTGAAATGTTACAGAAATGTAAATCAAAACTACAATGAGGTATGAGTTTGTACTGGTCAGAATGGACTCTGTCAAAAAGTCTTAGAAAAAACAAAGGCTGGAGAAGTTGTGGAGAAAAGGGAGCCCTGCTACACTGATGCTGGGACTGCAAGTTGTTAACAGCCACGATAGAGGACGGGGTGGAGGTTCCTTACACAAGGGGATAGTGAAAGAATTTACATATCTCGCTAACCGCTTACAGACAAATTCCAAACCGATTAAAGAGATACCTGGAGGGACAATTACGCTAAACCTCTAGAGGAAAATATAGGCAGCGCACACTTTACATAAACCACAGCAAGGTTTTTTTTTTTTTTTTTTTTTTTGGTATATGGTCAGAATAATTCAAAATAAAACTAAACTTTAAAAAAGGCACCTCATTAACCTGAAGAGGTTTTGCACACGAAAGGCAACCGTAAGGAAGGAAAAAGCCCTCAGAAGGGGAAATAAATGTTTGCAACCGAAGTGAAAAACAAGGAATTAATTCATCGCCAAAGATGCAAAGTGCTCACACAGTGAAAGGGAAAAGTGAAAGTCGCTCAGTCAAGTCCGACTCTGAGACCCCATGGACGATACAACCCATGGAATTCTCCAGGCCGCAATACTGGAGTGGGTAGCCTTTCCCTTCTCCAGGGGATTTTCCCAACCCGGGAATCAAACCCAGGTCTCCTGCGTTGCAGGTGGATTCTTTACCAGCTGAACCACAACGGAGACCCCACAACTCATGATCAAAAAAAACAATCAACCCAGTGGAAAAACTGGCAAAAATCTAAATGGACATTTCTCCAAAGAAGGCACCCAGATGTCCATAAAGCACATGAAAAGATGCTCAGGACCACTCTTACAGAAATGCCAATCAAACTGCAACCAGGTGTCACTCACACCCCTCAGAGGAGCCATCCTCTAAGAGATCTACAAGGATGAAAAGCTGCGAAGGGCGAGGAAAACAGGGACTCTTCCTACACTGTGGGCGGGGGTGGAAATGAGTGGGTGCGGCCACAAACGAAAACAGTATGGCTATTCCTTAGAACACTACACGAAGACTTAACACATGATCCGGCAAGCCCACTCCCGGTCTTAGATTGGGAGAAAATCAAAACTGAAAATGATGGTTGCACCCCTATTTTCAGGGCAGCATTATTGACAATCTCCAAGACAGAACATAAATGAAATTGTCCATCAATAGAGAAATAACGAGGAACTGGCCCAGCAAAACTCAACCATCGAAACTAATGAAAACAAGTCATTTTAGGAACATGGATTGACCGAGAGATTTACCAAACTGAGTGAAGCCAGTCAGAGAGGGAAAGCGAAGGATCACATACACGGAGAATCTATAAATTCCTCAGGTGAACTAATTCATAAACTGAGACAGAATCACAGATATAGAAACACGAGTTTACGAATTTTTTTTAAGTTTGGGGAAGAGAAACATTAAGAGATTGGGGTTTACAGATATACACTACTTATTTTCAGATAGATAATCAAAATGGACCTACCGAATAGCACAGGAAGTCTACTGAATATACTCAAAGAACCTATATGGGAAAAGACCCCAAAAAATAATTGAAAAGATGTACCTCTATGTATAACTGAATCAAGTTCTTGTCAACCTAAAATAAACACAACAGAAATCAACTCTACTTCAATAGAAAATAAAAGTTAACCGTAATAAATGAATAGATAATTGTGACGCATGAGGAAATGCTGCCGCCTCGTGGCCACTTTTGGTACAGCAACGGAAAATCCTGGGCTGAACGCACTTCGCGTTCACCAGGACTCAGGGGCTGTAAGGAAGAAACTCCTGCCTGAAGAAACGTCCTAGGTGCGTCGGGGAAAAAGAGGCAAGTCAGGGCAAAAGATCATGAGGCCGATCTCCAAAGCTCAGTTTTACTCACACTGTTGAAAAGTTATCAACTGTGTGAAATATTATAGAAATGTAAATCAAAACTGCAAGTCAAAAATGTAAAAGAAGAAACAGAAAGATATACCCATTTGGATGCAGAGTTCCAAGGAATAGCAAGGAGAGATAAGAAAGCCTTCCTCAGTGATCAGTGCAAAGAAAAAAGGAAAACCATCGAATGGGAAACACTAGAAATCGCTTCAAGACAATTAGAGATACTAAAAGAATATTTCATGCAGAAATGGGCACAATAAAGGACAGAAATGGTATGGATCTAACAGATGCGGAAGCTATTAAGAGGAGGTGGCAAGAATACACAGAAGAACTGTACAAGAAAGATCTTAATGACCAAGATAACCACGATGGTGTGATCACTCACCTAGAGTCAGACGTCCTGGAACGCGAAGTCAAGTGGGCCTTAAGAAGCATCACTATGAACAAACTAGTGGAGGTGATGGAATTCCAGCTGAGCTATTTCAAATCCTAAAAGATGATGCTGTTAAAGTCCTGCACTCAATATGCAGGGAAATTTGGAAAACTCAGCAGTGGCCACAGGACTGGAAGAGGTCAGTTTTCATTCCAATCTGAAAGAAAGGCAATGCCAAAGAATGCTCAGACTACAGCACAATTGCATTCATCGCACACTGGGCTTCCCTGGTGGCTCAGAGGTTAAAGTGTCTGCCCGCAATTCGGGAGACCTGGGTTCGACCCCTGGGTAGGGAAGATCCCCTGGAGGAGGAAATGGCAACCCACTCCAGTATTCTTGCTGGAGAATTCCATGGGCAGGAGCCTGGTAGGCTACAGTCCACGGGGTCCCAAAGAGTTGGACACAACTGAGCGACTTCACTTTCTCTTTCTTTCACAGACCAGTAAAGTAATGCTCAAAATTCTCCAAGTGAGGCTTTAACAGTATATGAATCGAGAACTTCCAGATGTTCACGTTGTATTTAGAAGAAGCAGAGGAACCAGAGATCAAAAGGAGGGGAGCCCTAAAGGAAAAACAAAATAACCCTCAGGATAAAAAAATGTTACAACCAAGGTGAAAATAAAGAATTCATCCCCAGAACATGTAAACAACTCATGCTATTCAATAGAAAAAGCAGAAGAGGGCAAAGATCTAAACGGATATTTCTCCCCAGCAGACATCCAGGTGGCTATAAAGCACAGGAAAAGATGCTCACATCACTAGTTATTAAAGAAATTAAAATCAAAACTACAAGAACGTATCACCTCACATAGCTCAGAATGGCCTATGTCTTAACGTTTACGAACAAAATGGCAGAGAGGACGGGGAGACACGGAACGCTCCTGCACTGATGCTGGCAGTGAGCTGTAAGCAGTCAGGGTGGAGGACAGGGAGGAGCTTCCATAAACAAGGGGAAAGGGAAGGAATTTACTCTCTCCCTAACTGGGAACAGAAGAAAAAATCCAAATTGCTTGAAGATTAAATGGACGGAAGATCACTCTAATCCTCTTGAGGGAAATATAGGCACACACACTTTGACATGAATCACAACACGTTCTTTTTGAATCTATGTTTAGAATAATTAAAACTAAAACAAAACTTTAAAAAGGCACCTCATCACCTTAAAAACTTAGGTACTGCAAGGGCAACCCTAAAGGAAAGAAAAAGACAACCCTCAGAATGGGAAAATAAATGTTTGCAACACATGTTTAAAATAATGAATTCATCTTCCAACATGCAAACTGCTCACACAGCTCATGATAAAGCTGCAAAAAAAAAAAAAAAAAAAAAAAAACAAACCCTGTCAGTCCAAAAGAAAAATCGGCAAAGATCTAAATGGATATTTCTTCAAGGAAGGCACCCAGATGGCCATAAAACACATGAAAAGATGCTCAGGATCACTTTTAGACAAACACTAATCAAAACTGCAGTGAGGTATCACACCCCGCAGAACATCCATCTTCCAAAAGGGCTTCAAAGGTTAATTGTTGCTGAGGGCAAGGGTCATGGAGAATCCTCCTACATTGTGGGTGGGAGTGTAATTGAGTGGATGCAGCCACAAGGAAAAGAGTGTGGAAATTCTTTAAACACTAAATATAGACATGCCACACGATCTGGCAAGCCCACCCCTTGTCTTACACCCAGAGAAAATCATGATTTAAAATGATAGCTGCACCTCTATTTTCAGGGCAGCACTACAGACAATATCTAAGACAGAGCATCAACCAAAGTTCCATCTATAGAGAAATGAAGAGTCTCATGTCCATCTAAACACCGGAATACACTCCAAAAGAATGGATGAATGACATTTTCAGGAGCATGGATGGACTGAGAATTTATCATACTCAGTGAAGTCAGAGATGAAAGAATTATCACTTAGAGGGGGCATCTATACATTTATACAAATTAACTATAAACAGAAACAGACTCACAGACTTAGAAACCCAACTTACGACTTAAAAAAAAAAATGTAGTGGCAGGGAGACATTTAGAGATGGCGATTAACAAAAACACACTACTTTTTATCAGATAGATAATGCCAGAGGACCTACCACATAGCACAAGGAAGTCGCCGGATACACTGGAAGAACCTACATGGGAAAAGATTCCAAAAAAGAACAGAAGAGATATACATCTGTGTATAACTGAATCACGTTCTTGTAAACCTAAAACAAACACAACAGAAATCAACTCTACTCCAATAGAAAATAAAAATTAACCAAAAAATAAAAAAAGAGAAAGAGAGATATCAAGTGAACACTTCATGCAAAGATGGGCACAATAAAGGACAAAAACGGTATGGACCTAACAGAAGTAGACAAAACCCACTGAAATGTTGTGAAGTGATTGGCCTCCAACTAATAAAATAATATTAAAAAAAAAAAAAGATAATGAGGAGAAGTGGCAAGGATACAGAGATGAACTATACTGGGCTTCCCCTGTGGCTCAGCGGGTAAAAAATCCTCCTGCAATGTGGGAGACCTAGGTTCGAACCCTGAGCTGGAAAGGTTCCCTGGAGAAGCAAAGGCTACCCACTCCAGTATTCTGGCCTCGAGAATTCGACAAACTGTATAGTCCATGGGGTCACAAAGAGCAGGACATGACTATTAATGAGAGGTGGTGAAAATACACAGATGAACTAAACTAAAAAGATCTTGTCACATCAGATAAGGTCGATGGTGTGATCACTCACCTAGAGTCAGAAATCCTGGAGTGAGAAGTCAAGTGGGTCTTAGGAAGCATCACTATAAACAGAGCTATTGGAGATGATGGAATTCCAGCCGAGCTATTTCAAATCCTAAAAGATGATGCTGTGACAGTGCTGCACGCAGTATGCCAGCAAATTTGGAAAGCACAGCAGTGGCTACAGGTTGGAAAAGATCAGTTTTCATTCCAATCCCAAAGAAGATCAATGCCAAAGAATGTTCAAACTTCTGCACAATTGCACTCATTTTACTTGCGAGCAAGGTAATGCTCAAAATCCTACAAGCTAGGCTTCAATAGTATGTGAACTGAGAATGTCCAGATGTGCAAGCTGGATTTAGAAAAGGCAGATGAGTGAGAGATGAAATTGCCAACATCCGTTGGATCATAGAAAAAGCAAGAGAATTCCAGAAAACATCTACTTTTGCTTCACTGAATATGCTAAAGGCTTTGTGTGGATCACAACAAACTGTGGAAAATTCTGAAAGGGCTGGGAATATCAGACCACCTGATCTGCTTCCTGAGAAACTGGCATGCATGTCAAGAAGAAACAATTAGAACTGAACATGGAACAATGAACTGGTTCCAAATTGGGAAAGGAGTACATAAGGCTGTATATTGTCACCTGCTTATTTAACTTATATGCAGATAACATTATGCAAAATGCTGGGTTGGATGAGGCACAAGCTGGAATCAAGATTGCCAGGAAAAATATCAATAACCTCAGATATGCAGATGACACCACCCTTAAGGCAGAAAGCAAAGAAGAACTAAAGAGCCTCTTGATGAATGTGAAAATGGAGAGTGAAAAAGCTGGCTTAATACTCAAAATTCAAAAAACTAAGATCATGGCATCCAGTCCCATCTCTTCATGGCAAAGAAAAGGGGAAACAATGGTAACAGTGAGAGACTTTATTTCCTTGGACTCCAAAATCACTGAACTGGGTGACTACAGCCATGAAATCAAAAGATGCTTGCTCCTTGGAAGAAAAGCTGTGACAAACCTAGAGAGCATGTTAAAATGCAGAGACATCACTTTGTCAACAAAGGTCTGTCTAGCCAAAGCTATGGTTTTTCCAGTAGTCATGTATGGATATGAGATTTGGACCGTAAAGAAAGCTGAGTGCCAAAGAATTGATGCTTTTGAACTGTGGTGTTGGAGAAGACTCTTGGGAGTCCCTTTGACAGCCAGGAGATCAAACCAGTGCATCCTAAAGGAAATCAGAGCTGAGTATTCATTGGAAGGACTGATGCTGAAGCTGAAACTCCAGTACTTTGGCCACCTGATGCTAAGAGCCAACTCATTGGAAAAGACCCTGATGCTGGGAAAGATTGAGGGCAGGAGAAGGGGGCGACAGAGGATGAGATGGTTAGATGGCATATCATCAACTCAATGGACATGAGTTTGAGCAAGCTCTGGGAGTTGGTCATGGACAAGGAGGCCTGACGTGCTGCAGTCCATGGGGTCACAAAGAGTCGGACACGACTGAGCGACTGAACAACATTGCGGTCTCGTGAGAGAGGAAGGCATTGGAGAATGTGTAAAGAGTCTAGAATGTGACTTCCCAAAGAGCTTTATAGAAAGCACCTTTACGGTAGTAGGCAATAGCTAAAACCCAGATCCTGAGATCTCTATCAGAATAACACTCAGTCAAAAATAAGGGTGGACCTTTGTCTTTATGAGGAGGGCAGCATGACTTTATACAAGTAAAGTTAGAGAGTGACCACTAGTGTAGAGCGAAGGAGGCAGAGAACTCAAGAAAGAAGGAGGTTAGAATCATGTGAATCATCATGAAGCTTTCTGTCTGTACTCAAAAACTCCCATTTATTTCTCAATAGCAGAGATCGTAGGATGCAGGAGACTCCAGGAGACATTCTACAAGTGAAGGAACCCAAACCCTGAGGGTAGATAAGGGATTCTGGAAGGAAGCTATCCTCACCCAAGCAGGCCAGGTTCCAGTAGTTCTGTAACATCACATCCCTGGACAATATCCACTGATCAAGGTCCAGGCATTCCCGCTCCTCTTGAAAGGTTGTTGCTGAAACACAGAAGATGCCTGGATTCTTGGCCCCCGAAGAAGAATTCTATCCGGGGCCACAGATGAGGCTTGACCACTCAGAGCTTTTGTGTAATAGCATTTTATTAAAGTATAAGAGAGGTAGAGAAAGCTTCTGAAATAGACATCAGAAGGGGGCAGAAAGAGTGCCCACTCATTAGTGTTGGCAAGGGAGATATATACCTTTTAATTAGTCATCACAATTAATCAATAGAATGTCTGGAGGCTGTAAAGATCTTACTAGACCCACTCCAATAATTTACATTTTCAGATAACAGGGTGAGCCAGAAGGTTTTTCAGGAAGGAGAAACTGTCCTCAAGCGGGATACATTGTTGTTGTATAATCCCTAATACAGTTTAAAGTGAGTTATGTAACTGATGAAGACTAAGGAATGTAGACCAAAAAAAGTTTGTCCTTTCCTCCTCCTTGAGAATTCCAGACCCCTCTCTCCTTGGGGACCCCCGGACTTCTTATCAACCTACCTAGGAACTGACTCTCTTTTTTTATGGTTTTTTTTTTTTCTTTTTTCTATCTTTTTTTTTTTTTTTGGAACTGACTTTATTACTCTTGAGTGAAGTCTATGGCTAGACCCTGGAATGTCAGCCATCCCTGAAATACAAAGTACATACGCCATGTGACTGTGGGAAGACTTCCTTATGTGACCCAAGATGAAAACAGCAAGTTCAGAGAACTAGTTTTTCAATGAGAAGTGTCTGATGTTACGCAATAATATACTTTTTTACATAGCAATATGCGCTACCATATTTCTAACCTGAAGAAAACAGGATGACATATGATGCACAAAGCCACTTGGACTTCCCTGCTGGCTCAGACGGTAAAGAAACTTGTCTGCAGTGCGGGTGACCTGGATTTGATCCCTGGGTGGGGAAGATCCCCTGGAGAAGGAAATGGCAACCCACTCCAGTATTCTTGCCTGGAGAATCTTATGGAGAGAGGAACCTGGCAGGCTATATAGTCCATGCGGTCACGAAGAGTGGGACATGACTGAGAGACTATGATTCATTCATTCATCTGGGAGAAAAATTATAAAATGTGATCAACAGTGGCATACTTACTTTTGAGGATTTTCCTTGTGTTCCACAGGATAAATATCAATCAAAGCAGGATTTTTTTAAAAGCACATTGTGATTCAAGAATTCTAGAGTGGGGCCACAGTTTTTCCTCTTGAACAAGCTTAGTTTTAACTAAATGTCTGGTTGATAAATGTCCATTGTGAATAGCACGGAGGTAAAAGAACCATGGCTGATAGCCATGGCATCCAGTCTCATCACTTCATGGCGAATAGATGGGGGAACAATGGAAACAGTGAGAGACTTTATTGTTTTGGGCTCCAAAATCACTGCAGATGGTGACTGCAGTCATGAAACTAAAACGCTTACTCCTTGGAAGAAAAACTATGACCAACTTAGACAGCATATAAAAAAGCAGAGACATTACTTTGTCAGCAAAGGTCTGTCTAGTCAAAGTTATGTTTTTTCTAGTAGTCATATATGGATGTGAGAGTTGGACTATAAAGAAAGCTGAGTGCCAAAGAATTGATGCTTTTGAATGGTGGTGTTGGAAAAGACTCTTGGGAGTCCCTTGAACTGCAAGAACATCCAACCAGTCCATCCTAAAGGAAATCAGTCCTGAATATTCACTGGAAGGATTGATCCTGAAGCTGAAACTCCAATACCTTGGCCACCTGATGTGAAGAACTGACTCATTTGAAAAGACCCTGATGCTGGGAAAGGTTGAAGGTGAGAGGAGAAGGGGATGACAGAGGATGAGATGGTTGGATGGTGTCACGGACTCAACAGACATATGGTTGAGTAAGCTCTGGGAGTCGGTGATTGTCAGATGTGCTGCAGTCCATGGGGTTGCAGAGAGTTGGACACAACTGAGCAACTGAACTGAACTGAAAAGAGCCAGGTAAGAATTCATAGTTATTATTGAACTTTAAGCGCTTTACAGATTTTACAGGTTTAATAGATTAGTTAGCAGAGAAAACAACCTTTGACTATTTTTGAACTATAGAACTTTCTAGCGGTTTGTTATTTTTTAAACCTTGAATGAGCCATAAAAATAATTTCAGATCAAAAATATTGCTGTTCAAAATTGTTTGGAATATTTGATCAAATATTCAGAAAATGGTAGAGCTTGTGATTTACTTCAATGGATCTGAGCTCGATTTTATGTAAAAAGAATTAAGTCAACACAGAGACCTGACTGAGCGACTGAACTGAACTGAATGCAGAGACCACTCTAATGGATGTTTTACCAGTTGAGGTAACTGGCAAAAATATCAAAAACAGAAAAAATGTCATATACTGTTAACATTTTCACGCACACAAACATGCACTATTTGGGAGAAAAATTATTCACGTTTATAAAATCAGGAATGGATTTCTGTGCTTAAACCTTATAATTTATTTGTGGCAATATTCTATATTTTTAAAATACATTACAGTGCAAAAACACATAATGACATAAAATAAATCAGTTCTTGGTTCTGAATCTTTTATTCCTTTGAAAATCTCTATCATTTGTGTTCAATTATATTTTAGGTTTAACAGTTAAATATGCATAAGTAACATTCTTGTAAATATTGTAGAAAATACAAAGATGTGATAAGAATTCTGTCTGGAAAATGAGTGCAGAGTATATTATTAACGGAAATGATCAGAGCTGGGCTTGAGTGATGCAAACCTCCATTCCCCAAAAGCAACAACCTTACTAAACACAGGTGAGTGTTCATTTTCCACAGCAAACAGAACTAAGAATGTGTGGTTTGCTACATTAATTTTGTCAGCTTGTACACATCCCTGAGTAAATCTTTCAAAAATCCTTTTTAAAGACAGAAAGCAGGAACATCACAGTTGCAATATCACAGAAGCACCTGAACCAGAAAACGTGAGGTGTGATGGGATAAATGTTAGCAGTGATCTGAATCCTGAAAAATATCAGTTTTATACAAAATTCACTTCTTATGTAACTTCCATGTTCTGTATCCTAAGACTACACTTAAGAGTGAGTCCTTCCTGCCAACATGGAGAAGGGTCTCTCATACTTTTCTCCTTCTTTTCCCCAAACGTCCTGTGGAACTCTGGACCACTGGGGTAATTCTGTTCATAAGGACATATTCTTAATCCTGTTCTAAATGTTTGGAGTTGTGTATGCATGTAAATTCATCGCTAATTTCCCTTACTTCTCTAAGATCCCAAGACTGAACCACATGCCAGTGGGAATCTCAGAACCTGTGCCTCCCCATGTTTATTTCTCACAAAGGGAATATTTTCACTTGTTGAAAGTCACTAATTCAGGTTGAGAATTCATCATGCTCCATAGAAAGCCAGAATTCATCATGCTCCCTACAGACAAGGGAGACAAGGTTCTGGTACACAAGGGGGAAGTGGTCTAAAGAGCCAGTCCTCACCATGGTAAGAAAAGGAAAAAATAAGAAGTTGATAACAAACACCCCAGGCAGAAAAATTAGAAGCTGAGCACTAAAGGTTTGCAGGTTCCCTCAGTCTAGGCATTTCAGGAGGAAAAGCAGACAGCCCCAGACCCAGGACAGGACATGTACCTGAGAAGCTGTCGTTTCCTCCTCTTCTTCCTCCTGCTCTGCTTCTTCTCTGGGGATGTTATGCAGCGAACATATGTCTGCATCTTGAGAAAATACCTTCAAAGCCATCCGCACAGCTCTTTAACCTGCAACTACTTCACCACTACAGACAGAAGGACCTTGAAAAGCTGAAAATACTCACCTCTCCTGTCCTCCGTCTCAGGAGAGATTCAGGAACAATCACTTCCTACCTGGAGACCAGTCTGTGAACTAATTTCTTGATTGTTCTCTCCCCATAGAGAGCTCCTAACCCTCTGCTCACAGAGATGATGTGAGTTGACTTCCGGATCCAAATCCACCTAGACCAACCCCGCAGCCTCTCCTTGGACTGACGCTGGGCCTCAAGTCTCACAAATGGACCAGGAGCCGCGTCCTTAACCCGGACCTCCCCTTAGAATCCCCTGGAGCACTTCCTACACACCACACTGATGCTCCCACAGGACCAAGAGAACTCTGTGGGGAGGGCAGCGGGGAGGTTATCACTTAACTCTGGTCATGTGATCTTGATAGGAAACCAGGTTGAAACCCTTTAAAAGATTCTTTCTGAACCATTTCAGTGAATATGAACCCCTCAAGGTCAGGTCCCCACTCTAAGAAGTTATGAATCTGCAGGTCTGGAGTGGGGCCATGAAATGAATCTTTAGCAAATTCCGTTTGTTCTGATGCTTCTCCCCCAAAACCCACACTCGGGAGCACTGAGCTTCAGCCCTCACACTCAGCACAGCTGAGACCTCTCAGGAGAGGAGGGTTTAGGGCAGGAGTTTCTTAGGTCAAGGTTAGGACCAAGCAGAGAAAGCTCCAGTGCTTGGGGTTCAGGGCTTTATAAGAGACCCTGGGTGAAGTGCTGTGGGCTCCCCAGGCTGAGTGTGGATGGGTCCATTCAAACCAAGGGGAGCAGGAATCTGGTGAGCACTGTGAGGGTGTCATTGAAGGGGGGAGCCTGTGAAGTAGAACCTGGGGTTCAGCAAGACTGCTGATCACAAGGTGGGTGGTTGTCTAGAGCAGGTGCTCACAGGGCTGGCTGGCGTGAGTTCAAGGAGCTGCATATGCTGCTCCCCAGACAGATGCTGAGGCAGCAACAGCATGGAGCAGTTCAGGGGAGCTCTCAACAGTACTCTGCATAATCCTTATTGGAACCATCACAGTGTCCCAGCAGTTAGAGAGAGGGGAAAGTACAATGGAGAAATGATGGGAAATATCCAATTATTTGAGTCGTAAAGGCAGTAAGGAAACTAATTGTTAGAGATATCATCCCTCTGTGCTAACAAAGAGTTTATTGTTAGGTATTCTTCCCCGTGACCTTAAATCAGTAGGTTGACACTTCATTCATTACTTTGCGGCTTTATCACAAGAAACCGTCAGTTTTATTAACATGTACTATCACACATAGAAAGAATAAAACCTTTTCCAACCCACTGTGTAACTGATTAAATACAGATTACAAGCATAAACAACGATATTCATTCCTCTGATACAATGATCTCAGAACTGTCATTTCTACGGTTACAAAATGGAGGCTAATCATTTACGAATGAAACAAGATGTACACTACTTACATGACTTTTCTGAGAAGGGTTTCCATACATTTCTAGGGTATCAGAGGTATCATTATTTGAAACATGTAAACTAATATTCATGACATCTGTTGATATTATAAAGATACATCAAGAGTTCAGTGAACTGTCATTGTATTTTCCTTCAAATGCAAGTGATATAACTATTGAAAATGTGCATCTTACTTTATTATGTGGAATTACTCCCTGAACACTTATTTCATGGTGACCTATAGGGATGTTTGGCATGAATGACTAACACCTGCATTTAAATGTTCAGTGTACATGCTACATCACTGTGTCCTTAATCTCCTAATGGAGAATAAGTATAAATTATTTCTCTCTAGGATAGAAGGCCTTGTCTCATCTTTGAGTAGCAATCGTCAAAAACATAAATTTGCATACACACTAAAAATGAAGCATAGCAGCATGGAGTAATTTGAGAGTTCAATAACATATCTTGGTTTTCAAATAATCACAAATCGTGTCAATATAAACAAAGATATATTGCTAATAATTGTACATTTCTAAATACCAACCCTTCATCTTGTGATCCATACTAACATACCTATTTTCTATGTTTTAACTATGGATTATTATCTACAATACTTCTCCTGAAGAGGAACTTCAAATTGGATGAATGAACAATCAAATAGAATTGATGAAATGCTTTCAAGTGTGCGGGCTTCCCTGATAGCTCAGTTGGTAAAGAACCCACCTCACACTCCAGTATTCTGGCCTGGAGAATTCCATGGACACAGCCCCTGGGGTTGCAAAGAGTTGGACACGACTGAGCAACTTTCACTTTTTCTAGTGTGCAATTTCTGGTATTTATTTAGATTTAATTTTCATCAAATACTTTTCTACATTTTTTCATGTCATTCGTTATCTTACTTAAATAAATGGTCCTGTATTTCCTGAAGTGTATGTTTAGGACAAACCTCTTTCATCACTTATTACTAGAGTTTCTCTCCAATATGTGCTTTCTGATGTTTAGTAAGGTGAGAGCTCTGATTAAAGCCTATGCCACTTTCCTTACATTTACAAGGTTTTCCCTCCAGTATGAATTCTCTGATGTTGAGTAAGATGTGAGTTCTTGATAAAGGCTTTTCCACATTCTTTACATTTGTAAGGTTTCTCTCCAGTATGAATTATCTGATGGTAAGTAAGACCTGAGGGCTTGCTAAAGTCTTTGTCACAATCCTTACATTTATAAAGCCTCTCCCCAGTATGAATTCGCTGGTGTTGAATAAGAGTTGAGTTCTCACTAAAGGATTTCCCACATTCTGTACATTTATAAGGTTTCTCTCCAGTATGAATTCTCCGATGGTAAATAAGACCTGAGCACTGGTTAAATTCTTTGCCACAATCCCTACATTTATAAGGCTTCTCTCCAGTATGAATTCTCTGGTGTTTAGTAAGAGTTGAGTAGTGACTGAAGGCTTTTCCGCATTCTTTACATTTATAAGATTTCTCTCCAGTATGGATTACTTGATGTTTAGTAAGACATGAGTGCTGTCTAACTGCTTTGCCGCAATCGTTACATTTATAAGGCCTCTCCCCAGTATGAATTCGCTGGTGTTGAATAAGAGTTGAGTTCTCACTAAAGGATTTCCCACATTCTGTACATTTATAAGGTTTCTCTCCAGTATGAATTTTCTGATGGTAAGTGAGACCTGAGCACTGGTTAAATTCTTTGCCACAATCGTTACATTTATAAGGCTTCTCTCCAGTATAAATTCTCTGGTGTTGAGTAAGATTTGACTTCTGATTAAAGGCTTTGCCACACTTCATACATTTGTGTGATTTCTGCTGCATATCAATTACCTGATGTTGAGTAAGACATGAGCTACAAGGAAGCACTTTGCGACATTCTTTACATTTGCTTGGTTTGCCCTAGCATGAACTTGCTGATGCAGACTGAAATGTGAACACCTAAAAATGGCTTTGCCGCTTTCCTTACCTTTGTAAGTTTTCTGCTCTGTATGGATTCGCTGATGTTGAGTAAGCTTTGAGTTCTGATTACAGACTTTGCCACACTTTGTACATTTATAATGCGTCTCCCCTGTATGAATTTGCTGATGTTGACTAAGATTTGAGCAAGACATAAATGCTTTTCCACATTCCTTACATTAATAAGGTTTCTTGCCAGTGTGGATTTGCCGATCTTGACTAAGCTTTGAATTCTGATTAGAGGTATTGCCACACTCTGTACCTTTGAAAGGTTTCCATCCTGAATGAATTTTCCTGTGTCTACTTAGGCTGGATGAGTTAGCAAAGGCTTTCTCACATTTCTTACAGTTGTAACTTTTCTGTGGATCCTGAATATACTGCTGTTGAGTAAGATTTGAAGACTGATTAGAAATATCACTATATTCACAATTATAAGCCTTCTCTCCTGTATGTGTACTCTTCTTTAGTGGAAGACCTGATGTTTGATAAAAGATATCCCTACATGTACTATTTTTAGAATCCTTGTCTGAAGATTGAGGTCCCTGATGTTTCATAGGGTTAGAGTCTTGTCCAGTTTTAGATCCAGTTTCATTGCATGAATAGCTTCTCACTCCATTGTAAATATTCTTGTAATTATTGGGGGTAGAACTCTTACATAAGGCCTGACTCGTGTTATTACATGTGAGAAGTTGTTTCATATTAACCATATCATGATGTGTATTGAACAACGATGGTGGGATTAACTCTTTTCCTTTATTATAAACATTACACATTTTGGAACAGAGAGAAACTGTCTGTTGGTGGAAGAATAATGACCCCTTGCTCACAGATCCCTCAAATTGATTATATTGTGAGTTTTCCCCATCATTTTTAAATATCTGGTTTTTAGACGTGCTTGAATGTATGTGTAATTGAAGCCTGTGTTGAAAGTGGTTTGAAAGAGTATTTGCAGTAGAGACTGGATGACTTTCCAGATTTTCCACATTTCCCTTCAGAGAACGTGTATGTTTCAAAAAATGATTTAAACCTTTGTTTGAAAAGATACACTTCTCTGCAGATGTTGATAACTGAAATGGGTGTTTTCCCCAATTTGACTCACATTGCTCATTTCTTTTGGCAGTAATGTCTGCATTATGTGAAACTGTCTCAGTTCCTTTATGTCCATATAAAGTTCTTCTAGGCCTTTTACAAAGCCCCGTATATTCCTGGTCTTTCATTAAATGTTCATTTCCAAGATGAGCTCTTCCATATGTTCCTAGGTTTGCCTTTTGGATTAAATTTTCTAACCTTGGATTCTTTGACATCAAAGCACAGGTGTTGTGAGAAGACATAGCTGAAAGACACCAAACAAAAGTTTATCAAAGTAAAAGATATCAAATCTACTATCCTCAGTGAATATCCTTAAAAATGTAGAGAAAATAGAGACACAAGAATCAAGATGCAAGAGGATTAGGCAGACTTGGAGTTCATCTCTCTCCACAAATGCATCAAGCATATATCAGAAATGAAACAACTCTCACAGAGGTCCCTCTGAACACTAGCAGAGGACCTACAACACCTGAAAGGACAAGAAAGATTCCCACTTAGCCAGGTAGGACCAAAGAAAGAAGGAAGAGGAGAGGAAGTGGGATGGGACCTGCAACCCTGGGGCGGGGGGGGGGGGTATCTGAAGAGAGGAGATCTCCATGTCCGGAGAAGCCTCTCACTGGGAGAGCTCAGTTGGGACAGAAGGGGAGCCTCATTCTCTGTGGGAAGACAACATGGCAACAGTCTGTGGCAGAAGGACAGAGTGAGACCTGCACATGGGGTACTGACCCCTGCCCTGTCCACCCGCCTGAGAAAGTGTCCACTGCTGCAGACAAGGTCTGGGTGCTGGAACGTGGGGTGTGGAGGGCAGACCCAGGCAGAGGGCTGCTGCTGGCTATGAGGAGACATCCTGAGGGAACGGGAGGGAGGGAGAAGCTCTATAAATGGGTTGCTTGTGGAGGAAGTCTGAACCACCATAGAGCAGAGCGCCATTGTTGAGTGATGCCCAAAGAGAAGAACCCCGCCGCAGCCTCTCTCCCCCTGTGCTGGCCCCTCATCCCTGGCAGTAGGAAGGGCTGCCACCCAGATGGGCTCTATTGAGCCCCCAACATGGCCTCCCCCATGCCCCTCCTCCATTGGCAGACGACTCCTGTGCTCTGGGGCAGCCTCTGTAACAGACACCTGTGCGTGGGCCACATGCTCAGATGGAGCTGAAAGCACAGCTGAGCCCCAGGGTTAAGAAAGAAAAGCTGAAGTCTCTCCTCGCAGCTGCGCTAACCATGCTTTTACACAGGCAACCGGCTTTGTCAACTCAGTCCCTACAGAGCATCTGAAGGACAACCAGGGCTCCCCCAGTCATGGAGGTGTCGCTTTAGCAACTGTAGACTTTGTGGGGATGTACGTGAGGGGGTGGGGTCAGGCCACAGTCTGAGCTGCCCCAGAGCAACACAGTGGATCCAGCTCCATGAAAGCAATTCTGGGCCCTGATTTCACTGGATCTTTGCTGGTGACTTGGTGAAAATAACATCTGAGAGACACCAGGGCCATGTGCAGAGATACCCATGATTAAGGTGGGGCCAAGTGCAGTGCTGATCAGCGTCACATGAGACTCACACAACGCGTGAGCACACCCCGAGGGGAACATCCCCAGAGCAGGAATCCTCAGGGGCTTCTCTCCCAGGGGGTGTGCTCCAATCCCACCTGCCTCTACCACAGATCAGAATCACAGCGAAGAAACAGATCTGGGGGCTCTGTTCCACCAACCAGGGAGCAGACCCACCACAGACAGGGCAGTGACAGCCACAGAGCCACGGGGAAGCTCTCCTCAATATCCAGGGCAGGCTCGGGTCACAGTAACAGTAATCAAAGCCCAGATCAAGGGGAGAAGGGCACAAGTCTGTGGACCAACCTCACCCCCCAGGGGGAAGACAACAGAGCAAGAGGAGCTAGGATCCTGCAGCCTGCAGAACAGACCACAAACCCAGAAAATGTGACAAAATGAGAGGACAAAGAAGTATGGTGTAGAGGAAGAAGAAAGACAAAAAGCTACAAGAACCACTAAATGAAGAAGAGACGGCAGTCTAATGATTACTTTCTGACTTAAGTCATCTTAAATGGAGACACCACTAGGTGCCTTCTAACTCTTTAACCCACTTCTTATTTTAGCGTGTCCTATTAGATGTTTCGGAGAAGGCAATGGCACCCCACCCCAGTACTCTTGCCTTTAGAATCCCAAGGACGGAGGAGCCTAGTAGGCTGCAGTTCATGGGGTCGCTAAGAGTCGGACACGACTGAGGGACCTCACTTTCACTTTTCACTTTCATGCATTGGAGAAGGAAATGGCAACCCACTCCACTGTTCTTGCCTGGGGAATCCCAGGGACAGGGGAGCCTGGTGGACTGCCGTCTACGGGGTCGCACAGAGTCGGACACGACTGAAACGACTTAGCAACAGCAGCATTAGATGTTTCAATCTAAACATCAGAAATGATACTGACGTAGGTCTAATCAGAAAGTGAGGACACATAGAACAAAGTCTGGGGAAGCTGATAACAAGATTAATTAATAAAGAAGTAGTTCTTGAGAAATTAAATAAGAAATGAGACTTTAAAAATATGGTGGGAACACAGGGGACACTATCAATGCTCTGCGGAGATCTAGTTGGGAAGGAAATCTAAAAGAGTAGGTATATACTAAAACCGATTCTCTTTGCTGTACAACATTGTAAACCAGTTGTACTCCAATGAGAATGTTTTTAAAAGATTATATTACCTAAAAATTGTAATAGCTTGAAACCATTAAAAATATAGTGGAAAATGTTTTAAGATCTTATGCCAATTTATTTGAAAATTCTTTGAGCTAATTGAATATATTTAAGTCTTTTAGCATTGAGGAATTGCGGCAAATACACTTAACGTTTCATATGAGTTCATATGAAGGAAACAGAAACTTTGAAGTAACACTGAGATTTGCATTCTTTCTCTTTAGGGAGGTTTTGGTTTATGCAGTGAAGAAATTACTTAAATTTAAAATGTATAAGATCATATTTGTAGCTTCCAGTGTTTTAGAAATTATAAGTCAGAAAAAACCCCTCTGTCCACAGTATTCCTACAACTTTGGCAGTATGTCTACAATTCCACTCACATACTACCATCTAGCGGTAGAAACAAGCTTTAATAGGAGCATCTTAGAGTCATTCAGAAACGTGCACAGTTTTCCTAGGGCCCCCAGGAAATACAATAGTAACTGATTCATGCACATTGTCACAGGCCAAGAGAAGGTTTTCAGTTCTCACTGTGATTGAGAAAAGTAATCAGTGGAGATGAATTCAGGAATGAATTAAGAGACAGGATGGGACACGTGATATCCGCCTAAGACAGCAGCAGAAAGAAACCCAGGCTTCTCTAAAATCATTTCCACTGAAGCAGATCTTCCCAAACCACATGACAGAGGATGAATTCCTTACTGATCCTTGGACCTGTCATTGAGTCATCGGCTCCATCCATTCACACCTACCTGTGTATATGGCTGGCATCTCCAGTCTCCTTACATCCCAGGGATTCTTCATTTGCTCCAGAAAGGTGATCAGGTCCGGCTTAGAGACCACAAGACCTGCTATCAGGAAAAGGAGTGTTTGTGTTGCTAGAGACTCATCAGTTCCCACTCTAACATGTATTCAGGTGAGAAGAGAAGGCACGTGTGCTAAGTCGCTCCAGTCATGTCTGACTCTTTGCCACCCTATGGACTATAACCCACCAGGCTCCTCTGTCCATGGGATTCTCCAGGCAAGAATACTGGAGTGGGTTGCCATGTCCTCCTCCAGGAGATCTTCTCAACCCAGGGATCGAACCTACTTCTTTTACGTCTCCTGCATTGGCAGGCAGGGTCTTTACCCCTGGTGCCACCTGGGAAGCCCGGAGAAGGCATGGTAGAATATTAATACAGTCTAGAAATAAAGTATTTGGGGACATTATTTCCTAGGCTGCATTAACATTCTCTGGTGGCTCAGCTGGTAAAGAAACCACCTGCAATGTGGGAGACCTGTGTATTGATGCCTGGGTTGGGAAGATCCTCTGGAGGAGGGAAAGGCTACCACCTCCAGTATTCTGGCCTGGAGAATTCCATGGACTATTCCATGGGATCGTAAAGAGTCGGACACAATACTGTAATCTTGCTCATTATATTAACACTGTAGAGAAGGCATGGTTGAATGTTAATATAGCCTAGAAAATTATATCCTGAAACACTTTATCGAATGCACTTTTATAACACTAACAAATACATAAAGAAAAGATCTTGAGATTCTAGTCAAGTACTACTAAGGCCAAAGTAAGTAACTAGTAGAAATCTGATTTGAAAAGGAGAGTGGCACCCTCTTATACCACAGAACCTAGAGAATTACCACTAACCTAGAAGAAGGTGGCAGATCACATCAAGGAAAAGTCAGAATCATAATGAATCATCATAAAGTCTTCTTTCTCAACTCAGAAACACCCATTTTCCCATAGAAAGCAGGGATCTAAAACTATTGTAAGAAGCAGAAGATTCTAGGAGACATTCTAGAAATACAGGAACCAAAACCCAGCGGGTAGATAAGGGATTCTGGAAAGAAGGTATCCTCACCCAAGGAGGCCAGGTTCCTGTAGTTCTCTAACATCACGTCCCTATACAATTCCCGCTGACCGAGAAACAGGCATTCCCACTCCTCTTGAGTGAAGTCTATGGCCACATCCTGAAATGACAGCCGTCCCTGAAATACAAAGTACAGATGCCATGGGGCCGTGGGAAGTCTTCCTAATGTGATCCAAGATGAAACCAGCCAGAGAAATGGTTTTGATTTAGGAGAGTGGCTGATATTATACAATATAATTTTTACACAGTAATGTTTTCTACCACATTTTTAACCCCAAGAAAAGAGGATGAGATATGATCCATCAACCACTACAGAAATTCTCCTGATTTAGAAGAAAAATTACAAAACAATCAGATCAACATTGGCATATTTATTTTTGAGTGTTGTACTCAGTTGACAGAGGATAAACTGTCTATCAAAAGAAACAGGAAATATTTTTAAAAAGCACTTCCTGATCCAAATGTTCTGGAGTGGGCTCAGTATGTCACATTGTTAACAAGCTTATTTGAACTAGTAATGTTGAAAATTCTCCTCCATGAGTGACAATGTTTGAACAGCAACGAAGCAGAATAGTAAGGAAAGAATTCATATTTAACTTTAAACTTTAACTGCTTTACAGATTTTACAGGTCTGATAGGATAGTAACCTCGGTGACAAGAATCACTTTAATGATCTGGTACATACTATATATCTTTCTGACAGTTTTTCAGAGTCTTGAATGTATAACAGAAATAATGTAAAATCTATAATGTTGCTGTTGCATCTTTTGGCAAATATTTTAACAAACATTCTTTAGATGACAGCTTAACTTTTACTTCAGTTTATGACTCTAGACTTTAATAAAACACAGACAAATGCACAGAGCTAACTCTAATGAAAGTTTATAGAAATTTCTGTATTTGTAAATAATACTAAAAGCAAGAAAAGTGTTAGTCACTCAGCTGTGTCCTACTCTTTGCAACCCCAGGGCCTGTAGCCTGCCAGGCTTCTCTGTCCATGGGATTCTCAAGGCACGAATACTGCAGTGAGTAGCTATTCCCTGCTTCAGGGAATCTTCAAAAAAGAAAAAGAAAAACATCAATCAAATGATGTTAACATGTTCATTCATACAGACATACACTAAAATGGGATACTTATTAATAGTAATAGAGAAAAATTGTGATGTCAATAAAAGCAGGATAATTTTTAACTGATTGAAAGTGTACACAAATATTTGAGGATGATATTATTTTAATTTTTTAAAAATAGACTAGGGTGCAGACATATACAATGATAAAAAATTAGAGAGCTCTGGTTCTGAACCTTTTAATGTCCTGCAAAGTCTGTATCATTTGCATGGAGCTATATTTTAAAATTTAACACAGCTGAACATAGATTAGCACTAATATGATTCTTGTAAACATTTTGGAAAATACAGAAATGTGACGAGACTCTATCTGTGATTTGAGTGTGGAGTGTACTGGAAATGATCAGGCCTGGGCTTGAGTGATGAAAACCCCCACTCCTAAACCCCAGCATTTCTACTAAACACGCGTGAGTGTTGTCAAGTGCCAGTGGCTCAACAACAAAAACAAGGGCGTTTGCCATCTGCCTCTGGGGAGAAGGAACCGTTTAGTGCTCCAACTGTTGACTTCAATTCCCTCGAGGGAGTTCAGGGTGGATTGAAGCATTCTGCTTCAGCAAAATCTGGTGGCACAGGTCTTTAGAGAGTTAAATATTTTCAAGAACTGCTTTCATGATCCCAATCCTTGCATCTCTTCATATCTAGAAAAGCACTAAACCACTAAATGATGACATCAGCTCCCCACAACTGGCAGAAAACCTTTTGTAAAGTAAGCGCTTGACTGCACTGAATTCCCCCTTCACCAAAATCACATACTGACCTTCCCCCACTGTCTCTTTGGAGCAGTCTCTCAGAGCTATATGAGGTGCTGTACCCTGGGCGGCTGTCCTCATTTTGCCCCAAATAAAACTTAATTCACATCTCTCAAATTGTGCATCTGTTTTAGCTGACAGTGTTCATTTTTCAAAGCAAAGAGTGACTAAGAAGATACGGCATTTCCTCATTAACTGTGATAGGCATATCCATCACTTTTTCTTTCCAAGACCCTTGTTCAAGACAGAAAAAAAAAAAATGAATTTCATAGCGTGGAAATCTCACAGAAGCACCTGAACCAGTGAACATCAGAGGTCATAGGGTACATGGAAAAATGCATTATCACTGCCAGGTATTTTGGCAATATTAGGAAAACCAAGTTCTCAATCTATCAAGAAAAATGTCAGTTTTCTGCAATTTCCACCTCCTATATACCTCCCATGATCTGTAGCTTAATAGTCCATTTTTTAGTACATATTTCTTACCAGTATAGAGGATTGTCTATGCTACTTTAACTTCTGACAAGTTCTGGAATGCTGAGTTCATTCTATTAACAAGGACATTTTTTTACTCCTGTTCTTCCTGTTCTAAAGAGCTGAATTGCATTCACATGTCAATTCATCATGACATTTCCACGACTTCCCTAAGATCCCAGCACCGAACCACATCCCAAAGGGAATCTCAGATACCAGTGCCTCCCCGTGTTCATCTCTCACACAGTGAATGTGTTCAACATTGAAAGTCGCTATTTCATGCTGAGAATTCAACATGCTTTAGAGCCGGGATACAGACAATGGAGAAAAGGCTCTGGGACATCAGGGAGATGAAACCTGAAGAGCTGGTTTTCACTATTAAAAAAAAAAGGAAAAAATAAGGTGATAACAAGCATCCTAAGCAGAAAAATTAGCAGCAGAGAACTAAAGGTTTGCAGTCCAGGCATTTCAGGGAGAAAAGGACACGCACCTGAGAAGCTGCCATTTCCTCCTCTTCTTCCTCCTGCTCTGCGTCTTCTCTGGAGATGTTACATCCCAAACTCACATCTGCATGTTGAGTAAACACCTTCAAAAACATCCATGCAGCTGTTTAACCTGCAACTGCTGCAGGGAAAGAGAACATGTTTTCCTGTTTCCCTCACCCTTTTCTGAGCTCCTTTTTGACTTTCTGTGTTCCCTATCTGTAGTGGGGAATCAAGACTAACCTGATAATGCTAATCACATCCTGGTGCTCTACACTATTTGCAGATCGTCCGGGCTAGTTCTTCTCCTTCCTTTTCGAGTTACAGAGAACAGCTCACGAGAGACAATGGACCCTGCTTCTGGGCTACCTGACCCAGCCTTGAGGGTTTTGAAAAAAATGCAAGAGGAAGACCTGCATTCAGAACCCTGAGGGGAAACCTTACACCGGAGACCTCAGGAAAGGAGGGTTTAGGGAGGGAACTTCTAGAAACAAAGAAGGTCAACCTGATGCCCTGGGGAGGGGCTCTTTCTAGGATGCCTGTGTTGATCCACAGCCTGACTGTACCCTTGGGGTCTGGGAGGGGAGAGGTGAGTGAGTGGTGGGAATCACCTGGGGGTCTTGGGTTCCTGTCAGGCTTTACTTGCAAAATTCTTCCCAAAGATCTCCCTTGTCCTTAGTTTTTTTCAGCACCCCTCTGCAGCCTGGGGACACAGGTTTTCACAAAATGATTTGCTTTGTGACCACCTCTCTGCAGGCGTGGCACCTCCAACTTCAGAGACCAGGAGCCTGGAGGCATTTCCTTCCCCGCTTTCTTGGAAAAGAAACTGTTGCAGGAAGGGGGACCCCTTCCAGGGCCCGAAACTGGGCTCTAGTCTAACACTCGGAAATGAATTGTCCAAGGAGATGCATGTGCTGACAAAGCAAGAGATTTTATTGGGAAGGGCATCTGGGGGGAGAGCAGAAGGGTAAAGTAACCCAGGAGAACTGCTCTGCCACGTGGCTCGCAGTCTTGGGTTTTCTGGTGATGGGATTAGTTTCTGGGTGGTCTTTGGCCAATCATTCGAATTCAGAGTCTTTCCTGAAGGCCCACGCATCGCTCAGCCAAGATGGATGCTAGCAAGAGGAATTTTGGGAAGTGGACGGAAGTGGACGGACACGCGGTGTCTCCCTTTGACCTTTCCCCAACTCTTCCGGCTGGGGGTGGTTTATTAGTTCCTTATTCCTTATCAGGGTCTCCTGTCATAAAACAACTCATGCAAATAGTTACTATGGTGCCTGGCCAGGGTGGGCGGTTTCAGTCAGTGTGCTTCCCCTAACAGCTCCCCGCTGAGAGACTTCATGCTCAAGATGCTTCTTGGGAATTGGGACAGAGGTCTCTTTCTTCTGTAACTTCTTCGTGCTGTGCCTGGGCGTAGGCCTGCCTAGCAGAGCAGAAGTCTCTCTCTACCTGATCTAAATTGGGGTATTCCACATCTGAAACCAGCTTTCACCCTTGTAATAACAGCAATTTAGTTTGAATATGTTGGCACCTCTCAGAGAAGAAATAGACAGGGGCCAAACAGGAGACCAAACAAGATGGTCATCGCTGGTCCCCAGAAACAGGAGGCAACATTTGGGGTGAGGGCCGCAGGGTTTGTGACTTTTTTTTTTTTTTTTTTTTGATTGGCTGGTGGTGAAGCAACAGAGCTGTGCTCCAGGAATCTTGTGTTTAGTCTGAAGTTACCATCCTCCACCTAGGTGGGGGCTCCAGTTCTGTAGAAGGACTCAAAGACATTGTTACGGATATTTTTTTTAGTAAGAACCAGGACCCTGTCTCAAGGCAGTACCACCATTTGATTGTTTCTCCTCTGTTTCTGTATTCCCTCCCTTCCCTGATTAGCAATCGTTTGAATCCACCCTTTGGAACTCAGGGAAGGACAAGGAGGCTGAATGAAGCCTATATCCTACAGATGAGAAATGGAGAACACACAGCAGGTCTGTTCTCCAGAGTCGCCACCCCACAGAGTCCTACTCAGTTTTAATTTAGGGAACAAGGCAACTATGACTGTGATAACTTCCTGTCCAAATGGGGCATAGGACTACCTCAGCTTGGAGAAGAGACACTGAATTGGAAGTATTTCTGAGTTCCAAGTCCTAGATCTGAGCCTTGTATGATTAAAATCTCAATCCCTTGGTCTGCCATTTTGTTGTAACAGACCTAATTAGTAGTAGCTGGAGGAGGGATAACTGGAATTTTAATAGACAAAATAAATCTCTCTTTTTTCTTTTAGAAGAATAGGCCTGAAACTCAGTCTGGACACTTCGGGGAGACTTTTAGCCAGATGACCAGTTGCCTAATTTTATAAAAAGTAAGGTATACGTTACTAGCTTCCAGCAGACATTGTTTTGAGAATGGTGGCACCTAAGCCTGACATGACTCAGAAAACTCAAGTGTTTAGCAATACAATGTCTAATCTGAAATTACACCCATAGTAACACCTCATTATTTTCCAGGATGTCTGAAACATAACTACTCTATTTTGACTTTTAATTGTAAAATTTTCTTTAATAGTCAAAGCAGATGTCACCATTAATGATGTCAGTGTTTCTCTAGGTATGAGAAGATGCAAGAATTGGGACTCATAAAATCTCCTGAAAAGATCTAACTATCTGAAGGCCTGTTCTGTCAGTTTTTTCCAGAGCACAGGGTGCCTCATTCCTGATTTTTACCTTGAACTCCTTTCAGGGCCGTTGAAAGTCAGCAGTTGCAGTGGCCATGATTTAATCTCTGTAGATGTAGATGGCAAGTGTCAATCTTCAGTTGGCAGAGCCCCTTTTTCTCATAAACTTGACCATGATTTTGAGGGGGGTATTTCATGACCATTTTATCTCATGGTGCTGAGAATATCCATTCTCAGGTTTGGCAAAGATTTTGTTGACAGGCCACTCAACGTGCTGTTACTGGACTAGGCCATAAAACAATATCCAAAATTCTCTGGACCACCTGTCTTACTAGCCTCTTGGTCCAGGAAAACATTCCCTCTTGTTGCTTTTTTTCATATCTAGAGTTACACTGTTATCATCATCGATCTCATAGGGAATTATATATTATTTTATCAGAGGCCTCAGTCACGCATTTGGCAGTGTAAGAAACAGCAATTTTGTAAAACAGGTGAAATACAAAGAACATAGCCAGCAGTATTAGTAAAGTCACAAGTCAGGCTTAAGAGCTTCCATTAGATGTAGCCCAGTATATCTCAGGTCATCTGACTTAGTCTATTCTGTATGAATCTTTATCTTTCAGGGAAATTATACATTGGCACCACCATCTATAAGGCACATAGCCCAGTTTTCTAGTGTTACTAGACTGATTATCTTTAGTATGATTTAATTGTTTTCAACACAGAGGAGACTTTAAATCTAAATTACCATAGCCTAGTGTTATCTATATAAATCTATCTCATAATTGTGGGACATTTCTTATTCCTTTGCTGAAACTTTTCTTGTTGCTCTGATTGAGCTTGAGAAATAGACAAAGGCTCAGATTTATGCCAGAGTCAGAGTAGGCATTATTAATTGGCCCAGTGAGGGGATCTCGTCTGGTAGTATCACAGTGACCTGACTATGACTATAATTTTTTAAAGAAAATTTCCTCAGGGCCAAACAGTTAGAGTCTTGTAGTAGAGAAATTTACCAAGGTAACCCAGAACTAGATACAGGTAATTGGCCACAAACCCAACAGTTGGATTGATTTCTAAAACTAGCATAGGATCAGGCCTATGATAGAAAAGCATTTGACTTATATGCAAAGGTCTAAGAAGTCAAGAAAACATTATAAATGATCATACGAATCAGGTCCAGTATCTTGGACAAGCTGTCTACCTCTGATGTTGTTGTCTTCTCATCCTGGTGTACTGTAGTTTCTCCTGTTTGAGCATCATTTTAAGGTGAGATCAGGTTGGCTGTCTTCTCTATAGACCAATCCAGTGTAGGGGACTTTGGAAGTGGGAATTAATCTAAGAGTTAATTTCCCTTCAGTTTCATTGTGCATGAGCTAGTAAAGAGTACCTGATAAAAAGTCCTTCCATTCAGCTTGGAGACAGGTCCCTTAAATTATGTCTTTTTCTAGTCCTGGTTGCAGGTCATGGGGCATCTGATCTTCATCCAAAGATAGATTACTGAGATAAGCTTCAGAAGCAAACTTAGGGTGTTCTTTAAGAATTCAATTAAATTTTGCATTAATATCACATAACAGCAAAGAACTATCTAAGAAATGAGTCTTACTACATGCAGACCTCCATTAACAACTTGAGGTTTAACATTTTTTGAAATATCTTTTTCTCCCTAAAGTTACCCTCATTTTTATCAAATACAACCAAATTAAGGCTAGTTTGTTTGCAAAATAAGTCTGTTCTCACTAATTTTGGTCTGATGATTTATATAACCATAATTGATTATAGACTTTTTATTTTGCTGAAACACTTATAGAATCTCAGACTGAACTTTTAATATAAAACAGGGCTGGGAAAGTCACACCAAAGGCTTATCACAGATCTTGTCTAACAAATCTAGGTGAACTCTTCCCTTTTTAAGGTCTCAAAAGTTCTTTGAGATTTTTGTACCTGTTATGAGATAACCTTCCTAGCTCATTTGATAAACTTACTGGAAACCTAAGAGTTTCAAATTTCTGGAGGAGTCAGATAGAGAGAAAATATACTTGCCTTGTTTATAATGTGTAATTTTACCAAATTATTTTCATAATAGTTTGAGAGGAAGATTTTCGCTACTTCTGGAAAACAGAAGATTTAAACCTGTAATTTTTCAGATAGAAACCATAAAAATTATAAGCATATTCGCTGGTTCATTCAGTCCTTTGTCAACTTTTGTGAAGTCATCAGGTTTCTCATTAGAACACCAAGACATATCAAAATGTTAAGAATTCCATATAATTTCTAGGATATCTGTATTAGTAATTTTAACATACATTATAACATGAGCAGATTTATTACTCATTTGATAATCTTTTTCATGTAATTTAACCAACCCAATAAACACAGTTTAATATCTCTCTTTGGGATGTTTCAGGGGCCCTCTGAAGCACCCCAGAGTTAGCTAGAGGTCAAAGGAACTTCAAAAAAATTTGATTTAGGAAGTTTTATCAAAAGATCAATTAAAAGCATTTAGAACACTTGCTCAGATTTAGTCAATGTTGATGGGTGTATCACTTAGCTTGTTGATATGTCACGATGGGCATAAATACCAAGGCTCAAGGTCTAGTGAAAGTCAGCTCCGCCATCTTGGACCTAATTGGCTATAACCAGTTTTCTTATGACTGTGTGGTTCCTCTAACAAAATCCATTTATCTAACTAATTGTAATTCAAATTTATAAAATCCTGATCATGCATAACTCTTTTTAGTATTTTTTCATACCCCCCCCTTTTTTTTTTTACTGAAAGCACACTTCTTGCTTTCCTTTAGCAACCAAGAGCTAACTTTTATATTAGCATTTTATAGATTGGTGAGCATAAATATCAGTGAAATTTCTAAAACCCTTGCTTTCTTAAACCATTTTAGGATGCCATCAAAGATTATTCATTTATAGTCCCAAATCTCTTTAGTTTTTTGGTAAAAGGAAATCAGTGTTTAGTAGTAAATGTTTCAAAATCTTATTTCATTTGGAAATGACCTAATTATTTAATAAACTTCCAATACTTAGTTTAGCACAACCATTGGAAATTCAAGTTATGCCAATCTGGGGAGACTATTGTAGACAGATATTCTTAAAGAATACTTATTCTTAATAGAGTTTATATACAAACTCATACCTCGTTTACATTTTTTAGAAGTTTTTATCACTCAAGGTAATTTCCTTGCTGATAAACTTGTAACAGGTATAATATTTAACTTATATTAAACCTAGGTACAATGAAAATATTCTACTCGATGTTAATTACTCTAAGACATGTCTATATTAGGTCAACAAACAAACATTAATATCAGGTATTTAATACTGAATATTTCCCAGTTCACCTGAACTATGAATCTATTGTTTAATTTAGAATTATTTTATTTGTAAGCACTTACCTTTTCTTAAAGCCAATTAAATATAGCTCATTTACAAATTAACCTAAAAAATATTACCCAGAGACAAAGACATACCAAGACATATTTAGACAGACACAGTGCAAAATCTAGCTTCATTTTCTAAGTTTGGTCATGAATTAGATATTACAATATAAAATTTAACTAAATAACATTTTTAAAGGCTTTTTTCCTTTTTCTCTCAGTCTCAGGAGTTAGAGATGGTCTAGATAACTCTTCCTGAGGGCCCTGGTCTCAAGGCACAGGGAAAGAAAATCAAGTTCTAGCAAAATGATGGCAAGTCTAAATGGTGGCCAGACAAAGCAAAATGGTCGTCACAAATCACAACACAGAACAGAGTTAAAACACACACATATAAACCTGGCGGTCCTCATCAGACATCCCTTAAATACAAGAATACAGTCTCTCAGAAAATCTTTTATAGAGATACAAAACTTTAGATGTCTTCAAAGATTTCAGAAGGAGGAAAGGAAGCCAGGTTGAATGAAGAAGGAGGAGGAGGCGGGAAAGGGGGGCAAAAGGCATGGCCAAACAGACGTCTACTGCCACCTGCAGACACCCAGGTGTTACAGGACTTTTCCCTGGGCTTCCAGAAAATGGAGGACTAGAACTCGGCCCTACCAGAAACCAGACCAGAAAATTCGAGTTCTCTGCCAAAAGGAGGTGATCAGTCTCCAATCCTCAGCTCAAGCTGAGGCCCATCGACCAGATTCCGGCATCCAGGACCAGGGGACTTGATAAACGGGAAGGATAGGAAGGGCTAAGGAGAGGAAAGAGAGAGGGAAGGGGAGAGAGGTCAATAAAGTCTCTTGTCCTTTACCGGTTGGGGCACTCTGGCCAGTTCTCCACGTCAGGAGGAGACCAGGGACAAAAGGGTCCCAGTTGCGGCTGATGAGTCTGGTCCATTGGCAAGCAAGCTGGCCCCTGAGTACCCCAAGTAGTCAGGATGTCAGTCGCAGCGACGAAGAGTGCCCACCAGAGTCACCATTGGCTGCAAGAAGGCAGAACACTTCCAGGGCACGAAACTGGGCTCTAGTCTAACACTCAGAAATGAACTGTCTGAGGAGACACATGTGCTGACAAAGCAAGAGATTTTATTGGGAAAGGTCACCTGGGTGGAGAGCAGGAGGGTAAGGGAAACCAGGAGAACTGCTCTGCCGCGTGGCTCCCAGTCCTGGGTTTTATGGTGATGGGATTAGTTTACGGGTGGTCTTTGGCCAATCATTCAAATTCAGAGGGTTTCCTGGTGGCCCACGCATCGCTCAGCCAAGATGGACGCTAGCAAAAGGGATTTTGGGAAGTGGACGGACACGCGGTGTCTCCTTTTAACCTTTCCCCAACTCTTCCGGCTGGGGGTGGCTTATTAGTTCCATATTACTTATCAGGATCTCCTGTCACAAAACAGCTCTTGCAAAAGGTTACTATGGTGCCTGGCCAGGGTGGGTGGATTCAATAAGTGTGCTTCCCCTGACAAAACCAGGGGCAGCAGAAGGCCTGGCGTGCTGCAGTCCACGGCAACTGAGCAACTGAACTGAACTGAACTGAGCAGGACATGCTAGGTTCACAGTGTGTATGGGCGGAGCCAAATGCCTCTGAAAACGATGCCCTAAATGCTCTCTGATGACCAACTAAGGAAGTAATGATCGGTGTTGTCATAAGTTACATCACACATGAGTTAACAGCTGAGAATGTTGTTGCTCTACTTCCTGTGTGTGTTTTTCTAGCTTTTATGAATCAACTGCTACAGTTTGTTGTCTGCTCCATTTAGAGAGCTCTATTTTCCCACATCTTTAAAGTATAATGACCAAGGAAAAATTGAAAATAGAACCATATTCATGTTTCTCATATTATGTATTCTAAAAAATATTCAGTCTGCATTCACCAGTACTAACGTTGTACAAGATTTAGGTTCACAGAAGAATTGACAATAAAGTATAGACATTGCCCATATACCTCTTGTTCCCACGTGTGGACAATCTCCCTACTGAGCTTTCCCCACCAGAGCGAGCATTTGTTACCACTGCTGAATCTACATGGGCAGTAAATAGATCAACTCTCTAGTTTACCCCTGTGTTCCTCTTTTAGGAATCTGCACTCCATACCTCTAGATAAGTGTTTAATAACATGTGTCCATCATGAAAGTTTAACACAAATTATTTCATGGTCCTGAAAGTTGTCTAGACTTAGTATATTCAAAGTCCCTACTTTGAAACCCACAGTAGTCATGGACCTTTTAAATCTCTTCTATATTTCTCACTAGATTCCCAGGTGACTGAGGGGTAAGGACTGGACTCTGCCTGCCGATGCAGGATATCCACGTGATGCAGGTTCAATCCTTGGTTCAGGAAGATCCCCTGGAAGAAGAGATGGCAACACACTCCAGTATCCTTTCCTGGGAAAGCTATGGACAGAGGTGAGCCGGGCAGGATACAGTCCCTGGGAGCACAAATATTCAGACACAACTGAGCACACATAAGAACATTAACCACACCAAATACTTTGGCCATCTGATATGAAGAACTGACTCATTTGAAGAGACCATGACGCTGGGAAAGATTGAAAGGGGGAGAAGGGGATGACAGAGGATAAGGTGCTTGGATGGCATCACTGACTCAATGGACAAGAGTTTGAGCAAGCTCCAGGAGTTGGTGATGGACAAGGAGGCCTGGCGTGCAGCACTCCATGGGGTCGCAGAGTCAGACACGACTGAGCAAACTAACTGAACCGATGGTGAAAATAGGGAGCTGGTGGGAAGCTGCTGTTTACCACAGGGCGCTCAGCTTGGTGCTCTGTGCTGAGGAGAGGGGCGAAACGGAGACCACGGGAGGGAGGGCCAAGAGGGAGAAGATTTATGTATACTCACGGCTGACTGATGACGTCATACAGCACAAACCAGCACCACATTGTAAAGCAATTATGTTCCAATAAATAAATAAATAAATGTCTCAAAAGGAAAAAGAGCTAAGCAGACTGGTCACCGGCGGTGGGAACCCGTCTGACCCTGTGGGGACAAGGGCCGCACCCCTGGCCCAGGAATCCCCCGCGTGCTGTGGGGAGACTGAGCCTGTGCCCCACAGCTGCTGAGGCCGGGCGGGCAGCTTGCTCTTTCCATGGGCAGGAGGCAAAGGAAGATGCTCACCAGAGCTGAACAATAAGGAATGCAGAGCAAAGCTACAGGGATGCATCACCGCAGGCCGGTCAGAACAATGAGCAAAAAGCCCACTAATAATATCATAAACGCTGAAGGGACTTGGAGATCAGGGAACCTCCTACATGGCTGGAGGGAATGTAAGCTGGTGCAGTCACGTGGCTGGGCCGTGTGGAAGTTCCTTAAAAAACATAACCTCCTGACATTTAAGCAAATGAATTCCATGAAAAGTAGCAAAACAGATTAATCCACAAATTGACAAGTTTTATACTTTTTAATAAATCATCTGCAACTGATATGACCAGTTTTGATCTAGCATTTCTAAATTCTCTAAGTTAAATGTGTAGAAATACACATACGCTCACATATTCCTTCTTGGTTTTCTCACTGCTAACATGTATACCTCCAGATATTTATATCTTGTATTCAATATGTGTTATATAAATTATATTATGTGTGGATCTTCAGATATTTAATATTGCATTCAAAGTATGCCAAAGCCATGAGAAAACAGTTCCTTTAAGCCTTACAAGACACATGTGCTAAGAATGATACAGGGTAAGATTTTATAAATCTTGGCTCAGAATTTTCCCATCATGGCTTCTGATTATTCTTTTTGTGATTTTGTTAAACTTACATTTGCTTAAATGAGCCCCTGAAAATTTTAAGCTAAGAGAAGAAGAAAGGAAAATTGCAGAAGGTGAGTTTATGACTCTGAGTTTAGGTTCTCAGAAAATTCACAGCAAGCCTTGAAGGCCCCTGAGGAAGGTCAAGGCTAGAACCAGGCAGAGAAAATTCCACTACTTGGGGTTCACACCTGACCCTGTGTGAAGTGCTATGGCACCCACAGGCTGAGTGTGAAGGAGTCCATTCAAACAAAGACGAGCAGGATTCTGATGAGCTCAGAGGGTATCACTGAAGGGGGGCCTGTGCAGTAGACCCTGGGGTTCAGCAAGACTGCTGGTCCCAAGGAAGGGGTCATCTAGTACAGGTGCTCACAGGACTGACTGGTGTGAATTCAAGGACCTGCAGGCTGCCTGCTCCCCAGACAGACGCTGAGGCAGCAACAGCATGGAGCAGTTCAGGGGAGCTCTTAACAGTACTCTCTATGATCCTTATTAGAACCACCACGATGTCCAAGTAGATAAAATCGGAGAAGAGATACAATGTAGAAATGGTGGGAAATATATGAAGTTATGAGAGGTTTAACGGCAGTAAGAAACTAATTTCTACAGATGCCATCCCCCTGTGCTACAAAGAGTTTATCATTACGTTAAATTTCCTGCAACCTTAAATAGGTGGGAGAGGTTAATGCTGGTGGTGCGTTAACCCTTCATTCATTCCACATCCGTTGTAACACTGAAAAACCATTCACTTTTATTCATTAAGATACATTAATTTTACACAGATGGAATAAAACCTTTTACAATTCTTGTTTGATCCTTGATTAAAATACACATTACAAGCTTCGAAAAACTTTCCTGTTTCTCTGATGAAATGATCTGAGAATGTGATTTATATCGTTTACAAAATGGAGGCTAATTTAGTAAACATGGATGGACATTAATTATATTAATATAACATTTCCAGAAATAGTTTTCTATACTTACATCAGATAGAAGAGAAGGTGTACTTACTTCAAGCCTGCCAGATAATATGCATGATTTCTCTATGTTGCTGTTATAAAAATACCTTCGATTTTCATGAACTATCCTTGTTTTATGCTTAAAAAGCAACTGACATAATTATTGAAAACTTACAACAAACTTCTGTCTTACTTTGAATTATTCCCTGAACACTTATATCATGGTGACCACAGAGGTGTTTCAGCAGTGACAAATACATCCACTCAGAGGTTTAGTGTGTATATAACATGACTGTGTTCTTCATCTTGTAAATTGGAGAATAAATGTAAATGATTCCCACTTCATATAGAAGGGCTTCTCTTACCATTGGGCAACAACCTTCAAAAACATAAGTTCATATGTACAGTAGAAACAAATCACAGCATGTAGTAATTTCAGAGTAGAATTACATTCGTTTTGTTTCCTTAATAATCTCAAATAACGTTAACATAAATAAGGATACATTAATAATAATTATACCTCTGCAAATATCCACCCCTTCATCTTGTGATCCATACTAACATATCAATTTTGTATGTTTTACTTATGGAATACTTGCTACAGTATTTCTGCTTTGGGTAATTCAACAAAAGTGGTACAAATGAAATGCTTTCTAGTATGAATTCTCTGGTATTGAGATACTTTTGATGTTTGATTAAGCAGTTCTCTACATTTTTTTTTATTTAATTCATGTATCTATCCAAAGAAAACACTCGTTTTTTCAAAATTGTATATTAAGGACCAAACTTTTTATCACTGATTCATTTCCAGGGTTTCTCTGCAGTATGAATTCTCTGATTGTGAGGGAGGTGATGGTTCTGAGGAAATCCTTTGCCACATTCCTTACATTTCTAACATTTCTCTGCAGCATGAACTCTCTGATGTCGAGAAAGACTTGAACTCCGGGAAAAGGCTTTGCCACATGCTGTACATTTATAAGGTCTCTCCCCAGTATGGATTCGCTGATGTCCAGCTAAAGTTGAATGCTGCTTAAAAGTCTTGCCACATGCTGTACATTCATAAGGTCTCTCCGCAGTGTGGATTCGCTTATGTCGAGAAAGAAAATAATAACGGATAAAGGCTTTGCCACATGCTGTACATTTATAAGGTTTCTCCTCAGTATGGATTTGGTGATGTTCAGTTAAAGCTGAACGCTGCTTAAAAGCCTTGCCACATGATGTACATTTATAAGGTCTCTCCCCAGTATGGATTCGCTGATGTCCAGTTAAAGCTGAACGCTGGTTAAAAGCCTTGCCACATGCTGTACATTTATAAGGTCTCTCCCCAGTATGGATTCGCTGATGTTGACTAAGAAAATAATAACGGATAAAGGCTTTGCCACATTCTGTACATTTATAAGGTCTTTCCCCGGAATGGATTCGCTGATGTTGAGTTAAATTTGAACTCTTCTTAAAAGCCTTGCCACATTCTGTACATTCATAAGGTCTCTCCCTAGTATGAATTTGCTGATGTTGAGTAACACATGAAGAGCAGATAAAGACTTTGTCACGTTCTGTACATTTGTATGGTTTCTCCCCAGCATGGATTCCCAGATGTTCAGTTAAAGATGAACTCTGATTAAAGGCTTTGCCACATGCTGCACATTTGAAATGTTTCCTTCCTGTAGGAACTTTCCTATGTCTACTTCGATTGGGTGAGTTACTAAAGACTTTTCCACATGTACTACACTTGCAATGTTTTCGCTTACTCTGAATTCTCTGCTGTTGAATAAGTTTTGAAGACTGGTTAACAACTTTACCATTATCATAACAATTATAGGTTTTCTCTCCAATATCCATACTCTTAGAAGTTTTAATAGTAAGACTTGAGCTTTGATAAAGTATATTCCTACACTTATGATGTTCAGAATTGTTGTCTGAAAATTGATGCCCCTGTTGTTTCACGAGATATGAGCCTTGGTCAACATTATGCCCAGTTTCATTGCACGAAGAGCTTCTCATTCCATCATGTATACTCTCGTAATTATTGGGGGTAGAGCTCCTGCTTAAGGCATTCCTCATTTTGTTACACTTGGAAAGTTGTTCCACACTAATTATAACTCCATATGTATTGAGCAATGATGGTTGAATAAGGTCTCTCCCATTATTATCAACATTAAAGGTTTTGGAAAAAGGAGAAAATAGTTGTTGGTTGGAGAACAAGAAACCCTTGTTAAAGGATCCCTCAAATTGATTGTATTGGGAGTTGTCCCCCTCATCTTTAAGTTTCTGGTTTCCAGACATGTTTGAATGTATATTTAATAGACACCTATGCTCAGAGTTTAGGTTTGAATGAGTATTTCCAGTAGAGACTAGATGACTTTCCAGAATTCCCACATTTCCCTTCAGAGAACATGTATGTTTCAAGAGATGCTGTGGATCTTTGCTGACAAATATACACTTAACTGCAGATGTTGATGACTGAAATTGGCCATCTGAAATTGGTTTTTCCTTATTTGATTCACATCCTTGATTTCTTTTGGCAGTAATGTGTACTTTATGGGAAACTGAACCAACTTGGTTGTGTCCATCATAACATGCTCTCCGCTCTTTACATGCCCTCATAGATTCCCAGTCTTTGGTTAAATGTAAATTTCTAAGGTGATATCTTTCATATATTCCTGGCTTTACTGTTGGGAGTAAATCTTCTAAGCCTGGCTTTTGGGTCCTCAAACACTGGGTGTCATGAGATGACACAGCTGAAAGATACCAAATAATAAGTTATTCTACTTACTATTCTTGGGGAATATAGTTTACAATATACATAAAATTGGCATACACTTGGCTAGATGAAGCCTAAAACCGAGATAGAAGGAGTCAAGAGGGCAGAGGATTCGGAAGACGTGGAGTTCATCTCTCTCCACAAAAGCATCAAGAATACATCTTGAAGTGGGAAAATTCTCACAGAGCCCTGTGGAACTTGGGCAGAGGAACTTGGACATCTGAAAGGACAAGAAAGATTCCTGCTGAGGCAGGTAGGACAAGAGAGTGATGGAGGAAAGGGAAGAGGAAAAGAATCTGGATGGGACCCGCAAAACCCTGGGGGATCTGAAGAGAGGCGAGGTCTCCACATGCAGGGAAGCCCCTCATTGGGGGGACCTCAGTTGGAACAGAAGGGGACCCTCGTTCTCTGTGGGAAGAGAACACAGCAACTAGCGTGCAGGACAGAGTGAGACCTGTATGCAGGGTACTGATCCCTGCCCTGCCCACCCAGCCTGAGAGTGTCCTCCGCTGCAGACAAGAGCTGGGTGCTGGAACGTGGGTTTTGGAGAGCAGACCCAGGCAGAGGACTGCGGTTGGCCGTGAGGAGACATCCTGAGTGGACGGGAGGGAGGGAGGAGCTCTGCACATGGGATGCTTGTGGAGGAAGCCTGAACCACCAGAGAAGCAGAGCGGTGCTGTTGAGTGATGCCCGAAGGGAAAAACCTCCTTGCAGCCTCTCTGCCCCTCTGCCTGTCCTTGCATTTCCAGGCACTAGGAATGGCTCCTACCTACTTGGGTGATCTCACGATCCCCACAGCTGCTTCCTCCTTCCCAGCATCCTCCTTACCAGGATAGACTCATGGGCTCCAGGGGCACATTCAGAACACACGCCTGTGGGTGGTCCCAATGTACAGGTGGTGCTGAAACCACAGCTGAGCCCCAAGGCCTTGTCACTAAGCAAGAAAAGCTGAGATCTCTCCTTGCATCTGTACAAACCATGGTGTTACACCCCACAACTGGCTTGGTAAACTCAGCCCCAACAGAACTCTGGATGGAAATGAGGCTCTGGCAGTCAAGACCAGTCTGGCTTTAGCAACTGTAGATGTTGTAGCCCCGCACATGAGGCATTTGGGCCAGGTCACAGTCTCCATTGCCCCCATAGCACCGCAGCCGGTCCAACTCCCCAATGAATGTACACCTGGGAAACAACCAGTGGATCTCTGCTGGTGACCTGGTGAAAACAACATCTGAGAGACACCAGGGTCAAGTGCCAGCATACCCATGGTTCAGGTGGGGCCAAGATCAATGCCAACACAGGGTCACATGAGAGCTGGCACAGCACGTGAGAGATGGCACGCAGAGCACTCTCCGAAGAGAACATCCCAGAGGAGCAACACTCAGTGGCTTCCCTCCCAGTGGGTGTGCTCCAGTCCCACTAGATCAGAAGCACCACAGATCAGAGCAGAGCTCATTTCAGATCTGGGGCCTCTGCTCCACCAATCAGGAAGCAGACCCCGCCACAGACAGTGACAGCCACAGAGGAAAGGCGAAGCGGCCCTCAAGATCCGGGCAGGCATTGGTCACAATAGTAACAATCAACCCCCTCTCAAGGGCATAAGGGCACAAGTCTCTGGACCACCTCACCCACCACGGAGCAGACGCCAGAGCAAGAGGAACTAGGATCTGCTGCCTGCAGAACAGAGACCACAAACACAGAACATTGGACAAGATGAGATGACAAAGGAGTATGGTGCAGAGAAGTCAAGATAGAAACGTACAGGAACAATGAAGCGAGGAGGAGTTGAACTATGTAATGAGTACATTTTGCTTTAAGTAATCAAATTTACAAACAAAAGGTTTTTACAAATGCTAATGCTTGCTATTTATTTAACCCAATTACCACTCACGTTGTTATCTAAGCATGTTCTAATAGAGTCTAAAATAGTAAATGATGTTGACCTAGAACTAATGAGAAATAGATGGTATTAATGATTAAGTCCTGGGATGTTTCACAACAAATAAGATAGATTTAATAAGGTAAGAGTTCTTAACAATTCAAATGAGAAGTGAGACTTGAAAAATATGGTGAGAACACAGGGAACTCTACTCAACGCTCTGTGGTGACCTAGATGGGAAGGAAATCTTCTCAAGAAGGGAAATGTGTATATGTACCTCTTATTCTTTCTGTATAGCAAATCTCACTTAACATTGTAAAATAGCATTATTGGAACAGAAAAATTTCTTCTTAAAGATTTCTCTATATAATCTATAAGCTTAATAGTGAAGAACAGTCAGAAAAAAGCACTGTAGGAAATGTTCTAATCTCCGACGTCAATAATTTGTTTAAAAACTGTGAGTTAAATAAATATATTAAAGCATTTTAACATTAATGAATTGGGACAAACATACTTAACACATTTAATGTTAGTTGATATAAAAAAAAGAAGCTGTAACATAAAATTCAGATTTGCATTTTCTCATTTTAGTGAGGTGTCTTATGTGAAGAAGGAATTTATAGGGCCTGGACTCCATTTCAGGCCTGTCTGTGCTGATCATGCTGAGCCAACTCTCCAGTGGACTCTGACCTCTTTGCTTAGTGCCTGTGGGATCGACAATAGAAGGATAAGACCCCCTCCAGACAGGGGAACTTTGAAGATCATATCCAGGATCCTCATCACCTAAGAGAAAACAGACACTAATCACCCCTGCCTCCGGACACTATCTATCAGAATGTAAGCACAGGTTATTGGTTATTAACTGGTTGGAATGTAACTGTGGGCTTATTGATTATTAACTGTTTGAACACATAACACGTGAATGATGGGCTTATTGTGATTGTATTTACCCTCCCTTTGCAAGCATCAAGGGGTTGGGGTGGTGGCTTTGGACACGTCCACATGGGGTATAAAAGATTTTCACAAATGCTGGTCGGGGCCCTTGGCTAAGAGGAGACTCTGCCTTGGGCCCGCCAGTGTAATAAACTGCACTCCACTATCTGCATTGTCCTTCTGCGTGAGTTTGTTTCCCTGAAAGCGTGGCTATGACATTTGGTGCATTGGCTGGGAAGGTCCTCACTTTGAGGAGACAGGTCTCATTTGAGGCCACCCCGAGGCTTTGTAGCTTGAATATCCTAGAGGGGGGAAGGCGCCTCGCCCCTCTGGAAGGATTCTGCTTTTCAACGCCAGGACCTTTACGTCGGCAGGTACTGGACGGCAGCAGGGGAACTGAGCGCTCAGGTGAGGAGGAACCCACCCACCAGGGTAGAAGAGGGGGCCTGATCACCCCCCTGGGAGGGACTAGAAGGAGCGGGGACCCAGTGGAATAGGAGCCTGGAATAGGCAGGCAGCGATTGCTTGGTACACAGGTAGTAGTGTGCTAGGGTTTAGGAAGGAAATTTGTGATGGTCATTTAGGAGGTTTGTCACCCCGTCTCGGGGAAAATTATTACCAAGTGATCGCCAGGGGATTGTTAGGATAGGAAACTGGTCCTTTTATGCTCGTATTCTGCCCTCCCACAGGAGGTTTCCTGTATTCTCTGAAATTCTTGACCCCCTCAGAATTGTTAGGATAGAAGGAGGGGGATACAGAAGTGAGTATGAATTGGCTTTTCCGGAGATGGCCTGGGAAATGGGATATTTAACCCATCTGTGTTTTCATTCGTACGTGATCAAGCCCACCAAGGCAGAATGGAATTTAAGGGAGAAACAGTCTTGGACCATGTGATGTTCTGGTTCAGCTATGCTGACGGGCAGGTTGCATGAGCGTCTGAAGGCAGAACCGGGTGGGCAAGAAGAGCACGAGGGAGCTAACTCAATTATTCCCTGAGGTCTGGGTGGAAGACAACCCCCCCTCCCTCCAGGCTGGCTAAACATCACGCCCCAGTGATAATGGAACTCAAACCACGCACCATCCCAGTTAGAGTGCCAGTACCCGCTACGGATAGAGGCCTGAACCGGCATATTGCCCACATCAATAGATTGAAACAAGCAGGCATTCTACTGGAGTGCCAGTCGGCTTGGAATATGCCAATCCTGCCCCTCAACAGGGAAGGAGGACAGAACTACAGGCCTGTACAAGATCTCAGGCTAGTCAACCAGGCTACTGTGACTTTACACCTCACTGTTCCAAACTCCTATACCTTACTTAGCCTCCTCCCACCGAGAACTAAAGTTTACACTTGCCTAGATCTCAAGGATGCCTTCTTCTGCATATGCCTCGCCCCAGCGTCACAGCCCATCTTTGCCTTTGAATGAAAAGATCGAGTGGGGTGCACCAAACAACAGCTCATCTGGACTCCCACACAAGGGTTTAAAAACTTCCCAGCCATCTTTGGGGAAGCCTTGGCTTCTGACCTGGACTCATTCCATCCGGAAGAGTATGGATGTTGGCTCCTACAATACAGGGATGACCTGCTGCTGGCTGCGAAACCGAGGAAAATGCTGGAAAGGGACAAAAGCACTGCTCCGGCTGTTGATGGAAGCAGGTCACCCGGTGTCGAAGAAGGCACAGATCTACAAAGAGATGGTAAGGTATCTGGGGTTTGTTTTAAAGAAGGGCTCAAGGTTCCAGACCCTAACTGGGTCCTATATACTGATGGCACTAGCCTGATAAAACAAGGACAATGGCTGTCAGGTTAGCCAAAGCGGAAGGGGCCAGCACGACTGAAAAGGGATGGTGGGAATTGCCAAGTGGCAAATTATTGGTACTGGAGGAGCTGGCACACACTGCTAAGCCAGACACACCAAGCGACCCACCTGGGCCATGCTGCCTGCTCACAGGTGAATGCTGCCTCTCGGGGATTCAGACAAAATCCTCCGGGTATTCAGCTGAAAGGAACACTGCCCCTTGAACACCTGGGAGTGGACTTCACTGAAATGAAACCTCACCGACACTACCATTATCTGCTGGTCATGGTATGTACGTTCCCGAGATGGGTAAAAGCTTTTCCTACCTGGACTGAAAGAACATCAGAAGTAGCCCGGTGCCTGCTTAGGGAAATGGTTCCCAGATTTGGATCTCCTACCAGCATTGGACCAGGCAATGGCCCGGCTTTTGTAGCTGATTTAGTAGAACAAGTAAGCAAAACTTTAAACATCAAATGGAAACTGCACACTGCATATAGACCCAGAGTTCTGAGATGGTGGAATGAGCCAACCGGACACTTAAAGAGACTCTCCAAGTGGATCAGAGAGACTGACTGCTCCTGGATGGACTTGCTTCCGATGGCTCTGCTCAGACTCAGGATGACCCCACAGTCCCAAGGCTATTTTCCATACGAAATTGTGTATGGGAGGCGTCCTCCCATAATAAAAGAGGTGTCAACAAATTTGCCTCACATAAGGGGGGATAGGATCTCACAGCAGATGGAACTGGGTAAGGTAATAAATCGGGTAACTAAGTTTGTACAAGAAAGGGTGCCGTTCCCCCTTGGGGAACAGATTTATGAGTTTACACTTGGTGACCAAGTATGGGTCAAAGATTGGAAACATGATTTGCTAGCCCCTTGGTGAAAGGGCCCTTATGTTATTCTAACTACTCCTACTGCAGTTAACGTTGCACGTATTGTCCCTTGATCCATCATACGAGGGTGAAGACAGCATACCACGCAGACCCAGAAAACGCTGAGTGGACTGCACAGAGGGACCCCACTGACCCTCGAGAGACTAAGACCATCCTTAAGAATGAGGAAAAGAAGATCCCAGACGAGCCCCTTCAGGATGAAGCTGCACAATCAACTCCTGCTGCTTGGCCTCATCAACGTGATTTTGAATTTAACTTCTGTCTCAACTCAAGACAACGTTTACACCTCATGGGCACATTTCTACACGGACTTCCAGAACACCTACAACTTCTGGGTATGTAGGACTATGCCTCTGTCTGTGAAGGATGGGCTTCCTTTGTGGGTGTCACCTCTCCGCCAAGCAGATTTTAAACCACTCTTCTCTTTTCTGGGATGACAAAGAGATTTTCCTCTCTCTTGTCAATCATAACCTCTCCTTGCTCTCTTTGTGTAAGACCTACAGTCAATAGACTCGGGTCATGGGGTTACATTTGATAAAAATTCCAGTGTAGCAAAAGCCTAACCCACAACAAGCCCCAGTAAATCTACCTTATTTACATCTAGGTGGACAACATCTGTGTTTCAATGGTATGAGTATATTGCTGCCTTTTTCGTACCCTCTGAAGGGACAACAAATATATTATGGTTAAAGTAGAGGCCTTGACTAACTTCACAAACAAGTCCTCCTAGATAGAACAGAAGCCATCCAAGCCTTAAATGAAGAGCAAATCTAAATGAGAAAAGTACTAATTCATAATAAAATGGCTGTGGACATAGTCCCAGCTGCTCAAGGAGGGACCTGTGCTATAATAAAGGTTGAATGTTGTGTATACATTCCTGACTTATCTGACAATGCATCGACTACTTTAGATGACATGAAAAACCAGCTAAAAGCAATGTCAAATGAGAGCATTCCTTTCTGGTTTTCCGTCCTATCTTGGGTGAAGAGCGATTTGTGGAAAACTATATTTACCACTGTTAGAGTTGCCTTGACAGTTCTGCTTTGTGGACCCTGAATTGTACAATGTATTATGAACTTTGTAACCCAAAGGTTGATGTCATTCTCCCTAATTGGCAGTTGGAGAGCCGGGGTGCAATATATCCCTATGAATGATGCTCGTAATATGAGTTAAGAGCATCAAGAGGGAGGAATGAAGAAGGAATTCATAGGGCGTGAACTCCATCTCAGGCCGGTCTGTGCTCATCATGCTTGGCCACCTCTGCAGTGGACTATGAACTCTCTACTTAGTGCCTGTGGGAAAGACAATGGAAGGATAAGACCCCCTCCGGGCAGGGGAACCTTGAAGATCATATCCAGGTTCCTCATCACCTAAGAGAAAACAGACACTAATCACCCCTGCCTCCGGACACTATCTATCAGAATGAAAGCACAGGCTTATCAATTATTAACTGTTTGGAATGTAACCATGGGCTTATTGATTATTAACTGTTTGAACACATAACACGTGAATGATGGGCTTATTGTGATTGTATTGACCCTTCCTTTGTAAGCATCAAGGGATTGGGGTGGTGGGTTTGGACACATACACATGGGGCATAAAAGATTTTCACAAATGCTGGTTGGGGCCCTTGGCTAAGAGGAGACTCTGCCTTGGGCCCGCCGGTGTAATAAACTGCACTGCACTATCTGCACTACTCCTTCTCAGTGAGTTTGTTTCCTGGAAAGCATGGCTATAACAGTGCAATTAAGAAAGAATTTGAGTATGAAATTTTTAAGGTCATATGTGTAGTTTCCAGTGGACCGGAAATTATATGGTAGAAAACAAAAAACATCTGTCCCCAGTATTCCTAGAAGTTTGGCTATTTTTTCACAGCTCCACCCACACACTTCTGACTAGGGACAGAATCAGCACTTTTAAAAGGGCTTAATATAGTTACTCAGAAATATGCAGATTTTCTAAAACCTCCCCAAAATGGACGCGTTATCAGGTCATGCAGGTTTCTCCAGGCGAAGACAAATATTTTGGTTCTAACTGCAAATGCGAAAATTAATCATTGGAGAAAAAATACACAAATGATGAAAAGAATCAGGAATGGGTCAGGAGATGATGCTCTATGACAGTGACAATAGTAAACCTAGGCTAATCCAAAATCATCTCCACTGAAGCAGATCTTCTCAAACCACACGACAAAGTATGACTTCCTCCACAATGCTTGTCCCTCTCACACGAGTTATCGGTTTCATCCATAGACACATACCTGGGTATATGGCTGTCTCTATTCTCCTTACATTCCAGGGGTCCTTCATTTGCTCCAGAAACGTGACCAGGTCTGGCTTAGAGACCACAAGACCTGTTCATCAGAAAAAGGAATATGGTTTCTGAGATATTCATCAATTTCCAATCCAATATGTGTTCAGGTTAGAGAGAAGTCATGGTAGAAAGTTAAAATAGCATTAAAAAAAATGATTTCACCAAATAGTTTATTGGAAGTATCTTTAAAAGACAAATGCAACAAAATCAGATTCTGATATTATGCTCAAGTACTACTAAGGCAAAAGCAGGTAGTGGAATTCCAGTTTTACGAGGAGAGTTGCACTATTTTATAACACAGAACTTACAGAATTACCACCAACCTAGAATGAAGAACATGCAGGTCAAGAAGCAACAGTTAGAATCGTACATGGAACAGTTAACTGGTGGCAGAATGGGAAAGAAGTACATCAAGGCTGTACATGGCCACCCTGCTAATTTAATTTCTATGCAGAGTACATCATGCGAAATGTTGGGCTGGGTGAATCACAGCCTGGAATCAAGATTACCAGGAGAGATATCAACAATCTCAGACATACAGATGATATCACTCTAATGGCAGAAATTGAAGAGGAACTAAAAAGGCTCTTGATGGGGGTGAAAGAGGAGAGTGAAAAAGCTGGCTTCAAACTCAACATTCAGAAAACTAAGATCATGGCATCCACTATAATCACTTCATGGCAAATAGATAGGGGGAAAGTGGAAATAGTGACAGATTTAGATTTGGGATGTGGGCGTGGGCTCCAAAATTACTGCAATGGTGACTGCAGCCATGAAATTAAAAAATGCTTGCGCTTTGGAAGAAAAGTTATGACAAAGACAGCATATTAAAAAGCAGAGACATCACTTTGCCAACAAAGTTCAAAGCTATGGTTTTTTCAATACTCATGTGTGGATGTGATATTTGGAACATAAAGAAGGCTGAGCACCAAAGAATTGATGCCTTCGAACTGTGGTGCTGGAGAAGACCCTTGAGAGTCCCTTGGTCAGCAAGGAGATCACACCAGTCAATCCTAAAGAAATCAACCCTGAATATTCATTGGAAGCACTGATGCTGAAGCTCCGATACTTCGGCCACCTGATGCGAAGAGCCAGTTCATTGGAAAAGACCCTGATGCTGGGAAACATTGAGGGCAGGAGAAGAGAGTGGCAGAAGATGAGATGGTTGCATAGTATTGTTGACTCAGTGGATATGAATTTGAGCAAACTCTGGGAATTAAAGAAGGCTAGGGAAGCCTGGCTTGCTGCATTCCACAGGATCGCAAAAAGTTGTACATGACATAGCGACTGAACACAATGAGGCAGGTTACATGAAGAAAGAAGGTTAATTTCCCCTGGAAAGTAGGGATCTTAACCTCTACTGGACAAAGCAGAAAATTCCAGGAGGCATTCTAGAATGAATGAACCAAAAGCCTGAGGATACATAAGGGATTTTAGAAGCAAGTTATCCTCACCCAAGCAGGCCAGATTCCCGTAGTTCTCTAACATCACGTCCCTGTACAATTCCCGCTGACCGAGGTCCAGGCATTCCCACTCCTCTTGAGTGAAATCTACGGTCACATCCTGGAATGTCAGCAGCCCCTGAAATATAAAGGACATGAGCCATGGGGACCTATGAAGACTTCCTAATGTGACCCAAGATGAAACCAGCAAGAGAAACGGTTTTGATTTAGGAGAATGTCTGGTGTTACGCAAGAATATAATTTTTATACTGCCGTATTTTCCACTGTATTTCTAACCCCAGGAAAAGAGAATGAGATATGATCCACAGACCACTATAAAAACTATTCTGATCTGGAAGAGAAATTATAAAATAATCACATCAACACTGACCTATCTATTTTTGAGAGTTGTACTCATGTGAGACAGAATAAACTGTCTATCAAGGAAAGCATGTTAGTCACTCAGTCATGCCTGATTCTTTCCGACCCCATGGACTGTAGCATGCCAGGCTTCTCTGTCCATGGGATATTTCAGGCAAGAATACTGAAGTGAGTTGACATTTCCTTCTCCAGGGGAATCTTCCCCACCAAGGGATCGGACTCCGGTCTCCCACATTGCAGGCAGATTCTTCACCATCTGAGCCGTCAGGGAAGCCCCCTATCAAGGAACCAGGAAATATTTTTAAAAAGCATGATGCTCTGATCTAAGAGTTCTGGAGTGGGGCCAATGTGCCGCATTTTTAACAAGCTTATTTAAACTAGTAATGTTGAAAACTTTGATACATGAGTGACCATTCTGAATAGCAAAGAGGTAGACCACCAAGGTAAGAATTGATACTTAACTTTGAATTTTAAGTGTTTTACAAAATTGACAGGTCTGATAGAACAGTACCCAGAGCAGCACTAATCCTTTGAACTATTTAGTATATACTATATGTCTTTCTAAAAGCTTTTACAGGGTCTTGAATGCATCACATAAATAATATAAAATCAACAGCATTGTTGTTCCACCGTTTTGCAAATATTTTGTCAAACATTCATTAAATGACAGATCTTGAATTTGCTTCAGTTTATGTGAACTAAAATTTAACTAGTAAAGCAGAAATACACAGACAACACTAAAGAAAGTGTATAGGAGTTTTTATAGGGTCTTCCCTGGTAGTCTGAGCTCCCAAGTCAGGGGGCCGGGTTCAGACCCTTGTTAGAGAACAAGATCCCACACGCCACAGCTAAAGTGTGCCTGCTGCAGCAAAGTCTCCCACATGGCTCCAAGATTCTGCAGGCTACGACCAAGACACAACTCAGCCAAACATAAATACGTGTATGTTTTAAAAAGAACTTTATATAACTGGGGAGAATACCAAATCAAGAAAAAAAATAATTTTAACATTTTCATGCTTACAGACATATATTACAATGAGACTGTATACTTCCTAAGAGTATTAAGGAAATGCTAACATTCACAAAGCTAAGATCACGGCATCCAGTCCCATCACTTCATGGCAAATAGATGGGGAAAGAGTGGAAACAGTGGCTGAGTGTAAATATATTGATAAAAAATAATGCAAAAATGTGAGTAAGACTTTCTCTGTGATATGAGCGTGGATTGTACTGGAAACATCACACTTGGCCTTGAGTGATGAAAACTCCCACTCCCAAAACCCAGTATCTATCATCAACACAGTGAGTGTTCATTGTCCAAAGCAAAGAGAAACCAAGAAGATGTGGAGTTTCTCCATTAAGTGTGAGGGTTTTCACATGTTCCTCATTCAATTTTTCCACAGCCTTGTCTAAAGAAAGAAGAAAAAAGAAATGAACTTTATAGCCTGTTAATCTCAGAGAAATCACCAGAGCCAGTAGACATCATCTGTCACGGTGTAAATGGATCACACAGAAGCAGCACCATCAGAACCTGGGCATTTTGGAAAAAATAAGGAAATTATAACTTGAACCTAAAATAAAAAATATCAGTTTTATGCAAAATTCATTTCATATATACTTCCTCTGTTTGAATCCTAATAATGTTGTCACCCGAGCGTATGTTCCTCGATTCTTTGTCTCGTCACAACAAAAATTTGGAGAGATGGACATTAAAGCCCCTTGGCGGGTCAGAGCTCTCGGAGGACAGACCGTGTTATAGCTCTTAAATAAATCAGTGTTACAGCTCTATTTATTTAGATAATAGACGGAAAATTCACCTTCGAGTTGTGAGGGCCTGTCGATCCAAACACACGAAGAAAAGATCGCCCCATTGCGTGGGAGAGAGAGAGAGAGAGAGAGAGAAGGAAGAGGGTTTTGGCTCCTCTTTTTATGTTTTTCTGCCCCTGGGTCTGTCTTATGCAAATCGGGCCTAGGTAGGCGCGTTGTTTGTTTTACCTGAGGTTCTCACTCCAGTCCTCGGACCTTCCTTTGTTCTCTTTTCGCGGGTTTTCGCTTCCAGGTCTTTTGCCACCGCCATTTTGGACTCTTTTTCCCTATTCTAACTACCTAACAATGTGTTTAACTACTAAGTCTTAGCATTACAGAGGACAGTATCTCCTACTTTTCCTTTTATTTCTGAGCATTTTCTGAAAAATTCTGGATCACTGAGTTTATTCAATATATAAGGGCATTTTCTAACTGCTAGAGAGCATCCCCATGTAAACTCATCATGGCATTTCCCCTAGTTCCCTAAGATCCCAACACCGAACCACATCCCAGTGCGAATCTCGGATACCAGTGCCTCTCCGTGTTTCTCTCTCACAAAGGCAATATATTCACCAGTTGAAAGTCGCTAATTCATGCTGAGAATTCATCATGCTCCGTAGAAAGCCAGGATACAGACAAGGGAGACAAGATTCTGGGACACAAGGGAGAAGTGGTCTAAAGAGCCAGGCTTCACTATGAGAAGAAGAAAAGGAAAAAATAAAGAAGTTGATAACAAACACCCAGGCAGAAAATTTAGAAGTAGAGAACTTAAGGTGAGCAGGTTCTCAGTCTAGGCATTTCAGGAAGAAAAGCAGACACAGCCCCAGACCCGAGACAGGACCCGTACCTGAGAAGCTGCCATTTCCTCCTCTTCTTTCTCCTGCTCTGCGTCTTCTCTGGGGATGTTATGTCGCAAACTCACATCTGCATCTTGAGAAAATACCTTCAAAGTCATCCATGCAGCTGTTGAACCTGCAACTGCTGTAGGGAAAGAGAAGAAAAAGTTTTCCTGTTTCTCTCACCCGCTTCTGAGCCCCTTCTCGACTTTCTTTGTTCCCAATCTGTAGTGGGGAATCAAGACTAACCTGATAATGCTAATCACATCGTGGTGCTCTACACAATTTGCAGATCGTCCGGGCTAGCTCTTCTCCTTCCTTTTCGAGTTACAGAGAACAGCTGAAAAGAGACAATGGACCTCCTTCTGGGCTGGCTGACCCAGCCTTGAGGGTTGAGAAAAAAATGCAAGAGGAAGACCCGCATTCAGAGCCCTGAGGGGAAACCTCACACTTGAGACCTCAGGAAGGGAGGGTTTAGGGAGGGAACTTCTAGAAACAAAGAAAGTCAACCTGATTCCCTGGGGAGGGGCTCTTTCCAGGCTGGGTGTGGTGGTCCTCAGCCTGCCTGTACCCTTGGGCTCTCGGAGGGGAGAGGTGAGTGAGTGGTGGGAATCACCTGGGGGTCTTGGGTACCTGCCAGGCTTTACTTGCAGAACTCTCCCCAAAGATCTCCCCTGTCCTTAGTTTTTCTCACCCCTCTCTGCAGCCTGGGGACACGGGTTTTCACAAAATGATTTGCTTTGTGACCACCTCTCTGCAGGCGTGGCACCTCCAACTTCAGAGACCAGGAGCCTGGAGGCATGTCCATCCCCGTTTTCTTGGAAAAGAAACCAGGGGCAGCAGGAGGCCTGGCGTGCTGCAGTCCAGGGCGACTGAGCAACTGAACTGAACTGAACTGAGCAGGACACGCTAGATTCACAGTGTGTATGGGCGGAGCCAAATGCCTCTGAAAACGATGTCCTGAATGCTCTCTGATGACTAACGAAGGAGTAAGGATCCGTGTTGTCATAAGTTACATCACACATCAGTTAACACCTGCGAATGTTGTTGCTCTACTTTCTGTGTGTGTTTTTCTAGGTTTTATGAATCAACTGCTTCAGTTTCTTGTCTGCTCCATTTACAGAGCTCTATTTTCCCACATCTTTAAAGTATAATGACCAAGGAAAAATTAAAGATAGAAGCATATACATCTTTCTCATATTATATATTCTAAAAAATATTCAGTCTGCATTCAACAGTACCAACATTGTACAAGATTTAGTTTCACAGCAGAAGTGAGAATAAAGTATAGACATTTCCCATATACCTCTTGTTCCCACATGTGGACAATTTCCCTACTTAGCTTTCCCCACCAGAGCGAGCATTTGTAACCAGTGATGAATCTACATGGGCAGTAAATAGATCAACTCTCTAGTTTGCCCCTGTGTTCCTCTTTTAGGAATGTGCAGTCCATACCTCTAGATAAATGTTTAATAACATGTGTCCATCATGACAGTTTAACACAAATTATTTCAGTTGTGTTAATGAAAGTTCTCTAGACTTAGGATATTCATAGTCCCTCCTTTGAAAGCCACAGGAATCATGGACCTTTTTAATCTCTTCTATATTTCTTACTAGATTCCCAGTGACTGAGTGGTAAAGAGTCTGCCTGCCGATTCAGGACATCCACGTGATGCAGGTTTAATCCTTGGGTCAGGAAGTTCCCCTGGAGGAGGAGATGGCAACCCACTCCAGTATTCTTTCCTGGGAAATCTATGGACAGAGCTGAGCCTGGCAGGCTACAGCCCCTGGGATCACAAATACTCAGACACAACTGAGCACCCATAAGAACATTTACCTACACCAAAATGTCATATTGTAAAAATCCTACTTTTTGTAGCATTTTCAAATGGGCTTCTTTCACTTAGTAATGAAGGAGGAAACAGACAGAGCTGGCCTCTGTCTTAGGCCAGGCTGTGAGCATTAGGCTACACGCATGGTCACCCTCCCAGTGGACTCTGAACTTTGTGTCCCAGTGTCTATAGAAATGGCATACCAATGGAAAATCAGATCCCACCCCGACCCCCATAAAAGAGCCTCAGGAATTATACTAGGACTCTGTTGCCAAAAAGAATATGTTAATTATCTCTGTAACAGAACAAAGTGGTAAATTCAATTCTGTTTATTGGGATAAGACCACAGGCCTGTTGATAAATATCCACTGTTTATTTAGTCCTGTGACACATGAATCATGGGTTAACTTTGATCAGATCTCTCTTTTCCCTTGTCCAGACTAGTTTCAAGCAATTTGGGGAGGTGGGTTTGAGCAAGTACACTTAGGGTATATAAGGTTTTCACAAAAACTGTTTGGGGTCCTTGGCTAAGAGGAGACTGTGTGTCCCCACCCCCCCCACCCCCCCCATGTAATAAACTGCACTCCACTATCTGCATTGTCCTTCTGAGTCAGTTTGTTCGCCAGAACGTGTGGCTACAACCGAAAAATGCATGGAATGATTGTCAATGTATTTTATGCCTTGAAAGCTTAATATGTAAAACTTAAGAACTACCTCTGCGCCTATATTCCTGCTCAGCAAATAAGTTCATCAATACTATTTTTTAAATTCCATACGTATCCATTAAGACAATTTTGCACAAATATAGAGATCAGACGTGGACACAGCAGGAGAAGAAGAGGGGGATCAATTGTGAAAGGGTACCAATGACATATATACACCACCATGGGTAAAAGTTTGGAGAAGACTCTTGAGAGTCCCTTGGACTGCAAGCAGATCCAACCAGTCCATCCTAAAGGAAATCAGTCCTGATATACATTGGAAGGACTGATGTTGAAGCTGAAAGTTAAATACTTTGGCCATCTGATATGAAGAAGTGACTCATTTGAAGAGACCCTGACACTGGGAAAGATTGAAAGGGGGAGGAGCAGGGGCCGACAGAGGATGAGGTGGTTGGATGGCATCACTGACTCAATGGACATGAATTTGAGCAAGCTCCAGGAGTTGGTGATGGACAGGGAAACGTGGTATGCTGCAGTCCATGGGGTCGCAAAGAGTCAGACACGAGTGAGCAACTGAACTGAACTGATGGCGAAAATAGTTAGCTGGTGGGAAGCTGCTGTTTACCACAGGGAGCTCAGCTTAGTGCTCTGTGCTGAGGAGAGGGGTGAAACGGAGACCACGGGAGGGAGGGCCAAGAGGGAGAAGATTTATGTATACTCACGGCTGACTGACGATGTCATACAGCACAGACTAGCAGAACATTGTAAAGCAATTATATTCCAATAAATAAATAATTAAATATATATATATGTCTCAAAAGGAAAAAAAGCTAATCAGACTGGTCACCGGTGGTGGAGAACCCGTCTGACCCTGCGGGGACAAGGGCCGCACCCCTGGCCCAGGAATCCCCCACGTGCTGTGGGCAGACTGAGCCTGTGCCCCACAGCTGCTGAGGCCGGGCGGGCAGCTTGCTCTTTCCATGGGCAGGAGGCAAAGGAAGATGCTCACCAGCGCTGAACAATAAGGAATGCAGAGCAAAGCTACCGGGATGTATCACCGCATGCCAGTCAGAACAATGAGCAAAAAGCCCACTAATAATGTCATAAACGCTGAAGGGACTTGGAGATCAGGGAACCTCCTACATGGCTGGAGGGAATGTAAGCTGGTGCAGTCACGTGGCTGGACCGTGTGAAAGTTCCTTAAAAACATAACCTCCTGATATTTAAGGAAATGAATTCCATGAAAACTAGACAAAACAGATTAATCGACAAATTGACAAGTTTTATAGTTTTTAGTAAATCATCTGCAATTCTGATATGACCAGTTTTGATCTAGCATTTCTAAATTCTCTAAGTTCAATGTGTAAAATACACATACACTCACATATTCCTTTTTGGTTTTCTCACTGCTAACATGTATACCTTCAGATATTTGAATCTTGGATTCAATGTGTGTTATATAAATCATATTATGAATATATCTTCAGATATTTATATATTGCATTCAAAGTATGTCAGGGCCATGAGAAAACAGTTCCTTTAAGACTTACAAGACACATGTGTTAAGAATGATACAGGGTAAGATTTTATAAATCTTGGTTCAGAATGTTCCCATCATGGCTTTTGATTATTCTTTTTGTGACTTTGTTAAACTTACATTTGCTTAAATGAGCCCCTGAAAAGTTTTAGCTCACAGAAGAACAAAGGACAATAGCAGCAGGTGAGTTTATGACTCTGAGTTTAGGTCCTCAGAGAATTCACAGCAAGCCTTGAGGGTCCCTGAGGAAGGTCAAGGCTAGAACCAGGCAGAGAAAATTCCAGTAATTGGGGTTCAGACCTCACCCTGGGTGAAGTGCTGTGTGTCCCACAGGCTGAGTGTGGAGGGATCCATTCAAAGAAAGACGAGCAGGATTCTGTTGAACTCTGAGGGTGTCACTGAAGGGGGCCCTGGGCAGTAGACCCTGGGGTTCAGCAAGACTGCTGGTCCCAAGAAAGGGGTCACCTAGTGCAGGGGCTCACAGGACTGGTTGGTGTGAGTTCAAGGTGCAGGGGTTTAGTTGCTCTGAGGCATGTGGGATCTTCTTATTCGGGGATCGAACCTGTGTCTCCTGCATTGGCACAAGGATTTTTTTACCGACTGAGGCACCAAGGAAGCCCCAGATGCTGTGTGTGATGCTGTTTTTCTTAGTGAGGAACACACAACCCATTGAAAGGTAACATGAGAGCTCTCTGGAAATGCATGGCGGAAACTGCAAGGAAGCTCTCTTTGATTCCTCCAAAGTCTTAGGCTGCTAGTGGAGGGGGGTGTGTTCTGATGAACAGATGACAGAGATGAGAATGTGGCAAATACAGTAGTTTTCTGAGAATCCGGGAAATCAAATGCTGTCCTCCTGAGTTAGGAGAGTTTCTGGGTAGCGCAAAGGACTAACACTACTAGAGAGAGGTTATTATACTTTCCCAGACTGAGATCTGGGAACAATGGAAACAGTGGCAGACTTTATTTTCTTGGGCTCCAAAATCACTACAGATGGTTACTGCAGCCATGAAATTAAAAGACGCTTGCTCCTTGGGAGAAAAGCTATGAGAGTTCATTTTAGTGGCTCAGTCGTGTCTGACTCTTTGTGACCCCATGGACTGCAGCATACCACGTTTCCCTGTCCATCACCAACACTTGGAGCTTTCTCAAACTCATGTCCATTGAGTCAGTGATGCCATCCAACCCTCTCATCCTCTGTCGTCCCCTTCTCCTCCCGCCTTCAATCTTTCCCAGCATCAGGGTCTTTTCCAATGAGTCAGTTCTTCACATCAGGTCACCAGAATATTAGACTGTTGCCTCTTGACCTGCATATAGACTTCTCAGGAGGCAGATAAAGTGGTCTGGTGTCCCCATCTCTTTAAGAACTTTCCACAGTTTGTTGGGATCCACACAGTCAAAACAAACATAGCATATTAAAAAGTGGAGGTATCACTTTGTCAACAAAGTTCTGTGTAGTCAAAGCTATGGTATTTCCAGTAGTCATATACGGATATGAGTCGGACCATAAAGAAGGCTCAGTGTCGAAGAATTGATGCTTTCAAACTGTGGTGCTAGAGAAGACTCCTGAGAGTCCCTTGAACTCCAAAAAGATCAAATCAGTCAGTCCTAAAGGAAATCAACCCTGAATATTCATTGAATGGACTGATGATGAAGCTGAAGCTCCAATACTTTGGCTACTTGATGATGCAGAGAGTCAACTCACTGGAAAAGACCCTGATGCTGGGAAAGATTGAAGGCAGGAGGAGAAGCGGACGACAGAGGATGAGATGGTTGGATGGCATCACTGACTCGATGGACATGAGTTTGAGCAAGCTCCAGGCATTGATGATAGACAGGGAAGCGTGGTGTGCTGCAGTCCATGGGATCGCAAAGAGTCAGACACGACTGAGCAACTGAACAAGACAGCATCTGTTAAAACTTACTATTGGGGGTACTTTTAGAGGGAGAAATTTATAAATTTCCATCTTTCTGTAGATATTTGTCTATTTAGATTTTCTGTAACTACTTGGGAATGGGTCCGTATTGGTAAAATATATTTTAGTGGAAAACATCTTTATCACCACCCAGACTTGCAAATTCATTGGCATTGAGGTGGACAAATACATACAATAAATTTTAACATAAAAATTTCTGTCATCATGGTCTTCCTTTTAATTATAGGGCTTAGAAATCTTCAGGCACTTTGGTTCTATTTCTCTGATCATACTTAAGTGATGCTGAAGCTCAGGAATCAGGAAAGAACCCACTGTTGGGTAGAAAAATTTCTCAGAGGAACAGAGAAGTCAGCACAATACAAGAGTTTCATTGCCAGGCTCTCAGCTGTCAGCTCAGCATCCTGCTCTTTCCATATGAGAACCTGTCTGCCTCCCCAGATCGCAAAAAAGAAAAAGGCCCTCAGGGCACTGCAGTGGTCTCTTTGGGAATAACAAGTTGATTGTAGTTTTTTGGGGGGAGGGTAATTAACAGTTTTTAGAAAGTTAATTAAAAGTTTTACACAAGTATGCTTTTGTTCCATGAGCCTAACTTCTCATTGCAGCTAAAAGTGAAAAGATAATCACAATTCTGAGGGAAGGGGAGGTCACAGAATCACAAATGCATATCTAGGGGTGTGACAGACTTCATCTAGCACAGGTGCTGATTTTCAAACCAGCACACCTCCTCCCACAGTGTACTGGCAACAGAAAGGAGTCAGATACCGATTTTCTATTTCAATCTGAGAGGAAGAGTCTATAGACAAGAAGTATCAGGGGTAGGTGGCTATTTCACAAAAAAGGAAATATTTGAGGGTCCAAATCTAGTCCATTGCCAAAGCCACACAGAAGGAAAGAAGGATTCTGACTCTTGAGCTGGACTAGTAAAGAGAGGCCAGGACTAGAGATCCAACAGCAATCCATGACTGCTCTGAATTTATAACTTAGTGTAATCCACAATGACTTTGATTCCTGGCATTGACTGCGAGTGACAATGCAGCTTAGACTTTTAATTTTCTTCAGAACCGTGTGGTTTTTTCTTTTCTTTGTTTATTTTTGGTTGCACTGAGTCTTCATTGCTGCGTGGGCTTTCTCTAGTTGGGGTGAGCGGGGGCTACTCCTTGCTGTGGTGCCCAGGCTTCTCATTGCAGTGGCTTCTCTTGCTGCAGAGCACAGATTCTAGGCACTCAGCCTTCAGTATCTGCAGCATGTGGGTTCAGTAGTTTGGTGTGCCTCTCTAGAGAGCAGGCTCAAAAGTGCCGGCACACAGGCTTAGCTGCTCGAGGACATGTGGAACTTTCCAGGACCAAGGATGGACCCCGTGTCCCTGCACCGGCAGGTGGATTCTTATCCACTGTGGCACCAGGGGAGTCCTTAAGAACTGTAATTTTGAACTCAGTCTGAAGTTCCGCCTCGTTTACTGAAAGCATAGATTAAATTTTCAGGGTTATTGCAGGTGTGCGTGCCTATGACACCTTCTGCTTCTAGTAATGAGTAAGATGAATCTACAAGTCACTGAGTCCTGTGCAGAAATGGTGAACCCGGATGACAGTTCCTGATATAAAATTGTTTGGTTTATCTCTGAGTATATGAAGTGCTTGATAGAGACAGTAATTCTTACCTCCTGAAAATGTCTTTGATCTGTTAAATTGATGAGACTGTTTTCCCTATTGAAGAAAAGGAATCAGCACATAAGAAAAGTGTACGTTTTTAACAATGAATTTCAGATAGCCCCAGTCAGGCTCAAATATACCATGATGCTTTCACTCATCTAAAAATATTCTACTATCAATTGTTGTTGTTGTTTAGTTGTAAGTCATTTCTGACTCTTTGTGACCTCATGGACTGTAGCCCACCAGCTTCCTCTGTCATTGGGATTTCCCAGGCAAAAATACTGGAGTGGGTTGCCATTTCTGTCTCCAGGGGAACTTCCTGACCTGGGGATTGAACCCATGTCTCCTGTGTTGGCAGGAAGTTTCTTTACCACGGAGCCACCAGGGAAGCCCAAAATATAATGACATATTACCAAGAGAGCTCAATATCTATTTCAACTATTGAGAGAACAGAGCTACCTGGATTTGTCAGATATCACGGTGATTAAATGTGCTAGATTTGTTACCAGCCAAGTCAGGTTTATGTTCTTTCTTGCCTATGGTGGTTTAGTTTCTAAGTCATGCCAGGTTTCCCTGCCCTGTATCATCTCCCTGAGTTTGCTCAAACTCATGTTCATTGAGTCAGTGATGCCATCCAACCATCTCATCCTCTGTCACCTCCTTTTCCTCCTGCCCTCAATCTTTCCCAGCATCAGGCTCTTTTCCAGTTACTTAGCTCTTCACCTCAGGTGGCCAAAGTATTGGAGCTTCAGCTTCAGCATCAGTCCTTCCAATGACTATTCAGGGTTGAGTTCCTTTAGGATTGACTGATTTAATCTCCTTGCTGCCCAAGGGACTCTTATGAGTCTTCTACAGCACACAGTTTGAAAGCATCAATTCTTTGACACTCAGCCTTCTTCAGGGTCCAACTTTCGCATCCATACATGATTACTGGAAGAACCATAGCTTTGACTATAGGGACCGTTGTCAGCAAACTGATGTCTCCACTTTTTAGTATGCTGTCTAGACCTTCATAGCAGTGGTTCACTCATTTATAAGAGCTCCTTTTTTTTCAGATTTTTTTTCTGCTTTTATTTTATTCATTTTAAGTTAATTACTTTTATTTCAGTATGTCGGGGCAGTCTCAGCGTGGGTTGAAAAAGAATTTCCAGACACAGAGTATTTCAGAAGGGGATGCATTTATTAAGAGCAGAGAGCAGAGATAATGAAGGTGCTACAAATGCAGCTGGCTGGAGAGAGACTGTGCTTTTCATGGGTTAGCAGCTGATGTTTGCAGCCTCAAGACAAAGAAAATTCCTGCTGGAAGGCTAACACTAGGTTATTGGATAGGGCACTACAGTGGCTACCAGGATGGCATTTTTGCCTAATTTGGGGTTAAGTCTGCTGGTGATGATGGAAGGGGTGGGGACAGAGCTTTTGGCAATGGTTACAAAAGGGTTTTTCCAGCAGTCACATATGGATGTGAGGGTTAGACTGTAAAGAAGGCTTGAGTGCCGAAGAATTGATGCTTTCAAGCTCCGGGGCTAGAGAAGTCTCTTGAGGGTCCCTTTACAGCAAGGAGATCAAACCAGTCAAGCCTAGAGGAAGTCAACCCTGAATATTCATTGGAAGGACTGATTCTGAAGCTGAAGCTCCAATACTTTGGCCACCTGATGTGAACAGCTAATCCACTGGCCCTGATGCTGGAAAAGATTGAGGGTAGGAGGAGAAGGGGGCAACAGAAAATGAGATGGTTGGATGGCATCACCAACTCACTGGATATGAGTTGAACAAACTCTGGGAGATACCAAAGGACAGGGAAAGCTGGTGTGCTGCAGCCCATGCAGTCGCAAAGAGTCAGACACAACTGAGCGACTGAACAACAATGGCCAAGGGGCTCAGACGGTTCCAGAGATGATCTTGTTTCTGGGCTCCATATCTGAGGCCTTGGGGCAAGACTCTACAGAGCATAGTTGATTTATAATGTTGCATTCATTTCTGCAGTACAGCAAAGTGAATCAGTATACGTATATATTTATCCACTGTTTTTTAGATTCTTTTCCCGTATAGATCATCACAGAGTATTGAGTAGACTTTCTGTGCCGTGTAGGAGGTCTTGTCAGATGTCTCTTTTACATATAGCTGTGTGTGTATGGGGCTTTCCTGGTGGCTCATACGGTAAAGAATGGGTCAGGAAGATCCCCTGGAGAAGGGCATGGCAACCCACTCCAGAATTCTTGCCTGGAGAGTTCCAATGGATAGAGGAGCCTGGCGGAGTGCAGTCCATGGGGTCACAAAGAGTCAGACATGACTGACAACTAACACTTTCACTACTTCAGCGTGTATATGTCTATCCCAATTTTCCAATTTATCCCTCCCCAATCACCTCCTCAGTAATTGTGTTTCTTTTCTACATCTGTGATTCAAATTTTATTTCATATATAGGTTCATTAGTATGATTTTTTTTTAGATTCCACATATAAGTGATATCATATGATATATATAAGAGCTCTTGAAAATTTGTATGTTAAAATCTTGGAAATCTCTTAGTAAAATAAAAACAAGAAGGTAATATATCTTTGTGGAAATGAATAAAAAGTGGACAAGTTTAAATCTCACTTGGTGTAACACATGTGGCCCATGCCTCATTTTTCTATGCAAGAAACTAGCTCAGAAGGCAAATATTTTTCACAGAGAACTGGAAGGATGGCCATCAGAGATTTTGCAGTAGAATTGATCTTCTTATCCAAGAATGTATTTGGAATCCTGGGAAATTTCTCTCTTCTATACCATTATCTCTTCCTTCACTTTGCTGGGTGCAGGCTAAGATCCACAGATCTGATCATTGAGTATCTGCTTATACCCCACTCCTTGGTCATGCTGTCTACAGGAACCCCAAGGACAATGGAGGTGTTTGGGTGGAAATATTTTCTCAATGATACTGAATGCAAAATTGTTTACTATATCCACAGAGAGGCCAAGGGAGGGTCCGTTGGTAGCACCTGTGTCTTGAGTGTCTGCCAGGCCATCACCATCTGTCCCAGGAACTCCAGGTAGGGGCAGCTTAAAATGAAAGCTCCCAAGTACACTGGATCTGCTATTTTCCTCTGCGGGTTGTGCACATGCTGATAAATATTCTATTTACTAGGTATGTGGAAGATCATTGGAGTAACAGAAACATCACAAAGAAGAAAGATTTGGGATTGTGTTATGGTGTGATTCATAATAGAATCAAAGTTTTACTGAGTGTAGGATGGTTTTTACTTCCTGCTGTGTCATGTCTGCTCTCACGATCTGGTTTAGCGGCTCCATGGTTTTCATCTTGTCCAGGCCCAAGCAAAGGGTGCAATATATTCACAGGGCCAGCATCTCTGCAAGATCCTCCCCGAATCTAGAGCTCCCTAGAGCATCCTGGTCCTGGTGAGCATCTTTGTGTCTTTGCACAGTGTCTCCTCCATGTTTCGCATTTGTTGGGCTCTTTTTAACAATCCCAGCTGGTGACTGGTGACTTCTGCTGCACCCATTACTGCATACTTCCCAGCTGTAAGCCCCTACATTCTCAGGAGTCATGGTTGCAGAGTACCCAGGCTCTCCTTTTCTTGGATAAAGATGAAATAATCACCTAAGCTTATGTTGTTCAGTCACCAAGTTGTGTCCAACTCTTTGCGACCCCATGGACTGCAGCACACCAGGCTCCCCTGTCCTTTACTATCCCCAGGAGTTTGCTCAAATTCATGTCCATTGAATCGGTGATGATATCTAGCCATGTCATCCTCTGCCACCCGCTTCTCCTCCTGCCGTCAATCTTTCCCAGCATCAGGGTCTTTTCCAATGAGTCAGCTCTTTATATCAGGTGGCCTAAGTATTAGAGCTTCAGCTTCAGCATCAGTCCTTCCAGTGAATATTCAGGGTTGATTTCCTCTAGGATTGACTGGTTTGATCTCCTTGCTGTCCAAGGGACTGTTAAGAGTCCTTTCTACCACCACAGTTTGAAAGCATCAGTTGTTCAGCGCTCAGCCTTTTTTATGGTCCAACTCTCACATCCATACATGACTACTGGAAAAACCATAGCCTTGACTAGACAGACGTTTGTTGGCAAAGTAATGTCTCTGCTATTCAATATGCTGTCTAGGTTGGTCATAGCTTTTCTTCCACGGAGCAAGCGTCTTTTAATTTTGTGGCTGCAGTCACCATCCACAGTGGTTTTCGAGCCCAAGAACTGTCTCCTACTAGGGTTCAAAGGGGGCTCATAGTGTATAGTTTTAATGGTCCATTTTGGTGACCTGACAAACGGGATGAAGTCACAGTGACCAAATTGCCCTCGTGGGCATCCTGTTCTTTTCTTAAAGTGATATCCTGTTTTTTCCTGCTGATGTCCTGTTTTACCAGTTTCTCAAGACTTGCCAGTTTCTCAAGACTACGGGACCCCCGGACGGTGAGACCCCTTTGACTCTCTAGTAACAAGACCCCGGCTGCAGGCTAGAGATACACTAAGGGCCCCTCCCTTCGGGACACAGTTCCGCATCGACAAGGTATAAGAAGGAATGGCTGTAAAGGGAGCACACTGGCTTCTCTCAAAAGGCAGCCACTTCTCTCTTCCCGCAGTAAAGCTTTCTCTGCCGGGATGCCCAGGTCACTCTCCTCTCCGCGCCAGTCTGTCATCACTGTTTCCGCTTTCCCCCCATCAATTTGCTGTGAAGTGATGGGAGTGTGTGTCATAATCTTGGTTTTTTGAATGTTGAGTTTAAAGTAAGTAAAAAAAAAAAGAAAAATATCGTATATCAACACATGTATGTGGAGTCTAGAAAAAAGTTGTAGATGATCCTATTTTCAAAGTAGAAGACAGAAAGACATAGAGAGGAAATGTATGGACACCAAGGGGGGGAAAGGGGTGAGGGGGATGAATTGGCAGATTGGGATTGACACCTATACACTCTTGATGCTATGTATAAAATAGATAACTGATGAGAATGTGCTCTATAGCACAGAGTACTCAATGCTCAGTGCTCTGTGCTGACCTGAGTCTGAAAGAAGCCCAAAACGGAGCGGGTATATGTATGTGTATGACTGATTTATTTTTCTGTGCAGTAGAGACTAACACAACTTTATAAAGCAACTATACTCTAGTAAAAATTAATATTAAAAATTTCAGTGTCATCCAAGGATTAGCAGAGGTGGGGCTATGAATATTCTGTGTCTAGAGGATTTTCTGGACAGTGAAAATGATTTGTGGAAAACTTTTTTTTTTTTTACAGTCAATTTTTTAATTCAAAGAATTTGAATTCTAAAAGAACAGTCAATAAAATGGGTGCCAGGTGTCTCAAGAAATATTCAGTCCCTTGAGCTCCGTGTGCCATTAAACTTGGAAGTATTGACAGGTACACTGAGACGGGTGTTTGGTTTCCTTATTTTTAAGTCTGGATACTATAAAATCCTTAGAGGAAAACATAGGCAGAACATTATTTGACATAAATCTCAGCAACATCTTTTTCAATCCATCTACTACAGCAATGGAAGTAAAAGCAAAAGCAAACAAGTTGGACCAAATTTAACTCAAAGGAAACCACAAATAAAACAAAAAGCCCACGGAATGGGAGAAAATGTTTGTGACTGACAAGGAATTAGTCTCCAAAACTTAAAAATCATTCATGTAACTGAGTATCCAAAAAATGCAATCAAAAATGGGCAGAAGACCTAAACAGACATTTCTCCAAAGAAGACATACAGATGGCCAAGAGGCACATGAAAAGATGCTCAACATCACTAATTATTGCATGCACACATGCTAAGTCACTTCAGTCGTGTCTGACTCTGTGTGACCCCATGGACTGCAGCCCACCAGGCTCCCCTGTCCACGGGATTCTCCAGGCAAGAATACTGGAGTGGGTTGCCATTTCCTTCTCCATTGTCTGAAAGGTAACCAAAGGTAATTAAACCCAGAAGCAAGCTGAGAAAAAAGAAAAAAACAAACCCTAAAAGAACCAGAACTACTTCAATTACTCCTTTTTGAGCTAGTACTCCCATGCTGGTTCCAAGGGCGGGAGAATTCCCTGACAACCAAATGTACATCTTTGTTACAGATAAAGTTAGTTTTAACTCTTGGAGACTCTCACCCCCTTGTCACTAGATGATCACTAATTATTAGAGAAATGCAAATCGAAACTGCAGTGAGATATCACCTTACAACAGAATGCCCATCATCAAAAAAGTCTACAAATAATAGTGCTAAAGAGGGTCTGGAGAAAAGAGAACCCTCCTTGGTGGGAACGTCACTGTTAGAAAGAATGTACACTGGTACAGTCAAAGTGGAGAACAGTATGGAGTTTCCTTTTAAAAAAAAAAAGTAAACAAAAATAAATGGAAAACTTATCAAGTTTGATTATTAATCAATTCAAAGCTTATAAATAATGGATTCATGTCACTATATGTTTCTCCAGTGTCACAAACTGTACAACCCTAAAAGTGAACTATAAGGTAAACTATGGACCCTAAATACTTATGATGTCACTATAGATTCATCAGTGGTAACAGAAGTACCCTTATGTTGGAGGAGGATGATAAAGAAGGAGGTTATATGTATGTGGGAATAAGAAGCATATGAAAATTTCTGTACCTTTCTCTGAATTTTGCTGTGAAACTAAACCTTCTCTAAAAATAATCTTTAAACTTTAAAAAGTACATTGTTATTGGGGCATGCACACTTCATAGGATCTTTTTAAAAAGATTTAATGCTCTCAACTAATATTTAGAGAATGGATATGTTTCCCTTGTTTTATTTTTACCTCAATTAACGCACTTTATAGATGTGATAAAATATCAGATAAACAGTAGGGAGAGAACAAACTATAGCCACATAATTCTTTTTTTTTTTTTTTTTTTTTTAGTATTTATTTATTTGATTGAGTCAGGTCCTAGTTGTGGGAGCATGGACTTAGTTGCCCTGTGGCAAGTGAGATCCTAGTTCCCTGACCAGGGATGAAACCCACGTCCTCTGCATTGCAAGGCAGATTCTTAACCGTTGCCCCACCAGGGAAATCCCCCAAACAATTCTTAAAATGTAGAAACACACATACAATAGGGCAGCAACACCAAAAAAACTCTCATCTTCAAATTCAGTTACAATGTGCCTTATCACTTAATATTGATCACTACTTCCTTTGTGTATGATCAAATACACATTTACGGCATCATGTCCAAAGGCTTTGGTCCCGTCCCATTTTAATCCATCCTCCGTGACTGCCTTTGGTTCATTTTCAGAGAAAGCTGTGATGTAAATACCTTGGCGTCCCCGGGTCTCTGAAGATGGAGGCCCCCTCACCTACGGATAGGTGGTCACAACGCAAATCATTTTGGGAATGCCTGTGGCCCCAAGGGTCTTCCCAGGTGGCTCAGTGGTAAAGAATCCGCCTGTCATGTAGGAGACCCAGGAGACGATGGTTCGATCCCTGGGTCAGGAAGATCCCCTGAAGGGAATGACAATCCACGCCAGTATCCCTGCTGGGAAACCCCAAGGGCAGAGGAGCCTGGAGGGCTCTCGCCCACGGGGTCGCAGAAGAGCGGACACCGCTGAGCTACTGAGCACGGAAGCAAGCGGCCCCAGGGAGGGGAGGGGGAGACAGGGCCCGGGACTCGGGGTAACTTTGGAAGATCTGGGAGAGCAAGCCTCACCCCGCCAAGACTTTGTCCTCCACTCGCCTCCGCCTCCCCTTCCCCAAGCGCAGCTCGCGGCCACGGAGGGCCGCCCCCAGGAGGAGCCCCTCCCGGGCATCAGGCGGACGGAGCCGACGTTCTCAGAGGTTCCAGCCCCGCGCCCTCGCCGGCTCAGGGCTCCCAGGGGTGCTGTGTGCGATGGCTCCGGCTCAGAGCCACGGAAGACGGGTGTGACAGGAGCCGCGTCAGCACCCACAGGGCTTGTTCAACGTGCCGGCTCACGGCTTCCCCTCAAACCGGCCAACTCACCACTTCTTAGACTGCGGAGGCTTCGTATCCACTTTAAGGCTGCAGAGAACATCTTCAGGGAAGCGGTTCTCATCTGGGGGCCCAGGAGGCCCCTCCTCGCAAACTCCGGCCCCTGGTCCCGGGGTGCAGCCGCGCTGCTCGTCTTCCGGCTCCCGGCGCGGCCCGGGCTGAACGCGGGGCTTCGGCGCGTCTGCGAGGGCTCAGCGCCAGCTTCAGGCCCGGAGGGGCGGCGGGGTCTGCCGGGCCGGGGTCGGGAGGCGGACGCCGGTGCCGCTCACCGGTCCCGTGCTGGCGGAATCCGGGGAGCGAACGCGTGTGGACACAAAGGAGAGCCTGACGGTGCGTCTCCGGGGGGAGCTGATCGTCCTGATCTCTCCTGAGACAGGACAGGAGAGGTGGGCCTTCTCGGCTTGTCAAGCTCCTGCCTGTGGGCGCGTGGGGAGCAGGCGAAGGCGCCGTGCTGACGCCTTGGAAGGTGTAATCTCAGGACGCTGAGTGATTCTTCCCCATGACCTTGAGGAGAAAACGACCCTGGGCAGGAGGAAAAGAGGAGGAAATGGCAGCTCCTCGGGTAAACGTCTGTCCTGGGTCAGAGGCTACGTCTGCTTTTCCTCCGGAAATGCCCTGCATTTACAGTTTATAAACCTTTCATTCTCTACTTCTGATGTTGCCTATTGAGGTGGTTTTCAACTGCTAATTTTTCCCTTTTTATTCTGATGATGGTCAAGATCAGAGCTTTAGAATGCTTCTCCCTCATGTCCCAGAGCCTCTTCTCAGGTGTCTCTGTGCATCAAGGCTGCCTGGAGAACTTGAAGCATCCTCACCGAGAATTAATGACTTTCCTTGTGGCTAAGAATCCTCCTGCCAACGCAGGGGACACGGGTTCCATGCCCGACCATTAAGATCCCACGGGCCGCGGTGCAGCTAAGCCCGTGCCCACAAGTACTGAGCCTGTGCTCTGGAGCCCTGGGGCTGCAACTACTGAAGTGTGTGCCCTGGAGCCCGCGCTGCACGAGAGAAGCCCCCGCAGTGAGAAACCCGTGCACCACACCTAGAGAAAAGCCCGCATAGCAACAGAGACCCAGCGTAGCCGGAAATAAATGAATGGATAAATCAAAATAGAAGGACCTGGGATTTAGGAGGACGGCTGGTTATAAAGGCTGCTAGGGAAGACCTATGAGGAATTTACATTTGCTTATGAATTTGCAGGCTGTTATCTAGCACGTGTGCTTATGTGAATAACTGGTGTCAAAGCAAGGCACGTGCAGGCCACCAGTCTACACAAATGATGCTAAGGCAGCAATATAATGGTCAGTGTAAGTAACTCTCGCCAATACTCCTATGCAATCCATACTGTAAGCATCATAATGTCCCAGATGTTAAAAACGAGGAAATGATGCACTGTACCATTTATGGAAAATATGATCTCAAGTTATTTGAGGGTTATGGCCAGTAGAAAAAGAGGAGTTACCATGAGATGTCATTCTACATGCATCCTAAGTCACTTCAGACGTGTCCAACTCTTTGTGACCACGTGGAGTGTAGCCTGCCAGACTTTGTGCATGGGATTCTCCAGGCAAGAACACTGGAATGGGTTGCCCTGCCCTCCTCCAGGGGATCTTCCGGAACCAGGGATCGAACCAGTGTCTCTTATGTCTCTGGCATTGGCAGACAAATTCTTTACCACTAGCACTACCTGGGAAGCCCCATGAGATGTCATCCTACTGTGTTACAGATACTTTGTATTCACCATCAGTTAGTGACGACTTAAAAAAAAAACCAAGGGGGATGTTAATGCTTCTATCAGTGTTCACATTGGTGGTGGAATACATGTGTGCATGCTCAGTTCTGTCTGACTCTTGGCAACCCCATGCACTGGAGCCCACCAACCTCCTCTGTCAATGGGATTTCCCACGGCAAAAATATTGGAGTGGGTTGCCATCTCCTTCTCCAGGGGATCTTCCTGAGCCAGGGATGAAACCTACATCTCCTGTGTCTCCTGCATTGGCAGGCAGGTTCTTTACCACTGAACCACCTGGAAGCTTGTTACTGATGAGAACACTTCATCAATTATACATCAAGTTTAATATATGAAAAGCTGTTCACTTTTATTAATTAACATATAGTAAGTTCACACATAATCTAAATAAAACTTTCCAAAGTTTATAATCTTTGATCAAATACAGATTATAAGCATTTGGAAACATTCTTGTTCTTCTGATACAATGGTCAGAGAAATGTGATATTTATGGTTTACAAAACAGAGAGAGCCAAAATTTAGTAAACAAGGATGTACATTAATTACATGACCTTTCAGGAAAAGGTTACATAGATTTTTCTTGGGTATCTGTGAAGATTTCCTGATTCCTACCATGTCAACTAAAATTCATGACTTCTAGTTATTGCAGTTATAAATATACATCAAGATTTCCGTGAACTGCCATCTTTATATCCATAAAAAACCATTGGCACAACTCTTTAAAATTTAGACTCTCTTACTTTAATACAAAGAATTATTCTCTGAACACTTACCTAATGGTGACATAGAGGAATGTTTTAAACAATGATAGTCATCACCTTCATTTAGACTTCCACTATACATTTCATATTACAAGATCCTTAATAGTCCATAGAAAAGTAGATAAAAATTGTTTCCACCTAATATAGAAGGGTCTTGTTTAACTTTGAGACAGCAAAGATCAAGAATATTAGTTTTTAAAAAAGCATGTGAGTTCACATACACACTAGAAACAAAGGTCTAGCCTGTAGTAATTTGAAAGTTGAGTTATATTAAATTTTATTTTCACATAATGTCAATATGAACAAGGATACAATGATAATAATTATATTGTCCAACATCTCTCACCTTGATCCTATGGTCCAAGTAACAAATAAGTTTTCTAAGTGTTTTAACTATGGATTATTTTCTATAATATCCTGATTTAAAGTAATACCAGAAAAGTGTTATTGACTGAATGCTATCTTTGATGAATTCTCTGATATTTATTTAGACCTGAGTTTTTAAATTCGTTTTGTACATTTCTCACAGCATTAAACGTTCTTCCCAAGATGAACCCTCCGGCATTTTCTGATGTGTATGCTTAGGACAAACCTGTTTCCTCACTTATTACATTTGTAGGGTCTGTCTCCAGCACACGCTCTCTGATGCTGAGTGAGGTGACGGTTCACTTAAAGGCTCTGTCACATTATTTATATTTGTAAGACTACTTGGCAGTATGAATTATGTTATGGCTAGTAAGGTTTGAGTGTCAGTTAAAAGCTTTGCCTCATTCTTTACATTTGTATGGTTTCTCCCCAGTATGAATTCGCCTATGTTTATTAAGGTTTGAACTATGATTAAAGGCTTTGCCACATTCTGTACATTTATAAGGCTTCTCTCTTGTATGAATTCGCCTATGTTTATTAAGGTTTGAACTCTGATTAAAGGCTTTGCCACATTCTGTACATTTATAAGGCTTCTCTCCTGTATGAATTCACTGATGTTGAATAACATATGAACGCCTGATAAAGGCTTTGCCACATTCTGTACATTCATAAGGCTTCTCCCCAGTATGAATTCTCTGATGTCGATTAAGATTTGAGGAACTGATAAAAGTTTTGCCACATTCTTTACACTTGGATGGTTTCTCCCCAGTATGGATTCGCTGATGTTGAGTAACTGCCATACTTTGCTTAAAAGCTTTCCCACAATTCTGACATTTATATGGCTTCTCCCCAGTATGGATTTGCTGATGTCGATTAAGATTTGAGCAATAGCTAAAAGCTTTGCCACATTCTCGACACTTGTATGGTTTTTCCCCAGTATGGATTCGCTGATGTCGATTAAGATTTGAGCAATAGCTAAAAGCTTTGCCACATTCTCTACACTTGTATGGTTTTTCCCCAGTATGGATTCGCTGATGTTCTATAAGTGTCGTACTTTTGTTAAAGGCTTTCCCACAATTCTGACATTTATATGGCTTCTCCCCAGTATGGATTCGCTGATGACGAGTAAGTGCCATACTTTGGTTAAAGGCTTTCCCACAATTCTGACATTTATATGGTTTTTCCCCAGTGTGGATTCGCCTATGTTGATTAAGGTTTGAATTCCGAGTAAAGGCTTTGCCACATTCTGTACATTTGTAAGTCTTCTCTGCAGTATGAGTTCTGAGATGTCGAGTAAAGTTTGAGGGCTTGCTAAAGGTTTTGCCACATTCTGTGCATTGGTTAGGTTTCCCTCCAGTATGGGTTTTCCTGTGTCCGTTTAGATCTGATAATTGAGGAAAGACTTTCCCACATTTATTCCACTTGCCGTGTTCCCCCTTAGCATGAATACTCGGATGTTGAGTAAGTTGTGATGACTGGTTAGAAACTTGAACACATTCACTAAATTTGTAATTGTTTTCTTCAGTGTGGATATTCCTATCTGTAATAAGATTTGAGCTTTGATAAAAGACATTTCTATATTCATCCCATTCCTCATGGTTCTCTAAACACTGAGTTCTCTGATGATTCATGAGACCTGAGTCTTGGTCAAAGTGATTCCCAGGTTCAAGGCATGGGTAGATTCTGGCTCCATCATAAATACTGTTGTAATAACTGAAGATGGAGCTCTCGCTTAAGGCCTCACTCGCTGGATTACACAGGGAAGGTTGTTCCGCATTATCTGTACTATGACACCCATTGAATGACGGCGGCCAGATAAAGACTCTCTCATTATTATCGACATAACAGATATTGGAATAGGGAGAAAATGTTTCTTGTTGGAAAAATAATGAGCCCTCACTAAAGGATCTCTAAACTTGATCATCGTGAGATTTTCTTCCTTCATTTTCAAATCGCTGGCTTTCAGACATGTATGACTGCCGGGGTCCAGCCTCGGCAGGATCCAGGGGGTACCCTCAGGATGAACGGCGTCGGCGAGAGAGACAGAGACGTGAGACTAGCCTTGATAGGGCCAAGTCTGCGAGGGAGAGAGAGAAAGAGAGAGAGATAGAGAGAGAGAGAGAGAGAGAGAGAGAGAGAGAGAGAGAGAGAGAGAGAGAGAGGGAATGACCAGACGGGGGTGCAGAGGGTCTGGAAGAGTCTGGCAATGCTTTATTTTTTACCATAGCTTGTATACCCTAAGTTAGTACATTTCTAAGGGGAAGATAGTTTAACATTACGTCAGCTTGTCCTTCAGGAAACCAGGGTGTTTTCTGCATACTTCTTTGTTTATGAGGGTCTTGTACATTATCTTCTGGCCTTGGGGCCTATTGACATTTTATGACCTAGGTGAATGCAAAGCTGTTTTCCATTATCTATTCTTTAATGAACACAAAGGTCAGTCCTTTTGCAGAAGTTATCAGTTAAATTTATCTAAAAGGTTTACCACACAAAGACTCTGCAGCTCCAGTGAGGCAGCCCCTGTTTAGCATTCCTGGTTAAAATTAACAAATTTAAACTCTTATTTTTCTAAATCTTTAACTATATCCACTTTTAGAATAATATTTTTATGTTCTCTCATAGGGCTTCCTCACCCCCGAAGGGCTCTGTGCCTACTAAAGACTTTAGGTGATCAGGTTCTTTATGCTGTTTTATAATTAGGATATTATAAGCAATCATGCATATTAGTACCAAGGGCATAAAGGCATTTGGCTAACAAACTACCAGCAAAGGAGTTTAAATTAAAACACTCCTTTCACCCTAAATAATCTCATAAAATACCACCACCTGGGAAACTTATTGATTAAAATTCTAAATTGATTCTTATTTGGGAAGAGATCGGGGAAGGCTTTCCTGCCTGTGTCAGAGAAATTAGGGAGTAGTCCATTGAGGCAGGCATCAGAAAGACAGATATCATCTTTAAGATGAGAGCCGGGGGCAGCTTTCCGAAATCCCTGAAAACCTGATCTGCCTTGACTGTCAGGCTTTCTCCTCATGACCTTGTCATGGGTGGGATCTCATGAGCTGGCCTTTTCGAAAAACCCCTGACAACCTGATTCGCCTTGCCGTTAAGGTTTTCGCCTTGCCCGTAAGGTTTTTCTCCCCTATGGCCTTTCCAAGGGTGGGGTCCCGTGTGTTGGCTCCCGGCATATGACTGACTGTTTAATTCAAACCTATGTTCATGCTGGTTTGAGTGATTATTTATAGCATAGACTAGGTGACTTTCCATGTTTTCAAAATTTCACATCAGAGAATATGTATTTCTTTTTAATTATATGGGTCCTTGCTTACAAAAACATATTTTTCTGCCGAACTTATTGACTTCAAATGGGATTTTTTCCAATTTGACACACATCCTCAATTTCTTTTGGCAATCATGTTTTCATCATGGATAATTGTCCCGATTTGGTTCCATCTAAAACAACATCTTTTTGCCCTTCACAGGCCCCCTTACTTTCCCAGTCTTTCATTAAGTACAGATTTCCAAGCTGAGAGCTCTCAGAACTTCCCAGCACCTCACACATGAATCTCCTATGCACGGCTTCTTTGGGAACAAACCCTGGGTGTCATGAGAAGATATCACTGAAAGATAACAAATAACCGAGATCCCACTTAGTACTTGGAGTGAATATGCTTTACAGTTGTATGCAATACTGACAAACCCTTAGCTAGATTAAGAAGAGGTGAGATGCAAGTAAGATCAGAAGTAAAAACAACGGCCCTGTACATGTTACATAGAACAAAAAGTCATTCTATCAGGTTACGATGAAAGATACTATACCAAAAAGTTGAATACCTCAAAGAAAGATTCAATTCTTAGAAACACAGAACACCTTAGATGTTAGCATGAGTGAATTAAAAAATTATAACACACCTAAAACTATTAGTAAAGAGTAAAAAAGTAATTTAAAAAATCCCTCGATTAGATGAATTAACTGGAAAATTTCAGCAACCTTTCAAGAAAAATAAATATCAATTCTCCATAAAGGATCACCATGTACATACTACTATATTTAAAATGGATAGCCAACAAGTTCCTGCTGTACTGCAGAGGGAACTCTGCTCAATGTCATGTGGCTGCCTGGATGGGAGGGGAATCTGGGGGAGAACGGACACATGTACATGGATGGCTGAGTCACTCTGCTGCCCACAACATTGTTCATCGGTTATACTCCAGTACAAAATAAAAGAACAGTAAAAAAATATTCCTGTGAGTTAATAGATATATTACATGGTTTTAGCATTGATGAGTTGGGGTAAATGCACTTAAGATGTCTAAAATTTGCTCATAGGAAGTAAAAATTGGGAGGTAGAAATTGGGGATTACATTTTATGATCTCAGGGACTGAGTCTGAACTTCGGAGAGTCACGTTTGAAGTTTCCATTGGAAACTGGAAAGCAGGAAGCATATATCTGCTCCCAGTATTTCTGGAATTTTGTCAACTAATCCCAGCATCTCCACAACTCTCCTCACACGTTTCTGACTTGAGGCAGAGTCAGGAATTTGGGAAGGCCTTAAGGCAGACTTTGTCAGAACTGTAAGCAGCTTTTCTTAGGTCCCCCAAAGCAGCGAGAGTATGCAGGTCCCCAGAGACCAGGAGGAAGGTTTTGGCTCTCAGTGAAAGTGAGGGAAAAACCACTGGAGCTGAAGAACAACACACGGAGGTTTAAGAGCAGAAGAACGGGGAAGATCATGTCCCTCTTTGACAGAAATAAACCCAGGCTTCTCACTCTAGTGAAGCAGGCCTCCCCAGACCACCTGAACAAGTCTGGCTTCCTCTGTGGTCTTTGGACCCCTCACCTGTGTCATCTGCTTCATTCATTCACACCTAGCGCTGGGATTCTTCCTTTTCTCCAAGGGAACCTGCTCGTTAGAAAAATCAACACACACACACAAAGAAAAATGAACAGAATTAGGACTTTGTGTTTAACATATATGCTCTAGTATGTACAAAAACAACCAAGAAGGAACTGCTGTGTAGCCCAGGGAACTATTCTCAATATTTGTAATAACCCATAAGGGAAAGAGTCTGACTTGACTAATGAAAGCATCTCCTTACAAAACTCAGTATCTCTCCTGAACACAGCTGAGTGCTCATATTTCAGAGCCAATGAGCAGCAAAAAGATACTAGGAGGAAATGGAGTTTCCACCTTAACTGTGTTGGATTGTGCACCCCCCTCACTACGTCTTTCCAAGATTTTATTAAAGATAAACAGAAAAAAATGGAACTTCATGGTGTGAGAATCCAGCAGAAAACACCCGAATCGGTGACCATCAGATGTAATGGGATAAACTGGTGTCAGGTGAGAGAAACACTCGAGAAGACACATGGTCTCTGCTCAGGTACTTTCGGCAAAATTAAGGAAATCTCAATTTATCTTGAGAAAATTTCAGCTTTATGCATTTTTACTCCAAAAATACCTCCCCTGTTCTGTATCCCTAATAGCACATTTAAACAACAGATCTTTCTTACCAATGTAGAGTATAGTCAGAATTTTTTCAAAAGTCTCTAAGG